>NC_138342.1:203277965-204477965 GCF_046562875.1 Panthera onca
ATTTGTGAAACGTTACAGACGATATATTGACTAAAACATTAACTGTTAATTTTTAATAGAAAAAAAAGGCAGTACAAAAATACTACTTTGTTAAAATACACAACACGCACATTATGCCGCTTTGGAAAACCCACTTCACTTCAGAAAGCAAATACCACCACCTGGACGGGGGGGACGTTAGCTGGCTCTCTTCAGCGTTACGGACTCTGTGCTGGAATTTAAAGATATACAATATAAATAAAAGGAGAGACTCTGAATCGAGTAAGGTTACTCTAGGAATTGTTAATAAGTTTCTCTACGACGGAATAAGCTGTATTTCCCCGTAAGTTCTGAGTCCGCGAACTCTCTAAGCAGCAGGGCCCGCGAGTGGGTGCGGAGCGTCTGTGTTTCCGCGTGGTCTGCCGCGCTCGCGAAGCACACGGTCGCCCCCGGACGCCAACACGGCTGCAACCCGGCCTGGTCCTCTGTCCCCTCACGGGCGTCTGTGCTGGCTTCCGCTCCGGAAAACACCACCGCGACGGTATTGCACATTTCTTCCCCCAAGACGTGATTTACCCTCAACCAGTGTAGACACGGCTACAGCCCTCGGGTCGCCCGGCTTGGCCGCAAGGACACGGGCCACCCAGATGGGCCGCGGACTCACGCGTTCAGCAGGGGGATCTGCCAGACCATGATGGAGGCGGCCAGCTCCTCGGGGCGCTGCGGCCGGGCCTTCCTGCTCACCCGCCGGTGGCCCTGGCCCCCGCACACCACCAGCACCGAGCTGGCTTTCGCCCTCCTGACCCGCCGCCCTCTGCTCGGCAACATGCTGGGGAGCCGCAGGAGGTCATAGACGACGCTCTCCTCCGCTCTGGGCTCCAGGGAGCCCGAGCCCTGCGACGGGGTCAGGGACCCGGACGACGAGGAGAAATC
This sequence comes from Panthera onca, assembly GCF_046562875.1. Taxonomy (NCBI): domain Eukaryota; kingdom Metazoa; phylum Chordata; class Mammalia; order Carnivora; family Felidae; genus Panthera; species Panthera onca. The sequence goes on from NC_138342.1 coordinate 203,278,878, forward strand.
GCTTCTGTGGGTCACGGAGCCCAGCGAGCCCCCCAGCCAGACGGCGTCTGGGCTGCTCTGACTCAGGCCGGGGCCCGGCCCCTCGCCCGGCAGCACATCCTTCTGGTCTCCGTCCTGGGGGTCCCCGCCGGGTGGTGGGCTGCCCAAGGGCTTGTCCTTGTCTGTTTTGAGGGCGGCGGTGGCCATAACCAGGAACTTGACGGGCCCGTTGTGTGCGTGGTAGGAGACCATGCCTCTTCCTGGGGGATGGTGGGGGGGAGGGGTCATTCAGCAATCTTCAGCAATCACCGCGTGCAACAGCCCAGAGGGGGTCAACACGCATCTGCCCCCGTCTAAACCACAGAATCCCACACACGACTGGGACACCGACTGACCAGTTAACACGAGAACAGCTTCTCGCAATCTCGTGGATTTTTAGTTAAGTCCACGAAATCTTCCAGAATGATGGGCTAGGATACAACCCTGGTTTTCGTCCACAGCAGCTCCACCCCGACACCCACAGGGGACTTTTCACAGCAGTGAAACAGCTGTTTTCCTGTTCTCTGTATAAATGCCTTCTCACTTGCTCTACAGAAACAGGTTTAATTTTTCTAAGTCTTGACTGAAAATTTAAATGCCAGGGGTGCCTGGGTGGCTCAGTCGGTTAACCATCCGACTTTGGCTCAGGTCACGATCTTGTAGTTTGTGGATTTGAGCCCTGTGTTGGGCTCTGTGCTGACAGCCCAGAGCCTGGAACCTCCTTCGGATTCTGTGTCTCCTCCTGTGTGCCCCTCCCCGACTCACACTCTGCGTCTGTCTTTCAGTTATAAACATTAAAAAAATATTAAAAAAAAAAACACAAAAATTTAAATGCCAGAAATGTGTCAATTTTAAGAACAAGATGCCTAAGTAAACGGCCAGTAGCTTCCTGCCATTTTCTGTTACAAAAAGGTTCTAGGAGTTACTTCTGTGGTTTTAATTACATTGAGGACTTTTTGACTTAAAAGTGACGTGAATTTAATTTTAAAACATCACCTAATCCAAGAGCACGTGTCAGAAACTACCTATAGGTCTTTTTCGAAACAAAGTTTTTTTCCCCCCGAACGTCCTGACCCTACGTTGTCAGGTAGGAACAGGGTGTCAGCACTTTTTAAGTGGTTCACAGGTGAGGGGACCAGGATGGGAAGCATGTGTCCCTTTGTCACCAGATGCTTTAAGGCTGACACGAGGCCCTAGCCCTCACCTTCACCCCTCCTTGGCCAAAGCAGATTAAATCACAGGATTCTTTAGCCGGTGTGAGTGGCAGTGGCCAACCAGTAGGTGCTGGAGGGAACCTAAAGGGGGCAGGAAGGCTCGACCCCAGCTGGGGAGGTGTGATCTAAAAGTTACAGAGGGACAGACACGTCATATGTTATGAGGCAATTATAGAAAATGGAAAAAAAACAGCAAAATCACAAGTTTGGTTTTTTCAGGTACAAATTGGCAAAACTATACAGAAAAATCAACAGGACGAGGGTGTACGACTCAGGAGAATAGTCAGGTATGTTGTGAGGGAGGGGCCCCTGTGCCAGGGGCAGGTGCAGGGTGACCGCTTCATCAGCACGGTCCAACCTGTACGTGTTGGTTACGTGCAATTTCGTGTACGTGCAATACAGAGCTCAGAATAAAAACTGAGATTAAGAAATGAATGACCTGGGTCGCTCAGTCAATTAAATGTCTGACTCTTGATTTCGGCTCAGGTCACGATCTCATAGTTTCGGGAGTTCAAGCCCCACATCAGGCTCTGCCCTGACGGCACAGAGCCTGCTTGGGATTCTCTCTCTCTCCCTCTGCCCCTCCCTGCTCATGCTCTCTTTCAAATAAATAAATAAACTTAAAAAAAAAATCAACAAAATTTGAATCCTTAGCACTAACAGGTGGCTCCTGAACTTAGGGAAAGATAAGTCTGTTAAAGCCCGTGGAGAAAAAAAGCTTTTTGTCTGATGTCACATGAAATACTCTAAAGTTGTCAGTAGGAAAAAACTGTAGAAACAGAATCTTTATTGACATTTTCGTGAGTTTCCTACAAATCTTTCTCTTCTGAGAGTTTTTCCCACATCGCTGATGTTACATCATCAACGTAAAATTTGAGATCTTGGTTTTACTTATGGAATTGACGTTTTGTGTGTATCATTTAAAGCTCTCCACAAACACCATTTCTACTGGCTACATCATATACCAAAATGGCAGTGCAACCATTTTCTCAAGTATCTCTTTCCCCCTAATTTTAAGTTGTTTCCTATTCTGGGCTACTAAAAATTGAACGCTGTATCGAATATCTTTTTTGCATCTTGTTTTTGTTCACGGACTCGGCTGCTTACCAAGTCAGATTTCTCAACTGAAAAATCCTGAATCCAGACACACAAGCCTTTTCAGGCTTTTCAGGCTTGTGATCTAAAATGCCAAATTGCTTCCCGAAAATCCTGTACCCAGTTGAACTCCTAGCAACGTTGTGCAAAAAAGCACACCTCACGTTGTCCAGAGGCCGGGCTTCCTTCTTGGCCACATAAAATATAAAAAGCATCCACTCCCACTGAGCAAAACCACACAAAAACGACAAAAACTAACAGGTGGCAGTAAAGGTAACATGAAAACGTGTTTGGGGGGAAGATTCTCCCTGGGCCACTAACAGAAGCAGCAGAAAAACAAAAGCAGGAATTGATCCCAATTAGCAGACAGTCCAGAGTATGCCAGAAAAGAAGGGAAAACAGAACCCCAGATAATCTACACGGTTTAAGCAGACCCTCCCCCCGGCTGCAAAAGCGCAAGGAGGCAGACGGGCTCAGCGAGCTGACGGGATGGGATGGTGCGTGCGGAGGGGTCCACTCACCGGTCACTTTGGGGATCCCCTGCAGACGAGGCACGGGCAGGGCCACCACGAAGCCCAGGCTGGTGCCGACCATGAGCAGGCCATGGCAGACGAGCAGGCTGGTCACTGACAGGCGCTGGTGCCCTGCAGGGGGCGGGGGACGGAGTCCGGTGTCTGCAGCAGGTGGGGGTGGGGCAGGTGCTCACCCCCACCCCCCGGAGCGCTCCCCGCCCAGCCAACCCCCTCCCCACCGGCAAGTGGCTCTCCAGCTACACATTGCACTCAGTCCCTGCCCATCTAGGAAGAGGAAGGCCACAAGCCGAGCATCGTTTCGGCCCTCCCCACCCCTGCCCCCTTGAAGGAGCGGCCTTGCCTCACAGGTGACACAGAACTAACACGTGATCTGTGTTCTGTGTTCTACGTCATGCGCCCAGCATGACTCCCCTACAAGCTCATTGGCACAGCTCATCAGTAACAGCAGGTGACACGGAGCTAACGCGCATTCTGTGTTCTATGTTCTACGTCATGCGCCCAGCACAACTCCCCTACAAGTGCCCTGCGGCACAGCTCATCAGTGACGGCAGGTGACATGGAGCTAACATGCATTCTATGTTCTATATTCTACGTCATGCGCCCAGCACGACTCCCCTACAAGCGCTCGTCGGCACAGCTCATCAGTGACAGCAGGTGACACGGAGCCAACATGCGATCTGTCTTCTGTGTTCTACATCATGCGCCCAGCACGACTCCCCTACAAGCTCATTGGCACAGCTCATCAGTGACAGCAGGTGACACGGAGCTAACACGCATTCTGTGTTCTATGTTCTATGTCATGCACCCAGCACAACTCCCCTACAAGTGCCCCGCGGCACAGCTCATCAGTGACAGCAGGTGACACGGAGCTAACACGTGATCTGTGTTCTGTGTTCTACGTCATGCGCCCAGCACAACTCCTCTACAAGTGCCCCGCGGCACAGCTCATCAGTGACAGCAGGTGACACGGAGCTAACGCGTGATCTGTGTTCTGTGTTCTATGTCATGCGTCCAGCACGACTCCCCTACAAGTGCTCGTCGGCACAGCTCATCAACGACAGCAGGCCACACCCCAGGCTTCTGTCGGGACGGGGAAGGACGTGGGACATGGTTTGGGAAATGTCATATGGAACGGTGGCACCAGGAAGGCCTTCACGGCATGGCCCTCGGATCAGTTTGGGTTACAGCCACGGCCCTGTGGCCCAGAAGTGCACGGGGCCGCCTGGCTGGTCTCCTGTGGGCCTCTGTCCTGAAGGGTGCCGGGGGTGTCTGCGTGATCACCACCACTCCGCGGGTGGCACCACTCTGAGCGAGACACACGGCGACCCCCAGCCTCTCTCTGCCAGCTCGAAAGTCGGCGCGTGGACAGAACGGCTTTCCTTGTGTGTGAGGCCACGGTGGCACCTAAGCTGACATGACCCCATCCTGCACAGACAAGGTTCCTTCCAACATCTCTGCTTCGACCTCAAGTTCACCTCCCGTAAGAAACATGGCAACAAGTGGCCTGGTACCAAGGCCAAAGCTACATTAACACGACTATTTTTACGAATTTTTTTGCAATGGCAAAAACAAACAAGAAGGGGCGCCTGGGGGGCTCAGTCGGGTAAGCATCTGATCCTTGGTTCCGCTCAGGTCATGATCTGGTGGTTTGTGAGTTCAAGCCCCGCGTCGGGCTGTGCGCCGACAGCACGGAGCCTGCTTGGGATTCTCTGTCTCCCTTTCTGCCCCTCCCCACTGGTGCACACTCTCTCTTCCACTCTCTCTGAAAATAAGTAAATAAGCTTAAAAACAACATCTACAACGAACAAAACTTTTGGCTTTGTTTCTCAACACAGGCTTACATCCTGTCTTACAAGCTCATAATGGTTTACGTTCCCAGGACTTCCGAACGTCTGACTGAGGGACGTCATTCTGGAGATGGGTGGGTGCTGTGTGAATTCTGTACACACCACAGAGCACAGGTGCACAGGCACCGTCAGATGCGATGGGGCCAGCGGACGCGGCTGAGGGATAAGATCCTCAGCACCGTTCACAACCGCCATCGACGGGCGACAAGCTGGGGGGTGTCCACATGCTCGCGGTAGATACTCTAACAGAGGCAGGGAGCGGGGGCAGCACAGAGCCTCTAAGAGTGGGATGCAACGCTTCAGCAGGGTCCCTCTCTCTGCACGGGCACCCAGAACACCCCACAGGCAGCGGACAGGGCCCAGCCGATGGCTAACCCGGGATTAGCTGCTGGCTAACCCGGGATTAGCTGCTGGCTAACCCGGGATTAGCTGCTGGTTAACCCGGGATTAGCTGCTGGCTAACCCAGGACCACTTAATCCAGGATGGCAGCAGGAACCAGGATACCAAACCCCGTCCTCAGTTTTGCTTCCTAATTCACAAATCATCTTCAGTCTGGTTTAATTTGCTGACTTCCCCTAGGATGTGGTCATTGAGTATTTCTTTTTAAATTATACTGATTTTATTTTTTTAATCCTAATTTGGCCATCGTACGCGGCCACGTCTCTCCTGGAAGGCAACGCGTTTGCTCCGTGGGGACACAGAAAGGCTGACTTCACATGACCTCTCAGAACTTCTCCGTCAAAACAGTCTCCCTGGAATATTCTAGACAAAGCAGCAAAACGTGCCGCTTGCATCGTGGGGTAAGTAACTGAGTGGGAGCCCCAAGGAACAAGGCCCCGTTACACGCTTTCGCTGTAAATTCTACACCAGCAATCTGCTCTCCAAGGTGTGTGTGCTCCCCCGGAGGCTGCGTTATCCCGTGTTCGACCGCGTGAGGGCCGATGTGCTGTACGTCACGGAGCCTGGGTGTGATGGTTTTCAGAACGGAGCTCTACCCAGAGGCAGCAGACACGGCCCACCCAGCACAGCCACGTCCTCCTCCAGGAAAAGCACGCTGGGGCCTCCAAGAATTATTCGGGTTCCGTGAAGTTCTGTTAACTCCCAAAAAAGGTGTGAATTACCAGTGTATCAATTTTGTGTTCGATTTTTGTTCTTTCTGGCTTGGGCAGTCTTCACCTCCAGAACCTACTGGAATTTCATCGTCCGGTAAGAGCACAAAAGGGTAACTTCACATATTCCTGCCACGTGTACACAACGAAACCCATGTGGGCAACCCATGAACACGACTCTCGGACGGAGGCTCCGGGTACGTGCCAGCTCCGGACGTGCAGGAGTGCGGGAAAGCCGCCGGCAGTCACAGGCACCAGGGTCCAGAGAACGACACAGCCCAGCGGCCTCCGATCGGTGCACCTCCGTGCCTATAGCGTGAACACAGAGTCCCCCAAAGCCGCAGCCAACTAACGCTTGTCTCCAGGAAGCACCGGCCTGAGGGTAAGACCACCGGTAAAAGTTCAAGGGAAGACTTGGGGCTTGGGCCTTCTCATTCTCTACATCACAAAATGCAACGAGAATCAGACCAATTTGGGGGCACCTGGGTGGCTCAGTCGGTTGATGTGGACTCCGGTCATGTCTCAGGGTCATGAATTTGAGCCTTTGCATCAGGCTCTGTGCTGATAGCCTGGAGCCTGCCCGGGGTTCGCTCTCTCTCCACCCCTCCCCTGCTCTAGTGCGCACCTGCTTGCTCTCTCTCTCTCTCTCAAAATAAATAAACTCAAAAAATTTTTTAAACATCAGACCAATTCTGGATCACATCTTTCTGAGGACTGTACCCCACAGCCACTGAGGAGACGAGACAAAGACAACAACATTCCGAGCATAGCGGACTTTGCTCTAACCACCCACCCCCCTCCAAGGCCGCTACACAACCTTCACGGAGAGTCTGAGATGCAGGTCAGGCGTAAGATGCCCCCGGACGTTGGTGAAATTCGGGAGAACACGCGTCACCCGAAGGCTCCCGCCCCTATCTGGCCTGGAGGCTTGCTGGTTCTCCACAGCCTGACGGCGACACGGGAATGAAGACCCAAGACCGAGGGGACGTGTGCTGTGACCACAAGGACAGAGCCGAGCCCCATTGGACGCCGGCGTCCGGCCTGCGGAGGGTGGGCTCGGGGAAGCGTCTCACCGCACAGCCTCTCAGTCCCACCAGAGCCCAGGTGGGTCTGTGACAGCACAGGAGAGCCACGCAGAGGGAGGCAAGAGAGTCATTGACTGGAGGGTGAAACCAGTCACGAAAACGCTCGTGAGAAATGAAGGAAACACCCCCATGTGTGGGTCTGTAAACGCAGCGTGGACGTGAGGCCAAGTGAGGACAGGGACAGAGCTCAGCCCTACGAGAAGGGGCCCAGCCCATGGCACTTGTGGGCTAGCCTGTGGGGGGTCTGGAACCGCCTCGACCTTGAGCAACAAGGGCAAGATGGCAGCAGGTCCGGGGCTCCCCTGGGGCTGCTTGGCCAGTGAGCCCCGCAGGGCCGCGGGGTCAGGACTCTGGGGGCTCAGAGGGCAGTCCCCCGGACGGGCCGGCCGCCCACGGGCACGACGAGAGCCTGCCCGACACACCATCTGATACGACGGATCCAGACTGCACACACCCGCTCCACCAGCTGGCGTGCAAAAGAGAACACACCAGGTCCCCAGGGAAGTGCCCATAAACCAGCGTTTTCTTATATGCAAGCTCGTAAGTTGTGTCAATCGGTGCTCCTCGCGAAACAAAAGCGCCCTATGGTACTTAAGAAACGACGTGTACACAGCTCGTCCTATGGATTAAATCTCCCGACCACCACACACGCGTGCACATGTGGAAACCATGAAGTGGAGAATGCGTTAGCTTGGTTGCGACGAGCCCTTCACGACGTGCACACGTGTGCAAACAACGAGCCACACGGCCGGTGTGGTTTTACGTGCCAGTCACCCCAGTACAGACACGAAACACAACCAGGGAGCAGCTGTCCCTCGCTCGCCGAGCCCCAAACGTGTCTTGTCACCGTCCCTGCTTCCCACTGTCCTCTCTGCCCCCAGCCAGCCCGCCTTCCAACTGCAGTGTGCTTCCCCTGGTCAGAGGCCAGCCTTTCTGGAACCTGAACCCAGACTATTCATTTCTCAATGCGTCAACGGTGACCGTTCCTCCAGTACCTTCCGCTCAAGCTACAGACATCTTCAACACTGTCACTGACCCATCTGCCACCAACCCACCGCCAACCCACCACGAAATCTGCCCTGAGTCTGTAAGATTCTGAGAACTTGTTTCGCTACCGACATGAGCAGGGGACCCAGACAACTTCTAAGAGCTTTTTTCCACACTCACGTACTTGCAGAATTTAAATGTCATCTGACACGTAATCCTGATTAAGAGGCAACTTGATCGGGGTTCTCTAACCTGCTCAGCCTTTCGTGATGAACTTTTCCAAAGCGAATCCTAAATTCAGTGCCTTTACTATCCTGGTTCCCCCTGCTCTCAAACACCAGCAGCACAGCTCCTCCTTCACATGTACACACACACATACACACACGCACAGGTGTGGTGCACACACCACACCCACACTCACCCACACCCACACTCACGCGTGCAAGCATGCTCACGTACACACAACAGCACTCCAGGTACACACACACTCTCATCGCCTGCGAGCACCCATGCACACAACACCCCCAGGTGCATACAACGTGTGCACACGCACGCACACCGGCACTCGGGCCGTGCGCGTGGCCGTCCCCCGCCCGGTGCTCCTCTCCTGGCCGCTTGGATACGCACTGCAGGGCTCTCTGCGCTCCTGACGCCCCCTCTGACTCTGCACAATCCTCTCACCTCCTGACGGTGGTCCCTGACTCTGTCTGCCCTGTCCCCCTGTCCCCCATCGCTCGCCGGGAGGGCAAAGTCCCACACAGGCCCCTTTCCCGACTCGTCGTCCGCATGCCAGCCCCTCCTTCCAATTTCCCACGGGGCTCCTTTGCTCAGCACCACACATGCTAGCTTCCTCCAAGCCGGCTCTGTGGGACCCAGTGTCGCTGATGACTTCACGTTCTTCCCGAAAACCCAGGCCCCAAATCCCAGGCTTTCTAGCCCTTCCTCTCCCCAGTCAGTCCCACCTCAGGTGACTCTGCTCACTGCCGCTTGCCGGGGTGCGTCCCTCGGGACCACAGGACGGCCCGCCACCCTCCCGTCCTCACAGCCCGCTGCCGGGGAGCCCCTTCCACACTCATGACCACACAACCTTCCCGGCCTCCTCCTTCCCTCTACCCCTCTGCCCTTGCACAGCAGCCACCTGCTTACGCATGTCTGTCACACGTGGACGTGCCCCAGCTACAAGCCCGCACACACCAGCGATGTGTTCCGCGTACGACCTACACGCATGCAGGCACCAGGTACGCGCTCACACACACAGCTGCACGTTCGTTTATATGTGACACACACACACATTAACTACACGCCTATATGTACCAGATATGGGAATACACTCTAGCTCCATGGGTGTCCATACCAGCTACACGAAATACGAACGTATACATATTGGCTAGAAACTTATACACACTGGCCACACACCGGCAACATGGTCCTCACATGTGCTAGGTGCCTGTTTGCACTTACTGGCTACACGCTTATGTACACACTTGCATATGCGTTTACACAGACACATATGTATGTATGCAACTAGGTACACGTTCACACGTGCCAGCCACGTGCACACACATACCAACCACGTGAATCTACCCGCATGAGCTACATGCACACGCACACGCGAGCCACACATGTATACACACTTGCCACCCAGACACACACACACACACACACATAAGCTACTTGCCACCTCACAGCCGCACTCCTGCACCTTTGCTGGTTTTGTCCCCTGTCCCACCCCCCCCACCCCCGCTAGCGGCATCCTTCCTGCTCTGTGTCTGGCGGCCTCCCAGCCTAGAAGCTGCGTCTCTGGCTTCCCTTGGGAGCTGTCCCCGCCCCAGCAGGTCTTTTCCTCCTCTTTGTTCTTCAGCTTGCTCCCAGGGTGGAGTCTTAGCAGGCTTAACTGGCGCACACGGGCTATGATCAACGGCTCCTGACCTACGAAAGTGGTGCTTGAATACGGTTCCACGCCAGCGCACAGAGTCGCGGTACGCACAGCGCCCTCGCCCGGAAGGGTCGCGCCTGCACGCCACGTCCCCCGCCGTGTCCTCCCTCGGGGGACACCCCCCCCCCCCGCCCCCGGGTGCAGTTACCTGGCAGCATATGGTGCACAGGCGTGGCTATGTTGATGTCCTGCAGATGCTTGAGCGTCTCCGTGTGGAAGAGGCGAAGCGTGGAGCCAGAGGTGAAGGCGATCCAGATCCCCACGCCAGCGACGACCATGTGAGAGACCACCATGCCTTCTTCCTGGTGGGCGTCCAGCTGATTCTGGAGAGATCAAGGAGAAGCGGTGGACGGGGCAGCGGGTGTGCCTGGAGCCCCGCCCACCGAGGAGGCACAGCCCGGCAGTCCCCCGCCGGGGCGGGAGGGGGGGGGGGCGGGGCGAGAGCAGGAAGACGGGAGGGACAGAGGGACGGAAGGCCCGGGAACAGGGAGACACGATGGCCAAAGGAGGCCAGCCAGCGCCCCCGACTTTGGTGGGGAGTCAGCAGCCCTCCCCCAAATCCCGAGCGGGAATGGAGGTCCACACCCCGGCCTTGGGCGGCCCCGAGACGGCCTGTCTGACCCCACTGCTCCCAGCGCTCCTGGGCTGCCCACGGTGTCTGGGTTTGCAGTCGCCCCTGGCCTGCCCACAAAAGCCACCTGCTACTTGTCTGTGTGACCAGGTCCTTCCTCCCGGGCTTCTGGCCGAGCTCTGCCCCGTCCACATCTCCATCCTGACAACCCTGCTCTATGGGGACCCACGGGGGCAGATTTTGTGACTTGGTCACAGCGCGGATGGGCCAGCACTGGGCAGCTGGCGTGTTGTCTGCTAGGTCTGGAGGAGGGGTGTGAGCCTGGAGACTCCGTGTGAAGACACGGGGTCCTCAGGGCAGACCAAACCCCACACGGTCCTCCCCACACAGTCCTCCAGATGGAAACACTGGAGGCTGAGCCACACGGGAAACAGGCGGGCTTACTTCTCTGACCCAAGGGCTGGTCCCAAAAGTCTAAGCGCAGGGGGGGCTGTGTAGAGCCCGCTGAACTGCCCGCCTTCCCCGGCTGCTCCTCTTGGGCCTACGACATGGCGGTCACTACTCCCTGGGGGAGGAAGGCACATCCGGGGGGAGGGTTGTGCCCGTTACACAAGCTCGGGAATCAAGGAGCAAAGCCACGTTCTGTCCTTGCCGCGGACACTCCAGGAAAGACGAGGAAGCACAGGTTGCTGGCCCTCAATCCCGGTTTCTAATTCAGTAGGCTGAGGGTGGGGCCCAGAACTAGCATTTCCAGAATGTTCCGAGGGCCCGCCGCTGCTCCACACCCCCTTTTTTCCACTGCTTTCCGGCAAGTTACTTTATCCATTCACTGCGGTTTGTCCTCCTTTCTGTCCCGAGTCCCGTCACATGCGGCCTTGATGTGCTCCCAAGATGCCGCGGGCACGTCTCCAGTGCTGCTGGCGCACGCTGTCCGCGACTGCCCGCTGACGCGTCTCCTGCACTTCGCGGCCGGTGGCCTGTCCTCCCAGAACCAGCTCGTCCTGCAGGCCTGCAGGTCCTGTGGCCCCCCCACCCACGTGCGTGGTCTCCAGCAGCACCCCCTTCCGCTGAGGCAAACCGGCCTTCGGAGAGCACGACTTCCTCACATCTGCTCACGTTAAAGCCCCTCGGTGGCTCACCATCCACCCAGCGTGGTGGTGTCCCTGCTCCGGCCAGACGTGGCTGTCGTGGGACACCTCCCGCCCTGGTGGCCATCTGCGATGCTCACAGGGACCGAGGAATAGCCCTAAGCTCGTCCGTAATGAACGTGAGGTCCCTTCCGACCCCACCTGTGCCGCCCTCTCTTCCCACCAGGCTCTCAGGCTCCCCCAACCTTTCTCGCACGTGACAGCCGTCCCTCCTCACAGGCTCTACGTCGTCTCCTTCCAGGAATTCTGCTCGGCCGGGACAGCCGGCGGCATAGGGCTCTCGGGCAGAAATAATCCAGCGTTTCTGTCCTGCCCTGTGTGTCCCTGGCATCGAAGCCACGATTCCGCTCTTTCCTGCCAGCTGCCTGGCGCGGCCAGAGCCACCGCTGGCTGACTTTCTGCCAGCTGCAGGAGGTGGGGTCTTGCAGGACCCTGGACTGGCACATCAAGGACAAGCCACAGAAAAGCTAGCTGTGGTCCAACGGAAAGTGCATCGACCTCGAGCCCGTCTGGGACCCAGCGCGTCCAGGTGTGGCGCCTGGTGACTTCCCGAAGGCCTGCTGTCCTGTGCCGCCCTCGGGGGTCTCGCGCAGTCTAACACCGTCCACCCAGGCCCGCACGGACTCGGTGTTACTCTGACCGCGGTCAGCCCACGCTCTGTGACGTGAAGGAGCTCCTACAACGGGCTGGAGCCTTACGGTCCACCTTCTGACGTTACAGAATCTGCCACCAAGCGTGTCCGTGAACGGGTTTCACGAACGTCTTGAGACGTGTCTCAATGAGTGCTGGCAAAATGTCTTCAAGCCCCTGTCCTGGCTGAACCGGCGACCCTTCCTAAGGAGAGTCTAGACGAATATTTTCGGAAGTCCACGATGACTACAGTTGATCACGAGTTTGTGGAGATTGGCAACAGTCATTCCAAAATGCCCTCAGGGCCCTCACGGGGATGACGGGGACCCTCCCCTGAACAGATTCCTTTCTCTACCACCTTTGGTGTGATGCTCAGAGGAATTTTTCTCTGTGACAGGATTTGTTTCATTGGCGGAAAAAAAAAACAAAACCTTTGCTATCTGAGTTCATTTAGAGTAGAGGTGAGAAATGGTCATGTGTAGACAGAAAATAATTAGGTACGTGCAACTTTTAATAAAAGAAGAAATATATAAAATGGGCAAAAAATTCAAAGGTATAATAAGTAAAATTCTTTCTCTCTCATCCCTGCTACCCTGCTTAGGACGGCTTTTTGTGTGTCTCTGAAAGTACACACACATGCACGTGTTAAGCAACTGCTAACAACAGGTAATATGTAAAGCGCTCTGCGGGCACTCTCTGTACCTGTACGTTCACACAACAACACTCTGCAACCTGCCCCTCCTCCGCTTAACTGAACACCTGCCAGCGCTGCCCGCTCATTCTCTCCTGCCACTGCCAGGTATGACGTTATTTACCTAGTTCTCCCACTGGTGCTCGTTGGGTATTTTCAACCATTCGTGATATCACACGACGTGGCAATACGTAACCTCACCCACACACGCGTGAGCTTATCTAAGGAGCAAACGTCTAGCGGTGGCATTGCCAGGAAAAGGATTGAGCCCTTTGAATGCCAGACGCCAACGCGGGATTGCCTTCCGGAGACGCCGCACAGTGGCCTCCCTCCACTGGCTGAGTCCCGGAGCCCTGGACTTGCCCAGGACCAGCCACGACGCGCCCACAGCTCGCCAACGCTGGAAAGTGAGAACGTTTCACCTTTCGCCCATTTGAAAAATGGCTCCTTGTTACAATAAGCGCTTTCTAGAGATGAGGCTAACACACATATGCCCGTACGTACGGGTAAACACGTGTGTGAGTACACTGGCCGGGTGTATGAACACATACCTGTGCGCTGCACGATTCTTAGTTTAGTGCCCTATTCGTATTTTTCTCTGAGCTGCCTTATGTCCTCTGAACATTTTTTACTAGCTTGGCTTCTTTCTCCTAAAGTTAATAAGAATTCTCTTTAATAGGAACATTACCTCTCAGCCACAGATGTGGCATATATTTTCTTCATTTTCATTTACAAAAGTTTCTATACAAACACACACTTATTAAATGTGCACAGAAAATGTTCTAAAACCACACCAAATTTATTTTCTTTATTATGGCAACTTCTAGGCATGTGTCATGCTTGGAAAATCTCTCCCGCTACAAAGTAATGAGAACATTGTACTGCTTTCTATCTAAGTTTATGATTTTGTTTATGTTTTTAAAATTACCTCCATCTGTAATGTTTACAAGGGAAAAGGCTCGGGGCCAGAGGCACGGCTCCACATTTCCACATGGCCCGTTGTCTCCTGATCCTTTGTTGAACAATCCACGGATTGCACTGATTGGAAAAGGCCACTTCGATCAAATGTCAAGTTTGTCCATGTCCTTGAAGACTATTATGTTCGTACTGAGCACGTTTTTTAAAGTAATGTGTTTGTGGTCGTTAGCAGATAAATAAGCAACTGTTCTTTCACGGGCGTTAGCTGAGTTATCTACTTAATATGGTCTTCCCCAGATTTCCCTCCCAAATCTAGGAGGAATTTTCTCTCCGTGCAGGGCCACATGCAAGAGGCTGCCAGCATCAGCTGGCCAGAGGCCCTCTGACCGCCAGCATCGGAGGCTAACTGGGGCCAGCTCTAAGATGCGTCTCTCCTGTGCCACGCACTCAAGGGGCTTACCTCTATTGTGTGGGTCTCGGCGCTGATCGTAAAAACTTGACCTCCCGAAGCTGCCCATAACGTGTCCTCCGTCATTACGAGACTTCTAACTGGTAGCACGCCTAGTTTTATCACTGTCTGAGGTTCGGGACTCCAGGATCCATCTTGAAAAACAAAAATTTTACTTTCAAATTCAGTTATCTGTACACAGGGAGTAGGGACAGGATCCCAGCTCATTTTAAGTAACAGGCAAAATATCATCAGTAACCGTGACATTCACACGTGGTGCTGGGCGTCCAGAGTTCCACGAGCACCATTTCCACGAGGCAACTCAGCACGGTGGCAGAGCCCGGAGCGCACACGACCCCAGCCCGGCCACCTGGCGCGTGTCCCGCACAAACGGCCCGCGCGAGGTGGCCGTGACAGTGTGAGGCATGACGAGGTGATTGATCAGCTCAGCAAGGTGCCCGGCGCCCAGGTGTCTCATACGCCCTGTCATCTACAACACCAATACACGAAATGACCCCGTCGTCAGGAGGAGGGATCCACACCCACACGGTGCGGGCCAACGTCCGCACCTCCCGCTGCCTGCTCGCTCTTTTGAGCTTTCCCTTGATACGCATCCTGTATCATCAGGATGGACCATATCTTCCCTGTATTAGAACAGTAAGTCAGAACTGGGAGGAGAGGCTTTCGCTCGCTCTGGTCCTGAAGCACAGGCCCTGATGAAATATGTCGCTTTGCAAATACTTTCAAGGATCTAAGGATGAGGTCTGTCATACTTCACATGAAGTAGAGTCAACAACTTGGAGAGCGGTAAAAAATATGTAAAGCAAGACTAGACACACGTTTTCAACGTGACTACATAATTGTCCTGTGAAAATTTAAAATAAATTTTTCAATTTTCAAAGCAACCACAAATTAAGCCATCATGCCTAAAAACATCTTTAAAAAATTGTTTTTTACATTTATTTATTTTTGAGAGACAGAAACAGAGCACAAGTGGGGGAAGGGCAGAGAGAGAGGGAGACACAGAATCCCAAGCAGCTCCAGGCTCCAAGCTGTCAGCACAGAGCCCAACGCGGGGCTCGAACCCACGAACCGTGAGATCGTGACCTGAGCTGAAGTCGTCAGATGCTTAACTGACTGAGCCACCCAGGCGCCCCTATGCCTGAAAGCATTTAATGGTTCATCCACCAGTGCCTCTGACTTCCTAATCAAACCAGAGCTTTGCTCAGGGACGAGGGCACAGTCTTGGTTCCGAACCAAGTTCTGGCTTCTGTGTTCTAGATCTGAAGCACTGAACCTTTTAATCCAATCCCTCTTTATGAATAACTTTAGCTGAGGTTGTGCAACCACCAGGAGGCAACCAGGCAGGTTCTGAATTCCATGGCACACTTTCAAGTTATAATTCAACTTAAATGGAGATGCTTTTATGCTACAATTAAGCCAAAAGATGTTGCAGGACAATTACTGGTTCCAGTGGACAATGACCTGTAAAATCATTTGTAAAATCCGCACTGGACCCGGAGTATCATCGTGTGGTTACACATGCGTGCACACACAAGCACACGCTCACTAGCAGTCACACGTGCACATACATACACACAGAAGCACACAGGCCTTCTCATCTGGGACTCAGAGCCCTTTGAGACCCCGCAGTCTCCACTTTCGATGGGATCACAGAGGCTCCGAGCTGAGACGCGATTCTCCCCAACACTCGCACGGGACTGAGAGAGCAGGGCTGTGGATCCCTGCTGCCCCTGCCCCTGCCCCTGCCCCATGGGGCCTGCCCCCCCGATGTGGCCACGTCCTCCGAATCAAGACGCTTGCTGCTGTCAAGTTATTTTGGTTTGGGACTAACTTCTAACAACTGAACTTTGTTTTCCGACCACCTAAGTCACTCCTTCTACAGATCCCGTACACAAGATCCTCTGGGGGCCACGGGGAGGGCACAATGTCGGTCCCTGGGATGCGGGCCTCAGCTCCAGCTGACACGCCACCTGTCTGGGGACAGCCTCTTTCTGCAGTCTTCCCTCCAGACCTGAGTCCTCAACCAGGCTGTCCAACCACAGCTGGGTGCAAACCCATGCCAATGACATTTTGAGCCACACTTAAAAATCTGGAAATTTCCTACAGAACATTCCAGATTTCGAACGCCCTGAAAAGTCAGATGCTTGCAGCAGTGCCTGGCTGAGAAGCAGCCTTTCCCCCTCCGGCTAGGCACATCGTCACCCCTCAGAGAACACGACAGTGGGGAAGAGACACCTCTCCAAAGAAGACATTCAGACGGCGGACAGGTACGTGAACTTGCGGTCAGCACCAGCGTCATCAGAGAAATGGAGTGAAAGCACAATGGGCCATCGCTCCACACTTGTGAGAATGACATCATCAAAGACACAAGAAACAACAGGTGTTGGCGAGGATGCGGCAAAAGGGGGACCCTCGTGCACAGCTGGTGGGAGTGCAAACTGGTGCAGCCGCTCTGGACGACAGTGTGGAGGCTCCTCAGGAGATTAGAAACAGAACTACTCTACGACCCAGCTGTCCCACTTCTGGGCTCTTACCCGAAGGACACGCGAACAGTAATTTGAAAAGGCCTGTCCGCCCCGTGTTCACACGGCATTATTTACAATCGCCAAGACACGGAGAAGATCCAAGTGCCCCCCAACGTGTGAATGGACAGAGATGTGCTATGCATACAACGGAATATCATTTGGCCATAGAAAATGAGCAAATCCTACTGCTTGTAACGTAGGAGACAGGTCAGACAAAGACAGACAAACCCGCTAATGGCTCTTGGCCGCCCTCAGGAAGGGCACAGACCCCTGCTCCCCACCCTTTCTAGCCTGCGCCCTTCCCGGGGTCCCGCAGCGGCCCGGCCCCCTGGCCGAGCTCCACAGGACGGGCACCTCCAGGCTGGCTCCACGGCCTTCCCGCACACGACTCTGACCCCAGCACCCCCAGCGCTCTTTGGGTGCCCTGAGAGCTATGTTCACCTCTGGGTACTGTTCTGTTCGCCCCCCGGACGTGAGGAGTAGGACCTGTGCCCATCTGCAGCCGCTGGTGACCAGCTCAGGGTCCCCTGAACCAGCCAACACTCAGACTGTCCCTGAGATGGTGACTGACCCCAGTACAGAGCCGGGGGGAGGGGGGTTCCCGAGGTGGACCACAGGCGGGCAGGAGCCAGGGCAGGGGTGGGGGTGAGTTCCCGAGGTGGACCACAGGTGGGCAGGAGCCGGTGGGGGTTCCTGGGGTGGACCACAGGTGGGTAGGAGCTGGGTGGGGGTGGGGTTCCTGGGGTAGACCACAGGTGGGCAGGAGCCGGGGGTGGGGGTGGGTTCCCAGGGTGGACCACAAGTGGGCAGGAGCCAGGGCGGGGGTGGGGGTGGGTTCCCGGGGTGGACAATAGCGGGCAGGAGTCGGGGCAGTGGGGGTTCCCGGGGTGGACCACAGGTAGACAGGAGCTGGGCAGGGGTGGCGTTCCTGGGGTAGACCACAGGTGGGCAGGTGCTGGGGAGGACCACAGGAGGGCAGGAGCCAGGGTGGGGGTTCCTGGGGTGGACCACAGGCAGACAGGCAGGTATCAGGAACAGAAAGGCCCCAGGGGGGCCAGGCAACCCCCATTCCTTATGGGGCCTCAGCCCTTGGCTTCCCTCACTCAACCCTTCTGATAAATTTGCCATTTTACTTTTCCTTGTCGGGGACCCAACTGGACACGGGGCTGCCCAGTTGCCGTGGAAACCAGCCAGGATGTGCAAACGGCCCGGACTGGGCAGAGGAAGGGTAGGTAGGGCGCTGAGCGCTCACACGTACCGTGTCAGGTGGGGCCCCGTGACAGGACCAGCACCCTTGCAAGAAGGGGACGCCCCAGAGCGCGTGCTCCGTCCGCCGCATGAGGACCCTGTCCCTCGGTGGGGAGGCGCCCTCCACAGCAGAAAGCGACTCTCCCCAGGGACCCGCTGCCACACCCTGCTCAGGCCCCGCTCTGTGGCATCTGCTATGGCGCCAGAGCCAGCCAAGACACGACGTCTTAGCGCTGAGGCCCCGGGGCGGCAATCCCACATGTCCGTGTAACCCCTGGACGAGAGGTGCAGGGAGGCCTGCCAGCCAGGGGTGAGGTGAGAAGGAGCCCCTGAGAACAAGAGCTTCCCGCAAAGGGGCGACAATCCGTCAGATCAGAACTGGCAGGAGCAGGTGTGGACACAAGGGCCCCTGCCTCTGCCTCTGAGAGCTGCAGCCCGGGGGGCCCCGGAGGCCCTGGGGAAGAGATGCCCACCGGCCCCTCTGCTGTCACCGGAAGCCACTGGAATGCTCAGCCAAGCCTGTGACAAGAGAAGGAGCCTGAGGAGGAGGGACGATGGCCGGGCTGGTGGGCTGGTGACAACCTCGCGTAGCCGCTCACCCGGGTGGCCTGCAGTGCCCCCCCTCCACCGGGTAAGAGAGCCTTGCGGGGCCGGGGGACAGAATCGTGGCTGTGGGGAGACAGACGCACACAGAGGAAGGTACTTGGCGGCCTGCTAAGGGGTCACCAGGAGACCGTCCTCTGAAACAGCTTCCCTCCTGTGCAGCTGGGATGCTCCTTTCGGGGCTGGGAAGTCACGTGCCCGGGACAGGTGGGGGTAAGCGCTGGTGGGGATGTGACCCAGAAGCACACAGCTCAGTCCACAGCAAACCCCCGGACACGGCCACGAGACCGGCCGCGCAGACGCACGCACAGCGCAGACGCAATTACCTTC
This sequence comes from Panthera onca, assembly GCF_046562875.1. NCBI lineage: Eukaryota > Metazoa > Chordata > Mammalia > Carnivora > Felidae > Panthera > Panthera onca. The sequence goes on from NC_138342.1 coordinate 203,297,839, forward strand.
CGCCTTCTGGTAGACGGCCACGGCCCCGTTGACCAGGCCGGCATACAGGCTCTGGGCCGCGCAGGCAAGGCTCATGACCGTGGACTTGTCCGGGGTAAAGAAGTGCTGCAGACGCACCTTCTTGGAGCCTTGGCTGCTCTTGTAAATGGAGATGCTTCGAGAGAAGAACGCAAACCTTGTCAGCGCATTTGCTCAGGAAGGAAGGGCAGCCTCATCTCATCACAAAGTGCTCGTGACGCCCCAGCCCTTCCCGCCTCCTCCCGCCCTGGGCAGAAACACTAATGCCTCTCAGCCCCCTTCGCTTCATTTTAAAGGAGAAAGTTTGGGTTACACAGATTTTAAAAAATTACTTCTTTCAATCTGTCTTAAAACTTCATATCAGGAAAACCATGTTAACTTTCCTTTAAAAGGTGTCTGTGTTCAGTATGTTTACAGCACAGACTCTGGCCGTGTTTTTTCCAAAACATGAAGAGAAAGGTACTTTTGAAATCAGGGATGAGAAGAAACACGTCAGGGGAAGCGCCAGGCAGCACGGGCGCACTTGCTGGTCGTGTCAAAGGTCAGCGACCCCAGCCACTCTCGCCACGCAGCGTCACCCAACAGATGGAGCAGGTGACCGTCTGGCTCCTCGTCACGGAGCGGCACGCGGGGCTCACCTCCCCTCCTCAGTGCCCAGGCAGATGGTGGGCACGCCCGGCGCGGCCCCGGGCTCCGCAGGGATGAACACCATGCACAGCGTCCGAGACTCCACGTTGAAGCACTCGATGACTTTGGGGCTGGAGCTTTGAAAGGAGACAATGGCGATCTGGCCCATCTGACTGGTGCAGCTTCCAATCTGAGGCAGGGGTGGGGTGGGGGGTGAGGGGGGAGAGAGGAGCGGCTAAGAGCTTCCACAGCAGCTTCAGATCTGAGGCGGGGGGGGGGGGGTGGGGAGGAGCACTGGGAGCTTCCACAGCAGCTTCAGATCTGAGGCGGGGGGGGGGGGGGGAGGAGCACTGGGAGCTTCCACAGCAGCTTTGGATCTGAGGCAGGGGTAGGGGGAGAGGAGCACTGGGCGCTTCCACAGCAGCTTTGGATCTGAGGCAGGGGTGGGGGGGAGGAGCACTGGGAGCTTCCACAGCAGCTTAGGATCTGAGGCAGGGGTGGGGGGAGAGGAGCACTGGGCGCTTCCACAGCAGCTTCAGATCTGAGGCGGGGGGGGGTGGGGGGGAAGGTGCACTGGGAGCTTCCACAGCACGCGGAGGCCTGACACTCCATGGCAACGAGAGAACCGACATGCCCACAAGGGCCGGCGCGATTAAGAGGGTCGGGGGCGCCTAAACGATCTGCCGTCAGAGCACATTTCTCTTCAACTCACGAGGCTGCTCTTCCCGTTAATTCTCATAACAGGAGGGGGGTTTCGGCTTTTTACAATTCGTGTTTCCATCCCTGAAAACCCGCGTCCCCAGCACCACACAGGTGACGGCCAGCTCAGGCACCACTTGAGTCCTAAGTACCCGAATACCGAGTCTCAGCACTTTAACACTAACGCTCACCTAGGAAAACGAGCTCTTGAGACGAGGCAGCGTCAGAACGCCTCCCCACGTGGTCACCAGCGTTCGCGTGCGAGGCCGTGTGCGGGCGCCTGTGACACCTGTGTCACCGCGGGGAGGCCCGCGAACCTATCTGCCGGGTCACTGAACACACTCGGCAAACTTCGTTTCCAATTTGAAGTTAAACTGTTGGTTTACTTATGATTTTTATTTTTGAGACAGAGACACACGCACAGAGTGTGGGTGGGGGAGAGGCAGAGAGAGAGGGAGACACAGAATCTGACACAGATTCCAGGCTCCCGATGCGGGGCTCGAACTCCTGAAGCACGAGATCATGACCCGAGCCAGTCGGACGCTGAACCGACTGAGCCACCCGGACGCCCCCAACTTAAATTGTTGTTTAAGTGGGGAAGAGTGGGATCTTGCTCTCGGAAGAACTGACCCCACAGAGCTCGCGAGGTCCTGGAGGGGAAAGTTGGCCGAGTAGGTGGTGTTTAGGCTTCACAGACCCTCTGTCCTTCGTGCCGGCTTTGCAAATGTTGCCACACTCCCCTGACCCTTCCTGCGGTGTCTCCACGCTCACATAAGCGTCCTGCTCGGACAGCCTTCCAGGCGAACGGTGCCACCAGCCGGCCCTGCTCTGACCGGCAGGGGCGGGGTGCGACCAGGAGAGGGAGTGAGGTACCCATTCCACGTCGGACTGGTGGGAAAACTCTCTTCACGTTCAAAAACCTTAGGGAGATAAGCCCGTCCCACCCTCGGTCCTGGGTGCACAGAACAGCCCGGTAATGAGGCGGCCCCTTCTGCGCACTCAGGGAGGCCACTGACCACACAGAGGCGCTGGCTGGGGGCAGGAGAGGTCGCCTGAGCACTGGGCACCTCGGAGCTGTAAGACAGCAGGGCGCCCGTCGGGGAGGAGGCCGGGGGAGCGCAGGGAGCGGGGCACAGGAGACCTCAAAACACAGTGCGTGGCGACGCACTTTGGGTGCAGGAACCAGAAACCCCGCTTCAACTGCAGCGTAGTCCAAATGCAACACTTCATTTGGAAGAAATTAACTACTAAGTTTCCAGTGTAAAAAAGCCAGCAACGGCTTGGACAGGGAAAAAAGAAATCTCGTGAGATTTAACCACCCAAATTAAAGAAACATTTAAATTCCTATATTCGTTAAATTGGTTCAATCTAACCTGGTAAAGTTTTAGATGGGAAAGAAAAGGCAGGGAGACTCGCACATCTTTCCCGAAAGTGTTCAGTCCCCTCTCCTGGTCCGTGACTTCCGTGTTTATAAACACAGCCCAGGACAGGCGGGCAGCGAGCACGCGTTCCAAGTCTGAACCTTTCAAACCTACGGCTTCTCGTCACGCGGCCCACGGACCCTGATTCTTCAGGGACCCGCATTAAAGACACGCAGCGCGTCTTACCCACAGGAAACCATGCGCCGTGGACGACGAATCCGGCTGAACCTCATTATTCACGCAGGGCTCAGGATTGTAGGCGGCACATTCGATCTAGCGGGAATAAAATCAAACGCCCACATTTAACACAGGACCAGGAGGTGTCCAGACGCCACGGTGCCTTGAGCGGATGACAGACTTCTGACACTGAGACACAAAAACCGCAGGTGATTACGTATTAGAGATCAGAATGGGAGGAAAAAAACAGACTAAAATCGGCTTTTTGGAGGCAACCCTCTAAGGAGCCACATGGGTCATCACTTGAGTATCTTCGGACCCCAGGACACGCCGCAAACGTCTCGGGGCGCACGGGCGGCTGCGGCGTACCGGATGCTGGTGGCCTGGGCACGTGGACGCGCGGTCCTGACCTCTGCCTGCCAGCCCGCCTCCCTGGGGAGCCGCAGGGGGCCCAGGCTCCAGGCCCAGGTGTTGGCCTGAGACGAGGAGGCAGGAGTGTCTTTACTTGTTTCTCACGGGAGGACACATCCACATGTCCCCGAAGACACCCGCTGTGGTGCCTCAACAGGCAGCACAGGACCACGAACAAAACAGCCCCTCGGCCCAGAGTCGCTTCAGCAAACAGTGTGCGACCCTTCAGGCAAACACGAAGCCTCTGATTGTGACCCACTGTCGGAGGTGGATGCCGCCCTCTGACTGTGACCCACTGACCGTGACCCACGGTGGGAACTGGGTGCCGCCCTCTGACTGTGACCCATGGTGGGAACTGGAGGCCGCCCTCTCACTGTGACCCACTGACCGTGACCCACCGTGGGAAATGGATGCCGCCCTCTGACTGTGACCCACTGACTGTGACCCACTGTGGGAACTGGGTGCCGCCCTCTGACTGTGACCCATGGTGGGAACTGGGTGCCGCCCTCTGTGACCCACTGACCGTGACCCACCGTGGGAAATGGATGCTGCCCTCTGACTGTGACCCACGGTGGGAACTGGAGGCCGCCCTCTGACTGTGACCCACTGACCGTGACCCATGGTGGGAACTGGGTGCCGCCCTCTGACTGTGACCCATTTTGGGACCTGGATGTCGCTCTCTGTGACCCACTGACCGTGACCCACTGTGGGAACTGGAGGCCGCCCTCTGACTGTGACCCACTGACCGTGACCCACTGTGGGACCTGGGGGCCGCCCTCTGACTGTGACCCACTGACCGTGACCTACAGTGGGACCTGGATGCCGCCAAGCCAAGGGCAGCTGAGCCCACAGGTCTGAGACGTGTGCCCTGGGAGGACTAAGGGTGCCCTGCAGGCGTCAGATGCGCGACAAAGCCCCAGCGCCAGGCCGACGGCTGAGCAGAAAGGCAGGCCTCGCCTTCGTGCTCTAATGATCCTAACTGGCTCCCTGCCACACAGCCACGGAGAAGGGGAGACCGTAGTTGACTTGGGGCAACAACATGGGGCGCTGTCCCCACCCAGACCAAGAGGGCACATAGACAGTGGGCCCTGTCTCCCGGTCCACCCTCCTGTCACCTTGAACTCCTGCTGCTTGGCCACCGTCACTGCCATGTGTCCCACGAGGAGGGGGTGTCTCTCCTTCTTAATCTGATTCCCATCATCCTCCACGCAGAACCAGCCCATGTGGTTCTCCTCCTCTGTGGTCAGGTCAGAGAGAACGGGGAGGGACAGCTGAGCCATCGGCAGCTTCCTGGGGGCCTTGTGGAGCCCAGGCTCGGGCCACCCTTCCCCCCCAACCTGTGTGCGTGGACCCCAGGCTCGCCGCCCCCCTGCCCTGCGTGCATAACCCAGGCTCAGCCCCCCAACCCCACCCTGCGCGCGCAGACCCCAGGCTCGGGCCTGCTATCCTGCGTGCAGACCCCAGACTCGGGCCCCCTGCCCTGTGCGCGTGGACCCCAGACTCGGGCCTCCTCTCTTGAGCACGGACTCCAGGCTCGGGCCCCCCTGCCCTGGGCGCACGCACGGCATGCTCAGCGCCCCCCTCCCCCGCACTGAGCGTGCGGACCCCAGGCTTGGCTTGGCCTCCTGTCTTACGCACGGACTCCAGGCTCGGGGCCCCCCACCCAGTGCGCACGCACCCCATGCTCAGCCACCCCCCCCCCCCCCCCCCGCCATTGAGCACGCGGATCCAGCCTCGGGCTCCTGCCCTGGGCGTGTGGACCCCAGACTCGGGCCTCCTCTCTTGAGCGTGGACCCCAGGCTTGGGCCTCCTGCCCTGGGCGCATGGACCCCAGACTCGGGCCTCCTGCCCTACAGGGGATAGCAGAACTAAACATTCATCTCTGGAAAACAGCACAATCTTTCCTCAAGGGAAAAGCAGTATGTTCGCTGCTTTATCTGAGAAAGCGCGTCCGTCCGGCGTTCCGGTGTGCTCCCCGTGACTGCGCTGGCGCAAAGGGCTGAGAGACGTCACTTGTAAAGCACCTAAGGCTGTTTTTCTTGATCCCCTTTTTTTTAAGCAACGGAAATGTCCAGATTCAAATACCACAGATACAGTGAGAGGGTTTTTGACAACGGGACAACGGTATAGGACAAAAAAAAAGTGAAACGAGGACATATTTTGCTATAGAGCAAGTTGCCCATCTCAGCTCTGGGCTCTTAATGAAAGCTCTTAAAGACACAGAGAGCTCGTTTCCAGGTTCAGCTCACTCCTCAGGGAGCGGGCCATTTCCTGGGTTGTGGACTTGCTGAGGAGCCTGGCCTGATGAAGCATTAGATTATTCAGGAAGGAGGGGGGGCTCACGTGGGACAAGGGCGCTTCACTCATCACAGCTCCGGGGGCGAGAGCATCACAAGGGCCCAGTTCCCTTCTGTGTCTAATTTTCATTTAACGACCACATCTCAAAGAGAACTGCACACACATGTGTACATGCACGCAATATCCAGCGTGAGCTGAGCAACAGACCCGTGTGTGTGAGTCACACACATCTCCCTACGCAGGTCTAGAGAGAGAGGTCTGCCCGATACGTGGATGGAAAGACAGCAAGGCTTTGGACAAAGGAGCAGGAAAGTAACCATGAGGTCAACTTGTCTCGGATCAAACTACAGGACTTCCTTTTCCTGCTGCAGGATCGTTGAGTGACTACTCGGTGCCACCCTATACTTTCTCCCAGGTTGGGGAGGGGGAACCACGGCTAGACCCAGACCCGACTCCCGACTCCCGGGCCACAGACTCACGGGCCTTTATTGCGAGTGCTGGCAGTCTCAGCTGATGTCAATGTTTTGTTACAATAAAAGGGACGGCTTACTTTTTTCTAGGATCCCTAAATTATAACACAGAGGTCTTAAAAAATCACTCATCCTGGAGCCAATTTTTCCCGTTTAAAAACATTCTTTCAGGGACACCTGTGTGGCTCGGTCGGTTAAGCGCCTGACTTCAACTCAGGTCATGATCTCACGGTTCTGTTCGTGAGTTCGAGCCCCATGTCAGGCTCTGTGCTGACAGCTCAGAGCCTGGAACCCAGTTCAGATTCTGTGTCTCTCTCTCTGCCCCTCTGCCGCTCGTGCTCTGCCTCTCTCTCTCTCTCGAAAGTAGATAAACATTTAAAAAAATAAAAAATAAAAACATTCTTTCAGGTGAATGGATGAATCTATCGTCGAGGTCATTCTCGACCTGGTTTTATCCTCTTAGGCACATATTTCACCATCACGGAGAAAACCAGGGGACCAGCGGACGCAGCCTGGTCGTGCGACCATCCCTCACTTAGCTCCCATGAGCCCAGTCTTACCCAGGGCGAGCTTGGCCATCTTCAAGTTGTTGGTCCAGGACTCTTTGATGGCAGGCGTGAACGTATTGAACACAGCCGTGAAGAACGTGGGCCGCCCGGACCTGCCAGGGACAGAGGAAAGGCATTCGTGTCCCACAGTGTGCCCCATCCGGGACACTGCACCCTGCCTGCCCGGCGCCATCACCAGACCACGAAGGCTGGCGTCACGACAGAGCGGGCTGCCCAGCCGGCCAAGGAGGCCCCTGGCAGGGTCACTACTAACTTGTCCTGCTTCCCGGGAAGCTGTAACTGGAGTCTGCAGCAGTCCGCAGCCCTGATCTCCTCTTCTTTCTTCAAGATGAGCCTTTGTAAACCCGACGTCCAGTCGTGGGCTACTGACTGGTTTAGGTTCTGCCAACGAAACACATACGTGCGTGTTTTACGTGCGTTAACAAGGTGGGGCCGGCGCAAGGAGGACAGCAAGGCAGGACCAGGAAAGTTCAGAGGAGACAGTAACGCTCTGTTGGATTCCAAACACGAACCCCGGGGCTCAGGCCGCGTGCCGGTCTGGCTCAGACATGTCTGAGAGGGAACTGCTACTCAAGGCCACGCGCAGACGGAGGACAGCGACCCTGAAATAGTCCCGCCCCACCCGAAACGGGAGAAATCACGCGGTCGGACTGGTTCTTAAAACCACCGTAATTGTCACGTCTGGTGGGACCCGGAGGCACGGCCACGCTCTGACAAGGACTTACAAGTGACAAAAGAATTCCGAGTCACGCGGCTTCGACCGTTACCTGATAGTTCCCCTTGAGGTTACCGATCAGCTGAGAAATCTGACCGATGACGTTCAGGTCATGTAGGAGGTTCTGCAGATCCTGGTACAGCTGTCCCGGCCCCACGTACACCTGGTCTGCAAAACAAGCAAGCAGCACGCACCTGAAGCGCCATCTGCACCTACGCTGGCGGGGGGAGAAAGCACTAAAATTAAGATTCCGGTCGACCTAGAATGTTTTTAAAAAGTGGGTACTTTCAAGCACTTGGTGGTTTTTCCTTTTCTAAGTTTTTTTTTTTTTTTTTTTTTTTTCCTTTTCTAAGTTTTAACTGTGGAATGATTTCAGACATAAGAAAGATGCACAGAGGTCCCCCGCGTACGCCCTTCGCCCTGCGTCCCGGGACGCCGCGATCTCACGGAGCCACACGGACACAGCACCGCTAAGTAACATGCAGCCTCCCCACTCACGTCATCTCGGTGCGCGGTCCCACACGCACTTAGCTGCTGTGGTCTCCTTAACTCTCCTCCAGTCTAGGCCCGTTCCTTGGGCGTCTGTCTTTCATGACCTCAACTTTGTGACCCGAGCCGGTGAGCTGTTTCACGGAGCACCTCACGCTCTGGCTCTGACGGACGGTTTACCACTCTGGGTGTTCTCTAAGCCTTGTTGATGTCATTGCGGTAAGCGGTGTCTACACACGGCACCGGACGCAAACCAAATTTCCCGTAACCAGGGTCATCCGACACCAGAGTGAGCTCCCCAGTGCGCTGTCTCTAATGTGAACAACAGGAACACAGACAGGACTCTCGTGTCCGGGGGGAGGGGGGAGGGGGACAGCGTCCCTCCAGGGCCCACCCCCCCTGCTGCCCTGGACTCAGGGCGGCCTGCAGGTCACAGGACGCAGTTCCAAGTATTCTGTCACTTCCCCCCACAGTCACACAGGCAGGATTCGCACACAGAACCACACTCACAGCCCATACTTTGAAGGACGTGCAGTGGTAGCCACACTTCTCTCCCACGTCCACGGAAATATACCGCCTCGCGTCCCCTAGACGGTAACCGGCAACAGGCGGAGCAGGAGCTCCGACCCAGGGACGAGGGGAGGCTCCACTGAGGGAGCAAGAGGTGTCTCTCGGGGCTCATGTTTCCACGGCACCAGCTTCGCGGCGTCAGCCCAGGAGCCAGTGGTCAGAGCTGCCCTCAGAGCTCAGCACGAGGCTGTGCCGGGTTGGGCATCGACACTCAGTAAATGAAATTGAGTAAGTATGTTGTTAGCCAAAATTATCTTAAATCACAAACGTACTGTTAGGGAAGAACAGGATGTAAAGTTGACCCATGTGACCACCGGGACGGTTTTTCAGGCGTGGCCCAGAAGAAACCAGGTCTCCTGGTTGGTTCCAGGCTCCACTGACCGTGACTCAGAATCCTTAAGAATTGTGAACAAGGTGCCCTGTGTTTTCACGGTGCACGTGGCCCAGCACATGGGGCGGTGGGGGGGACAGAGATCTGAGGCAGGTTCCGAGCTGTCAGTGCAGAGCCCGCCATGGGGCCCCACGAAAATCAGCAACACTCTGGGCAGGTGCCGGTCCCGCCCGCCCTGTGTGCCCCCGAGGACGGACAAGTACAGCCATGCCGGTGACTTTCACACTCATCTTCAGGGACGGCGACGGGACGGAATCCTACACAGTCGCACGCGCTCCCCCACAACATGCTCAGCCTGCACCCATTTCTCCAGACGTCTGAAGACCTTCTCCTCGGGACGTGTTTGAAGAGGCGACGGTGGGTCTCCTCCAGTGAAGACCCCGTCCCCTCCCCGGCCCCCCCTTAGCACAGTTCCCTGAAAACTGGGGGTGCCCCAGACGTGCCGGTGAACGGACGGAGGCTGTAAGGACCCTGCATGAGGAAAACCCTGGGGTGCCTGGGGGCTGAGTCGGGTAACCTTCTGACTCCTGATCTCAGCTCAGCTCACAACCTCACGGTTCATGAGTTCGAGCCCCACCTCAGGCTCTGCGCTGACAGCGTGGAGCCTGCTCGGGATTCTCTCTCTCCCTCTCTGCCCCTCGCCTGCTTGCGCACGTGAGCTCTCTCTGTCTCTCTCAAAATAAATAAATGAACGTTAAAAAAGAAAGAAAGAAAACACCTTGTCTCTGGCGACAGGTAAATTCATTCTCCCGTGAATGCACTCCCAGACAGGCTGCGGCCCCGTGCACATAACCCAGCCGTGGGGGCGGAGGCGGCAACGGGGCCCTGAGGTCGCCAGCTCCGACTCAGTGTCCGTGAAAACTTTTCAGTCACCCCGGAACAAAGCACGGAATTTTGCGAAATAACTTCAAGAGGCCTGTTTTCTGCAACGAAGCGGTGGGGCCGCAGAGGACCCGGCACGCACCCGGGGGCACTGGCCCGCAGCGCAGACGTTAGCGCCAACGAAAGGTCACGGGCCGGGGAGGCGGACCCGGCAGCTCTTCTGGGGACGAGGCGTGTGTGCGGCTCCTGGGGCCCACGCACGGCGGCCACGCCGGCAGCTCCTGACAGTGGTTGCTACGCAGTGACGCCCACACTCCATCTCCAGCACTGAATAACACACCGAATTTTCCGGGCTGGCTTTCAGAGCACAGCCATCCCAACAGCAGGAGAGTCATGCGGCTATCCACAGAGCACAATCGTTCCTACTTCCCGGCTCGAAATAATCGAGGCATGACAAATCAAGAGAATCCGAAGGAACACAAGCAGTGTGGGCGCATCTGAAGCCGTTCTATAAAAACCCTGAGCCGCTGGGCACAGGCCTGCTGCACCGTGACTCGTGGACGGGCACGGTTCTATCTGCACGAAAACCAAGCCGCTCGCTGGCCGCAGGCTGGTGCGAAGGAGGTCGATACTATGGATCGGCTACACAGAGTGGGTCACTTTCTGGCCCCAACAGCAGACTGTCCCTCATTCCTGATGAGTCTGGACCAGGTGGGATGACCCCTGCTGCAGAACTCGCCAGTGACCACGTTCCCAGCCGGCGCCTCTGGAGCACAGGAGCCCAGACCCCCTGCCCAGAAGCCTGAAATTTCCCCGGAGAAGCCCGACTTGAGTTCGGTCTTCTAACGCACACGGAATCTACACATTTTAATTTGTTAAAAAAAAAATTATCTTTAACCTGGGAGGCATTTAAACCACCAAACACATTTACTCCACACCGGTCTTTTCGGAGCCCAGAGCTAAAATTGCAATCCACCGTGTGGACAGGGAAACCACGGGACTGATGGCCACACAGCAAAGCTGCACCCCTAAACCTGGAACCCAGCAAACAGACGTCCCACAGACGTCTGTGTGTGGGGACCTCCTGAACTGTAGTCTCGGTGCCCACCGGACCCCCAGCTCTGGGCAGTGTCTGTCCACCGGTCACCGCCAAGGTAACGCCCACTGTCCACGTAAGGTGGGTGAGCCGTACTGTAGGAACACCATGATAAAAACGTTAATGCTGAAACAAGTAACACGTCCAACACAGAACTGACACCATTAAATGACTGTGTCAGGAAACCGGGACATCAGGGTGGGCAGTGACCCTGCAAAGTGCCCTTCCCAGGACTGCAGGGCCACGAACACTGCTTCCTGGAGCTTCCTTGAGGCCTTTCCATCTGGAAAGCTGCGTCCAGAAAATTCCCAATCAAACCCTTCCATGGCCACAGTCTGTTAACGATGGGCGATTCCTCCATGGACGGACAAGCACGTTAACTCTTTCTCCTGGAGAAGCTGGTATCACCTGAACATCACCAGCCACCTTCATTCTGCTCTTTGTTGTTCTGAGAAACAGACAGTTTACCAAGTAACCAGCAGTGATTCAGTTTTCCTTCTCTGACCCAATGCTTCGTTCTCCCGGCGTCTGACCGCACATGTAACAGAAGCCACGAGAGCAAGAGGAACACAGGATGAAACATGGGACAAGGGCGGCTAGGCCCCAAAGCAGCGTCTCAGGTCCCCAAGTCCACGCAGCTCCACACTGACCTTAAAGCCCTTCCTTTCAGACGCAACAATCCCTAGGTTGCCTGGGTGGCTCAGTTGGTTGAGCGTCCGACTTCAGCTCAGGTCATGATCTCACAGTTCGTGGGTTTGAGCCCCACGTTGGGCTCTGTGCTGACACCCAGGAGCCTGGAGACGGCTTCAGATTCTGTGTCTCCCTTTCTCTGCCCCTCCCCCACTCATGTTCTCTCTTTCAAAATACATACTTCAAAAGCATTAATGTTTAATATAAAGGCTCATTCCTTGCATAAAAAGGCTTACTGAAAGTTCTCATTCATAACTCGGGCAGAGGCCAGCAAGTGAGTGAAACTCAGCCAGGTTTTATTTGGATTAAAAGAGAGAGGGAAGGAGAAAGTCATGAATACTATGCTATTCCAAAATCCACAGTCCAAAGACCACAGTAATATTTAGTAAGAAATATTACACAACTGTTGAAGCATTGCCAAAGTTATCAGGACTCCCTTGGCTCATCTCACCCCGTCAGGCGCACAGCCCAGCACCCCCTCCACGAGGAGCCTGGGGAAGAGACAAAGGGCTTCCCGGGCTGGTCCACGCAGAGCTGAACCTACAACCCAGATCCACACACTCAAGGATGTCCTGTGTGGCAACTCAGTGCACACTCAGGAGACAGGAGCCAGAGCCCTAACTGCTTATGTGGGAAATGCAGAACAGAACAGAAATCAAACCTGGGGAGACTGAATGCACCCATGTGATGGGGCTTCCCCATAAACCCACAGGATGCACACCAGTGGAGACAAGCTCAAAGATGAGGGTTCAGTCTACACTTGTCAGCCAACATAAAACACAGGCGCCAAAGACGACATCATCCAACGGCTTGACCATCTACCTGGGTCCTTGGATTCATGTTGAGGCCACGGAAACAGGGTCTATTAGGTCAGTGCAGATGCCAGCCCCACGACGCACAAGCACGTTAGTAAAAGTGTCACTTACTTGGCTTAGCGTTGGCAACGACCGCCAGGCTCTCAGGTGGGTACACCGGGGGACACCTGTTTTCTCCAGCACCTTCATTATTGCCGTACTCTATTACTTCTACGTGTCCGAGAGGAACACTCCACTTTAACAAATACCTTTGGCTGGTGGACGTCGTGCTGCTGTCCGAGGTGCTGAAACATCGTTATTTCATGGTTAATTACGAGCACAAGTCTTCATACTTTTTATATCCCTTAGTCAGGTGAGTAACATCCACCTATTGAAACATCCTGCTCATGACCTTCTTACCAACAGTTACCACTTGGTTCCATAATGAGGCCTCCCCTTAGATGAGAGGGTAGGAATTCTTCACTGTCTAATCCAGGAAAACGGGAGAACACGAATGCTGATCTCCCAGAGAGCTCTCAGTTTCCCACAAGAGCTTAGAGGGAATGAACTGGAAGACCCCCGATGACTCTTTGAGCAAAGATGCTCGTGGATTCTGGCAAATACTGTTAACAGGGAAACTCTCCTATGTGGACAGAGATATTCTCTGGTCATTTCATTTGAATAAACCTTAAAGTTCCTCGTACTGTTGGTTGTGGCATAAGCATTTTAATAAGATTGAATCATGTCATCATACTCCATGTTTAAAATACTTATTGACTGTGGGGGCAGCTGGGTGGCTCAGTTAGTTGAGCATCCGACTTTGGCCCAGGTCATGATCTTGTGGTTCAGCCTGGAGCTGATTCTCTGTCTTCAGATTCTGTGTCTCCCCCTCTCTCTGCCCCTCCCCTGCTTGTGCTCTGTGTGTCTCTTTCTCTCAAAAGTAAACAAATATTAAAAATATTTTTTACTTATTGGCTGTGTAGAATTTACACACAAAAAAAATCCCATGACCTACATAGACTATTTTCTTCTTTAACGATAAAATGAAGCACGCAGAGAAACATACCAAGCATACTGGTTCAGGTAGGTGGAAAATGCCAGAGCAGACACCTGTGTGACCACCCCCCAGTCCAGGCTATAGGGCTGCCAGCACCCTGAGGCCCTCCATGTGACCAGGAAAACCCCACCCCTCTGAAGCAATCAATGTTCTTACTCCTACTGATAATCAATTTGCTTTCTTTGAGATTTTTTTTTCCCAATCAAAATGTATTTGGGAATAACCAAAATGTCAGACAGCATGCTTTAAACTGAAATCCTTGACCTGATAGGAGTCAGCTGGGACCAAAGCTCCTGGACCTCTCTCTGCTATGAAAGGGTTTGCTTTTCAGCTTGTAGCCCACATGGGAAGGGGGAGAAGGCAAAGTTCAGACGCTGCTAGGAAATGAAAGACTGAGTTCTATGAATTAGATGTGCTTTATATTTAAAAATGAAGAGGTTTGTGAACTTGACCTCAAATTTCTACCCATCCTATTTGAATCAAAAATCTTTGCTTCTGCAGAGGTTTGGGATCTCGATGTTCTGAGGTTATCAGGGGGTCTCCTGGGGCTATTTTAACATCTCAGCCAGAGCAAAGTGGGTCCTCCCTTCACCACCTTCCAGGAGAGTCGCTGATAACACATCAGGGGGGAACTGAACTGTTCCTCTTTACTCACTTTGTAAAAAGGTGTCAAAACTCGGGATCTATGCCACAGCCCAGGCATTATTTTAAAAAATAGACCTGGCAGCTAACACAGCTACATCCATTTTTAAGGATTCATTCGTTTCTTATTCGGCTTGAAATTTTTAAAATTACATACAAATTTCAAAAGAACCAAATGGACGCGGCTCCTTTGGTGGATCACGCACCTGGGCTGCCCACGAGATGCTGCATGATGCCACGTGCGGGGAGGGTGGCCCTCCCACTACATTCAGACAAAGGTTGCTTACGAACAGCAAATACGTTGGGCAAGAAACACCCACATCTGCTCTGTGCTGAGCTGTCTACAAGGTCATCTCACTGTGTGACCTCATCTTTCACGGCGGCACCTCCCGGGCAGGCAGGGGGCGTCTGGGGCAGCCTCGCCCAGAGCCAGTGTGGGGAAAAGGCACTGACTTCACCTGGGAATGGGGGGTGGGGGCGCTTCCTGGGCAGTTAAGCCTGGGAGCCATGCTGCTAACCACGTGCCATTAACTTCCGTGTTGCAGGAAGCAGCACACAGGCTGGGAAGCCAAGAGCAGAAAGGTCTTGCTGGGGAGACACACCCCGCAAGCCTCCCCGGGCGTCCAGACTCGGGACACACCTCACAACGCACGGACGCCACTGGCTGCTCCTTTCTACATGTGGACGAAGGCAGGGACCAGACCACGCCAAACGTGACTGCTTCCAGAGGTCAAAGTGTGGCCACGGCAAATCGAACGATAAAGGCTGAGCCACTGACAGGGACCAAACAAACAGGATTCTTGCCAAAGGGGGTGGTCATTTAAAATTGGTAGATTTCCCAGGGGCGCCTGGGCGGCTCAGTCAGTTAAGCCCCCGACTCTTGGTTTCGGCTCAGGTCACGATCTCACGGTTTCGTGAGTTCAAGCCCCACATCAGCTCTGTGCTGGCAGCACAGAGCCTGCTTGGGATTCTCTCTCTCTCTCTCTCTCTCTCTCTCTCTCTCTCTCTGCCCCTCCCCCACTCATACTGTCTCTGTCTCTCTCAAAATAAATAAACTTTAAAAGAAATAATAATCAATATAAAATAAAATTGGTAGATTTTCCAGCCTTATCTCGTAGCTGCCTCAGATCAAGTGTGGCCAAGGAGGAGCCCTAACTGAGGTGATGGTTACTGGGCAGGACCGTGCCAGGCGCTGAGCTGGAAGTCTGACGATGGTCCTGGGCTGGACCCTCACAGAGGTCCCAGGGGTGGCTGGCTTCCCCACCATATGAGCACGGGTGTGAGGCTCAGCGAGATGGGGTGGTTCCCAATGTCCTGAGAAGGCCGGGCTGGGACGGGGCTGGAACCCAGGCTGTGCAGCGTAAGCCCATAGAGACTCTCCCACCCGGCTGCCCGCTGGGGCCCCACTCAGCCTGTGCTGGGGAGGGCCTAATGCCTGGCTTCCGCTGGGAGGGGAAGGCCTCACTGTCTCCCTGGCCAGTCTCCACGCTGTAAACACACACGGTGGGCGATTTCAAGCAGGCAGTGGTTTGGAAACCGTCTCCCAAGCTCCTGAGCGTGAACAGCAATCCTTCTCAAGCCATGACGAGCTGGCTCAGGATGTCAGCGTGTGTGACTTTATAAAGCACCCAGAGCATTCAATTCAAAACATGCCATTTTACCTCAGTTCCCTTACAATCCACCTCTTCGTGTAACTTCTCAGATTCAACCAGCTACAATATTCTAGGTGTTGGGAGGTTTTTTTGTAATCTTTATTTATTTTTGAGAGAAAGAGAGAGCGAGTGAGCGCAGGGGAGGGGCAGAGAGAGAGCGACACACACACAGAATCTGAAGCAGGCTCCAGGCTCTGAGCTGTCAGCAGAGCCCGACACAGGGCTCGAACTCTCAAGCGGTGAAATCATGACCTGAGCCGAAGTTGGATACTTAACCGACTGAGCCCCCAGGCACCCTGGGAAGCAGTTCTAAAATAAACAAATTTAAGTGTAGGAAATGCTGAAGCACTATACCCTCGTTTCTTCGGTTTCACAGTGAACATAAATGCCTCCAATATAATTATATAAGACGCACTCATCAAAAATGTATTCACAGAGAGGCAGCTAAGGAGAAAAATCTGAGTGAGCAATGATCACAACAAGACTGCAGAATGATTTAGGAGGCAAATAAAAGAAACTCAATGTAGCTTCTGGTTCCAACATTGGCCTTACGTTTAAAGAGAAATAGGCCAAACATCCCTAATCTCCTCCAGCAGTGACCTGGCGACTTAACAATGGACCCCTTTATTATTTTTTTAATTTTTCAAGTGTTTATTCATGCTTTTTAAGAGAGTGACAGAGTGTGAGCAGGGGAGGGGCAGAGAGAGAGAGAAGGAGACAGAATCCAAGGCAGGCTCCAGGCTGTGAGCTGTCAGCACAGAGCCTGACACGGGGCTTTGTCCCTGAGACCATTGTCCCTGAGACCATAACCTGAGCTGACATCGGACGCTTAACGAGCTGAGCCCCCTGGGCACCCCAACACTGCACCCATTTAGCTCTCAGCTTGTTGGGGACCCGACTCTCCGCAAACCCTCGGCTTGATTGGGACCTGGCCCCCCGCAATCCCAGGAGAGGGACGAAGACGTGCACACAGACCAGCGCAGCACGGACGGGAGCGATCATGGAGTCACCCGCTCAGCCGGGACGCGCCCCGCACGCGAGCGTGAAGATACCCTGGTGGCCGCGGCGGACGCTCACCGTGTGCTGACCGTGGCACACACCAACACGTCACTCAGCATGAAGATCCGACGCTCCTTGGTTTTCATGATCTCCCCTCTGTCGTTGTACACGGTTTCGATCATATCGTCAGACCGCACGAGGTACCGATTCCCACTGCTGAGAAGCTGAACATTCAAGGTCACGCTCGACACGGTTCCCACAATCAAGTTCATCAAAAGAAGAAAACAGGTGAGCAAAAGTCTTGCAAGATACAGGCATATAGAGTGTCAACGTTTACAGATTTTTCTCACGGAGAGTCCATGTAATTTCAAGGCAAGCACGCTTCATATGTATGCTATTAAGAATTCAGAAAGTGGCTTTTTTTTTAAGCTAAATAGTTGTATGGCCAGCATCTGCAGTTATCCTGAACAGCGAGAGGAGACTAACCCTGTCCTCGTAAACACAATGCCTCCGGCAAGGAGGGCTCATTGGTTTCCACCCGGCGCTCATCATATTCCCTTCTCCTTAGATGACGTGCCCGAGTGCCTGCTCCATTCCTCACACACCGCCGTCCACACCTGGCCACCACTCTGTTCTTTACAACACCGCACAGCCGAGAGTACTTACGAGTGCAATGCTACTTGGTCTTACTCTTCCCAGGGTAACAATTATGGAAACATCTTTGCTTCTCGTGATTCCCCACATTTTATTTCATTGAGCCAAACACGACACCCTTGGTCTTCGGAGACATGCTTTGTATTAATTAGTAAACTGAAGTAAGTCACACAGAAGTCGGACTTCTTGCAACAATTCAGCCCAAAAGGACATCTGGAACCCTCAGCCCAGATGATCAGTAGCGTGTCTGGATTGTAAATCTGCAGCGGCCGAGCTCACCGCCTACCTATTCTTGACGTGCTCACAGGGTAACGGGGCTGTGAGCACAGGTACGGAATCGGTAGTGAGCGACACGGCTCTGCCTCCTCGTCCGCCTGGGCCCACTCTGTGCTGCACGGGTTTGCAAACGCTGTGACCACAAGCGGGCATGACTCTCAACCACGCAAACTGTCATTTAATGCAATTTTTGGCTCATAGAAATTCCCATACAAATCACTTAGAAAATCAGGAAAACCCGTTCCTTAAAACGTAATAAAGTTCTCGTAGTTAAACTACTGAGTGTCACTTTGTGCTCAGAAATTACCCCTAATGACAAAAACAAAAGGTGACATTAGCAACGATACATATGATAGATAACTATCTATCTATCTATCTATTGACAGCTCCTGTCAATAACTTCTTCCGGGGGCCAGAGCCATGCATAGCTATGGAAAAGCCCACCTAAAACCAGCTTAGTGTCGCAGGAAAAGGAGTTGTGAACGTAAAGAGGAAACAGAGCTCTGCCCAGGAGCTGCTTTCCTGCCATATTTTGGCCCGTTTCCATGATGAACACAGCTTAGGACATACACAGAAGGGTGCAGGTGAGAACGTAAGCAACACTTCCTGATTTTATCATGACCATCCAAAAGGAAATACTGCATTCTGGCAACAGATTCAGCTACAAGAGCTGATGAAAACCGCCATGGCGGTCCCGGACCCGTCTGCGGGTCTAATGACCGTGGGAGCCCCTTCCCCAAGAAAATGTGCCACGACCCGCCTGACGCTCCCCACCGGCTTCCAGACCAGGGCTCTGGGCCACGGCGTCACTGCAAAGCGTCCACGAGATTAGTAGCAAGCAGGTGACATACGGGTGGCTCATTAGTACAAAGCAAACCGAACACCAGCCCAGACCGGGACGCCTCGGGCAACCTTGTTCAGGTATCGCTCGTTTATGGCTTTGGCCACGTGCTTGATCTCACAGCGCTGGTCAGCGTCCCTCTTCCTCTCGTTGAGCTTCTCCGCCAACGTCTCCAGCTCCGTCAGCGCCATCTGAAGGGGCAGCCGGTCAGGGTGCCCTTTGGACGTGTTCTTCAGCATGTCCTTGGGGAGAAGAAACACGGTGAACAGGGGGCACGTGCTTGCTGGTGCGGAGGCGCAGACGGCTGCACAGGCATGCGTCCGGCCAACACCCACGTGGCGCACGAACCGGCAGCGCTCGGGCTACTTGTGGGGAGGAATAGAATGAGCACGGCGGCCAGGATGGTAAGCTAGCTGACTCACGGTTTGGCTGAACACCAGAGCGGCTCCTTGTGCAAAAACAAACTCACTCAGTGGCTTTGCTGATGGAGGAAGCCAGCGTTTTCCAATAACAGGCACACCACATCTCGGAAACGTCCCGTGCCCGGCAGCGGTGTTCAAGGCCAGGCCTAGACCATTTCCCTCTGGCGGAGCCGGACCAAGGGAGCCCGGCCCCACGCATGGCTCCAGCTGCTGTGTTTCAACAGGTCCGTTCCCGAACGCCAAGTGGGCACGGCTGCTGGGGCGCCTCGGGCCGCAGCCCCGGCTTCCCCGCACACGGCAGGGCCTCGCCCCACCCCGGGCGCCCCACCTCTGCCAGAAACCTCTGTCCGTGCCTGCAGGGCCACAAAGGGACGAGCAGGCTGCAGGAGGGATGTGCGGCAGGGAGTGACGTGGTCACCAACAGAATGACGTCACGTGGGTCAAACACGGGGGACGCTCTCAAGAGTGACATCTAAGTGACAGTCCTGACGTCGCCACCTCGATTCCACACAGGCCCTTCCGCGTTCCAGCTGCCACAGACGACGTGCTGACCTCTGCTGGGGGTGGCAGACGCGTGCGGACGCGCCCCCCCTCGGGCCAGCCTGGCCCTCCACTCAGCCTCCCCATGCTAACACCTGCTTAACCCGAGCTCGAACTCAATGGCACCCTCGTCTGCTAAACCTGCTTTTCGTTTTCTATCGGGAAAACACAAAGCACCGCACAAATGATGAAATACTTCTGGTCTGAACGAACACTGTATACTGAGCTGCGATACATCTGTGCCCCCGTGAGTCACATCAAATCCTGGCAAGGGAAGTCGACAGTCTCACGATGGGTTCTGGCTCCACCGTCACCTGCTGGCAGCATCTACCTGCTATCTGAGCGCCATCAGGACAAGCAGCAGGGAGGACCCGCCAGACGCCGGGACAGAACCACGTGAGGGAAGAGGGGAGTCTGTTGTTCTCTCCGGACTGTTACTTATTTGGGGACAACGCAGGACAGGAGACAGGAGCGGGATACAGCGAGACGAATTCCAGGAGGACCACGTGTCGGAACCCGCAGGCCCAGGAGAGCGGGGAAGGTTCAGGGAAGGCTGCGGGGTCCTGGCGCCACAGGGGCCCGGGCACAGGAGAGCCAGGGATCAGCACACAGACAAGGAGGGCAGGGTGCTGACGGGTCACAGGAGGGGAAGGAAGCACGCCAGTCACCAGGCCGTCCCTCCCCGCGCACTGACAGTTCAGGAGGGAGGGAGGGCACTGTCCTCCAGCTCCTGGGAGCTGGGTCTCCGGGCGCCCCCACGCAGCCCTCTCAGGTGCACAAACTTCACCCCGTCCGGCTCCTGCTGTGCATCTTCCTAAGTAACCCGGACCCTCCCTGAGCCACCCCAGAGTGAACCCTGAGGGACAGAGGGCGGGCCACCAGGGAGCCCGCTCACACGTCTGGAGACATCTCGGGTGAGTCTCCCGGGTGCCCAGGTAGGACGGGGAGGGGTGGGGGAGGAACACCACAGCCCCAGGAAACAAGGGCGGGGGGGACAGCAACACGCCGCCTTTTGTTAAGGGCACTGCTCTTAGACAAAAATCAGAGCAACGTCACCCAGGACCATGTCCTTGCTCTCAAGCAGTACGAGGCTCAGAGCTTGTCCTGAGATGCTTTTGTTCTCTTGCCCACGGCCTTCTCACCCTTCTGGAAAAATTGATTTTGGTAAAACCCTGGGCCAAAGGTTTGCCGTCATTTATTAACGGCTAACCAAAAGCCGACAAGCCAGACTGCAGACTGCGTCCGACTTTAATTAACTAAGGACAAAACGCTACTCACGAGCGAGGTGTGACGACCCGACAGTACCTCGGCGTACGCGGTAAATGCGGGCAACCGGCCATCACTTAGCAGCACGTCACTAAGCGCGGTCTGCCCAAGCACTCGAACATACACCGCACGGGTTACAAGTGCTTCCGTCTTTGCTCTTGGCGCCTGGGTCGTGACCTACCGACCGCCAGCACCTGTGGCCCGGGAGGCTGGTCCCCGTCTAGCTAAACAAGGAGCTAACTGGTTTCTGGATGTGACACCTTTCTTCCTCACCACCCTCTGCCACCCTCTGCGGTGGACGGACGCAGGCCTGGAGCCTCACGTTCGGAGAGCCTGGCAAATACTTGTCGACTGGAGGAATAAAACGCGTTTCCTGGATATTCTGATCTCAGGGGGAAATCAGCGGGCTTTTGTTATTAACATTCTGACCCAGGCGTTTGGAAACCAGACACCTGATCTAACACTTTCGTGTGACTGGACACGCGCCGGGAAACACAAGTGGAAAAGGGAGAAAGACGAGAGTAACCACAGAAGCAGCCGATGTTCACGTTTCACGTCTGTACCTTTTTCTTCCTATTTTCACGACTCCTCTGCGTAAAAGGAGTCGGTAAGCCGGGCAAAGCTGCCCGACGTCCTCAGGAGGGCAAGCTGAGGGATCTAAGAGACCCAACGCCGCAGGGGCCAGTGGGACCGTCCTCAGAAATGCCATTTTCAGGCAGTTCCGGGAGGTGGGTGCAGAGCGCCCCCGGTCGCGGGGTCACGGGCTTTGGAGTGGACAAGGGGTACACACGGACAGTGCATCACACGGGAGCGGGCCGGGCTTCCCCAAACGGTATTTCGTACCCCCGCTCGGAACCAGTCCTGTCAGAAACAACACATGTACTAGTCTGAATAGCGTTAGTCTGAACAACGGGGAAGGTCCGCTGGGAAACCTCTTCTCCGGGGAACCTCCCGCTCCCTGGACCGTCTGTGCACCAAGCTCACGGCCGGCACGGTCGGTCTGAGTCTCCACTCAGTCTCCTGAGCCTGCGCCCGCCCCCAGGGCACAGAGGATGGGACGTTTTCCCCGCAACCCTGGACCCGACCCTGACTTGGCAGAGGGAGCGGATTCCTCTCCGCCCCGGGGAATCCGGCCACCTCCACCCGCGCACGAGAGCGCGGGTGGGGCCCGGGGCCGTGTCCACGCTCGCTCGGGGTCCCTGCCCACGACCCCGCGTGCCCTCACCTGCAGCAGGAGGATGAACTGCGGGAACCTCTGTATGGGCTTCATCATCAGGCTGTAGAGTGTGATGCGGTCGGGGCTGCTTTCCTGGCACTGCTGTGAGGAGAGGCCTCGATGACCCGAGCTGCTCCCGACACCGGGGCCGCCCTCCCGCCCGACACAGACGCCTCGGCAGGGCGCACGCCCCGACCTCACGACCCCCCGACGCCTCGCACGCCAGCACAGGCGAGCCCCTGTGCTTTAGGTCTGAGCCGGCCGGGGCTGGATTCCCGGCTGAAATCTCCCATTGTATCATCCGCTGCTTTCAGGGCCACCTCTGGGGGCGCCAGGGGGGCTCAGTAGGTTAAGCTCAGGTCATGATCCCACTGTTTTGTGAGTTCGAGCCCTGCATCTTTGCTGAGCATACAGCCTGCTTGGGATCCTCTCTCTCTCTTCCTGCCCCTCCCCCTCCAAAATAAATAAACTTTAAAAGAAATAAAAAAAAAAAAAAAAAAAAAGAGCCACCTCTGATGCCAGGCAGCATTTATCGTTTACCAATTCATTTAATCCTCTAAGTGCTGAGTTAGTTTCTGGGACCCTACAATCACCGGAAAAGTGCACTTACAAAAAAAGAAGAAAAGAAAACCACAGAATCCCAAACGGGAGTCGTGAGGACCCTTAACGGTAGCCCGCCACGGGCGCTGGAGCGAGATCTCCATGGTGGCCACGGACCCTCCTGCATTCGGGCCCAACCTCCAAACTCCCTACTTCAGGCTCCAGGTGTGAGGGTCTCAGGGGTGGGGGTGTCCCTGGGTCTGTCCTGTCTGAGCTGCCCCAGCTGAGCGAGGGCTGCCTGGTCCCTCGACCCGCCTCTCAGCCTGGGACGGACACCCCACCGGGCTGGACCGTTGGCAAACCGGGGTGGGGTCTCCAGCTCTCTCCAGCTGAGGGAGTTGTGTGGTCTGATGGCAGAGGGAGGGCTCAGCCCCCTCTCCCAACACCGGTTCCCGGGCTTGACCAGGAGGTCACGGGACAGTGGGGGCCGTGGCCAGCTCCCCTGCTGACATCTCAGATACGGTCCCCAAGACAGTTCGGCCTCCTGCAAGGAAGGAACTGTCTGAATGGCCTGTATTTTCTTCCCCAGAAGAAGAAATGCCGTGGTATAGAAAGACCACCGGGCACTGAGGCCACCAAGGCTGGGGCTGATTTAATCCCTCGGCAAGCCTTGACTGGAGGAGGAGGGGAATAATGCAGCCTTGATCACGCTGTGGTCAGCGAAAATAGTTTCGTGTTCGCTCACTGCCGGACAGCCTGAGCTTCGAGAATACGGTTCAAGTAACAGGACCAAACTCTGGCTGGCTCCAGTGTTACAACGGGAACCGGAGCCTCGTGCAACTGAGGTCTGGGCTCGGTGGCTGGCCGCCGTGAGCGTCTGCAGGGATCCCGTCGGTTCTATGCGCAGCAGCCCCCGTGGCTGTGACCTAAATATCCCGGGTCAACGTCCCCCAGCAGGAACCCCACGACGTCCAAGTCAGACAAGCCTGGGGAGGGTAGCCCTCTCCACCTGACATCAGAGCCCCACTGGGGGCCACATCCTTGCGGGTCAGCTCACTGCTCTGACTCGAAGGGGGCCAGAGAGCTCCACCCAGATCCCGAATGTTCGGTCTGCTGCTCCTGATACTATGCTCAAGGACAGGAAGCCAATGGCAGATCCTTGGGGGCCCGACCCTCACATTCTGTCCATCCACGTCTACGCACGTCCGAGGACCCGACCCTCGCTTTCTGTCTATTCACATCCACACAAGTCCGAGGATGTGCAAATCAAGGTTGTTTTCAAAGAGCCAAGCCACTGCTGAAAATTCATATTTCCAGCGCTGACCCCACACCTTGGTGCCAAAATCTTTGCACGGGACGTTACACGTTTAGAGGCAGGGTTTGGTAAAATCTCATTGTGAAGTGTTTTCGCATGGAACCTGTTATCAAAAGGTGTTAAAACCTAAACGAAAAAGCAGCAAGTTCTTACCTTTAGAAATTCAAGGAAAGCAGGTTTCGTGGCACACGTTTTCTTGAGGATTGCCACGGCTGTGCTGAAATTATTCACATACTCGCTGTAGGCGTCCAGCACCATGGATTTGGAAAACTGAAAGACCAGAGAACATTGGGAAGCGTCAATGATGCACAGAGCCCAGACCCTCCCCCTTCCAGGACGGGATAAAAGGTTTGAAACCTGCCCTAAAAGCCACCTCTCGGGCACCACGATGTCTGCGAAGGACGCACTTCATTATGCCTGGGTGTGATTCCTTTTCCGTCTTTAAACAAACTCGTCAGGAACTGTTTGGACAGCTGATCTTACCCTGCTCCCCCTGGTGCCCGTGCAGGCAACCCGGTTCACATCCCCGGCGGGCTGGCTCTCAGGGAATAAGAGTTCCTGACTACAGACATGTGGACATGATCATTGCCGACCCCCTTCTGTAAGCTGCGGCCGATCCTCACTGCGGATTTCCCCTGTGGGAAAGACTGGCACACAGGCCCCAATGTCCCAACGAGCTGGCACTGACTGTCCCCTGGAAATGCTCCGGGGCAAGAAGAAAATCAATCCCCTCCAGCCCTTGTGGCTGAGGTCAGTGTCCTATCCGTCCGTCTGTCCGCCTACTGTCCTGTTTTCCTAGAAACACCAGGAGGCACAACCACCACCCGCTGGCATTCTTCTAAGATCCGGCAAGTTCTCGGGATAAACAGGAATATCCATAGTGGGTATCTGGTGTGACCATCACTTACGGCAAAATGCTTTCACCTAAATTTTATACATATGTATTTATTTTTTTAAAGTTTCTTTCCTTTAAAAAAAAAGTTCCCAAGGTAAATAAATATTTTAAGAAGAGAAATAGAGTAAACGTTTATGCTAAACCCAGAAAATAGCCAGAAAATGCAAGAACAAAGTAGATATCCACGGTTGCTTTGTTTTGTTTTTCGTAAAGGTCCCCGAAAGGGATCCTACAAGTATCTCAGGAAGAGCTCTTGTTTCTGTGTTCAAGGCATCCTGTAATTTATATACACCATTAAGGACACACAGTCGTACAGAAAAAAGGAAAAGGTTTCTTTATTGTTACTACAGCGTTCACAGAGCGTTCGAGCACTTGAACCTCCAGCTTTGATGGCATTCTTGTCTTCACGCAGCTAGGGAACCCGTTCTCCTGAGCTACAACCTCCCGCATCCAGAGAGACCGCTCCCTCACGCACGACACACGGCCACAAACGACCGAAGATAAAACCGCTGAGTGAGACCGGAGGCTGGGCTTCCCGGGCAGCGCACGGCTCCCCCTGCCAGGAAAGGCTCATCCTGTGTCAGCGGCCACCCGGCCACCGCATCCGCACCCCACTCCCCGGTCACAGAGGACAAGCTTCAGGGAAACGGGTCGGTATTTCCCCACAGGGCGTTTTCCGCCGCCCCCTGACAGGGACAGGGCTCAGGGCGAGAGCCACCTGATGAGGGCGTGAGCGGGATGAGGCAACAACCCTGTCAACAGAGCCGTGGCGTTGGCCACAGGCCACAGAAAGCACGCGCAAATCGCCTGCTGGTGCACAGTCCGCCCAGACCTCCCCCCGTCCGCCCTTGGCCTTCGTGACCCTTCCCCCTCCTGTGCGCTGGGCAGAGCGCCCTGTCCTCACGGTGGCCTCGAGGGGCCCTGCAGGGCACCAGGGCTCCCCGCCGACACCGACACCCCGTGTGACGCAGCCGCGTTCACCGGGACGGGACGCGGCTCCGGAGCCCAGGACAGCGTGGGGCGGCTGGGCCGCCGAGAATTACCGAGGCCACGAAGACGTCCCCGATGGTCTCCACGGAGTCCCACTCGGCCACGCGGCTGGCCAGCGCGATCTGGAACATGCCGTGGCACTGCAGCAGCTCTTTGACCCGGTAGAACACCGTCTTCAGCTTCCTCTCACTCAGGATCTTCGGTTCCATCTCCGACAGTGGCTTCTCGTAGCGCTAAGAAACACACGGGGAGGCGGCGTGCGCCACACACGGGGGGAAAGCCACTCACGACAGCGTTCGCCACAAATCGCCGGACTTCACGTCAACACGCAGACACGGCACTTGGGGTCTTCTGAGGGTTCGGCAAGTTTGATTATGTCATGGCTCACACACACGCACACACACACGTGCAAGAAAGGTGAGTAAAACCTGCATGTACTGTGTGACACGGTGTTTCGGTACCTCCAGAATCCTCTTGAGAGCGTCCACGTAGTTCTTCTCACTGTCCACAACTGAACCCAGGATGTATCTTCTTACCACCTGTTGGCAATTTGAAAATACGATGGTAACAGAGAAACATACTTGCTCTGTGGCTATGATTTTGAAATGTTTTATTTTTTTAATTAAAAAAAATGATTTTAACCTTTATTCATTTTAGAGAGAGACACACACAGAGCATGAGCGGGGGAGGGGCAGAGAGAGAGGGAGACACAGAATCTGAAACAGGCTCCAGGCTCCGAGCTGTCAGCACAGAGCCCGACGTGGGGCTTGAACTCACGGACCTGGAGATCATGACCTGAGCCGAAGTTGGACGCTTAACCAACTGAGCCCCCCCAGGTGCCCCCAATTATGAAATATTTTAAACCGCAAATTATAAACCGTAAGTACAGCAAGACAAGTGAAATTAGAGCGGTAACAACAAATGCATTCACTTATGCAACAATTATAAGCTAAATTAATTGTACTTGACGTGTCCTACGCTGACTTATGCGACACTTCACGTATAAATTGAGTATAAGAAAGCAGTTCTAGTCTTGACTCAAAGAATGCTATTAGCAACATTTATCTCATAAAATTATTATTCTGAAGTCGGAAAAGAAGAAGCTTTTGAAAGATAGAAGAATAGATTTTTCTTTTTGGCCAAGAGCTTCTGACCAAAGACGCACCCACGAGGCGGAGTGCACAGTGGGTGAAGTAACCCTCCACAGTCTGGGACGAGCCACTTCAGACAAGGACGTCACTGTTGTCACTACACAGGTACATACACGGACAAACGTCTGGCCGCACGATTCCTGGTAATGGCCAACGTTGATGCCTGGCCCTTGCATCAAGCCTACACATATTCTGGCAAGTTATTTTCTCCAATAAACGGAAAAGAGAGCACCAAATTTCAGGAAGGCTGCCTCTCGACCACACACACCCGCAACAGCGGGGGGAACCACCAGCAGGGAGTCAACACTCACCGCAGGAACCACACCGCCACCCAGTGGGTGGACACGGCACCTGCCACAGGAGAAAGCCCTCAGTCCAGAACATTCCAGGGCCTCCAAGTCTTCCAAAACATGACTGACGCGGGAACAATTCTCTGCTCCACAAGAAGGACCGTTCAATTCACAAAATTAAGACGCAGATCAGTGCTTCCAGAACACGTAGAGAACAGAGTGATGTACTTCAAGAGCCCAGATGTGTCTGGGATTAAAGCCAGCTCCCACGAGGGCGCCCACCCGCCCAGCCTGGTCGCCCAAATTTCAGATTCCCACACACTTCAAGTCTCCCGAGGCAGAATATTCAGGGTCAAACCCAGGAATTACAGACATTTTTAAAAGTCCTGAGAGGATCCTAATGTGTCAGGTCAAAGAATTGGGAGTCGGGCATAAACTTGGAAATACAAAAACAGAATAAAAAATTCCAGCAGGTTTTGTGGCTCCTACAGGTTGGGATGGCCCTTCTAGGAAGTTAAATCTAACGAAGTGAACAGTGTGCCCCACGTGGACACGGGTGGTGAGGCTCCAGGGTCGTCGGGCTCATCCTGAGGGCCCAGCACTGTGGCTGCGGACGGGGGAGATCCAGGCCCAAGTGGGCGTCTTCACCACGGCCAGGTGGACAGATCAGGAGAAGCGCTGGCCAGGAGGGCGGACAGCACGAGGGCCCAGCTGCTGGGCCCAGGAGACACTCAGTCGGGGGGGGGAGGGGGGGCAGAGCCCCGTCCCCAGGCAGGGCCCCCAGCCCGCGGCATCGATGGCACTTTTCGGGAAACAGCAAGCAACCCATGAAATAAGAGAATTTCTTGTGTTTTTCTTCCCAAACAGGGCGTGAAGAGAATGCTGGATACGTAACATTTTAGTTACGTTACCTCATTTCGATTTGGGGAGAAAACGATGTGATAAAGAACACGAGCGCCCCGGTCTGACGTCTCTCGGGACAAGTCCCACGGAGAGCATGCCCGGTCGCCAGAGGGGAAGGGGAGGGGTCCCCGTGAACCACGACCACAGGGAAAGCTGGGGGGACAGAGAGATCCTGAAGACGAACCCTTCCGTAGCCCCCGTCCCGGTGGCCTGTCCCCTGGTGCTGACCTCACCGTGTCCACGTGCACCGTGCCCACGTCTGCGTCACTGTCCCAGGAAGAAACGCGCACAGACACGGCATCCCTGTCTCAGAGAACGGGCCCGGGTGGTGAGGGGCGAACCTCACAGGACTGCCCAGCGAATCCCAGCGCAGGGGCTGGGGCCAGGCCCACGGGACACCGTCCTGGAGGCCCTTCCTCAGCACAGACCCCCGTGGCCAGCACGCTCGTGGCCAGCACACAGCCTCTACGAGCGCCCGAAACAGACTGGCGGGAGCGTGCATCTAAGACCCTCCCGGCTCAAAACACCTTTCCACTCCTGTCTCCTGACAGACGCTCACAACACCCAGCCTCCACTGCCGAGTCCCGGCCTGGACAGTGACGCCCTGCGGCCACCTCCCCCCCCCCGGCCCCGCCCGTCCTCTGTCCTCTGCACAGCCGTCCCCCTGTCCCATCACAATGTCCCACCCGTGACTGCCACCTTGCCTGGGAGTGCTCTGCGTCACACGTCCCCGACACCACAGCCTCGGACAGGAGGGTCCAAGGCCCAGTCACCCCGCGGCCCCCCAGGACTAGAGAACACAGGAGCGGGGCAGGAGGGACCCCGGCACAGAGACCCCAGAGGAGCGTCAAGGCTGTTTTCCAACCATCAAGCCCCTTTCTCATACTTCTCTCAGTCTCGTGAGGCTGGAGAACGGGGGACACGGGCACACGGGGCTACGGCAGAAAGGGCCCAGCCGCACCCCACGGGGTCACGGCCACATCCCCCCGGGAGCACCACACAGCAGAGGATTTACGGCTAATCTTAACTGACTTAGATTGGAGGATTTTAGGTTTGGGGATCAGAGATGTGGCTGGAACGTCGGGCCCTGCCCGCCCATGGCAGGTGCCGCCCCGGCCTCCCCGGAGCCACGGTGTCCTCCCACAGGACGCGTGCGCTCACGGAGGGACGTGCGAGGCTTTCCTGACGTCCAGAGCGCTCGTGGGGGTGCCGCGGGGAGCAGACGCAGTGATGGCTACAGGGCATCTGTCACCTGGTCAAACGCTCTTTCGCTCCTGACATGCTCACAAGTCAACCCCTCGCCCCCGACACGTTTCCTCATCACCGCAGCCCCCGCTGCTTGGCTCCCCCTTCACCTCGAAGCTCGAAGCTTCCCAGTCTGGCCCGACGATGATGAACAGCCCCGGGCCTCCCCCCAGCTCGGCTCCCATTCCCCAGACTCTAACCTTACCACCCGCACCGGCCACGCAGGCCCCTCCGTCCCGGCCTCCGCTCTGCCCCCGTACGTGTCCACCTGCCCGCGCCCACAACATGAGTCACACTGTGCACGCACGCAGCGCCCCCCAAGAGCCCCAAGAGTCCTGAGGCTCGTTCCCTTTCACCCAAAGATAACCGAGAGGACATCACCAAATTTCTCTTCCCTCTGCTGCCTACTTCCAGACATCGAGAGACTGCTTTATGCGCGATAGTAACGGTATCAGTTGTTGGAAATCCGTGTTTTCATCTCTGTCAGAGGCACAGTTGACACAAACGCACACGGTGTCTCTGTCAGGAAGAACGGGTGTAGACGGCGCCCGCACAGAGGGCAGCTCCACACCCTTCTCACGCTTACTCTGGGGTGGGGACTCGAAGTGCTCGAGGACCACAGAGCCCGCGTCCAGGCCACAGCCGCCGACCGGGGCCGCCGAGACCCACTGCTGTGCCCGAGGACACGGAGGGGCCGGGAGCGCGCAGGGGGCAGTCACCGGCCGCGCACGCGTTCGGGCACGTCTCCAGCCAGCACGGCCGTGCCGGCCAACGGCCCCGGCCTACCTGCTGCTGAGACAGACCCTCAGGCATCGGCGTCAGGATGGCCTCCGGGTGCCTGCAGTCCACGTCGATAAATAGATTCTGCTCCTCTTCGAGACAAGATCTATGATCTGAAAAAATAATGCACTCGTTTGACACCGAGACGGCACGCCCATAACACTGCAGCGCGGTGAAATACGCCGTCGAACCGATGCATCGGGCAGACACCTCCGTTTCCTGTGTTCTCTTCCCGCCTGGCAATGACTAGGTCAAAATTTTAACAAACCCAAGACGATATCCTTTCCACCAGAGGAACACCGTGTCCATCAAAGTTTGAAAATTCCAATACCTTGGAAGTTTCATTTCAAAAGGCAGAGGGGTGTCATTTGAGTACCCAGTCGGTGAAGCCGAAATAAATACCTCAATTTCCTCGCCTATAAAATACGACACCCAGAGTCAGAGAAGGGCAGGTGAAAACAGCTAAGAACCCACAGTCAGTAATCGACGAAAGCTAAGTGGAGACTCTGTGTATTTCTTGACCTTCTGTGTGTCTTTCTCACTGGAAAAACACAGCTTCTGCCAGATCAAAACATTTAGACCAAATCTAAATTTATTTTTAAAAACTCAGCCGTAGCTAAATAAATGAAAGAATCTGGGGCGCCTGGGTGGTTCAGTCTGTTGGGCCTCTGACTTCAGCTCAGGTCATGATCTCACAGCTTGGGAGTTCGAGCCCCGAGTCGGGCCTGCTTCGGATTTTGTGTTTCCCTCTCTTCTGCCCCTCCCCCCCCCACTCACAATCTGTCTCTCTCAAAAATAAATAAGCATTTAAAAAATCAAAAAAAATACATTAAGAAAAAAAGAAAAAGAATCCACAAAATGGTTGGAAAACAGAAAAGCAAAGGAATTCTTAGGTAATAGGACCCCAGAGATTATCGAATTTAAATATCCCAAACGCTGGCTGCATAGAAAAATTCCTGAGGAACTTTTAAAAACCCCCCAGTGTCCGCACACCTATGAGGACGGCCAAAATCCAGAGCAGCGACCATGCCACGCGCACCACGTGCTAGAGAAAACGTGGAGCAGCAGGACTCACGGCTGGTGGTCGTGCACACCGTGCAGCTAGCGTGGTGCTGTCTCACAAAACGAAACCTGCTCTTTCCCCACAATCCAGCGACGACACGCCTCCACATTTACAAGGAGTGGAGAGCCCGCGTCCACGTATAAGCTGTGACGGACGTTTACGGCACTCTGTTCCCACCTGCCCAACCTTGGAGGCGACCACAGCGCCCCCCAGTAGTGACGGATAACTAAACCGGTGCGTCCAGACAGCGCAAGATCATTCGGCGCTAAGAAGAAACGAGCCCTCAAGCCACGAACGGACACGGAGGTCTGTTCTTAACCACGTTACTAAGTGAAAGAAACCAGTCTGAAGAGTCTACACCACGGATGATTCCAACTCTGACCTTCTGGGGAAGGCAAAACCGTGGACACAGCAAGGCGAGAGGCCGCCGGGGCTGGGAGGGACGAACGGTGGGGCCCAGGGGTTGACGGCAGTGAAGCTCCTCTGTGTGACGATGGATCCCCGTGGTTGTACTTTTGTCCCAACCCACGGAATGGGCCACATCAAGACGTGCAGTGCGGACCCTGGGTGGTGACAACGTGCCCGGGCGGGTGCATCAGCTGTCTGTGTGACAACGTGACAACGGGGGCAGGGGCGGATCTCCTGCTCAGTTTTGTTGTGAATCTAAAATCGATCTTAAATAATAAAGTCTTACGAAGAAATAGAAACAGAACCTTCTGGTGTCCAGACCCCTCCCCTTGAGTGTCGCTGACTGGTCCTGGGGCGCTGGGCCCGGGCAAGTGCGTGCACATCCAGGCTGAGGAACCGCGAATTCAGCGTTATCTTCCCATGTCACAGCTTAGGACACGAAGGTCGTTGGGCTCAAGGACATGCCTGACGACCTGCTGTGTGACCCCGTGGGCCTCCTCCCTGCCTAGCTTGGGGCTTCAGGCCCGCCCTGCGTGCTGGGTCACTGGCCTGCAGATCCTAGTTCAAGGCCTGGGGTGGGCCAGAGTCGGCGTTTCTGCCCAGCGTCTGGCATCCAGGACCCCAAATCCCAGGCTCAGCCCGTCTCAGACCCTGCCTCTGCTCTCCAGGGGCAGGTGCACGCCCCCCCCCCCCCCCACCGTGAAGGTGTTCCTCCTCGGGGTGCCCAGCATACTGCCAGCACCTCATCGGGGCCGTCCCCTTCCCAAGTAACCCAGTGGGGCTCCGGAAAACCTTTCCTCTGTCTTGTTTCAAGGTGAAGATGTTGTTAGCACTAAAATGTATTAAAAAATCTAGTTTTGACTCCAATGACTTCCCCTTACAGAAGCGTGGCCTCACCGTCCTTTCCAGGCACCGGGATCAGCAAATGCTACACTCACACCGGCACTGAGTTTGCCTCTTAGAACGTCTGTGCAAACAACAAAGTCCCGTTTTTACAAGAACCGGTCAGACGCCCCCTGGAAGCGTGTGCTCTCGTCCACACTGCACGTACTAGCCAGGCTGTAAGGACACGCCAGTGCGTAGACATTTTCTCCGACGTCCGAGAATCCTTGGCCCACAGCCGGGCGTCAGCAGGAATGCAGCAGACACAGCCCATCTTCCTGACAGACGGATGGACAGCACAGGCTACACACCCCTTTGGTGAGAGTCTCAGAAAACCTGAAATTTCTGGAATCATCTCAGAGCTTCCCACACCAGCAAGAGCGTTCCTAACATCTCTGCTTAGAACGAGACCTTCTTATAGCTTCGTCCTGGTGGGAAGCACGCGTCTGTATGAGGATACACCGCACGCGAGATCACCCGTTACCACGCCTTACTGAGAACAGACTTGCTGAGAATCATGCCTGACTGAGGTCCCAGGGTACCCGAGGGGGTTTCAGGAGACACAGCAGAGAGTGAAGCCCCCCGGGGCAGTCGGGGGGGAGGGGGTTTCACTAAGGGCCCACGACGTGCTGGGAGGAAACAACAGACAGAGAACTGATGTCTACTACCTACGCGAATTCTCTTAACTTTCCGCTGCTTGTCGTGTCTGTGTGTGTGTGTGTGTGTGTGTGTGTCCCCGAGCTACTGCACAAGTCCGTGCAGGCCCTCAGCGGAGAGTGTGCACCCTCGCCCCCATTTGGGAGCTCACACCTAGGCGGCCCGCTGAGTCAAACACCAGCTGAGTCAAACACCACTGTGCTGAGGTTCTGTGTGACGTGCCCGTGGCCGCGCTCCCCACCCCAAAGTGCTGTGTCGGGGGGACCACAGGCTTGGAGCACCTGTCTGCAGGCCGGGCCACTGACCTGGAGCCATGAAGGACTTGGTCCTAATGAGAGAGCGGCCTCTCTTCACGGCAGCCTTGGTCTTCTCAAGCCCGTCTTTAGTGCCCTCCTTCGCAGCCTTCATGAGTTTCTGCATCTGTAAAAAAAAAAAAAAGGGAGAACCGTGAGAAGCGGACCATCGGTAAAAATCCACTAGCTGCTTTTACTTTATTTTAAAAGAATACCGTCAAGTAGCTTGGTCTTAAAACATCGCCTGAAACTGGCTTTTTGATGTGGGAGCACTTACTTGCTTGGTCTGTGTGTGTGTATGTAACTTGGGCCACATTTTGTTTGTTTAAAAGAAAAAAAACGAGGACGAAAAGCAAACTTGAAAAGCAAGCCCTTCTTTGACCTGGTTTCCTGCTGTGTGTAAACGGCAGCCTCCACTTTTCTTATGATCACTTACAAACACAGAGCCTGGCGGACATCAGAGGGAGCAAGTAAAACACACACACACACACACACACACACACACACACACACACACACATACACTCAGGCAGCCGGCCCCAGGTCACAAGGCAAACGCAGGAAACCAGGAAACACAGAGCCCCGTCTGCCTTCCTGAGCTCCCCGGGGGGCCAGGCCAGAGGCTCATGGGGGCCCCACCGCAGGTTAACAGACGAGGAGGCAGACGGGCGGGAGTCAGGAACACCACTCCACACCGTCACGCCGTGTAGGGAACCTGGCTCACCCACCCCGGAGTCCTGTGGGCACTCCCGTGGGCCATCAGTGCCCAGAGCAGCACAGACCCGCTCTGGCACACCCCTTACGCTGGAAAATTCTGAGGTCTGAGGTGTGGGCTATGGGGCTCCAAGCGATTAGAGAAAACCCAAATGGCCTCCTACAGACAAAGCAGGATCCCGCCGAGGGGACGTCCACGCTGCCTGCTGCCCTGCTCCTCCTGCAGACTCCCTCCGGCACGCTCATCTGTCTCTACCTCCCTCCTCAGCCCGCCTTCCCTGCCAGCGTGCCTCAGGATCGGACCATCAGCGCTACCGCCGGCACCGTGCTGCCCGGTTACAGCCGGGGACGCGGCTGTCCACGCTGCACTGTGTCCCCGCGGAACACACTGGTGTCAGACACGCACCGCGGCCCAGCTGTTTCCGTACGTCCTCTGTCTCCCGCCACCCAGCGGGTGACCCCGAACCACGTCCACGCTGCCTAGCCGGGGCCCCGCCCCAGCCCCCACAGGACACGGCCACTGCAGTCTCCTGGGAGACACAGCCACTCCGGGATTCTCTTGCGTCCCTTCCTCCCCATCCTGGGGACGTGCCCTCCACCACACTCGCCACCTCCCTGGCCACTCCTGTGGCCTCCGCCCTGCTCCACGCGCCCAGTGCTTGTCTGCCTGCAAGGCCTCTCGGCTTTGTCTCCTGACCCACACGGCCCTTTCAGACCCCTCCCTTTCTTACCCCACGCCAGACCCCTAAGCCTCGGCGTCAGCCTGACCCCAGTCAGGGCCCCCGTCCTCGAGCTGCAATAAAGACCCAGGTTCCGGGGAGCTGAGACGCCCGTCCAGGTCACACGGCAGCCAGGGAACAGCCGGGGCTCCTGACCCTCCCTAACGTCTGCTTCTCGCTGGGTGAAGGGTGTCTGCCTGGCCCGGCCCTCACCCACTCACCCCATCTTACTGCTCGCTGCCCCCCAACGCACACTGTTCGCCCTGCCACGCCCTGCTATCTGCACTTGATTCCAGACTCCTCCATGGAGCTGGCCTCCTTCACGCTTCCCCCACGGCCAATGACTAAGCTCAGGGCTCCCCAGAAGACCCCATCAGGCCCCAGACACTCCCACGTGGGAACCAGCCAGAGGCTCCATGGAAAGAAGTGACTGCCAGCATTTTGCTCCCACTTTGGGGAGCCCGGGGCTCAAGAACACTCTGGAATTGAGCAGGCGACCATAACGGGAGACACTTACTTCTAAGTGAACGTCTGCTTGCAGGTAGATGCTGTTCAACACACACGAACAAACAACAGAACATCAGACGGACAGGTGTAACGGGAGTGACAATTACTCGACAGTGTCCTTGTAAAACACATCTCCGAGAACTGACTGGCACCACATTCAAACCTCGCGGTTCTCCGACCTCCGGTCTCCGGAGCCCTTTGTACCCGGAAAGATGCCAAGGGCCCCAACGAGGTCCGTTGATCTGGCTTTCACTCATCTACCCTTACTGGATGAAGAATGGAGACTGACAAAAAATATCGAACTTTTACGAATATTCATTTAAAAATACTAATAAGCCCATTCCGTGTTGTCTAAGTGACGCATTCGTGAAAAGTTACCGTGTTTTCCCAAACCACAAAACAGGCAGTGCTGTTCTGCATGGCTGGCCATCTCTTGCGGCCGGGGCAGCACACACACAGCGGAGCCTCGGGGAAACTCCCGTCCGTGCGTACGAGGACGAGAGAGAGGAACGCAAACGGTGTCTCGCGATTAATCTGACCTCGGTGACATCTGGAAGCCCAGGACCACACGCTGAGAACCAGTGTTCGCACAGAAAGGGCCAAACTTAGTTTCCTTGGCGCTTCTGTTTAAAGCACGGTCTGTTTCTGAACAAGCATTTTCCACGCGGCTGGTCGAGAAGCGAGCCACACTACCTTCAGTTCATGTTTCTGCTTTAGTTGCTGAATCTCTGTGGCTGCCACCGTGCTTGCCATCAAAGCTCTCATCGTTCTCTCATAGTGCTCCTTGAGACGGGTTAGGTCATGGGAAAGCTACAGCATAAAGAGACACAATCTTCTCACAAAAACGCTCCCTCTGGTACTCTGAGACGATCGTACATTGTGAGGCCCGGGGGGCGGCGTCTGGGGAAGCCCACGCACCACGGGGAGCCCCCAGCTCTGGCCCACCGACTCCTGAGAGG
Organism: Panthera onca; assembly: GCF_046562875.1. Lineage (NCBI taxonomy): Eukaryota > Metazoa > Chordata > Mammalia > Carnivora > Felidae > Panthera > Panthera onca. The sequence goes on from NC_138342.1 coordinate 203,333,972, forward strand.
GAAAAATGGGGCGGCTTCTCAGGAGCCAGACTGGAGACTTTTCTGTGCCAGCCCAGGACAAGAAAGTGAACGAAGGGCTGAGGGTTGTCATTCACGTCCACGTGGATGACGTCACAATGATCAGACGTGTAAATACAATACGTATAAAACTATTCCTTATGTCAGCACCAAGGCACAGGACACTGGGGTTCACGACTGCACTACAGGGCGTCAGAATTTGGAAGTGGGCGGCACCGATTTTTAAGTCTCCAAACTGACGTGCCTCGGCTGACGGGGAAGGGGCGAAATCTCGTAAGACGCCGTCCCCCGTGATCACGCACGCCTCAGACGTGGAAACCGAGCCCTCAAGGCTTCTCGAGACAGCGTCTCCCATGTCAACACAGGCAAAGACACTGTGCGCTGTGAGCAAATTCTGACTAGAGAATGGACCCTTCTTGAGTTGACCTCAACCACTTAGGGTGCTCAGTGGACCGTTCTAACACAAGACTTCAAGGAGACCGCTAGGTCCTTCCCCCCTCCCCCCGCCCTCCCTCATGCCGGCCATGCTCCCACCGCCCCCAGGGTGCGGCCAAGCTGGGGCCAGGGCGGTGGGAAGACCCCGCCTGATTATCCCGCACCTTGAGCCACGGTGTGGCACTTCACCTGCTGCCGAGCGGCCTCTCGTGTGGCACTTCAAGGGCCTGCCTGGTAACCCGGGTCCATTCGGAGGGCGAGGAAAGCACGGTTCGTTCAGTGAGTGTGCGAGCAGCTCGTCAGCGGGCCCCTGACACCCTACCCGCCCACGGAAGGACACCGGCGTGGCCTCACCACTCTTCCCGGCACCTGTGCTCGACTCTCCAATCTCAAGCCCAGAGTGTCGGGTGCATAGAGTCAAGCATGACCAAAGGATTTAGTGTCCGCTGTGCCAATGCCACTGGCAAAGGGGGTCTAAGGGACGGCTGTAGGACGGGAGGTGCTCGGCCACCTTCCCAAAGCGGAAGGCTCGTCCTGAGTGTCACAAAGCAAGCTCACGGAGTGCGGGAACTAGGCCCCTGTAACCACCCGCCAGCCGGAGGTCTGTGGGGGCTTCACCCAAGAACCCGCGCGTCCACGTACTGGGGGCCCACGGCATCTACCCACGCTGTCATGGTGGCGAGGCAGCAACTACGGCCCGGCCTGCACCAACACAGAGTCACACGGGCCAGGCTCCGTGCGCCTGTGGCCTGATGCTCGGCCTCACACAGAAAGCACGTGACATCTGCAGACACGCGTGGGGATGTCGGTGCACAACAGCCCTTTCACTAGCAGCCGGAGCCCACGACCAACAGCACGGGCACAGCCGCTCGACACTGAAAACCAGAATCTCATTAAGATCATGTGCCTCAATAAAAGCGCTTGTAGGTCTCACGTCTGACAACCACCCAATTCTAGAATTCACACTCGCGACCTGTGAAGTTCCTCCTCCGACCTTCACTTCCGGAGACCCCTCCCCGCCACACACACACCTTCCACTCAGGACAGAGAACGTGGGGCAGCTTAGGAACTCCGGCCCTCAACATCATTTTGTAACATATTCTATCTTTAGACCTTCCTTTTTGTGTAGAAAACGCGGAAGTTCAAAACGCCCCTTAAAGGGAAGCAGGCTTGTGCCGCGTCTCAGAGAGACCCGATTTGGTCCAGTGAGCACAGAAAGCATGCTGTCTACACAACACAAAGAACGAGGGGACAGTCACATAGGACCCCCTGAGTGATTTCATTTATAAGAAGGTAACTTCCCACCCTGCTACGATTACACTTACAACGTGAAATAAAGGAGACTCCCCTGCGGCCAGCGTCTCACACCCTCCCCACACCCGGTACCAACGTCTTTAAGGGCACTTCAGTATTACGGAATGAAAATTCTGCAGTCTGTGCCTGTGCTAACACGAGACGTGTGTCTCTCACGCAGGCTGAACACATACTTGCTTCCTGTGGTTGCTGCGCAGGAAGGACCTGGGGACCCCATTCTTGCACTCGGAGTCACTCTGCTCCTCGTAACTCTCAAATTCACTGGAGCTCCATCCGTATTCCAAAGAGCTGTTTCCACCTTCGTCTCCATTCTCGACGTCGTCATAAATCATTTCATCTGAAGGCCAAAAGGCCAAAAGGAAATAAAAAGAACACAGAATTCTCTAGTTATGTTTTACCGATCACCGAGAGCTGGGGTCTGGAAGCGTGTCAGAAACCCGCGGGGGCAGCGTGGAGCCTCGGGGTCGGCTCCCTATACAGGTGGTGGGGAGCCCCTCCAGGGTGCGGGCAGAGACGTGCGGGGCCGACAGCGCTCCGGTGAACCCCCAGCCCCAGGTGTATCCCGAGGGCTGCTGGTCTAGAAGAATCCACCATGACAATACAAAACAAGTTGCCGGCCATACAAAGATAAACCCACGGAATATGAACGAGTTATGCAAGTGGGTGATAGAGATGCTCAAATACGAGCACACGTGAGGCTCACGGGAAACAGTTCTAAGTTTTGCCTTTGTGCGAAAAACCGTCTCATAAATCTCATCTATTACTGTTTTTAAAATATTTTCATCACATGAGTCATGCAGAATTAGTGAAAAACACGTTTATGCCACCAAATACGATGACGGGGGCTCTTTACTTTAAAAATTCTGCAGTCTTTAATTCCCGTCTTTTGTCTCACCATCTCTTCTGCAAAAGTGAATTCCCGGAGCAAAGCGGCCTTGCGGGCGCCCCCAGGGCAAGGCACACGTCTTACCAACTAGCCCGCTTCCTTTCTGACACACACAAAGGCCTCAGGTCCCAAGAAAGTAGTTCTGTGAGACTCCCTGACAATTACAGAATACTCAGTGGAAGTAGAAAACACACATGGAGTTTTGTGCACTGGGACTTTCCGAGAACAAAAACATCGTTCTACAAACTTCTGGAACATCAGTGTCTCTCTAAGTTCTCCTGCTTATTAAACACATGAGCATGAAGGGTTATTTCAGCTGGAGTTTCTCAGGTATAAATGATGTGCTAAGAGTGATTTCTGCTTAAACTATCACTGAAGGAGAGTACCATGTGAGATAAAGACATTTCCACACCTGGGAATACATTTTTGTTTCCCAATTAAATTTATTCTCTGGGCACCTCGGTGGTCTAGTCAGCTAAGTGTCCTACTTTTATTTGGCTCAGGTCATGATCTCATGGTTCGTGAGTTCAAACCCCACACCAGGCTCTGTGCTGACAGCGTGGAGGCTGCTTGGGATTCCCTCTCTCCCTCTCTCTCTCTCTCTCTCGCCCCTTACCCTACTCATGCGTGCACACACATGCACATTCTTTCTCTTTCGAAATGAACACTTAAAGAATTTATTCCATATGCATCTTCAGTCATCCTCTGTAATAAAACTTGCCCTTAAAAATTTTTCAGTAATTAAACCTCGATTAATAGATTCTCTAGGGCCAAGAGCAAGCTTTGTAGGTATAATGACATTTAGAGGCAAATATTTGCTTTCACTGGAAATGAAAAGTAGATACAAGGTTGTCACTGAGGATCTCAGATTACTTGGCCTCACGTTCTCTCTCCACCGAATTCAGATTAATTTTGAATATAAAACAGAAATCCAAACTTCTGGTTAAAGGCTCTGAGAGTAAATGTCATCTGGGTAAGAACATGCAACATTTGAAAACGAGCTCATTTTCCAGAAGCCACGGGAGCGTGGGTCAGCCGCAGGTCAGCGTATCTGCCCTAGATGACCACCAACTGGGCAACTGGGTCAACAGGGCAGGTGGATTCCAGGGATGTGGCCAGACCCTGACTCAGCTGCCACGCAGGTCGGGGCCGAGAGCCATCCTGATAAAGGCAGGTTGCCATGGGAAGGACCTTGTGACCTCCATGGCCTGGTCGGCAGGAGGCATGCAAATGCAGAAATGTGCCTGTGCACTGTCCCCTGGTGCGGCTCATGAATCCTGAAGCTGCCCGACTAGCACTCCCTCCTCCCTCCATGAACCCCTGTGGACATCGGGCTACTCTTTGTGTGGGAAACAAGTCCGGACGAATAGCCGGGCGGGTGTTGCTCACACCTGCAGAGGGACGTCCAGCCTGCGGGGGCGGAGGCAAGCTGCAGGTACACCCAGGTCAACTGGGCGGCTGGTCCTGGCTCTGGGGAAGACGGCCGAGGGTCCTGCTCTACTGTGAGCCCTGCTCTCAGGCGGGCTGGATGGCTTGTCCATCTTGGGGAGGCAGGAGCTACCAACGCCAGGCACCATGGACCACCTCTAACTCAGGTACATCTCCACTCAGCAGTCAGAATGTGGGAAAATAATGCTTCTCCGTGTTCTGGAAAAGGCAGTACTATCTGGGCCTCACCTGCACACTGAAACTTTCAAGGACTCTGAAGAGCCTTGTTAAGGACAGATGACTGATGCTTTGTGAATTACTATGCCCTCCTGAGCTCCCAAATGCGCAGACTGGTGCTTTCTGAGAGCAGACCAAAGAGCAAGCACAGCCCCAGGGCCTGTGTTTCTCCCACAAGGCCAGCGAAGGGAGAACTGGTCTACGTGGCTGGATTTTACTTGGCAGCAACCTTGCTACCTGCCCTGGGCCAGGACGGACCTAAGAAGTGCCACTGCAGTGGCAGTGGCCACACAGTCCTGTGAGTGTGCTTAATGCCACTGAACTGTGCACTCTAAACTGGTTAAAATGCTCAATTTTATGCAGTGGGCACTTTACCACAATAAAAAAAAAACAAAAAACAAAAAACAAAAAAGGAACCCTGGATGGTCATCATCATATCTCATAAGAAATTCTTCAGTATCCTGTCAGTATTGTGACAGAACTTAACCCAAAATGACCATATTTTGCACAAAGCACACAGGCCTCCACTCTCCCTCAGACACCTCTGTCTCCCCAAGTTCACCAGCTGGACAGCTGAAGTCCTGAAGAGCTGGAGGAACCTCAAAGATCTAGTGCCACCTACTTCACTAAAGAATATAGTTACTTATCAAATATCGAAATGCACCAAAAAGCATACAATAGCAGGCCTGTCTGTAGACCCCGCCCAAACCCTGCTTCAGTGCCCACTCCTGTAAAGGCAGCAGCACAAGGCAACATGCATACAGCCAGAGCTCTGGCCCCTCCGCCAGGCCAGCAAGAACCGTTCTTGGCTTGTGGCTGTCCACTTACCTCTGAGGTGTGGGTTTACCCGAAGGCCACATGCAGCCTACCTCTGTGTGTCTTGCTTTTTGCTCAACATTGCCTTTGGCTGTATACACACACACAAACACACCATTTATTCATTTTTAACTGCATTATAATGGTCTGTTGTATAAATTCATTGCCATATGCTGATCCCTTCCCCGAGTGTGGGGCCACTATGTTCCCCTTCATCTTTGGCTCTTTACAAACGGTGCTGCAGATAAGCATCCCTGCACATGTCTCCCGGATAGCGGGCATGAATTTCTCCAGGAAACACACCTGCAAGGGAACCACTGGTTTGTATCACCATTTACACATTAGCTAACTCTTACTAAAGTGTTTCTCAAAACAACTGCAGCACCAAGATGCTTAATGAGACAAAGAGCAAACGGCCACAGAGGGAGCCAGAACCCTTTGTGATCCTAACCAGGGAGGGTCCTGGCTGACGTGGGACTGAAAGCAACTGTGGACGCCCATCAGGGTCAATATACCAAGGGAACTGCGTAAAAGAAACACATTAAGACACCTTTTATGGCCACAAAAGTTTTGAAAGTATTTGTGGGAACCTTGAGCAGACTCTTATGTATTTAACAAATAAAGAGAGTACGAGGGAGGTATTCTTTCAGCTGACAGTTCAGTGACTCTTGGCTGAGTCCACACACATCAGGGCCCTGCCGCACGCTGTCCTTACAGGGACGTGGCTGGCTCTATGCAGAACAGCTGTCACCTTTAGTAGGTAAACTACTGGCAGACCTTTTGCCAGTGTTTTGGATTTAGAGGGGCCAGATCAACGTTCTGTGTTGGCAAAGGCCTACCTGGTAGCATAAATTACCTAAAAATAAAAATTTCAAGCTTGTTTTTACAGAAACCAGTCTTTAAGCCCCACTTTATTTGCAGCATATATTTAAATAACTACCTAGGAGCACATTTATTGATAAGAAATTCCAGTTCTGTTTATAAAGGGACCCAAATGTCAAGTGTTTGTCTCCCTCAACGTAGGAATCTCAAGGGCAGGGGTGACTCTGTTAGCTGAAACTAAACCGGTGCTCGGTAGGTAACAGCGTCCAAAAGCATTTTGGAATGAATAAACTACCATGTGCTTTTAACTCTTCATCAGTTAGTACGCTGGATGTAGATTATAAGAATGTGTCCTTTTTAGGTTGAAAATGTTTCCTTCTATCATGAGTTTTCAACATTGAATGGCCACTGAATCTTGTCAAGTGCACTTTACGGAAATACTAAGATGAGCCTATGGTTTATGTCCAGAAGTCTGTTCCTGTGGAAAAGGCGGTAAAGGAACCTGCTCATGTTGAAGGGTCTGTCACCGCCTGAGACCAATCTGAAGGGTTCAGGTCGGCTTTTGCTGATTTGTTGGGATATTACCAGATTTGATTTCTTTACATTTTCATCAGGATGCTCAGCGTCACCCCTTCAAGCGAAGGGGGCTCTACGTTTACACCAACACCCTAAGATGGGTTCCCTGCTCCTGGGTAGCTGGGGTCCGCTGGGACTACACGCAGAGCCGAGGAACTCTGTTCCCTGACGGTTTAGCAATTCTCAGACGAGGACACTGGTCCTAGTGGGCTGCCGGGCAGATTAAACAGTTCATTCTAGATTGTGAATCGTTAGACATTAGCGTGTTCTACTTCAGGTGCAGTCCACGTTTCAACTAGTTGACCTCAAGGTGTTTCTAGAATCCCTTCCTGGCGTTTGTCTCTACCACACTTTCTTGTTCCCGATTCATCCTTCGCTTCCCTCTCCTCCCGACAATATCCTTCCTTCCTAACACTACCAGGGGCTTGTCTGTTTTTATATTATTTTTGGAGAACTGCTCTTGGGTTCTGTTGATATTTTCTGTTGTTTCTTTGTTTTCTAACACTTTGGCTGTTATCATTTTTTGTCCTCCTACTTTCGCTGAGTTTGCTCCGCTCTTCTCTTACATCACGGAGCAGAGGCTCGGATCACTACTCCCCCACCGTCTTTTCTTAACAGGCGCCATCGTGACTGCAACTCTTCATTATTTTAAATCTTCCCCATAATATTTTATGCCATATTTTCATTATTATTCAAGTCGTAATATTTCTACTTTCCATTCTGTTTTCACCATTGTCTGTGAGCTAAGTACTAGTATTATTTTTAACTTTCAAGTGTTTCTTCCTATTGATTTTTTCTACTTAGGGAATGAGGCCTAAATGCCAATTGTTAGGCATTTCTTAATATTTGCTTTGGGGAATGCTATATGGTTTTTATAAATATTCCATGTGTTTGAAAAGAAATTTCAATCTTTAGGTTAATCATATACTATATTCTTCCACAGTTTACTAATTTTGTATCCAGTATCCAAGACAGTGGAGGGAATGGTCTTAAAATCTCCCACTCTAATTATGTACTTAACTATTGCTGATTATTTCTCAGTCATATTTTGCTTTCTGTATTTAGAGGCTATCTTGTTAGGTACACACAAGTTTAGAACTGTTATAATTCTCTCTGGTGAAGGACTCTAAACCTAATGTTTTATAGCCTAAAATTCAATATGTTATAGTAATACTGGCTATATTTTCGTTGGAATTGGTCTTATATTTCTTTTTCCATCCATTTACCTACGAATGTTTTATATCCTTATATAGCTGTCACAAAAATATGTGGCTAGCTTTGCTACTTCATCCAACCTGAGAATTTTTTTTTTTTTATGGGCCACTGAATTCAATTTATATTTACCATAAGTAGCAATATATTTAGACTAATTTTGCCATCTTTTTTCATACCATTTGCCATAGTTTCTTACTTTCCATTTTCTTGCTTTCTACCAGACTGAGGTTTTCTCTACTGGTTTGGGAGTTAAATAATCCATTTCTGTTCTTTTAGTAGTTACCCATAAGATGCAGACCTGACCTATCACAGCCAAAAACACACATCATTATCTATGCTCTTCCTGGAAAACGCACAGACTTTAGATGCTCAGGGTCAGTCCACCCTCCAGCTGACAGTTACCACAGCCTGGGGCTTTGGTCCCACCCTGCAAATGAAACAACACTATTACTGCTATCGTGGTCAATACTCCTTTCGATTCATTCACAAAGTTATTATTTGCTCACTGTCGTGTCTGCTTCTCATTAGGTTCGGTAACCTTTTCCTTGAAATGCAACGTGACAGTTTTTAGAGTCTAAGTGGTAAATCTCCCCAATCTTTATCTAATACTGCCTTTGCTTCCCTCTTTTTAAACACCTGTGTATTCATATGAGTGGACTGATTTGTGCCCAGCAGTTGTTAAGTGTATGTGCCTAGGTATGGATTCAGGCTTAACCCTGCTTTGAACTTGTATTTCTACAATCTGAGAACTTAGATCCTTCCTGAATTCTAGAAAAGTATTGGTACTTCCTTCTTCTACCTTCTCATTAGTATCATTTATCAAATACGTGCTAGTACTCAGCCTCCATATTTCTTACCTTTCCACTTATACACTCCACATCTTTAATTCCCTCTGCTTTACATGTATCAATTATCCTATTTAAAGTTGTAACACAGGGGCACCTGGGTGACTCAGTCGGTTAAGCATCCAACTTTGGCTCAGGTCATGACCTTCCTGAGATTGAGCCCTACATCGGGCTCTATACTGACAGCTCAGAGCCTGGAGCCGGCTTCCGATTCTGTGTCTCCCTCTCTCTCTGCCCCTCCCCTGCTCATGCTCTGTCTCTGTGTCTCAAAAATGAATAAATGTTAAAAAAAATAAAATAAGGTTGTAATACAGCCACACACATCTATGTGCTCAAATATTCTACCCCATGGTATCAATGAGGCACTACAAGACATAATAAAATCCGTAGGAGCTGTGAATCTAGGGTCTGTGTGCACAGTGACTACTCATTTTTTACACCCAGCGGGAAAGACTGATAAACTGAACCTTCTAAAACTCAATTTCAGACAACTCAAACCTGGTTCAGAGTCTGAATTTTCTCTTGGCACGTCGTCATAAATGGCTTCTTCTGGATCTGGAATAAAAAGAAGGAAACTTTCAAAACCGACCAACACCAAGTACAATGTCCACTGTTCAGGGCCACAGTCTCACACGGCGCTATAATGATGCAGAAAGCTAGTTCCAAAGGGCAGACACATGCACCTTCCCAAAGCAGAAGTTTTCTGGGGACTGAAGGATGACGCTCTACGTGAGCCAGGTATGAAAGGGGAATTTTATGGTTTCTAGGCCAATTTAGTCCATTATTTTGTGTTCACCTGCACGTCTCTATGTGGCTCTTTATAAATATTTTTCAGCTTACGAAGTTAACGTGTTCCAATGTACGAACAATACAGAGGTGCCATACACTGTTTCAGAAACAACGGGACAGCCCAAGAGGTGCTATGTTAACAGGAAACCTAAAGTAAGTCGATCATCTATGATATCTTGAACTACTGGATATAAAAACTGGGCACACGCAAGGATGAGAATGTTCACCTGTTAGGATAAAGTCTCTCCGACTACACTATGTGGAACGTTCGTGTCCTCTGAGACTGTAACACGTTTTCTTAAGAAAAGGCCGGGATCCTTCCGGGCCAGACTACTGAGCGAATACGGTATGAAAAGGTCGTGTACGAGAACAGCAGTGAAGCTAGAAATGCATTTCAGTATTTGTAAGTTTGGGCCTTCGTGGAAACCAACCACGTTATGAGGTCTTACTTACACACTGAAAACCGTGAAGGTCACCGCGACTAAGCAACAACAAGAAGATGAGGTAAGTACTCCCAACTCTGCCTCTGCTCTCAAGCCAGTTACATTCTGGGAAGGGGGAAGGGGGAGGCAGCAAACTGGGGAAAGCCCCTCGTTCTCCTCCTGCCGTCAGGCCCCCGTGTGACAGACACCCCCTTCCTTGTAATAAAATTAACTGCAACCGTGATATGCATTTCCACTCCCGACAATGTGTGGGATGCTCAACTACGCACCCGTGAAAACCATGGCCGTGAAGCCCACGAGTCCGCTTACGTGCAGATCTGATTGTGACACCTACGCGAACCTGTTTGTGATACTTTATTGTAAGAACGCGGTATGTGACACATACACACAATATAATCGACGGTGTATGTGATTGGTAAAGCTTCCGGTCACCAGCAGGCACCAGTAGGAGTCAAAAGTTATACCCAGATTTTTTACTGTGGGGGGGTGTCAGCACCCCTAACCTGTGTGTTATCCTAATTAACTGCCACTTGTGCAATAAAACAAGTAATGGGAGAAAGTCACACAAATTTTACTCTGGAAATAAAATTGCTAGCGAACAGGAGGAAAATAATTTCACCCCTTAATGATCCCCATTTAGCGGCCCCCTAGCAGAATCCTCTACTTATGCTAGGCTCTTTGTTTGACAATGTCATAATTAAAACCAGAACACGACACATTCCAGGAGATAACTGAACAATCAGGAGACTGTTAAGATGGTTCTTCCTTGTAAGTCAATCATACAAAATTACACAGAAATTAGTGAGCCAGTAGATAATAAAGGGATAATTGGAAAAGCCATCTTTACTTTTTTTAAAAAATTAAAAGTCAAATCTAGTTAAAAATAGCTCAGCTTTCTAAGCCACATGTGGAACAGAAGGTCTGGTATGCCATCTGGACAGTGGGCTGGCTTAACCAGCCATCCACCCCCTTTCCAAAATGGTAGCCTGAAAAAGCATCTCCGTGAGAATCACAAGAAAATGCCTGGTAACGTCTCCGTGGTAACTTGCTGAGTGCGGGCCCGTGTAAGAGCATCAGTTCCCCGAACGCGGGACCATCGTGACAGGACCCAAGGACTGTACTGGGAAGAAACAATCAGGAGGAAACCCGTGTGGGACGGGGGGGAGCAGAGATGTTCTGACTGGAAACAAAATAAGGGCTTCAGAGAGCCTGGGGACAGCAGCGACAGGCAGCTCTGTTGGTCCTTCAGGGAAACGAATGCAGTTCTGAAGGGACGTGGGAATAATCAGCGGAACCCAGCAAACACACATCGACCCCTGGGGCGGCGTCCACGCGGGGCCTGGCGAAGATGAGGGCACGGCCCCGCCAGCTTCCCGGAGGTCAGTGTACTTACTCTCCATCCACGCGGTGTTGGCCGGGTCCGCCGCCCACCGGGCGAGGGCACTGTCCTCCTTAGGCGCTCGCTCGTCACTGGGAGAAAACAAACCGGGAGACCACAAGGGTGAGCGTGCTTCCCGTCAGGACGCTGCCGAATGTCCCCAAAGGGTACGTGAGCTCCAATGTGTGCACGCTGTCCCCAGATGTTACTCCGGGCGTCCTGTGCTGGGAACGTCTTCTGAGTCGCTGCCTATGCATCTTACGTAGGACCCCGCCACTCACCCCACAACGCGGACGTGTATGGAAGGACCCACGCCTGCAGTCCCACCACACCTTCCCACTTGGCTTTTTCGGGGCCCCTTTTACAATAAACACTTAGACTTAAGCCCTTGAAAAGTCAGTGACCTCCGCCCTAACCATCTCATTAGGAACCAGTGGCTGACCTCGCTCTGTATCTACGGGGACAGGGGACGCCCTCCCCCGGCCCCCTGCACACACCCCATTTCTGGGATACGTGAGTAATACATCTGGGGCCTTCCTTTCCCTTGTGCGGGTGTACTGAGGCCGTGCCTTCGATCCAAACGCCCCGGGGGCTTCACCCCCCCAGTGGTCTCTGGGACGCTGAGGGGGCCACCGGCTGACACAGGCGGGGGCTTCTGCCCCCTCACCCAGCAGGTCAGAATCTGCACGTGCTCGTTTTATCGGACCAGCCGCGGCTTCTCAACACAGACGCCAGGTTCAAGCTTTCGTTCCCAGCGGTTTGTACGCCCGCCACGTGCCCGGGACAGGTGCTCGCACAACAGAAACAGGAGAAACGAGGTCTCTGCTCCAGGGGGCCTGAAGCGTCTTCCAGTTGTTCGCCAGAACTTCTTGCGGGCCTGTTGTGTGCCGCACACGGTACCGGCTGCAGAGACACGCCCGAGTGACAGACGGGCCTTCTCGCCTCCGGGAAGGGACCTCACGCCGCCAGAAATAAAAAGTGCTCACGACTCAACTGGCGCTGTGCTCTAGTGCAATGGTCCCTGGGGCCAAGTCACAGCACGGCAAGCCTCTGGAATGCTTTATTCAGAAGAACGACAAGGTCGGCTTCATTCAACACAGCTGGGACAAGACCAACCTCAGGGGCCCCGCGGTCTAGGGGAGCTCTGCAAGGAAGAGCCAAGCGGGGTGTGGAGCACTTCACAGGAAGGGAAAGAGGCTGGAACTAGGGTGAGTGCTCAGAGACAACCATGGGCAGCTCGGAAAAACGCACACGTGCAAAGGAGAATCATTCATACGGAGTTAATGCCACACTTCACGATAAGTGACAGAGATGGCGGGGGTCACTGCAGCGTGGTCTCTTCTATCATCATTTTTGTTAGTTTTCTGAAAGTTCTAATGGTTAAATACAAGATTTAAGGGCCAGGGAAGATGGCAAAGGTCTTAAAAATGTCCAGATCACAGACACTTTAGCTACGCAAGCATGTGCGACACAATATGCTACTTTGTGGATGCATGTAAGAAAAGAAGCTGAGTCCGTCCCCACACTTAGTTGAGGAACGTGTCACATAAAAAAAAAAAGCATCCTCACACTTTTCAAGTCTAAAATTACATCAAAATGAAGTTAAGCAAAAAAACAGAAAATCTAAAGCAAAAATGGATGATATTTAAACTGCTCCCGAGTGTTTCCGCAGGTTTAAAAAAGGTCGCTTTCCGTAGATTTAAAAAAGGTCGCGCTTTGGAAGAGAATCTGAGCTTGCCCTCTCACGCCACTTCACGTTCTTTTTGTTCTAAGAAACGATCCTTTCAGCAGACATGTTTTCCACCATACGTTTCAGATCACCGGCGATAATGCGCCACCCGCTCGTGTCTCATCTCACGCACACTGTGATTCTACTGCGGGGTCTTGGTGGACCTGCTCTGCCACATGTAATGTAAACCAGGTGGAAAGAGCTTGCGCGTCCCTCTCTGCAAAGACACCACTCTTTTAGGGACGAGTATGTCTTTCTACGTTCAGAGCCCAGCCTACCACCCCAAAGAAAAAGCCAGGTGAGCGTGAGAACAGCAGGTCAAGGACCCGAAACCTGAGTCAGGAGTCCGTTCTCGCTTTCCGTCTCCTCTGCTGGTGCCTGTGCAGGCGAAAGGAAACACCGCAAGCCGCCATATGGGAGGGAGGGAAGTCCTCGCTGGCGTGCTGAGACCGGTTTACTTCCTCTCAGTCTCTGATGCCAATCACAGGCCAGGCACTCGGTAAAGGCTTGGCGAACTGAGACATAACAACTAAAAGTGGGTAAACAAACAGAGCCAGCATGCACCAAACACAGGACCAGGCAAGGTGGTGGATATTCTAACGCTGGGTAAAGACTGATCCCACAAAATGGCCTTTAACTCATAAAAGGTCACAGAAGGCAAAGACGGAGATCATATATTGAATAAAGGTCCAATAGAACAAGAAGATATAACCATTACAAACATACAACTAACGAAGGAGCCCCAAAATAGATGAAGTGAAAATACACGGTACTGAACACAGAAATGGACCATCTCACAGTGACAGCCGGACACACCAATGTAGCACTGTCAACAGCAGAACCACCAGGCAGAAGACGCTAAGAGCGCCACAAATCAACTAGACCTAAGAGACATGGCAGAACGTGGCACCCACCCACCCTTACGAGTCAAACTACAAAACTCTTAGAAGAAAACAACGAGAGAGCTTCATGACACTGGATGTGCCAACAACTGACTGGACAGGACACCGAAAGCACAGGCAATATAAAAGAAACAAAACACATAAACTGGATTTCATCAAAATTAAAAACCTTTGTGCAAAGGACACCATCGAGAGAGTGAAAGGACAACCCACAGCATGCGAAGAAATGTTCACAAATCACGCATCTGATGAGAGATTAATATTCAGATTACATAAAGAACACCTACAACTGAACAACAACAAATAAACCCAACCCAAACATGGGGAAGGAACGTGACTGACATTTCTCTGAAGAAGACATACAAATGGGCGATGGGACGGGATGAGGTGCTCAGCATCATTAGTCATCAAGGAAATGCAAATCAAAACCACCGGGAGGTACCATTTCACACTCCCTAGAATGACTACAATCTTTAAAAACTGGAAAATAAATTTGGTGACTGTATTGGAAGCAGTTCATTGCAGGTGGGAATGTGAAATGGCGCTGTCTCTGTGATAAAGAGATTGCTGGTCCTCAAAAAGGGAAATATAGACTCACCATAAGATCCAGTGCTCCTCTCACAGGTACAGAGCCAAAGGGATAGGGAGCAAGGACTTAGATGCTCATACACCTGTGTTCCCAGCAGCGTGATTCACAACAGCCAAGAGGTGGAAACAAAGCAAGTGTCCTTCGAGTGGTGAGTGAAAAGGTCATATGTGCTTACAAAGGAATATTATGCAGGCTTGAAAAGGAAGATCCGGACGCATCCTACAACACAGGAGAACCTCGCAAACATGATGCAGAGTGAAACAAGCCAGACACAGAAGGACACGAGTTACCTAGATCGGGCCAATCCACAGAGACAGGACACAGAGTAGGGGTTGTCGGGGGCTGGGGGAGGGGGGCGGTAGATTACCACAGGAGGGTTAGAGCTCCTGTCTCAGATGATGAAATATTCTGAAAGGGGAGAGTGGTGACACAGTATATGCACGCGATGCCACTACATGTTACACTGAAAAGGGTTCAAATGGCAAGTTTTATGTTGTATATATTTTAACACAGTTTTAATACGGACAACGCAGTGTACCAAAAGCCACAGGATGCTCCACCTCGAACAGGTGTGGATAATGCATCAGTATGGCTGCACAGCCGCCAAGCAACAAGCATGACGGCGTGCTAAGCCTTGGTCAAACCTGCTCTCCCCCTTCACAGGATTCTCAGTCCAGCAGCAGAAAGGGACGGGGGAAGTCACAGTGAGGGTGCACTGTTTTAATCAGTTTTAAAGCCGGTGTGCCCACACAGCTCTGGATGGACAAGAGGGAACTTTATAAAACGAGACACTAAGGCAGGGTTTTGAAATGCATGCAGGAGTTTGCCTGGAGGACGGGCTTTTCCTGGGCATCTCAAGGAGGAGAAATAGCGTTTTTGAAGGCAAGTGGCATGAAAGAAAGGTCTACAATCAAATCAGTTTGAAGTACTCTCGCTGAAAGCTGGGTCAGACACACTGAAAAATCCCCTCCGGCCCCACAGGGTTCTGAGACCCTTCCCAAGGCTGAAGTACACACAGAATCTCCAGGGTGGAGGCCGAGGAGGGCCACCTCTCTGGGGCCTATCTGTATGTGCGTTCGTACGGTCTGTCCTTCTACACAGACAGTATGAACCTCTAGCCGAGTCCTCGTACTCTGACACCCATCCTGGGAGCCCCTGGGCGAGAGAGCAGATGGATGCAGGACTGGGAGCGGAGGGTCTGGGGCGGGGAGTAGGCCTGGTCGGTCACCACCTCACAGCACTGAGGGCAGGCAGGACAGGTGTCCCACACTCCACATTACAGGGAACGGTCATGGACCCAGAGCACGTGTGTAAAATGAAAAAATTTACCTGTTTGCTGGATCCTCAGAACTTAAAGAATTAAATGGGCTGTCTTCTGCTACTTCCTGTGTCTCTGTGAGGAAAGAAAAAAAAATCATATAGTTTCATGCTTAGGGTAAAATTGTAGGAAACGGATTTTTACATTTAAAATGGTTCCCTATTTTCCATTCTTATGAATGATAGGCTTATCTTAGCATAAAAATGATTAACTGATAGATTTAAGGTTTTTTAGGTTAGATTCAAAATAAGATGTTTTCAAAACAGGATTACAGTAAAAAGTGATATCCAAAGGCTCCTGAAACAGCTGGAATTAAACCCAAAGAAAGCAGGCTACAGTAAGAAACAAATTTTCTCCTGTGTCTTAACTTTTCATGGGAATTTACAATTGTGATTTATTGGAAAGTATGTCTAAATGGGAGCCTCCAAAGATTCTCAAGGGAGAGTTACGTTCATGATATCTGGCAACCAAGTTTTTATATACTCACACGCACGTGCACACACACACACACACGCACACACACAGTCTGTCACACATGTCCAGCTGACTGCTGTTCTCCCACCTCTGGGTTTGATTTACCAAGCGGTGATGAGCTCAGGCTTAGCCACGTGCTCAACCAACAACTGGTTAATTGCTACACTGGGAAACTGTCCATAAACACCGTTTTAGAAGGAATTTACTGTGTGCTAGGCAAACGTTCTTGACCACTTTCAAAGCGCTCAGCAGTTAACTCAAGGTCCAGGAAGGCTGGGCTTAATGCAATAAGCTTGGAGATCTCACTCATAAAACTGGTCCCCTGATCCCGCTAAACAGTAACAAATACCCCTTACCCGGTGGTGGGATTTGCCTGGCGGTGCACCAGGAATTGTAGAGGCATGAACTCAACAAGTTCTCGAGGCCATGGAAAACCTAGCTGTCTGCCAAGGAGCACATGCCAGGTCAGAGGCAGGGCCACGATCTGAACTCAGACCTGCCCGTCCAAAGACTTCCCACCACACCACACTCCCCCCAAAAATGGCCCACATGACTTCCTAAAAGACAAAGATACTCGACAAAGTCAACGAAGAAAGGATGTGGACTGGCAGCGAGCGTACTTCACACGGTGACTACCTTCCCCACGGCTGTGTCAGGGGCCCCTCTCACCACCCCTGAATGCACGCTGCGCGTGCCTCAATGCACCCACCCAACACCTTCCTTCCCGGCGCTCCCCCTTCTGAGAAAGCAGATGCACCCGGAGGTGATGTCTGCTAAAACGAAAACTCTGATGACAGTATGGTGAGCATACTCGAGAGGAAGTTCTCCCGCTGGCCACACACACTGCCCACCTCTCACTGTTCTGGAAGGATCTGGAAGCCCATGCCACGAGGCAGAGCACCATGAGTCTCTGGCCACTGGAGGACCACTAACGAACGAAAGTGGAGGCTCAGTGTTGGTTCTGGGCAGTGGGGAAGACGACGGGTTCCTGCTGTCCCGGACTCTGGGGCTCATGTCCCAGGGGAGCCTCTATGCGAGTGAGGGAGCCTCAGCGAGGACGTGCACGCTGAACGAGCCCACAGAGCCAGGCCGCCCTGTGTCCACGAGGGAACCACACGGTGCAGATGGTTAGGAAGCCGGCCAGGGCACCACAGGACGTATGTGCACACGCGTGTGCTCATGCGAGAGTGGGGGAGGGGCAGAGAGAGAGAATCCCAGGCAGGCTCTGCACGGTTAGCACCGAGCCTGACGTGGGGCTCAACCTCACGAACCTCGAGAGGATGACCTGAGCCAACATCGAGAGTCGGATGCTCAACCGACTGAGCCCCCCAGGTGCCCCCCCTTCTCCTCTCAATTCCATAATCTACTTCCGTATTTTCACATCGTTCTTACTTGTCAGAGGCCACAAAACACGAATAGCATTGTTGACCACGGTTAATTTCCAAGATTCCTACCGATTACAAGAAAGCATAGGTGAAAAACCTCAACCCTAAAAACCTGTGGTTTCCAAACAAATTCAAGAGCTTCTTTAACGAAGACTTTTTTTTCCCCTCAATGGTCACAACTGGGAAGGAGAGAACGTGTTTACTGAAATCTCGCACAAGCTGTGATTCCGTGTCCGAGCAGCCTCGCGTCCCTGAGAGCCTCTACACCTGGGACAGCGCCCGTGCTGCGTCCTTGGATAGGGAACACACGCAGATCTCGGCGAGAGAACAAACGCTCGGCTGGGCTGCCTCACTGGCCACACTCGGAACGGAACAGGCCGCCCTCTGCTCAGGGAGGGCCGTACTTGAACGTCCCGCTGCCCTCACGCACGCGGACCCACAGGCACCTGCCGGGGGAAGGTGACCCGGGCCGGCTCCGGTGGCTCTACCAGAACACGGAGGACTGCAGGACTCACGGACGACAGGCGGTCACGGCCCGCAGTGCGTGGCGAGGAGGAGGACACTACCTTCCTCTTCCAGGGACGCGGCACGGATGACGACGGGGCTGGAGTAGGCCGGCACAAGCAGCGGGAGGTTGCAGGGCACAGCATAGCCGCAGGGCACGGGCACCGAGTACCCGCTGGGCACCGGCGGGCTGGCGCTCTCCTCCTCGGCATCGGGGTCGGCGGGCGGGGGCTGCTCCTCCTGGAAGGGCGTGATGTCGATGACGGAGTAGGGGTTCACCCGTGTCGGGACCTCAAGCGTCGTGCCTTCCACCGGGGCCTCCGCGTCCGTTCCCCTCCCGATTTCACCTCCTGGAGGCAAACACACAGTGTGGAGGAAGGGAGGACAAGTAGGGCCACGCCCCCCCCCCAAAGGGCACGCAACACCAGGGCACCCAGGAGACGCCCAGATCTGGGAGTACAGGGCGGAGCATCGCTGGGGTCAGCGCGCGACACCCCAGGGCCTGGCAGCTCCCAGGGCCGCTTCTCTGCTGACAGGCATCAGGTAGAAGCTGCCGGACCAGGGGAGCCACTGACTGTGCGGAGAGCCCTCGCTGTGGACAAGAAACCAGCCCTCGTGGTCGGGACAAAAGCAGCCACCTCCAGGATCCAACACGGACTCCATGCATCTCAAAGAGCGTTAGTTTCAGAAACGTTTCCCACCACGCAGCCACATGGTGCTGAGATGTGGCCGATACCCACCCCCTCCGAGAGGCCGCCAGGGGCTGCCGAGCAGCCTGACGCCCGTGGAAAATGCCAGGGACCAAAGGAGCGCGGCCAAACTCCAATGAGCCATCACAGCTCACGTCCCGCTCCAGGACACCGACTTCCCCCCCACGTCACTCACCCGCGGTGAGGACAAGCTGGCCGCTGGGCCACGGGCGCTGGAGGCGGCCCGGGGACTCACCTGAGCCAGACGCGGCATCCGCGCCCCCCCCACTGGCCGGGGCACCCGCGGCTGGCCGATCCGCTTCTGGAATCTCGTCTCCGCTGTCGAAATCGAACTGCTCCCCCTCGTCCTCTTCGTTGTTGTTCCTGTCGTATTTCACCTCGTTTTCTAACAGTGAAAAGAACACAGACTCAGCCGCCGCGGGAGCAGAGATGCGCTAGCATTCAGTGCCAGGGACTGTGCGGGTGGCGGAAGCGACGGGCAGAGGATGAGGGAAAGGAAGCGCCAGGAAACGAGGGAGGCCACAGACTTCAACACTAGCGGATTCCGCTCAAGCCCCACGGGGCCCCAGGCCCCTTCGGTTCTGTCCACGCCAATCACCCACAACGTAAATGCCACCCAAGGAAGGGGACCTCGCAACCCCTGCCCAGGCCAGGCCCACCCTGCGGTCCCCGTCCGGCACGCGTCCCCGCGTGTGGATGTGTACGGGGCAGGGTGGAGGCCGCTCAGACCCACAGATGCCGTCCACCAACCCGTGAGAGGCCACAGCGCCCTGGTGACAACGCCCAGGCTAGGGGGCTGGGGCAGGGGACAGCCCAGTGGGGAGGGAGCCTCTGCTGCTCCACGGCACCCCAACACTGGGGCCGGAAGTCAGAACACAGAAAACTCCCAAACCTGACGGCCTTCTCCACTGGTGCACAACTCACTCCTCTGTACCCAGACGGTCTGCGGGCGTCTGGTGCTCACACAGATCACGGGAAGTCGGTCATGGGGACCCGTCTCCCAGGACGGGGACCCTGCACACCCACACGGGGACCCTCTCCCAGGATGCAGGACCCTGCACCCTTGGGGTGTCCAGGGCGGTTCCCTTGCGAAGGAACGAGTAGGTGGGCACTACGGAGAGGGAGAAATGACCCCAAGATGGAACCCAAACCGCTCACTCTGCAAGCAAACCGGGGTGCTGCAGGGTGGGCCAGGGCATCCGGCGTCCCCACGGAGAGAGAGCTCCGGTCCCACCAGGCTGCAGAGGGATCTGCTGAGAGAGGCGCCCAGGGCCCAGAGCGGGTTCCCTCCTCCCTTCCAGAGGGTTCCACCCAGCGGTCACACAGGCCTGAGTGTGGGAATGTGGGATCTGAACCAGTCATCTTAGAGCCAAAGACGCGTGAACACGGGCTGGGAAGCCGGCCACGGGGCGGTGGGGTGACAGAGCCAGCACCCCTGAGCCAGAGCCAGGTAGGTTCTGGGGGTGGTGGGGGCGGGGGTGCAGAGAGGCTGGGGAGGGGTCACCTCCCCTGGGTCGGGGTGGGGGTGGGGTGAGTCAGGGCACAGACTGTCCCAGCATGATGGGGGGCAGGGAGGGGGCCTCGGCCCCTCCAGTTCCACTCCCAGCGCCTCTCACTCCTGGTGCAGGGCCCCGGGCAGCATCGCCCCAGCAGACGCAGATGCTGTGCAGGGGGCGATGTGTGCTCTCCAGGAAGGCAATGTTCCACAGCCACCTGGCAGCTGGGGGGCGGGGCCGGGGTGGGGGGAGTGGAGCCAGGGGAGAGGGGAGGGGGGGCTGGGGGGTAGGACGTGAGACTCAGGCTTTCAGAGGTGGCCTGGTTTCTAGGGAGAGAAGGTGACAGAGCTGGGGCTACCTGAGCCAGTCTAAGACGGTCTTTCCGGCTGTGGCCTTGTGGGTCCAGATGAACCTTCGATGGTCCGGAAACAACGGTCTTAAATACCAGGTGCTCATTTTTCCCTTCCGTCTTTGGAATTGGCAACACGTCCTAACAGGTGCTTTGAAGGAAACACCTTACCACAGAGGTCAGGTGGACAGGCTCTGTCGGGGCAGGAGGGAGGGGACCCTCAGCGGGGACACAGGGGGAACGAGACTGCCGGGTCCACAAGCAGCATTCTGGGGCAATTTCTCCCCAGTTGACACGTGCTAAAAGCATGACAGGGGCAAATACCGAAATGGAATCCAGAAAAGGCTTCAGAAAACTGTTCTGGTGAGAGTATGCATTGGCGACTTTGTGGAAGAGAACTTGCCAACACGTACAATGCCGGACAATTCTGCACATCCCTTGTCGCAGAAATCCTACTGCAAAACACTTATCTTAAGGAAATAATCAGAGACCATCACGACACTCACCTAAATGTCCTTTAGTAGGAAAGAGACTTTACGTATCACGTGTTTATACAGCCAGACACTCACGAAGCCATTGAAGTTATCTGGTCGAAGCTTATTCGAGAATTTGGAAAGAGGTCTTGACGTATTAAGTTAATAGTCTTTCTAATCGGTCTTTCCACACCCATTTAACAGAAAATAACACACAATGATGAGGGTCTGGAGAAACTGGAACCCCTTGCAGCGTTGGCAGGACCAGAAAACAGAGCGGCCGCCGTGGCAACTGTAAGGAGGCCCCTCACGAAGGAAGCACAGAACCAGAACCACCGAACGACCCCAGGATCCTGCTTCCGAGCCTCAGCTGGAGGAATTAAAGCAGGCACACAGATCCCAGCGCGCCCACACAGGTGTGCAACCACACGAGTGTGCCACTGTGTGAGCGTGCAACCATTCAAGCAGGATAATTCACAACAGCCAAGAGATGGAAACAAGGCAAGAGTCCACGGACAGATGAACGGCCAGATGGACTGTGGTCGACGCACACAATGGGGAGCACTCCGTCCTAGAAAGGACAAATTCTGACACCTGTCACCACACGGACGGACCCTGGGGACATTCTGCGGAGCGAAGGGAGCCAGTCACCACGGGACAGACACAGCGTGACAGCACCCACGGAAGACAGGACGGCGGGTGCCGGGGGCCGGGCAGGGGATGGGGGTCAGGATCTCGTGGGGACAGAGCTTCAGTCTGGGAAGATGGAAAGTTCTGGAGGCGGAGGGCACTGCTGGTGGTTTTCGTGCTCCCGGGGGGCACTGAAGAACGGTAAATGTTCTGTATATTTCACCACAATAAAGGGAATCATCCAAAGACGGTTGGTTTTACTAATTTCATCCCGCTCACACACAGACCCAAATATTAACCGTGGCCTCTGCAAACGACTGGTACTTTCTCCCCTGAGATTCCCTGCGTTCGGCAAACTCCCCACAACACATACGTTTCCTGCCTGCCGTGAGGCTGTGTTCGGGTTCAGACCACATTTCCACTTGGGCTAAACTCCGGGAGCAGGCTAATCCCCTGAGGTTCGTACTTAATAAACACAGACGCACAGCTCACCGCCGCCACCGAGTGAGGACAGCGTCACAAGAAAAAGCAGCAGACACGGACCGGACCTGGGGGTGGACGCAGCCTGTGTCCGCGGATCAGTCACGCGACGTGCGCTCTCCCACCAAGTCGGGTCTCGGGCCCAACGACAGGGAGGTCGGCGCGTGGGTTCTCGGCGTTACCGTTAGGGAGTCAGTCAGCTTACTCACAGGAGTAACCTGGGGAACACGTCCCAGGGCAATAAATCTCTTCAACACAAAAACCAAAACGCACAGGATGCTTTCCAAATACAACTGTTCCCACGACTAGATTTGTGTTTGCCGGGTCAACGTGACAGGGAAACAATACAAGTTAAACACCCAGCCGAAGGTGATGACGGGAGAGCTCGAGTTGTGACCCAGCGACGTGACACATGGAGATCCCGCCACCGACACGTTCCACGGGGCACAGCAGGGACTCAGAACCACCTGCCTGCTCTCCCTCCATCGACCCTCCTCTCGGAAGTCACAGTTCATCACTGCCGGACTTTAAGAAGTAGATAAAATACACCTGAAAGTGATTTTATGAACACTGCTTCAAACAACAAAGCCTAGGGCGCCTGGGTGGTTCAGTTGGTTAAGCATCTGACTCTGGCTCAGGTCGTGATCTGGTGGTTTGTGGGTTCGAGCCCCACGTCGGGCTCTGTGCCGACAGCTCGGAGCCTGGCTCCTGCTTCGGATTCTGTGTCTTTCTCTGTCTCTGCCCCTCCCCTGTTCACACTCTGCCTCTCTCTCTCAAAACTAAATGAATATTTTTAAAAACTTAAATAACAAAGCCTGACAGGGTCTTCCCCTTAAAGGAAGAAGGTAATTCTTGTTCTGTGCCTTCAGCAAGTAAGATGGGCAGCACAGGGCCAGGCCCTCACGGACAGGCCGCCGTCGCCCAGAGTCCACGGTTTCCATCCAGTGAGGCGCACCACATGGGTGTAGACAAAGGCACCGTGATGTGTGGCCACCGTCACAGCGTCAGACACAGCAGCCCAGAAACGCCCCCTGCACTCGGCCAGGTCACCTCCCCTGCCACCCCCAGAATGCCTGATGCCTCCCCACCAGCTAGTGACCTGGCTTCACGCGCTATTGGGTGCCTTGTCCCCAGAGCCAATGCCCGTGGTCCTTCCCCGCTGTCCCCTACGGTGACCTCACCGCCCCGTTTAACATGACCATCCTTTGGCATCAATGACACTACAGTCTCCCGGCTCCCTCCCACACACCCAGCTGCTTGTTTCAGTCCCTCTTGAGGACAGAACCGTGTCCCCCCACACCCTAGGCTGAAGGTCTAACCCCAGGACCTCAGAACACAGCTACGTGTGGAGACGGGGCCTCAAAGGTGATTAAGGTAGAATGAGGTCGCCAGGGCGGCCCCACTCCAGTACGACGGGTGTCCTCATCAGAGGAGGTCAGGACACACACGCGCCGAGGCACGACCCCGTGGGGACACGGGGAGGGACGGTGTCTGCACGCCAAGGAGAGAGGCCTCTGAAGGAGGCCGGGATCCCCGACGTTCGCCTCCAGGCTGTGACAGGTGCAGGCCTGTGGCACCGCCCACCGCACTCAGAACAGCTCCCCAAGCTGCCTCTGCTGCCCTCCACGCACCCCCTTGCTTCTGCCCCCCCACACAGAGAGTTCCAGTGCACCTGACACTCTCCCCACGGGGAGGCCGGGCCTGCTGGAGGCCCTGGTGTGGTCTGCACAAAACCCCAAGTCCACACCCAGACCCCCTGCTGGAGCCCCAGACCCCCATCCAAGGAGCTCTGCTGGGGTTTCCATGAGGCCCTCCGACCCAGCCCTGCCCCCACCCCCCTCCGTCCCCACCCACTCCCAACCTGCCCTGCCCCCCACCCCCTGTGTCCCCGCCCACTCCCAACCTGCCCTGCCCCCCACCCCCTGCGTCCCCGCCCACTCCCAACCTGCCCTGCCCCCCACCCCCCTGCATCAGTCCCCACCCACTCCCAACCTGCCCTGCCCCCCACCCCCTGTGTCCCCGCCCACTCCCAACCTGCACTGCCCCCCACCCCCCTGCATCAGTCCCCACCCACTCCCAACCTGCCCTGCCCCCCACCCCCTGCGTCCCCGCCCACTCCCAACCTGCCCTGCCCCCACCCCCCTGCATCAGTCCCCACCCACTCCCAACTTGCCCTGCCTCCCATCCCTCTCCGTCCCCGCCCACAAAGCCCCGTGGGTGCCCATTGCTAAGGGTCACAAGAGTCAACCGCCCACAAGGCTGTGCGGATCAGGATCTCGGTTCTTGAACTATGGGGTTCTCTGTTGTCAAATAGCGGCCTTCAGTCCACACCAAAGACAGAAGGCACACCCACAGGCTACCAGCCAGGAAGCAGCCATCCACCCACAGAAATGGGGACACTCTCCCCCCACCCTGTAAGGACGCTGGCCACACGCCCAGAGCTGCCCGGAGGAAATCTTCCAGGGGAACCGAGAACAGGGGTCCACGGGGGGATCCTTTCCACCTCCCGGCTGCCTGCCGCCCAGGGTCACTTCCCAGCTCACAGGGCCTGGGGCCTGGCCCACAGACGGCTTGACCGGACCAGCCAGGCCCCACAGCGACAGGCCTCGCGGGCAGCCTGCTTGTCACTCTGAACGTTGAGAACAGGGTGGGTGTGGGCTTGCAGGGAACGCGGGGTGGTTCTGCCCGACGCCCTCGGCAGCCCCCCACCGTCCCGGCTCCTGCCTGGCCCTCTTTCCCTCCTCTACTGAGACCGAAGTCACAAATAAAAACGTGCACGTTTCAGGAGCACACGGGAGGACTCTGAAATAACCACCCAAATCGGGCTGGTTACCGTGCACCCCACGTTCAAGAACCACTTCTCTCCCGGGGAGCACATGTCCGAGCTGCCCCCTCAGCACACTCCCAGAAGACAGCCTTGCTGCCCGCCCCTCCACCACCCCGGTCACATCACTGCTCTCCACGTCCCGGACGTGCTCCCGCCCACCGAAGCCTCGCAGAGCCTGCCCGCGGCCCCCCGATGCCCTGGGCTTCACAGGCCGTGACTCCCCTTCCCAGGTCCCCACCCCAGCCCATTAGCACAGCCACCCACACCCCGGCCGTGTGGTCAGGGCCCCCCTCCCGTCCCAGACCAAGTGCAGAGGTGCATCTGGGGGCGAAGCCCGTGGGTGGACGGGCGTTCCTGCAGATCCACTCAGTATCACTGCCAAGGCTCTGTCACGCACGGGACCAGCCCCAGCCGGCTGCTGCCAGCAGATGTTGGGACACACGGAACGAGAGAAGGGCGGGTTCCGGTTCCTTTGAAAACAGCGGACAAAGCGTGGGGGAAAAAGGCACGCACCGCCATCAGATTTTCAACAGTCGCAAGCCCCACACAGTCTTAACAACTGGTGCGGAAAGGGCTTCTGGGCCTTTCATTTTCTAGCTTTTCCCCAACAAGTGCGGCGAGCCCACCCTGGGAGCGCCACTCTGCTCTGCCGTGACCACGCTCCAGACGCGGCCCGGCCCAGCCGCCCGGTGTGCACACCACGGGTATCCGGGGAGAGCAGTCAGCACGGCCCATGCAGGCCATGGAAACCGTTGATGTTGAGGATCCAGGGACCGTCCCACGGAAGGCAGCCCACAGGCTCCCTGAAGCTGGGTGTGCCAGCCCCGGGGACACGCCCGGCCACGTGTGTGTAGGCTACACCCAGCTCGTAGGGGAGGAAGCAGTGAGCAGTTCTGGGACCTTCCCAATTATGACAATCGAGTACGATCCAGCCTGGAGGAGCCTCAGTGCCACCCCCCCGACACACGGCGGACACCTGCACGGGGGCCATCCAGGACCCCCTCCCCAACCAAAGCCTGCCGGCCGCAGCCCAAGGAAGGAGCCAGCCCCCCCAGAAGGCACCCCGCAGAAGGAGCAGGTGCACGGCCTGGGCTGCGGGATTCCTGGGGTGCCCTCCAGCGAGCCACCCTCACCCCGGGGCTCAGGAAACTCTCCAAGGTCGACAGTTGGGTCTTAGGTCACACCTGAGTACAGACTCTGGCTGAAGGTGGGCAGGGGCCCCTCTGGCCACATAGCCCAGCATCACTGGCTCCTTCTGGACCAGCCCTACCCACATGGCTCTCCAGTCGAGCTGAGCCTTCCTGGGGGGCCCAGCGCCCAGCAGCCCAGGCACCCCTCGGCCCGAGCCCTGCTTCCCCACAGGAGCGGCTCCACCTGTGGGCTGCCTTCCTTCTGTTCCGACTGGGAGCCCGAGGCCCAGAGCCACCTGCAGCGCAGAGCCGGGCCGGGGCACTATCCAAGGGCCCACGCCTGCCGGGAGCGGGAGGGCACGGAAGAGCCACGGGCCCTGCGTGGGTTCCTCCCACACTCTCGCAGCTTCACATGCTGAGGGTTCTGCCCTTCAGGCCCTATAGCCTCCAGGTGTGCAAAGGACACGCGAGTCTGTCCACGGGGGCACGTCTGGGGAAGACTCGGGAACGGGGAGCCCGGAAGGAGGCCCTGCCCCGTGAGCGGGGAGTGACACCAAGCCCCCGATGCCCCACCGTGGCGAGGGGATGGGACAGGGAAACGTTAACTTGCACCCCTCCCTCACGGTCCTCACAGTGGTGGAGGGAGGCAGATAAGGAACGTGCCCAAGAGCTGGATGGGACGACTCCCTTCCTCATCATCCTCCAGGCCACCCTCCATGCCGGAGGGCACTGATGGGTCCCCACAGGTAGGGCTCACAGCAGGCTGTGCTGGCCCGTGCCCCGCGGGGGGGCCCAGGGCCGGGGAGGCGCTCAGCCAGGTTACCCCAAAGTGAGGATGGGCCCTGGTGGCCAGGGGATGGGGGGGCGGCCGAGCTCCACCTCGTCGGTACCTGTGGTCACCCCTCCCCGTCCCCGAGGGGGAAAGGGCCCCCGAAGGACGCCCCGTTACCTTCGGGCGCGGGGGCGGGCGGCTCTGGCTGGTCCATCGTGCAGCTGGGACGCTCACTCCTGGGAGCCCTGGGGAAGGAAAGACACCACGGTCACCACAGGCAGAGGCCGCCCTGGGCTGCAGGGGGCTCTCCAGGCCAGGCCAGCGGTCATCCACGGCGGCAGCTACGGGACCAGCCCCTCCCCCACAAGGCCTGCCAAGTGTCCTCTGAGACCACGCCCAGAGCACGGAGCACTCAGTCCAGGTGGCCTCACTTCCCCCCCGGTCCTCGCTGGGAGCTGCGTCTGCGCCCATGCTTCGGGGACGGCCCCTCCCGCCCTGCACACGTCTCCCGGTCCCGTTCCCTCCACTGCAGCCTCGCGTGAAGCCCTCGCCGCCCGGGACCGTGGGCCACGCTCACGATCTCCTCAGCCTTCAGTCTCTGAACCCTGGGTCTAGGCCACATCTCCGCACACGTTTTCCTCTCTTTTTTGCAGATCCCATTCCCGTACATGCGATCAGAGGAAACCCAAGTCTGAGAATGAGCGTGAAACCAGCCAAACCGTGAGGAGGTCAGTGCCCGGGCCGCGAGGCGGCCGTCCCGTAAGCCCCCTCCCTGTTTACGAGGTTTTAGGGTATCAAATACCTGCCCGGCTCCCACCAGAACGATCCGGTGAAAATGTCCAGGCTCCGGTGCAGCAAGGACAGCAGCAAGGGACAGTGACGACGGTGACAGTGCCCTGGCCGCCATCCGCCCACAGCGCGGAACATGCTGGAGGAACCAGGATACAGCCTGCTGTCAACCCACGTGGCAGAAGGGACTGCTCGTGTGGGCTCTGGCAGGGCACCACTGGTACTGCCCGCCCAGCCACGCACTGAGCACACACAGGCCACACACTGGCCCCCACAGCAGCCACAGACCGGCCCCCGCACAGGTCCCACCTGGGCCACGCCCTAGCCACGCACAGGGCCCCACACTAGTCGTGCACGGGCCATGCACCGGTCACACACCAGCCACACATCAGCCCTGCACACGCCACACCCCAGCCCCCGAAGTGGCCCCCACACAGGCCCACGTGGGCCATGCACCTGCCATGCGCCCGCCTCTCTCGCTTAGCACCTCCCTGCTGTGCGCTTGGAAACACCACACCTCCAGAAAACAGGTTCCCTTTATTTTCAAAATGAGAAAACCAAGGCTTGGGGGTCCTGGAGAAACCCACCCACAGGGAGACCCAGGACAGACATGGACGCACACGCTGGGGCTGTGATCTCTGCTCCCTGCTCTCCTGCGGGCCACCAGGAGCCCCAGAGCGTCCGTATCTCTGAGCCCAAGCCTCCACCTGGAACGGAGGGACGGTACGGGCCTCGGCGGCCGTGGGGATCGGAACAGGGCCCAGCACGCAGGGGACACTCGGTGAATGGCAGCAGGTGGTGGTCCAGCTACACTGCCATCTGTCCTCTGTGAGACCATGTCCACCCCCAGGCCCTCTCCAGAGATCTGATATGACACACACTCAGTGGTGTCAACAGAGGCCACAGCAAAATTTGGCCACAAACCGGAGTTAGGTCTCTAAACAACTCAGACAGACGTGCACGGACCACAGCGAACCCTCGGGAAAATAACGCGGGAGGAAGCACGTCTGGCCAAGAAGCTGCGGCGACCTCAGGTGACCTGCTCCCCAGGGACGGGGACACAGGAACCCAGATGCTAACAGGAACACCACGCCTGCCAAGTCAGCAAATGTCCCTGCAACGTCCACCGTGGTCAAGGCACCGAAGTTGAGTCTGCAGGAAGTCACAGCCCGGGCGCACACACGCTCTGCTGGCCCAGCTGGCACGGACACCAGAGGGTCCACCTGCTCTGGGGCAGCGGTGCCAGGAGGGGCAGTGTACGTGACAGTCTGCAGGAATCACGCAGGCCTCCGCAGCACGAGGGGGGAGGGCCTTCACCCTCAAATGCAGACACATTCCAGAGGTGAGCCTGCAAATCTCCCTGGAGTGCGCCAGCCGAGACCCGTCGTGATGTACATGAGGCCGTCGAGGGCGCGGGGGGCTCTTACTGGTGCTGCTCACACAGGGAAACGCCAGGCTGGTCCCAACACTGGACCCGGCCCCTCCCGGCGCACCAAGACCCCGCAGGCACGGGGGGGAACAGGAAAGAAGAGACATCCGCGGGAAGAGGGGCCAACGGATGCCACAGTCATGGGAGGAAGCGAGGAAAAGAAGGGAAACTGGTATTTTTAGCCATCGGAGAGGTGAGTGGACCAGGGCTTCCGGCTCCTAGGCATTCTCTCCACAGACCAGGGACACACATCCTGCACTCTTAGCTGCAGAGGACGACATTCCCACGTGGCAGAGCCCACGGGAGCCAGAGGGGCTCTTGGGCTTTAGAGCAAAGCACAGCTTTCTACGCGGTATGATCTCTGCACACGTTCTCCTCCCGCGTGAGACGTGCTGGAGGCCGGCCATAAAAAGGTATCCTTCCCGGTGGGGACAAAGTGGTGGCGTGGCTGCTGGGGTCCCTCCTGGGGGAGCTCAGCCACATCGACCAGCCACACCCTCTTCGTCTTAACGCGATTCTCTTCTCTCCATCACACGCCCTACTCGGCTTCCAAACTCTTTAAACCTCGGTGCACAAATCTCATTAATGCGAATTGTTTGTCCTTAAAATACTTCAGAACAGAGTCCAGTTGGGCTTTTCCCCACGGGTAACCGCGGGACAACACGAGAGCTGCCCCGACGCCCGGCCCGCTGACCAGCACGGCTCACCCCCACAGGGTACCTGCTGCACACAGGACCCGTTCCAAGCAAGCCCGGGGCTCGCTCACCGTGCGCCCGAGCTGGGGCTGGAGCCCGGGGCCCCCCGTGCCGCGACCTGTGCTCTGGTAGCCGGTGAGCACCAGGCAGATCGCAGAGTGCCCGGTGACGGTTTGCTTCCAAGATCAGCGTCCGCAGGAAGCCGTGCTCCTGAGAAGGAAATGTTCTAGGCAGCAAACACACAAGTCGGCTTCCGGAAGTCACAGAGGCACTGACCGTGCCTGCAGCCTGCCCGGGCACCGTGTCTGCACCCCCGGGCCCTCCAGGCCCCCCGCAGCCAAGCGGGTTCTGAAGCCACTTCTCTGCACCATCGGGTGCCTGACAGTGAACACCCTCCCCGGGTGCCCTCTGGGCTGGCAGACGGCGTTCTGGGGACTGGGCCGGGCTGCAGCCCACTCTGCCCGAGACCAACCCGGGGACACAGGACAAGAGTCGCTGACACGATGCCGTCCTCCGACGGACGGAGCGTGAGATAACTCCAGTCCGGGCTGTGTTACTGCTGTCACTTTCCAATTTCGGCATCCTAATGAGAGATTGCATCGTGCACCCAGATTGCGGTTTTCGACCAAACGATGACGCATCCGGTCACAGCAGCGGCCAGCGGTCAAGCGCTGCAGGAGGATTTTGTGCCGCGGGTCTGGAGGCCATGTGGCTCCACGTCACAAGATGGTTTCCCGGGCCAGGGAACACCCCAGATCGCTTCCCTTGCCTTCTGCGACATCACAGAAATAGACTTGAACCTTTACTCCCGTGGCATTTTTTTGTGTGTGTCCTGCAGGATCCGTGGAGATGCGCAAGGAAGCACCTGGGGCCGGTGGGCAGCAGGATGCTGAGGCACAGGGGGCCGGTGCTTCCTGCGGCTCGTACCCTGTGACCGCAGCAACGCTGAGGTCTGGAACCTGAGGACTGCGGCACTCTCGCCACCTAGGCCCCGTCCCCCGAGAAGCAGGTGAATCAGCAGCAGAGGGCTGGGGGCCGGACTCTGCCGACACCCCGCCGTCCTGACCCCTCCCGGCTGGACCGGGCTCTGCTGTTTGCGCCTCGCTGTCCTCAGCTGTGCCGCCCGCCCGGGGGCCACTGGGGGTGAGACGACCCCGTGTCCGCGAGGCTGGGGCAGCACCCCGGAGGGGACAGGCTCTCGGCACATCGGGCTCAGCTCTGCTGGCGCACGGCACCCCACGCACAGTGCGCTCCGGGCTCGGCTCCCCGACATCCACCCCAATGGTCTCCCCACTCTCTGGGTGGGCCTCCACCCGAGCCCGCCGCCACCAATCGTGCCGGAATCAGAGCATCTGCCGGCGTCCCAGACGAAGGGGCTGGCTCGGAACATCGGCACAGAGCCCGGCTGGGGCAGGGAGCCTCGGGGCCCCGTCCCTCAGGCCTAGGGGGAGGCGGCCCCGAGGACAGAGCCTGGGGCTGAGGGGCCAGGGGGCTGGACGCTGAGCCATCGGCGTGAGCCAGGAAATCCCGGGGGCTCACAGCAGGTGCGCTCAGTTTGGTACTGGAACCAGGAGCCTCTGGGTCGGCGTCACGTCCGTAGGCTGTCCCTCAACAGAGACCACGAGGGGAGAAGGGAGAGCACCCGAGAGCTCAGCGAGCACGTCCTGCTGGAATGGCAGGGTCTACATTTAACCAGATTCCACAGCAGACCAAACACGTCAGCCCCCCGTCCTCACGTTTCCAGACTTTTAAGTAGAGGTAATGCTCACAAAAAAGGGGAGGGGTGGGGAGGAAAGAGGGTCTTCTCTGACACCTGCAGGGAACATCGCTGTCCACCTGGCACTTCCGTCCCGTGATCGCCTGGATTTTACCGCCGGGGCGAGAGCGAGGCATCATCTCGCCAAGGCTACGCGGGGGGCGGGTGTCTGCGCATTTCTTACCACAAGAAATGTGCCCGTGTCACACTGTCGCCAGCCCTGAGATCTCTTCCCTCCCGCACCCACTGGCCCAAAAACAAGTAAAAGAGAAGCAAATGTACCGGCATCAACGGCTATCAGAGAACCTGAGGCACCAGCCGCTCTTTCCCACTCGCCCCTGCTCCGGGGAAGGGATGTGAGGTCTCCCCAGAGGGCGAGCTGCCCTAGCCAGAGGCTGGGACCCTGCATCCCATCTGCCGTCCCCAGCTCACGCCAGCCATCTCCACGCAGGCCACCTCCATGCAGCCTCTCCCGGCACTCCCCCTGCAAACTCTGATCCCTCTCTCTGCCCTCCCTCCCACGGCTGCGCCCCTCCTGCGTGGCCTCAGCTCCCAGCCACAAGGAGAGGACACATCTCACCTGTGGAAAAGGACAACGCCCAGCCTCAGCACAACGAAGCATCACCACAAGGAAATCCTAATAGGAGCAGCCCACTTGGGGGCCCTAGGACACAGAATCCGGGGCGTCCTGGGAGGGAACGAAGGACAGGATGGGGACCAGAGGCTGGAGAAGCAGGGCAGACAGCCCAGCCAGGACTGCACTTTGACTGAAAGTGTCCATGAATGGAGCGCAGCCCACACCCGCGCTGCCCCTCTGCCTGCCCTCCAGGCCCTCCTGCCCTTTCCCCTGACCCCTGCAGCTCACCAGTTTGTTCGCCTCCCAGGACCTCTGCACCCCTGCCTCCTTCCCCCTCCCAGGACCTCTGCACCCCTGCCTCCTTCCCCTTCCCAGGACCTCTGCAGCCCTGCCTGCTTCCCCCACCCAAGACCTCTGCACCCCTGCCTCCTTCCCTCCTCCTAGGACCTCTGCACCCCTGCCTCCTTCCCCCCTCCCAGGACCTCTGCACCCCTGCCTCCTTCCCCCTCCCAGGACCTCTGCACCCCTGCCTCCTTCCCTCCTCCTAGGACCTCTGCACCCCTGCCTCCTTCCACCCACCCAGAACCTCTGCAACCCTGCCTCCTTCCACCCACCCAGGACCTCTGCACCCCTGCCTCCTTCCCTCCTCCTAGGACCTCTGCACCCCTGCCTCCTTCCACCCACCCAGCACCGCTGCACCCCTGCCTCCTTCCCCCTCCCAGGACCTGTGCACCCCTGCCTCCTTCCTCCCCTCCCAAGGTCTCTATATCCCTGCCTCCTTCCCCCTCCCAGGACCTCTGCACCCCTGCTCCTTCCCCCTTCCTGGAGCTCTGCAGCCCTGCCTCCTTCCACCCACCCAGGACCTCTGCACCCCTGCTCCTTCCCCCTCCCTGGACCTCTGCAGCCCTGCCTCCTTCCACCCACCCAGGACCTCTGCACCCTTGCCTCCTTCCACCCACCCAGGACCTCTGCACCCCTGCATCCTTCCCTCCTCCTAGGACCTCTGCACCCCTGCCTCCTTCCACCCACCCAGCACCGCTGCACCCCTGCCTCCTTCCCCCTCCCAGGACCTGTGCACCCCTGCCTCCTTCCCCCCTCCCAAGGTCTCTATATCCCTGCCTCCTTCCCCCTCCCAGGACCTCTGCCCCCCTGCTCCTTCCCCCTTCCTGGAGCTCTGCAGCCCTGCCTCCTTCCACCCACCCAGGACCTCTGCAGCCCTGCCTCCTTCCACCCACCCAGGACCTCTGCACCCTTGCCTCCTTCCACCCACCCAGGACCTCTGCACCCCTGCATCCTTCCCCCTCCCTGGACCTCTGCAGCCCTGCCTCCTTCCACCCACCCAGGACCTCTGCACCCCTGCCTCCTTCCACCCACCCAGAAACTCTGTACCCCGCCTCTTTCCCCCTCCCAGGATCTCTGCACCCCTGCCTCCTTCCTCCTCCCAGGATCTCTGCACCCCTGCCTCCTTCCCCCTCCCAGGATCTCTGCACCCCTGCCTGCTTCCCCCACCCAAGGACTTCTGCACCCCTGCCTCCCCCCACCCAAGGCCTCTGCCATGGCTGAGATGAATTCATGTGCATGTCAACCTTCTGGTTTGTTGTTCTCTGAGCCCAGCCCAGGCCCCCAATCTGGAGTCCAGGAGGAAACACCATCCCCCTCCCCTAGAGAGAGAAAGGGGAGGGAAGGAGCCTTGTCCAACCCCACCCCGCAGGGAGTGCGTGTGGCTCGGGGTGGGACACATCCAGGAACCTGTCCAGGCACGCTCCCTCTGGAAGGGCGCAGGCTGCTGAACGCTGGCTCAGAACAAGGAACACACGTAACCTTGGCTGATGCCCAGGCCGTAAGTGCACGTTTGTAGAGAAATACTTCCTTATTTAGGACCTACTAGTAAGGAACAAACTCCAGAAAGGGGTTTTGTGAAGAGGGAGGAAGAGGAGGGGAAGGGACACAGGAGCTCCTGGTGGGTCACACTGTGGGCAGCTGGAGGCCCAGGTCGAGGGGAACCCCCTGCCCCGGGGGTGGGGTCCACACGGGCTCTGACCATGTCAGTGACATGGCTGTGTCCTCCTGTCCTCTGATGGTCAATTTACCAAGAGGAGACTCACCATCCAACCGCACGTCCCCCGGAAAGCTCTGGAAGGCCCGTCTGCACTGAATGCACAGACTCGGGTCATCTGAGTCAGAGCAATCCAGACTTTTCTCTAAACCTCAACTTCACCTGCACAAAATCACAACTGCTTCACATGATCAAGACTTACCGAGGAGTAAGTGAGATCTGTCTTTATCAGCCCAAGTCTTTGAGAAATGCTTTCTTTAAATATCAAGCTCGGAAAACAAAATAGCAGAAAGTTGCTCATGGAAGTGAACGGTCTCTAGAGCTGCCTCTGCTCCCAGAGCCCACACCCTGTGCTCCCACCAGCCCTCCTCCCGGAGCCCACACCCTGTGCCCCATCAGCCCACCAGCGGGGGCACCGCTCTCTCTGATTAATTCTGGGGCCGGGTGCCCTCCGCAGCCTCTCCAGGCCTCCCTGTTCTTTCCCACACCACACTGTGCCCGACCCAAGGACAGGGCAGAGCATCCCAGAAAAAGGTCAGCTCACAACGTGACCCAGAGTAAAACCACAAGCCCCTCCACTAAGACCCACGTGCCCAGAAGTCTCATACATAAAGTGAACTCCAACTGTAAGAATCATCCTCAGAGACCAGGACAGGCAGCCTCAGAACGGGGGTCACCTGGGACCCGGGCCAGAGTCTGAGCGCTGCACCCCCAGCAGGACAACCTCCGTGCCCAGGGTGCAGGGCCTCCAAGGGGTGGGGGCCGCCCAGGAAGGGAGCTACTTACGGGAAGCGTAATCGAATGCTCCCACAGAGAAGTGTTATCACATCGGTCAGACCCAGGATAAGAGCCATCCCCCCCGGGGCACAGCAAGCCTCCTTCCTCACACACGTGGGGAGGGGAGTCCGTGAACCTGCTCCGTCCCCCGGGACACGGCCCCCAGGGTACTGGGGTGCCCACACACCCAACACCAGCGGAGCCACACCGTGGACCCTGGGAAGAGGAAGGAGAGGGTGTCCAGAGGGCGCAATCACTGTGACCACACTGCAGTCCTGGGCAGGGAGGCAGGAGAGCAGGCTAGGACTCTGCCAGCACGGCTGAGGCAGGGCTGCGAAGAGAGTGCTTCCCGGAGGAAGACAGAGGAGGGCAGCACGAGGGGAGGGAGGCCCCCCCACCTGCAGGGGGACCCCCCCCCCCATCCAGGGCAGGGCCTCGTGCTTGGCTCCGAGGGGATCCACAGATGTGTTTGAGCAGGGAACTGATGTGGCCAGAGAGGCCTTTTTAGAAGGTTACTCAGGTATCGGGGTCCACAGGGCACCGGGGAGGAGGGCCAGGTGGATGGAGGGTATCTCCAAGACCACGGGGCAGGAGCAGAGGTTCATGACCATGAGACGATGCTAATTAGGCAACTGAAGACTCCTTAGCCTGCAGCCCTCCAAAGTCGTGGCCATTTCTTCTTCTTTTTTTTTTTTTAATTTTTTTAATGTTTATTTTTTTTTTTAATTTTTTTTTTATGTTTATTTTTGAGACAGAGAGAGACACAGAATGAGCAGGGAAGGGGCAGAGAGAGAGGGAGACACAGAATGTGAAGCAGGCTCCAGGCTCTGAGCTGTCAGCACAGAGCCCGACGCGGGGCTCGAACTCATGAACCGCGAGATCATGATCTGAACCGAAGTCGGACACCTAACCACTGAGCCAGCAAGGCGCCCCCAAAGTGGTGGGCATTTCTCCTTCAACCCCACCAAGTCTTAAAGTACGTGTGACAGGTGGCCAGACAAAATCAAACAGGAAACCCCAGCCTCAAACGGCACATCAGACAAGACGGACTTCACATGCAGAGCATTCGTTTCCGAAGCAGAATACACGCTCTTCTCAAGTGCATACGGCACATTCTCCAGGACAGATCGCGTGTTAGGTGACAAATCAAATCTCGACAAACTTAACAAGACTGAAACCATATCAAACGTCTCTTGTGATCACACTGGAATGAAACTAGAAACCAATCACCGGAAAATGGGGAAAAACACAAATATGTGGAGACTGAACGACATCCTAGTGAACAACCAGTGAGTCAAACAAGAAACCCAAAGGAAATAAAAAAAAAAAAAAAAAAAAATACCTTGTTTCATTTGAGACAAACGAAAACGGAAACACAACACTCCAAAATCTATGGAATGCAGCAAAGCTACTCTGAGACAGAAATCTGTAGCCATAAATGTCTATGTTAAGAAACAAGAGGGCTCCTGGGAGCTTGGTCGGTTGGGCGTCCGACCTCGGCTCAGGTCATGATCTCACGGTTCTTGAGTTCGAGCCCTGCATCAGACTCTGTGACAGCTTGGAGCCTGGAGCCTGCTTCGGATTCTGTGTCTCCCTCTCTCTCTCTGCCACTCTCCTCCTTCTCTCTCTCTTTCTCTCTCTCTCTCTCTCTCAAAAATAAATAAACATTAAAAAAAAAAGAAAACAAAGAAACAAGAATGGGGTGCCTGGGTGGTTCTGTCAGTTAAGCATGAAACTCTTGATTTCAGATCAGGTTGTGAGATTGAGTCCCCTGTCGGGCTCCATGCTGGGCATGAAGCTCGAGTAAGACTCTCTTTTTTTCATTTTTTTTTTTCTTAATTTGAGAGAGAGAGGAAGCACACACACGAGTGGGGGAGAGGGGCAGATGGGGAAGGAGGGAGGGGGACAGAGAGAGTATCATAACCAGGCTGTCCGCTCAGTGTGGAGCCTGATGAGGGGCTCAATCCCACTCTCCCTCTCTTTCCGCCCCTCTCCCACTCATATATGCTGTCTCTCTGTACATAAAAAATAAAAAAGAAACAAGAAAAATCTCAAAGGAACCACTCCACTCTACATCTCAAGGAAGAAAATAACAAAGATCAGAATGGAAATAAATCGGACAAAAAGCAACAGAAAAAAATCAATGAAACTACGAGTTTCTGAAAAGATACAACTGACAAACCTCTCACCAGACCTACTGGGGAAAAAAACCAGAGAGGACTCAAATAAAACCACACGCAGCAGACGAGCCATTTCATCAGATACCAAAGAAATACAAAGGATCATAAGAAACTTAGTACGAACAATTTTAAGCCAACAAACTGTACAACCTACAAGGAATGGAAAATTCCTACAAACAACTTACAAAGACTGAATCAGGAGGAAATAGAAAACCTGAACAGACCCGTTGCTAGTAAGGAGATAGAATCAATCACCAAAAACCTCCCAACAAACAAATATCCAGGGCCAGACAGCTTCACGGACGAGACCTACCAAACATTAAAGTTAGAATTAATACCAATCCTTCCCCATACTCTTCAAGAAAAACAGAGGAATGGGAAACACTTCCAACTGCATTTTAGGAGGCCAGCATTACCCTGATGCTAAAACAAGACAAAGACAATATAATTAAGGAAAATTACAGTCCCGATGAACAAAGACGTAAAAATCCTCAGTGACATAGTGGTGAACCATAATGGACGCCGTATTGAAAGGATCAAACGCCGTGACCAAGTGCAGTTCACCCCAGGAATGCCAGGCTCAACATCGACAAGTCAACGAGAACCACCTACCAACAAAAAGGAGGACAAAGATCACAGGGTTATCACCATCAGTGCGGAAAAACCATCTGACAAAATTCGACATCTGTGTATGACTTAAAAAACAAAACAAAAACCTCAACAAGTGGGTATAGAGACAATGTACTTCGACCTAATAAAGGCCCCATGTGACAAGCACACAGCCGACATCACACTCAGTGAGGAAAGCAGAAAGCGTCTCCTCTAAGATCAGGAACAAGACAGGGATCACCACCTTTCTTCATCACGGTGCTGCAAGTCCCAGGCTCAGCAATGAGGCAAGAAAAGAGACAAGAGGCATCCACACTGGGAAGGCAGAGGCAAAACTGATACTCTCCGCAGACAGCGTGACGCTGTCCATAGAAAACCCCAGAGACCGCACCAAAAGACTGTTAGAAACAAATTCAGCAAAGCTGAAGGACACAAAATCAAAGTACGCACGAATCGGCTGTACTTCTACACAAAGTAACAAGTTACCAGAAAAATCAAGAAAATGGGTGCCCGGGTGGCTCGGTCAGTTAAGTGTCCGACTTCGGCTCGGGTCAGGATCTCACGGTTCGTCGGTTCGAGCCCCACATCGGGCTCTGTGCGGACAGCTCGGAGCCTGGAACGTGCTTCGGATTCTGTGTCTCCCTCTCTCTCTGCCCCTCCCCCATTCAGTCTCTGTCTCTCTGTCTCTCTCAAAAATTAATAAACATTTAAAAAAAGTGAGGGAGAGGGGCGCCTGGGTGGCTCAGTTGGTTGAGCATCCAATTTCAGCTCAGGTCATATCTCCTGGTTCGTAGGTTTGAGCCCCACGTCGGGCTCTGTGCTGACAGCTCAGAGCCTGGAACCTGCTTCGGATTCTGTGTCTCCCTCTCTCTCTGCCCCTCCCCCACTTGTACCTTCTTTCTTAAAAAAAAATAAATATACATTTTTTAAAAACCGGGCAGAGGATCTGAAAAGATATCTTTCCAAAGAAAACATACAGGTGGCACAAAGGCACATGGAAAGGTGCTCTCACCATCAGGGACCATCAGGGAAATGCAAATCAAACACATTGAGAGATCGCCTCCCGCCTGTCAGAACCGCTAAAATCAAAAAGACAAAAGGTAAGGAGCGCTGACAAGGATGTGGAGAAAGGGGCCCTGGAGAAGGCACGCAGGTTCCTCGAAACATTAACCCTAGAACTCGCCCACGGTTCGGCAATCCCACTTCTGGACAGTCATCCTAAGACGCGTGTAAGCCACCGAAGTGTCCACGGAAGGAAGAACGGGAAGAAACTACGGTGTGATACACACCACGCCACGCGGACTACTACCCTGCCGTGGGGACAGAGGTTCTGCTCTCCGCAGCGACACGGACCGGCTGGCCGCGTCACATTGGCTGAAACAAACGGACAGAGACAAGTATCAAGTGACCTCGTCTTACGTGGACTGAAAACGAGCTCATAAGTACAAAGAACGGATTGGTGGTTGCCGGACGCAGGGGTGGGGGTGGGAGAAGTGAGGGGAGGGTGTGAGAGATCCAAGATCCCACCGACAAGATCAGTCGGTCCTGGAACGTTCCATAGGCAGGGACACTAGCGCTAAGAGCACACTATGGCACGCGGGTCCCCCGCTGTCCGAAAGTACAGCGTTCCGACGAAATCCCTCAGAGCAGAGATAGAAGGAATTATCATTCATTTCTATGGGAAAATCTGTGACTGTGAACAGACCCCAAAAATTATTCTCTCAGGCTTTTCTTGGGCCACAGGGACACATGCCGCTAACAGACGCCCGAAATAAATGAAGAAGGCACAGACGGGGACAGGCAGCTGCACGCAGAGCGTCCCTAGGACAGAGCCGGGCTGTGCCCCTCTGGCTGGAGGACACACATCTATTTTCATGGATCGACTGTTTTCACAGAAGCGAAATCCTCCTCGGGCTCTTTGGGCGAGGGAAACCAGGTCCTAACGTGGGTCTTTCCAAGAAGCCAAGTGGCTTAGCGTGACCTTTCAGAAAGCAGGAGACGCTCGTATCTGAAAGTTGCCACGGGGGTATGCAAAATGTTCCCCCAGAGACATCGCCGGCCCCAGCGGGAGGCACCTTGCTCAGCATATCGAATTGTGAGCACTCCCACCCCCAGAAACGTCCTTCTTGCCCTCGCTCAGGACAGAACTTCAACAGCTGGGAGTTACCCCGATCCCTCTTTCTCCTGTTCCCAGCATCTAACCCGTTGGGAATCGGGGCACTTCTGTCTTGAAATCATTACCGGAATACGACCAACCACTCCCTCCAAGGCCACCTGTCTGGCCCACACTGACTCCTGTCTCTTGCCTGAGTTACTGGAAAAGCCTCACAAGTGATCTCCCTTCCCCATCCTCAACCCTCTGTAAACTGTTTCCAAGACTGCAGCCAGGATGGCCCAGTTAAACAGGGGTCACGTGTGGTCACAGCCCTGCCATGGCTTTCTGTCACCCTCTGTCACTTCCCTGAGGCCAAGTCCTACCTCTGTCTTCCGCAGCCACGGGCCGTCTTGCTGTTCCTGGACATGCCTGGTACGCTCCTGCCTCAGGACCTTTGCACGTGCGATTCCTTCTGCTTGGAAAGGTCTCGTGGCCTTATCACTCACCTTCTTTAGATCTTTACTCAAGTATCGCCCTCCTAGCGGTCCTACCTGCTCCCGTGTGAACAGCATCACCCTCTCCTCACCTTCACACCCCCAGCCCTGCCTCCACCTTTACTCTTCCAGAGCATTTATCATAGTCTCTAGTCCATTTCAGCAGGCCTATCATGTCAGCTTAGTAGTTGAACCCGGTGCCTGGGGCCCTTCCGCAGCGCAGAGCCAGAGAGCAGGCTGGCCGGCCAACTGCGCCCCGGAGCACCATCAGGAGAATGGGCCTTACTAGGAACACACCTGCGTGTGAAGCCACAGCCGCCTCGGTTACAGGTGAGCACGTGCACTTCCTGTTCCATCCTGAACGCTGAGCAGGGACCCGTCCCGGGGTGCACATCTCCCTCTGGCTGGGTCCTGCCTAACAGGGCCATCTCCTCGCGGCCGCGAACACCTGTGCCCGGTTCCCGCACACCCCTGCGGCCGGGCAGAATGGGACACCTGTCACTCCCTCCTGGTAAGTCGCACAGTGCGCAAGAGGG
Source organism: Panthera onca (assembly GCF_046562875.1). Lineage (NCBI taxonomy): Eukaryota > Metazoa > Chordata > Mammalia > Carnivora > Felidae > Panthera > Panthera onca. The sequence goes on from NC_138342.1 coordinate 203,374,935, forward strand.
ACAGCAGACCACCCGGGCTCTGCCTCACTCTCACACATCAGGCCCGGACCGAGGCCCTCACGGAGGCCGCTGGCCCCTGCGGTCCTAGGAACCTGGCGGCGGGAACGGGATCTCAGCTGCAAATGACAAGTGACCCCCTCCCCGCAGCACAGTAGTGGTGGACAGGACGCCCCAGCGTGGCCCCGTCAGAAACGCTTGTGCCGCCAGACTCCCCGAACATGCCCACGACATTCCCGCAGCTCCCGGGAGGCAGGTGGCACGCGGGGCACGAGTAAGCCCCTGCCCCGCCCCCCCCCCCCCCCCCCCCCCCCGCGACTGGGCCGCTGCCCCCCGCCCCGCCAAGTCCGGGCTCCAGAGCGGTCTTATCACTGCTGCAGCACAGGGCCGTGGGGGGCGGAGCCCAGTCCCTGTCCTTGGGACGAGGCCAGTGACGGCCCACAGCCTCCCGGCCGCCCGGTCCACCCGGCCCGCAGGCCCAGACCTGCTGGCACAAGTGACGAAAAGACATGCGGGATTCTTTCCGCTGGAGCTCAGCGCCAGCCTCGGGAGCGCGATCCTCCTGCTCTCCGGGACTCCCCGGGCTGTGTCTACACTGGCCCGTGCAGGCCTCCCATCCAGACGGCTCAGCAAACGCCCTCGGGGTTCAAGTCACTTCCCAGCCGCTGTTAAAAAGGCAGAGCAGCCAACAACGACGGCTGTGCTGCAAACTCGGACGACAGCCCTCCTGAACACAGCCCTTCCAAGCCCTGGCTTCAAACTTCGCCCGCTGGCCACGGAGGACCACGTCAGCATCAACACCTCTTCCAATGCACTCGCCTCCCGGTCCTTAAAGCCAGGAACCAAGCGCAAGTCGCTGCTCTCTTCTCCGCTCAGAGAAATGAGAATAACAGAATGAAACCCTCAGTGTGCCCAGCACGCTTGTGTCAAGTTGTAATGCCCGGGCCTTTCTCACACGGGCAGCACTTCTCACTTCAACGTTTATTTATTTTTGAGAGAGAGACAGACAGAGCACAAGAGGGGGAGGGAGACAGAGAGAGAGAGAGGGAGACACAGAATCCGAAGCAGGCTCCAGGCTCTGAGCTGTCAGCACAGAGCCTAACGCGGGGCTCGAACTCATGAGCCGTGAAATCACGTCCTGAGCCGAAGTTGGGGGCTTAACAGACTGAGTCACCCAGGCGCCCCGTCCCATGGGCAGCTCCTAATGACCCACACTAACGAGAGAAGCCAGAAGTTCAGAGGTCACGTATATATGTGACATCGTGGCTTTCCTTATAACATCTGTATCTCAGAGGAAATGTCTACATTGCCTTCTTAAAATAGTAACGATGATCATGGCACTGTCACGAAAGGGTCTGGAGCTCCACAGCCAAACCATGTGGCCGTGGCCCGGATAAGAATGAAGACACACCCTCAGCCCACAAAGCGAAGCCCACATCCTCAGGGACCCCGACACGCCTCACACTGGAAGGTCCTTTGCTACGCGAGGTTGTCCGTGTACAGAATACCCAGGCACCCTCCCCCATTCCTTCTGCTTTCTTCATGAATTCTCCAGTTTGGGACTTGTGAGTGGTCGGTCACTGGGTCAAGCTTCCGGAGTCTAGGATGGGCCAGCAGGTAAGCAGACCCCTCGGAGCCCCCGCGGAGAGCTAAGAGCCGCTCGATTCCCTCCGGACGTGCAACGCGCCACCGCCCCCCGGCTCCTACACAACGTACCCCCCTTCTCCGTGTCTCTCTGTCACAGAGGCCACCCCACACAGTTTTAGCTGAGGCTGTGTTTTACTGTAACCAATTTCTGATACTGGAAGGCGGTTCATGGGAGAGAAAAACATGAACACTACAAAACATTCAATATTTCAAAAAATCTTTTTCACGTGAAAATATGAAATAAAAACACACACAGCCCCTCCTACCAGCAGGTACAGATCACTTCAGTGACTCAAAGAAAAGCAGGGGAAAAAGAGTACCTGTGGTTCTGACAACCATTCCTTTTCACGATCGGAGCTTTGAAGATTCACGAACAGGCAGTGAGAAGCGTGAGGTGTGTGTGTGTCAGGGAGGCTGGGGGCGGAGAAGGTCCCGGGTCTGTCACCTGCCGTCAGCCAGGGCCGTCCCTGTCACAGGCGAGGCCCCGCCACAGCCTCCCACAGATGCACTCAGCTCTCATCTGGGACCCCGGGTCAGACTCACCCAGACCTGGAGCTCCCGTGCCTACCGCACAGCTCCAGGATCTCCCGTCCTTCCAAAATTACACTTGCAGGAGGCTTGGTTGAGAAAGGTATGATCCCACCTAATCGAAGTTTCACACCTACTCTCCCTTTCCGTCTTCTTTCTCTCCACTCCCCTTCTACCCGTGCAGACTAGGAGTAACGTACCAGCTGAACACCAACACGCTCTGAGACCTTTCTACCACACCCTGTGCAACACAGCAACATCCTACAACTCGGGTTTTCAAACTATTATTTACGGAACAATACAGCCAAAATCCCCCCATTTTCATTTCACTCTGCAGACCATTTTCTGTGTAAAAAGCCTTTCCATAGAAACTGTGTTCCTGCAACTTTGTAAGTGAGTAGACTTGAAACTCTGTGGCATGACCTGACTCACCCCGGGTCAGGTGAGCGCTTCCAGAACTCAACCCAGGGCTCCTGACCATCAAGCCCCTTGCTGCAACCGGCCTGCCTCTATCCAGAATTCCCAAAGACTTTCCTCTCACCTTCACTGCAAAGAAACTACATAGAAAACACAGCAGATCAAAATATTGAGATGATAAATTTAGTAAAAGTAGAAAGGTAAAAGGTAAAAAGTGGGGCGCCTGGGTGGCTCAGTCGCTTAAGCGTCCAACTTTAGCTCAGGTCATGATCTCACAGTTTGTGACTTTGAGCCCTGCACTGGGCTCTGTGCTGACAGCTCAGAGCCTGGAGCCTGCTTCACATTCTGTCTCCTTCTCTCTCTGCCCTTTCCCAGCTCTCTCTCTCTCTCTCTCTCAAGAATAGACATTAAAAAAAAACAAACAAAAAAAACATTTTTAAAGGTAAAAAGCTATTTTAAATAACTCTCAATTTCCCTCTTCCCTAATTGTAACCCCTGGTGGAAGGTTAATCAGTTATGACATAGCACCTTAGACAAATGACAAGGAACCAGGAAATTCTGTATCTGACTACAAACGGCCCCCGTCCCTAACCGTAGACGTTAGCCACTCAGTCATATGCTAGGGCCAATCAAATAAACACTGTTAGTTGTGGAGCAAATTATATTTCAAAAACACAAACACCAAATCTTATCTTTCCTTTCTAATAAAAGTTACTTCCTACGAAACAGATATACGAAATAGATTTAGTGAACAGTAAGTGAACAGTGAAAACCTCACCCCTGCAATGTTCCACCTGGCGGGGCACTCAGGCACGCCTGCACCGAAACCGCACACTGACAGCTTCTTAGGTTGTACTTTGCGGCTCAGCCAGAGAGGAGAGAACAGCCCGCGAGGTTTGGAGTTAATGAGAAGTTTCACCTCTAGCAAAAGTGAGTCACTGACATGAATACCGCATTGCGCCAATCTGCTGCTTTCTCTGAACACGGATGCATCGTTTGCCCAGATGTTGATGCTCAAAACTGAGGGTCTCACAGAGGCGAAGGGTCGCCAGCTGGGGGTGAGTCGGTGCCTCCTGAGTATGGCCTGCACCCCTGCTTCAGTCTCTGGAGCCGTGATAATCTGAGAGAACGGGGACACATACTTGCTTCCAAGATGTAATTACGTTCATCCTGAAGCAGACCAATGACTTTGTCTTTACAGGAAAAGGGAAATTACTGTTCCAGATAAACACCTCAGTTCCTCCCGTGACTTGAGTGGGGTCTGGTTGACTCCAGCCTCCGGGCCCCTGCCCGGAGGACCCTCCCACACAATCCTGACAGCCCATTACCACTATCCCGCGGGGGAGGACCCCGGGCACCCTGCCGAAGCTGGGGGGCCGCTCGTGGGCTTGCTCCCTCCACGTCTGTGCGCCGGGTACCAGGACAAATTCCACCCAACTTGGCGGCCACTCGTGGTCTGTTACCTGCACTGTCTGTACCCAGGAGTGACAGGTGACACCCTGAAGCTGGGGGCTGCTCGTGGACCCCCTTACACACGAGCTGTATTGTCTGTGCCAGGGGACAGGGGACACCCCACTGGGTGGGGTGCTGCTCACGGTCCGTCACCTGCACTGTGGGTGCTCAAGGGTGCAGGGGACACCCCTCTGCAGTTGGGGGGGGGGGTTGCATACGAACCACTCCTTGATGTCTGTGCTGTTCCTGGGGAACAAGGCCCCCACCACCAGGGGTCTGCACCTCCCGTAGAACTCCGGGTGGGCGGGCAGCCCAGAGTTCACGGATCTGTGGGATTTAGCGAGTTTAGGGGGCACTGGACGGAAGAGAGACTTTCAAAGGAAAAAGCAAACTCGTCCGAGACCCGCGATTAACTCGCTGGACGCGCCCTTCAAGGACCCCAGCCTCCCATTCCTGGGCCCGCGCCCTCCCCACCGGAACCCCCGCCTCTCCCCACAGGACCCCAGACTCCTTGCGACCGCCAGTCATCCCTGCCCCCCCCCCCCCCCACAGACCCCCGGACCCTGCCCCTGGGCCTGCACCGTCCCCCAGGGAGCCTCACGTCCCGGCCCGAACTCACCCCCCAAGTACCCTGGCCCTCTAGCTTGCACTCACCCAGGCGGGACCACCGCCAGCCGGCCCTCCGAGCGCCCCTCACCCTGCCCCGCTGCTGCCGCCCTGGGATGCGCCCTGGCCCCGCCCACAGGGAGGCAGCTCCACCCCCACGGTCTGACTGGGCGGCTTCGACGGTGCCGGGAGCCCATTGGATTCTACTCCTGCCCGTCCTCGGCCACGCTCCGCCCACACGCCCGCGCATTCCTGCGGGGCCACGTGGCCGCCCGCGGCCCCTCCTAGGCCCAACGCCCCGCCAGGCTGCGCACGCGTGGGCGGGGGGCGGGGGCGCGGTCCCCCAGACTCCCGGCCCTTCCTGAGGATGGTTAGACTGTGCACGTGTGGGCGGGGGGCATGGGGACGCCCCCTGCAAACGCCAGCCCTTCCCGAGGACCCTTAGACTGTGCACGCGTGGGCGGGGGGAGGCATGGGGACGCCCCCTCCAAACGTCAGCCCTTCCCGAGCACCCTTAGACTGTGCACGCGTGGGTGGGGGCAGGACCACCCCCCACTCCCACCCTGCCCCAGATACAGGCCTTTCCCCAAGCACCCATAGACTGTGCACGCGTGGGCGGGGTCGTGGGTAAGACCCCTACCCCCTACCCCCCCCCCCCCACACCCGACGCTTCCCGAGGACTCTTGGGCTATGCACGCGGGGGAAGGAATCCCCCTTCCGCCCACTCCCACCCCGCCCCAGACACTTGTCCTCCCCCAAGCACCCATAGTGCACAAGTGGGTCGGGTCGTGGGCAGGACCCCTCAAATCACCTGGCCCTTCAGGAGGACCCTTGGGCTGTGCACGCGTGGGTGGGGGCAGGACCCCCCCCCCCCCCCCAATACAGACACCTGTCCTTCTTGAGGACCCTTGGGCTGTGCCTGGGCAGGGCCCCTGGGCCACAGACAACCCCCCAGAGCACCGCCTCTTCCTTCCAGTACTGGTCCAGCCCGCAGGCCTGTCCTGGCCCCTCAGGAGGTCAGCTGCTCTCAGACCCACCAGGGCTTGGGCCTTAGGAAATGCAGTTCACACGATTCCCAGCCAATTTTCAGAGGCAACGAGTAGTGCTCTGAGAGACACAAGCGCGCCTTCTGCTTCCGCCCCCCAATGCGGAGCGCGTCCTAGGCTTTCCAGCCTTCGCAGACTTTGAGTCCATCTGTGGTGGAAAACCGGCGCACGCTGGGTTCCGCAGGGAAGCGTCCAGCCTGGACGGGAAGGTCGCCCCCGTGCTGTTGGACTTGTTAACCAGCGGCGCCTGTTTCATGATTTACAAAGAAACGCACTATTGTTACCGTGACCACTGAAGGCAGGGACTGGGGACCCAGGTGTCTTTAACCAGACTACGAAGAAACCGAACTCACGGCTGGAGGATGTTCCCTGGTACACGGGCCTCACAGGTAGCACGGGTGTTCTTGTTTTTCCAAGACGTGGGCTTCTCCCCTCTCCTGCCCAAATCTCTGAACCCCAGAAGCGATTTAAGGCCGGGATTTTACAGCTGCCAGACATCTCAGAGATCTCTGGCCCCACTCACTTGGCTTAGAGAATAAAACCAAGCAGCTAATTGTCGTAATTAATTGAAACATTAAGTGCCCCTACAGCTTGGCGGCTCTGTGTAAGTTCATTCACTGACAGTTTTGACTAATGTAAATCACGGTCCTAATACACAGAGACTGTGGTGATTAGGAAGTAAACAATAGTAGGTCAGGCAATATTTTAGCAATATTTACTGTTTTAATGTTTCTTTATATTTGAGAGAGAGACAGGCTAGGGTGTGAGCGGGAGAGGGCAGGGAGAGAGGGAGACACAGAATCCGAAGCAGGCTCCAGGCTCCGAGCTGTCAGCACAGAGCCTGACGTGGGGCTCGAACCCACGAACTGTGAGATCGTGACCTGAGCTGAAGTCGGAAGCTTAACCCACTGAGCCACCCAGGCGCCCCTAGTGATATTTATTATTAGCATTTGCTCATTTTGTAGAATAGGCTGAGCTATTTTTAAATCCTATTTCAGACCTGTCTTACTGCACGCTCTGAAGATACTGGCGCCTGAATCAATGAAAAAACATATTTCCTGTCAGTGAATTAATAACAGAAAAATATTATAATGTCTGTATTCCTAGGGTTCTTTCAGGACCTTACTCAAAGGTCTTCTACCCAGACAATTACCTTATTGGTCATGGTGAACAGACATTAAAAGATGAGCTGAATTAGTTCTAGTTTGCCACACAGCAAGAAAATCCTGATGCTTGTTATGTTTCCGGATCAAGAAGGCCAGCAGTAAGAGGGAAATAGTAGCAGGTATAGAATAAACAAAGGATTTGGAGTCCATCTGGGGGATGCTATTCTGGTTTCTGACACTGAGAAAATCCTGTGACTTACACAGTCTCTAACCATATAAAAACGTGACTAATAATATCTACATCACAGCTCAGAAGCTTAAAGGGAGACCTTGGGGTGCCAGCGTGGCTCAGTCGGTGAAGTGTCTCTTGATTTCGGCTCGGGTCATGGTCCCAGGTGGTGGGATGGAGCCCCGCATTGGGCTCTGTGCTGAGCATGGGGCCAACTTGGGATTCTCTCTCTCTCTCCCTCTGCTCCCCCCCCTTTCCTTCTCAAAATAAATAAACATTTAAAAGGGGGAACTCTACAAAAAGGCACTGGGATGTCTGGCAAGAGCAGGTGCTCAGTAAGTCATAATAATTATTTGGGTCTATTTTTTTTCCCCAGAAGAATGAAAACATATTGAATCAACATTTCTAATAGATGGCTCACAAGCTTACTTTCAAAAACTTAAGGACAATCACAAAGCTACTATTGTGTCATATTTCACTCAGAAATTGTGTTCGGGGACCTATGAGGACAATGGAGTAGTCCCGTCATAACTAGCAGTACGGATTGGAGTTTCCCATTTCCAAATGGTGGTGTTGACACTTGTAGCTCGGGGCCGCCAGAAAGGGCATGTGGCGGGGACCACAGGGCAATGCGCCCGGCGGGGCTGGGTCAGGCGGAACTCTGATTTAAGGCTCCAATCCTTCTAGCTCATTCCAGTGTTCCTCACAGATGTATTGCCATTTTCTGTGAGCCCTGATATGGAAAAGGTTGCGAATTTCCACTGAGATTCCTTCTTTGACCCTTAGTATATTTAGAAAACTTCGGTTTAATTTTTAAACATTGACTTTTTGGTTTTCTTTTCATTATGACTAAGGCTTAACTCCCCTGTGGTCTAAACATATAATCTATATAATTTCAGTGTTTTCAAGCGTGTAGACTTGCTTCATGGCTCAGCGTATAGTCTATTTTGGTAAATGCTCTATGAGCACTTGAAAAGAACGTATTCTGTGTGTATTATGTAATGTTCTATACGTCAGTTAGGTCATATTTGTTACCAATTTCCGGTCTGCTTTTTCTATCAGATATTAAGAAAGGCGTATTAAAATCTTCAAACATGCTATTCTATTCAACATTGTATTGGAGAATCTACCCAGTGTTATAAGGTAAGAAAAACAAAAAGTATGAAGAGAGGAAAAACTTGATTATTGACAGATGATATGATTGTTTCCATAGAAAATCCAAAGTAATGTGCAAATAAACTGTTAGAATTAAAAGGGGAATGTAGACATTTGAGATGGATCATAGCCTTAAACTATAAAGTTTCTGGGGAAAAATGTAGAAAATATGCATCTTAGGGTAGAACACAAAATGCACTTACCATTTAAAAGGATTCAATGGGACTTCATACAAATGTGACATTTATCTCATGATCATTAAGAAAATGGAAAGGCAATGGGGCGCCTGGGTGGCTCAGTCAGTTGGGCGTCCAGCTTTGATTCAGGTCATGATGTCACGGTCTGTGAGTTCTAGCCCCGCGTCAGGCTCTGTGCTGACAGCTCAGAGCCTGGAGCCTGCTTCAGATTCTGTGTCTCCCTCTCTCTCTGCCCCTCCCCCACTTGTACTGTGTCTCTCCAAAAAATAAGTAAACAAATAAATATTAAGATCAATTTTAATAAAAAAGAAAATGGAAAGCCACAGCCTGGAAGTTAAGATGTGCAATATACATACTGAATTCCTACACATCAGCAATAAAAAGACAGTCTATTCAAAAATGAATATTTCACAGAAGATTTGCTGATGGCCAAGAAGAACCAGAAAGGGTGCTCAACAGTGTAACTTTCAGGAAAATCCAAATTAAAACCACAATGAGATACCATCACACCCATGCAAGGACAGTGAAAATCAGACTGACCATAGCAAGTGTCAGTGAGGACAGTGAGCAGCGGGGACAATCGTGTCTGCCGAGTTCTCCAGGGACAGAGTAGACGGGAGACACATCTGCAGAGTCAGAGGCTGTCCTCAGGCCAGGGGGCCCCGACAGCTGCCTCACAGCCTGCCCTCGGGACTGCTGACTCCCGGCCATCCTGACACCCCGCCAGCCAAGTGCCTACAGCCAGTCTCTTCATGTGTCTCCTAGTGCCTGTCCCTGCCCCTGCCTATGGACGGGGTTCCTGGGCATGTTGCTCAACTCAAGTTGGCGGCCACTGCTCTGGGCGGGAGGACAGCGCGGCCACTGCTCCGGACAGGAAGTCGGCAGTCACTCCTCCGGGCGGGAGGACAGAGCAGGCTTTGGAACCAGACCGCCAGGCTCAATCTCTGCTACCTCCCAGCTGGGTGACCTTGACATGTTCTGGACTTCACTAAGCCTCAGTGTTCTCCGTGTACGCAGGCTTATTCTCGGTCCCCAGCGTGGGAGGCCCTAGGGAGTGAAGATTAACTGTGGCCGTGGGCACAGACCTGCCCACACTGGAGCTAGGAGTTCTAGTGTTTGCTAACGGTTATGTCAGGGGTCAGGGGACAACGTGGTGTGATGGGAGAGTAGTCAACCAGGGGGATCAGAGCCGGTGCCACCGGCAAGGACCGGGAGAAGCCTGGGGGTGGCCGACATCACTGCAGGGAGCTTGCTGGGGCAACGCCAGGGTCTTACGTGGAACAGACACAGAGGACACACGGCTGGTTTAAGGACAGCTCCCTCCGGCGCCCGGGCTGTGCTCAGCTAACTGAAGTCTTGGGCCACCAGTGCTCCTGTGTGTCTGCTTCTTCCCCTGCAGGCTCTGAGCCACGGGGGTGCTCCCGCTTCTTCTGGGCCTCCCGACACCAAATACAGGGCCAGAAAGACGCCACTTGTTCAGTCAGCATGCGTGCGACAGTATACGGATACCCTATGTGTCTCACGTTCTGTCCACAGCCCCACCTCCTTCCATCCCCTCCAGCCACCCCTCCTCCCAGGCCGGCCCCTCCCAAGCTGTGTCCCAGGGACACTGCTCCCCCTGTGTTTGTGTCCAATCCCCCACATGCACCCCGACCCTTGCTAGCCGTGCCTGGCTCGCAATGGGTACGCAGGACCCACTGGGGGACAGTCCGGCCCGTGTGGGCCACCAGAGGATACACCGGGCTGATAAGAAGGGGCTGTAGATGAACTTGGGGCAGCCACTCCTGGTGAGGCACATCCCGATCCCTGAGGACAGAGTCAAAGACACATAGTGAGGCGGACCGCTTTGCAAACCATGCATGGTTCCTTTCCAGTCAACTGATCGCTGTGTCTTTATAAAGTTCTGAAAGTAAAACGAAAACAAGCAACTAGGTTAACACACACACCGTTCAAGAATCGGTCAGGATTGGCTTCTAGGTGGTCCTAGTGGGGGAGGGAGGCTGTGCTCACTTTCCTGACTGTGGTGATGGTTTCACAAGTGCGCACAGACGTCCAAACTCACTAAATTGTAACTTTGATTACACACAGTTTATCGTACGTCAGCTATCCCTCAACAAAGCTGTTAGACACAGATCAGCGAGAGCCGGGAGCAGCCTGGCCTGAGACCCCTTGGCTTAGGTCTCACACACAGCAGGTGTGCCCTCTCTTGACTTTCCTGGCTGCACTCATGGGGACTCCAGTTCCTGTCCCCACATGTTGGACGGAGTTGGGATTTAGGGTCAGATGGTCATAAACGTTTTCCCACTGATGTGGCGGCCCAGTAGAACACCGGGGGGCCGGCGGTGTGGGGTGTCCACAGGTGGAACACCGGGGGGCCGGCGGTGTGGAGTGTCGACAAGCCCTGCCTCAGGACTACACCATGATTGCACAGATGGGAGGATGGCAGGCGTCCCTGGCGTCCACCTGCTGAACGCCCCACACTCACAACAGGACATTGCCTGCCTAGCTCCAAGGTTCTCTCTAGCGGCCGTTCTCTCCTTGAGTTGGTGTTGGGGAACTTTCTGCTGCTTTTGCTCCGGGAAGCTGCCTCAAGGGCATTTGGAGGTTACTGGTCTTTGCAAATTGGCATTGCATATGTCCATGGCCCACGGAACATGTTTGCAAAACTTAATTGGAGGAGACAGTGGGGAGACAGAGCCAGATGCAAAAGATGGGCCAATGGATAGGCGGCAGGTCTCCCGACGAGGTCCCCAGTGAGGCTTGTGGGGAAATGCCCGGCGCCTGTTTCCCACAGGACGGGGTCTGCCCTCCTAGCTGCAGACCTAGAAGACCTAGAACAAATTCTTTTGCTCAAAACTGTCTGTCCTCCCGTGCACAGATGACCAATGGGGCGCGTGTGTGGACGGGCTAACTGGGCCCGGATCCCATCAGCTGCGCCACCCACGCATGTTGGCCAGTGGAAGACGGCCGTCAGGAGAGCAAGAGAAGGGAGATGGTCACGTGGACCCCCCAGCAGGGACGTGGCCTTCTCTCCGCATGCCCTTCGCAGTGCTGGCCCGACACAGCGGCACTTCCCACCCCGCCCACCGGTGCCCCCTTGGATGGATGGCGGGCCAAGTGGATGACCTGTGGGGGGAGGGGAGGAGAAAAGGGACAAGAAGCCCAGCGGAGGGTGGAGGGGCCTGGCGAAGCTGGGGGTAACACTGCCCCTCTGTTTCAGATGGGTCGCTAGAATCTGGTGGGGAGAAGGAAGCATTGTTCCAGGCGGGGAACAGGAACGTTTTTGTTCCCAGAGAACTTGCAACAACGACTAAGCTGTTTTCTTGCTTTGCGCTACGTCCAGTGGAGGAGAGGCCGGGGGTGGGGGGTGGGGGGGCTCTCAGGACAGCAGGCGGCTCCATGTCCAGACCCCTGCAGCACCGGAGAGGGGCCGGTCACATGCCACGCGTCCATCTAAACGCTCCAGGTGGCTCCTGGCTCCTGCGGGGCTGACGCTCGAGTCCTGAAACCCATCCGCAGGGCCGTGCCCCTCCTCACGCGGTGCGCAGGGACAGCACAAGCTCTTTCCCTCCCCCACGCCCTTCCTCGGCCTCCCTCCTCCCCCCACCCCCCCCCCACCCCCGCCCAAGCCTCTGGCAGAACAATTCCAAGCTGGAGGGGCTGGAGCTGGCAAGGAATGTTGAAGAAGGGAAAGAAGAAGAAGACTCCTGTGGATGATCTAGAAGGTTCTTTTCTGTTCCGGGAGCCATGGTTCTGCCCACGGCAAGCTGTGGTTCTCAGTGCTGCCGAGCGTAGGAGTCATCCGTGCCTAGCGAGACACACGGCCGAGACAGGCCTGCGCCCCAAAGCTGTCCCCTTGGCCTGAGGCCCTCCATTAGTGGGAAGCAGGGCATCTTGTGCCCCAACCATGCGCACTCATACTGATTCCGCGGTCACCCCGGTCCCCGCTGCCGTCTGAGGGCCGTCCGGAGAAGCACAGGGAGATCGTGGTGCTGTGTGAGCCGGGGCAGAGGAGGCCAGGCCGTGGTGCCCGCCATGGACTCCGGGAATTCGGTGCCAGGAGGCCGGGGAGCGCAGAGGAGAGACAGCCGTACCCACGGCAGAGGCTACGGGAAGCGTGGCGGGAGCGATCCCATGCCTCGCAAGAGTGTGCTCCCCGGGTCCCTTGGGTGCAAGCTGCACCGCCCATGGATGCAGAGTTTCCTTCCACCAGGTTCACGGACGCTCCCTCCACGGTGACTCCTTCTTCCAGCAACCCCATGGGGCTGACCGGCACCTTCCCTCTCCTCCCATCTTACCCAGGAGTCCTGAGGCTCGAGGGTGACCTCTCTCTGCCCCTTCCTATCCTCACGCAGGACATGTAGTCCTTGGCTCTGACCCGGGACAAGGTGTCCCTGCTCCTGCCCAACCCCATCTTGGCGACTCTGTTGCCCAGAGTTCAGCCTTGTAGTCTGGCTTTATTTCAATGCACCAAACAGGCCAATCCTCCCGACCCCCTTACCCTCACTCAAACTTGCAGACGCACAGCGAGGGCGGGCGGGGCTGCAGCCCAGCTCCCCAGGGCCCTTCCTGGAAGGCAGAACCCAACCTAGGATGTGTTCTCATTCCCAGCTGCCTTGTCTGCTCCCCCACCTTTTCCAACGTGGTTTTTGTTACACTTCTGCGATATAATTTTTAAAAAGCGTTCATGTATCTGCTCCCAATTCCTGACACAGAGCTCCAGAATTCCTTGCACTCTCCTGGGTGGTAGGAACACAGTTGTTCCAATGAGGTGACCCGGCATAGCATCAGGGCAGGGGCTGGTCAGTGGAAACACGGGGCCACGATCTGGGCCCTTCAGCCCCACCCCCACATCCCAAGGAGGGGACAGGGGCCCGACACTGGGCTAACGACCGTCATGTCTACGTGAGGAAGCCCCCGTAAAATAGTGTCTCCCACCAGTGGGGGGCTCAGGGAGTTTCCGGGCGAGTGTACGTGTTACGTGCTGAGAGGGTGATGCCCTCCCCACCCCCACCCCGTCCACGTCCACGAGGACAGGAGCTCCCAGGGGCCCTCCCAGACCTCAGCCCACGTGCCTCTTGATCCAGCCGTTGGTCAGCACCCTTCGCCATCCAGGTAAGTAGTATCTTTATGACAGAACAAACCAGTGCACACAAGGGGTTTCCTGAGTTCTCGAGCCACTGGGGCAAGTGACTGAAAGCTGAGGCGGGGGGGCGTGGGAACCACGCGGGTCAGAAGCACAGGACAGGATGGAGCCCTTTAGCCTGGGGATGTGACGCTGAACGCCAACAGGCTGTAGGACCCCGGGCTGATGCCGGGAGAACTGGCTGGTGCAGGGACTCCACGCGTGTGGTGTCCAAGTGCTGGGAGTAGAACGTTGTCCTTCGACATCCCTCTGCCGAAGCATCCCCCAGGGACACCTCGGGGTCCCATGCTCTCCCTCACGGCTTGGCTTCCTCTCTCTGCTACAAAGCAATTCTCCCTCTGCCACGGCCACGGCCCTGCGCCCTCCTGAGTCAGGCTTCCCCAGACCTGCCCTCCCCTGCCCCGCGTCCCCCGCCCTGCGCGGAGCCTCCGAGATCGCCAGCCCGGGGGTTCCAGGAGTGCCTTCCTTCTGAGCGTGCTCCAGTCCATCCGCACGCGGCCAGCCTTCACGCAGAGCATGCGTGATCTGACCTGGCTCCCAGCTACCCGCAGGACTCCCCCTGCTTCCAGCACATTCAAGCCGGGGCTCTGCCTCATAGAGACATGAGGTGACGGGATTAACAGAGGCTAAGGCAGGAGGGAGGCGGTCTGTTGCTGTTCCCATCTCCGGTTTTTATCCGCAGGCTGGAGACCAAGGGAGACTTGGCTGGGGTAGCGCCTCACACTGTGTTTTAGGTATCGCCATTATTCAAAAGCTTGTCCCTAAAAGAGGTATTTCTCGCAGATTTCTGGGACGCGGGTCATTACAGGGCAGCAAGGCGGCGGTTGATGAGACTTTGATCAAACCGACCCGAGGGAGGTTGTGTTCGAGCTGGCCGAACAGTCTCACCTGGGCCGATGGCTGCCCCTCATCCCACCTGCTCCAGGAAGCTCAGCTCCTGGGCCAACCCTCCAGCCTGCAGGCGGACAACCCCAACCCACCGCCTTCCCAGGACGGCTTCCGCTCCCCCAGAGGGACCCCTGTGGCTGAGGAGTCATTTCCCCAATGACCTGAGGACTCCCTCATTCCCGTGCGCCTCTCTTCACTCTGCTTGTGACCCTCCGGCCCTATTCTAACTTAATTAAAACGAGGTGGGGGCTCCCGGCTGGCTCAGTCCATAGAGCATGCGACTCTTGAGTTGTGAGTTCAAGCCCCACATTGGATGTAGAGATTACTTAAATAAATCTTTTAACAAAAGAAATACAATGAGGTGTTCACGCTCCAGATTGAGAATGCAGTGAAGTCTCCAATACCAAGTGCCGACAAGTCCGTGGAGAAGGTAGGATGGTCACACGTGATTATAGGAGCCCAAACAGTCCGTTTAACCCGCAGCACTGGGTGCGGTCTGTCACACATCACGCCTACACTCACCGCCGACCCAGGATCGCCACTCTTGGTGCTTACCCCAGCTAAAATAAAAATGTGTGTGCACAAAAGTCTTGTAGAAGAATTAGCCTGGAAGCTTTCTTCCAGAGACCCCAGGTAGAGACAACCCATCCACAGGTGAGCAGATAAACAGATCTATCTGGTTATATTCAGACAACGGCACGCTACTCAGTAATAAAAAAGAACAGTATTGATAAATCTCCAAACATTATGCCAGACGAAAGAGGTCAGACACGCGGGAATGTGTCTTCCCACTGACACGAAGCTCTAAACAGCCGACGTGGCCCGGGGGAGCCGGTGAGTCATCTGGGGAGACATAAGAAAATCTGGGGTGAAGGCAGTGTTGTCTGTCGTGGTTGGGGGGGGGCGCATACATGGCATATGCGTTTTTCTGAACTCATCTGGCTGTTAAGTGAAAACGGGTACGTTAATTTTATAGCAGGTAAATTGTACCTCAAGATGGTTCTTTTTTTTTTTTTTAATTTTTTTAACGTTTATTTATTTTTGAGACAGAGAGAGACAGAGTATGAACGGGGGAGGGTCAGAGAGAGGGAGACACAGAATCCGAAACAGGCTCCAGGCTCTGAGCTGTCAGCACAGAGCCTGATGCGGGGCTTGAACTCACGGACCGCGACCGCGAGATCATGACCTGAGCCGAAGTCGGCCGCTTAACCAACTGAGCCACCCAGGCACCCCAAGATGGTTCATTTTTAAGTTGAGCGGAAAAGAGGTACAGTTGGAAGAGTTTTACATAAACACTGAGTTTTAAATTGTCTTTATTTTTCCTGCTTTCAGATTCTCAAAGCATGATCCTTTGTTCCTCTCTAGTTAAACCTACATCTTTTGGGGCATCAACATTTAATGTAAATTTTAAATAATTTTACAGTCAGTTCTATTATTTTCTATCACTTTTTAAAGTATTTTTTTAAATGTTTATTTATTTTGAGAGAGAGAGAGAGGCAGAGAGGGAGAGGGAGAGAATCCCAAGCAGGCTCCTCCCTGTCAGCAAGGAGCCCAAATGGGGGCTCAAACTCACAAACTGCGAGATCATGACCTAAGCCGAAATCAAGAGGCGGGCACTTAACCGACTGAGCCACCAACGTAAAAAGTGAGCCGATACGTCACAAGCCACCTTCACAACAGGGCAGCCAGCGCCCTGGTGACTGCCCGCGATCGCAGTGCTGCCACCAGGACCATCAGCTTCCCTGCCTTGACCCCAAGTCAGACCTTTCAGTTAACTCTGATCACTTTGGGTTTTTTTTCAGTTTTCATCTAATTGTCCCCCAGATTATTTCTGGCTGTGTTGTTTAAAAGCGGACTACCGGGAAGCTTCTCTGAGACACAAACAGCCCCGCCCTTCCTGGCGCTGAGAGCTGGGCCCTGCAGGGTTAGGTCCAGCCAACATGTGGAGCATTTGTAGATATGACTCAGCGTATGGTCACGACATTGTTGTTTTAATCCCTTTTCTTCCTTCCTTCCCAAGTGATACTTAGACAAGACGGCTATGTTGGGGAAGATAAGCAACAATGACGTCTGAGGGGAAAATGGTACCGTTTTCTAAAATCTCCTAAGCAGTTCTTCTTCTGAAGACAGACATTATTAGATGAAATAACAGGCCAATTAAACAGCATTCGTAAGAAGCAACATCCCGCAGTAATAAAACATGCATTTGGCTGCAAAGGTGTTCGCCTTTGTCTTAGCCATGCTTCAACTCGCTGGATGACTGTGTAAAACGTTTAACTCCCGGGGTCTGTGGGCTGGGTTAGATTACCTCCCAAGTCCCCACCCGTCTACAGTAATGGGCAGACCACAGGTTTGATTACACAGAATTCTGCTGTTTTGACCATCTGCCATTCGTTCCACATGAGGCACCACGTAGGTTTATTTCTACTAAGAAACAGAACAGATCAGTACCTCCTTTGGGACCCCTTCCCTCCCAGTGGTAACTGAAGTAACCTAATTTTGTATTTGTCGTTCCTTTGCTTTAGTTTATTGTTTTAAAACTTTTTAAAATGTTTATTTACTTTTGAAGGGGGGGGGGGGGAGAGGCAGAGAGAGAGGGAGACACAGAATCTGAAACAGGATCCAGGCTCCTAGCAGTCGGCACAGAGCCCGACACGGGGCTCAAACTCATGAGCCATGAGATCATGACCCAAGCTGAAGTCAGACGCTTAACCCACTGAGCCACCTGAACTTCAGGTGCCCCTGAACTCTGTCATACACTTTAAACACACTGAGATGTTTTCATCGCATGGCCGGGCTCAGGATTACACAGTTATCGTGCTTCTTACATCATTTAATATTGGAAAGAAAGGATAAAATGGTATCTTTCCCATCACAAAGTTTACCAACGCGTTGGTGCTGAGATTTCACAGGGATCAGAACTGATCCCCAGTCTGGCCTCCCTCACCCCCCACGACTGGGTTTTCCTCGAAGCGCCATCAAGTTCTGATGAGAGGCAAATCACTTAGCCGACATCCTCAATCCGTCCACAACCACAGTATCTGTTATCTTATGAATTATCTCTCAGAAAACAGGGTCTGAGGAACCGAAATACTGGAGGAGAAAGGGAGATTGCCTTGAGCAGAACAGCTCAGTCCTCCAGGCGCTGAGCAGGCCCGCTTTCCGTGTAAGGCTGGCAAGAAAGCAGTACGAAGGAAGCAGGCATTTTTTTTTTTTAATGTTTCTTTATTTTTGAGAGAGAGAGAGACAGAGAGAGAGGGAGACACAGAATCCGAAGCAGGCTCCAGGCTCTGAGCTGTCAGCACAGAGTCTGACGCGGGGCTCGAACTCACGAACTGTGAGATCATGACCTGAGCCGAAGTCGGCGGCTTAACCAACTGAGCCCCCCAGGCACCCCGTCTTTAGTTTATTGTTTTAATTACCAGTCCTTCGGGCCCTCTCTCAATCTCTCATATACTGCTTAGATTTGCATGTTCTAGGTATTGTACACAAACATGTATTTTCCTGAGACTTTCTTTGTTATCCTACATGCAGTTCACTCATTTTCACTACTTTGAAAAAATTAAGTTCTGCATACATCTTACGTGACCCCCAGGGGGCGGACGTTCACGTGCGTGTCTGCCTTCCCTCCGAGGATGGACGCCCAGGACCGGAGATGCTGGCTCACAGGGCACGCACATCTTCAGTGTCGCTAGGTGACCCAATCCCTTTGCAAACAGGTGCACCAACAGAAACTCCAGCCAGCTGTGCTTAGCCTCCTGGGGTAATTTTTTTTTTCTTTCTATTTCATACAAGTGTAAATGCCTTTTAGCAGATTAAGGAAGTTCACTTTCACCCCCACATGCCGGGAGTTTTTACTATTAATGGGGTTTGAATTTTACGAAGTGTCTTCCCTGTAGTTATTGAACGAGCATGCGGTTTTTCTAGTGGGGATTCAAAAGTAATAGATTTTCGGGGCACCTGGGTGGCTCAGTCGGTTAAGCGTCTGACTCTTGATTTGGGGTCAGGTCGTGATCTCATGGTTCATGAGTTCCAGCCCCACGTGGGGCTCCCTGCTGATGGCGCAGAGCCTGATTGGGATTCTCTCCCTCCCTTTCTCTGCCCCTCCCTTGCTCATGCACTCTCTCTCAAAAATAAATAAACTTTAAAAAAAGTAATGGATCTTCTAAATTTTAACAATCCTGGCTTCCTAGGATAAAGGATTGCTAGATTCATTTGCCTAATTGTCTCAGGGACTTTTTTAAGTCTAAGTTCATGAGATTGGAATTTCGTTTCTCACACTGTTCTTATCAAGTCTAACCTCATAAAATACATGGATTCTGTCCACTCTCTGGGACAGTTTAAAATTCGAATTCTCCCCAGAGCACCTGGGTGGCTCAGTGGGTTAAGCATCTGACTTCAGCTCAGGTCATGTGAGTTCGAGCCCTGCGTGGGGCTCTGTGCTGACAGCTCGGAGCCTGGAGCCTGCTTCGGATTCTGCGTCTCCCTCTCTCTCTGCTCCTCCTCTGCTTGTGCTCTGTCTCTCTCTGTCTCTCAAAAAATAAATAAATGTAAAAAAAAAAAAATTGAATTCTCTCTTCCTCGAATATTTGGTAGAACCAGTCCACGAAACCGACTGGAGCTTCTATTTTCTTGCCGGAAATTTTTACTTACTCAACTTTTTAAATGCCATTTGGACTTTCCGGTCTTGTCAATTTCCTTCAACCGGTATTGGCAAGTTAGATTTTTTTTTTTTTTTTTGAGGAATGTATCCACTGATTCTAGGACTGTAGAGCTACTTATGACGTGGTCCTGTTGTGGTTTTAATCTCTGCCACGTGCACAGGCTTAGCCCCGCTCGTCATGCCCGCGTTGGTCTTCCACTGCTCCTGTGATACAGGATCACACAGTGAGTCTGAAACAACACAGATGTAGTGCCTTATACCTCTGTGGGTCAGAGTGCTATACGGCTCTCGCAGAGACACGATCAAGATGGTGGAGGGCTGTGTCCCTTCCCGGGGACTCCGGGGACAAGATCTGCCCCTCGCTGTGTGCAGCTTTAGAGGTCATCCGCATTCCCCGGCCCGACGCCCTCCCTCCAGCCTCAGAGCCAACGGCAGTGAGCAGGGTCCCCGTCACGCCGCCTAACTCCAAACACTTCTCCTCCCTCGGCCAAGACCAAGGACACTGGAGAATACTTCAGGCCACGAACATCTCCATCTCAAGGTCCTTGCCTTAATCACATCTGCAAAGTCCCTATTGCCATGTGACGTCATGGAGTCCCTAGCTCTGGGGATTAGGACATGGACACTTCGGGAGACCCTAACTGTGCTACCACAATGTCTGAGATTATTTATTTATGCCTTCTCCCTGGCTCCCTGGCCCACCTCTCTCTTACTTTCCCTTTGATCAGTTTTGCCGGGGACTTTCATTTTTTTAGTCTCTTTGTGTTCTGTCTCTGTGGTGTTATTATTTTTCACTTTATTAATTTCCACCCTCCCATTTTTCTTTTCTCCCTTCTCTTTACTTTTGGGATGTTCTGTCATTCTATTTCTAATTAGCTAACGTTGTAGAGCCAATAATCTTGCCCCCCCCCCCACTTTCTTTCTAGTTAAAGCACATAAAGGTACACACATCCCTGGAATTACTGCTTTAACTGCATTTCACGCTTTTTAAAACAATTTTTTTTCAATGTTTATTTTTGAGAGACAGAGACAGAGTGTGAATGGAAAAAGGGCACAGGGAGAGGGAGACACAAAATCCGAAGCAGGCTCCAGGCTCTGGGCTGTCAGCAGAGCCCAACACGGGGCTCAAACTCACGAACCACAAAATCATGACCTGGGGTGAAGTCAGACGCTTAGCCCACTGATCCACCGAGGAGGCCTTGTTTTGGTTTGTTTTTTAAGAGAGAGAGAGCGCTCAAGAAGGGGAGGGGCAGGGGCGCCTGGGTGGCTCAGTGGGTTAGGCGTACAACTTCAGCTCAGGTCCTGATCTCACAGTTCGTGAGTTCGAGCTCTGCGTCAGGCTCTTTGCTGACAGCTCAGAGCCTGGAGCTTGTTTCAGATTCTGTGTCTCCCTCTCTCTCTGACCCTCCCCCGTTCATGCTCTGTCTCTGTCTCAAAAATAAACGTTAAAAAAAATTTTTTTTTTTTTTTAAAAGAAGGGGAGGGGCAGAGGGAGAGAGACAGAATCCCAAGCAGGCTCCAAGCTGTCTGTGCAGAGCCCGACTCAGGGCTCGATCCCAGGAGCGGTGAGATCCTGACCTGCTGAAATCAAGAGTCAGATGCTCAACCAACCAGCCCCCCAGGCTGCATGCAGGCAGGTGCATGTTCTCACACCATCTCCTCACCCTGCACATTGTTCTCTTGCACACACAGACCTCATGCCCGGTAGACAGCCCTCAAAAACAGCTCCTGCTCAAGTTGGGGGCGGGGGCGGCCCCACCCGCAAACACACCCACAGAAGTCACAGCTCAGCCACAAGTGGCTGATGGTGAAGCCAGCATAGGGCGCCCCCCTGCAGTACCTGGTCCTGAGGGCCAGGGGGCAGCACACTCCGCCTGCGCAGGAGCTCCGCACAAGCCTTCAGGCTTCCAGGCCAGAAGACAGCTAACTTCCTGCGGTACACAAAGAGTAGGACAAAATCTCAGAAACTCAGAACTAATCTACACGATGAAGAGTTCAGTTTCCGGAGCAGTGATACTCCGGGAGAAGGGGAAACACGTACGTTTTCAGGTAGTAATTATCTTCATCCTAAAGCAGATCAATGACTTCGTCTTTATAAGAAAGGAGAAATTATTGTTCCAAACACTTCAACGCATCAACGGCACGTGGCTTGAGCGGGGTCTGGGTGACTCAGGCCTCCAGGCCCTCACCTGGAGGCCCCTCCTGCACAATCCTGACAACCCTTACCACTGTCCCCGGCCACCCTGCTCAATTGGGGGGGGGGGGGGTTGCTGTTCACGGTCCTATACCTGCACTGTCTGTAGCCAGGGGACAGGGGCGGGATGGGGTGCTGGTCACGGTGCATCACCTGCACTGTGGGTGCCCAAGAGCGTAGGGGACACCCCTCTACAGTTGGGGGGCTGCCTGTGGTCCTTTTCCTGGGTTGTCTGTGCCAGGGGAAAACAGCACTTCGCTCCAATGGGGGCCTGCGTGAGGTCCTCTAACTGCGCCGTTCCTGGGGAACAAGCGACACCTGGAGCTCTACACGCCCCGTCCTGCAAATCTTCGGGGGGGGCGGGCCGCCCGGAGTTCACGGATCGGTGGGAGTTCTGGGGGCCCGCCCTTCAAGGACCCCGGCCTCCCATCCTGGTCCGCAGTCAGCACGCCGCCTCTCCCCTGGAGCCACAGCATCCCTCTCCCCAGGTACCCCGCCCGCGCCCCCAGCCCGCACTGGCCACCAAACTCGGGCCCCGCCCCCTCCGCCTGGGGACCCCAGCCTCCCCACCCGGGGCCCGCATTCATGTCCCCGCCCCAGGACCCCCGCCCCAGTATCCCCCCCTTTCCTGGCCCGGAGCCGCACTCACCTGGCAGGTGCCAGAACTTGCCGTCGGTCTGAGAGCCTCTCCCACTGCCCAGCCTCAGCGAACTAATTGCGCGCCCCGGCCCCGCCCCCAGGGCGGGACCACCTCCACGCCGCGATTGGCCGGCCCAGCCGGGGCCGGGTACCCATTGGCTGACCTCTCTCGCCGCGCCCCGCCCCCGCCTCGGCACCGCCCAGTGGCGGCCGGCTCTGCCCGTGACTACCAGCCCAACGACCTGCCGGCTGCGCACGCGTGAGCGGGGGGGGGGGACGCGCCGAGGCTCCCCCGAAACCACACCTGTCCTTCCTGAGGGTCCTTGTGCTGCGCAAGCCCAGGCGGGGGCCATGAACGGGACGCCACCCCCCAGGGACACTGGCCCTTCCTGAGGACGCTTGGGCTGTGCACGCGGGGGCAGGACGCCCCCCCCCCTCACTCACCCTCACCCCGCCCCACACACCTGTCCTTCCCCAAGCACCCAAAGACAGTGCACGCGTGGGCCGGGTCGTGGGCAGGACCCCTCAAATCACCTGGCCCTTCACGAGGACCCTTGGGCTGTGCACGCGTGGGCGGGGGCAGGACCCCCCCCCCTCCCCACCCCAGACACTGGCCCTTCCCCAAGTAGCCAGAGACTGTGCACGCGGGGTGGGGTCGTGGGCAGGGCCCCTGGGCCACAGACCACCCCCCAGAGCACCACCCCTTCCTTCCAGTACTGGTCCAGCCTGCGGGCCGGCCCTGGCCCCTCAGGAGGTCAGCTGCTCTCAGACCCGCCAGGGCTTGGGCCTTAGGAAATGCAGCGAGTTCACACGTTTCCCAGCCAATTTTCAGAGGCAAGGAGTAGTGCTCTGAGAGACACAAGCGCGCCTTCTGCTTCCGCCCCCCAATGCGGAGCGCGTCCTAGGCTTTCCAGCCTTCGCAGACTTTCAGTCCATCTGTGGTGGAAAACCGGCGCACGCTGGGTTCCGCAGGGAAGCGTCCAGCCTGGACGGGAAGGTCGCCCCCGTGCTGTTGGACTTGTTAACCAGCGGCGCCTGTTTCATGATTTACAAAGAAACGCACTATTGTTACCGTGACCACTGAAGGCAGGGACTGGGGACCCAGGTGTCTTTAACCAGACTACGAAGAAACCGAACTCACAGCTGGAGGATGTTCCCTGGTACACGGGCCTCACAGGTAGCACGGGTGTTCTTGTTTTTCCAAGACGTGGGCTTCTCCCCTCTCCTGCCCAAATCTCTGAACCCCAGAAGCGATTTAAGGCCGGGATTTTACAGCTGCCAGACATCTCAGAGATCTCTGGCCCCGCTCACTTGGCTTAGAGAATAAAACCAAGCAGCTAATTGTCGTAATTAATTGAAACATTAAGTGCCCCTACAGCTTGGCGGCTCTGTGTAAGTTCATTCGCTGACAGTTTTGACTAATGTAAATCACGGTCCTAACACACAGAGACTGTGATGTAAATAATAGTTTGAGGTTATCTTTTAGCAAAGTTTGCTGTTAGCATTTGCTGGTGGAATTGGCTGATCTATTTTTAAATACTATTTCAGATCTTACAGCAGACTGAAGATACTAGAGTCTGGATCAAAAAAGACAGTTCCTTCTAGTGGTTTTAATGCAGAAAAATATTGTGGGTGTATTCCTAGGGTTCTTTCAGGACCCTACTCAAAGGACTTCCACTGAGATAATTACCTTAACGGCCACGGTTTAACGAAACAAGCCGGCTGAATTAGTTCCAGTTTGCCACACCAGAAAATTCTGATCTTTGCTATGCTTCCGGGTCAAGAAGACCAGAAATAAGAAGGAAATAGTACCAAAGGATAGACTAAACAAGGGATTTGGAATCCATTTGGGGACGCTACTCTGGTTTCTGAGACTTTGAAATCCTGTGTGACTTACACAGTCTGAGCTCCGGTCTAAACGTCTGGAAAACGGGGCTACTAATATGCACATCACAGCTTGGGAGTTTACAAGGGAGAACTCTGCAAAGAGCCTGCGTGATGTCTGGGAAGAGCATGGGGAGCTTGGGCCCGGAGCAGCCAGGCGGGAATATGCTCATATTGTCTGCAGTGGCTGATGCACGTGATGGAAGCCTGCGGTGAACGCTCGGGCCCTCCCAGCGGATACCCAGGGGAGCAAAGTGCAGGTGGCCGCCTCTCCCACACCTGTGGGCATCTGCCTCCAGTCCTAACGCTGTTTTACGGGAACTGCCCTAGGACTTGCAAGTCGCTGGAAACTCGTCTTAGTCCTGTGGAGTCCCCTACATGCCGCTAAAAGGACTAGTCTGCTCGGAACAGGACCCAGCAGGGCTGCTGGAGTGCCGGAACCCCGTTCCTCCCTGGGCCGTGCAGCACGGCGGAGCGGGGGAGTGGGTGGGGCAGCCCGATGAAGAATGAGATTCAACAGTGAATTATCTTTCAGGCCTGGAATCAAATTTGTCTTTTAAGACTGTGATTTTTGTGGTTTTAAACTTGCCCGTTTCAGACACGTAAACATCATCAGTGCATAGAAACACCGGTCTCTGGGTACGACGGCCCGCTCAGGGGAAGGGAGGGGATCCACCTCATGAAAGGAAACTAAATAACCAGAAGCCCCTGTCTAGACACGTCCAGGTACCGCATGATCCGGCACATGGTACTTTTATGCTACTCAGAAACAGTCATCATAAAAGCTTTTCCTACTGGCCCCAAGATCTCTTGAAAAAATTTCCAAGGAAATCACACCGTACCTTTCCTGCCTCTTCTAGTTTTAAACACTGACATAGTGTTGTGAAATACAATATATAGAAAATTCATGAATCGTAAATCGAATGCAAATGTAACCAGATAAGAAATTAGAACGTTGGTGGCAGGCAGCACAGACGCATCGGCTCCCACTCTGATCCCAACCTTCTCCCGACTGGGCCATTACTTTCATTTGCAAGCTAACCACAGCCTTGCCTCATGTTCTGACAGAGTCCCAGAGCCAGAGAACACAGATCCGCTCAACGATTTTATTTATTTATTTTTTTAAGTTTATTTTGAGAGAGGGAGAGAGTGTGGGGGAAGGGCAGAAAGAGAGAATCCCAAGCAGGCTCCACACTGTCAGCACGGAGCCCAACAGGGGGCTCCATCCCATGAACCGTGAGATCACATGACCTCAGTCCAAATCGAGAGTTGGACTCTTAACCCACTGAGCCACCCAGGCGCCCCCCAGAGGCGACTTTTAAAGCTCATTTGTGTGGTGTTTGGAAAGAAATGTAAAATTAAGTAAAAAGAAAGTGTCAGTTGCCTGACAAAAAAATATAAAACAGGCAATAGTAAAGGTGAATTCAAGGTATTTCAGAAAAGTTTCCCAATGAATTCAAAGTCATCTTGCCAAGGCCAACCCACAGATGGGTACACCTGTTATATATATAATATTTCATATAATACATAAATAATATATCCATTCAGATTTGCATATGCAATAATGAAATGTGTTTTCTCTTTTTGCTCTATATGGACCTCCTCCACAAGAGATGATGAAAGGTTAGAGCTGCACTTTTAGAATATAGTAAGAATGTCATGTTCTTTTTTTTTTTTAAGTTTTCAAAAAATTTTATTTATTTTGAGTCAGACAGAAAGCATGAGTGGTGGAGGGGCAGAGAGAGAGGGAGACACGGAACCTGAAGCAGGCTCCAGGCTCTAAGCTGTCAGCACACAGCCCGACATGGGGCTTGAACCCATGAACCGAGAGATCATGACCTGAGCCAAAGTTGGATGCTTAACCGACTGAGCCACCCGGGCACCCTGTCTTATTATCTCATTAGAGTCAAAAGACAATCTCCATTTTAAAAGTAAATGCAAACAGCAAAGCCAGAAAGTTAGATGGAGGGGGTTGCCATTGTTTTCCGGCCTCCGGGGGAAATTTCTCATGTAAAATTACTTTCTCCTGTGACTTTCTAATAGAATCCCATTAAACCCTCTGAAAACACGTTCGTGACTTTGGTTGTGTGGCTTTTCAGGCCACTTCATTCCTGACATTCTGATTCTCTGAAGTGCTGGCTGTCACCTTAAACTAAGAGCTAATTTGGGGGAGGGGAGTGGACGTAAAACACTGTCCTCAAGGGCCACACTCCGACCTCGCACACTCATGGCGGGCAATCAGCGTGTCTGGGCTGATGTATTCCTGTAGCCAGTCTCATTTCTAGAACCTAGTTCTGAGTCAAAGGGTGGCAGCACCTCTTGAATTCTGAACTGCCAGAAACTCTCCACGGGATGGGATGCATCACCGCACGACGGGCCCCCGAATGCTCGGTCCTCAGAAAGCCACTGGCAGGAAGGCCAGTCCAGCAGGGTGACCTGCGTCCTGACGCGCTGGGGCTTCCCAGGTGGTCCTCGAGCGCCGCCCAGAACTCAGAGGCAGCTTGGGCTGGCCATCCTCCTTCCTCCCCTTTCCTTCTGGTCCACAGCCCTTCCCGGGTGGGAGGAGGCCGCGGGCGCCCAGGGCACCAGACTAGGCCACTGGCACCGCATGTGGGGATCCAGACCCCTCCTTGGACGGCGAGGAGACAGTGACCCGGACGGGGCAGGGGACCGTGCAGATACAGGCCAAGTGAGGAGCAGGGTGAAGCCCGCTGGTGCAGCAGAGCATACAGAGGGCAGTCCCAGGGGGCACAGTGAACCCACGACCTGCACCTGACATCACCCGGCCTGAGGGCCTCTCCCTGACACCTGCCACCCGCCCTTCGCTAAGCCTCCTCCTTTGTCTGTCTGTCCCTGCTGGAACACGCAGGTGTCCTACGGGGCGTGCTCTCTGCTGGGTGCGGAGGGCAGAGGCCACAGAGTTTCTACACCAAGGCCGCAATGCTAGGGCCGCCGTTCCCTTTCCTGATTCGGATGCTGCTTACAAGAGAGCATTTGCTTTGTAAAAATTCACTATTAGGTCACAATTATTGTCCTTATTGTCCCTGTTTAATGGGAAAGGAAACCAGGGCTTGGGGAGGTTAAATAATTTGCCTGAGGGGGGAAAAAGAAAAACGATGTCACTATTAGAATCACCACTGTTTACACATGAAGAGGAGAAGCCTCAGTAAGTCCAAGGCCTGGGGCCATGCAGCCAGCGAGGGGCCTGAGACCCACACCCAGGCCTCCGCTGACGCCTGACAGGCTTGTAATCTAGGAACAGAGGGACCCAGGCCTCCGCTGACGCCTGACAGGCTTGTAATCTAGGAACAGAGGGTCACGTTCATCCCCGGGCTTTCCATATTAAAGAAAGTGTTCGTGGGATTAACTGGATGGTGAGCATCTGAGACACGGGACTCCCTTTCCCTAATTGTACACTTTTGAAGAAAGCTGTGGATTTCATATTGAAATATGTATGCCTGTGGTTTCTACTGTTTTCCAAGCTCTGAGAAAACGGGGCAGCCCTAACATTGGCATAATTGAGTCACCTGCGATGCCTGGCGATTGGGAAGGATGTGCAGACATTACAGAGGTGAGGCCCGATACTGAACGAGGACCCCCCCCCCCCCCACTCCCCAGTACTCGAGTGTGATGACATCTAAAGCTCACGGGACGCTATACCTGCTGTTTTCACATCCTGGGTAGTTCTGGGCACGGGCTGCCCCTGTGATTGGCAGGACGGGAAAGTAGATCTTACACTGCAGTCTGGGCCACCACAGCACGGGGCCGCTACTGTTCTGAAAGGAGGAACAGCGGACAGCACCTGTGAGCACCAGCACCAGGGTCCCTCGAGGTCGGAGCAGCCGGCTCCTGATTCATCTGCGGGCAGGCTGACGGCCTTACACGGGCCCCTGGTGTCCCCGGGGGCCTGGGAAGTCAGCGGGCAGGGCAAGCGACCGTCAGGCCAGAGGGCAGACTCTGCAAACCTGAACGGGGAGGGCCGGCTCCCTGAGCGACCTGGCCCAGGGGAAGGCAATGTTGACGGGGCCTCTGCGGAAGGAGCCCCCAGGGCGCAGAGGGCAACCTGGCCTGTGACACGGGAGGACCCTCCACTGGGGCAGAGGCTTGTGGGGGGAGCAGGGCGCGGGATACTGATGCCCAGGGCTGAGGAGGGTGCTGGCTGCGGCGTGGACTTGCTTTTTTTCTTTTCTTTTCTTTTTTTTTTTTTTAAGGTTTATGTATTTATTTTGAGAGAGCAAGAGTGGGGGAGGAGCAGAGAGAGAGAGAGAGAGAGAGAGAGAGAGAGAGAGTGAATCCCAGGCAGGCTCCACACTCAGCACAGAGCCCGATGTGGGGCTTGAATTCATGAACCGTGAGATCTTGACCTGAGCCGAAACCAGGAGTTGGGCGCTTAATGGACCACGCCACCCAGGCGCCCCTACATTTTACATTTTAAGCATGATTTCGTTTATCAGAACTCCTTGGTACACGGGGACCATGGGAGACAAGAAGGAAGATGGTCACCATGGGGTTATATGCACAGCCACAGTTACCCCCAAAGCCCTCTTAAAATTTGAACTCGAGTTTTCTCCTTTGAGTCACTTAAGGAACTTGCCGAGACCTCTATGCAAATGAAGTTGGAAGCTTAGATGAAATGAATACTTTTCTGGAAAAAAAAATTACCAAAATCAACCCCGAAAGAGCTACAAGGCTTAAAGGGACCAATTCCATAGAAGAAAAGCATAGAAGAAGAAACTCAGATATTCATCAGGGAGCTACCCCCCAAAAAAGCACCAAGATGGCTTCACGAGAGAGCTCTACCGAACGGTCAGAGGCCAGCTCACCTAACACCTCTCACGATACAACAACATGCATGCCCGTGGTTCTTCATTGACACGTCGTCTATCATTGCCAGCACACCGGAAACTATCTAAGGCCCGAGCATGGGTGATGACAGAACGAAGGATAATTAACATGTAGGTCGTGTGGAGAAGTGATGCGGGGCTTTCTGGATGTAATGCATCCAGGAAAAGAGTAAGTGTCTGTGCAGTAGGAAAGAAGGGACAATAAGAAAACATATGCATGTGCCTACCTCTGAAAAACACCTAAGTGGAGACATTCCTAGGTCATATGTAGAAACATTGCCAATTGTACAACATACTGAAAAGCTACAGTAACGAAGACACTGTGATATTGGTGCATGGGTAGATGTACAGGTAAACAACATCCCAGGGACACAGGGTGCCTACTGATGAGTGCGGTCTCTTCTGGGTGATGACAGTGTTGTAAGTGGACTGTGGTGATGGCTTCGCAGCCCTGTGAATCCCAAAACCCACCAAACTGTACGCCTTAAGATTTTATTTGCTTAGGTATTTATTTTGAGAGAGAGTGTGTGCGTATGTGCAAATGGGGGAGGGATAGAGAGAGAGAGAATCCCAAATAGGCTCTGAGCTGTCACCACAGAGCCCGACGCAGGGCTCAAACCCATGAACCGTGAGATCATGACCTGAGCTAAAGTCAGACGCTTAACTGACCAAGCCCCCGAGGCGCCCCATCACATCTTGATTTCTAAGTACCAACCCCAGTGAAGAAAACCAGGGTCCTTGGAGAGATGGCTGAATCCAATACAGGGACGATACGGAGAAGGGACATCCTGTTGCAACAGAAAATAAGGACGCACTCAAAAGCAATGATGGGGCAAAGGAAAGGACCCTGGGACCAGTGCGAGGGGCTCCCCCTCACAATCTGGGGCGATCTGAGCATCAGAATGTACACGGAGAACAGTGCATTGTAAATTACTGTGAATAAACTCATAGCACAAAGAAGCCATGAGCCCATGTTGATCATGAACACAAGATGGGAAGGTTAGTCTCTTCTTCGAGATGGATTTCTGGCAAACGACTACAGAAGGAACAATGGTGTCAGGAGATTAACAGTCTGCAACCATCACGGTAAAAGTGGACTCGGGAGAGCAAGCATCACATTGGCATCAGTGGACGGTAAAGCCAGAGCGAGAGGCGGTGCCGTGGAGATACAGGACACACACGGTCCCGACCCATCCCCGCATGTCACCTGAGACAAGGAGGGCGAGATACGACGTGTGTGGCACAGCCCAGACAACACCGTGATCGGGTGACCAAAGTTAACGCTACCAACAAGGGGCCGACCGGTGCCTCCGGACCCGATACGCCAGAAGGACGGCAACACGTATGTGTTTTCCAGCCAGAAAGGTCTGGTCCAATCCTGACATCAGACCAACCCGCACGGAGGCACGTCCTCTAACATAAATGCCTGCCGGTCCTCACAAATACCAATGTCGTTAAGGACGGGAGCAGGCCGAGCGGCCAGCAGAGCCGTGTCCCCGGCCGTGTCCCCAGCCAGGAGTGGTGGCGGGAGAGGGCATGTGGGGGCAGCTGGCAAGGCCAGGATGCGAACGGCAGATCCCTAAAATGCGTTCACTGTGCTGAGCGTCCTGGGGCCTCTACGGAGGTCACTTCAGACCAGACCCCTATTCTGAGGAATATCGCACCCTGCAGCGTGGGGCCGAGGGGTGTGTGGTGAGGCAGGGAGGAGGGACAGCACACACTGTTTCCCCAACTTTTCTGCAAGTCTGAAATTCGTTCGAATTAGAAAGTTAAAAATAAACATGAACTGAGTAACACACGTGAAACAAAAAACCTTCTTCCTGGGGCTGTGGCGTCGGGACGAGGGGCTCAGGCCCAGGGCGCCTGCCGTCTCTCCT
Source organism: Panthera onca (assembly GCF_046562875.1). Lineage (NCBI taxonomy): Eukaryota > Metazoa > Chordata > Mammalia > Carnivora > Felidae > Panthera > Panthera onca. The sequence continues at coordinate 203,405,450 of NC_138342.1, forward strand.
CCTGTCAACAGGGATGATTTTGAGAAAGGTCTACGGTCTCACACTGGAAATGTCTTCCCACGAGGGCTGATTACACCTGTTTGCTTGAGCCCCAGATGAAGTCCAGACACACGGGTATGGACACTCTGAAGGTTAACGCGTGAGCAGTGTCCCCTGGCTGACCCGCTCTATCGGGACGGCAGCTCTGGGGCTGACACAGCGTGTCTGTCTCACCTGACATGTGATCCGGACGCAGGTGGCCCGAGGCCGTACAGCAGCGAGAGGCCACAGGGCTGTATGTCCCACCCTCCCTGGTCCGCGTGCCTGTCCCCTCTGTGACAAGGGCAGGTGCACCTGTGGGATCATGACTGCACTTGAGGCCAGTAGGAGGCAGGAAAGGGGCGAAGGGCCTCTGCTCTTGGGGCTCGTGTTCACCTGGGAAGGAAATGCCCAGACTGAGGTTCACGGGGACGGGGACAACCCACAGTCTCCATGACGGACTCTGAAATCAGAATGTAGAAAATCGCTTTTGATGAGTGAGGTATGTTTCCGAGCTTTATTTTTTTTAAGTGACTCCATGTTTTAGATCTGACATACTCAAGCAATCACCAGAAGACGTAAAATGGGGGTCCTAGCGTGGTGGGCCTCCAACTTTCTAACCTTGGCTATCTACACACAGAGCGCCCCTGGCCCCCACGTTGCGCACTCTGGGTTTGCTCGGCATGGAAATAAAATCTCTGGGGTGGACCAAACGGGCTCAGGAATTTCTTGGGCAAGAACCGAGGGTTGTCTTAATATAAACAAGTGAAACTGTGGCTGAAATGTGCCATCTGACGATGCTGGTTTTGCTTTTTATAGATTTTTGCAAGTGGGCAAGGTAAATACTGAGAAAGTTACAAGGTGCTGTAAACGTTTTCCATGTTATGGGTCAGCAGGCGATTCTGAGATTGAAGGCGTTGACACGGAATAACTGAGGACTCTAACTCTGGCTTAATTTTTTACGTCTCTCGGCTGCTTCGGGGCTGCAGACACGAACCACTAATGTTGACGGGAGGCCCAAGCGTCTAGGTCAGCTCTGGCTGCTGTGACCGATCACTGGGGACCAGGAGGCTGCAGTCCAAGGTCACGGTGCTGGCAGACTCCGTGCCTGCTGGGACCACTGCCTGTCTTCCCCTGTACCCTCACCTGAGGAGAGCGGGGGAGGGTGTCGGAAGGTCTAAGGAAAGACGTAACCACTGCCGGGTGACCTGTGGGCTGGGCGCTCGGAGGCTCCTCGCCCCCACCCTTGCCCTTGGATGTGGGTTCTGCTTCCCTCCTGCTCCAGGGACACAGCCTGAGAGAACAACGCGGTGTGGTAACAGCTGTACGGTAGGCATACGTGACCAGACCCACTTAAGGCCCCTCTCGATAGAAACTTAAGACCTGGCTGGAGGGAGCCCGAGTGGCCTGCCTCTGTCCTTGGTCTCTCTTGCGCTCCTCGGACGGGCGGCGGACTTGGGTGGCACCCGGGAGGGTCCCGAGGGAGGCTGGTCTCTTGACTCTTCAATAAGCGTCCTACTCCCATCACGGAGGCTCTGCCCCAGTCACCTCCAAATGCCATCGCGTTGGGGGTTCGGGCTTCACGCAGACACGCTCCACAACATGAAGGCTTCCACGGCACGGAGTGAACACCACCCGGTACAAAACAGCACGGCGCTAACGCGAAGAGCTACACAGTGAGCAGAGGCCTGCACTCCCCTGGCGGGGCTCCCAGGGCAGAGGTGAGGCTCCCTCCGACGGTGTCTCCACGAGGCCAGGTGCCTGTGCTCGGGGCTCCGCGCTGTCCTCAGAAGGAATGCAGCGGCGTCTTTCACCTCCACGCTGGCACTCGGGCAACGCGAATGGAAGGCCACCAGACCCTGGATACCTGGGAGTCGGTTCCAGAACATTCTGTGTTCTGAGTCAGTAGGAGGAAGAAAACAGATTCCCCAATTCCTCCCATCGCTGTATTCTAGTCAAGCTGAAAAGACAGCACATATCACCGTGTGTTTTAGTTCTTGACAAAGGGGAGACTTATTTAAAAGGAGAAATACTGAACCGGCAAGCTTTCCCATTAGAGCAAAACAGATTGAGCAAAGACAGAGGTGAGGTGATTCACCAGAGTCTAGGGACACTTACCGTGTACTCACTCTTAGGTGGGCGGCACCCTCACTGTTAGAAACCAGTCTGCGGGCGGCAGGCATCGGCCCGCATGTGCCCCCTCCATGTGCACAGCCGCACCCCTCCTGCCAGCACAGGAGCTCCAGGAGTTGGGTGTGGCAGGGACAGAGCAGGGTGAGCGCGCAGCGGGCACCGGTTCAGGAGCCCTGAGGACGGAGGTGTTCGGATCCCCGACACCAGGGGCGGCCCTCCGACTGGGGGCCGGCCCCACTCACCCCTGCAACCTCCTCCTGGGAGGCTGGGGGGTCACGTGCATCTGAAAGCAGTTCTAACAGTGCCGCGTCCCTGCCTCACTGGGAACGGGAGGCTACGGGGTCAGGAAGGGACCCAGAAGTCCCCAGGACACGTGACGGTGACCTGTAGGTCAGGGCCATCCTGACATCTGACCACATGAAGGGAGGATGACGCAGCTTTCTCCGTTTTGCTGTTGTCTGTTCGAGGGCTCAATGGAATAGGGAAGGTTTTTATCTGCTCGAGGGCTCACACGATGGAATAAGGGAAAGTTTTTCGCCTTGCAAAACACTTAGATTTAACACGATTTCCGTGTGCCGTGAAGCAAGCTGACACAGACACACTGAAACCAACACCCACGAGGCAGAGAGAAGGCTCGGGGACCCTGACGGGTGCCACCCCCGGGGCCTCCACGGGCTCCGGGAAGCAGGAGACCCTCTCACAGCTGAGCCAGCTTTCATGACGGGTTCCCCACCAAGAATGTCCCCTATGGCCACCGGCCTTGCCAGGTACCTCCGAGCTACCTCCCAACCCTGCCTTTCCCACGAAGATCCGCCACGACCCGTCCCACAAGCTGGTGAGCCCTTCTTGTCCACATCGGGCTTTGTCCCCTCCCTGGCTCCCTGTGGCTGAGCGGCTGGCCCACGCCAGGCACCGCGGGGACGTGCAGTCAGCCGTGGACGGATACACACAAGGACAGCGTGAACACGGGACGGGGCTCCATCAGGGGCTGTCCTACGCTCTGAGCGGACCGCACGTCGACGAGCCTCGGCTCTGACACCAGAGGAGTGAGCCCCAGTACGGGGAAGGCTGCGTCCCAGCCCGTCACCCACCAGCAAGAAGGCAGCCTAGGGAATCAGGTGCCTGGCGTAAATAGGACTGCCAGCACAGGGTCGTTCGCGCAGGGACGGTGAGAAGCTGCAGGTGACTCGGCACAGCACCCAGCACAGGGCAATGGTTGCCGGCTGCAGGGAGACCCCGGGGTCTGAGGAGAGAGGAAGGGGGCGGGGGCTCGGCCTCCCGGCCTACAGGGCCTGGGAACACACATGAGAAGGGTCGGGGCTGTCTTCCTTCCACAGAGAAGACGCTCGCTGGCCCACTGTCCTTCCCTCCCCCCACCCCTCGGCCAAGGCCGTTCTGAAGAGCACAGCCTGTGCACAGAGAAGCGTGTCTATGCCAAAGCACAGGGTGCAGTGACAGGCGATAACCGATGGTATTTCACCTCCCCACGGGCCACGCTGGAGGGCACAGCTGGCTCCTGTCTCCGACACCTGCGGCAGGTGAGTCCAGGCTGCTGCGGCCAGATCTTCCCATTTCTCGAGATTCCAGGATTTCTTTTTTAAGGTTGTTATTTTATTTTATTTTTTTTTTTTATTTTTTTTTTTTTTAAATTTTTTTTTTCAACGTTTCTAATTTATTTTGGGGACAGAGAGAGACAGAGCATGAACGGGGGAGGGGCAGAGAGAGAGGGAGACACAGAATCGGAAACAGGCTCCAGGCTCCGAGCCATCAGCCCAGAGCCTGACGCGGGGCTCGAACTCACGGACCGCGAGATCGTGACCTGGCTGAAGTCGGACGCTTAACCGACTGCGCCACCCAGGCGCCCCTAAGGTTGTTATTTTATTAAAAAAAATGTTTTTAATGTTTATTCGTTTTTCGAGACAGAGAGAGAGAGACACAGAGTGTGAGCAGGGGAGGGGAAGAGAGAGAGGGAGACACAGAATCCGAAGCAGGCTCCGGGCTCTGAGATAATCAACACAGAGCCTGACGCGGGGCCTAAACTCACGAACTGTGAATCGTGACCTGGGCCCAAACTGGAATCACCCAGGCACCCCAGTTTTTTATTATTTTTAAAGAATCTTTTACTTATTTTTGGGACACAGGGGGAGAGGGAACAAGGGGGGGGGCACAGAGCGGGGGAGGACAGAGGATCCGAAGCAGGCTCTGTGCTGACAGCAGAGAGCCCGACGTGGGGCTCGAACTCACCGACCGTGAGATCGTGACCGGAGCTGAAGTCACACAATCGACGGAGCCACCCAGGCGCCCTGAGGTTCCAGAATTTCTGGCTGCTACGTGCACTCCCCCTGTCCAGCGCCCACCCGCCCCCTCTGCAGACAGCGTGGGACTCCCACGGGGCTCCCCCGCTGCACGTCCAGCCGCAGATGCCTGTGTCCTGGCCGCCTCGAGCCACGCCACAGCCGGTGCCGGCTGGCCCGGCCTGGCGCGGAGCCCGGAAAGCGCCCTACGACCCGGAAGGCCCTACCGGCCCCTGGGCAATAAAGGTGTGTGGGTCCCGGATCAACAGGGTTCAAAAAGCCTCTTCTACGCACACGCCTGCCTTGCTGCTCCTCGTGGGAAGTCCCCGGTCAGAGGGAGCACAGAAGTGTGCACGGGCCAAGCTCTCGTGCTATCTGGTCCTTCCCTCTCCACACACGACTACTGTGTCGTTATAAAGACGTGGGGTGTAAGGGGGGAGCCCTGGGAAGGTCAAATCCTGGTGTGGGTCACGTAAAAAGTAAGCTAAATATTTCATACTTCAACCTGAACCGTGAACAGACATGGGCCATCACCCGGTGTCTCCAAGACAAACGACTCACACCGACCAAACATTATGGAGAGACAAGAACGGACATCCTTTTGGGCCCATAAACATAAGTTACTTTATTAAGCTTCTGTGCCATCGGAAGACACCAGCTACGTCTGTTCCACAAGAAGGGCGGGGGCCGCAGGATCGTGAGTTAGTCGTCTTTGCGGGGACGCGGTTTGCGGGGTACCTCTGAGGCTTCAATCACTCCTTACGAGGAGATACACGGGTGTTACGGATCTTGACCTAAGCATAAAGCCGAAGCAGCAGTAACGAAGGTCGCCGCCGTGAGCGCCCTGTCACTTAAACACGAGTCGGACGTTTCCGTGACCAATAAACACATGTTTTTTGCAAAGACGTCAAAGAGGCTTTCAAAAAAAAAAAATAAATAAACCTAATTTTAATTGCACACCCCAGGCCAGAATCAAATGTCTGTACGTGTGTCCCCCACTGCCCACAGTAGGGCGGTCCCCTGAAACCTCTCGTGAGCTGGAATGACCCCCTTTGCAGCACTTTGCTGTTACACAAGACCTACTGGGTGCCTGTTCTCGCGGACTAAAGGAAGTTGGGGCGGGGGGGACCCTCACTTTCACAGGAGAGGCCGTTACTCGGCGGACACATCTCTGCTAACAGTGGAGGTGCCTGAGCGAGCTTTGGAAGCGGGGGGACCCGGACCTCCCCGCACATGTGCTAGGCTGGTGCCCGCCTTCCCGAGGAGGGGGCAGGTGAAGGCGGCATGCCTGCCCCCCCAGCTCACAGGGCAGAGCGCCCAGTGCCCGGCCCTGAAACCCTCAGGAACGCCAGCCACGGAACGAGGGTCTGGTTGGGAAGCACACTGGCAACTTGGTCCGTTGAAAACGGCTCTAAAATCCAGACAGGTCTGATTACCGAACATCTACCTTATTTTACCAAGTGACCAAGAGAGTGTGAATACACGCTTCTGGTTTTACTGGAGATCCCCTGCTGCGCGACCCCACAGCCTGCACTGGAGCACAGGCACCCACCAGGCTGGCTCCGTCCCCCAAGGGGGGGGAGGGTCACTCCTGCAAGGGGCCCGCCCACTGCTTCGCCACCAGATGGCGCGACCGCAGCCAGGCTGGCCTCTCCATCCACGGAGATTCTAACAAGGGGCCCAAGCAGGACCCCTTCTGTCCGAGGACAGTGCCCTGCGGCTAAGAAGGTCACCACCACCAGATAGGACACACAAACTGCTGACCGTGTGACCAGACAGACCGGATGCTGACGGCCACGGCGGCGGAGGAGGGGGGGCGGGGGAGGGTTGCTGATGCCAAGTCACGCCCGGCACTGGGAGCGCTCCCTCCTCCTGGACAGGTGGCCCGGCCGCCACCGCGACGCCCTCCCTGATGGTCGACAGGGCCGCACACGGTTAGGCGTGCAGGAGCAAACCACAGCAGGTGACAGGGTCGCGACGGCAAAAATGTGCCCCCAGAGGCAAAGCCGGGCTTTGCACACCCTTTGCGGCCACCGGGAAATCAGCACAGTCAGTGTGACTCGGAAAGAGCGCCGGGGACAGCGCGGTCCCTGCCTCACTCCGCGGGAGTCTGCGGCGGGGACCTCGCGGAGCCCGTGGACAGCAGCCGCTGCGCCCCGGGGCCCCGGGCTCCGAGCGGCTACTGCCCCTTCTTCTGCGGCACCTGGCCATTGGCCCCCGCGGGCCGCCCGCCTCCGGGCTCCGGCTGCGCGAAGTTCCAGTCCACCGGGGTCAGGAGCTGCTGCGTCTTCTTATGGGTCCAGTAGGGGTTGAGGACGAGCGTGAGCAGACCCAGCCCCACGAGGAACAGCGCCAGGTGCGGAAGGTGCAGGCTGCTGCGCAGGCCGTCCCAGTGCCAGAAGCACACCCACCACATGTGGTAGGTGAGCACCATGCGGCAGTGGAACATGTGGATCATCAGCCACTGGTTCAGCTTCCAGAACAGGGAGTCGGAGCAGCCGGCCTGCGGGACAGAGCACACGCGTCAGGACGCGGCCGCCCAGGCGTCACGCCCACCACGAATTCACCACCTGGGTGCGCCCAGCCCCCGTGCCCGCAACAGCCGTGCCCCCCCTCCCCCGCTCCCCCTCCCGGGGGCATCGCCCCGGAGCAAGGCCACCCGTCCACGGCCCGTCCGCTCCCGGATTCATGCTCCCGGGAGCCAACGCCAGACCTGTTTCCAGTCTCACTTCAGTCTCCTTTCTAACCCTGAGTCACACACACTGGCCGCCAGCAAGCCCTGGGAGAAGGGTCTCTGGGGACAGGGAGGCTGAGGATGATATACACTTACCTCCTGGTTTGATCTTGGGTCCTTCACCCCCGGAGCCCAAGGACGCAGGCACAAGTGGACTTTCCTTAAAATTACTCTAACTTTACACTAAAACCAGTTTCCAAGACTTGTAGCCAAAACCGAACAGAGAACTTGAAGATGGCCCAGCAGATCCTGGACGCGAAGGCGGGACCTGGCCAGCACCAGGCCACTCCGGTGCCAGGACGGTGGGCGCCCAGCCAGGTGACAGAGGACATCCAGCACCCCCACATCCCCGCACCCCTCAGACCTTCCACACACCAGCCTCTCCGACCTCGTCTCCGTTGACCCCAAGCTGCACAATCTCCCTCGGGGGCTCCGGGCCGCAGGTGGCCCCTTCCCGGGTGGGGACGCTGTGTTGCTTCTGCACAAGGAAAGTCAGCAGTTTGAGGCAGAGAGGCCCCGAGAGCAGGCAGCAGAAACGACCTCAGGAAAGGGATCAGGCTTTACTTGAGCCACGTCTGCTGAACCCTGAGGAGGATGCAAACCAATTTCCAAGAGTGGGTCTGTTTTTAAAAAACAGGAAAGGAATCCTAACTCTGAGGTCATAAAAGTGTCATCACGGCTCGGACAAAGGAAAAGGAGACTCCGTGGAAATGATGACTTAGGACAAAGAAAGTGAGAAAGACAAGAAATTTCCTTGCTGTCTGAAATACGGTGAGCTTGGCCCAAAACTAATGCCACAAGAAATGTGAACGGCCTCCTACTTTCAGATCGGACACACCCGGGCATGTTTTCTAGTACTGCTGAGAGTTAAGTTAGGTGTAAACAGCGCCCAGAGGAACATTCTATTTATTCCGGCAGAGTTTAAATTTCCTCTAGGTGTAGAGGAAAGCACCTACCGGAAGAGGAGGAGAGAAAAGAATCGGACAGACTGGAGCCCCGTGGAGGCTCTCACAGACTGTCCGTCTGCAGGCACGCGGGTTCTTGAGGCCGGAGCCTCGGGCCTCCCGCAGACAGCCTCCCTGCCTCAGTCTCTAAGTGGTGAGTCTTCCCTCACCACTAAAAGCGGTCTTCTTAAATTACGAATACTCGTATCACAAACACGAACTCTTCCCCATGGAATAATTAGGTTACGTTTGGAAAGCTCGAAGCTGGGGGACCGAGCGTTCTTTGGCACTCCTCAGTGTCACGAGGTGACAGAGCTCCGAGAAAAGCCGGGGACACGAACGAGATCTGTGACAACGCACACAGAGAGGGCTTTGTGCGGCCCCGGCTCCCGGGGGTGAGCACCGCACAGGACACACGCACGACAGCGACGGTTTCTACCTCACCCACTTCGCGTCATGGGCCGGTGTGTCCTAGATGAACCGTGTCGCCCAGCGTGCGAGTCCCGTGTGAGTCTAAGCCACACTGCGGAATCCCAGCCCAGCAGGAGACGCTAAGAACGGGCCCCTGCTTTTGAGATAGAAACCCGTCTCACACGACGGTGACGTTTTCGGTCTTGATTCACACCTTTCAGTGTGTCATCAAATCAGACCTGGATGGTGGGCAGATGCTTGAACAGGACGCCCAACCGTGAGTGAATTTGGCGACTTTATTAAAAGCTAAAAGGATTTCCGCACTCCAGGCGGCACATACATACAGCAGCGTGTGAACTGCAAGGAAACAGCTAGAGTTTCTGACCTAAGCTACCGCGTTTTAGGGCACGGTTCTGTCGCAGCTCCGTAGAGTCAACACAGCGAATGGTGTTGAGAAGCGACCACACCAAGACCCCCTTCTCCCTCCTGCGTACACAGTGCCCGGCAAACCGCAGAGACTGCAGACAACGGCCCAAACCAGGCCTGTCGCCCGCGCCCCCCAACGGCTGGAGTCCGCCTTCTTCGTGGGGATGCTGGGGACCGAAGGCCGGGCCTCCCGGCACACCTGAGGAGGGAGACACCTGGAGACCCCCCAGCAGCCCTGCTCCAGGCGGGGCACAAACAGGTCTGGAAAGACACCGTGAAGCCGTTCGACACCGGCCGCCCGAGCACAGGAAAGAGAAAGATTTTCATTTCTTCTTTTTAAGAGCATCCTCCAAAAAATGACAAAAAATTTGAGATAACTAATAATCTATCTTCTTGGAACACGCGAACCACAGCCCAAGCTCGCACGTCTTGTGGGTTGTGGTGCCAGTCACCACGGGGCACGGTGTCCCGGCGCACGGACGTACGCGGCTCCTTTTGGGGACGTCCCTTCCCGCCGCAGCCACGTCTGCTGTGAAGCCTGGTGTTCTCACGTGTGAGGGGGCAGAGAAGACAGGACAGCTGGGCCACTGCCTGTCTGACCCGCACACCCTCCGTCCACACCCGGCCACGATGCCACCGGTGCCGTGCTCACAGCCAGAGGGCACAGGGAAGCTTCCCCCTGCCCTCCGTCCTCAGGAGGCCCCGCTCCGTGGGGAGGACACCCACGAGGGCAGCGCTGAAAAGCCACGTGGCGTGAGTAGGCAGGTCCCAAGTCACAGCACCTTACCTAAAAGGACCCACACCTGGACCAGCGGCTTCCATGACCGTTCAGAGCTCGGCTGAGTTGAAACGCTCCTTCACTCCATTAACGGTTTCCAGCCTCCCCCCAGATCACTCCTGTCCGAGGACCTCACGCCATCCCCAAGCCCCCCATCCACGAGCAGCTGTCCAGGTGCTTAAACTGCCCGGCTGCTGTAGCGCCCCGCGCACCTGCCCCGGTTCACCTGCCAGCCCGGCCCCCTGTCCCCCTCCACGGCACCTGCCCCTCTATTGCCACGTCCTCCTGTGGCACCGGGTGGGGCGGCCCTGGGGGACGACGGGACTGCCGGGCACGTGGCCAGGTACGTATGAACAGTCTGCACACTTACACTGCTAATTCACTTCTGGTGTGCGTACAGCATCGATCCCCAAGGACCCTGAAGGCAGTGTGGTGTTTCCTACTTCTCTGTTTTCTCCCAAAGCTTACCACAGTGTCGCAGGAGTGACACAACCCATGCGTGCTGACTGCAGTAGACGTTTACAAAACAAAAAGCTGTATGTCAAGTTTCACGTAAAACAGGCTGTGAACGTGTCATACGAGATGGCCAGAATCTGTGCTACAGTATAATTCTAAGAGTTTAACATGAACATCTTGATCTCAGAATAAGAATCAAGATGTAGACAGACGACACACATCTTTTAAAAACACGCTTTTAAAAACATAAAGGAAACAAATACACAGATAACAATTCCAGGTCCTAAACAACCTTATTCAGAAACGAAAACACGAGAAAACCATCCCGATGTGGGACAGCCGCCACTGAGACGGCGGGCAGGAAGCCTGGATCCGCCCTCCCCACAGACACTGATTCAGCAACCGTTCACACACACAGTCCCTCCGTGAGAAATGCGACACTGATGGAGAGGCCCCTGTGCAGGAGAGCCCACACTCGCCGCGGCCGGGAGGGGCACTCAGGGCACCCTCCCGCACCACACGATCGGGAAGAGACCCCAGAGGAGGAAGGAGCTGCGGCACGCGCCCAGCACCCCAACTTTTTCGAGGGGCTCCCGGAGGACTGGCCTCGAGCTCGCCGGTCCTGGAGTTCTGACAGTCCGGCAGAGCCCGGCTGCCCGTGGGGAGCAGCGGCAACGGCTTGGCTGGTCGACCCCACAGCGGCCTGCTCTGCCCCAGAGCCTGGGGCCAGGCTGACCAGCAGGGTCGTGTCCCGCGTGAGGAGTGTGTGCAGACCTGGAGAGGTGCCGGCCTGGTCTAATGCACAGACAGCAACAGAGCCGGGAGTGGGACCAGGCAACGGAGCTCTGAACCAAGGAACAGAGAGAACCCTCCAAAAGCACCCCTTGGTGAGACGGGACTGAAGGGTTTACGTGACAGAGAATTACACACAACTGTCACGAAGATGCTCAATGAAGTCACGAGAACAACATGCACGACCACAAGCGAGAATTTCAAGCCAGACAGAAAAATGTTTAAAAACAAATACCAGACAGAAATCAAGGAACTGAGAACACGGTGAAGAACAGAAAAGTTCACTAGAAAGTTTACCAAAGTGATCTACAGATGTAACGGCCATCCCTACCAGAATCGCGATGCTTTTTTACAGAAACAGAAAAAACAATTCTCAAATTCACAGGAAACCACAAAAGACCGCAAATAGTCATGTCACTCTTGAGAAAGAAGAACAACGATGAAGGCATCACACTTCTTGATTTCAAACTCTATCTCAAAGCTAATCAAAGTTGCCCGGCACTGACACGCAGTCCGATGGAACAGAACGCAGAGCCCAGAGAGAAATCCGCCAGGTGTGGTCAGTCCATTTCTGACAACGGGGCAAGGGCAGTACCTTCGACAGGTGCTGCTGGGGAGACCGGACAGCCACGTGCAAAGGAACGAAATGGGACCACGTTCCCACACCAGACACAAAAGGCAAGTCAGAATGGACTCAAGTCTTAAAAATAAGACCCAAAGCTGAGACTCCTGGAAGAAAACATGGGGGAAAAACCTTCATGATGTTGGTCTTGGCAATGATTTCATGGATAGACACCAAGGGCAGGCAACAGATATAAAAACAAACAACTGGGACTGCATGAAACGAATATCCTGCTTTAAGCAAAGGAAACGATCACTGGGGTGAAAACACAACCTACAGAGTGGGAGAAAATATCTGTGAACCACATAACTGATAACAGATTAGTCTTCAACATACATAAAGAACCACAACTCGATCGTAAAAAACAAAAAAAATCAGATTCAAAAAATGGCCTATGGACTTGAACCGTTTTCCAGAGAGGCCAACAGCTGTATGAAAAGATGGTCAGCATCACTCGGAACCTGGACCCACAGGGAGGAGCCGCCTCGCACCTGTCAGGACGGCTGTCGTCAAGCACACGAGACGAGTGTTGGCGAGGGTGTGGAGAGACAGGAAGCCTCGCAGTGCGGGGAGAGTGAAGATGGGGCAGCCGCTGTGGAAAATGGTTCGGAGGTTTTATTTTCTAACACCGAGCTACCTTATGATCCAGCAAACCCACTTCTGAGTAGTTTTCCAAAATGACCGAAATCACGATCTCGAAGAGCTGTGAGCTCCTTCCCTGTGACGCACAACAGCTAAGACACGCAGACAACCGCAGCGCCCGCGGCAGGTGCACGACACGGAAAGTGTGCTGGACACACAGAACGGAAAACTGTTCAGCCTGAAAAAAGGAGATTCTTCGATATGCAACGTGGATGAGCCTTGAGGACGTGATGCTCAGAGCGGCGAGCCCGTCACAGAAGGACAAACACCGCTTGGTTCCACGATACGAGTCACCCACAATGGTCAAACTCACAGATCAGTGTGGAATGCCGGGTGCCCGGGGCTGGAGGAGGGCGGCAGGGAGCTGCTTATCACCAGACATGAAGTGTCGGCCACGCAACGGGAGACAAGCTCAAAAGAGCTGCAATAATACCGTTACCTAAAAACTGGCTAAAAGGGTAGATCTCAAGTGTTAACATAAGATGAGAGAAACATTTCAGAAAGATGTGTGTAATTCATATATACACTTTTGGACCTTGTTTCAAAAACATTTGAAAGAAAGAAAAACAAAATCACCTTTTCTGGGGCTTACAGAATACGATCAGCTCAGATCCACTGTTTTGTTATGGAGCCAGAAGCTTAAAACATTTGTTTAAAATTAGCAGGGGCACCTGGGTGACCCAGTCGGTTAAGCATCCGACTTCGGCTTAGGTCATGTCAGAGTTCGTGTGTTCAAGCCCCATGTCGGGCTCTGTGCTGACAGCTCGGAGCCCGGAGCCTGCTTTGGATTCTGGATTCTGAGTCTCCCTCTCTCTCTGCCCCTCTCCCACTTGTGCTGTCTCTCTCTCCCTCTCTCAAAAATAAATGGTATTAAAAACATTTTTTTAATAAAATAAAATAAAATAAAATTAGTAACAGGGAGGGGCGCCCGGTGGCTCAGTTCGTTAAGCGTCTGACTCTCGGTTTCTGCTCAGGTTGTGATCTCACGGTTCGTCGGGCTCTGCTCTGACAGCGTGGAGCCTGCTTGGGATTCTCTCTCCCTCTCTCTCAAAATAAATAAACGTTAAAAAAGTTAGTAACACGGAATTCAACCAAATGAGCGGTTACTGTGGACGCCATGACCTGGTCTGGCGGGGACCCCGAGCGTGGCGCACAGGGAAGCCGTGGCACGGACGCGAGACGGGAAGGGGGCCCTGCCCGGCTCCCCAGGTCATGCTGACGAGGAAAGAGAGGACAGGTGAGCCCCACGCCCGCGGAAACACTCACCTTCAGGAGCATCCAGGAAACGCAGGTGAAGGGGGTGCTGACCTCCAGGAGCAGCGTGATCATGGCCAGGTAGTGGCCGGCTCTGAGGTTGACCACCGAGCCGAGAAAGCCCAGGAAGGCAAAGAGGTGGTGGACGACCAGAAACCAGTCAAACGTCCGGAAGAGCACGTTGGACACGTGAACCGCGACGTTTTCAAAGAGAAAGAATCCCGTTGCCGTCGCCACGTGAAACCAGCACCAGTTCTGCTGGCCGCGCGCCTTATCGGCCTGGAGCACGGGGTCCGCCAGCAAGGCCCACAGGCCCGCGGCCGTGCTCTGAACGCCAAAGACCGCGCGGGTGGCCGCCAGGTTCCAGAAGACCTTCTCTCTGGCCACCAGGGAGCGGTAGGTGGCATTCAGGGAGGATGACAGCTGGTGGCAGACGACGAAGACGCCCACGTAGAAGACGAAGCCGGCGACCACGAGCGTTGAGCGGATCTTCCAGGACGTGTAGTCCAGGTCGAAAATGCTCCCTGCTGTGCCATCGCTCACATGAGTCATCGTCCTAGGTGCGGAGGATTAAAGGCGTCCCAGGACCAATGCAGGGCTCGGGCGCCCACACCGCGTCTCGTCCCACCAGGCACCGTCCGTGCAGGTGCGTCTGGGCTCGTCATGTATTCGTCTCCGACCTGAAGAAGGAAGACAGGCTCACATGTGTGGACGGGATGGGGGCCCCCCCACTTCTCTGCTCCTGCAGGACGCACACAGTGCTGGGAGAGGGAGTGTCACAAGCCCTCTGTCCTCATGTGCTTGCAGGCAGGCAGGCAGGCGTGTGCATATACACACACACACACACACACAGACACACACACACAGCAGGGAAGCGCCACCGGCAGCACCTGAGGAGGAAAGGAGAGGGCATGGGAGCCGGGAGGTGGGACGGCAGCAGTGGTGAGGCTGATGGCACACACCATCCGGGACTCTGCCGCGGGGACGCCCCGCTCACAGCCTGGGTCACACTCACACTCCACAGGGTGAGACACTTAGGCAACCACACCGGGATACGCTTTGTCAAAGCTTCTCACACCCCTGAGGGAGAGCCCTGCCCTGCCCTCTACAGGCTGCACGCGGTACTGTGCAGGGTACACGCCCCGGCCGGGCTGCGTGCAGACTTCACACTGTCTGCGCTCGCTCTCCGCATGCAGAAATCACTGTTGGGAGCACAGGAGCAGGGGCGGCTGTGTAGACGGGCTGCAGTAATGTCTGGCACACAGAAGGTGTTTGCAGGACTCAGCACAAGGATTATCATCACCCGTCACATCAGGGTCCTTATAAACCGGAGGAAAACCCAAGTCCCCAGTTCCAGTCTGTTAACCTGCCTACGGCATGAAGCCCGTCCACACTCCCATCTGAAGCCAGTGCAGGGCCTGGATGGGAAAGGGACGAGGCCACCCGTGTGTGCCTATCCCCGCCCTGGACACCGGGAAGGACAGCGTGTCCTGCCCAGGCAGGGGGCTATGCCGAGTCCTTGCCAGAGGAAACCCACCTCCCACCCTGGACCACATCAGCTCTCAAATGCAAGGTGGGAATTCTGATTCCAACCGTGAAAAACATCCCCTACGCTCAGTACGTAAAGACACGAAGGAGGGTGTGGGTATCGCTTACCACTGCCGTTTCCAAATCCTTTTCTCCTACACCAGCAGCTGCTACACGCAGAAAAGATATTATGAACATACTTACCCACTCAAACAGTAAGTGCAATTGAAATAACCCAATAATTTCTCTGTAACAATGTAAAAACAAAAATTCATTCTTTGCCCAGAAATAAAAAAACAAAAAAATATTTCTTCTTTTCGCAACCGGCCCATTTGCTGTTGCTGACCTCAAGTCCGGCAGAGTTTGGAGACTAAGATGAACTTCTGGCTGGATTTCCAATACATTTAAGGACCTTCCCGCCTCCACGTTAGAAGACGGCTGTCGTACGTTTTATACTAATTAGCACGACAGACTGCACTGTGGTGACCGCTAGAGGAAGGTCACCAAAACCCGTGCTCCTGCCCTTCACACGCGTCCCTGCAGAGTCTGAGCACCGTGCTCCCAGGACAGGGTCGGGTGGTGGCTCTTGACCTGCCCCCTGCCCCACCCGACAGCCCTCCTGCACAGGCAGCTGTTTGAAAGCCCAGCCCGTGTCCCTCACCTCTGGGCTCCTGCTGGTGCTGGGTCCTCTAAGAGTCCTTTCCCCATCCGGCCCCACCTGTCAGCCCTTATCCTTCTGATCTCGGCATCAATGCCTTTTCCTCCAGAAGCCCCCTCTGGAAGTCCGGACTCCACAAGACAAGCGGCTCTCTGTGGGCGGGGCCAGGCCACCTGCCCGCCGCTGTGCCCCCACCACCTGATACAGCGCCTGGCGCAGAGGACGTGCCCAGGAAACACTTGTTGAATATACGCTCCCATGGTCACATTTACGTAAGTTTGGACGCGTTGTCTGTGAAACTTCCAAGACCAGATTCTCGAGTCCTCAGAACAGGAGGAAGGGACCTCTGAAGCGTTCTGTGTCAGCCTCACAGCGCGGGACCCCAATGTGCAGGAGGGAACCCCAGGATCAGGTGCTAGCAAAGTGGCCAGAGTCCCCCCTGGGTCCCCTCCTGCCCACACCTTCCACATCCCACAGCCCTGCAGGGGGCTCACCAGACAGGGCACCTCCTCAGGAGCGGAGGGCTCTCCCACCCACATCTGGGCAACAAGGAGCAGGACTGGGCAGGGGCCACGGTGCGTTCCAGCTGTCCATCCTTGCGGAGGTCACCATGTCTAGCTGAACTGCGGGCTGTGAGCCCAGAGCCACAGCTGTCCATTTGTGACTATTCGGCGAAAAGAGCTACCCTGCCCAAACAGTCACGGTGACCACTGTCGGGACGTAGGAAGCACTAGCTCCTTTAACCCAAACTACGGAGGCACCTTTTCTAACTACTGAACTCGTGGATTTGATAATGGTCCTGTAATCAAAGGCAAAGATCATAGAAGCATTTGTCTTCCTACTTCTGAGTGAACCAAGCTCTACGGCAGGCTGGCTCTTTGTGGGTATGAATCGATTCAGGGAGGAAAGACAAAAGCACACACGTACACACACGTCCCCCCGGGAGTCCCGAGTCTGTGCCATCGCCTGTGCCCGTGCCCAGGAGTGCTCTGTATCGGACAAGACTGAAGGCGCCGAGGGGGCTGCGCTGGCAGCTTCACGGACTTGTTCTCTGCTCCTGTGATTCACATGCCCCCAAACACACGTACAAGCACATGTGCACACAGGTCAGTCTAATAGATGACAGGCTGGCGAGAGCGCCCGGGCGTCTGTGCGCTGGTGTGTCGCGTTTATTCCCCCGCACACTCCGACATCGTAAAAACCTTCCTGGCTGGGCAGCCCGCCCCTCCCAGGCCAGCCTATTCTTGAGAGAGCAAAGCAGGGACCTAACCCATCAGAGCCCTGCCTCCCCACCCAGCCCCTGCACCTGGAGGCACTACTGCTCTGCCTTGACCGCCCCAGGGTCCACCAAAGCCCACCGAAATCGTTCAAGCGAGCCAGTCCTCGTGTTCACGCTGACCTGCTTGCCTTTCCCATGGAAACCCCAACAAAGGCTGCAGCCTAAACCTTGTCCTGTCTCCTGACCGGTACTTCCCCATGGGGCCCAGCATGGGGCGGGCAGGGCCCGTCTCCAGGGCCCACGAGTGTGATAACCCTGGTTCTCCTGAGCCTCTGCTCTGTGTCCGCTGGTGCCAACACCTGTCTCATAAAAGCACACAGAACAATCTGGTTCTGGGGAGTCACCTCCTAACCCCACAAGGGTGGGGAAGGCTGAAGTTTACAGGTGCAGGTCAACTTCCTTCAGAGATTTCCAGGGTTGGGTAGAAAGGAAGCCTCACCTCCAAGCACGTGATGGTAACCATTACAAGAGTCACCCTGCACAAAACTGTAAACTCTGCTAAACTATGGACTCCCCCGAAGACTTCTTGTACTCTTCCACGAGCCAGTCACGAGGTCTGGGTGACAGTTCCCATTTTGCCACGATTGCGTGAATATGCTCTTAGCCAAGGCTCCCAGCTTCTGTGGCTCCTCTGCCCGGGCCTCTAAGCCTCAGGCTCGGCCCACTGGTGAGCCAGGACAAGTGCTGTATCAGGAAGTTTGGGCTCAGGATCGAGGGACCCCAGGGTGCCACGGCCAAAGGAATAAGAACGGTGGAATCCGACCGTGGTTCCACTATTCAGGGCCATGCTGGGCCCGTTTCTGACTGTGAGAATAAAAAATCTACATAAATGCGGGAGAGTGGGCATTGGGTACTAACAGGAGACACCTACCATGTGCCAGGCATGTTCGACTAGGCCGTCTGCAGGAGAGCCCAGGCATGGTCCCCGATTCAGACTGCACTGGCATGTGACCAGACGGCCCTCAGAGCCCTGGCCCGTGGTGCACAATCGATCGCCTGCAGTGTCTCTTCCACGCGCGTGGAAGATGCCTGTGACTGGGCCCACCTCCAGATTCTGCCTTTACGGCCCCGGAGGGATGGCCACGCTTGGGCATTTCCTAAGCACGCGGGTGCCCCGAGGCAGGTGCGGAGCCACTGAACTGGCATGACCTCCGCTCCCCATCTGGTTGTGAAAACCCAGGAAATCTCAGGTGGGGTGGCCCAGTCTCTTCCTTCTTCCAAACAAGGTCAGCGGAACTCAAAGGCAGCACACAGCGGCAGTGGCTTTAAATGTGAGCCACACACAATCGAAGAAAAGCTGATTATCCTGCTGGAAAGAAACGCTCAAAGCAAGCCACTGTGAGTCTCTCTTTTCTACTGCCCCTCCCTTGACACTCCTGCCCCCCACCAAGCAGCATAGGGACCAGGGGGTCCTGAGGGTCAGGGAGGGGACGGCCTCAGTGTGCCTCCAGGGTGGAGACGTGCACCGTCCCGGGTAAAGGGAACGGAAAAGCGGAGGTTCTGAGACAGGGATCTGCTCACCAAACTCACAGTCCTCTGGAGGATGGTAGGACACAGGCCCGTTCCTGGGTCCACATGTTTCAGAACCACATGCTTGAGTCACTGACAGTAAGACCACGTGAGGCAAGGACGGAGGCACAGGGCTCCTGAGGAGGCCCAAGTAAGGC
Source organism: Panthera onca (assembly GCF_046562875.1). Classification (NCBI taxonomy): domain Eukaryota; kingdom Metazoa; phylum Chordata; class Mammalia; order Carnivora; family Felidae; genus Panthera; species Panthera onca. The sequence continues at coordinate 203,424,085 of NC_138342.1, forward strand.
GGCCGGGGGCGGGCCAGCTCTTCACGTGGGTGATGGGAAACTGGCTGCAAGGGCTCAGAAATCTGATAAAAAACACTGTCCTTTGAGGTACACCACAGAGGGGTGCCTGGGGGGCTCAGTCGGCTAAGCATCGGACACTCGATTTCAGCTCAGGTCATGATCTCATGGTTCATAGGATCGAGCCCCGCGTCTGGCTCTGTGCTGACAATGCAGAGCCTGCTTGGGATTCTCTCTCTTTGCCCCTCCTCCCCTCACTCTCTTTCTCCCAAAATAAATAAACTTAAAAATTATTTTAAAGTACACCATGGAAAACGCGAGGAGCCTTCTAGACCTTTTTGAGGACAGTATCATATATATACATATAAATATATATTAAAAAATAAAAACAGCTGCAGACAGTAGAGTCAGACATGGAAACAAAACAGGAGAGCGGAGCTGAGACAGACGGGTACCAGCAAGGCAGTGCAGACAGGGTGGGGCCGACCTCCAGTTCTCCTGTCTTTCCCTGGCCTGTCACCCTGATCACATCCCTCTGAGATGGCACAGAGGACACTAGGGTCACCGCTGTCCCACTGCCGCGTGCCCGCCTCCCAGACTGGAGGGCTCCTTTCTGGGGCCTGAAGTCTAGCGGGTGGTCACAGCTGGAAGTCCCTGTTCCCTCTCGGGGACAGCGGAGGCCCAACAGCTCACCTCAGGCTTTGTTTCCATCTGGAAGGCATCCAAGTCCAGGTGGCTGAGGAGCTGTGGGGGCAGGGGGGAGACACTGGTTCCTAGAGGGGGGCCCGGGGTCCCCCACCCAACTCTCTGCAGCTCTCTGTTTTCTTTCGGAAAAAAAAAAATCTATCTACAAACCTCGTCTTTCTAAGATTCGCTGGTTTCAACGGATGCATTGCGCTGGACCAGCCGTTTTTAAAAAATTTAACAAGCATTAGTTTCAGGGCCACAGTGTGACGTGCCAGCCCTGTCTCCAGGGATGGGACTCCGTGGCCACCAGGACGCTGAGAACTCCATCTGACGCCCACTGAAGAGTTCACCGGGGGCTAAATTGCTAAACTGCCAAATACTAGCAGTTCCATATTTGGCTTCGATAATTGATCCAAAACTTGGAAATGAGGAAGGGCGTATGCTTTCTACATCATGCTGGATGACTGCTTAACAAACCTCGTGAGGATCACCTGACTTGGGAGGTAACTGTCACCCTTTCCTGGGGACCGGCCATTTCAGTCAGAGAAGTTACAGGTTGAACCATGACACTGATAAGGGGCTACCTTCCCCATTCGGCCCCAGGAAGAGATAGTGTGCGGTTGTGCTTTCGGTGCGCCCAGACACTCACCACTGCCCTGCCTCACCCGGCACGCCTCTCCGACCCTTTCATTCACTCGGTTTTGAACCGACTTTTCATCCTGCTGGGTCCATAGTCAAGGAGACCAAAGTCACCTGACACATGTTCCCTGTCTGTGCGAGACCCATGTGTGTATCACTTTGAGAATGATGGTTTGGTCGTGTGTAAAAATGTTTCTTCCAAAATCAAAAGAAATTCAGACTCCAGGAACAGAACAAAATTCAGAAAATCTGACCAAGCATATAAATACAAAAATAAAACCCTGTAATCCTCCAAGCCAGCTCCAGGCCGCACTACTATTTTCGATTCAATCGATTCACTAAATATAAGCTCTTACTAATTTTTCCCCTAAAATAAGGGCCGGGGATACATACTGCCTGGCGCCTGCTCCTTTCCCGTCCACAATCCTGCCTGCAAAGTTATGTCTCCCCGGCACGGAGACCACCCCGCAGGGTGCACCGGCCCATCCAGCGCCCCGTCAGGCTCCCCGTTCCTCACAGCTCCCCAATGCCTGGCAGTGCACGTGGTCCAGGCCACCCGGAGACCCCAGCACAGGCGCAGCTCCAGTGTTTAGGGACAGGAAGCCCTGGGCGAGAACGCACAGCGAGCGGGCCCTGGGAGCTGCCTGAGGAAGGCTCACTGCCGCGCCCTGCTGCTTCCCGAGCTCCGCGGCTCCCCGGCACGGGGCTCCCCTGCACAAGCACAGGGCTGCTCCGCACAGGGCTCCCCCTCACAAACACCGGGCTCCCCCGCACAGGGCTCCCCCGCACAAGGCTCCCCTGCACAAGCACAGGGCTCACCTGCAAGCGGGGCGGCCGGAGCCCTGTGCAGCGTATCCCCGCCCCCGTCCAAGCCGGGACCTCGCTCCCGGCCGCGCCGTAGGGGAGCGCAGGCCCCGCCCCGACGGAGAGGACGCCCACCCCGTCCACACGGCCCCCGCCCCGGCCCGTGCGCCCACCCGCCCACCGTCCTCCCTCATCCCGGCACTCACCGCACGGCCGCCGTCACGACCTCGCCGCAAACACGGCTGCGCATGCGCACGTCCGGTGGGCGGGGCCTATCGCGGGGCCGAACGGAACCGCGGGGGCGGGGCCTAGCGCGGACCGGACGGAACCGCGGGGCGGGGGCGAGGCCTAGCGCGGGACCGAACGGAACCAGGGGCGCGGGGCGGGGCCTAACGCGGACCTAACGGAACCGCGGAGGCGGGGCCACGGGGGCGCGGACCTGGCTCCGACTTGAGGCCCTTGCCCTGCCTGTCCTGTACTCTCGGTTGTGCGCAGACCCTCGCCGCCCTCGTCACGCCCCAGGCTGACCCCTGGAGAGCAGTGGCTGTCCAAGGAAAGGGGCCGTCTGACAGACCCCACCGTCGCGGGGGTGCTGGGTCCCCGCAACGTCTTTGTGCCCACCGCCCACGGTAGGGCCCCGGGGATCGCGCACTGCAGAGACAAGCCCGCGGAGCCCCTCCCCCACCGGGACATCACGGAGACCCCACGGAGCCCCCCCCCCCTGAAAATATACGGAGACCCCGTGGAGCTTCCCCCCACCCCGGGGACCCCACCGAGTCCCCTCGGACCCCCCACTGAGTCCCCGCGGAGCCACACACACCCCCCTCGGGGACCCCACCGCGACCCCAAGGAGCCCCCCCCCGGGATTTCACGGAGACCCCACACAACCCCCACTGGGACCCTCCCCCCGGAGGCCCCCTCCCCTCACCCGGAAGCCCAGGGATGCAGCTCACGGCTGGGCCGCAGCTGGAGGCCCCAGCTCCACGCCACACCGGGGTGACTCAGCAATCAGAAGCTTGGAAATGGGGAACATTCAGATAGTTTCACTTCCCAACCGTGGCCTTTGGCGAACAGGGACTTCTCTCGACCCTAGTTTCTGGTCTGCAAAGTCCGTAAGACTGCCCCACTGAGTGGCCTGTCCCGACTGTCACTCCTCCTCTGTGTGTGGTTTTGTGAACCCCTGGAGGCAAAGCTTGGGCACACGGTGTTAATGTCATCCCCTGGGAACTCCTTATCTTCCGGAGAAAGCAGTTGTTTTAGTCTCCCCAGGACCCTGGTTGCTTATGGTGGCTTGTGGTTTCCAGAGCCCCTCTGGGCATGTGATGGATATCCAGCAGGCCCCCTCTCCTGGCGGTGTGCCCCCCACATCACCTCATCACCTGGGCTCCTGGCCCTCAGAATCTGCTTCTGTGAAACGGAAACTAGGACAGCATCCACTCGGAATACTGCCCAGGGAATTAGATGTTATGATGGGAACAGTGGCTGGCATTATATTGGCATTCAGTGCCTGCTACTTACTTAGTCATACAAAGTCATTAACTGTAGGAACTGCCAACTGGGTGTCAAACTCCCCTGTCCTTATCTTCACCGTCCAGGTGAGGCAGCCTCCAGAACGAAGACCTCCATGGGAAAGGCAAAGCTTGCTGGCCTTGCCTGTGCCCCTGGTTTCTCGCGTAGTTCAAGAACCAGCCCACAGAAGACAGAGCCCAGGGGCTTAGAATTGGGGGTTTGGTTTTTGAGTGAAGATCGCCAGGCAGCCTGGCCTTGAGTAAACCCCCTGGCTTTGGACCCAGACAGCCCTGGCCTCCAGGACCACCAGCTTCGAGAAGTTGGCGTGCACCCTCTCAACCCCTGAGCTCTGTTGGGAAATGTGGGAACAGCACCTGGTAGGGGGCTCTGAGGTCTCCAGGGGCGCTGACTCATCCGGGCACAGCTCCAGGTCAGCACGCAGTAGGGCCCTTGCCCCTGAATATTCCCCTGAAGCCTTTTCTTCCTTAACCACATCTACCACCGCCGGACACTTTGTGTTTTTATGTGTTTGTTTTAATTATTTTTTATTTTCTGTGTCTTTCAACTAAAATGTGCCCTGCATGAAGAGGGACTTGGCCCTGCTCCCTCTTTTTTTTTTTTTTTAAACCGTTTGAGAGAGTGAGAGTGGGGGAGGGACAGAGAGAGGGAGAGAGAATCCCAAGCAAGCTTTGTGCTGTCAGCAGGGAGCCAGACGTGGGGCTCAGTCTCATGAACCCTGAGATCATGACCTGAGCCCAAATCAAGAGTCAGACGCTTAACCCACTGAGCCAGGCGCCACCCCACCCCCCACTCCCTAGAACGTCCTCAGTGACTTGTGAAAAGCCCTTTAACCTGCACCCACCTGCCTGCACCCATCCAGCCTCCCACATGAGAGGCCCTCAAACACTTTATTGAGCTAAGAATATGACAGATCCTGAGTCACATGCTTTTGTTTTGTTTTAACCACTGCCCATGTACATCTGGGGCCAATGTGGGGATAAAGTAAGGCGTTTTAACTGTGAATGTTCTTTGAAAGTAAGGTATCAGAAAATTAGTCTATACCTTCAGCACATCAGGAAGAAGGTTTCCATTCCCATTCAGGTTTTCAAGTTCAGCGTTTTTTTTCTGGTGTGTGCCACCTTGCTTTAGGTGAAATCCTGGTCCTGAGTGTCACATAAAAATGTAGCTATAGGGGCACCTGGTGGCTCAGTGGGTTGAGCATCCGACTTCAGCTCAGGTCATGATCTCCTGGTTCGTGTAGTCCAGCCCCGCATCAGGCCCTGTGCTGACAGCTCGGAGCCTGGAGCTGCTTCAGATTCTGTGTCTCCCTCGCTCTCTGCCCCTCCCCTGCCTGTGCTTTGTCTCTCTCTCCCTCAAAAATAAGTAAAGATTAAAAAACTTGTTTTAAATGTAGCCGTAGTGGTGACTGTGCGCTGGTGCGGTGCACGGCCTCTCGGGTTGCCTCCCTTTCCTTGCCCTCAGTGCCACCTTATGCATACGGAGCTGAGGCTCATAGAAACCAAGCGACAACTTGCTCAGTCAGTCTCATAGGCAGAAACCGCCTCAGCTAGAATTTAAATGTTCAGGGACTGTGCCTTTCCACTCTGCCCTCTTTGATGCATCGTGGTAAGATCAGTCATTTGGAAAACAATCCAGAGACAACCAGTAATAAATAACCTGGTGCAACTCAGAAGACAGACGGCACTGCAGCCTTATTTCTGCTTACAGGGGACCCGCGGGATTGTCCTCCCAGTGAGGCCACAGGGATCCACGGACTGTCTTCCTACTGAGGCCCCTGTGGGTCCAAGCGGGTCACCGGCCCCTCCCTCCAGCAGATGCCACAACATATCTACTGTGTGTGACACAGCCTGGCAGGTGCTTTCCGGAAATGGTTCATTCACAACCATTTGGCTGGCCTGGCATGTCCCGGGATGCGAGTAGGCGTATTCTCGCACTTCCTAGGTGAGAAAGCCAGGGCTCCAGTGTGGTAAGGTCAAGGAATCTGTCCCCTCCCCTCAGCTGCTGAAAGATGAGGCTGACTTTTGAAATTCAAGGCCATGAGGTGTTTGGAGGCAATTGAAACTGATTTTTTAGAGGCGGTGGGTAGGACAGTTTTAATATTGCCTTTCCTTTCTGATCGTGTAAGCAATAAGGCTCATTGCTTGCTTAAGAACAAGACAAATTTTTTAAAGACATTAATTAGCAGGGGTGGGGTGGGTGCAGTGAGATTTCTCCTCTTCTTTTTTCTTTCCTTTTTTTAAATTTTTTATGCTCACTTCTTTTTGCAACAGAGTGCAAGTGGGGGAGGGGCAGAGAGAGAGGGAGACCCAGAAGCTGAAGATGGCTCCAGGCTCTGAGCTGTCAGCACAGAGCCCGACGACGAGGCGCTTGAACCCACGAACCGTGAGATCATGACCTGAACAGAAGTCAGACGCTTAACCTACTGAGCCACCCAGGTGCCCCTCTGGTTATTTGTCAGTAAGAACCAAGAAATAAGTGGACGGGTTGTCATGGGGGGGAGGGGGAACTTTCCCCTTTTAAATTCCTGTATTTGTTACCAGAAAGCGCAGTTAGCTGAGGAGGAGAAATATTCCAAACAACATTTTAGGGGTGCCTGGGTGGCTCAGATGGTTGAGTGTCCCACTTCGGCTCAGGTCATGATCTCACGGTTTGTGGGTTCGAGCCCCTGGTCAGGCTCTGTGCTGACAGCTCAGAGCCTGCTTCAGATTCTGGGTCTCTGTCTTTCTCTGCCCCTCCCCTGCTCACAGTCTGTCTCTCTCTCTCTCTCAAAACTAAATAAACATTAAAAAAAATTTTTAATACATTGGACCCCAGTTCACGATCTGCAGACCACAGATCAGAAACGAACACGGGATTCTCTGGACACCTGCACTGCCAATGAGTAGGTTCTCGGCCCCGCTGTGATGGAGATGCTCCCTGACCTGCTCTCCTGGGGCTCCTCTTACCCTCAAGGCCCCAACCTTGGGGCTCTGCCCTTGCACGCTCCGTCCAGTTGTGGCAAAATCCCTACCCTTGACACATCTCCTCAGCCTGCTTTGGCAAGAATGCTGTTGGGCTGGTCCAGCGGGAATGCCCCAGCGTGAGGCTTCCCACCCACAGGCACCCCAACACGCACCCGCCTCGGCTATAACCCACTTTTCCTTGTGGTGGACTTGCCCACCACCCCATCCCCTACTGCAAAGCCCACCGCGGGGACACCGCATCAATGGCGGTAGTTTCCTGAATAATGCCTGTGTCAGCACTCTTCAACAAGTGTCATGGGGAACATTTCTTCGACAATTGTGGCAAAATGAAAGCTTCTTAGAAAGAAAAAAAAAATGCCAGAGAAGAATGCATTCTCTTGGAATCATTCCTGCCTATACGAGTATTCACTGCATCTGACTCTTTTCTGAAAAGTATGTGTTTGAACCACAAACCATGGTTTTGATGGCTCACGTCCAAGATTTTCAGAGGGCCCTGAACTGGGGTCCCTTTGCTTGGGCTGGTGTTGCGACCTGGGAAGGTGTGAGTGACCTCTCTGAGCCACAAACCTACAAGGCTAGAATTCATCTCAAGTGTCCGGGAACATCAAGGCTTCTGCTCCGTGAGTGTCAGCTGAGCCAGGGCGGGGCTCTCTCTGCAGGACAGGATGATCTGGAAGCTGAAGGCTGTGATTATCTTGGCCCAGAAAGAATCATGAGTCTCGGTTGGCCAAACACACAACCAAAACAACCAGCGTTTAAAAAAGTGCCTCGATAAGAGTGTGTTTGTTCAAGGACCAGGAAGCCAGGCTGTTCCAGAGCGGCCCTGCCCAAGCCGAGCCCGGGCTAGCCAACCCCTCCTCGGGGGCACAGGGGGTGCGTGGGACACTTGGGTCTTCGCAGCCGGTGGGGGTGGGGCTGAGGCCCTTCCGGGGCGGAGGCTGCTGCACCCACAGACACAGAACAGCACCCACAACGAAGGCAGGCAGTAATGCAGAGGCTCAGAAACCCTCACCAACTGCGAACTCACAGGAGCCCAGGCTGCGGTATGCTAAGCAAGCCTTCCCCCCGCCCTCCCCTCCCCCCCCCCCCCCCCCCCGCAGGTCTGCCCGGTTCCATCCCCTGGAAAGAGGGGCAGAAGGGGCTCATCCACTGAAGGAAGTGGTGCAGCCTTGAGGAATGTTTAAGTCAGAGCTGCAGAGACAGGATCCCTGCGATCCCTTGGGATTTTTTTGTTTTACCTCAGGTACTAGTTTGGGAACAGACTTACAGGCTCAAAAGTCGCCCTCTCCTCCGCCCCCCGCCCCCAGCACAAAGTATAATGCGACGCACAAATCAAATATCTAGGCACGGAAAAGGAAATGAGAGGCAGTGTGTTTCGAGGGTCAGGTCGAACATGACACAGCAGGCAGATCCCCACAGCAGGTGGGCCCTTCTCGAACCCGCTGCACAGTGAGAACTTACCTGAGTGTTGTTTCTGCTCTACCTCCCGGCAGGTGCACATTTACAGGGAGAGGCAGGTGCCGCCAGAAGTCACCGGCAGGAATCAGGAAACACTCCCCCGGTTCTCGTCTCCCTGTAATAAGTCACGGCCCTCGTGAAGGAGCCGGACGCGGGCCTCAGGCTCGCCCCTTCACGTCTGTTTGCAGGCCCCCAGGAACCAGACGACCTTCCGTCTTCTCTGGTGCTGGCTGCTCAGTGGCCCGGCGCACGGCCTCCTCTGACGGTGACAATTACAGGTCTGAGTCACTGAGGGCGGAACACGATGTCTGTAGGGCTCCCACTGGCTGGGGCTGTCCACCCTCACCCCTGAGGGAAGCTGGTGCGGGGACCCCGTGCTCACACCCGAGCCTTTGGGCAAACCTGGCTGTCAGGAGCCTACCAGCCAGACCGGCCGCACCAGGGTCTGACCTGAGCCAAAGCGGTGCTCGGCCATGACTCTGGAGTTGGGGGTCACATGTCTCCACCAGGAGTACGGCCGGACCTTCATTTCGGCACACCGGCCAAGAGGGCCGTTTGCTCTTTTCTGCCAATAAATATTACCCGTGGAAGTCACTTAGCTCTGACTCCCAGGCGTCCAGGAGCCAAATTCTTGCTATTATACAACCTACTGATAGGAGATAACAAAGCGGTACGTGCTGGAGTTTACAGATAGCAGGAAAACAGAGATTACTCTTGGGGCAGTTACTACCTGTAGAAAGCAATACTACCCACACATATAACGCTTTTGTTCATAACGTGTGCTTTATAAACATTATTTTACTGGAGTATGTGCTCAAAGAAGATTAAAGTAAATAAATAAACAAACATGACCGTTTCTCTTTGCCTTGACACATTTCAAAAGGGGCAGAGGCATTGCTCTAAAATAGAATGTGTTCCCGGGGTGCCCAGGGGGGTTCAGTCGGTTAAGCATCTGACTGTTGATTTCCACTCAGGTCACAATGTCACAGTTTATGAGTTTGAGCCCCGTGTCGAGCTCTGTGCTGACAGTGTGGAGCCTGCTTGGGATTCTCTCTCTCTCTCTCTCTCTCTCTCTCTCAAAATAAACATTAAAAAAAAAAAAAAAACGTGTTCTCAACTGAGAAACTAAATCTCGGTTTAAATCGTTATGTCTGTGTGGTTTGTGTATCAATCCTGTGTTTTGCTTTCTATGTTTTAGGATGCTTTGATACGTGGGGGACTCCCTGACGTCACGGGGACTACGTCCCCTAGGGTGGTGATGACACCCCACCCACCCGCCTGCTTTCTCCGGCTCTCAGCCGTGGGGCTCTGACCCCCGGGGCAGCCCCTGGACCCAGAGGAACTGAAATTACTCAGACCTGCCAGTCCCCGGTATGGTCAGCTGTCCCCTTGCCGGCTCAGTCCCTCCTATGAAAACCACAGTAAGGCTTCCCCCCTCACTTCTTCTGCCCCTGACCGACCCCGGGGCCTCCAGGGGGGTGGCCCCGTGGGACCTGCCCTGCCTCCTGTGTCCAGGAATCTGCGACCTTCAGCCGCTTCCTTCACGACGATCACTTCGTGCCTGCGTGTCTCACGAGGCCTGCGTCCAGCAGATCCCAGGCATACACCCTCCGCTCAGTTGTGTACCTCCATTTTCAGAAGAACCAACAGTTCTTTCAGCCCGGTTGAAAACTAACAAATAAAAAACCAAAGACCAAAAGTCGCCTAGAAACAGAACGCAGCCGACAGCAGCAGGAACAAAACAGTGAGTTTACAAGGTGTCTGTGTTTAAAATCCTCGTGGGTAAGAAGATGTTGGGAGACCGATGCTGCTTTCTCTACGTGGTGTCCGGGGCTCAGAGCTGAGGGCCGGATGGTTTACGGGGCCCACAGTCTCAGGTGGATAAGAACATCTGAAGTCAGCTCCCCAAGGGCTTTGCTAAGAGACAGCAGCCCCCCCCCGACAGGAAGGCACGCGGGCCCGTCCCTCGCCTGCCCTGCGCCCTCCTGGTGTTCCCCGACGCGAAGCCATTCGCTGGCCAACCGAGTCTCCGTCGGTGTAGACGGCACCGGGGGCATCTTTGAATTGCGGGGCCCCGCCCGCCCGCCAGAGAGTCGTCGAGGCGGCCGGCCTCGGGGGTGGCCGGTGCCCCAGAGTCGGAAGGGACCCGGCGCGGGTCAGCCGGAAAGACGGCCGCAAGGCTGCCGGGCTCCCTTTCTCTGGCGCTCAGAGGCTGCGACAGACACCTGACCGCGCAGGCCGCCCTGTGACACTGCCCAGTCCTTCCCGCCAGCAATGCCAGACCTGAGGGCGGGCTCTTCCAGGCGGAAACGGGCAAGCTTTGTGTCCGGAACGAGCACTCTCGGGGGATTTAGGTTTGTCTTCTGTGCCGCCGGCACTGTCCACAGGGACCTGGTCCACACGGGACCTCACTGTCAGCAGGGCCACTGACACTGGACTTGCTCGGCTGAGTGTCTTCCGCTCCACGTTTTCGACCGGCATTAAGGCGCGTGGGGTGCAGGCTGGCGGCTCTCTCCTGTGTCACGCGGTCGGTCACACTGTCACCTGTGAGGTGTCCCGGGCATCGAGGCCCTAGATCAACACCCTGTGTTACAAGAGACGCAGGCCCCAGAGGGACAGTCCCCAGGACACGTTGACCGGAGCCACAGAGAAGCGGCTGGGGCCAGTCGGGAAAGTTGGACACTGGGCGGGACAAGCCAGCGAGCGGCCTGGGCGGGGCGCGAGCGTGGGCACGAGCGTGGGCGCGAGGGCTGCTGGGTGACGACAGCCGGTCGTGGCCGAGCCCGGTGTCTGGAACGTGGGTATTCATCTTCTCATTTAAAATCCTCTTCTGGGGGTGCCTGGGTGGCTCAGTCGGTTAGGCGGCCGACTTCGGCTCAGGTCATGATCTTGCGGTCCGTGAGTTCGAGCCCCGCATTGGGCTCTGTGCTGACAGCTCAGAGCCTAGAGCCTGTTTCAGATTCTGTGTCTCCCTCTCTCTGACCCTCCCCCGTTCATGCTCTGTCTCGGTCTCAAAAATAAATAAACGTTAAAAAAAATTAAAAAAAAATAAAAAAAAAAAAAAAAAAATAAATAAAATCCTCTTCTGTGCACTTAACCGCTCTCAGTCGGTGGGAAAACGTACTTGACCGTGAAACCGTTCTCGCAACGCCCGCTCGAAGGGTGCCCCTCGGGCTCCCGAAGACGAGCCAGAGCGGAGGTGACGGAGACTGCGCGGCTCCTCTGTGCGCAGGCGCCGGGCCGGCGCGGGACTTGTCTGCCTCGGTTCCTTTTCCTGGACACGGGGCCGGCGACCTTCCTGCCACTACGCTGCAACCAGGCGGCCCACGGTGCGGCCACTTCGGGTTGCTAAATATCTAGATGCTTCCGGCCCGCATTGCCAGGTCCACTAGGCGTCCCAACCGTCCGGTAATTACCGTCGCGCTGCCTGGCGGCCGAGTCTTCTGCGTGTGGCCCCCCTCACCTCCCGGCCCCGCCGTGGGATCCGTCAAGCTAGTACTTTCCACGAGCCAAGCCCTTGGGACGGCGCCTGCCACCGGATGAACACTCGGTAAGCGTTTGCGACTAGTGGTAAGTCTCTCATTTTTCCAGAAGATTCGATGCGCAGTCTCTGTTTGTTTTATGTTAAAAGAGTAGGCAGAAGGTCAATGTTGAAGTAGTTAAGTTCTTAACTGAAGTGCGTAATTAAATGTTAATTGAAAAGAAGAGTAGACAAGGTCTGTGAGACGTTCAGGTGGATGTGCCCCGCGCTGACATGTTACCTGCAAATTCAGGGGGAGAAAGAAAGTTGTTGGAAAGGGGAGCCTGCGTGCAAACGAGTCTGCAGGTTAATCAGGTGGGCCCGTTGCGGGCCACCTGGGGCTGTCACCGTCTGTTTCAAATCCAGGCACGTAGCTTCTTAATGAGGACTTTGGTGAGAGGCGTTGAATTCTCAAGGGCATTTGCAGGGACCCAGCAGGAGATCTGTGGAGCCCAGGAGGCCGCCCTGGAGGTGGGGTGCCGCGGGAGAGGCGGCTGGGGGGCCTGGGTGGGGGGGTCAGGGAGGGCAGGAGGGGCGCGCCGTGGGGCCCCAGGACAAGGGTCCTTCCTAGTTGAGGCTCATCACTGTGAACTCAACCCTGTGAGGTAAGCACTGGGGAGTTTAAACACTGGATTGTAAACTCTGTGTGAAGACGTCTTGAGGCCTGAGAACTGACATGGTGGCAGTTGGGGTGGGGGGGTCCCTGAGGCACCACGTCCCACTGGTGCCTGGGTCCAGCTGTATCCATCTAACAGGCACCTAGTTAGGCCGACCCTGGGGCGGAAGTACGGAATGACCTGGCGTCTTCTTAGCCGCCCGCCCCGCGACAGCTCCCAGTCCAGGAGCGAAAGACAGGGGTCCCCTCCACCCGTGTTGTCCCAGGGAGGTTTCCAGGGACTGAATGTCTGCATCCTCCCCCAAGGTGACGGGACGGTGCCAGGAGGTGGGGCCCTGGCGGGTGATCAGGCCTCGAGGCGGGGGCCTCATGGGGGGATTAGCGTCCTTTGCTCTCTCCCCGCGTCTGCTGTGCCACGGCCCCATGGGCCCCGGGAGGAGACTTCTCACCACACACGGGCTCTGGTGGCACCCGGATGTCCACCTTCCGCCTCCAGAACTGAGAGGAATGCCTGTGGTCTAAGCCTCCGGCTGTGGTTTTCTTTGCTATGGACGCCCGTTCGGACGAAGACACAGGCGTCCCGGTCATATATGTGCATCTGTTTCTGTAATGACACGGGCGCTGTGTGCGTGACGCATATTTACGGGAGCGCCGAGGAATGACGCGTACAGGCCGCTAGCGAGTGTCGGGGCTGGGCTCGGGCTGGCAGTGCTCGGGGCTGGGCTCTGATGCACAACCTGTGCCTTCCCGCGCCCCGGGTCTGGAGGACCTGGCCCCTCATAACTGGGACGCTTGGGACAACAGAAATGTGTTTTCTCGAATCCTGGAGGCTGGATGTCCGAGGTGGGGGTGAGGGCAGGGCCGGTTCCCTCTGGAGGTGCTGGAAGGGTCTGCTCCGGTCACTCTCCCCGCTTCTGGTGGTTCCCTTCACGTGCCGGCTCCCCACATGCGTGCCTGCCCGCTGCGCTGACTCCAGATTCCCCTTCGTACAAGGAGAGCTGGCATCCTCCACTCGGAGCCACACTGATGGCCTCGGGTTACCTTGACTACCTCTGTGAAGACCCTATTTCCATAGAAGGTCACATTCTGAGGTCCTGGGGGTCACGACTCCCAACGTACCTGGCTTGGGGGTTGGGCACCTGAAGGGATCCCCCCCCCCCCAGAATCCACAACCCATCTCTTAATGGCTAATTCCACTAACTCGTCACTAGATGATGCTAGAGGGTAGGTTTCTTATCTGGGAGACTAGCTTTACCACTGGATTTTCATAGTTGTAGACATTTGGCAAGTTTTAGAAGCATCACTACTGGGTTTCAGTTGTATGAGTTCACCTTCGAGACATTTAACACCGTGTCCTTGGGATAGACAGAATTTATACAAATTTAGGGAAGTTTCTATTCTTGGGATTTGTATTTGATATAAAATACACTTCATAAATGCATTTTGATGCACATTGGTACTGGTTGTTGATACATATCTGGGCAGTACGTGGTACGTGTCCACAGGGCCCCCCCTGTGCACGCTTACTCAGGAATATAGCAACAGCTCCAGGAGGAAGCCAGGCGGGAGGGCAGGGAGGGCCAGTGACTCACAGGTCACTAGCCTGGGGGTGGAGCAGAGGAGGAGGGGGGCTGAGCACGCCATCCTCACAGTCACTGTGCCTGTATTTACTGTGGGGGGAGGGGAGGGACTGGCTGGTAATTCCTACAGATTCAGGCAGAAAGCTTTGTAATAAGTCACAGAAAACGAGATGCATACCAACTTCAGGGAACACAATGAGGGGCTTGTCCTGTCCCCTGCCCCGCCCCCCCAGTTCGCCTTGGCAACCCGATTCTCTTCTTACTTCTCTTTGTTTGGGGGGATGGGGAGCAAAAACAAGCAAGTGTAGAAACAGAACCTTCCTGAGAACTCAGGGCGCAGGAGGCAGGGGTCCTGGGGGTCCTTCCCCTCAGGACAGGGGAGGAAACCTCCAGATCCCACATGCTAGGGAGGCCCTGGGGAAACTCAGTGTGGCAAGGGCGCAGCTCGGCGTCGGCCAGGCCCAAATTCCGGGGGGGCAGGACCCTCCGTCCTGCATAGGCATGCCTCATCCAGCCATCCGGCTCTGGTTGCTGTGACAAATCTCACGGACAGACAGGAAGTCCTTGTGGGGCTCTGCTTAGGATAGCAAGGCACCTGGCATGGAGAGCAGGGGGTCATGCACGGGCAGAGAGGACACCCCGGAGTTTGGATGATGACAGGTAGGGTGGCCATGGTCACCCTTGCGGAACGTTGACACCTGGGGAGGTCGGGTGTGGCTGGCTTTGTCTCGGTGCTGCAAAAGCATTCGGTCGGACGGAGTTTTTTTAACGTTCTTGCACTGCAAAATGTGAACGATCTGAGCTTTAAGATTTAAACATCCTTAGGCATTCAAAATAAGGACCAGAAGCCACAGACGACACGTGGAGTGTCACCTCAGCATTCTGTCGCCCAGCAAACCACCAGAAGTGAACAGACACCAGTTTGAGAACTCAGGGTCTCAGGGTAGAAACTTGCAACTGTGAGATAAGTCAGCCCTCAGGAGGTGGGGGGGGGGGGGCCTGAAATCGGGATTCCTCAAGATACACATGGGAGTGAAAACACGGTATCTGTCTTTCTCTGCCTGACTTATATCACCCTCCAGTTCCATCCACGTTGTGGCAAAGGGCAGGATTTCATCTTTCTCGTTGCCAAATAGTATTCCCTGTTTATATAAACCACGCATCGGTGATGGACGTTTGAGAAACTCAACAGAAGACCATGGGGGAAGGGGAAAAAGTCGTTCAAACAGAGGGGGGGCGGCTAACCATTTAAGAGAATATTGAATACTGAGAACAGACTGAGGGTCGATGGGGGGTGGGGGTGGGTGGGTGATGGGCACTGAGGAGGGCACCTGTGGGTACGAGCACTGGGTGTTGTGTGGAAGCGATGAGTCCCGGGAATCTACTCCTGAAGCCAAGAGCACACTGTCTACACTCTATGTTAGCTAACTTGATGATAAATTCTACGTATAAAAATAAAATAAAATGTAAAAATAAATAAAGTGAAACCGGAGGATATGAAAATGCATGTGCCCTCAAAATCACAGAACTCATGGATTGAGACGCTGTTTTCCCATAAATGCCTGCTTGACAGGAAACTGAGGTAATACTAGAATTTTCTCGAATGACCCTAGTGGGGCTGGTGTCACCAGATAAGCTGAATTGAGGTTTTGTTTGTGTGACTGCAGTGGTTTTGTCGGCTGGGGTAGGTTTCTGGGCTGGTCTTCATTTGTTTAGATTTTAACACTCTGGGTGAACTCTCCCCTCTGGACACTCGCTGCCGCTCACGGCCCCAAGTCCCCATGGCCTCGCCTGCGGCTGGTGTGCTCGTCCGGTGGCAAGTCCCTGCTGTTCCCGAAGACACTCCTCCTTTTGACAGTTCCGCTCGGTTTGTGTCACTTTCAAGGTCAATTGAGTATAGTTACCAATAGTCTATGGTAGTCTTTTTTTTTTTTTTTAATTTTTTTTTTTTAACGTTTATTTATTTTTGAGACAGAGAGAGACAGAGCATGAATGGGGGAGGGTCAGAGAGAGAGGGAGACACAGAATCTGAAACAGGCTCCAGGCTCTGAGCAGTCAGCACAGAGCCCGACTCGGGGCTCGAACTCACATACCGCGAGATCGTGACCTGAGCCGAAGTCGGACGCTTAACCGACTGAGCCACCCAGGCGCCCCAGTCTATGGTAGTCTTAACATTCGCTAAGAGGGAAGACAGAATTTCTCATCACATGTGACACATTTGTAGTACCGAACTTACGGTGGCCATCCCGTCACAACTGGGCACGTAGCCAGGCCTTCCGCCTGATATACCCAACCTGCCACATGTCCACCTCAGCTCGATTAAGAAGAGGAATTCGGGAGACGGAAACTCATCCCTCCCGTTACTGTCTTCATGATGGCTCACCTCTGTGCTTGGATCTCTACCTGGGCGGCCTCAGATTGAAGTATCAGCATCATTGGTTCAACTTGTCTCCATCACTGCTGCCCATCTCAGGACGTGGGTCTTTATGGGGAAGAGAGTTTTCCATCCTGGAAAGAACCTGTGCATTTCATTTTCTAGGTCACAGAGCCCTCCTGCAGTGTTTACCAAGCGCCTTCTGTGTGCCAGGCTGGTGCCCAGTGACCCTGAGGGGCTCTTCCTGAGGATTTTCCTTCCTGGCCCATTAGGGGGACGTGTTCATGCTTGGGGCTCACTTCCTTGGGCAGGGGAAGAGCTGGGCCCCTGGGGGGGAAACCTGAGGCCCTGGGTGGGGGGTGGGGAGCTGGGCCCCTGGGTGAGGAGATCTGAGTCCATGGGGAGGAGACCTGAGTCCCTGAGTGGGGAGCTGAGCCCCTGGGGGGAGAGACCTGAGTCCCAGGGTGGGAGGAGCTGGGCCCCTGGGGAGGAGACCTGAGTCTCTGGGGGGGTAAGCTGGGCCCCTGGGGGGAGAGACCTGAGTCCCAGGGTGGGGGGAGCTGGGCCCCTGGAGAGGAGACCTGAGTCTCAGGGCAGGGGTGGGGGAAGCTGGGCCCCTGGGGAGGAGACCTGAGTCTCCTGGGAGGGGGAGACCTGAGTTCCTGGGCCCCTGGGGAGGAGACCTGAGTCACTTGGGGGGGGGTGCTGGGCCCCTGGAGAGGAGACCTGAGTCCCTGTGGGGGGTGCTGGGCTCCTGGGGGGGAGACCTGAGTCCCTGGGGGGGGGCAGCTTGGCCCCTGGGGTGAGACCTGAGTCTCTCGGGTGGGGGGGAGCTGGGCCCCTGGAAAGGAGACCTGAGTCCCTGAGGGGGGGCAGCTGGGCCCCTGGGCAGGGGGGTGGGGGGGTAGAGGGGTAGACCTGAGTTCCTGGGGGGGAGCTGGCCCCCTGGGGGGGAGACCTGAGTCCCTTGTGGGGGGAGCTTGGCCCCTGAGCGGGGGAAGTCCCTGAGTGGGGGAAGCCTGGCCCCTTGCGGGGATACTTGAGTCCCTGGGGTGGGGGGAGCTGGGCCCCTGGGGGGGAGACCTGAGTCCCTGAAGGGGGGGAGCTGGGCCGTTGGGAGGGAGACCTGAGTCCCTGGCGGGGGACAGCTGGGCTTGCCCTCACTCAGCTTTGGCAAGTTTACTTCGAGGTGCAACACAATTCCCTATGAGGTGTATTGTTCCCCTGTCATAAGAACAAAGCAACTGAATGAAACCTAGGATGCCCCATTGACCTCCTGCTTGAGTCCAAGCCCAAGGTGGGGGCCATTGTGAACCAGATGATGTTTACCGTTTCCATCGTGTGCATGCAGGTAACCAGGTAACTGGCTTCTGCCTCCCTCCCGCGCTTCTCTCCCCCTTCCCTTTCTTTCTCTTGTGTGTAGCACGTTTAAAAGGTGTGAAACAGGAAAGTGGACTGGGAATAATGAAATTGTGCGTTGAAACAAGAATTAAATCTGTAATTATATAACCCATGAGAGCTACTATGGAAAACTCCCCACGCTCCCCATTGGTGCCTGATTGATTGATCCTCATGGTCTACACCTCCCGACACACAGCTTCCTGCCAGGGATGCTCGTCATGTCTTGTTGGGCTCATGGCCGTGGAGGAGCGTCCGTGCAGAGGACCCACGTACAGTGACACGCGTCTGTCCACCCGCCAGCGGCAGTTGGCAAGTATTTTGCAAACACAAAAATACCTGGCCAGAGACAGCAATTATTGGTTGACTTTAACTAGGGATTAAAATAAAGAGTCATCACTTGCCGGTCCATTTGTGATGCCAATTTTCTTCCTGAGTCGTACCCTGTGGGTGAGTTCAAAGGAGGATTGCTAGTTACAGAACAGAATAATTGCTCTGTGTTCCCAGGGCCACTGTCATTTTGTGACGGCTTGTGTCAAACTGCTCACGGTTTCAAGTACAGTGTTGTCTGGCCGATTCCTTGAACAAAAATCGATGTGCCCAAACAGCATTGACTCTGTGTGTTTGTTAACTTAAAAATCGGTGTTTAACGATGGTACTTATAGTTGTCACCGTCGTCAGCCAGAGCCGAGTCTGCGAGGAACCAGCTCCCAGACGCCACCCTCTGTGCCAGGAGCTCAGGGCCCCAGCGGTCTCCACCGCGTGGATTCTGATGAGTCCAATTTCTTTTGCCTGAAGCCAAAATGTCCCCGGGCAACTATAACAAAAGATGTTTTACTTTGGAAACAAAGTTGTCGCTCAAGTCTGGCGGCCACTTGCGGCTCCTTGTTAATGCCTGAATCTGCACAACACATTTGCTGCGTGTCCATTACTTCAAATGAAGGCTCCCTGTTCAATTTCTTTTATTCTCTTTTTTTATACTTTTTAAAAAATGTTTATTTTAGAGAGAGAGAGAGAGAGAGACAGAGCATGAGCAGGGGAGGGGCACAGAGAGGGGGAGACACAGAATCTGAAGCAGGCTCCAGGCTCCGAGCTGTCAGCCCAGAGCCCGACACGGGGCTCGAACCCACAGACTGTGAGATCATGACCTGAGCCGAAGTCGACGCTCAACGGATTGAGCCACCCAGGCGCCCCAATTTCTTCCTGGTTATCATGGTGAGAGCAGGCTGGCACTCTACAACCGGGTGTGTCCAGGGAATTGTTGGCCTCAAAAGCCCAATCTGTATCTCACGTCTGGAAGCTTCCAACAGTCATGTTTCAAATGCAGAAGGAGAGTCTTTCTCAGGGACATTGCTCACTGAAGATCAAGGCAAAAGCCTCTAGTATTTTGGTTTGTTTGCACTATGTCACGAAACCAACGTTTTCTTTGAATACATTTGAATACAATTGACCATTTTGGGATATTTCATAAGTTACCAAATTACGGCCAAATCTCATTAGTGAGTATAAGATCACTGGGAAAGGGCAGGGGAGGATTTAGCAGATGCCTGGGAAGATTCATTAGGATTAGATTCCAATGTTAATGAAGGAAAGTCACCTTGGAGTCTGTCCCCATGGGGGCTCACCAGCTCTGGGCAGGCTGACCTGGGGTGCACCCAGCACCTGGGGTGCCTCCCTCCATGTGGCTGGGGTCACAGCGGCAGGGACAGACCCCGCGCTGGCAGCGAGTGCAGTGAGGAACCACGCAGGGCGCGGGGCTTCGAGGCAGAGATGGGCAGTGTGGAGAGAGGGTGATCTCTCACTGGGTGTGGGCACCTACGGTCTCTGCAGTTTCAGAACAAAATCTCGCAGCTGGCAGGGAAAGACATCCTCTGGGGACTCTTCCCCCTCTGCCCCTGTCTTTGCCAGGTGTAAGAGCCATTTCTCAGGCTGACACTGGCTGTTGGCAACCCTGAGGAGCAGGTCAGGTCTCCCCCCTGGACCAAGAGCAGGCGTCCTTCCTGCTGTCTGTTCCGGGGGGCCCCCAAGTGCAGGGATCCCCAGCCGTGCTGCAAACACAGAGGGTGCACGGCCTCGGCCCCCACGGCAGCTCACGGGCCCCTGGGAAGTCGACGGTATGAAGGTTTTCTGATCCCAGGTTTCTGCCTTTGACCGGCATGAATGCAGCAGTAACAGGCCGGCTCGTTAGCTTATACGTAAAATAAGAACATCGATGACCCTTCACAGACCAATGACACTACTGTAGTTGAACATAAGTGTGAAATCACAACTCTCTCAACCGCGGTATCTCCAGCACAATGCCCAGGACCTAAGTGGTGTTCTACAAATATGTAGTGAGTCAGTGAACGGCGCATAGGGACACAGAAGACTTAGGTCCCTTCGTTCACCCAGATGCTCACCGATAAGTGTGTATAAGAATACTGTGAGCATGTGGTCACTGTCACATGCTTTTTGGGGAGCGGGAGCCAGAGATGGAGGATGTCAATATATTTCTTGTGCTCAGAAAGCTCGCAGTCTGATCTCAGGCCAGTGAACAGGTGCATTCTGCTTATGTGGCACATGATGATGGATTAGATGCAAGGTGGAGCACCGTTTTGGGAAAACAGAGGAGAAAGTGATCAGCTCACTTGGGAAGCATGAGGGTGGCAGTCCAAGGAGATGGCTGGGGTCACGTGAAAGCGTGGCAGGAGTCTGTTAAGTCCATGGAGGCGAGGTCCCAGGGCAGAGCTGTGACACTGAATGCTGCAAGAATTTGAAACTGCTCGTGATTGTCCCAGCGGGAGCCCCGGAGATGGGAAGGCATTCGATGATGGAGAGTCCCACCAATGTGAAGAGGAGTCTTCGGATGTTTCAACCAGGAGCCGCCCTTGGGGGATCTGGATCATAGAGACAGCGTTTCGGCAGGTGACAGGGAACAGCCCAGTGGGACACAACGGGAGCATGTGGAGAGGGGGTCCTGGAGGACTATGTGACTGGTCTGACGGGAGCCGGAGGGAGGGACGCCGGCCACCAGCGCTGCAGAGTGGTGTCCCCGGTGCTTCCGGACAGGGGTCTGTGTTGGGAGAGACAGGGGAAGGCTGGTCGGGGAGGCCGGAGGAAGGGGCTGGGGGGGCCGCAGGGTCCCGAGGGATCACTGGTGTTTTGCATCCCAGTGGGGTGTCTGTCACAGGGGCTGGGACAGGAAGACCTGCCCGTGGAAACACACACGGAGGTGCGTGTCTCGAGCGTGGCCTGCATGGTCACTGAATCTCGGCTTTGCAAAGCGTATCGTTTGTAGAAAATTGAATTTTTCACACTCTACGTTGTCAGAGCCCATAGCGGTGTAATGAGATCACGTGCAAATGGACTTTCATCGGCACTGGACTCTGCTTGTTCAGAGAAAATCCGTCGAGTCCGTTTGAAACCACAGCAGTCCCATGGTGCGCTCCCAGGAACTCGAGGTGGCGTCATTTGGCGGGATGCCGAAGTTTGACGTCGTGTCTTCGGAAATCGTCACTTCTTTCCTGGTACAACATCTGCGCGATGCTCTTTGCCATAATTGGGAGTCAAGTAACAATTCTCTGAACATACCAAGTGATGCTAACTTAAGAGCTCACGAAACAAAAATAAACAAAAATAAAGAGCAGAAATCTTTCCAATGTCCTGATTGTCAAAAGGCAACTTGTTTTAAATATCACATAACAGAAAGCAAGTCGAAAACATCCAAATGGTTGCCTCTGACTTTTCTAATGGCCGCTTCTTGTTTTGAGGGTGTTGTTGTTTCTAGTCAATGGGCCGTTTGGGGGGCGCGTTGTGGCTTCTAGGGAGGCCGAGGGGACCAGCCGAGTTCTCACCATCACCCCACCCGCTTCCCTTCCTTTGTATTGGGCTGACTTCTGGGAAAACAGCGTTAAACCACTGTTTAACTGTTAAACGATTCGTGTGGATTGAAGTGCAGTTTCCAGTCTAATGCCAGGTAAGTGAAAACTTTCACCAAAGCATTTTGGGACTAAAACGCATATATATACAGGAAGCCTCCTTTTTGCTCTTGACAAGTGTGTTATAGAAACAGGGCAAGTGGAGAACTGAAGTATTAGGTGTGTGCCTTTCTTTTAGAAATGGCTTCTCTGAACAGAAAACTGCTGTAAATGGTGGCGGTTGCCCAGTGAGTTCCGCGGGAAGGGCCCTGTGTGGAGTCAGCCCCATCTCACCCAGCTCCACGGGCTGCCACAGGGTTCCTCCACTGATTGTCACACGCACGGGGTTGCGGGGTAGGGGGGGAGGTTTGACTCCGCGCCGTCACCTCACCTACCAACCTCAGCGACCAGAGCAGGGAGAGGGAAGGAAACGGTGCTGAGCATGGTCCCCAGTGAACCCAGGGGCAGGGGTGCCAAGCTGCCCTTTCCCGGGACCTCCGCTGGTGCTTCCTTGGGGCTCGGAGGGGCAGACTCGAGAAGGAAGCCCAGGCACGTCTGACCACGCAGGTAGAGGGGAACTGGTGCCTGACCAGCGTGGGGGACGGCCCGCTCCACCCCAAGAGACAGAGCACACTGCATCTCTGGCACTGGCTGCTTGGTGGCGGCCAGGGTCTCGTCCTCCAGGCAGGCCTCCACCATTCCAGGCGGGGCCCCCACTCTTCCGGGGTGGGGGGCTGAGTCACTGCAGACACAGCACCCGGCCTCTCTCATGGAAGCCTGGGTCTGAGACTCAGCATCATGACCTAACAACGTGTCTCCTCTCGTTGCAACTCAAGAGAGTCTAAAACAACCATTAACTAAATACCGTAGTATTTATTAATTTTAAACTCATTTCAATCTGTGCCATTTTTGCATACATATGAAATCTGTAGCCTTAATAAGTGTCCATTTCTTCTTAGTAGATAGAGAAATCGAGGCTAGTTCAACAATGAAATATATAATGGGGGAAGGGTGCCCTTGTCTGTGATAAAACTCTTTGGTCTGTATCATTTTTTTCTGAGTTTAAAGTAACACGAGAATTCACTCCAATGAAAAGTAAACATTGCTTTTCTCAAAAAATTTAATTGCAGAACTATTTACAAGAGGTGGACATCAGCAATACAGAGATCAAATGAGAGAGGCCTCATCAGAGGGGAGTCGATGGAGAAAACGGTGGGCACGTTTTCCTTATAATCGGCTGAGCGTGGGGAAAAAAAAGTCACGAACAAAGAGAACTCAAATAATGCAACCTGGTGGCGTCTGAAAGAAATGACCAACATTCTGATACGTTATTAACAAGAAGCAAGACGAGGCGGTGACGGACCGCGGGCCGTACGTTCCCGTCGGGTATTCTGCATGCTACTAAACAGAATTTATCAAAAGAACCATAAAAGCATGAGAGAGAGAAGTACGTAAAATAGCTGGATCCCAGTGAGGTGTAACTTTGCACAGAGGTGAATATTTGGCACTCTGCTCATCCTCGTTGATATGGTTTCATATGTATATATATTTATATATATATATATGTGTATATATATATATTTATATACTTCTTTTTAAAACTTGAACTAAACAGCTAGTTTCCTGGTTCTGACATTCCTTGAATTTCTATAGGAGGCATTGAATTTAGTCCTTAGGCCACCCCTGGGTATTTTGGCACATAACATGGAGGTGGGTATGTGAACTGGTCTCTAGACAGGAAGGACCTGTACAAGAGGAAAGTGGCTTAGCGATCGGAAATCTGAGTTCAAAAGTAGCCTAGGATTGTTTACTACTTGTGGGGGAAACCTTTGAATTCAGCAAACCAGTTATAAGGTGGAGGGAGGGAGACACATGCTGAGCCCTTTTACCGTGATATGGTCCTAACGCTGGGATGGCAGGGGCGGGGCGTGGGCGTGAGTTGGGGGAAAACCAAAGAATGGTGAGTGGTGTCCATAAAGGACCACAGACAGCCTCTGAGCTCCCTTCACGTGTGTTGGCCGAAGCACAGAGCACACCGTCTACTGGCAAGAGAGAGATTTGTACTTAAATTGGCACAAGAAACCGGGCCGACGTCTTTCGTCATGACCCCTCCCCCACTGAGTACGTGAAAGCTTGGACTCCCAAGCCTTTCAGGTTCGGAATAAGCACCCATGATGAAGAGTCACATAAAATCTAAGAAAGTAGGGCGGTAAGCCTCTGTTACCTTAGTTGGTGTATGTACAAAATCTTTTTAAAAAGTACTGGTGGAGTAGGTAACTAACGTTTCCTCTGCAAAGAAGTTATCTGTCACGTGTTTACACTGAAACTTGAAATAATTTCTTCTCACGCTGGATAGAAATGCGAGGGTTAGGGTTAGCGATTCATAAAGTTACGGACACGTCGCAATGTTGCAGGGATGAAAAGATGGGTGTTTCTTGGAGCGTTCCCGTGGACCACTTCCGCCTTCTCTGAAGCCTGAGCTAGAACAATCACAAAGAGTTGGAATCAGAGGGGCAGATGTCGCAAACCTTTAGCAATTTCGGTCAGTCTGTCTGATTCCATTCTGGATGTGCTCCCAAATTGTGTTCCTTCACCCCTTGAACATTGGGCTTGATAGCCATCCATGCATCTAAGATGCCGCGGACCTTAAGTAACGGCGAAGACATTGCCTAATTCTGGGCGGTATCTGGTTCTCTGAGATATTTATGAACGGACCTGACTTTTGCCAGCGTCCCACACCTGGTGGGGAGGACTGTTGGCCAGAGTGCCCTGGGCTGCATCTTGAGTGGTAATTCAGGCTTTTGCCACCGGTCCGCAAGGAGCTTGGAGGACTTTGGAGCCCACATGACATTGATTTTCATAATCTGCGAGTGAGACAAGAGACAGGAGGAAACAGACGTGAAATGAAGTCTGGCTGATGTATGATTGGGAGCCAGGTTGTTCGATGGGTCAGCTAGTGATTTTCCAAAACATTGTGCGGCCACTCTCTGCTGACGGGCGTGTTGTCGGGCGTGTGGAAGGGCACCTCTCCTCCAACACTCGGTCACCTTCCCTGCCTTACTGCGACCGTCAGCACAGCACAGGGGACCCGATATAATGGACACGGGAGGGGTTCGGAGTGAAGCAATACGCCCAATGCTCCAGCCAAGCGGTTGAATGTGTTCCCACTCAGCAGCGGACCACATCCCCGATCTCTTCTGCTTGTGGTTTTCTGATCTGTTTTCAAGTTTTGGCATCCTGTATTCAACCCAAACTTTCAAAGGGTAAACAGATACAAATGAAAACAAAAGAGAACCCTCAGGAAGTTCCAAGGGCGTGTGGCTTGGAGACCACAGTCTGCAACTACCTGATTAGTGTGTTAAATTTGCAGTAAAAAAAAAAAAAAAAAAAAAAGTGGTCTTGAGAAGAAAGGAGGCGTCTGGGAAAGCAGCAAGGAGTACACAGAAACGTGTCGAATTTGGCTTGAGGCGGGTTTCTGGGGGGACCAGACTCAACACTTGTTGACTTGTTGGCAGGACTGTTCTGGTTTTTAGCAGTGGGGGGTCAGACGCCGCACGCAGGTGCCCTCCCACGTGGGTACACTCAAGTGGTACATGCCACGTTCATACGCTTCCTGCTGACACCACCGAGATGTTGGGGGGCCTCTCTCACAAACAGCAGCCCAGCCACTCTGTGCAGCCTGGGGACGCGCCAGCTCCCAGGCTGACTCCAAACAGCAGCACCCGACCTCCTGCCCAGTGAAGGTTCTGGTAACACGCTGGCTGCCCTTCCCAGCAAAAACCCAACTCGGTGTGGGCTGGTGGTCCTCTGAGAGGCTCCACGGGCCACACGAGGTCCGGTCTGGCTGTACTGGCCTTCTGGCAAAGACCACGACCCCTCTCACCCCTTCCTACTCGCCAGCAAGAGGTCTGGCCCAGAGCAGACAGCGGTTCCGACGGGTGAACACACAGTCACCACAGGAACCTTGGCCAACGGCTGCCAGATGATGACTTTCCGGAAAGTCCGTCCTGGGTGGGGTTGGGGCGGGGTGTCTGGCAGGGCTGGAAGTACGCAGCCTGGGGTCTTTTGACTGGCGTGCGGGGACCGTGTTGAGAAAGGCAAACATCTAGAAGACACAACCCCAGCGCAACGATCGCGGCCCGTACGTCTGAGTACCCCCTTCGTTGCCTTCCCGCTCTAAGTCTGGCTTCTCCACGGGAGCCGGTGGGGGGGGGGGGGGAGTCCCCCCACTGGGGAGGTCACTGACTTCATGGCTATGTCTTTGTGTTTGCTTTTTTAAACAGGGAGCCTTAGATGTGATCATTTTCTCTAACGGTACACCTTTCTATTTAATGCTAGAAGTCTTTAGTATTGATCTTGAGGTGAACACATCAACGTTTCCTTTTAAACAAAAGTGTAAATTTTTGGTATCCTACAACAGTTCCATTCTTTATCCACTGTTCTAGGGCAGTCCTACACGTTTGCGGAGAGGAAGGTGGCAACAAGCGTTACCGGTGACAACGCAGACGGTGCACGCGACGACGACAAACGAGGATGGGGGAGAGGAGTTATGTGCAAAGTGCTCTTGTTCCCAAGCGACATTCACCTGCTCGGGCTTCGTGGAACTTAAGGGTCCTGTTTATCATACTTGTGTTTTGATTTTGAAAGTTAAACTAAAGCCTTCAGCGTGGCGATGCTGCCGTGAGCAAAACGCTGTGTCAGCTCGTGTGTCAACAGTTACGCGGTGTCTTCGGGGAAGAACGCTGTCCGATCTGAGCGTCTCCAGCATACGCAAAATCTCTTACTGAAACTATCTCCATAACGTGGTGAGACGGCCACACTACAGGTCTGTGGTGCGTATCTGCCAGAAGTGCCAGAAATAAGTTGGTTTGATTGACTAACACAAGTATCATAAACAGTTTTATTTTTCGTTACATGTACAATGTGTAAACATGGCTTATCTGCATTTCACGGTGGGATGTCGCCTGTGTGAGAAGTGAAAATATTGCACTGAGTCATGGTGGCAGGTGACACTGCCTGGGGGCCGGCGGCAGGCCCTGGCTGCGTGTCACATGACCTTCTTTGGGACTCGGTGGACCGGACAGGGGTTCGTACGCACCCCCCACTGCGAATCGGTGGCCACTGTCACGTTTAGCTACAGGTTAATCTCACCTAGGGGTGGTTCAGGCCAAACTTTTGGGGGATTTTAAGATAAAAATGAGTATACAAAACATAAAAAAAAATCCAAATTCAGTGAACACTTTCATTCAAGTCAGGGTCAGAGAAGCTGGGATCTAGAATAGTTGTTGTCTAATCTTAGAATTTGTCATTAGACGTTTTGTACAAGCTGCAGGAAATGAGGTAAAATGCATCAGCGGCCAGTAGATTTACATGTGTCAGCAGGTCTGGGCGCATATGTGCATTTTACATTTCCTCTCCCTAAGGGGTCTACACTGACTTTGCTTTTCTGTGGCTATTTCTAAAGAGCAGTTCATCTTAAATAATACATCATTTTTAAAGTCTAAAATGCCAATACTTGCAAATACATTTGTTTGTAACATAGTATAGTGAGTATAGGAAGAAGTGTCGTTACTGTATACTACTCAGGATTTAAATATTTATTTAGGTAGAAAAAATGCTTTGAATACTCTGGGGAAATAGGATTCATTTATAGAAGAATATTTCAGGGAATTTTTTTTTTTTTTGCATTTTTCAAGGATATACATTCGTACTGATTTTTGCTTCCAAATATATTTTAAGGCTGTTTGGTAAAATATACCAGATATGAGGCTCAATTTACAGGGTTTTGTTCTTACAGGGAATTCTTAACTACTCAGCTTTAAAAAAGTAAGACTTGGAAGGCCAACATGCTTTAGTATCAACTGTGCTCCAGTGAACCCCATGCTTGGCTGGATGGAGAGTATGAGGAAAAGAAAACACTGCAGGCCGGAGCAGCACCCCCGGGGGATGACCTCACTGGATGTCCTGCTGGTGTCACCAGGCTGCAGGGGGACCTGGGGGCATGACAGTGCCCGGCAAGCTGAGGAAACAAAGTGCCAGAGGAGGTAAGCCAGGGCTGCTCCGCCAGCCGAGTACTCGGTACCTCTCCGGGCAGCGGGAAGGCCCGTGTTTGGGGAGGAAACACCTGTCCCCAGGTGCCATCCTGTTTTCACCTTGCGTTACAGTGGGGACTCTGAGTTTGGGATCCGAGGGAGAGATTTGACGGGCTCTTCCTCTGCAGATGCGTCTGGACAGGGACACAGGAAAGCGATGCTGGGATGACGGTCACTGCGTCTAAGCGTGATTGTACAAGTGGAAAGCCTTTTCATTCGAATCCTTCCTGCTTTGCTCTGGTGCCAGTCAGAATCCTGAAACCTAATTACTTTTCTCAGAGTCCACAGCTGGAAATCACCACATGTGACCTTTTTTTTTTTTTTTTGTCATGTCTAAAACAGGCAAGAAATATATTCTTGACTTTAGCGATACTGCATAGGACAAAAGAATTCTGGAAAAATACAAATGTAAGCTACATTTCTTCTTTACCATTTAAGCTGAGAGATACCACTCACATTCATATTTCTTAAACTTTTTACATCACAACTGTCATTTTAAACAAGCAAACTTTTTTTTTTTAAGGATACCCTGGAAAGTCAACTGATAGAGCAGTTTGAGAATATATATACATCCATAAAAAAAAAAATCACAGGTACATAAATGGGGACACTTACAGACAAGACTGTGTGTGGTAGAAGTTATGAAGGAATAAAACATACGATGACTCTTTCATCAGAATAAGGGCGATTATTTTTCTCTTTACATGCCTGCTACAGGCCAGCCAGCCTTCTGTAAGACTCCAGCCCTTTTCATGTGTCACTCCCTTGGGTGAATGAACACTCAGCTTATTTTGGGACTGTTAGATGCTGTGCCGGAGATTTCTATCGTGTTCAGACTTGTGACCCACCCCTCCCTCCCCCCCGCCGGGGGTTTCTGGAGAACTGCACGGCAGGGAGTCGGGTGGCTGGAGAGATGGCTTCTCATAAACTCTGCACAAGGACCCTGGTGACAGGGGCCGGCTAGACTTGGGGGGCAGGGGGAGGCACCCCCAGGTGACGGGGTGGGGGTCTTTCTTGCCTGCACTTCGAGCTGAAGCAGTTTCCACTGGGGTGTCTGGTGAGTGGCAAGATGCACCCGTATCTAGTTGTTAGTCTTGCCTCGAATTGTCACACGCTTTATAAAAATATAAATAACAAAAATGTGAGCTGGGCTCCATCTCGAGAGGTGTTTCCTGTGATCCTCTGAGAACAGAGCGGATCAGGGAGGTGTCCCCACGCCTAGCTGGCACAGCTGACCGTGGGTCAGACCACTGGAGGGGAGGAGGAGGGGGGGGAGGGGGATGGGGAAGGAGGAAGGGGAGGAGGAGGGAAGAGGAAGGGGGAAGGAGGGGGGGAGGGAGGAGTTGCTCTGGCCGGGGCTCGGCGCACGGCAGAAATGAACGCATTCCGGTGTGTCTATGGCACAGAGAACACAACAGGGTGTATTCGGTGGAGAAACAAGACTAAAATTAGCGGGTGGGTGAGAAACTGTACACGCATCTTGTTAAAAAGAAAAGAGGGCAAAGGTGCCCCTAGAGCCGCGTCTGGGCCTCCGGGATGTAGATCTCTATGCTGTCTGCGCGCTCCGAGGCCGAATTCTGGCGGAAGGAGGCGGCCCGCTTGGCAGCCATGAGCCGCCTCCGGGCTTCTTGACGCTGTCTGTCCGGCAGGTCCAGGGACTTTTCTCTCGTGACAGGAAATTTCCCTCTGGGGGGCTTCTTTGGTATTGGAGGGGGGACCTTTCTTTCTTCCTGAAAAGGATCACAGGTCAAAATTGGGGACATCAGAGGGGAACAGCGCCAGTCCATGGGCCTGGTCTCCGTGCAGGGTGACCGCAAACTGCCCGGAACACCACCCCAGTGCTTGACCGGCCCGGCCCCACGCCCCCAACAGTGGCCTTGCCGCCTGCCTGCTGGACACTGTGACTTCCCTCACACCCTCCAGGGCAGGGAGAGGGGCTGGGTGACGGCCTTACACGTAAGGAACCAAGTCCCGCACGGTAACATGGAACGTGTCCTTGGTCTCAGGCTTATTTTCGTGCTGTTGCTAGATTTTTGCCATCTCTGAGCATTGGCAAATATCCACAATTTCAGTTCTTGAGTATCCCAGGTATTTTGGAAGGTGTCACTTGATATCCCTGTCATGTGCTACAGACTTTTCAGCAGACTCCGGATTCTAAGGACCTTCATGGAAACCATCTTACATGGGGGAGCTGTTAGCCAAATTTCCTGTTATGGGCCTAAAACCCCTTGACATTGACTAGATGATAGATTAGATAGATAGATAGATAGATAGATAGATAGATACATACATACATACATACATACATATGCTGGCTGGCTGGATAGACAGATAGATATGGTGGATGGATAGATGGGTGGATGGATAGGTAGATAGACGGATAGGCAGATAGATGTGATGGATGGATGGACAGACTGACAGATTTGGTGGATGGATGCATAGGTAGATGATAGATAATAGATTAGATGATAGATAATATAGATATGATGGATGGATGGATAGATAGATACATAGATATGCTGGATGGATGGATAGACAGATATGGATGGATGGATAGATGGATAAGCAGATATGCTGGCTGGCTGGATGGATAAACAGATATGATGGATGGACAGATATGGATGGATGGATGGACAGATTTGGTGGATGGATGGGTAGATAATAGATTAGATAGATGATAGATACATAGATATGATGGATGGATGGATAGATATGGATGAATAGATATGGATGGATGGACAGATATGGATGGATGGATAGATAAACAGATATGATGGATGGACAGAGAGATAAATAGATCTGATGGATGGACAGATATGGATGGATGGATGGACAGATTTGGTGGATGGATGGATAGGTAGATGATAGATAATAGACTAGATAGATGATAGATAATAGATATATAGATATGATGGATGGACAGTAGATAATAGATATGGTGGATGGATGGACAGACAGATTTTTCACCTGCTTGGTAAAAACATGCAAGTAATTACTTCTGACCTTTAGCTCATATTCTTAAATAAGTCACAAAAGTAGGTATAGGCCTTTTCCAGAAGGCTAAATCACACAGTTCTGCAGCAGATATATAATGTTATATTGTGCCTTTACTGTTTTGGTGAAAGGTCTGTGTCCCCAACCCTGCCCTGTTATTGAACGTGCATCCTAACTAACAAAGCTGGACCCAACATGGACTGCCCTTCCCAGCGGGTGATGGCAGGGCCCTGCATAGCCGACTACCTCCTTCCCAGGGAAGGATGCCTAGCAGAAGGCGCTGGAACCTTTCCTTTCCTGGGCAGGGATCCAGTTGTTGGGGGAAAACCGCACCCCTGTGTCTCCCTTCAGCCTCTGCAAACATGCAAATGGGCCAGACGTGCTAGGACATTGTGGGGAAGGCACAGCTTGGGCAGACACGTGTGGCAGAACCCCACCCACTGGTTTTGGCAGGAAGGTTGTTTTGGTGTCTGACACTTTATTCCCATGACTTATTTTTAAATGACTTGGCCAGAAGCAACGACTTCTTACTCTTTGGCAGGCATCCACAACAGTAGGGTAATGGGTTTGTTAAAGATTTCATTCAGCTCTTTCAAAAGTTAGTTCCTAAGTTAAGCACATGACTGTATCTACCTATTCTTTTCTCTTTAATTGGTAGCCCCTGAAGTGTGGGGCTGTAAGAAATACACAGGGGCAATTCTTGTGGGAGTCTCCTGTTTAAAGGGACTCCTGGCCTCCAGGTGTCCTGTGGTAGGAGAGGGTTGACCAGGTGGCCTTGCGGATCGACAGGGTAGAGTGGCTCCTAAGCACACGGCCTGGGGCCTCAGTGGTGTGAAAGAGCAGTTCATGTCTGCAGTGGGGTGTATACCCTCGGCAAGTGGATGGATAGATGGATGGATAGATCGTGTATACCCTCAGCAAAAGGCTGTCTTAATTTTGAGGACCATTCTCTCTGCATACCTTAGGTAGAAGGGGTTGTATTAGTTGTCAATTACTGAAGAATGAAAAATAGGAGGGATCATCGCAGGGCTCTGGGATGGTTAAATGGGTTCTATTTTTAGTATTTTATTAGAATGGCATTTTCATTGGCGATCTTAGGATCTCCTTCACTACAAAACCAGACCATAGATAGGACTTGCTAATGTACCATTTATGGCTTACAGACAGCCTACACCTTCCCACTCCCCTCTGCCCCGTCGTCTAGTAAAGAGGGGGTGTGACAGTCATCTGCAGTGGCATCTATGACATTGAGCCCAGAACTCCACCGACACAGTCAGTGGCACCTTTGGAGGAAGATTGAGAATGGCAGTGATGGCTTTTGTTCTAAATCTCTATGTAGACATCCTCTGCTATATAGTAACACCACTGTCCTAAAGTGTGTTGGATTAATGTCATCATTTTATTTGAATCGATAATGTCTACCTAGAAACTCAGATTATGATTACTTAGAGCGTCTTTCAAATGTGTTAGGAAATCAATGTATTTGTTGCTGATTCGGACCTACCTGTTACCCTACTATGGATGGCATCTGAAGGGGAGAAAGATCACAGGCTCAAATTTAATGGAACCTTTCAGCCTGTTTAAGGGCGAAGGCTGACAGATCTACAGGACATCTAAGTAGAGCCCACAGTGTGTCTTCATCTTCCACTGGAGATAAACCACCAGAAAGTACCGATCTGAATCGGTAGTTGTTGTAACCAGACCTCACGCCTTCCTTGTGGAGAATCATTTCTATATAATCCAAACACAGGTTTGATGAAGGCACAGGGTAGGTCCCTGTAAGGAATGAGACTCTTCGTCTCCATGTGATTTTCCGTTCGAGTCCCAGAGATACGGCAGAAGGACCTGTTACCTGTACCCCCCGCCGGCAGCGTTCGTCCCACGTCAGCTTATCGCCGGCTCCGCGTGCAAGCATCTGCACACCTGATCGTGCGTTGCCGACAGGAGACCATGTGGCATGACACAAAGGAGCACCTGCCGCGTTAGGGTTAGGCTCCGGGGGCCCGCGGGGAGCAGCACGTGGGGGGCGCGTGGCCCGGGCAGGGTTACCTTTCTCTCCGGAGACTCTATTATCTTCCAGTCTTTGAGCTTCAGCTGGTGCAGCTCGTCGAACTTCATGCTGACGTCCTCGACGGAGAGCTGCAGCATGTCCCAGTAGCCCGCCAGGTCCTGGGACGTGGGTCTCGGCATGGCGCTGGGGTCCTGAGAACACACGGGCAGAACTCAGAGCCATGAACACCCCCAGCTGGCCCAGGGCTCGGGGGGTGGGGGCCCCGCTCCTTCCTGCAGATGCTTTTCAAGGAACCAGATTGGGGGGAAGCCTGAAAAATTCATGCTCTGACAAACATTCCAGAAGGCCCACGAAGGGCCGCCGACAGTTAACGCAAGCATTTGCCGACGGTTAGAGAATGTGCAAAGGCTGCATGATGAGTGACTCCAACTCTGTGACAGTCTGGAAAAGACACTGTGGGGACAGCAAAAAGATCAGTGGTTGCCAGAGGTCCAGGCGGGGGGACGGATGGACAGAGCATAGGACTCTTAGGGCAGTGAAACCACCCTGCAGAATTCCATGATAGTGGCTACATGTCACTATACGTGCGCCCAAACCCAGACCACGCATGACAGCAGAAGTGCCCTGATGTGGACTCCGGATGCTGGGTGATGACGCGTGTCGACGCGGGGTCACAGATCGTGTGAAATGCACTTGCTGTTGGGATGTTGATGGTGCGTGTGGTGCCACAGGGTGGGTGGGAACTCTGTACCTTCCCCTCAATTTTGCCACAAGCCTAAAACTGCTCCGAAAACATAAAGTCTGTTAAAGAAAATACACTTGGTGCATTCACTCACTGTTTTGTTTTGAAGAGGCTTTCTTAGACCTTGAAAACGGTGGCAAATATTACAGTTTTCAAATGCTTGGCCATTCCTAAAAGCAATAGGGCTGCTGTGGTTTCCGTCTCCCTGTGGGCTGTTCTGCAGCCAGGTGCCTGGGACAGGGACAGGGACAGGGAGGTGGCCATGAGCTTGGGCTTGGAGCCATGTCTGTTTCTGTTCATTCCAATGCCATGTATTTTTATTTATTTTTATTTTTTTTATGTTTGTTTATTTTTGAAAGAGAGAGTGAGCAGGGGAGGGGCAGAGAGAGAGGGAGACACAGAATCTGAAACAGGCTCCAGGCTCTGAGCTGTCAGCGCAGAGCCCGACCTGGGGATCCAACCCACGAACTGAGATCACGACCTGAGCCCAAGTCCGACGCTCAACCGACAGAGCCCCCCAGGCGTCCCCCCCCCCCGCCCCCCACTGTGCATTTACTTTGCTCCCATGTAGAGGGAGGACGACTTTTATGAAGTCAATTTTACGAAGGTACAGAAAGCTCGCCGGACTGGTCCCTGAGCTTAGAAGAGCAGACAATGCCACGGAGCCACAAACTGGCAGTCCGTGAGCTGCGTGTGGCCCAGAGACCTGCTCTGCTCCACACACACGGTGCCCCTCACGCACACGGTTTCAGTGTGTTGCCTATGGTTAAAATCAGGTGACTTCCCAAGGTCCGAGGGCACCTGCCCAGCCCCTTCCCGCACCGCCTGTGGCTGGCAAGGGACCGCAGCCCTGGGTCAGACTCTACCTGCCTGGGTCTGCATCCCTGGGGGTGAGCGAATGGGCTTTTCTACGTGTGGTTCCTTTGATGCAGTGTGAGGCCATCTCAGATTAAACAGAGACGTTTCTGTGAATTCGCTTAAAACGTGCAGCTTTCAGCCCACTCCGTTGCTCACGTTAAGCACAACGTGGACTTGTGTTTGGTTTGTTTCAACTCGCTTTAAACCGTGGCTTAGTCCGCCGGGGCCGCTAGATGAGCCCCAGGGACTGGGCGTTTGCTGCTGGCAGCTCTGGAGGCTGGCCTCACGGCCACGTGCCAGTGGGGGCGTGTTCTGGGGGGCCACTCCTCCAGCTGGGGGACTCTGGCTGTGTCCTCATGGGGAGGAAGCGGCTGGGGGCTCCCCTGGGTCTCTCTTACAGGGACCCTGACCCCATTTGCCAGGACTCGGCCAGAGGCACCACCTCCTAATGCCATCACGTTGGGGGGTGGGGGGCCGACGTGGTTTTCGGGGGGGACGCACACATGCAGTGGTTTGACATCCACCTCAAAACGATCACTTTGGGGCCCAATCCCACCTGCCGCGTGCGACCAGCCGGTGGCCTGTGCTGAGCGAAGGCCAGAGGGAAGAGAGTCGCTGCCCCCAGAGGATCCGTGTCCTCTATTCTGTTTCAGGGGGTGGCTCCATCTGGTCCACTAGGCCGTCGGATCCCGGGGTATGTTTATGAAATTGTTTGTAAACGTCAGCGGTGAGCGCCGCCCCTCCCCCAGCAAAGTGACACAGTGACATCCCTGGGGAATCACTGCCACTGAGAGTTCGCAAGACTTGCTGGCCCGGCCATCGGAGGTCCCCGTGACATGGGCGCTGCTCGTCCCAGGCTCTGGGGCAGTGTCCTGGGAAGGGCTCCAAGGGCTGGGGAGCCCTGGGGGGGGCATGGGGGTGGTGGGACTGGCTCCGAGTAGGTGTGAGTGGCACTCAGACCTGGCGGTGCGGTGCGGTGGGCCCAGGTGGCCCGTGTGCGCCCGCAGGTTCACGGGCAGATCCTCCCATCGCTCTTTGCATCCTTGTTACCCCGTGAGGACCCATAGGTCCTTGCCTTGCGTTCGGTCCACCCGAAACATCTGGATAGGAGCCAGCAGGTTCTCTAGGGTCTTCCCTTTGACTTTGAACTGGTTGGGCTGCACCTGAACCTCCCAGCAGCTGCCAAAGCTTCTCTGAGCTGCCAGCACACATACCTGCTTCATCCCAGCACCTCCCTCTGGTCTCAGACACCCCGGCCCCCACTCGCTCCAGCACCTACCAGGGGCTCAGACACCCCCCCCCCCCACACTTCAGCACCTCCCTCCAGTCTCAGACACCCCCCCCCCCAATTCTCTCCAGCACCTCTCTGGTCTCAGACACACCCCCCCACTCTTCACTCCAGCACCTCCCTCCAGTCTCAGACACGCCCCCTCTTCAGTCCAGCACCCCCCTCTGGGCTCAGACACCCCACCCCCCTCACTCCAGCACCTCCCTCGGGTCTCAGACACCCCCCCCTCTTCACTCTAACACCTCCCTCCAGTCTCAGACACACCCCCACCAGTTCTCTCCAGCACCTCCCTCTGGTCTCAGACACCCCCCCAACACTTCCTCCAGTACCTCCCTCTGGTCTCAGACACACCCCCCCCTCACTCCAGCACCTCCCTCCAGTCTCAGACACTCCCCCCCCCCCACTTCATTCCAGCACCTCCCTCTGGTCTCAGACACCCCACCCCTTCCTCCAGTACCTCCCTCGGGTCTCAGACACACACCCCCTTCACTCCAGCACCTCCCTCTGGTCTCAGACACCACCCCCTTCACTCCAGCACCTCCCTCCAGTCTCAGACAACCCCCCTCTTAATTCCAGCACCTCCCTCTGGTCTCAGCACTCCTCCCCACTGTTCACTCCAGCACCTCCCTCCAGTCTCAGACACTCCCCCCCCACTTCATTCCAGCACCTCCCTCTGGTTTCAGACACCCCCCAACACTTCACTCCAGCACCTCCCTCCAGTCTCAGACACCGCCCCCCCTCCTCACTCCAGCACCTCCTTCCAGTCTCAGACACACCCCCCCATTGTCTCTCAGACACACCCCCCCATTGTCTCCAGCACCTCCCTCCAGTCTCAGACACTCCCCCTCTCACTTCACTCCAGCACCTCCCTCTGGTTTCAGACACCACCCCCCCCCCCCCCCCCCCCGTCCCACTTCACTCCAGCACCTCGCTCTGGTCTCAGACACTACCCCCCTCACTTCACTCCGGCACCTCCCTGTGGTTTCAGACACCCCCCCCCCCCACTTCACTCCAGCACCTCCCTCCGGTCTCAGACACTCCCCCCCCCTTCACTCCAGCACCTCCCTCTGGTCTCAGACACCCCCACACCCCACTGCATTCCAGCACCTCCCTCTGGGCTCAGACACCCCACCCCCATCACTGCAGCATCTCCCTCGGGTTTCAGACACCCCCCCTCTTCACTCTAGCACCTCCCTCGGGTCTCAGACACCCCCCCACCCCACTTCACTCCAGTACCTCCCTCTGGTCTCAGACAACCCGCCCCCCCAATTCTCTCCAGCACCTCCTTGTGGCCTCAGACACCCCCCCCCCCACTTCACTCCATCACCTCCCTCCGGTCTCAGACACTCCCCGCCAACTTCACTCCAGCACCTCCCTCTGGTCTCAGACACCCCGCTCTCCCCCCCCCCCCAACTTTGCCTCAGCACCTCCCTCTGGCTGGTCTCAGACTCCCCCGCCCCCCGTTTCCCCCCCCTCCGCTGAAACAAAGCCTGCAGATATTTGTTGTGCTTTTGTCCAGTTCTAGATAGATGCCAAAGAAAAGAAAGCGCAACACCACGTATTTCGAAAGGATTATTCTCTTACAGTTGGGATAAAGTGCCATCTGACACGTGTAGGAAGCATCAAAAATATTAGGATGGGTCATTTAAAAATCCAACGTCAGCTGCTTCTGGGAGCGAGGACACGGGCATTGTATAAGCTTGAACAAAATCTGTACGTTTTTACTGCATGTGGCGGGTGCTTTAGATAAGGGGTTCCTAAAGATCGTGACCACCGGTGCTTAACCCGACTCAGTGTGACAGAGGGTAGGGAGCCCTGCAGCGGCCTACATCCACTCCTTCAGGGACAGTAGTCAAAGAGGTATGACACAGGAGGCAGGAGCACGCTTGCTCAACATGGTAACTGAGCGTCTCACGGCTCTATGTTCCTTCCAAGGAGCCCTAAACCATTCTGTTCCCCCATTTTTTTAAATTAAAAAATGTTTATTTTTGAGAGAGAGAGCACGAGCTGGGGAGGGGCAGAGAGAATCACGCAGGTGCCTCCTTCTGCCAGCACAGAGCCCGACTCAGGACTCAAACTCACAAACCTGGAGATCATGACCCGAGCCGAAATCAAGAGTCGGACGCTCAACCAACTGAGCCCCAGGCACCCCTGTGTCCCCCTTTTTAAGTGATGGTTATAATTTAATGTCACAGGCGACATGGTGGTCACTTTACACATTTTGTGCTGAACTTCAATGGGGTTAACTGGAAAATATTAGAGAAAACGTACTTTTTAACGACCCTACTTAAAAGGGATGATTTGGCAGCTCTAGTGCTATGCTTCCTCTGATGTGTAAGAACATTCTGTAAATTCACGTCTTGTTGCAATTAAAAAACAAAACAAAACAAAGTCAAATCACCAAGCACCATGGTTACCACGGGCCTAGGACAGACTTGCATTTTTTTAAGGTTTACTTATTTATCGTGTGTGTGTGAGAGAGAGAGAGTGAGAGAGAGAGTGAGAGAGAGAGAGAGAGAGAGAGAGAAAGAGAGAGAGAGAGAGATAGAGACTGTAAGGGGGAAGGACAGATTGAGAATCGCAAGCAGGCTCTGCACCATTAGGGCAGAGCCCGACAGGGGACTCGAACTCGGGAACCGTGAGATCACGACCTGAGCCGAAATCAAGAGTCAGACACTTAACCGCCTGAGCCACCCAGGTGCCCCCAGACCTACTTGTATTTTAAGGAACTGTTTGCTCTGAAAATGAATGCATGCATTTATAAAAGAGCCTATACAGTAATGTGAATACTCTTTAGTTATTTCTAGAAGTGATATTAAGCAGATGCTTCGTTTAGTCACAAAGGAAAGTGTGTGTGTGTCTGTTTACAGAGATGCGGCAAATATGCACACCTAAGTATTTACAAACATATGCCCAGGCTTTCCTTCTCTTTGATTCCCAGGAAGATCAGAGCCAAGTTTTAATGCCAACTGTGTCACCCGGTGCATTCATTTCGCTGCTACGGAACATGCAGCCCAATTACCGTACAATCCCTGCTGAATCTCTTTAACTGCAGCCGTTTCTGCCTGAGTCAAGCCGCCTCCCACCACGGCCTGCATCGGTGACACCTGGGTGACACCTGCCGTCACACCTGCTCACCTCCCACCTGCCTCGTAAGCCTGGAGGGGGATGGCCCGGAGCTGCGCCAGTGTCCTACAGGTCGGGGGCTGTCTTTCCGCAACCCCCTCCCTGGCCCCCGCGCTGTGGCCCCCTCTCTGGGCTGCACCACAGTGACTCCCATTCACTCACTGGGCTGCAAACTCACAGAACGTGAGACGGCCACTGAGCATGCCCTGAGGAACCGGGTTACCTGGGGGTCTGCTCACCATGTTCTGTTGGCACAGCCAATAGAACTGCTGGAATTTCTGGGACATCAGAAGCTGTGCACTCCCCACGGCACTCCGGATCTTCCCGAGAACTGTGAACCAGAAGAAAACCAGCTTGAGACCCGGTCAGTTGAAAAACAGAAGCAGAAGCATTACACAAAGGGAGTAAACTCCAAAAGGTGGGAGCCGCTCCTTCTTTTCCGGAAGATTAAAACCTTGAATTTATTGTGCAGAATATGTCCACTGATGGAAGTTCTTTTCCAATCTGTTCCGTTTCTTTTTTTTCCCTTTTTAAAAAATGCTTATTTATTGGGGCACCTGGGTGGCTCAGTTGGTTAAGCACCTGACTCCTTGCTTTCGGCTCAGGTCATGATCTCACGGTTCATGAATTTGAGCCCCGTGTCAGGCTCTGTGCTGGTGTGGAGCCTGCCTAGGATTCTCTCTCCCTCTCTCTCTGTCCCTCCCCTGCTTGCTCTCTCACTTTGCACAATAAATAGAGTGAGAGAGCAAGCAGGGGAGGGACAGACGGAGGGAGAGAATCCCAAGCAGGCTCTGTGCTGTCAGCGCAGAGCCTGACACGGGGCTCGATCCCACAACCTTGGGATCATGACCTGGGGTGAAATCAAGAGTCTGACGCTCACCCGACTGAGCTACCCAGGCGCCCTGGCCTGTCCCTTTTCTGATTTTTGAGGGAAACTCAAGGAATACTACATAGTATCAACGATTAGGAGATGACTCTTCAGTGTTAGGAAGAACTAACTTTGGAAAGGCGGTCTATACTGCAGGAGGTTTTCCTGTTTGTGGCATCAGGACACTTTTATCACGATGCTCACATGAGCTAGAAGATGAGGCAGAAGGATGAATACAAAGACGTTAAGTAGTTATTTTTTACGGATGCCTGAAGATGAAGGTGTTAATTCCCAATTTCTAGAAAATCACAGTGACATCAGTTATCGCATTCAAGTCCCGCGAACAGTGTTTCAGGACTGCTGGTGGCCCTGGGGCGGTGCTCTGAGAGCATCTCCCACAGGAACGCAGGGGACGTGATGGTCTCCCTGCCTCGTGCTCGGTCC
The DNA here is from genome assembly GCF_046562875.1 of Panthera onca. NCBI lineage: Eukaryota > Metazoa > Chordata > Mammalia > Carnivora > Felidae > Panthera > Panthera onca. The sequence goes on from NC_138342.1 coordinate 203,463,970, forward strand.
ATGGCTCCCGCCACTGGCCGCCACCTGTCACCACAACAGGCTCACATCACGGACGTCTGTGGTGATGATGTCCCTCCCACTCCTGCGCGCCCACTGCGATGTGGCCTGAAGTTGACAAATGATTTCTAAGTTGTGGGACTTGAATTAATCAAACGGCACTTTGTAAAAAGGTAAGTGATAACGGTTTTGTCAACGGAAAGGACTCCTGTTAGCAAAGGGCAGGAGCGACCACTTGGGATGGACAGTCGGCAAACAAAAGACTTGGTGAGTGAAACACGGGGGCCCTGCCGCAGTCCCGTAACCTCCAGGCGCCTCGCCGGCCTGCCCCCCGCTCTCACACCCAGTCCATGTAGGTGGCAGCACCATCAAGATTTTGGAGATAATAGCTGTGCTAGATCCCAACTCGCAGGCCTCTCAACAGCACGTAGGAGCCTGCTGGAACACGTTTCCCGCTGCTGGGCCTGGGCCCGGGGACCTCTACATTTCGTTTGCCTGGGAGACGAAAGAGAAGTTATTCCCTCGGTTTATACGGATCCACCCGTCTGGGCCGGAGCAGATCATTCCCTCCCTCTGGCTTTTGTCGTCTCTCTGGCTCTCTCGCAGACTCACAGGACACGGGCAGCGAGGGGCCAACCAAGGCATCTCCTTGGGCTTTGAAGGGGAAGACAGTGGTGGGAGCTTATATTCGCTGACGGCAGGTGGCTAGGGAAGGGGGTGTTTCGCCTTAGCCGGAGATTTGCCCATCAGGGAAGAGGAGGAAAGACACCCCCCCTCCCACATGTATTTATGCGGATTTATCTACATCAGGACATTTCTGTGCTGGAGGTTTGTCTAAAGAAGAGGGGACCAGCGCTCCAGCCCACGGTGTTGTCCCGACTCAGCTCCTCAGGGGCACCCGGGGTCCCTCGGGCACGCTCCACCATCGGGGCCTCGCAAGTGTCCACAGAGGCGGAAACTGAGGTCCGCGTTCCCGCACAGTTTCCCAAACGGTAGTGATTGTAACAGGTGCTTCCAAACCAGCGGCCGTGAGACTCACTCAGTGCGCGCTAGAGACAGGCATTGAAGATTCTGACACCCCGACAGCCAGGCCGCACAGGTGCCGTGTCCCCTTCCCTCGGGCTTGCTCTGGAGGAGACAGTCACAGACCAGAGTTGGGAAGGGCCTCAGTGCCCATGTGACGAAATGCCGTGAGGCTGTGGACACAGATGTCCCACAAGTAAACCCACGGACGTGCCCGGGACACGTTGCAGTGTGTGGGCCAGTCAGCTTCGGGGCAGTCGGCGAAGCACAGGGTCCATCTGCTGAAGCACGAGGACCGGGTGTCCTGCACAGCACGTTCCGACAGTGACTTTCTCTGGGGAAACGCTGTCTAATTAGATTTGCCTGACTTTCTCATCTGCGTACAAGGAACTCAGATTGCCGACCGCCGCTCCCCAGGGTTTTGTTGTTAACGATCTCACACATACAGAAGATCTAAAGAAAAGCATCCGCATCACTTAGAGTCAGCGAGTAACAGTTTGTCACGTGCCTACGTTTGCTTTTCTGAGCCATCTGACAATAAGCCATAGCCCGCCTGTCACCTGCCATCGCCCTGGGCAACCACACTCTCCTTATCCTTCCTAAAGAGTGAGTAATTCCCTCACACAACTAATTCTGCACTGTTTCCAGAATTTTTTTCTTAAGCAGGCTCCACGTCCAGCATGGAGCCCAACAGGGGGCCTGAACTCATGACCCCGAGATCAAGACCTGAGCTGAGATCAAGAGTCGGACACCTAACTGGCTGAGCCACCCAGGTGCCCTTGCTTCTAGGATATTAAAGAGGAGTTTAACACATGGGACTTCCCATAGAAGCGAATACATTGGATAACACTTTGGCCTCCCTTCAGACTTAAAAGTATCATCATGCGTCTTGCTACCTGGGCCCACCCGTCTTCTGCAAATCCATTTCCAAGAGGGGCTTGCCCACTTCCAAGGTGGGTGCCCACACCCACCTCCTTGACCTGATCTGCCAGGCAGCACGGGAGGAGGAAGCTGGCACCAGGGAGGGGAGGGCGCCCGGGTTCAGGACTGAGTGCCCTGGGGATAGGTTGGGGGGGGCGGGTAGGCAGGGGTGGGACAAGGCAGGACACAGTGTCTCCCGGGAGGGGTGAGAGCACCCATTCACAGCTGGATCCCCCAAACTGAACATGTCTCTCTGGCTCTGGTCTCACCGCCACCGAGTGGAGGAATGATCTTGAAATGTTGAAGTTCCACCTGTGAACCCCTATCACCTGCAGGACCGATGAGAACATTTAAAGAGACTTGTTTTGAGTGAGCTGTGGCTGCAGGAATAGAAAGAAGCGGTGGGTCTGTGTGGTTTCCTGCACTCACGGCTCCCTCGGTGGCTAATTACAAGTCAATCCGTTTCACACAATTTCAAGTTTTAATTCCCAGCTTTCACGGTCTTCTTAAAACGTGATTCAACAGAAGTATTAACATAAAGAAAGCACTTCACTGTAGAATCTTTAGCACATCGTGGAGCGATGGGGTCATACCTTGGTGCTGGTTTAGTGTAGTGAAGAGATATTATAAAGGGCGTACGTGGATTCTTGCTCGGGAGAGTTGGCGGACGTCAAAGAGCAGCTCGCGACGTGACTGCTAACGTGCTCACGGCAGGAGCGCCGGGCGCTTCAGTGGGCCGATGCTCTCTATCCGGTGCCTTTAATGCAAATAGCTTCCCATACGGCAATGAAATTGAAGTGAAAAATTCAATTTATTCTCTTCCTCTGTCCTTCCCTGATGTTGTCCTAGTTTGGACACTTTCAAGAGCTACCGATAAGGGCTAATGCTCATCAGAATGCAAATTTACAGAGAACCTTGTCTGACGGTTGCCTCTGACGTGCATGGAAATGTGATGAACTTGCTTGCTCCCGTTAAGTTACTTTTCACGTGTCTACTACAATTTCCAACTCTTGCAAATTTTGGTATGACATGCCAGCAGAACATTCACATGAGCCTTTTCTTTCAAAATTTGAGGTGGGTTTTTGTAGAATTTGCAGGTAGTTTGAAATGATCATTTGAATATTTCTTCCTCCCTGGTCTCTGGGATCTTCCATGACTGAGGTTGTAGAGTGGGTGTAGGAAAATCACTGCCCCCACAGGTGTGTCCCCCTGTAAGGTCTCAGCGTTACTGTTTTCATATTTATCGAGCACACATTTCTGGGGTTTTTTTTTTTGAAATCATATACTTAGTATTTAAAAGTTGTTTAAAGAACAAATTGATGAATGGAAAAGTATAATCTCCAGATTAACGGTAGATCACAGTCAACTCTAAAATCTAGCATCATTCTCCGTGGATTTGAAAACAAGATTTTTCTTTTTTCTTTTTTTTTAAATATAATTTATTGTCGGGATGCCTGGGTGGCTCTGTTGGTTCAGTGTCTGACTTCGGCTCAGGTCATGATCTCACAGTTGGTGGGTTTGAGCCCCAGGTCGGGCTCTGTGCTGACAGCTCGGAGCCCAGAGCCTGCTTCAGGTTCTGTCTTCCCCACTCTGCCCCTCCCCTGCTTGCAGTCTGCCTCTCTCTCTCTCTCTCTCTGTCTCTCTCTCTCTCTGTCTCTCAAAAATAAGAATTAAAAAATATATATACCTTATTGTCAAGTTAGCTAACATGCAGTGTATACAGTGTGTTCTTGGCTTCAGAGGTACATTCCCATGATTCATTGCTTTGGAGCGCACGTTTCGTGTCCATCCAGTTTCATGTGGCTGTGTGGCGCCTGGGATGTGTGGGACCTCCCTGTAGGCGCCTGCCCTTGGCAGCAAGGACCTGGACACCGGTCAGAAGGCCGGGAGCAGTGGCTATCCACCGAGCTGTATGGTGGGCAGGTCCCCAAGGTGCGCGTGGCATCTGCCCCCCTCAGGGCCATCTCCCTTATAGCTGATACTTGTCTGTTCTCTTCTCTGTGGCTGTGCGGCGTCCAGGCAAACTGTGGACTGCAGGGCCCATGTCTTCCTCAGCCCCGTGTCGTGCTCTCGTGGGGTAGCTCTGAGCAATCTCTCTTCTTCCCTCTGCCCGCCACACAGTCTATGAGCCAGGCATCGTCCCATCCAGGGATCACGGCCGGAGTCTCGGGGGTTACCCCCCGTCTTCTGGGGTGGAAAGCAGGTCCTCGAATGAGGAAATCGCTGAAGCCCCACCCGCAGCCCGGGGAGTCTGTGCCTCCACACATCTGACCCAGCAGTGTTTAGATTATCAGCTAATTGGGCAGAGTTGTTTTGGGCAAGAGAACCTGTCAACACCTGTCCGAAGACCCTACCGTTGAGTCCCTCGTGTGGCCCATGTCTCTGTGGACCTACTGAATGAAACTTGGTAGCTTTGGAACAATTGCTTTTATTCAAGAAAAACACCTTATTTGCTTTGTTTCACTTTATGCCATTTACCCGTTGGGCTTAACGTAACGGATACAAAAGTCCCCAAACGCTAGCACAGGAATGGTTTACATTCCCTCCGGAACGTATCTTTGAATGATTTAACAACAGGAAGCCTGCCTGAACACGACTTAACTAAACCAGTATTTATTTGGGCTCATGATACGTTTTATTAATCATAGAGGGCTGAACGGATCTAACTTCGCTCAATCGGTTCAGTGAGCTGTGATTATAAAATTACAGTTTTGGGAAGAAATTATTTCGTGTGATGGAAATTTCAATATTTGGAGCTCAGAGTTCTGGCTTAATGAACCACTTAACCTAATCGTTACTTTTTAAAGGGCGCCATCAGCAATAACCCTATACTTGTTCTTCAAATCAGGGCAAGAACCACAGGTTATCTTTCCTGTTACAAATTATTAGGGAAATATCTAAACGTGACTAATAGGGTGCTAGTTTTAGGTGCAAAGTATACAGAGGAGACACATAATAAATGTGTCCTCTTTGTCCACAAGAAGATCAAGGCGTCTGGGCAACTTCAGTAAAGAAGTTAAGAAAACCACAAGAAGCAGATCCAGTGGATCTGTTCTCTGTTCTCTGCGTCCAAGTCCCGCAGCAGAGCAGTCATCTTAAGTCATTACAGAGTCCTGGGAAAACCGCACACAACCCACATCGGTAGACGGTATCTATAGAAGGGGGAGCGCCCAGGGCACTCCCAGCCCCTAAGTGCCACCGAGGACCTGGAACTCTAGAGGATCCAGAACTCTAGAGCATTCTAGATGCCATGGTCTTACGAGGTGCGAGGGGGAGTGGGACTGTCCCTGTTTATGAAGACTGCTCCTCTCTTCCCCCGCTCCGTCCCCTTTCTTTGTCTCCCCTGCAGAGCACATAGGGCTGGGTGCTGCTGGGGGATAATAAACGTATCAGACATGATCACTGCAGCAGGGCGCCGAAGGCCTCCCATGACAGCAGACGGACAGAGCTTTGGGAAAACACAGGGACTGTCCTATCCTCCAAGAAGAAACGCTCGTCCCAGGGTGTGGAGGTGACGGAGCAAAGGGGCTCCTTCCCGCAGGCAGGTGCACGGTCCGCGTCAAAGCAAAGGTCTTCTTACAGAGTCTTGGGACAGGGGCTCCTGTGCCATCGCCCTCCCTCTGCCCCCTCTGCTGCTCAGCCAAATCCAACTCCCCCTCGAGGCCCTGCACCATGCCACCTTCTCCACGAAGCATCTTGGAATCTCTCCCCTCGACAGCATCTTATACCTCTGAGTTTCTAACGTACCTGCCTGCCTGTCTCCTACTACACGTGATGTTTCCCCCTCGCGATAGTCTTGTCCTGGTCTCACTTCTCCATCCGAGGTAACTGCAGTCTGGGTCTACACTGTACCCTGGTCACTCTCCACTAGCCTACGTTCTGTGCGGTGGTGCCTGGCTCACGGCACGTATCCGGTAAATATCCGTAGGATGTTTATGTTAACAACACAGTCCAAGAAGGCCCCAGAGGTTCAAAGGCTTTAAAAAAGGTGTTTAGGAAACGCAATTGAAGGGCAGCAGAAAGTCACCTTCCACCATAGTTTGCTGGAGAATGTGCTCTCCAACCGAAATTTAAATATTTTGTATCCTGAGATGATGTAATCTTATAGTTGATTCGGGTCATTGCAGGCCATCAAACTGACTTTCGTATATGGTGCCCTTATGGCACTCTTCCCAGAATTTTCTGGAATGTCTCCTATGACAAGACAGTCATGACTTATTGCGATGCTGTTTTGGTGCTGAAGCCTTTTTTAACTGTCGGATCTTTCGTGTTTAGTTTGAGAAAGAACTTGTGCCCTTTTTTCTTTGCTCTCTTAATCTCCAGTGGCTTATTAAGGATACCCCAGGTCTGTATTTTATCAGCTCAGGAGTTCTCTCTGAGGATAAATGGGTGTCCCGGCCAAAACGGAACAGAATGAAGCAAATGGCCAAGGATGGGACTCAGCACTTTATAAGACACAGAAGAAGGTGATCCCCAAGAACACAGATGGGAAGGACGCAATGTAGGGAGGAAGTTTCCAGTAAAAGAATCTCGTGATTTAAGAAATTCAGACAGCACAGTCAGCCCTGAAACACAGCTCTTGACGGGAGATGCCCTGACTCTGACACCTCATTCCACCTCTTTACTCTGTGGGACCTGGGGAAAGAGAGTGACCCCGAGCCTTGGTTTACTTTGATAATGGAGACGATGCTCTCTACCCACCACCCACGGCGAGCCCTTGACGAGGTACGTGAAGAACTTAGCGTAAGATTTGGCACCGGATACATGCTCGTACGTGCTCGTACGCCTTCGTATGTGCTGGCTTAGAGATTTCTTCCTTTAAAAAATACCCGTTTGAAAGCTGATTCTTGGAAAATGATGACTGGGTTAAAAGGACACATGAAATATGGGAAATTCGGATAAGGGAGCTCTTGTGCTGGACCACCTTACACACATCAGTGGCTGGCGACCCTCGTTGCTCTGCACACAAAGGGAAGCCAGAACTTCTAGGGTGTGTCCTGAGGGTGCAGATTCGGAAGATGACAGGATAAAATTGGCGGACACTCTGTGGAGCTAAGACTGACCGCTATTACCGCTGCGTCTTCCTCCCGTCTCCTCCTCCGCGGTGCTCCGCTGCGGAGCCACGGGATGGGGGACGTGCATCCCGACTGACCACCCGGCAGGTCTGCGCGCCCCAGGCCCTGCAAGAACTCACGCCGAGCACGCACACACAGTGGGGACGGCAGCCCGGCCCCGATTTCCCACCAACGCACACAATTTAGTTTTCCTGTGTCTTGTCTTTGGGAGAACGATTGTAAGTCCCTGTGACGAGAAAAACAATTTTGCCAAGCCGACGCACATACCGACGAGTGAGAACAACGTGCGGGAAGTAAGCGAGTTTTCAGTACCACAATTGTGAGCAAGCCCTCCACTGAATGTGCCCCAAGCAGACAACAGATTGGGACAAACGCATGGGGACGGTGCGAGACACCAGCGGCCAGAGCCGGCCAGGGAGCAGGTTCAAATGGCTCACCCTGGCAATGCTTCCTCCAAAATACTCAGGGTCTGATGGCGGCCCAGGTAAACAACATGTGGACTTGGATGACTCAGAGAGAAATGTGGGGGAAGGAATTAGCGATTTAAGGGCAATCTCTCTCTTTCCTCATAGGTTGGCACCATAAGTTCTAACAACTAGAGATCCATACACCAACTATTTTCTTGGCTTCTAGGATCCCAGGGCCATTTTACTCTGTAGGTTATGTGAAGTCCATATAATTTCATCACTGCATTTCCGTTTCTAGATTACTGACGCATTCTATTATGGCAGCCATCTAGACATGTCACGCCAGGCACAATTCCCAAGGACGTCAGCAATCTTTTTGAACTTGCGAATTTGTAGCGACCTAGCAAATGTACAAAGGAATTCATGGAAAGTGAACAACCACTTTAAAGACAGCATGATTTGTCGAGTCAAGACACTCAGAAATGCCTTTGAGAAACTGTACTGTGCTAAAGACCAGGGGTTAGTTCTAAGTACGTTGCAATTATTCTCATGGTAATCTTGTTCTAAAAACAAAGACGGCGGGTACTTGCTTGGAAGTCACATGCAGTGATTTGTGAAGGAGGCCGCTCTGACAATCCTCAAGATAGGGTTCTTCAGGGAAATGGGGAGCAGGTGGGCAAAAAGGGACGCTGTCCCTTCCTGCACAGAGAGGCAGAGACCCATCTGAGCCATTAAAGGTTGGAGCAGATCTGCTCTGCGGACCCTCATTCAGGAAGGTCAGATCTGCGCGCGGCACTGCAATGGGAACGCACCGTCATGGGGCCGGTTCAATCTCCTATTCGTCTCCAACTTCTCTTTGGCATAAAGCCAACTCCACTCCATGTAAACACGGGGCGGGAAGGACTCGAGAAAACAGAGTGCTCCACGTGGAGAGAGCTGGCACGTGGAACACGAGATTAAGGATGCTAAGGACACCACAGTCGGCACCACCGGGCTCACGATCTAACAAAACCCGGGAGGAGCCCCTGGAACATGTTACCGGTTGCTTTTCTGTTCGTTCTCTTGTCTGTTCTCTTGGAATTGAGTGGGATGCAGTTTCAATTTGCCCAAGTATCAAAGGACATTCCCCCATTAATACTGGCACCTGCCCGTTCATGCAACTGCCCAGGGACGGGGTTAAGAAGCCACCGGAGGCTGTGCTCTTACTTTCCTCCGAAAGGTCATTCTCCTCTGCCTCTCTCTCCATGTCCTTGCACCAGCCTTCCATCCTCTTGGTCTCCGTGTGTAGCAGCTTCACAAACCACGAGCCGTCCCTGCGGCACGGAGACATCCTCCCGGTGTCTGCCGTCTCGACGCACGGCTCCAGCCAGGGCTCGGGAGGGGGCAGGGTGGCAGTGTCCACGGGCGCCCTGTAGTCCTCTCTGTAACTAAAGACCCCCTGGGTCCGGACAGTCCTGACCGCCCCGTACTGGGTGGGCGTGCTGGGCTCCGAGTGCCGCTGGAAGGCGGGACCAAACTGCAGGCCCTTGTCCTCCATGGTGACGCGTCCCGGGAAGCCCTCCAGCTCCAAGTCTGCTTGGACGGCGGCTGTCACGCTGTTCGAGCGCTTAAAACGTCCATGTCTGCGGAGGCGGGAAGGAAGAAAAACGAAAGGCTTTCTGAGATGACTTTCTGCGGCACACCTACGGCGAGCTCGCACACAGCACTCCTGCGATGCAGCGAGCCAGCGGCTCAAGGGAAGGTGAGCGTTTTCACCTCTACTGCCGCTGCTCTGGGGTCCCAGCTATGAAAGCACATTGGGTTTCGCTCATAAGCAACCTCTGACATGCACCTACGTCTCAGTGCCTACATAATGCCCACTTAAGACATGAGTGTACTGTAGGGCACAGTGAGGAGAGCGGCCCGTGAGACCCCTCCGCCTTGGAACAGTGACCTCCCTTTGCAAATCCGCCACAAGTTTACGAACTCCCGTGTGTTGCATGCAGGTAAAAGTAAGGCCGCGTTGCTTCTTTGATACAAATAACTTCTGTACCCTCTGACTTCTGGGGACACACTTCAGGACGTGAGTTTCTCCTCCTTTCTGAATATCTTAATATCGTCTCCATTAAGTCTTTTATGCAAAATAATGAATCTGAGCTCTGACTTTAGCAGGTGTTTGAAAAACATTTTCATCGTATGTATTTGGAGGCCACCCGTGCCTGCACAGCCAATTACTGAAATGATGGGTAGGAAAGGGCTTGTAATTGGAGTCCAGACATTGCTGGGTGAGAACTCTGTGTGTGTGTGTGTGGGGGGGGGGGTACATCCACACTGTACCCTAACTAAACATTCTGGCTTCTCCCCATTTGAACCTGCAGATGGCAATAGCTGTGAGAGCAGCTGGTTAATGAATGTGCCACTTACTTTCTTTGCTGGAGGCAAACAAGAGAGCAAGCCAGGGATGGGACGGAAGGCAGCAAGCCCAGATTCCCCAGTGCAGAAGCCGTCCAGCCTCTGAGAGGTCTGTTGGGAGCCTGGGAAGCCATTAGTTTGTGGTCTGAATATCTCCGCAATCAAAACCTTTATGGGTTGGGTCCTAAAACCCTCCAATGAGAATGTCACCCAGGACCTTACCAGCTAGATGTGAACAGAAGTTGTAGATGTAATGATGCTCTCATTAAAATTCATTTTTATGAAATTTATACGATATGTTATTTTAAATACAAAAGAATCATCCTGTTCTTGTTGCAAAATAACACTATCCTAATAGACATCTCTTACTCTGTAGTTGAAGTCATGGTGGCTAAGGTCTTAAACATCTTTCCTTATCTCTCTTTCTTTTCCTTTTGACATTATTAGGTGAGAAGGCATGCATCTGGTCGACTCTCAGGCCGATGTGCTCTTCCTTTGGGTGAAGAACTTGGCTTTCAGAGCTGTCAGATTTCATAGGCAGTAAATTACTTTAGAAAGAATTATTCCCTTGCCTCTTGCAAAAACAAGACACAGGTGGATGCTAATCCATACTTGAACGACATATTGAAAAGTATAAATATATGACCCTATTTCCACGAGAGGCATGAATTATTGATGGTCAGCATGATCTAGGTGTTTGCAGTCAGGTTTCTAACAGATGGTTCCTGCTGGGGAACCTCATATCCCTAACAGATCCTTCCTGCTGGGAACCTCGTATCCCTAAAAGACCGTTCCTGCTGGGGACATCGTATCCCTAACAGATCGTTCCTGCTGGAGACCTCATATCCCTAACAGGTTGTTCCTGCTGGGGACCTCGTATTCCTAACAGATCACTCCTTCCTGCTGGGGACCTCGAATCCCTAACAGATCATTCCTGCTGGGGACCTCGCATCCCTAACAGATGGTTCCTGCTGGGGACCTCGCATCCCTAACAGGTTGTTCCTGCTGGGGACCTCGTATACCTAATAGATCGTTCCTGCTGGGGACCTCGCATCCCTAACAGATCACTCCTTCCTGCTGGGGAACCTCATATCCCTAACAGGTTGTTCCTGCTGGGGACCTTGCATCCCTAACAGATGGTCCCTGCTGGGGACCTCGCATCCCTAACAGATGGTTCCTGCTGGGGACCTCGCATCCCTAACAGATCCTTCCTGCTGGGGACCTTGCAATCCTAACAGATGGTTCCTGCTGGGGACCTCGTATCTCTAACAGATTGTTCCTGCTGGGGACCTCGTATTCCTAACAGATCACTCCTTCCTGCTGGGGAACCTCGTATCCCTAACAGGTCATTCCTGCTGGGGACCTTGCATCCCTAACAGATGGTTCCTGCTGGGAACCTCGCATCCCTAACAGATGGTTCCTGCTGGGGACCTCACATCCCTAACAGATTGTTCCTGCTGGGGACCTCGTATTCCTAACAGATCATTCCTTCCTGCTGGGGAACCTCGTATCCCTAACAGGTCATTCCTGCTGGGGACCTTGCATCCCTAACAGATGGTTCCTGCTGGGAACCTCGCGTCCCTAACAGATGGTTCCTGCTGGGAACCTCGCGTCCCTAACAGATGGTTCCTGCTGGGGACCTCACATCCCTGACAGATCGTTCCTGCTGGGGACCTCGTATTCCTAACAGATCATTCCTTCCTGCTGGGGAACCTCGTATCCCTAACAGGTCGTTCCTGCTGAGGACCTTGTATATTTCAAAGGGGCTGATTACCTCTTCTCATCTTCCACCTGGACGCCGACAGAGTGGTATTCCCGCAGGCCTCGGCTCTCCGTGTCCGAATCTGTGGCTGTTTCCACCTAGTATAACACAGAACATCTTATTTTAGAACCACGACAGGGGACCTTGGTGAGGGACTGTTTTTTGTGTGTGTTCATTTGCTGTAATTAATTGCGCATGTAATTAATACAGAGTTCCACTTGACCCAGTAAAAATCACAGAGAGAGGGAAATGCATTGTACTGGTGTAATTACATTGCTACTGCGTTTCATCAAAGTTTACATAACTCCTTGAACTCAGTGTTGTGCTCTGATCTCTTAAACCTATGCAAATACAACTGCTTAGCTCAGCTAAGGCAAGAAAGAGGCTTTGTTGGGTTGCATTATTATAGGGCTGAAAAGCTCCTATCACACCCTACAGTGGAGAAAGTAAGTACAGCACGAACCAGAGCTTGCAACAACATAAGCAATTTAATGGAAGTATACTGGTGGCGGTATCCACATACAAAAACACACGGAAAGGACTTTCAGTGTTTACCGGGGATATTGAGGCAACGTCTCTGACTGTTCCCACCTGCAGGTGTCTCTTGTTTGCTACCAGGACTGTGTGCGGCAAGGCCATGTCAGAACACAGCAGAGACTGCATTTCCCATGGAGTCCTGATCGTGGTTCTCCTTGCCAAAATCTCTCCCAAACCCAGAAAGCATTTCAGGACCACGAGCAGGGACACACGAGGGAACTCTGAGACACTCCGTTTTGTGGAAAACAACAACAACAACAACAACAACAACAACAAAAACCTCTCGGTGCGAAAAGTCTGTGAAACCAAAGGTTAGTTTAATCGTAAGTATTATCCTGGCTATGCAAACATCCCTTTCCTTTTTCCCAGAAAAGATTACTTACTATATCAGTAGGATTTTGACCCCAATCTAAAATGCCACAGCTAAGTTGTAAAACACATTTTTTTTTCTTAAAAGTATTAATGATTGCCACAAGGGTAAGATATAACCCATTAAACAAACAATTGTGACATTCTCTTCTGTGATGATGAGAGACTGTTGTTGTAATTTGTGGCTGTCCTATGGCTGAGCTCATACCATCGAGGGCCAACTAAATTTGTGGCAAAGAGAAATAATGATCTTGATAGCTGATAATTTGTTTTATGCTTACCCCGCACCAGGCCCTGTGCTAAGAGCATAGGAAGCATTATTGCATGGAGTGCCCACGATACTCCTGCTGTTACTTCCTGCCACACTGGACAGCTGAGAATCAGAGAAGGTGAGAAACTTGCCCAGGGGTGCACAGCTCACTAGGGCAGAAGGAGGGTTTACACCTGAGTCTCTCTGACTGCAGCACCAGGCTCTTCCTAATTGTTTGCGGCCGGAATAAATCCGGCTGCGTGAAGACTCTGGCACCCCCAAGAATCACCGAGAACACCCCCTCTTACTGCTGGAGTCCCGAACACGTACACACAGGTCGCACCTCCTTTGTGTCGCGTGGTTTGACATGGGGTGACCCCCAGGGGAGGGACACTGTTGAATCAAAATCCTATCCCCGCTGCTGTCTCTCCTTCCCTCTCCAGTTTTAAGGGGGTCATGGCTTTGATGAAGTTCACCTTCCTGGTCGTGGAGACTGTTATCACTATTATCTTACACAAAGGATCACAATAAAAATTAAAGTATTGGGAACATCGTCCCCGTCAGAGCAAACAGAGCTGCCTTGTGTCTTATCTGCTTGCTACTCCGTTTTATGAACACGACCTAATTTATCTGTAATCAGTCTTCGCTGGAGGGGTAATGTGCTTATTTCTAGTTTTCTGCCATTATTTATGCTGCTGCTATAGATATGCATCTGCACGTGTGTGTGTGCTTTTGTGACTATTTTCACAGCACGGGTGATTTCTGGGTCAAAGGTATTACTATGCCTGACGATTTTGGTCGATGTCGTCGAATGTGATAGACTCATAATATGGGGGAGATCACTGCGTACATATACTTTTAGAAAGACTTTTGTAATGGAAAGAGCACAGGGTTTTATCATCAAGATGTTAAGAATATTTGCTTCACTTCTACTTTAGGATTTTGGTCTACCAAATTACCTTACTCTGGCAAACGTGTGAGGCGTTCGTCGTAGCGGTAAGGTGAAACACAGCGGGTAGTCATGGAGGAGAACGGTGACATGGGGTCGGGTATGATTTGCTCAAGACACAGAACGCTATGCAGCTGCGACACGGAAGATGCTTATGGTCCAAGGCACATTAGCAAGTGGCGTGAATGGTGCAGTCGGGAGCTGTGTGCGTACACACGAAACACGCACATATTCACGGGCATGTGAACACGTTGCATAAGTGACTAATGCATACAAGCAGACAGTAAGACATCTTCTCCCCTTGTCCCGTCTGCACATCCCCTCCACTGGACCCCTCTTACGTTCCTAGCAAATGAGGAGAGTACAGCTTCTGGAGTCAGGTTCTGCTACTGCCTGGCCCTGTGACCCTCCGGTGAGTCTCTTAGATTTGGTTGAATCTCTTCTTCCTCGTCTCAAAGATGAGGGGACATCGGACACTTCATTTAATTGTAAAACGCCACAGGAAGCCAGAGTCACGGGTGCCTGTCCACAGCAAGTGTTAACGCTCTGTCTTCGCACCTCAACTGTTAACAGTCAGGTGTGTGTGATATGGACATTAAATTTGAGGAATTTCACAGATTTACAGTGGTTGTCACGTGTAACTTTCTTGAGGGAAAAACGTAGTTATCCCTATTTTCAGAAGGTAAAGGCTGAGGGGGATGGTAAAATCATGTGTCGCCTGGATGAGCTAAATACTTATCCATTTTGGAAATCCTGGGACCAGAGACCCTTGTATAGATGGAAAAAAAAAGCAAATTTAGGACACAGAAAAGGAATTACTACTTTACACAGTGGGAAGGAAATGAAAGGAATGTCTTCCCAAGAGGAGACTCTGGCTAGAAGGGTCGAGTGAGTGATCTTAAAAGGTTTGAGAACTATAGACCGATGTTCATTTTCACAAGACCGGCCGTGGACTAGGCTTCGAGAGGAAAGCTGTATTTTAAGCGAACTCTTTCTGAAGGGCTCCCTGATGCACGGGGACAGACGCCTCCGCAGTCACCGCAGTGGGTGGCGAGTGCCTTCACGGAAGACCGACCCAGCTCTGCGCACCCCGCAGCGGCTCTCCCTGCGTAAGGCCAGAGCACTGGGAGCAGAGCCGTGTGCCGTGGGGAGAGGCAGGGAGGGGGACTTCTAAATACGGTCCATGCTGTTGCGTGCGTGCGTGTGCACGTGTGACTGTGTCCGTGTGTGTGTGTGTGACTGCGCGAGTGTAGTGTGTATGTGCAAGCGTGCACGTGCATGTGTCTGTGTGTGCATGCACATGCCTGGCTGCACACGGGAGCACACACGTGTGCATGTGACCGTGTGTGCTCCAGCAGGTGCACAGTGAGTCTATGTGAACACACACGCACGAGCGTGCACACAGCACACGCACGAGCATGCTTGCACATGTGGGTGGGTATGAACACGTGTGAGTGTGCGTGTGAGGTGTGAGCCCACGGGTGCGCGCGTGTTGAGTGTGCATGCAGGTGTGTGCAGACACGTAAGCACAAGTGTACACAGGAGTGTGTGTGTGTGTGAGCGTCCAGGCACACACGTGTGAGCATGTGCATGTCGGGGAGTGTGAGCTGGACGGGAGGCGGCCCCCGTGTGCCCTGGCCCCCGTCTCCTGCACGTAGGGGTTTGTGGGAAGTCGGCTGACGAGCTGCTGTCTGAGCCCCGCTTCCCCAGGACCCAAGAGAAGGGTCCAGGCAGGCAGCCGGAACGGCCGTGGGCCGCGGCTCCGACGGCGCGTCTTTGGCGGCTAAACGCGGATCGCTTCCGCTCTGCCTTCAAGACCTGGCGCGCGGCTGGGCAGGCGCACGGGGGCCGTGTCTCCCTCGGGGACCTGTTCCACGCCCAAGAGAGAAACGTGATCTGCCGGCCTGCCTGCCGGGAGAGGCTCAGCGCAGCTCTGAGAGCAGATGGCGGGGTGGGGGTGGGGGTGGGGGGCTTGCGGGGACGTGCGGCGGCTCAGGCTGGCGAGGGAGAAGTCCGCGTCGGCGGGCAGACCCACGCTCGCTCGGCCGGACGTTTGAGTGGAGTAACGAGGGGCCCGCATCGATGCCGCCGTCCCGTCCCACAACCCGGGGCTGCAGCAGACCGTCACTGCTCGCGCATCCGGCCGGGACAGCTGAGGCAGGGGGCCTGCGCGTGAAGCCGAGCCGTGCTGCCCGCGGACAGGAGACACCTTGCGAGGACTCACAGACACAGACGCAGACGCACAAGCGGAGAAACCCCGTGGTGACGGACCAATCACAGACACGAACAGAAAGGGACACGAAGGAGAGAGGCACGCGTCACCGTCCGGGGAGGGGGGGGGGCGGGGCTGGGGGCGGGGCGTCACGGTACCGCCCCCTCCCGCGGCTAAGGCTGCGGAAGGCCTGGGGTCCTTCCCCCAAACCCGCAGAAACGGCGGAAAGACGTCGTGCGCTGTGCGTCGTCTGGTGTCCTCGTGCGGACGAGAGCCCGCCGTGCTTGTGGGAGCGTGGTCGGCGGTCAGGCGGGCCTCCCCCCGGGAGCCGGGCCGAGCGTGTGCCACGCTAGCCTCCTTCCTCTACGGGCGACGGGGACAGACCGGGGCGGACCGTGCTCGTCCACGCGAGTCGCAGGAATCGGGCCCGGTGAGGCTCGCAGAGGGCACCGTGCGGCCCTTCCCTCGATTCTCCCGCAAGGCCCCCCCTCCGTCCTTGGACGCTCACGGCCGTGTACCCGGAGGCAGGTCCCGGGCCCCCGAGCCTCAGTCTCCCCGTCGGGAACTTGGGTGTGGTAACAACGGCTCCCGGGGGTGTGAGGTGAGAACGGGCCCGTACCGGGGCGCCAGGGGCACGGCGGCGTCGCGAGCTGCGCCTTCCCAGCCGGCCGGCCGGCCGCTGCTCCGGGCCCTCGGGGGTCTGTGGGGTCTTGCCCTCCGCTTAAGTGGCCCCCTCACCCCTTTTCCTGGTGCTTTGCTCTTTGAGTGAGCTGCCTACACTCCCAGCTGTCACTTCTTTGACTTATGTACGCTAAGACGGGTTTCTGTGACGACGTGTCCTCTTGGCTCCTCTGTTCTTTGGTCTGACAACTGCCAGGTTACAGGCTCACAGGATATTGTGCATTTTTTCTGCCACAAAACAGAGCTGAGTCCAGCACACGCGCGCACTCACACTGGTTCTCACGGACCACTCGGCCACCGTCACCCGCACGCCACTTATCAATCCGACATTTACCGAGCACTTGCTATGTGCCAGGCGCTGTGCTAGGCGCTGGGGTGTGAAGAGGGGGAGGGGCAGCCCTCCCAGACACGCGCTCCGGGGGCGGCTGCAGCAAAGGCTTCTGGGAAGCGGTTTACGCGGGAACCGCGGGAAGCAGTGAGTGGTGGCAGCGGGAGGAAGAAGGACGTTCCCGCAGAGGGAAGGCGTGCTTGCGAGAAGCACAAAGGGCCACGGGGCAAGTAAAAGTGTGGGGGCTTCTGGGGGGGGGGGGGTGTGAGGCGGAGGCGGGAGGGGGCACTGCCGAGCGGCCGGGTGACCGAACGCGACACGTGTTCCTGCTCTTAGCGGACAGTGTCAGAGGCCGACGTGCCCCTCCTTGTCCACGGCTGGCGTGGGCAGCCAGTCGGAAGCCGGTGGCAGGGGAGAAGGCCAGAGGGTGCGGGGGCGCCCGGGGGTGTGGAGTCAGCCTCCTTAACTCGGGGACCGCACACGTCTTCCCTGGAGACGTGACTTCAGAGCCAGGACGGCCAGGGACCCCGGAGCCCCACGTCCCACCGCTGGGGCCCCGGCAAGCCCGTCGACTGCCGCGTTACCGGCCCGGTTTGAGCCTCATCTTTGCCCTCGTCAGAGTGGCGTTAATTGCACGTCACCGGGGAGGCGGTCAGCGGGGAGCACCTAGCATAGCGCCTGGCATATAGAATCAGGACAGAGAGAGGTGACAGAGCGTTTGTATGAATAATCCAAAACAGGGAGAGAAAATAAAAATTCATGCGTACTTGGCTTTGGAGTATATCTTGGTACTTACATCTGACCTTGGGTATGGCTGATGTTCTGGGAATTCAGAATCCTAAACAAAACAATGAAGCCACAGTGTGGAGACCTGGTTCAGACGACCTAGTCGAGCGGGCGGTCTCCCCAGCCTGCTCTCCCGTGTCCCCGGGATGCCCGGCACGCGCGGCCCGCGGTCGGGGCTCCGTTCACCCTCTCCCTGGCGGCCAGGAAGTCCTGATTTTACAACTTCCGGCTGCACACAGGCTGAATGGAGGCGAGCCGCGCTGGCAGAATCTTGTGGGGACAGTCGCCGAGGCAAGACAGGGTCGACGTGAGGGTGACCTGTGCCCCTGAGTGAAAGGGGGCTCCTGGGTCCTCACCACGTGCCTCCCGCCCCCTGCCCGGAGACCGCGGCACCCTGTGCGGGCAGCGCGTCGGGATCTCGGGCGGGAATTGGGGCCTCGGGGTGCCGTGATCCCTCGGTGGTCTGAAACTACGGGCCTGGCTTTGCCTCCCCCACTACAGGCCCAGAGCGCCCCACGGCCGGCGCACAAGCGCCTTCTGGGGGCCGTGACCTGAGCAGCTGTGGGCTCGCCTCAGTCTTTGTTCCTTTTACCGTTTTATTCCCAATGCCCTTTCCCCCCACTTAAGTGTTTGGCCAAAAGACTGGAAGGCTTTCAAAACACCAGGGTCCACCAAAAATACCATCCTTCCGAAGCATCAAAATGAGCTGTCTGCACACTCTCTAAGCGGCCGGTGGCCCCTAGAAACTGCCCTGGGGGGTGGGGGACCCAGGGTGGCAGGGGCGGGTGTGAGGCGGGGGCCCCAGCTGCCCCCGGGGGGGGGGGGGGGGGGGGGCGCCGGGCTGCAGACTTGCAGGCTGCGGTGCGGACGAGCTGGGCCCGGCTCTCGCGCTCCCCGCCAGGGCCCCAGGGCGGCCGGGCGCCGTGTGTCAGTCTACGCTATTCGCAGAGCCCGCTGAGCGGGCGGCAGAGAGAGTCTACCTGGATCCCGATGGAGGAGCGCCGGCTCTTGAGGAAGTCTTCCGCCTTGGACACCAGGACGGCCTTGTCGCTGGTCCGCGTGGAGCCGCTCTGGCCCTCGGCAGCGAGGCGCTGGGCCGCGGCCGTCTCCAGGGCGAGGCTCATGGCCTTGTTGCTGTCCAGACTGTCCGTGGAGTTGTAGAGGCCGCGGCCATCCTGGGGCCACGGGGACGCCCTCTGGGCGCGGCTGTCCTGGTAGGCGTCCTGGGTGGACTCCGTGCTACTCTGCGCCGTCACCGAGATCAGGGGCTTGGACGTGGTGCGCGGGGGCACGGGCGGCGGGGTCTTCTTGTAATTCGCGTACGACACGGCTGCGAGGGAAATCAGAGTCCCATCAGCAGAAGCACCTTCCCCTCCCCCGCCCGGAAACCGGGTCCCCCGTCCGCCCCCCTACGACCCGCCGGGCCTTTCGGAACCCGTGGCCTAAGAAGTAGCGCAAACCGTGGGGGGAACCGCGTGCTCACCGAGTCCGCACAGATACACTCGTAACAGAGGAAAAGGGTGAAGCCCCCCCCCCAAATGCAACAATGGCGGCCGGACTAAGGGAGTTCTGACTCAGCAGGACAGACGGCGAGCATCGTGGGCAATGCTCGTGTCTTCGCGCCCCGCTAAGGAGCACGACACGCTAAATTATGTCCAGATGAAGGAGGAATGTACTTGCAAAGAAAACCTGTGTACAGAAAAAAGGTTAGAAGCACAGAAAACCTTCGCCAGGTCATCATCGAGGGAAAGCGTGGTTGACCGTTCTCTCCTCCGCTTCTGTGTTTGAGGAATGTTTGCGATGAGCAAGTTCTATTCTTCCAACGGACACGAATGTGATCTGAGAAGCTTGCTCCCTGTAAGGACATGCTTACTGGGAGTAAGCATAGACGTCGGTGGAGAAGGGACACCGGGATCCCAGATCAACCCCCAGCCCAAGCCTCGCTCGCGTGTGTGCCCCTCACCAGCCGCCCTTCTCCCCCTGTCCTTCACATCGGGCTTCTCCACCCCCAGCCACAGTCAATCCACCGAAGAATACAGACGTATCTGGACGTGGAGTTACACTAAATGTCTCTGAACTCATTAGACACCTTTGCCGGGCTCAGTGTGTTACTTATTTTTCAAGTGACGACGAACTAGTCCTTTTTCACACGATTGTGTTTTCCATTACAGCTGATGATTTTCCTTTTTTAATTAAAAAAGTTTATTTTTGAGAGACAGAGACAGAGTATGAGCAGGGGAGGGGCAGAGAGAGCTGGAGACACAGGATCTGAAGCAGGCTCCAGACTCTAAGCTGTCAGCACGGAGCCTGACATGGGGCTCGAACCCACGAACCGTGAGACCATGACCTGAGCTGAAGTCGGACGCTCAACCGACTGAGCCACCCAGGCACCCTGATGATTCTTCTTTATGTGGAAAGAAGAGCCCACAGGAATGCTTCTGAAACAGACTCCTTCACCACGGTGCCGTGCAAAAACGCACGCACGCGGTCCATAGGCAGGTGAGGGCTGCTGTGTGCCCGGCTGCATGTGCATGGGAGCATCTCTTGGGGAGCACTTGGCATCCCCCCCAGGGGGGAGAAGACTGGGCAAGTTTCACCTACGATTTTCAGAAGCTGTCCTGAGTCACCGTCCTGCTGCGGCACTTGGGAGCACAGGATTTCCCCTGTTCTGTTCCTGAGGATTTCAATGCCCTTCCCTGTTCCCTATCCTCTCCCCCAATTACTGCTTAATCTGTGTTAATGGGTTTTCCTAATAAATAAAACCTCAGATGTCATTCCAAATAAAAGTCGGCAAATGACAAAATAAAGCGAGTTTGTCACGTCAGGATGATCTGAGTTTAAAGGCATCAAAACTGCACATGAAAATTTATGAAACGGACACATGTTTAAACGAATGCATCAAAAGAGACTCTGGAAGGTAGGAAACAGATGGAGGGAGACAGTTTTTGGAAACACAGGCTTTGAACTCTGTCTACACAGAGGAGCATCTAAAAATCACCTTTCTTATTTTAATGATTTCCCCCCTAATGTGGATCAAGCTCTAAAGGAAGATTATTGAACACGGACCATACTCGAGGCGTTATTCTAGGAGATTCAGACATGCACGCAGTATGGTTCCTGAGCTCAAACACAAACTGCTTGACGTGTTGAATATAAGGGTGCGGGCCTCGGGGGTGGAGGCTGTTGGTGCCTTCTCTGCACCGCTGGGCACCGTTCCCTGTCCCGGGACATCCCTCTCATCTCGTGTCCTGGGGTCACCTCTGCCGAACCCCTGCCTTCCCCGGAGGGCTTGGACATCCTCCTCTGGGAGTGTCCCGCCCTTGCTGTCAAAGTGGCTGAAGTGGCTAGGTTGGTGGCAGAGGGCTCGGTCTCCATCGGATCTCAGGGAGTCACAAGGGCGCTCGCCCCTGCACCTACCCACTGACGTGTGGTGGGTCTGCTTGGGTCTCTGCCTGTGAGACGCTCACTGCAGCCGCCTGCCCTCTCCCGCCCTCCCTGTTCCTTCTCTTCCTCTCTGGCTCCCACACCTTCCCTGTCACTAAACTTCAGAGGCCACCAAGCCCTTGCTCTGCTGGACTTTACCTCCTTCCCCGCTCACCAGCCGCCTCTCAGCCCCATGCTCCTGAACCCTGCGCGGCTCCCTCTCGGGTCTGTAGGGATCCACAGGAGGGTGTCTATGGGACTCACCGCAGATCAGCGGGCAGGTATCTGCCGAGGGCACCGTGGGCCACGGTGGGGCTGCTGCCGGGGAAATCCACAGAAGTGGGCCCGCTGGCCCCACGGGCCACGGTGTTCAACCTCAGAGCTGCTAGGAAGCCCCTCCCCCCGGCCCCCGCCCCCAGCTCCGGCCCCGGCCTGCAGCCTCAGCGGAACCCTCTGTGTGCGGGTACCCTCGCCTTGGCTGGCCCTCCCCCCGCTTCCTGGCCACCCTCTTTAGAGGCTTCTGCAACAGGTGGTCGGCGACAGATGCCTGGGTTCGGACCCCAGTGCAGCCTGCTAGCGGCCGGTGGGACATTCGGCAACAGCAATTTTAACAAAATCTCGCGCATCTGCCAAGTGGGGATAAAGCAGCCCCCGTGCTATGATTTGTTTCGAGGATAAAATGTGTGAGCACACTGATGGCACCTGGACCGGCCTGCGCCCATGTGTGCTGGCTGCAGTCCTTTGCTGTGTCCCGTCCCTCCTCTGTCCCACAGTGTCTGCCTCCTCCCGGAGCCAGCCCGTGCCCCACCCTTCTCCGTCCTGACCTTCCTCGACCTAAACTTTTGTTCTTGATCCTTAAACAGCCCACTTGAAAGGGTCCATCTCCCCTTGGGAGATCACATCCAGCCTTTGTCTATACCGTGTCCTCCTGTGTCGCTGCACCTCCCCGCCCCCTCACCTGCACCATCTCCACCCCCCTCACCTGCACCTTCCCCACCCATCGCCCCCCTCACTGCTTCAAGGGCCTCCAAGGACAGCATACAAAGGCCCACTTTCAAGTCCCCAAGCCTGTGACTGTGTTGAGCCCCATTTCCCCTCTCACATTTACTGTTGGATGACTTCATCCTATGTCTCCAACACGGCGACACATCCCCTTCCGGGCTTCAACTGTTGCCCCTGACTGGCCCCAAAGTCACACCCTCCTGTGCTGCAGTTCCCATTATGGACGGGGACAGCTTCTGGTCTGCGGCCCAGTTCTCTCAGACTCAGCACTCAGCTCTCTCTGTGGCTCGTCTGGCGCAAGGGCACCCCTTGGGTTTGTCCTCCAGACGGGACAGTGATCCTCCCTGGCCCCAAGCCAGTCTCGTGCAAGCTTCCTCACTGCCGTCTGTGAACGGACTCTGGTCTGCTCCCCTGGCTTCGTGCCCGTGCTCCTGAGTCTTGAGCGCGCCATCCTTCCTCCTCGTGGCTGTTGCTGGCCTCAGTGATCACCACCCTCTCCAGCCCATCAGTCCTCTGGATCACACGTGGATGCTCCACAGACATCGCTGCAGGTGCCCCACGTGGCGCCTGTCTCTCTCAGGCTCTCGCCTCCTTCCTTTTATTTCCATCTTGTGTCTCATACGGGAGGCCTTCCCTGGGCCTCTCCTGACTCTCAGGCCCAGGAAATCTCCGTCTCAGCCATCCTGGCCCCAGGCCTACATCCATGGCAGCATTTCTTTGGGCGAGTGGTAGATACCAGACTCTGAACTTGTTTGTTCCGGGGAGACGTGTGGTACCTGTGATGCCCGGGGCCATGGCTGGCACATAACTGGGGCTGGATGAGCTTATGGAAGAATCCCGTAGCTTTAGGACATGGCCATGGTCTCTGGGGAGAAGACATGGCTGAGGTCCCGGGAACTGTGGGGTCCCTCCCCCATCACCAGGGGCTACGTGGTTTCAGAACAGGTGAACTTCTGTAACAAGTGAAATGAAAACTGCGGAAGACCCACCTTCTTCACGAAGCTTATTTTTGGCGATGGAAAAACAAGCTACGGACATGTTTGTGCTTCTCAAACATTAACACAGAGGAAAATAACTTCTGCCGTCGATAAACTTAGTTTACACGTACCATACAGGTGCATGGAGGGGAAACACCAGTGGGTTCTGAGAGGAGCAAGACCCCAGGGCACAGAGAGGCTTGGCCGGAAATCACTTTGAACATCTGGAGGGAGTTAAGCTGTGAGATGCAGAATCTCCAAAGCTGTGTCGGGTCGGAAATATCTGCTGACCCCGCTGATCCAGGAGGAGGCATGAGGGAGCCTGAGAGTCAGGGGTGTGAGGGAGGGAAGAGCAGGCAGGACTCCTCCCGCCCAAGGAGCACGGGGTATGAGGACTGCCTGCGCTCACAGGGCAATCAGCGGGCAGCATTTGGGAGAAGGGCTCCAGGAAGCGGTCCTGGGGCAGGTTTTTAGCACAAGGGCAAAAGGGTGGAGGTCTGAGTGGGCAGGAAGGGAAGACACTAGTGAATACACTGGCATTCGGGGTGGACCCCAGGCCCGGGGGAAACGGAGAGTCAGAGCAGCTGGACAGCACCCTCAGCAGACGTCTCCACGGGGCTGAGTCCATTTTCTACCTGATGCTGTGGGTGGACGCAGGGCTCAGATGGGACCCGGTCAGATCTGCTGACGGCCAAGGCCCCTGCAGGGAGACCCTGGGGGAGCCCGGCCACCAGGCCTCGGCAGCTGACGCTTGCTCCGGTCTCTGACGGATCACAGCTCGCTCTGGAGGCCGGCGGCACCCACTCTCCTCGGGAGAGTGTGCCGTCCTATGTCAGCGGGCCGCTCCACTCTGGCAGCCACAGGGCCCTGGACCAGGGGTACGGATGCATCAGCCCAGGGGAGGCTGGAGAGGGGCCAGGCTGTGCTTGTCTGTCCGTCTGAGCGGAACCGAGGTGCAGCGGAAACGTGCAGAGGCGGGCGCCTTGCCCTGTTCTCGGTTCCATCCATCACCGTGCATTCAGCCGCGGCCACCTGGCAGTGTTCCGCACGGACCACAGGTGCATGATGAGCAAGGGCCGTGCCCTGAGGATTCAGATTTGGGGACTCTCAGGTCCCCACGTTAGACACTTCCGTGTGTTAGCCAGGGCGCTCCGCTGGGGCGGCCTGGCCTCCGCTCTCTGCCAGGGACGTGCTTGATGGTGTCACAACTGGGTGGGCACCAGAGGCCTGCTGGCATGTAGCAGGCAGAGGCCAGAAGAGCCGCCCCCCCCCCCCCCCCCCCAGCTGGGAATGCCATGGTGCTGGGGCTGCAAGTCATCTCCTGCTTCCCAGCGGGTCTCCTGTGCTCGTCCGTGAGATGAAGGGACGCGCCTGTGGGTGGCTCATCAGGCGAGAGCTCGTCATTTCCTTCTACTTGGTTACCCGTGGTGGCAATCCCGCTTCTTCCCAACCTGGATGAGGATTCAGAGTGCACTCCTTGTCCTTGAGGAATTGAGGCGGCCCAGTTAAACATCGGTTTCTCACGAAGCTTCTCTTACTACTACTTCATAATGTTGACGTCTCAGGGTACTAAGTGCGGTGTATACACACGAATAAGAGAACTGAGCGGGTGAGAGCGTGAGGAAGGCTCGCCGAGGGACTATTTCGTGTGACAACACGGACACTGGGTCATTGCTTCCGCGCTGACCCACCCGGCATCGTCCACCTTCTGCAAGGAGAGTCTGTAATGCCCTGTCCCCAGACTGCACGGGGCCGGCAGAAGGTAAGCACGGCCCCCGGGGCTCTGCGTGACACTCAAAGCACACAGGTGGCTGTGCTGTGGCTGACCGAAGAATTGTCCTGACCTGGCGGTAGCGGGGGTGACGATGAAGGACAACAGAGAAACACAGGACTGCGGTTAACAGGCGACGTCGGCTGTGACACGGGCACACTTGTCTTCGCCACGCTGGCAGGAGCTGGAAGGTGCTCAAGAAATCCCCAAACTGGCCACATTCTGCTGCCGTGTCCATCTCGTGGCGCTCAAGGACCGTGACATCCCGGGGCCACGTTCTGCTGCCGTGTCCATCTCGTGGCACTCAGGGACCGTGACACCCCGGGGCCACGTTCTGCTGCCGTGTCCATCTCGTGGCACTCAGGGACCGTGACACCCCGGGGCCACGTTCTGCTGCCGTGTCCATCTCGTGGCACTCAGGGACCGTGACACCCCGGGGCCACGTTCTGCTGCCGTGTCCATCTCGTGGCGCTCAGGGACCGTGACACCCCGGGGCCACGTTCTGCTGCCGTGTCCATCTCGTGGCGCTCAAGGACCGTGACATCCCGGGGCCACGTTCTGCTGCCGTGTCCATCTCGTGGCGCTCAGGGACCGTGACACCCCGGGGCCACGTTCTGCTGCCGTGTCCATCTCGTGGCGCTCAAGGACCGTGACACCCTGGGGTCAGGCACAGCGGAAAGATCCACCCAGGACGTGGGAGCACAGCCACTCCTGGAACCCACTTCCAGCCTGGCCGCTAAATGGTCACAGTCATCCTCAGACACGTCCCTAACCCTACCCCCAGATGATGAGTCTCCCAAACGTATTGAGCGCCATTTGGCAAACCAACTGGACCTCCCGTGTGGGTGGCCTGTAAATAAAAACAAAGTTCCGGAGTGTTTTAACGTATGTCCACGACCACAGGAAAACCTCACGTCGCACCTTCCCACCTCATGATGCTACAGGGGGTGATACGAATTCTCGAACGGGTTTCTGTGTAAAGATGCGCAGGTGAGCAACACGCTTCGTTGAGACGCTGGCTAAGGCTGGGCAGTTCTTCCCAACCTGCATAAGGACCGTGGGCTGCACGCAAGAGCGACTTTCTCTGGGTGGCCAGAGAGAGAGCCTTCACGCTGTGTCGTGTGCCCGCACGCGGTTTGAACGGCCGCTGCGGTGGAGGCGTGGTTCAGCGCCATCAGCGCGGCCTGTGCGGAGCAGCGGACCGCGGAGCCAGCTCGCTGGCTGCCGGAGAGGCTCTGGATCAGCTTCGGCGAGTCACATTCTGAGCGCGTCTGGGAGACTCACGTTCCTCCGCTCGTCAGCACAGCCGACTACCGGGGTGTTCGTTAGGGCTGCTCTCGTCTCCTAGTAAATACTGCAGGAAGTATGTCCAATCTGACGCTTTTCCTGTTGCTTAAAACAAATCGACTGCTTCCAATATAATCACGCATTTTCCCTGTCAGGCCACCGAGTTGATTGTGTAACAACAGAGTCAGCTTGAGGTGTTCTATGGATGGGCCAAGGACACCCCGAAAGCTGGGCCGGGGCAGGGGGTGCAGAGACCTTGCAGTTCCTTCTGTGTGGGCACCGAGGTCCCATGCATTCCAGGCATCGTTTGAGCGGCCATACTGTCAGATCCAAGGTTCCAGTGAACACTGAGCTTGAGCCTGAGACTCTGGCGCCTCCGTGCTCAACATCAAATTGAAGGGAAGGGCAAAAAGACCACAGTCGGCACCAGAGCCTCGCGGAAGCCTGAGGACAGACTGACCCCGGGGTGACAGGGAGGGCTTTCCGGAGGAGATGGGCTTGGGTGGGGTCTTGGCGGAAGGACAGAGCGGGCCACGTGGGAAAGGCACAGCAGGTGCGCCCCGAGGGTGCGCGTTCCCCTGCGTGGACTCTCAGTGCTCGATACCGGAAGCCGTGTGGAGTGGAATCAGAATCAGTGGGTCAGGAACTACCGATAAAACTGCTCTCATTTAAAAGGTACTCTACGGGGGTGGGGTCCCCAGGGGAAAATGGGTGATGGGCACTGAGGAGGACACTTGATGGGACGAGCACTGGGTGTTGTACGTAAGCGACGAGTCCCGGGAATCTACACTGTCTACGCTGTATGTTAGCCAACTTGACAATAAATTATGCTAAAAAATAAATAAATAAAAGGTACTCTACGGTTTACTGTGGCTCTCCCCAGAGGTCTGGAGGCTCTCACTCAGGGGACAAATTGACTAATTACATGAGTTTTCTAGGGATACTATCTTGTTCCTTTTTAAGTGTCAGAGTTTTCTTCGAATTATTTATCTCCAGGGGAAAATATCAAATGGCCATTCTACTATTCTTTCTTCCCCCAAATGGAAAAAAAAATGCGCTTTAACGTTCATACACTTGCCTTGATACACTTTAGTATTTTAGTATCTTGACGTAGTAATGCGGTCCTGGCCGGTGATGCTCATAGCTGGGTACCCTAAACTCGCGGTGGCCGAGCAGTTACAGAATCTTGGGACTCATAGACGAGGACACACCGGCATCTCTCCCACCAAGATTTCTGCAAAGGGAAATTCCGTTTCTAGCTTCCGTTCCGGTCTACTAGAGCTGAACTAACTCTTCCTTGCTTCCGACATACAGTTGGGTAACCGTGTGATCTTGGACAAGTTAAATTCTCTCGGCCTCAGCCTGCTCATCTGTGAAAGGGACTACTCAGGATGTCTCCTTTTGTGCTGCTGTGGGGATGGAAACACACAGAAGGCACGTGCAGACGAAAGCGGCCAGCAAGGGCAGCCGTTGTGGCGTCCGTGCTCAGCGGACAGAAACAAGTGCGAACAGCCACCGCGAACTGGGTGCCATCCCTGCTTCTCTGCAGATTGTTACCAAGTGTCCATAGGGATATTCAGGAGATCTGACCGGGGGTGTGCGCCCGCGACCAGCCCCAGCCGGGGGAGGGGGCTGCAGCAACACCACGCTGAGCACTTCACTTCTCATGCAGGCTTCTGAAAACCTCGCCAGGTAGGCGGCATTTGTATTCCCATCTCCCAGGTGAGAACACAGAGGTTCCAATGGGTTGAATCACTTCCCCGAGGTGAGCCAGGCAGCCGGTGGCAGAACTGGGAGAGAAGTCCCCCTCCAGTTACTGGCGGTAATGAGCCTTTTTTCTTTCTCGGACCACGTACAGAGCTGTCTGATTTCTCACGGCTTGATCTGATTTTATTCCTCCACAGTGCACGGAAGCCCACCGGCATCCTTGCCCGTCGCAAAGGGGACTGGGAGAATCATTTATTGTTTCAGCGAGAATTTCCTCTTAATTTAGTCAGTTCCAAATTTCCGAAAAAAAAAAATCAAAATACGTTTGGCATCGGAAACATTGTAGATTGTCTTCCCACTCTGTGATGCAGATTGTTTGGAGGGACTGTTAACTAATGGGATTAAGACCCAGACAGAGGAAATTAATTGTAATTATCTCTCAATTCTTCAAGTGATGGAAACCAGTGAAAACTATTTTTGGGAAGAAGGCCTCTTATATTTTCTTCATCGCCTAATGAGAGATTGCCGTGGTTCACGGGAAGTTCGGAGGGGACGCCGAGAACGTTAGAGCGTCCACATCACAATAGCATGGGAGCACAGCCACACGAGGTTGTTTCTGCCCTCCGGCCAGTCACCCTTCTGGCAGAGCACGCAGGTGTGGCCTCCTCTTCAGAACTGAGCACGGGAAAGTCTCGTTCTCTGGTCTAGCTGAGTAACAGTGGTGTTTAATGATTGTCCCGTCTCAGCACCGACCGGCCATCTGGATAGAGGGAGATGATGCTGTCACTCTGCTGGCATGTGATTTGCGGTCACAGGGCTGGGACAGCAGGTGCCACTGCCGGCCGAGAGACCCAAGCCCAGCCAGCTCAGACCACAGTGTTCTTTGCTGCTTGAGTGTGAATAGGAAAAAAAAATCCTTGAACGCATATGAAAAGATTTCTGTTTGTACAAAGTTTTTGTGGAAATAGCTCACATTTGGTAAACTTTTACTAAGTCTACACAGTATTATTATTTTTGATGTGGATCACTGTGTTTAATCCTCCTGAAGTCCTAGGAAGTGGGAACGGGTTGGCAGCTCTCAGCCCCACAGATAGTCAGTGGATCCCTGCAGCCTCGCTGCTGGAGTCTGTGAGCGGCCATAGCGAGGGGGGCGTCTGCCATCCTCTGGGACATGCTCCGCGAAAGTGCCCATGGTGACTGCCCGCCAGAAGATCACTTCCCTCGGGACATCCAGGATGGTTACCGGAGGGCCCGGGGAAGGTTCTGGGGGAATAATTCAGGATCTGAGGAACCCACACCCCCACGCAGAAGAGACACATGCGCTGGTGGGACGTTGTTAAGCCCTGAAAATACTTATACTTGTCCACGTGATTCCTTTCTAAGGGCCCCATGAGAAACCCACCATAGACTTAATAGAAATAAATGGTACTTAATGTTTTGAGAGTAACAAATACTGTATAAATTAATATCATATGAGGAAACAGATTTAGAAATACACATAAAAACTTGCAGGCACCCAGATATCAGACTTATTATCACATGTTAGTACGGAAGTCAATGAGATTTGCATTTTAAGGCATAAGATAGGCCTTTCGTGTGCATTTTCAAAGTCCCTACAGCCTCTCCCAGTGGTTCTATACCCATATGCGTGTTCCCCCAGAGGGTCCTGAATGGGAAGTTTAGTATTCAGAACAGTAAGTTGCTTTTATATTCCTGGTTAATTGAATGCTTTTTAATTTTATAAGTTAAAAATTACCTATCAGTCGTGAGCTTTTGGTAAATAAAACTGCAGTACATACAATATTTTAGGTAAATAAAGTAATATTGAGACAGAATTTTTTAAAAATGGAAGTAAATCAGTATTTTCATTGCTACATCGATCTGCTCTAGTGACAAAGATTTGTTGGTACCTACGATCTTGTGGGCTAGAACTGTGTGGCCTAAATGGTGTGTCGCAGTGAGAATTAGAAGCTTGGAAATATCGTCGAAGATTTAAAATGATCGTCGGATCATGTTACTTTACCGTCAAGAATTAGAATAAATAATTAAAGAAACAATCTTAGCCACTCAAGAAAAACATTCAATTATTCAGCTGGATAGTCTGGGGATAATAATTGACTCCGTTCCGTGTGTGGGAATACACAATTAGAATATACTCACCGGAGCTAATAATTATTAATTATGGGCATTGTTACCTATCATTTTCTATATGTATGTCAGGCAAACCTTAAATACAACTGAGAACTGAAAATTTAATTTAGCAATAAATTCTGCTGAATTCTCTGCCAACAGAGAAAGGTTTCCAAACAACCACAGAATATTTATTTAAATATAAGTGACCAAGTAAGAATTTTGAAATGAAAATGAAATGATTACTTAACTTAGTATCTTAAGGTATCTGAAGACCTGACTACTGTATTCTTTTAAAAAATTGAGTTCAGGCATGATGTCCTTTTGTGTTTAAAAGCCTGTCATGGATTTCTTTCACCACGTGCATAACACTCTGAAAATCTGTGGTTGTTGTTCAAGTGGCTTCCTAAGTATAGGGAGAGAGGTCACTATATATGTTTTCTAATCCAATCACCCGGTTAGTTGGGTTTTGCTCATGTCCCAGAGATCAGGTGAGTTGGTGAGAGTCACCCCCAGACGCGGGGGGCCAGGGAAGGAGGCTGCCCTGAAGTGCCTCCCCTCCCGAGTGCACCGTGCCAACACAGGCCTCTGTGCCACGCAGAAGAGGCTAACCACCTGATTTAATATGGAAGGAGTCATGCACATAATTTCGGTAAAATTCCATTAAATGCAAGTAGTGAGGCCTGATGGAGATTGCCTCGGGTGGACTTGTTCTTCCTGCTTAGAGGTGAATAAATGAGGCGTGTAAAAATGTACTTTCCCAGATACGTTTGGGGTTGAGTTAACCTCATTTGGAAACCCTTTCAAAAGGGACTGCCCAGAGCCCTGGGTGTAAACGGCGGTTAGCAGGGAGGAGAAGGCAGCGGCTGCGGTGCTGACCCTGGCAGGTGCGGGGGGGGGGGGGGGGGGGGGGCGTGCCTACCACACCTGTGTCCGCAGACTCCTGGCTTCCCTCTCGGGCGGCCACATGAGAAAGGCTGCGTGCCAGCCTGCTGCGTCCAACAGCACAGCCACTAGCCACTTTTAAGTGACCTAACTTCTTAGGGCGCCTGAGTGCCTCAGTCAGTTAAGCATCTGACTTCGGCTCAGGTCATGATCTCAAGGTGCCTGAGTTCAAGCCCCTTGTTGGGCTCTGTGCTGTCAGCTTGGTTACCGGACCCTGCCCCAGACGGCACAGCTTCGGGACATGCACACTGGGCTAGAAGATTTTCGTCCCGCAAAACGAACACGTGAGTACGCGTGCAGCCATCTGTTCAACAGATGACTTGAAGCAAACGAAATCAGCCATCAAGATGTGACCTTAGGTCTTCAAAGTGTTGGCTTAGCAAATCTCTGGAAGGAGAATCTGGGGAAAACACCTTCCCGTTGAGGTCCGCTCACGAAGGAGATGCCCTACACTGTGGTGTGGCTGCTGAGTCATCTCAAATGTGGATACATCGTGACTCCAAACACATGCCTACTGACCCACCCACACCTGGCGTCCCCCACACCGTTTCCGAATGCAAGCCAGGCAGGCCATTTGCAAGCCAAAAAGGAAATTTAGAAATTAGCTTTCTATCGTGTAAAGCACAAATGCGTAATCAAGATGAAGTATATCCCACACGGCAAGCAGCACCGGTCTGTCCGAACGTAATAGCCACACTTAAACTCACCGCCCTCCGTTAATTAGAGCTTCAAAGATAACAGCATAAAAAGAATCACAGCAATCAAGTCCACGAATGTCTAAATGAGAGTCTGGATGTTGGAGAAACTAAACTTTGAAGGCGAAAGATTCAACATAAAAGATGAAAGCTATTTTGACACTTTAATTAACGCCAGTCTCCAAACATAAGTGTAAATCAAGCAGGACGCAGAAGCCATATCCACACCCACAGACAGCGGTTTCCCTGAAGTTACCAAAATGATGTGGGCCGCCCAAGTTCTGGGGCAACGTTGATGGGCTGGCAGCGAAGACATCTATTTCAAAAGTGTTAATTGGCAAGAAATTATAGTCTAACCAGCACTTAACGTCTCGTAGACAGGAACATAGCGATGACAGCCGTGTCACCGTCCAAGGCACTTCCTGTGTTCGTTTTAAATATTTAAAATTCACATTACATAATGAGAACTTAGATTTTCCGCAGAAAATGTGTGTGTATTCATTTCCACTTGGGACGTTTAATTGTGAAAGCCGTCTACATTAAAGTCGCACCGGCACGACATTTTTACTGTAAAAATTTGGAGAGCGGGGAAAGATTCTCAGACGGCGTTTTGTTTGACAGTGAAATTGTGGGTTTTCACACCTGCACGTGGAAACAATGGTGTGTGGCTGACGGCCTATCTCAGTTAATATACCCAGAGGCGCTGCTGTCTCTGTTCAAGGAAAAGAAAACGACCTTCCATGAAAAAGTTACTAAACCGATAAGGCAAATGCCATCTGCAAGCGTAAAAATAATACATGACTTGTGACTTGCTCACACTTGTGGGTGCTCAGTGAACACGTGCTAAACACTGCCCGCTTCCCCCCAGAACGGTTCGGTAAGAAAGTCGGAAGGCCCCCACTGCATAGGTAGGGGTGACATACTCACAACCTCAAGGTGACTGTAAGGAAATACGGTCATCCATCCTGAAACACAGGCCAGGCCTCGACAAGTGCCTTCTGCGCGCGTCTTGTTGACAGTGAACGGTCAGGTGGCCGATGTCGGCCGTGCCAATAAACCAGAGCTCCCCGGCCAGGGGAGCTTCTTCGTGAGCTTCCCAGCCGCTGAAATCCATCGGCAGCATTGGTGTGAGCTAGCCGAGCACGCACGGCGCGTGCGGCCAGACAGCTGGCGGGGCACAGGGCACTGAGGGGGATGGTGAGCTCTGTCGCCTGAGCCGGACCTCTGTCCGGCGGCTCTGTCGGGGGGAACAGAGTCCGGGGGCTCTGTTCTGGCACTGCCGTCAGGAGCCCAGGGGCTTCAGGGCATCCCAGTCGCCCGACAGACTCACAGACCCGGTGCAAGGAACACGGACGGTGCAAACACGAGGTTGTGTGCAAGCCGGTCAATGAAATGCCTGCTCCAAATCGACCCTGGTAATGGTGCCCTGGAGAGCACAACGGAGGGGCACCTGGCACAGCCATCTGGCGTCCTCCACGGCCCCGCGGCGAAGGCACATGGAGAGAAAGGCCGGCATGGAAACTGCCAGAGGAGTCGTCAGGGAGCACGGCCTCCAGACAAGGGCACGGAAGGGAAGGTGTGCAGGGGCCCGAGTGGCGAGGTGCTGAGCTTTCCGGAAACTGCTCCCAACACTTCCTCCGTTTGCCGGCTGACTCCCGTCCCTGTGTCCCCCTCGTGTGTTATCCTTCACTGAGGAGAATAACCTGACCTTGCCTTCTGGAACTGGAGAAACAGTGATGCGATTCTGGGGTGAACCCCAGAGACGTCCTCCAGGGGAACCCAGGCAGGGGGCTTCCGTCACGACTGTGTCCCTGACGTGGACGCGTCACCTGCAACACGCCAGCTGTCAGGACACTACAGAACAGACTGTGTCCCCCCGTCCCTGCTCTCCTGGTGGCTGTGCTCTCCCAGGGGCGGGGGTGATACGCCGAACCAAAGCAACATTACAAATATACATTAGATTCTCAGGTCACAGACATGACGTCTCCGGACGGGCTCCAAGTGCAACTTCATTAACATGTTGGAAAACACCACACTGTGTGTAAAACCTGGCCTACTTTTCTGCCTAAACTTAGCGTGCAGTTTAATAGTCCATTAGCACCAGGTGAGTGCAATTATTAAAAAAAAATGAGAAGCGCAAACGTCTCTAAATTCCACACCTGCCTGTTAATGAATGCAAGGCTAGAAACAAGACCACCTTAATTCTCGAAGGAGGAGGGGAGATGAGCAGGCTAATGGGGCCGGACAAAACACAGCCCCCCGGCCCCGGAGGAGGCCTTGTCAGGGAGGCCAGGCTCCCCAAGCGGCCTGTCAATGCTGTCCTGCACCAGGTGAGGGGCCGATTGAGCGTGAAACCCAAGCTCTCCCGCAGCCTGACAGCCCCCCAGAGAAGCAGACACCCCCCATACTCTCCCCCTGGGGGCCGTGCACCTGTTCGCAGTGAAGAGGGACAGCAGGGCCACCTGTGGAGCCCCCGGAGGCCGGGGCCCCGGGCTGGAGAGGGACAGCTGTGCAGACCACGTTCACGAGGAACTGTGTCCCGCCTGCCACGTGCTGTGGTTCCTGCTGCTTCCACCTTCTGGGCAAGCGTCCCAGCTGGGGCTTCCTGGTCTACACTGTCCCCAGGGCTCTGCCTCTCTGGGGAGGCACTGGAGTCCTGAATGGTGGCCCGGGGGAGCTGGGTTCCCTGACCCAGGGCTTGAGCCGGGCTGAAACTGCCGTTCACACAACACCGAGGGTTCTGGCTCCACTGATGTGGCCACACTCCTCTCTTTTGGACCAGGGGATGCCCATGAAGACGTGCCACACGAGGCTAACGGGCTCCAAGAGTCTCAGCCGCATGCTGGTGCCCTAGGCTCCCGGCCCTTCTGAGAGGGCAGAGGTTGGGGATTCGAGTGTCTGCAGAGTCTGATGACCTTCGTAACCCAGAACGTGGACCTCGGGCTGTACACTGGAGATCGTGAATGCCTTTCCACGTTAGCACCGTTCCCCCAAATACCGGCCACGTGATCCCGAAGTCATGCTGAGTGCGGATTTTCCCGCTGGGCATGCGCGTCTGAAGCAGCAGTATCAGTCCCAACATCTGTACGTCCGCCTGCACCTCTGCAGACGGAGACTCCCTGAGGATCTCTCGAAAGCACACAGTATCTGCCCCTTGCACAGCCCCAGATGCCAAAGTACCTCATCTTTTTTTAGTGCCATTTGCCAGAAGGTAGGTCTTTTAGGAGTACCCTTCCAGAGACAACCAAATCTGAGGGTGCAAGAAGGAGCAGGAGGGAGCAGGTTCCTGTGTCCTCACAGTTAGGATCTAAGATCCAAGCTCGTGCCGCAAATCTTCAGAGAAGCATTCGACTCTTCTATGAATCATAGAACCTTTTGAGATCACTTAATATTTATCACGAGCAAGGACTGAATGCTGTGCAGCCAGTGTTGGTGGCGAAGTTCCGAACACGATCATTATCCTTCCGTCTGCCCACGAGTCTGGAGTACCTAGCTCTGCTTCACCTTCTGTCTCCTTGCACTGCACGAAGCACCTCTCCGGTATGTTGCACAAGTTAGACACGAGGTAAATACTTGTGGCTTTGATTCAGCTGCTGGTGTGACTGATCGGACGGAAGCCAGCGAACGGCCTCCTGGAACCGGTACGCTGGCCAAGAAAGCGCCAGGTCTCCAGTATAGACGGAGACAGTTTCCAGACGACCTGAACACCGGAGATGGAACCCTCTGGGTCTTCTCCGCGTGCGGTTGCTGCTGGGGCCGTCAGCGGCCCTGTAGGTGCCCACGCCAGCACGGGGCTTCCCCTTGATCCGCTGATGAGTCTTTTCCTTCTTAGGTGTCTTCCTTACACTCCTGAGAGCACCTGATCCGATCGATCACTTCAAACCTCCTTCTCTCTTTCCTCCGCAGCATCCAAAACACCACAATGGAGCAGCAGAGGCATAAATATTCCCCGGGATCAATCCTGGGCCTTTCCAGCCCTTCTGTTCATCACTGATGTTTAAGAAGCGCAGCCTGGTCCTAGATCCTCATGGCTGTGTCAGGAGGAAATGCGGCAATGTGATGAAATATTGTAAAGGGGAATGCTTTACGCACGGGGGCATGTTTCCTGTCTTCCGTTTGACGACTTCCTCACCACGTGTATCCACA
This sequence comes from Panthera onca, assembly GCF_046562875.1. Classification (NCBI taxonomy): domain Eukaryota; kingdom Metazoa; phylum Chordata; class Mammalia; order Carnivora; family Felidae; genus Panthera; species Panthera onca. The sequence goes on from NC_138342.1 coordinate 203,499,741, forward strand.
GAGGCACAAATCTCACGATCCAAGTCCTTATGCCTAAACCCAGTTCACCGTGTGTGTGTGTGTGTGTGTGTGTGTGTGTGTGTGTGCGTGTGCAGCACTCTACATTTTCAGCGTCTGAACAACAGTTCACAGAGTAAGCTCAAAAATAATCCACTTCATTCAACCTTTCCTCCAAACTGGGGACCATTAAAAAGAGCAAACATACCCTGTGTGGCCTGATCCCACTACTAGAAATAGGTGATAGGCAGCTAACACTCGCAGAGTTTTCAATGGCTCTGGAATCTTCCTGAAGGCAAAAGGAAGTTAGTGATGGAATTTTTTCTTCACTTAGAAAAATTTTTTGACATATGTGTGTTTCCCTTTTGGCCATCTGGGACTTTAGAGAAAGGTGGTTCCCTCAAATTCGGTTCACATGCCTGAGTAATTCTTATTGTGCAGGGTCACAGGCAGTGTTCTGTAGTTAGGGGGCCATGGAGGGCCCGTTCTCAGAGGCGTCAGATGTCGTCTGAGGAGGGAGTCACCAGCACGGCTGCCCATCCTGGAGAGGCCTCTGCTTAGGCCTGCTCTGCACAGTAATCTTTAGGGTATAACTTGCTTGTCTCTCTCCTACAGTCCTTCTCACCACAAACCAGCTCCAGGGTTCCACTTCTTGGGGGTTTTGCTGGGGGAAGCCAGCTCCAGGGTAACCTTGGCCTGATTTCTGTGACAGCCTCGATTCAACAGGGAGAGTGCCTGGGGGTCTGGGTGGCGAGGCACGAGAGCAGAGGCTCGGAGGAGGGCAGTGGGAGCCGGGGAGAGGCCCCCGTGGGCCTCTGGGCAGCCGCAGTCCTGACGAGGCCCCGTGAAATCCACGAGACTCGAGGGGCCCCCTCTGCAGGGACACGGGGATCTCAGTCAGCTGGCACCGGGATCCCAAGGGCCTTGCTGCCTTGTGGGAGCCGTGCCGTTGTTTCGGCCCCGGGCTCACCCCAAAATGACGGAGGCTGTGTCTCTTGGTGTGTCAGGCACGAGGGTGAGGCGCTCAGAACTGGGTTGGATTTATTTAAGAAAATAAATGACCGTATTACTCCTTGCACGTCTGTGTGGTAGATGGTCGAATCATATGTCACACAGACCATCTAGAGGATGTGTGGGTGCCTGTCAACTGGGGCTGCCCACAGAAGCAGATCTAAAAGAAAAAGACCCATCTAGATGTTGGAGATAATAGCCAAGTACATGGGGGGAGGGCTTAAATATTGAATTTAAAATATTAAGTCAGTGCAAACTGTTCATGTAAATGGAGTTAAATATTTTATAAGCTGTAGACTCTTAAGTCCATTATTTATGCATTCAGCAAATATCCATGGAGTCCTGTGCCGCGTGGGGGTAGATGAGGAGATTGGGGGGCCCTAAATTCACCTGGACAGTCTCCCCAACGGCCTCCAGCACAGGCGTGGCCTTCGGTCAGTCCTGGGAAGTACATTAACTAAAGATAAATGATGGCCTGTAAACTGAGTTTGTGACTGCTTCGGGCAGGATGTCCCAGCTCGTCAGTACCAGTGCTGTTGGAAATAATAATGGGATTTGTGGTTGCCAGCTGGTGTCATTGGAGCTGCTGGGTTGAGCCGGAGACGCCTCTGTGACCAGCTCACCCTGACAGACCCCCACCACGAGCAAAGCGTGGGCTTCCCATGCCACGGTGCTTTGCTGCCACACTGGGGGTGATATGACACCCGGGACGAGGCATGTCCTGTGGGACCAGCAGTGTCGGGGGGAAGAAACCCACCCCTGGGACTCCTTAGGGTCCATGTTGTTACCCTGGTGTTGGATGTGACACAGCCGAGGGAAAAGCTATCCCGCGAGGGTAATCTGTGTGAGTCCGACAAATCCCTCCAGCCATGGAACGTGCAGGGTGATTCTCGTGTGATGCATGCAAGCCCTTCTACGTGTGGACCCTGTTCTGGATGTTTTCAACAGCACGTCTGCCCACTCCTAACAGGTGCCTGCTCTCATAGCCCCTACGTTTCGGTAGCGGAAGACAACACACAAACAAAAAGCTCTGATAGCAATTGTCTACAAGAAAACCAATGACTACACATATGGAAAACTGAGCATATCTGGCCTCGCTGCTGTGGGGAGAGACACCCCACCGTGACGCCTGGCGGTCAGAGCGCGTCACACCCACTGTGACGCGTGGTGGCCAGAGCAGGGCGCCCGACCTTCCCACGAGCTCTGACCCCTCAGCAGCGCAGTGCCCACTGACTCCTTCTCAAGATAATGTTTTAACCCCAGAACATAAAATGCAGAGGATTAAAAGGCCTACGCGGAAATACAGTCGTCAGAGTTACCGAACCTTTGCGGTAACGTGCGCATCGGTGCAGTAACGAGAGTGGCGTCAGGACTAACAACTGCTGGGATTTCAAAGCCTGATGAACGCAAAGGATGTGTTGAGACGGCGCCGAGAACTGAGGGTTGTCGCCGTCTGAGTCCCGTGCTGACCAAGTCACAGGGAGGTGGGTGTGTTGGTGCGTAACCGAGGGACTCCTCCAGTCAGAGGTTACTAAAGACAGAGACCCGCTATTTAACCCACCTACGTTCACGCAGCCTCGAGTCTTGAATGTATTAGGGACGCTTCGGGCCCTGGCCTCCACGTGGGACATCAGCTCCGGAGCAAGTGGCCGCCGACAGAGCGACAGGGTGCGGCCGCCTTCCTCCTCCCAGTGTGGACGCATCCGGGAGAGCGCGACGGATGCTGCGTCCCTGGGACCACATGCCTTTAACCCCGCAGACCTCTGCAGCCCCGGCCGCCCGCACCGGGCGAGCCCCACAAGCCGAGGCTGTGTGCCTTCTGAGCGTCGGGTCACTTCTGAAGCTTGACCTCTCTCTCCCTTCCCTGCGGGCTCATCCAGCACTCACCCCTGCTTCTCCTTTTTAAACTGGAGCTTCATGTGCCTTCTGGCTCCCTTGCCTCTGACAGGCCTGGCTGACTAGCCCCCTCGCGTGGCACACAGTCCTGGTGGCCGGGACCCGATCTCAGGCCCCGGTGTGCACAGCCAGGCGGGATTTCCTTGGCTGCCTGGTGCCCACGGCCGCGGGGAGAGTGTGGGCTCTGGAAGGTAGCAAACATCCGCGCCCCGTCCGAGCCTCGGCCAGACTTTCCCACGGGGAGCCCGTCGTCCTGGAGGCCAGCTCCCTGCAGCCGTGTAACACCTGTCACCTAGATATTTCTGAAATTAATGGGGTTTTTAACACTTTTGGATACCTGTTTATGTCACAAATGTAGCTTTTGGACATCCGTGACACCTTTCACTTTATTTTTTATTTCATTTTTTACAGTCTATTTATTTATTTTGAGAGAGAGTGAGAGGGAGAGAGACAATCCCTGTGCTGTCAGCACAGAGCCCCACTCGGGGCTCGATCCCATGAACCAAGATCACGACCTGAGCCAATATCAAGGGTCGGACACTTAACTGACATAGCTACCCGGGCTCCCTGACATCTTTCATTTTAACGAACCCTCCCCTGTCCCCAGCCATGAGGACAACAGTTTCTGATTTAGCTTTTTAACTAGTAGTTAGTTAAACTACTAGTAGTCTGAGCTAGTAGTCTGACCGTTTTAACTAGGGAGCCACAGAAGTACGCTGGGAGCCCACCGTATGGTCTGGGGCTGTGTGAGAAAAAGAACCACAAAGGGAGGTCCATGTACATTCACCCAGAGATTTGGCGTAAGGAGCCGGCTCACGCAGTATGGGGGCTGACCAGACCCAGGGTGTGCAGGGAGAGTCAGCACGCTGGCGCCCCGGGAGAGTGGATGCTGCACTGGCCCGAAGCTGGGGGGCCAGAGACCCGGCAACAGTTCACGTATCAGTCCAAGTTTCCAGGGAGCAAAAAAAGCTGATTCCCCAATTTGAAGACAGGCAGGCAGGAGGAATTCTCTCCTACTCATGGGCCGGTCAGCTTTTCGTTCTAGACAGGCCTTCAACGGATTGGATGTGGCCCACCCGGAGGGCCCTCTGCTTTCTCCGTCTACCGATTCAAATGTTCACTCAGCAGAAAACAAAAAACAAAAAACAAAAAACAAACCCTCACAGAAGCACCTAGAATAGTGTTTGACTAAATGTCTGGCTCAGTCAAGGTGACACAGAAGGTTAACCGTCAGGTTAATTTTCCAACATTCCTCAGAACAACTACGCTTTCGTCCTCAACCACCAGCACAGAGCAAAACTCCACAGCGGGAGGGCCGGAGTGGCCAGGACGGGCTGGAAGCAAGAAGCCTGATTCTCTTCGTACACGGCTGATGCTTCAAAGGGTAATTTTTCGAACTACGTTTTATTTTCAACCTAATAGTTAATACAAAGTGCATGTCAGGTTCGTTATAATTAGGGGTAAGAAACTTCCATTTAAATTCATTTTTACAAATGGGGCACCTGGGTGGCTCAGTCAGTTAAGCGGCCGACTTCGGCACAAGTCATGATCTCACGGTCTGTGAGTTCGAGCCCCGCGTCGGGCTCTGTGCTGACAGCTCAGAGCCTGGAGCCTGCTTCGGATTCTGTGTCTCCCTCTCTCTCTCTCTGCCCCTCCCCCATTCTCTCTCTATCTCAAAAATAATTAAAAAAAATAAAGTGAGCAGTTCTAACTAACGCTGACATCAGTACTGTGATTCAGTCCATCCTTTCCTTTGCTTGGGTATTTTTTTTTTCAAATTTTAATTTAAATTGCAGTTAGTTAACATATAGTTAACTAACCAAAGGATGATTTTTTTAAAAAAGGCTCATCCTCCAGAATCTAGGAATTCCTAATCAGAAACCATACCATTTTTGAGTAAGTCCAAAATTGTCACATTAAGTTGTTTTAAGTGTCTCTTGGAACCCATAAACAAAGAAAGGAATTTGAAGTTACAAAAGTAACAAATGAATCATAATTTTTAAAGTGCGTTTTAAAGATAGCATATGTGAAATTATTAGGTCTGGATAATCATAAACTCAAAGGTATACATAGGACTTTCTGATCAGATTCTTCTCATTTCTGACATTAATTTATATCCTACATCATCGTACAGAAAGAAAACTAAATACTGACTTTTGGAGATGTGATTTAAAAGCATTGCATTGCTACAGTATTGTCTTTCCTGAGAGAGGAAAAGTATTTTCTTTTCAACGTTCTCAGGATGTTTTATGAATTTTATGTATTTTTATAACTTGTCTCAATATAATGCTTTTTAAACTAATATGTTATAAGGAATAAAAGCTATAATATCAATGTTTTTCAAATATATTTATGAGATGTTGTAAGTATATGAAATAGTGAATATAACCATAGCCTCAAGTTTTGGGCATCTAATATCTCTACATCTTTAAAAGGAAGTTCATTTTAAAAATAAATGAACGCTGGGATTTCTTGGTTTTAATAAATACTTTTTTGTTGGAACTTGTCTGATCAGGGAGTGGGGAGGAAGGAGTTTATGTGGCACCTAAACTGATTAGGAGAATGAATCACGGAAGGCCTCCTGGAAGCAAGGATTTCACAGTTGCATCTTAAGGCAGAGCTAGGAATTACATAGAGAAAGCCAGGGGAGCGAGTTCTGGGCTGGGCAGAGCATGTGCAAAGCTCGGCAGTGAGAGGGTCTCAGGTGAGTGGGTACCAGCCGAGGTGACGGGGAGCTGTGGGGAGAGCCTGGGTCAGGTCACCCAGGGTCAGACGGCCCCACAGGGGATGGCCCTTCACTCGCTGCTAACAGGAAGCCGAGAGAGAGGGTGCCAGGTGGGTATGTTTGCGTCGGGCTATGATTTATATTGTATTTAACTCTGTTCTATTAATTTGGGGGGGCCGTATTTTTAGAAAGAAGATCGTAGGAGTGTGGAGTGTGGGGTGGGCACGGATGGGAAGTCCAAGAGGGGGGCCAGTTAGAAGGCCATGCAGAGGCCCAGGGAGCACGCCACGGGCGTGCAGCACAGAGGGGTCACGCGATGGAGCATGTGGCTATTCGCAGGGCACGCGAGGCAGCTTCCGTGGCCCCCACCGCGTGGTTGAATGACTCCCTGGCCCAGCTATCGGCTTACGCACGCAGGCACTTGCCTCCTTGTTCACCCCCGGGTACTCATTTTACGGGTTGTGAAGGGACCAGTTTGGCTGGCTTCCTTCCAAGAAGTTAAACAACTCTTAGAGTAACTAAGGTCGTCGTTGCTGTCGTGATGGCGGCACAGAATTTCCCGCGTGGATCTCTGACTCAACTGCCACGCACCTGTACCCTCCAACCTCCCCCCTCCCCGTTTTAGGCAAGGGATGAACTGAATTGCAGACAGTCGTAAAGAAGAATCCTGGACCGTGAGTCTGGGGTCTGTGGGTCTAGTGTCAGTCCCACCATGACTCATCCCCTTGACAAGTTTGGACGGCACGACGGGGTCGCTCACACTGCTCTCCTTTGTGGGTGAGCGGATGGGTGCATGTGTCTAAGAGGCGAGAAACACTCGAATCGCGGTGCTTTTGGAGGGAAGGGCACATTGCGTTCTTGGGGCTTGCCCGCCACCAGCCAGGTAAACTGAGGGCCCCCTCCTCTGTGTCCAGGTATCTGTCTGCACAGTTTCGCTCACTGGTCCTGAGGGTGGAGGCTGTCTTTCGCTCGTTGACCCGTAGGTTATATAGTCCAAGGAATCACAGGCAATTAGAATCGCACAGACTATGTCCCAACATTTCCGTATCCAGGCGGCGTATCCTGACTTCTTCTGACGCGCAAGTCCACAGGCCAGGGGGAACCGCCACGTAAGAGCTCTGCAGACACATCTGCTAACCTCCGGATCTCAGCACCATGGCCAGACCCACAAAGGATGCGAACGTCCCAGTCTTCATCCCTTGTCCCCGAACCTCAGACGCCACACGTGGCAATGAGGTCAGAGACGTGGCTGTGGCAGGACGTCCGCTTCCAGGAGAGCATGGAGGAGAGCCCTCCACGTCACCTTGCCACAGGTCAGGGGATTCGCGACACTCCTGGCCGGGAGCCTCGACTGGATTTGGTTTCCGGTCAGCAGGAGGAGCTTGGATTTAGTACACGCCCAGCAGAGCAGTGGGCACCCCATGCTTCTGTGTGACTGAGAGGAAGATCTCCTGGCGTGGGTCCAGAGAAGACCCCCTCCATCCATCCGTCCATCCGTTCACGCATGCGCCCAGCCAATATTTACTATAACGATGTGGTAGTCCCGTTAGGGTGGTCTGGATGCCCACACCCCCAGATGTCCACATCTAATCTCTGGGACTATAACTACGTCACCTTACACGCCACCCTTGGGGCGTGTGGGGCCCGATGGCATCACAGGCCCTTACATGAGGAAGGCAAGGGTGCCAGAGTCCGAGAAGGAGACGCGGTGGGTGACGGAAATGGGCCGTGTGGCTGGGGGCGTATTAGGAAGGCGGTCAGACCCTAGAAGCCAGGACATCTTGGAAGCAGATTCTTACGTGCCCCCGAGGGACAGGTTATTATTGAAATATAAACAACAGGATAAAAATAAATTTATGGCTGTTTCCTCTGTTCATGCTTTGTATGGATTTTCCCTTTGTTTTAATGACTTCTAGAATCAGCTGTGACACTTGTTGAAAGAACTTTTGACCCAGAGAAAAATCATTATAATCTAATGTCATAGCATTTTCCTCCATAATATCAATGACACGCTCTCCCTAGAAAAGTTGGGTGAAATGCATATTTAGACAAGTAAATCTTTCTGATAAATCATTTCACCGATGAGAAAGAAACCATGTGTGAAATGAAAGTTAGATGTTTTGAAAACCACTCCGTTTAAGGACAGGACACTAATCGATAGGTGTATTCCTTATAATGAAAGACAGTGCAGGAGAAACGTGGTCCACGCCTATCGGGGGTCCCTGGACAGCACAGGAACGGACTCTGTTTCGGCTGAATCTCCACGTGCCTTTAAGGGCCGAGGGAGAAAACAGGTGACATCCAGTCACTCCAAGCCAGCCACCCATTCCTGGTGGCTCCCACCTGTCAGTGTTTAAAACAGAATGTCTGACACATATTTTCACATTCTTAACAAACCTTTCATGCACATATTTGGTACTTAATGGCTACTAGATGCATATTAAAATCACACGTTCATCCTTGTTCAAGGGGACGTAGCCTCATGACAGCAGCTTCCACTTTTCAAGCCACAAAAAGAAACATATTTAAATACATATTTAAATACATCTGAGACTTCCAAATAATCACTGTGAATGATTTTGAAAATAGCTTGTTTTGGAATTATTTTCAAGAGAGTTTTAGAACCATAAAAGAAAATCAATTTGCCAAAATAATCTGTCTCTCTCCACACACACACACACACACACACCTACCCATGTAACTATGAAATGTCAACGTTGCTCTACGATCTTCTAACTATTTTAATATAAAACGACAGATCACATTTTGCCTCGAAGATTCAAACACGAAGCTCTGAATCAGATCAGAAGCTTAGCGGGCGTTTACATCCTGTGTCGTTGGATGGTTTTCCCCCAAACTTTTGTATTTCTATGATGTTGCAGGTAGGGATTTTTCATTCATCTTATTAACCAGACAACTGCTGCACACCCTCCCAATTCTATCTGGGAAGTGAGATTATCAATATACGCAGTGTCGGGCACCTGGGTGGCTCAGTTGGTTGAGTGACTGACTTCGGCTCAGGTCATGATCTCATGGTCTGTGAGTTCGAGCCCCGCATGGGGCTCTGTGCTGACAGCTTGGAGCCTGGAGCCGGCTTCGGATTCTGTGTCTTCCTCTCTCTCTGCCCCTCCCCCGCTCATGCTCTGTCTCTCTCTGTCTCAGAAATAAATAAACATAAAAAAAAAAAATTAAAAAAAAATGCAGTGCTTAGGGTAAAACCGGAAATGGTGGAATAATGACCCCTTTTCCGTTTCTGCAGAATGAGATTCCCAGCAGGTCACCTGCTTCTCAGACCCTTCCCCAAGTCTGTACCCTGTCCCCTCTGGCCTGGAGGAGATCTGGGCTCAATAACTAGGCCAAGGTCTGGTAGAAACTCCGGAGGGAAATACGTTTTGGGACTTATTTGGTGCATACATTTTGGGAACACAACAACATGTTCGGGAAAATGACACAAATCAGAATTTTAGTGTGAGTTCTGCACTGGTTCTTGCGTGATCTCTATGAAAACTGTCTTATTTTTATTCTCCCATAACGACAAACACGATAAAGTCATTTTCTGCCAGGTAATTATCGTTTCAAAGCATTTCTGAAGACCGTGAAAGGGCCTGTCACTTGCTTATACGAGACATTCAACAAATATTGGTGAGTAGATCAGTAAAGATCTCCAAAAGTGTACTTTTTAAAAGGCAGTGCTTGTGAAGTTCATTACCTCCCTAAGTTCCTAATGTGGCCATTTCCCACAAAGGCCACGGTGTGGGGTTGGTCCATGACCTCGCTGCAGGGTGTCACAGACTTCCTAAGATACAGGGCACCTAGGAGGAGGCCTGGAGGCTCAGCCCCATCACCCACAGGCCCCATCACAGTGGCACATCTGTGACAGATGTCACACGGGGCATGCCCACGGCCCTGCCCTACTCTCTCCACAGAGTTGTGCTTTGGCGACGCGGCACCCCACGGTGCTGTGCGCCTCTTCCGAACACCCCAAGGCTTCACGGTCAAGAAGTGTCACCAACCCTCCACTTGGGTGCCCCCCGCCACACAAGAAGATCACTGAGGACCCACACACACATGCCCTTTGATAAATTATTCACAGCTACTTCTGAAATCTGAGATTCGGCAAGTCGACAAGCCTGAGGTGCTCGAGGGCCGGCATCCTGAAACAAGGCTGGCGTCCAGGGTGTCCTTTCCCGTCTGCTGCTAGCCAACCACGTGCCGTCCTCTCCTGAGTGGCAGGACGGTGGGGATGCCCCTCCCTGAGCTGCCGCAGCCCTCCCTCCTCCTCACCCTGCTCCTCCTCACCACCAGGCCCCCACAGCTCTCTTCTCAGACTGTCCCCTCCCTGCTCCGACAGTGTTCAGATGACCTCGCTCCCCAACTCTGCCCGTTTCTGACTTTCTCCGCTTGGCCTTTATGTGGGGCTCGCGAACGTTTATTGCTTGCTGTGTTTTATGGTTTCTCCAGGCCATGTATATTCATTATGTTACAGAAACAGTAACAGCGCAGGGAAATACTGGGCGCTGATATTTCGTGTAGGTGGTAAATTTTCAAAGGGGTGGATATGGTTTTCCATAAGAATGGAAGCAAACTGTGACACTGAAGGGGATGATTAGTGAATTTACATGAAGGAAGGATCTGCTCCAAGCAGTGAATCATGTTTATGGATCTGCCCACCAGGCGGCACTCAGCACTCAGACCGGAGGAGAAGGTGAGGGAGCCCCGGAGTCACTGCACGTCTGCTCGAGTTTTACTGCAATCTATTAAACCTTGGTATTTAAAGCACAGTCACTTTCTAAATGTCAGCCCTTAAACTTTTTTTCCTGCAGAAAACTTTACAGAAGTTATACCTGGTTATTTGCAAGAACTTTGATACCTAAGAGATTGCATTCTGAGAAAAAGAAAGGTTATCGACAAAAGAAGTGTTTCAAAAGACCGTTGCAAATAGGAAAATGGGACAAATGCAATTTGGGAAAGTTACCAAACGTTCGGAGAGTGTATCGCGTGTGCGGCGAAGGTGCGCCCGCTCCTCCCGGATGGAGACCGCACCCCTGCATGGTTCTCACCAGGAAGGCGGAAAGGGCGGCTTTACCTGCTGTGGACCTGACAGTTGGGGTGGTGTTGGAGGGCGTCATCACGGGAATACATTCGTCGTCCTGGGAGTAACCAGCTTGGATGGCTCGGAGGTAACTGTGGCTGCGCGTCCGGAAGCATCCGGGAAGGTCCAGGGCGTCCATGGCCTGGGATTCGACTTCACTGAAGACAGATTCACACACCGACTCGAACTGCCCGTTCATCTCTGCCTCGCTCATCTGGAACAAGAATGCACAGGTGATGGCGAGATGTGGCCAGGTCACGGGAGAAAAAGAAAGAACAAAACTCACCCTGACCTTGAGGTACTGTCTCTTCAGCAGAGTTAATTGGAAATTGGCCTTGGGGCTCCATTAAGCTGAGGGAAGGGCTTTTACTGGGTTATTTCTCACAAACACTAAGAAAAATGTCACTTCTGAGATGTTACTGAAATTCTGAGGGCCCCTGAGGGTGGCTGAAAGGGTGGCCTGCTGGAACCGTCCAGGACAGAAGACAGGACGCGGGTGGAGCTCGGCACCTGGGCGGTCAGTGAGCACACGCCGCCGGTCCCCCCTCCGTCCCAACCCCGGCGCCTCTGTCACCGTTCCAGGCTGTCCATGGCCCAGCAACTCTAGGAGCTGAGCCTGCCTCTATGCATCATCATGGAAACCAAGCACACATCTGGCAGGAAGCTCATTCCTTCTCCCCAGGGGAGCAGCAGGACCGCGGGTCCAGGAGAGAAAGACACGGCCAGCGGGCTGTCCATCGCCTCGTCACCAGCCTGTGCCATGTGCGTCCTGCCCGTGCTGCTGCTCGGCCTGGGATGTTAGGAGACTCACTTCCTTTGACAATTTAGCAGGTGAAGTAATAATTTTCACGCCTGCAATTTAATTTCCAGGTATAGAGTCACCCTGGGAACCTAAAAGGTCCAAACGTGTTAAGAAAACATCGAGGCTTTGGACAGGCGCGGGATTGCAGGTGCCGGGCACACAGGGGCACGCCCATCGGGTTGGCTAGAGGGACTTTGCATGGGGTCAGTGAGCGCTAGCAGGGGACACACTTTTTCTGCCATTCCTGGGTAGTGATCCTTGCGCGTTTCCCAAGAGCCAAACCTATAGGCTTCATCTGGGTGCCCAGTGAAGGGAGGTGCGCAGGAGAGCCAGGATGAAGAGAACGGAGTGCAGAGCAGATGAGACGTTAGGAAAGAAAATCTTAATGGCTTAGCCACTCGTCGGTGAGGACGGGAGGCTCACGGGTCCGCGGGCAGGGCTCTCGGGGTGGGTCACGTGTTAGGCTGAAAGGGACGTTGATAAATGAGCCCTCCCCGGCTACTCCTGTGTTGGGTACACCCCTCGGGGGAATCACGCGTGGGTGAGCACGTGTGCATGGGTGGGATGCTTGCTGGTGAAGTCCCCGTGCACCGGCCGGGGCTGGGAGGGGAGGCTCAGTGCACAGGGAGGCGGCGAGGGCTGAGGGGGCACCCCGTGGCCTCTGCTGTCCCTCCAGATCGGTACCCGGCCGTCCCTCCTGCCCTGGGCGTTGGGAGGGGCCCACGCCGCCCGGGACGTCTGCCCCGCTTCTCAGGTGGCTTCTCCACACCCAGCACCCCCTGCTGTCACCGTCCTGCCTCCGTCCTGCACCTGCTGTGTCCGCCTCTCACACACCAATGTCCCAATGTGCTATCCCACTGCCCGGAAGGCCACCCACGACTTGCAGAACACCCTGCGTGATGCTCACAGATAAAGACACCAGCTCAGTACCTGTGCTCTGCCTGTTTGCAGGGTGAAAGTGGGAGAGAGAAGCTGATCTCCCTTCCGACAGGAAGGAAAACCTGCTTTCTTCCAGAATCTCTAACTGCAGACCTGGACGTGGCCCTGCCTGGTACCACGTGGGGCTCCTGACATGCTGGGAAATGGCTCCCTTCACAGAGCGAGCCTAACCCTCTCTGGTTCTGGAGATGGAGGAGGAAAGTGTGTGTGTGTGTGTGTGTGTGTGTGTGTGCGCGCGTCAGGGGGGAGGAAGGCAGGCCGGCTGCCTGGCCCCCAGTGTGAGGAGGAGAATCTCTGGGTCGCATCGACAGAAAAGACCAGAGGAATGTTTCTGAAGTTGGAGAGGGGCAGACAAATCAGGGTCAGGACAAAGCACGACACTCCCATCATGACAGCCTCACGTTCCCAGTGACGAAGCTTGTGGGACACACACCTGCTGGGTTGAAACATGACATTTTCTGACTACACGTTTCTTACACTCTGTTTTCCCTTATGGGGAATTATATCAAGAAGCCTCAGATCGTTTCATGCCATTTATGTCAAAGACCCGCATCAGACAGCCTGAAAAGGCCAAACTCTGAGTGATGGCGCCAGCGTCCCCAGCACCCTGGCCGCGGGGTTTCGCAGACCCCCTCCTGCAAACCCACTGCGGGCCAGGAGCTCTGTCCTTGAGGCAGGACACCATCACACCTGCTCGTGCATCTTAAAGGCTAAAATCTCAGCGAGGACCACTTGGCTAGTACTTCCAGCTACAGAAACACATCCGTGAAGTTCTAGAAATGAAGGTGACTCATTTCTCCCAAATAGAAGTAGTTGAGAAGGATCTCAAGACTTGGTCCAGAGAGGACCTGAAATGCTCTGTCCTCTGAGAGCTGATGCGTTCACCGAGCCTGAGGGGGACTGGGAAAAGTGGGTGTCGTTTTACGTTGGGACTCAAAGCACGGCTTGGTCCCCGGGAATCCCAGGAGGGTGCCAAGCCAGTGGGGTAAAAGCTATGGAAGACAATCAGTGTGGCCTGAGGCTTCCTCTGTCTCCCTTTGTGAACCGTGAACTCAGAACACAACCGGGCCTGCTTCTGGAAAATGTGGGCACGGAACAGCCAAAGCGGGGCAAGCTGGGAAAGTGGGGGTGACAGGGTGACTGTCCAGTCTGTGGCAGAGCCGGGGGTGGGCTCTGCAGACGTCATGACAGATGGCAAGCAGACACGGCCCTGCACGTGGCCGCCGTGGAAAACAGGGTGGCGGTTCTTCCAGAGATTAAACGTAGAACCGCTGTGGTCCGGTGAGGCCACTTCGGGATATTTACCCACAGGAACTGAAGGCAGGGACTGGGGAGGACATATACTTGTAAACCCACACGCACATGGTGGACTGTTCTTGTGATGTGGACGGACCGTGAGGGCACTTGCCGGGGGAAAGAAGCCAGTCATACAAGGAAAGACGCCGGGTGAGTCCGCTGGCTGGAGGTCCAGGGGACTCACGTCCACAGAGACACGGAGGTGGTGGCACCGGGGACACCGGCCAGTGTTTGGTAGGGACAGAGTCTGCATTCTGCCAGACGGAAGAGGTCTGGAGATGGACGGTGAGGGGCACTGTCTGAGCATGTGGCACCGCTGACCTGCACACTGAAACACGGTTAAGATGGAAAGTTCTGTTACAGATATTTTACCACAGTTTTTAAGAATTTCCTTTAAGAAGGAAGCCATCATAGTGCCAGAGAAGGTTTTTCAAGAGGAAGAGAGAAAAGGGGCCATAAGACAGTGGCATGTCTGGAAGATGTGGGGAAGGCAAGTGTGCCTCCTCAGCCAGGATGCAGAGGTCCCAGCGATCCCACCACACCGGACCCCAGCACCACCTGCAAGTTCTAGGGCACGCCGGACCCCAGCACCATCTGCCAGCTCAGGGACACGCCGGACCCCCAGCACCACCTGCCAGCTCAAGGACACACTGGACCCCCAGCACCACCTGCAAGTTCTAGGGCACGCCGGACCCCAGCACCATCTGCCAGCTCAGGGACACGCCGGACCCCCAGCACCACCTGCAAGTTTTAGGACACGCCGGACCCCAGCACCACCTGCCAGCTCTCGGATACACTGGACCCCCAGCACCACCTATCTTTTCTAGGACACGCCAGACCCCCAGCACCACGTGCAAGTTTTAGGACACACCGGACCCCAGCACCACCTGCCAGCTCTCGGATACACTGGACCCCCAGCACCACCTATCTTTTCTAGGACACGCCAGACCCCCAGCACCACGTGCCAGCTCTAGGACACGCTGGACCTCCGGCACCACCTGCAAGTTCTAGGGCACGCCGGACCCCCAGCACCACCTGCAAGTTCTAGGACACGCCAGACCCCTAGCACCACCTGCTAGTTCCAAGAAACAGAATTACCCTGATGGTGGATGCACTGAAACAAAGCAAATGTGCAGCCTGAGCAGTGATGAGCTCAGGAGGCATCAGAGCCGCCTCGAAGGTGAGAACAGCCGGGGGTGGGGGGGGGGGGGAGTGTGGCAGGTCCCCGCTGGCTGGAGGCTGTGATTTCACTCCCGCTGAGGTGCCCTTCCTGCACCGCAGCTCGGCTGTGCCTCCCCACGTGTGCCTTCCGTCTGCAGTGAGGGGCCAGGGGGAGGTCTGGGGACCCACTTCACAGCCTGAGGATGAGTAGGGATGTGTCCTTGCAGCTTGCTTGGAGGGGGCTGGGACTCATAAGGAGTGCCCGACCCCAGGAGTGCCAGCATGTGTGGGCAGCGGGCATCTGCGTGGCTTTGTGACCCCTCCAGGTGGGACACAGGCCTTCCACATGGGGTGTGGGAAGATGACAAGGTGACACAGGAAAGGAGGCTGCTCGGTGTGGTGGGGATGGAGGGGATGGGAGGGTGGCACAGAGCACGGGGTTGGGGTGCCGTCTGCTCGTCTCCATGGGTGGCCGTGGGACATGCCAGGTGTAGACACGAACCCCTGGTCTGCCCTGGCTGTCAGACAGGTGACTGCTGCGAGACCCAGGGCCTCCCTCGCTGCTGTGTGTCCCCAAGTCTCTGCACAGCCGGGAAGCAGCTTGGTTCATGTGGCTGGGCACTGCGTGTGCCAGGAAACCACAAGGTCGTGCCCTGCTGGGTGGCCCTGGGTGACAGTCACTGGCAGAGCCCATCACACTGATGGGGACCACACCACCAGCATACTATTGTTTACCAGATGGTGGAGGACTAGGTGGTCTTCAAGCCTATCGCTCCCCGTGCGTTTCTGGGAAATGGAGAACGTGGTCATTCTTCCGGGTAAGGTCTAGACCCAGCCGGACAGACATTACATGCGGTGGGGGTACAACCAACAAGCCCACTGTGTTCTCTGAAACCACAGGGACGTCGTGCTGAGAATAAGAACAGCACTGGGGTCCCCTGTCCGATGGGCTGACAAACTGGTGAACCCCAGGGAGATAAGGAAAGGCCAGGGAAGGGTCGGTGCCAATGGGACGGCCCAGGCACACAGCGCGTCTGCACCCAGGTGGCCTGTGTCATGCCGACACCTCCCGAAACGCAACCTGTCAATGTGCGTTTCTAGCGTTTTTGGTGAGATCCCTCCAGGTGAGAACTCTCGTGGTTAAAAACAAATTCCATCCCTCAAGCTGGTCACTGGGCAGGTGTAACCGCACGTGCACTATTACCGTCCCGGACGCTCACCGCCGGCAACCCCAGGGCATCATCCCAGACCCTCCAAACGCCTACGCGGACTCTTCCCCGGTTCGTGAGCTCAGAGAAGCCGGACCTGAGCTCAGAGACTCAAGCTCAACTCACAGCATGGCTCAGAGATAAGCAAGTCTCACAGGGGCTCAGTTAGACTTTTAATTTCATGTTTGTTGCTCGAGAGACGTTGGGTATTAAAGATGATGGGTGAACTTCTGCAGCTTAGCAACCAAGCCAAGTGTCTCAGGGACACGAGGGGTTCACCAGAGGCAGCACCCCAAAGGCATCATCCTCGGTTACTGGGAACGGCCTCTTCCTCCCTGACTTGGAGTGCACTGGCCAGTGTCGGACACACAATGACTACAGATCGGTTCCCACGAGTGAAACGGGCCCACCCACCACCAGGGTGCCGGGAGTATCTTAAGGAACTATATGCTTTTTTCAGAATTAAAACTGGAGCGCAAGTTAAAGTCCTATCCTAGAACTCAGCGATCGGAATCAAAGTCATCAGAGTCTGTAAAACAACCAACTGGTCTTCTATTGCTATTATTTACAACGACGAATCTTTTCAGATACAGAAAGGTGTGAGAGTGTTTTTTTTTTTTTTTACCAACGTATTTTTGGAAATCCCAGCTTGGGTTCACCAAAAACACACATACTTGAGGGTAGTACATGGCTTATGTGTCTGGAAAATAATGATGAGGAGCCCCAGGGAAACTGGCCAGTTTCACAGGAATGTCTGAAGAGGTATGGTGTGCGTTCAACTGGAATCTGTTTGTTGAGAGCAAGTGAAAACAGAGAGAAAGTGGAATCAGACCCATAAACATGGAGAACAAACATGGTTGCTGGGGATGGGGGATGAGGAGGGGGCTGGGCAAAATGGCTGAAGGGGTGGCAGATGCAGGCTTCTGATGGAGCAAATGAGTCACAGGAATAACAGGCATGGTGGGGCGGAGGTCATTACATTGTACCAGCAACGTAACAGGACAGATGGTGAGCTCTGCACAGTGTGTAAGAGTCAAATCACTATGTGTAGCCTGAATCTAAGGTAACGTCCTGTTGGCTGCACTCCAGAAAGAAAGAAAGGAAGGAAGGAAGGAAGGAAGGAAGGAAGGAAGGAAAGAAGAGAAAGGAAGGAAGGAAGGAAGGAAGGAAGGAAGGAAGGAAGGAAAGAAGAGAAAGGAAGGAAGGAAGGAAGGAAGGAAGGAAGGAAGGAAGGAAAGGAGGAAGGAAGGAAAGGAGGAAGGAGAGAAGGAAGGAAGGAAGGAAGGAAGGAAGGAAGGAAGGAAGGAAAAGAAAGAAAGAAAGGAAGGAAGGAAGGAAAGAAGGAAGGAAGGAAGGAGGAAGGAAGGAAGGGAGGAAGGAAAGGAGGAAGGAAGGAAAGGAGGAAGGAGGGAAGGAAGGAAGGAAGGAAGGAAGGAAAAGAAAGGAAGGAAGGAAGGAAGGAAGGAAAGAAGAGAAAGGAAGGAAGGAATGAAGGAAGGAAGGAAGGAAAAGGAAGGAAGGAAGGAAGGAAGGAAGGAAGGAAGGAAGGAAGAGAAAGGAAGGAAGGAAGGAAGGAAGGAAGGAAAGAAGAGAAAGGAAGGAAGGAATGAAGGAAGGAAGGAAGGAAAAGGAAGGAAGGAAGGAAGGAAGGAAGGGGAAGGAAGGAAGGAAGGAAGGAAGGAAGGAAAAGAAAGGAAGGAAGGAAAAGGAAGGAAGGAAAAGAAAGGAAGGAAGGAAGGAAGGAAGGAAGGAAGGAAGGAAGGGGAAGGAAGGAAGGAAGGAAGGAAGGAAGGAAGGAAAAGAAAGGAAGGAAGGAAGGAAGGAAGGAAGGAGGAAGGAAGGAAGGAAGGAAGGAAGGAAGGGAGGGAGGAAAGGAGGAAGGAAGGAAAGGAGGAAGGAGGGAAGGAAGGAAGGAAAGAAGGAAAAGGAAGGAAGGAAGGAAGGAAGGAAGGAAGGAAGGAAGGAAGGAAGGAAGGAGGGAGGGAGGGAGGGAGGAAGGAGGAAAGAGAAAGACAAAGCGTCTGCAGTGCAAACCTGGCCCTGCTGCAAACCTCGTGGGTCGTGTGTGACTCTGAGGCCCTACTTTGGCGACGCGGCTGCTGGAGGAGGAAAGGCCGCTGGCCTCTCAGGACAGGTGTGCGGGCGTGGGGAAGGGTGCCTCTGGGCACAGCCGCTCTCTTTAGCTACCACCTCCTGCCGTCACCTTGGGCTTTACTCTGAAACGGGGTGTGTCCCCAATCAAGTCGGTAATTACGGTAGTCTAGTTGCTGTCCGTCTGCTGTCGTTACTGCTGTTTTCATTATTATTAGCAGGGGCATTTGAGTTGGGACCATGGCGTGACCCTCTGTCCCGGTTCGCCCAGGGTCGGGGTCCGGGGCTAAGGCCGGCACGGCCCCGGTGTACAGACTCAGGAACGGTCCTTTCCTTGTCATGGGGGGACAAAGGGTCACTGGCATTCTCTGCGGCGGATGGAGACCTCATCCTGTGTTTGAGGAGGAATCGCGTCTGAGCTGATTAACGAGTGAGGTCTTTCTTTCTTCGGTTGCGGGACAGGAAAAACCCGGACAGGGTAGGAGAAGAGGTCCGGAGCACGGCTTTCTGACGAGACAACAAACGGCAAGATGAGCAGGCTCTTGCTCTACGAGGCAGCGACAGCCTGGGCAAGAGAGTCTTCGGCTCGCTCGAGCCCCCGGCAAGCTGCCGGAAGCCCGCGGCACGATCCGTGAGCAGGAGGGACCGCGTACTTACGGCCACTGCTACCATGATCCTGCGGTGGCACTGAGGGTGTCACTTACTGAGGACTCAGCACGTGCCCCTGTCTGCGCAGCGATGCCCGGCACCCTCCAGCCACCGCCCCTTGCGCTGTGCGAGCTGGACTGCCTCTCTCTACCACCCTGGGTGGCCGCCTTACTCTCCGCACCGACGGGAAAGAAGTTCGCGATGGTTGAGGGACTGCACAGGCTACGGGTGTCAGAGGCAGCGGGCCGCCCTCTCGGCGCCCGCCCTGCAGTGAGCGGAAGGAGGCACGTGGTGGAGCCCTCAAAACCTCCGGCACCGCTCTTAACGGCAGCTGAAACCAGTAAGCAACCTGTTTAGTCAAAAACTTAGAGATGCAATTCCTAGCGATTCTCCGGCATACGGCTCATCTTGCTCTGGCGCGTTCTTCGCACAGCTCAGAGCAGGGAGGGAACGCCTGTGGGGTCCCTGACTCGCCGGCGGCCACACCCGCCGTTCACCCGGGGCCACGGATCCCACCGGGGCCGCGTGTGAAGCCGGGCATGGTCCTCTGAGCCCGACAGACACGACTCTGGGGGCACCAAGCACCACCCACCACTTTCACCTCTTCTTACTGGACCCCCAGCGTCCGCGGTGGAGGCCAGCACAGACAGCCTGACTGTCACGGCCCTGCCCCGCCCGTGTCAGCGGGGAAGCCGCCTGGGGAGAGGACAGTCTGAGCTGAGGCAGCCGAGGCGCCACCCCTTACCCAGAGGAGGCCGGCGTAGGGGGCGTGGAGAACCGAGTCTCACAGGGTCCCTGCGTCTGCAGCCAGACGATGCCAGGCAGGAACGTCACCTGCGTTCGCTGCCTTCCTCGGACACGGGCGGGGCCGCCGTCCCCCGAGCAGGTGACTGCCATGAGGACGTGGCTTCAGAGACCGGACCCGAGGGAGAGGGGATGGAGAGGGTTCCCAACCTGGCTCACACAGCTGGCCTGACTCAGGGTGCTGACGGCTCTCATGTAGCTCTGGTTCCGGGAGCGGAATTTCGGGGAGTTGTACTTGGCAGAGGGGTCCAGGCTGTGGGCAGCAGACACGTCCCTTGCGGCTTGCAGGTAGCTCTGGCTAAAAGAGAAAAAGAAATGAAGAGAAAGGCGTTCCGTGAGCATGCACCGAAGGGGGAGAGCAGGTGAGGGGCGTTCCAGCCGCCGCCCAGCGGCTGTTAGAAAATTTCCAGCCACGTGTTTGTCTTTTGACGGACAGCTTGGTCTTGGGCGAATACCCGCAGGTTCAGCTACAGAAGTAATGGCGGGGAGGGAGTGGTGTTATTTACAAAGCTTCTTGGAAAGCTGGCTTTTTATGGCCAGGTAGGGAAGTCCGGATCGTTCCACACAAACGAAACAGGGCGCTGGAAAGCACTGGAACCGTTCACACAGCACAACAGCGGACCTGGCTCCTGAATTTAAGCCCAAACCCTGAGAGTCTCATAAAAATCATGTTAGCTTCTGGCAACTTTACGCATTCAGAAAAATAAAGTTAAAAAAGAGGCCAGCCTTCCGTTTTCGCTTGTGCAACGTCGTCCAGACTCTGGGATGGGAGGACGGAAAGAGCAGACTAAGAAGTCAACTGCGTCTCATTATCCTAACGGTCATCTTCCTCCAAATGCTCCTAAAAATCAGTGTTCTCTGATCCCCTTTCTTGCTATTTTCTAAAATGTTAAAAGTATGGGAAGACCGTGAGGGCGTCTGGCAGATGGAAAGGTCGGCTTAGCTTAAACTCCCGGCCAACTGAATTCTCTTTCTTTCAAGTTCTGTTGACAATCTTTCCATAATAAAAACTCAATTTATATGAGCAAACACTGGAGTAGTAAGAAGGGAATTAGCTGTTCTTCTTTGCTGTGCTGGGTCACACCGGGACACTCGACGGGGCCAGCACACCTGTCTGCATGTAAACATGTACCCAAATACTGGATTGCCAGAGTCTGGCTCTGCGGCCGGTTAAAGTAAGCACCTTGCCGTTCAGAGCAAATTCCAGACGCAATTTGTTTTCTCTGTGATTTACTTCTTTCTTTGAAAATGGGACAGCAGACAAGGGCTTGGGCTCTGTGACACGTGCAGATTAAACAAAGCCCATTTATTACAGATTTGAAGTCGTTATTTCTGCTAAAATCAATAACGCTCATTTATATATAAATAGAATACAATTTATATTACGAATTATTATTATGGTGATTTTTGCTTCAAAACCAGGTGTGTAACATTCCAGCTCCCTTCGCTCAAAACAAAACAAAGACAGAGAAGGAAACTGGCATAAGGCAGGTCTGGTGTGGGCACATGACGGGGACAGCGGCTCCGCCTGGACGCCTCGTGTGACCCCCCTGCTTCAGCCTGGGGATCCACACCCACACCAGGGCGGGCGCCGGGCCTGACCACCAGGAAGACGGGTGAGCAAACCCCCACGTGTGGCCACCTGCTGTGGATGTGGCAGGGAAGTGGCCAGAGTCCGTGGGAGCGGCAAAAAGCCAACAGACGGCAGCCAGGACTGTGTGGGGGCGAGAGGGCCGGGCCCCCTCATCAGTGTTTGTGTGTGCGTGCTGTCCCTCGTCCTGTGTGCACGTGTGGGCACAGCCTCTGCGCAAACCCCTGACTTAGGCTCCTGGCTCACTTCTGACTCTGCAAAAATGCAAGCGTTCTGCATTTCTCCCTCCTTCTGTTTCCTTGACATGGCTCATTTCACACCTTGCATTTCTGCCGGTTGGTACTGATTTCGCACTTTCTTCCTACAGACTAGCTCTCCCCTGTGACTGACACGACCACCTCGCGTGGTGACATGCTCGGGTCTCAGAGCCCCTAAAGAAGGATTGGTGTCTGTCTCTGAATCGGCGCTTTTAGCCCATGCCGGGCGCCGTGAGTGAACACGTGTCCTCGGAATGAGAGCAGATGACCCTTTTGGTGGCTTTTGGATGGCACTCACACATGATTTGGTATATGTTGCGATTCTATGTTTCAAACACGTTTTCTAACTCCCGTGACCTCTCTCTTCCCAAACCGGGCATGCCACTTAGAGAAAAGTTGCCATTGTAGAACGCTGAACACGTTCTTTTTTTTTCTTTTGAACAGTGACTCACAATAGTTAACACTGGCTGCATGCTCTTGTGCTGTGATCGTTCCACATTGTAAAAACGGGACACGGCGTGGCTGGAGTAGGCTCACACAGAGCGCATGGCCCAGCCAGACTCTGTGCATGCATCTGGCTGCAGAATTCATGCCTTCAGCCCCAAGATCACAGCTACGGAGTCATAGAAGCAGACAGCCCCCAAAGCATGGTCCTCCATTACTGGAGGACCAACTTCAGCCTCATTAGGCTTAATAGAATATTTTTATTTTTTTTTAAATTTTTTTAACGTTTATTTATTTTTGAGACAGAGAGAGACAGAGCATGAACGGGGGAGGGTCAGAGAGAGAGGGAGACACAGAATCTGAAACAGGCTCCAGGCTCTGAGCTGTCATCACAGAGACCGACGTGGGGCTCGAACTCACGGACCGTGAGATCGTGACCTGAGCCAAAGTCGGATGCTTAACCGACTGAGCCACCCAGGTGCCCCAATAGAATATTTTTAATTTTTTTCATGTTTATTTATTTTTGACAGAGAGAGAGAGAGAGAGAGAGAGAGAGAGAGAGAAAGAGGCAGAGACAGAGCATGAGCGGGGGAGGGGCAGAGGGAGAGGGAGACACAGAATCCGAAGCAGGCTCCAGGCTCCGGGCTGTCGGCACAGAGCCTGACGTGGGGCTCAAACCCACGAACCGTGAGGTCATGACCTGAACTGAAGTCGGATGCTTATCTGACTGAGCCACTGAGGCGCCCCTTGAATTTTGTTTTTATTGTAATGGTTTAGCATTTTATGATACAGTGTCCCGAGGACCAGCTGTCTTTGTAAATCACAGACCTGGAGGCTGAAAAGCAGGAAGCAAGACTAAGAGGCACAACTGGGGTTAGAAGCCAGCATCATGTGTCTTCTGCACAGGACATACCAAGATCCCTGGGAACCCTGACCCCAGGACACTCCCGTTCCTCCCTAGAAACCATCCTCGGGAATCCTATAGCATTTTGAAACCCCCTCGAAGCCCCTTGGTTACTTCCTCAAATCGACACTTTCTACCTTGGGATGCTCGTTGTCAGGGGTAGAGGTTATTTTCACGCATAGGTTGGCAGCAGCTGAGGAAATGTTAAAAGGAAACTACAAAAAGTTTTCCAGGATAACATGAAGGTATTTTTTCCAGTTCTTTCCCTTCCAAACTACACCCACACTGGACAGTCTTATGTGCACAGGCACCAGGGAGGCCCGTGTTGGAAGGCTGCGAGAGGGACGGTGACCACACAGCGGGGAGGAGGCTTCTAGAATTCCCACGTCTCCCTTCCTGCCTGCGGCCATTCTGGGCCCATGGGCTGCATCCCAGGCTGACAAGCCTCTTCTGCGACCTCAGATGCTTGCAACACAGGCTCACAGAACGAAATACATGCTAACCAGGCCTCTGCTTTCAGCTGCGTAGATCCATATAAACAGACTCGAAAATGTAGACAAAATAAACCACCCCTTTATGTTGGTCTCCTTAGGAAAGTGGTGAAGGCTGATTCAGATTGCGTGAGGGAGAAATAGAAGGAAGCCATTTTATCCACCCTGAACGTGTCCGCTCCACACGCAGAGGGCATCGCTCCACGCTATGAAGAGCTGCGTGGTGCTTCTGTGGTCGTGCATTCATTCTCCTGCTTGGGGCACAGTGTCCGCTGATTATTCGTCCGAGGGGCAGAAAGGTGGAACAGGCGTGAGCCCCAAGGCCGGAGGGTGACGCGGAGCAAGGTCACCGGTCACCACAGGGGAGCAGGGATGGAGAGGAAGGGCCACCTGGGCGTCAGGGAGCCAGCGAGGCCGAGGCGAGGAGACCAGGCTGTGGGGGCGGCTCTCAGCGCAATCAGGGGTCACAGAGGCCACCGGGGAAATGACTTCGGTGGATTTGGGGCAGAAACTGACCGCAGCAAAGACAAGAAAGTGATAGTGTAAGTGACCATTTCAAACAATTTGTTGCATTTGTCCATGCGGAGGACAGCGCCGGGGTCATCTGAGAAAAGTCGTGAGTTCTGGGGGGACGAGTCCATGTGTTTTTGGGAAGTGAGAAGATGCTGTGGGAAGGACACTTGGGCGGGGGAGGCAAGAGAGGCCCCCGTGTGAACACAGCTCTGCCTGGGAGCTGGGTCCGGGGCGGGGGGCGGGGGGCGGGGACGGAAGCTGGCCTGTGTTCCCTTTGCTCAACCCCTGCTCCCGCGTCCCCAGAGACGGGCTCCTGCGTCCCCTCAGACGGGCTCCCACATCCCCAGAGATGCTCCCGTGTCCCCAAAGACGGGCTCCCAAGTCCCGGGAGATGGGCTCCCGCGTCCCCTCAGACGGGCTTCCGTCCGAGTCCTGTCCCCAAGGAGGACAGGCCCCCGTGTCCCTGCGGACGGTCCCTGCTCAGGGAGCGTCTACAAGGTGAGGATCAGGACTTAACGCACAGCGTTCACTGAACAGTGGGGATGTTCTCCACGGTAGGCTGAGAGTGGGGCCTTCACCTGGCGAGCGCTTGGTTAACAGACGTCGCATTGAATCTGTCCCTCAGGAGGCCTGGACGCGGCCAGGGGGGCCCAGAGTGGCGGCTCTCCATTGTCTTCCAGGGAGTCTGGTGAGGGTGTCTCCTGGGGGCGGGGGCAGCTGATAGGGGAGGGGCTGCCCGGATGGGACCCCATTTTTCCATGTGAGATTCTGCCTCAAGTGAACATTTCAACTGTTTGAACAGTTCCGACAAGAAGAAAAAGATTTTTTCCCTCTAAAATGGAAATCGTAGAACAGAAGTAGAAATACCCACTACGTTTTTATTAGTGGAAGCAGAGTCGATACGCAGCAAGATGCACGGGTCTCAAATACAACCTGGGCAAGTTCTGCCTGCCCTCTGTAAGCCACACCCTCCCTGGGATCTTGTGTCCCCACCCCTCCTCGTTTAAGCCCCTGTAGCGGCCCTGAAGCGCTATCTCACCAAAGCTGTACTTCTCATTCCCGCGGTGACCATTTGTGTATCTTCTCTTGCGACGGGACTTTTCAGCTCTTCTAGTTTAAAAATTGGGTTACTTGGTTCACGTTTTTGTTTTGTGGGGCTCTTCCTACATCGGGCATTCAGCGCCCTTGTCAGACACGAATGCCAGACGTTTTCCTTCACTCTGGGGCTGGCCTTGTCCAGTTTCTCACCGGTGTCTTCGGACGAGCACAGGTCTCACACGTGCCGGTGAGATCCACTCTCTGGCCACACCGATGTAATCTCTTCGAGCGGTTCTTAACCGAGGGAGTTTCCCCCTCCCGTGGGACAAGGTCTGGGGAAAGTTTGGGTCACCACCACTCGGGGGAGGGGCATGTAACGGCCGCAGCCAGAGATGAGGTTGCACGTCCAGCAGGTGCACAGAAGGCTCCCGAGGAAAGAGTCGTCTGGCCCCAAATATCAGTAGTGCTGTGGCCGAGAAACCCTGTTCTACTCTTGCTCCAAATCACACTGTCTTCCAACCAACAACAGCCTCAGCCGCATGTCCCTCAAGTGCACACTGCACAGTCACCACAGTAGACTATAATTGGGGCCACGAAACAACGTGAATTCACGCTTAGCCCGATGGAGATGCCAAAATAATTTCGGACGTGTGTGTGGTAGCTAAGAGGGACCAGCAATGAGCCCAGGGAGCGCCTGCCTCTTGGCTTCCAAACACCATTCCCTACAAGGGGAGGGGGTCCTTGAAGAGGTGCGGTGTTCTGCGTCTGGACCGGGACAAAAAGCCAAGAACATGAGTTGCCCAGTTTTGTTCTTTGTCAACATTGTTTGGCTCTTCCAACCTTGTTTGCATTTTGATGTATATTTGAGAATTTTCCTGTCAGTTTGTCCAGGAGCAGCGTTTGTGGTTTCTGGGGTAGAGATTCGATGACGCTGTTGAGATATTTAAAACCCTTTTACAAATAACAAGTGTTGGCGAGGATGTAGAAAAAAGGAAGACCTTATACATTGCTGGTGGGGACATAAGCTGGTGTGGCTGCTCTAGAAAACAGCATGGAGGCTCCTCAGAAAACCAAAATGCAACTACCATAAGATCCCATAATTCCACTACTGTGAATTTACCCAAAGAAACTGAAAACACGAATTTCAGGAATACATGCACCTCTGTGTTTACTGCAGTATTATTTACAATAGCCAAGACAAGGAAGCGACCTAATTGTACGTCAATAGATGACCAGATAAAGAAGATCTCTCTCTCTCTCTCTCTCTCTCTCACACACACACACACACACACACACACACACACACACTAGAATATTACACAGCCATGAAAAAGTATGAAATCTTGCCACTTAGACAACAGGACTAGGATATTACGTTAAATGAAATAAGGCAGATAGAGAAAGACAACTAGCACATGATTTCCTGCATATGTGGAATCTCAATAAAAAATAAACAAACAAAAAACAGAAATAGACTCTTACACACAGAGAACAGCTGCTTGTTGCCAGAGAGGAGGGTGGCAGGTGAATGAGCAAAATAGGTGAAGAAGATTGCCAAGTACAAACTCTCCAAAACCCCACAAATTTTACATTTCCAATTGTTCATTGAGAAATACGGTTGATTTTTACATTATTTGGTTACTGACCTGGCCTTGGTAAATGCCAATATTTGTTGTAGTATTTGTTTTGTATTTTCCTTAGGTTTTTTGTGTGAACGGTCTTGTCATCTGAGAATAAACAGAATGAAGTTCTTTTTTAGTCTCGATTTTGTTTGTCTTGCTTGCCTTATTACTGGCTATCCTCCGCTCTAATGTTAAGGACAAATGGTGAGGGTTGATGCCCTATCTTTTACCCAATCTTAGATAATTTTAATATGTATATTGGCTCTCCACCCAACTGGAGAAGTTTCCCTTTTATTCCGGAGTTGCTGAGATTTTTATTTTTTTCCTCATGTCTTGGTTTCTTCTTTACTTACTAATATGGTAGATCCCTTCATTGATTTTTAGAGAGAGATTAAGCTAACCATGCATTCCTGGAATAAACCCTATTTGGTCATGAAGAAACTGCACTTGGTTCTCTTTATATATTATTGGATTTGGAATGTTAATATTTTGTTATTTTAAAACAATACATTGCTCAGTAAGTGCCTTTTTTGGGTAACACTTTTGGTATCAGAGTGAAGCAGCCTCCATAAAATAAGTTGAGAAGTATCATATTCCTTCACTCTCCAGTTAATAAGTTTTTACATGATTTGTGTTATTATTTCCTTTAGGATTTAATGGAAATTTACCAGTGAAACTATTGTGGCCAAAAATTTTCTTTGTGGGAATGTTTTTAATAGTGAATTAAATCTTTGAAATACATCGTAGAGCTATATGGATTTTCTATTTCTTCTTCCGTGGATTTTTCTATTTATATTTCTTTCTATGAAAAACTATGTTTTTGAAGGAATTAGTCCAATTCATATAAGCTGTAGAATTTATTGGCATAAATTTGTTCACAGTTTCCCCTTATTTCCTTTTTTTTTAATGTTTATTTATTTTGAGAGAGAGAGAGAGAGAGAGAGAGAGAGAGAGACAGACAGACAGAGCATGAGCGAGGCAGGGGCAGAGAGAAAGAGAGGGAGACACAGAATTTGAAGCAGGCTCCAGGCTCTGAGCTGTCAGCACAAAGCTCATCGTGGGGCTTGAACCCACCAATCATGAGATCATTACCCGAGCCAAAGTCAGACGCTTAACCGACTTAGCCATCCAGGCACCTCTGCCCCTTATTTTCCTTTTCATCTCTGTTGGATCTACAATAATTCCCTTTTATGTTCCTAATATTTATAATATGTGTTTTCTTCCTCTCCCCACTCCCCCTTTTTTAGGTGGTCAGTCTTGCTAGGGGTTTATCAACTTTTCAAATTACCAAAACTTTTTCCTTCTGCATTCTCAATCTGCCCTTGAGCAGTGAACTTCTCACTCTTCTGTTCCTGAAATGTCAGTTGGTTCTTTCCACAATCTGTTCACTCATCAAGACCATCTTTTCCTTTAAGACCTAGAACCTTATAATAGCTGTGTTTATATTACATAGAAGACCTTATCATAGCTGCTTTAAAGTTCTTCTTGGCTAAGCCCAACATCTGGGTCATCTCAGGTGTTCATTTTTTTTCTTGTTAGCGAGTATCACTTTGCTACAACTTTGCATGTTTTTTTTTCCTCTTCTTTTTTCTTAGGTATAATGGACATTGTTGATAGAGACTCTGGATCCTGTTATCTTCCTCTGAAGAGTATGGATTTTTGTTCTGGTGGATCCTCCTGAGCTGGTGGGTGTGTGGTTAGACACATTCACAGGATGCGTCTGCAGAAAGCTCCAAGTATTTGCTGAGTTCAATGTTCACCGTGTTCAGGTCTCTTGCTATTTTTGAGACACCGTGATTTGCTGGGCTTCAGTCCCTAACTTTTAATCACCTTCAGTGCCAGCAGCTGAAAACTAAACTCAGTTTAGGGGTTACCAGTGTTTATGCAGATTTGGGGGTTCCCTCACGATGGCTCCTTTGCTTCTGTGTTGTCCCTTTGCATCCCCCAACCCGTACCTCCTTCCACTCTGGAAGTTCCAAATCCTGTTCCTCAACATCCAAAGTTATGACTGAAGCCCTTTGCTTAAATCCTTACCACCTCATGCCATGAGGACTAGATTCATATATGTGTGGACTTCACTGAACGTGCTCCTTTGGCAGTGTTTGAATACTATCCACTTCCTGCTCGCTGTTGTTTGCTGTCCTGTCCTGTTGTTTTTAGTATACATGTTTATATATACTGCATATAAAACAGATAGATACAGCTGATCCTTGAACAATGCAGGGTCAGGGAACCTAATTGAGAATCCATGTTTTGACCCACCCCAGCCTCTACTAATAACTTAATGTTGACCGGAAGAAAGACTTACCGATAACATAAACAGTTGATCAACACATATGTTATATATTAGATGTATTATATACCATATTCTTACAATAAGATAAGCTGGAGAAGAGAAAATGCTGTTTTGAAATTCACAAAGAAGAGAAAATACATTTACGGTACTGTATTTATTTAAAAAAAATCTGTGTATAGGGGCGCCTGGGTGGCTCAGTCAGTTAAGCGTCCGACTTCGGCTCAGGTCACGATCTCGCGGTCCATGAGTTCGAGCCCCGCGTCGGGCTCTGTGCTGACAGCTCAGAGCCTGGAGCCTGTTTCAGATTCTGTGTCTCCCTCTCTCTGATCCTCCCCCATTCATGCTCTGTCTCTCTCTGTCTCAAAAATAAACATTAAAAAATTTTTTTAAAAAATTTAAAAAAATAAAAAAATCTGTGTATAGGAGCGCCTGGGTGGCTCAGTCAGTTAAGCATCCGACTTCGGCTCAGGTCATGATCTCACGGTTCGTGAGTTTGAGCCCCATATCGGGCTCTGTGCTGACAGGTGGGAATCTGGAGCCTGCTTCGGATTCTGTGTCTCCCACTGTCTGTGCCCCTCCCCTGCTCACACTCTGTCTCTCTCTCTCTCAAAAGTAAGATAAATTAAAAAAAAATCTGTGTATAAGAGGATCTGCATGGTTCAAACCCATGTTGTTTCAGGGTCAGCTGTATATATTTGTAGCAGATATACAACATATTCCAGGATTTAGAACTGCTTTCTGTAGGAGAGCCAGTTCTCGAGAACTCTTACTCATTAAGTCTTATTTTTGAAAATTATGTGGTCATGGTGGCACTTGTCCTTTGTCTGGCTCACTAACATCCCAATTATTTTGTTGTTACTCGTTTAGGGAATTCATGACTGTGAGAGGCAGTCTGGCTCCTGTCACGGGACCAAACAGACCCCCTCAGGCCGCGGTGTGGACACACGGCCTACGTTCCTTCAGTGAGATGCGTTTTCCAGAGGCTCGAGGTGACGGCTAGGGGGAGCCCATGCTGTTGATGGCGCACGAGTTTACCGAGCAGCTGTGGGCTTAGAGCCCACTTTTGGCATATGTAGGGGGTCCTGCGAGAGTGTGCACACGGTCCTACGAGCACCCCGTGCGACAATGGAGCCTTGCAGCCTGGGCGGTAAGTGCTCAGAGTGACCCCTGAGGCCACACCTGCATTTATAGGGAGCGGTGTCTCTAAGGTCCGTCTGGGTCTGCCACAAGTCTCCCTCAGGTTCATTTTTACTGAATGACGCTTTAAGTCTTTTAAAAAAAATTTTTTTTAACGTTTATTTATTTTTGAGACAGAGAGAGACAGAGCATGAATGGGGGAAGGGCAGAGAGAGAGGGAGACACAGAATCGGAAGCAGGCTCCAGGCTCTGAGCCATCAGCCCAGAGCCCGACGCGGGGCTCGAACTCACGGTCCGTGAGATCGTGACCTGAGCTGAAGTCGGACACTCAACCGACTGAGCCACCCAGGCGCCCCGCCCTCAGGTTCACTTTTACTGAATGACGCTTTAAGTCTTTTAAAAAAAAAATTTTTTTTAACGTTTATTTATTTTTGAGACAGAGAGAGACAGAGCATGAACAGGGGAGGGTCAGAGAGAGAGGGAGACAGAGAATCTGAAACAGGCTCCAGGCTCCGAGCTGTCAGCACAGAGCCCGACGCGGGGCTCGAACTCACGGACTGCGAGATCATGACCTGAGCCGAAGTCGGACGCTCAACCGACGGAGCCACCCAGGCGCCCCCTTTTTGTTTTAATTTTTTTTAACGTTTATTTATTTTTGAGACAGAGTTTAAGTCTTTAAACTGGTCTTACTGCCAATATTTGTAATAGAAATTGTGGAGTATAGCCAGAATAAAAGGTATCAACTTAATTCCTGGACATTTAACATTTCTGAGGTTATTTTTTAAATTCAATCTGCTGGCGTCCTTCCCTATAATTTACTTTTCTAAAGAGACACAAAATTGAGGCCAATATTAGTGAACTTCTATAAAGAGTTGACATCAACAGAGAGGAACCCAGAGGCACGGAAGTCAACATCACGGAATGAAGTAAACCCTCTAAAAAGGTTTTCTCCGGCATTAAAATGCTTTCCCCAAATATGTTCATCCATCAAAATGAGTCATTCATCTAACAAACATTCACCGGGCGCCTGTCACAGAAACAAGGTGATTGAATCATTTCCCCCCTGTCCTCAAGGAGCCCAGATGCCACACATAAATTTTAATGGAGTTCGATTTTCTGAAGGATGTATTTATTTATTTATTTTTTAACGTTTTTTTTTTTTTTTTTTTAATTTATTTTTGAGACAGAGAGAGACAGAGCATGAACGGGGGAGGGGCAGAGAGAGAGGGAGACACAGAATCAGAAGCAGGCTCCAGGCTCTGAGCCATCAGCCCAGAGCCCGACGCGGGGCTCGAACTCACGGACCGCAAGATCGTGACCTGAGCCGAAGTCGGACGCCCAACCGACTGAGCCACCCAGGCACCCCTTGAAGGATGTATTTATTTATTTATTTATTTTTTTTTTTTTTAAATTTTTTTTTCCAACGTTTTTTATTTATTTTTGGGACAGAGAGAGACAGAGCATGAACGGGGGAGGGGCAGAGAGAGAGAGGGAGACACAGAATCGGAAACAGGCTCCAGGCTCCGAGCCATCAGCCCAGCGCCTGACGCGGGGCTCAGAGCCTGACGCGGGGCTCGAACTCACGGACCGTGAGATCGTGACCTGGCTGAAGTCGGACGCTTAACCGACTGCGCCACCCAGGCGCCCCTGAAGGATGTATTTAAAGAGACCCGATGTCCTCCTGAAAATCTTGCCTTTCTCCTACTTAAATTGCTTTAGAGTTCAACTTCTGAAATGTATTTTTAAAAAACGTTTGTTTATTTTTGAGAGAGACAGAGAAGGGGAGGAGCAGAGAGAGAGGGAGACACAGAATCCAAAGCAGGCTCCAGGCTCTGAGCTGTCAACACAGAGCCTGACGTGGGGCCCAAACTTGTGAACTGTGAGGTCACGACCTGAGCCGAAGTTGGACGCTTAACCGACTGAGCGACCTAGGCGCCCCTGAAATGTATTTTAAAGAAAAAGTGGAAATGTTGTGCAGAGAACTACAAATTAGGTTGCACTCTAAGAAACGCGGAGAGGTTAAAGAATCAGAGAATGATCAGTATTAAGGAAAAGCTCCATTAATCACTTATCTCCCATGTTATGATTATCAATATATCAATATCGACAGATGTAAATGTGTCAAGATAAATGAAAAAAATCTGCTCTTATTACAAAATTATCTGTCTGTAAACTTTCAGAGATTAAAGTATCAATATAAATAAGAAAAGTTCTTAAATAAGGGCTCATTTTTACATAACTATGTGAATGATTTATAAGCCTAGCGTAATACCTATGGAATACATTGAAACTTTGTATCCTGAAATACTAAATGAGGTGCAGCCACTTTAAAAATGGCCCAGAAGTTCCTCAAAAGGTTAAATGCGGTTCCACATGTTCCAGCAGTTTTACTTCCAGGCACGTGTCTAAAAGAAGTGAAAACGTGTCCACCCAAAAGCTTGTACGAGGATTCATGGCAGAATCACTCATAACATCCCTGAGTGGAAGGGAAGCTGACCCAAACGTCCATGATCGATGGACGGGTGCTCACGGCGTATCTGCACCACGGGCATCACTCAGCCATAAAAGGAGACGAGACACGGACAGACTCTACCTGTTCATATGCGTGAACCTTAAAAACATGATGCTCAGTGCAGGGAGCCAGACACGAAAGGCCACATATCACATGATCACATTTATAGGAAACTCCCAGGCCGGGCAAACCCAGAGGCAGAAAGGCGATGGGCAGTTGTTCGGGGCCGGGCGAGTGACTGCCAGTGGGTACGGGGTTTCCATTTGGTGTGAAGAAACGTTCTAGAATTGATCGGAAGACACACAACTCTGAATATACTAAAAGCTATTGAACTGTGTGCTTCGAACAGAGGAACTGTGAAGTGTATAAATTGTATCTTCATAAAGCTGCTAGAAATCAGATATGAAAAGTACTGTATTAAGTTTCACATAATTTGTAAATTGAAGTGAAACGTGTGTCCATCGTGAGGATGTGGAAGGAATTTGCAAAAACCAACTGAGATCCCACGGGGGCCTTTGGGTCGTAGGCTCTCATCAGCGCTCAGAGGAGACGCGGTGCAGTTACCAGTGAAAAGGAACCTTCCACAAACGCTTCTGCTGTCCTTGATGCCGGATAGGACTCTCCGAGGAAGGTGTGACAATCCACCTTGTTTCATAAAGGGATCTCGATGGACGGGTGACAGGTTGTCTACAGGTCGCAGAGCTGTGATTCACTGAAATTCAGGGACTAAGATCTCAACACCCCCCAAGTATACATATGTTACTTTGTATCATAATAAGCATTTCAAACAGTTGCAAAGGATTGTTACAACCACTTGATAAGTTAACAGCCGAGATGCACAAAAAAGCTGTGGGCGGTCTGTTTCCAGAACAGAGAGCTGCCTCTGTGGGGCTGTCACTGGCTCTGGGGCCTCGTGCACCATCTCCCCGTTAGAAATCAGAATGTGAAGTCATCCGGGGCCCTGGGTTTGCAGGGGGAGAGGATGGCCACTGATACGCGCAGGGCATAAAAGCCTTAAATTGCTAAATAAAAAGTCCTGTACCGAAGGGACACTTTAGGCAGGCAAAGATGGGGAGAGTTTGCAGAGCAAGTGTAAAAAGTATGGGCTGGTCTCAATAGATGGTCAAATTCGGGCATTTGGGAGAAATTCTCGCCGCCGTCTGCTTTCGGTCGTGAACAAGGAAAACTCAGGGGAATGTGGCGACAGTTTTGCTTCTCAGGGATGTCCTAAATCCTACCCTCTGAAAGGAACAGTAGTTCACCATCCACAGGAGGGGGGGACAGAAATGCCAATTAAGTGTTTCTACCAGCTTCCCCTTAAGTTATTCAGCTCCCTTAAAGAGGGAGGGGATAAATGTTGAGAAGAGCAGATTTGAAGCCACAAGACCTGGGTCTCAAGTCTGAATTCCATTCGTGTGTGTCCGTGCAGTGGGGGGCCGGGCAGGCCACGAGTGTCCTCCACACAGACTGTCTTCCTTTGGCAATGAGGCCAAGGGTTACGCCTTACTTCAGGGGCTCGTTCCGAGGGTCCTGTGAATTCGGGCAGGGCAGGTGCCTTCCCCGGGGGAGAGCAGTGAGGCTCGCTGCCGTGTGACACTCCCCTGCCCACTGCTGTTACTGGGGCTTCTGAAGACAGATGTGGCCCCGCGATGCTCGTCCTAACCAAGTCACAAGGCCCACACGGCAGTGCTGGGCGAATGCTGAGCTCAGGGTCTAAACAGACAACTACTCTGTGCCCAGGTCCTTTCATTGGTGTTCCTTCTTCTCGACCTTCTTCTATGTTTGAGCTTTTCTTTAAAAAAAATTTTTTTTAATGTTTTTATTTATTTTTGAGACAGAGAGAGACAGAGCATGAGCAGGGGAGGGGCAGAGAGAGGGGGAGGAGACACAGAATCCGAAGCAGGCTCCAGGCTCTGAGCTGTTGGCACAGAGCCCGACGTGGGGCTCGAACTCGTGAACCACGAGATCATGACTTGAGCCGAAGTCGGACGCTTAACTGACTGAGCCCCCCAGGCGCCCCATGAGATTCCCTTTTTAAACCAAGGAAGTAGGTTTTCTTTTTATAAAAATTTCCGACAGTTACTGGTTGATATTTAAAGGCTGGTGTCAAGGCAACGAGAACACATCCATTCAGTGGTTTTGCAAATGTTAACCTACACCAAAATCCCCTGGGTGCTTGTGATAATGCACATTCCTAGATCACGTTCCCGGAGACGGGTTTAGAATGCCTAATGAACAAACTAGGTGGTTCTGTCGCAGGGGGTCTGTGGACCAGACCACAGTTGAGAAACACACATCTGCTTGGATAGAGAGATAGGGGACCCCACCGAAGCACCTTTTGAAGAATCTGGATTTTTATCCATTTCATCCACAGACAATAAACCCACTCATGAGGCATCTTTCCTGTGGTGTTAGGAGACAGGGTTTGTATGTGCATCAAGATCTATGATGCATTTGCAGCAGGTTATAGACCGTGTTTCCTAGAAAAGAAGCCTCCAGACGTAGGCACTGGCCACGGGAGAGTAGAGTCAGCAGCGTCTGGAAAAGCACGGCTCAAGCTTTAGTTACTCGTCCTCAGGCACGTGTTCCGTGCCCCCTTCACTGCGGGCACTGAGAACCGGCCGCGCAGCTACGGGGTGGCCGACATCAGTCATGACGGAGACGTGGATCGGGGGCCGCCCCCGGACGTCCCGAGTCGGGATGGAGAGGCAGGATCGGGAACACTTCTCTCCAGGGAGACCTGCCTCGAGTAATTTGCACTGGATCTCAGCAAACATTAAACGGCCGCATACTGGGCAGCAGCATCCTGCCCGGAGAACACTGGGAGGCTACAGAGGCTGGCTCAGAAGTGCCCTAAGCCTCCCGCAGGCCGGGTCCCGCCGACAAACAGCCACCAAGACCGGAAACACCGATGCTGGGCTCTGCACCGGGCACGGCGCCCCATCCGAGCGTGGGCACCACCACCACGTAGCTCCTCACCCCGACGTCACTGGGCGCCCCAGGCAGACCTCACTCCGCACAGGCCAGGACGTCGGGGCGAGCGACTCGGAGAGGCCCCTCCCACTCGGGTACTGAATGGGCCGTGCTTTCCAGACACGAGATTTCTGAGTCCCCGCAAGATAACGCAAACGTTCGGAAGAAGCCTGACGGGGAGGACGAAAGGAACAGTGCTGGCCAGGCCGACCAGCTGATGTGGCTTATAAGCAATAATGGCTACACTAGTGATTCATTACAGGAAAACACATCAGTTAATACGTTTAATGGACACGTCACCATCAGCTCATTGCCCATTTATTTAACTACTACTTACAGAGCGACTACAGTATGCGTGTCAGTGACCCAGGCACCTGGGAGACAGAGGACGCAGGGCCGGCGCGCGTGGGGCTCACGTGACCCAGGCACCTGGGAGACAGAGGACGCAGGGCCGGCGCGCGTGGGGCTCACGTGACCCAGGCACCTGGGAGACAGAGGACGCAGGGCCGGCACGTGTGGGGCTCACACTCCTGCGGTCAAAGTCAGCTGACCAATAACAAAAGCTAACTGGTTCGGATGTGATGACCAAAGAAAAGTTAGAGCCCCAGGCAAGCAGGCCCCCACGATGCAGTGGACAGAAGGAAGTAGGATACGGCCACCCGGAGGATAACGGAAAATCGGAAGCTCCCTGGTGACGAAAGCACAGCGGCCCGCGGCCTGGGAACCCAGGTCCTTCAGGTTCAGGGTCCCTCTCCGGACACTGGGTTCTGGAATACACAGGGCGGCTCCGGAGAGAGAGCATGGTCACCAGGGCCACGGAGGCCAACAGGCCAGGTGAAGGGAACACATCAGGCCCCGCCGGGACTCAGCTCAGGTTCACGAGCAGGAGCCCCGGGTCCCTAAAAGGTCCCTGTCGTGCCTGGTCAGTCCGCAGTCCCTCCTTCCCCGGCCTGTGTCCTCAACCCTCATCTCAGCCTCCCCCTGTTCTGCGTGCCCCGGGCATTTCCCATCGCCCGACCTGAACTCCCGCCCTCCCAGTGAGACCCTGGGTCCTCATCTGGCCAATCCATGAGCGACTGAGTCCACACCTGCCCCTTGGTAGACGTGGGTACCGGATGCTCTCCTGGGTCTCCCCGCCCACCGCTCCCGCCACCAGGCTCCCCTCTCCATGCGGAATCCCCTCGCCTCCCCACCCACTACCACCCGCTCCCCACTCTCCTTCCACCAACCGCCTCCCGCCCAGTCTCCTCTCCCACCTTCCTCGTGGCTGTAAATGACCACTTTTTCTCTTGTCTTGAGAGTTCAGCCCGACCCTCCCTCACAGCAGCACCTATCGCCCGGTCCACACACCTTCTCTGACGGTCCTTAGCAAAGGCTTCCTCACCATGTGACACGTATCCTGAGTAATTATCCCTCAAACGCTGTTAAAATGGACCCAGATTATGTTGCTCTTCTGCTCAAAGCTTTGGGCCTCCCCTGTCCCTGTAAGTCATACGCACTAGAGTCAGAACGATGTGACTTTGGGGCTCGCCCTGCTCTCCTTCCCCAGTCTCCTTACCTCCCGTATCCCCACCTCCCTCTCTGGCTGCTGCTTCTCCTGATTCTGAGGTTTGTGGCTGCCCCAGGCCATTGGCTCCCTTTCCCTCTGCCAGGACCTCCCTCCCCCGCAATATGCACGGCTGGCTCCCTTGTCAGACACCCCCAGGCGTCACGCGGGATCTCCCAACCGTGCTGTTTTCCGCCGCACCCCCCCGCCCCCCGCACACGCCCCACGCCGTTCGCGGGCCCGCCTGACCCCCACCTCGCCTCGTGCTCGCCCCACGGCCCACGGCACCTTCTAAATGCACCGCCCACTCCCCTCTCCCATCGCTGGTTTGCTGTCACGCCTGCCGCCTGTCTGCCTGGGCTAGAGCCAGAACCAGCGGGGCTGGGGCTCCTGCCCGTTGTCTTCGTGACATTGGAAAGGTAGCTGACACATAACGGGAGTGCACGAGTCATCTGCTGACTGAATGTACGAATCAACACGTTGCTGCCATCAATGGAGAAACGATGTCGCTCTCTACCGCGGCCACCAAGCTGGACGGCGTCAGCCTGGACTGGCTGGGTGCCGTCCCGCCACAGCCCGGGGACAGTCTGAACGAAGCAACAGCGAGCACAGCAGAGCCGACACGCTGAGCTGACAGTGACATTGTCTGAACCTCCGTGGACTCGGGCTTGCCTCCACACCCAGCCCCGGACCTCTGGTCTCACCCACCAGTCAATTCCCTACTTCCCTTGAGGCCTTCGCATTGAAAACCAAGGATTCTGGATAACGTACGCCCTCTAAGCAGTGGTTTGCAAACGGATGGCCGAAGTTTTGCAGAACAGCCCAATTTTAGTGGCTTGTGTCAGCCACGCTGTGTCACTAATCCTAAGTGTCAACATTATCTATCTGATGCTTTTTCTTTTTTTTTTTTTTCAACATTTTTTATTTATTTTTGGGACAGAGAGAGACAGAGCATGAACGGGGGAGGGGCAGAGAGAGAGGGAGACACAGAATCGGAAACAGGCTCCAGGCTCCGAGCCATCAGCCCAGAGCCTGACGCGGGGCTCGAACTCACGGACCGCGAGATCGTGACCTGGCTGAAGTCGGCCGCTTAACCGACGGCGCCACCCAGGCGCCCCTATCTGATGCTTTTTCTAACAAACGGCATTTTGCTCCTTACGCGGCAAAGGGTCACTCGACAGGCACTTACTGAGCATCTGATACACGTTAGGAACGGCGCTGGGCATTCAAATTGTGTCTATTCACCGACTCACTTCCTGGTTTATTCAACAAGTATTTATCAAACGCGTCTATGTGGCCCGCATTGTCCCGGGACTGAGGGAAGTGGCAGGACGACCCAGAAGGGCTGGTCAGGGACAGACAGACCATCGTCAAACAAGAAAGTAGCAAACAGTGCTAATGACTGAAGAGGCAAGTAAGGTTTCATGCAAAGTGATGGATTTGGGGACGAGGAAAAGTGTCACCGAATACATGCCAGTAAGCTGACAGCTCAGTACAAATCAGCCACACGGACAGGAGAGGAGCCGTTTCAGCGAAGGAAACAGCAGGTAGCAGGTCCACAGACTCTCCCTGGGCGTAAGGGTTGCACGTTTGAAGGAATTAGGGACCAGAGTGGCCAGTAGGCAGGGCTTGATAATATGCACATTCGGGTCAAGTCAGAGGCTCTATTTCACCCCGAACGTGGTGAGCCTGGGTTACAGGGCTTTCGGCAGAGAGGTGCTGTGGTCTGACGTGTGTTTAAAAAGACCACTCGCTGCGGCGTGCAGACGGGCTGCAGCTGATCAAGGTCGGAAGCAGGGAGGCCAGGCAGCTGAGAGGTGCTGCCACGGTCCAGCTCAAAAGCAGGGCTGGGGGAGTGCGTTCTCGGGGGTTGGGGTTGGGGGGAGAGGGTGCTCAGGACCTAGCCCTGGCTGGACGCAGCGGGCAGGGACAGGGCAGCGTCCAGAAGCACTCGGAGGACCATCCCAAGACTTAAACTGTATTCGTTGCTATATTGGGGGCATTTATTCTTTAGTTTTATTACACTGCAGTCAGAGAATGTGACCCGTATGTTTCTATTTCTTGCAAATGATTGAGCTAAAAAATAAAAATGTAAGTTTTCTAGCTCCTTATTTTGCAATAGTTTAGACCACAAAAAAAGCACCACAAATATTGCAGTGTTACCTTATACTCTTTACCAGCTTTCCTTAATGTTAGCATCTTAAGTAATCAGAGTACAATGAGACATACAGACCGGACTAATTAAAGTTAGTGCAACACCCTTAGCTACACAGCAGACTTGTCAGAACTTTAGATTTTCCCACTGATCTTTCTATGGTCCACGGTCCGGTCCAGGATTCCACGTTGCATTTGGTTGTCCTGGCCTCTTACCACCTCCCACCTGTGACAACTCCCCCGGATTTCATCACCCGGATGCTCTGGAAAACTACTCGTCACTTATTTTCTAAAATGCCCCTTTGCCGGGCTGTGTGCTGTCTCCCGTGGCCACCTGGAGGCAATGCCTTTTGGGCAAGAATTCCACACAGCGATGTTCAGCTTTCTCACATACGCGGGGTCCACGGCATCACCGAGTCTTAGAGGTTGGATGGGAACCTGCCTAGGTCCAGGAGGGGCCGCTGGGTTTCTCCCCAGTGGCACGTCTACTGCTCCCTTTGCGATGAGCACGCACACAGGATACAGACGCTCTGAGACTATGCGAACACGCTACTTTTCAGCTCGCTGCGGCTCGTGTGTTGGGAGCTCGCGCTGCGTTAGTTAAACGCACGGTGCGGGCCTAGTGGTGATTTCCGGTCCCCGTTCCTTCTGCCCTAAGTATTGTGCTTCCAGGAAGAAATGCCCAGCTTCCCCAATTGATTAGTCAATAATTTATTAATGTCAGCATGGACTCAATGAGCTGTGGATCACAACTCAGTATCATTAATCCTTGTCTTGCTGCTTAAATTGCCCCAGGCGTGGCCACTGGTGGCTCCCTCTTTTTGACCTGCCCCCATCCTGCATTGAGTGCTCCTTTACTCTCTGAATCCACTTGATATCCCACCCGATTTTGTATCTTCTCTGTCCAGGACTGGGGTCAAACGTTTCTCCAAAGAACACAGGTTCCTGTAACTGGAGACTGGTTGTTAGACATCAGGACCTGGGTGCCGGGTACTCCCCTCTCCAGGCACGTGGCTGCTTCCAGACCCTCAGCTGATGGAACGCGGACGGTGAGGGTGTGCACTGAGCCACGGGCAGACACACATGAGCACATACTTCCGTATCTCCCTGGCTGTGTACGTGCAGGAATTAAAAAGTTCATACCACTGTCTCTGATTCCAATGAAACGCCCCACGCCCGTTTCAAATATTCACCTTTGCTCATCTGTAACCTGGTTCTCTGGCAACGACACACGTACATCTCATCATCCGTCACGTGCTTAGTTATTTGTTCGACCCTAGCACTCACCCACCGTGGCCGGAACCGCTAACCCACGTGCCTGTGGGGAACAAAGGCTCTAAGTGGGTCCGGAATCTGTAGGCTCCTCTGTCTCTAGCCTCACAGCAGGCAGTCAGTCTCTGGCTGGTTCCTGCGTCTCCCCCCAGCCATCGGCTTTGTCACTCTTCCACTTCTCGTAACCTCATCTGCTTCTGTTTGCATTCCATTCTGGGTCCTTGTTGATTTCAGCGAAGCGTTTATTGCTTGGGGTACGTGAGTCATCAGCACGGCTCTACAAATCGGGGCTACTGACAGGTGTGTCCCTGGAGGAGTGGGGGGTCCCCCATCATCCCCACTGCCCGTTTCTGTTCCTCCTTCTCTCCACTACCTCCGGGGGAGGGGGGGAATCGTTATGCCAGGAGCAGGGTGGATCACTGTGTCCTGTGCTATGATAGGGGACCGTGAACATGGCAGATTGGGGATAATGGTAGGGAACCCAGAGTTATTTTAGGGCCAAGCGGAATTGAGATGCTTATCCGGCATCTCCATGGAACCATCCCCAGGCAATTTCATTTCAAGTCTGGAATCCAGATAGAAGCGAGAGGTCATTAGGAAGACGTGGGAGAAGCAGCCCAAGACGGTATCTGTGGCCAGGCACGTGCATATGGTCATGCAGTAGATTACAGACAGACACGGGAGCGAGGGGTGCAGACGGAGCCCCCGGGCACTCGGTACTTACAGGTCCAGCAAGACACACGGGTGGAAAGCAGATCAACATCATTCAAGCTGGAGGCTTCATTTGTGCAGAAGAGGGGCGGTTATGTAACACCGAGCCGTGGGAGAAATCCTCCAGTTCAAGCAGGGGGAGAGAAGTAGAGGCACACGGAGACCCGCAGGGGCCGTGGGCAGCCGCCTGTGTGGGGAGGGACCAGGGAGCAGGACCCCCAGAGGAGGAGCCCCCGGGGGGAGCCAGCGGAGCCCAAACGGCTCGGCACCCCGGCTTGTGCGCTGCGAGCGATGGGGGGAGTGAGGCTGTTCTCTTCACGTGGGAAGAAATGCACCCATGTCAACACGTGTCCTGTCTCCACTTCCCTGCCCCTGCCACCCGACAGACGCGTCCCTTCCGTGGGCGTCTGGACGGGCTGACCGCACTCCAGCCTCTCCTGTCTGCCGTCCCCACGGCCACGCCGGCCGCCTCCTGCTGGCTCCGCGCTCCTCCCAGCCTCGTGGG
Organism: Panthera onca; assembly: GCF_046562875.1. NCBI lineage: Eukaryota > Metazoa > Chordata > Mammalia > Carnivora > Felidae > Panthera > Panthera onca. The sequence goes on from NC_138342.1 coordinate 203,541,377, forward strand.
TGACTCCTTCCCGAAAAGTCCATCCTGGCTCAGTCTGCCCCTGGTCCATCTCCGTGCTGCCTCGGCACCGTCCAGCACGCTCCCCCGGGGACCTTCTCCTCCTGCGGCTGCAGGGGCCCCGTGGCTCCCGGCTCCGGGGCGCCGTCCGCACGCCTCAGCCACGGTCTCTCTCCTCTTCCATGTCCCCGGACAGTCCCTGGCAGGCGGCGTTCTCGCTGCCTCCCGCCTCTGCTCCTCATGTTCCTGCCGGGCCTGTGCACCACCCACACGAATTCATCCCGTAGCTCTTTTCGTGATTTCCCGGTGCACATCTCTGGCCACGTCCACCGGGACGGGCGACGTGATGTTGCAGCAACCGCTCCAAATAAAAACGGCTTATTCTCACTCACTCCCACATGCCCACCGCAAGCCATCTGGGGACTCTGCTCAATGCCGTCCTTTCTCTGGGACGCAGGCTCATGGAATTGCCACTGCCCAGAAATTGCCGGTCACCTGGCAGAGGGAAAGACGGTTCTGGGTGTGGGGGGCTGTCAGGTTCATCGAGATGTGACTTGCATCACTTCCACTCAGACTCATTGGCCGTTAACTCGATCACATGGCCCCTCAGCCGGAAGGGCAAACGGAGCACGTCCTCCCCCGCCCGGACCCAGAGGGTGGCAGGTGTTCAGTCGGCAGCGCTGGACCTGGTGGGTCTGGGCCAGGATGACCCGTCTGCGACCTCTCTCCTCCCTGGTCAGCAGGACCGTGGACGCCGCTCGTCTCAGGCGTTTCATTTTCATTCACTTATTTTTAATTTTTGAAACTACTCTTATTAACTTATGTTTTGAGAGAGAGGGAGCAAGCTGGAGAGGGGCAGAGAGGGAGAGAGAACCCCAGGCAGGCTCCGTGCAGAGCCCGACGCGGCTCCCGGACCCACGAACCGTGAGATCGTGACCTGAGCCGAAACCAAGAGTCAGACGCTCGCCCGACTGAGCCCCCAGGCGCCCCTCAGCCACTTGAAACTCGATGTGCCCGAAGCAGGAGCGAGCATGTGTGCTCGGCTGTCCCTCCCGTCCCACCCACTAGGGGCACCTCCGGTCCTGCCCAGGTCACGGTCCTCGGGGCCTCCTTTGCTGGCTCCTTTGGGGGACTGTGCACTCACCATGTCTTGGCCGGTTCCACCCCCCAAATGTCTGCCGCATCCCACCCGTGGTCTCTATCTCTACCACTGCGGCCGTCACAGCCCCCTTTCGTGACTGGCGCTTCCTCGTACCCATGAAGTCAAAGAGCTCTTTCCAGAATAGAACTCTCCTGGTCTACTTGAAAGTTTTCAGGGGCTCTGTATGACCTTCAGGGAAAAAAAAAAAATTAAGAAAATTATCAGTCTAACACACAACAGTTCTGCAACACAAAGTTATGGGAAACACAGCACTCTACCAAGTGCTCCCCGGTACTAACAGCAATAACCCCACGTGACCGGCCCCAGGTAAGATTTCCTTAGAAGCAATTCAGGCCCTCAGATATCATATGAAGCACTAGTCTGTGTCAGGACTATTAAGACCCCTTCTCTGCCCTCGAGGGTGAAGTCTGCTGAGCGAGGCAAGCGGACGGCCAGGCGGTTCCCCGCGATGCTCCCTGTGGCGGATCGCGTCCCGTCCTTTCGGCAACAGCCACCTGCCTCGGGATTCACCGGGTACCCCTGAGATTACACAGTGCTTCAGCAGAGAAACCGTGTTTCCATGCTTTCCCCCTCCATCTTACTTTTTGACTGTTGGTTTTATAGGCTGAATACCTGATTACCTACCACTCTATAAAGAGGCATATGTTACTTAACTGCTAGATGTGAGTCCGTCCGAAATGAGAGTAACTGCGTAACAGTTACAAGCGTGTAACTGTGCCGTGTAAGGTATGACAGGTGCTGTGGCGGGCGGTTACGGGGGACAGCACAAAGCAATGAGAGCACAACGCCCTCCCGCTTGGGGAGGGGGTTGTAATTTAATCAGGAAGCAGACAAGAGCACAAATGAAAGTGAGAACCCCGGGGCGCCTGGGGGCTCCGTCGACGGAGCGTCTGACTCTTGATCTCGGCTCAGGCTGGTGGGTTCAAGCCCCGTGTCGGGCTCTGCACTGACACTGGGAAGCCTGCTTGGGATTCTCTCTCTCCCCCTCTCTCTGCCCCTCCCCCATGTGTGCACACGCACGTGGTCTCTCTCTCTCTGTCAAAACAAATAAATAAACTTAATAAAAATACCAACATTAAATGTGCAGGAAGATGGCCTGTGGACAACCCCTACTGTGGGAACTTTCCAGTCCTTAGAAGTCAGCCCACGATGGAATGGGGCCCCGGGGGCATCTGTGGTGGAAAAGCCGGCTTTCCACAGCTCCCATGGCGGACACCCGGACGGGACTCTGAGACCCGGGGGCAGGTCTGTATGAGGCACAGCAGTGTGAGCAAAATCTTAGAGCAGCGAGGACTTCCTTGAGCGGACAGACGGGGGGAGATCGGAGGACGCGGTGTGTTCCAGGGAAGCAAGTCCATTTCAGGCCGTCACTGACGCACGAAGATTCGAGAAGGTGGTGGGGAGCAGCACGTGAAGATTATTCAGGGTCTTCGTGATCCGGGTGGAGGTTACTGAACGCAGGGCAGCGGGAAGCAGCAGAGAGGTCTGGCCCGGAAGCAGCTGCCAGCGTGCCCCTGACCCTGCAGCCACCGGAGCTGGGCGCCCGCCACATCTGGGCGCGGGCAAGAGCTGGGGCTCAGAAGAAGGGTCCCAAGCGAACACAGGGTTTGCTTTGTAAATATTTGCAGTACTCACAGTAAAACCGGGTGTCCGGTGGGAGAAAGCTGGAGAACTGTCCAGGAGGAGACGTGCTGGACTTCCCGGCTATTCAAACACTGCCTCCCCTCCTCCCACCACCCGGCTAGCTGGTGGGGGTGGGGGGTGGGGGTCACCACGAGAGCCTGTCGCTTTTGACCGTGTCCTTTTTTGGCTATGTTTGGCCCATGTCGCAACCTTCTAGCCTGCATCAGAATTATTTATGTAGAGGCGAAAAGCACGAACTCCAGAATCACAACACAGTTGTGATTTTTTTTATTGTTGTGGTATTTTTATTAAGTTTATTTATTTGTTTTGAAAGAGAGAGAGAGACCACGCGCGTGTGCACACATGGGGGAGGGGCAGAGAGAGAGGGAGAGACAGAATCCCAAGAGGCTCCAGGCTGTCAGCAAAGATCCAGATGCTGGTCTTAATCCCACAAATCTCCCCCTTCCTCCTTCCTTCCACCCCAGGGCCAGGGGGCCAGTGTTGGAAGAGCCAAGGGGAGGGCAGCATGTGCAGGGAGGCCCCCATGCTCTCTGCCCTGTCCCTGCAGGCTCCTAGCCTGCCCAGGGTGAGGGGAAGAAAAGAGCCCCAAACCGGAGAATGTGGAAATTTCAAAAGAAGCAAGACCGTTGGTGTCCAATACCGGTGTGTTTAGGGACCACGCTCAGGTGGCCTCAGCCTGCCCGCTGCTGGGAATAGGGGGCCGGGTGGGTCCCACGCACAGCGGGGCCAGAAGCTACGAAACGTCCCACGATTACAGCCCAGTGTTTTGAGGACCCTTTGACGCCCCCCCCCCAAGACTAGAGTCATGTCCCTTTTGCTTGAGGAGTGGTGGAAAGGGACAGGTCCTGGAGCCCCGAGTGGTGCGAGTGGAGGGGGGGCTCAGGGACGTGCAGGGCAGAGCGAGTCACTGAGGCGGGACGGAGACGGACCAGGGTCCATCAGCAGGACGCTCATTACATGGGTGGGATCTCAGCGGAGCCAAGGGGCAGAGGAGAATTTGGGCAGCTGGTCTCTTCAAGGATGATAAAGTCAGTTAAATATCAAACTCACTTCTGTGTGCAATATGAATTTCTCCTTGTTTTAGGCACAGTTAGCGTGTTCGAAACGAGTCACAGCCAAGGCCTGCGGAAGTTGATTTACACACAAATCACTGAGGGAGAGAGAGGAGACCCAGCTGAGCGGTTCGGACCTCAGTGCTGGAAGGCACAATCTCAGCGCTCATCCAGAGAGAGAAAAACCACTCCGTGTTTGGCCAAAGACGCCAGCATGGAAAAGTAACGGGGGACGGAAATAACTTTCAGAAACAGCGTGTGGCAGTCTCCAATCCGGTCAGAGCTATTTTACGCGTATTTCCTCATCTTGGCTACGTGAGGGTGGCCTCTGTCACGAGTGCGACCGCGTCTCCCCCAGAGATGGACTGAAGTCCATACCCCCCGTCCCGCAGGGCACGCGACCACATTTGAAAATAGGGTCGTCCTGGATGTAGTCAGCGAGGACGGGATCGTGGGGCGGACCCCCCTCCAGTATGAACGGTGTCCTTTACGAAGAGGAGAGACCACGCAAGAGGGAGGCGGCGGCTGGAGTGATGTGGCCCCGAGCCAAGGAGCATCTGGGCCACCGCGAGCAGACGCGGGAGACGCAAACCCTAGATGCTCTGGGGGGGCCCGGCCCCGCCCACACCTTGAGTTGGGCCTTCCAGCCTTGGGACCCTCGAGAGGATGAAGCTCTCCTGCGTTAAGCCGCTCAGGGTGTGGTGCTGTGTGAAGGCAGTGTCTCCGTTAGGGCGGCTCCAACCCCACCCCACAGGCCGGGGGCTTATCAACAACTCGACAACTCACACTGGCTTCTGACCGTTTGGAGAATGAGAAGTCTGAGGTCAAGTCCAAGTCCGAACGTGCAGGTCTGGCGTCTGGTGAGGGACCGGCTCATACGTGACCGTCTTGCCGTGCCCCCACGTGGAAGGGGCGAGGGGCCTCGGCAGCGTTCCTTGAGAAGGACGCTAATCCATTCCAGAGGGCTCGATCCTCGCGACCTCATCACCTCCTCGAGGTCCCACCTCCTGACACCATCACCTTGGGGTTAGGATTCAACCTATGGACTTGGGGCACACAGACACGCAGTCTGTTGCAGATAGCCCCTAGAGAAGTAAAACGGACGCTGCATCCCACATGTAAACAACGAGGCTGGAATCAGCAGGGATTTTCGAGAGCCTCGGTTTAGAAATGCTTGAAGTGAAGCTCGCTGGTGTCCCTCCATCAGAGACAGAGGGGCCCCGGCGACACCGACAAACCCCAACCACTCCCAACGGCCAGCGCATCACAGGCATTCTTGTTCCACAAGCCTCTTAAAACCGCAGACACGCAACGTGTGGGAATACCGCTGGGAATGATCTCATTTCTGTGGCTTCAACACACGCACAGTTACATTTCCACTCATAGCTGAATGTCTAATAAAGCTGTTGAGCATAGATTTATTACTATGGTAACTTTACAACACAAGTATAATTTGCTTTTAAATGCAGTATTATTATGGGAAAAACAACACTGAGAGATTATGACGGCCTTAAACACAATGAAATAGTTTTCAGGACCTTTTCTTATGTCAACACTAACATATACTTTTGCAAATCATTTAAAAAGTATTTAAATGAAAATAAAATTCAGCCACAAAACCACCACCCAGGGATGATCATTACTAATATTTTGGTGGCTTTCTGTATTAGATTTCTATTGCTTGCCTGTGATGGTTACTTGGCTAGGCTGTGGTGCCCGGATATTTGGTGAAATAGTAGTCGGGGCACCTGGGTGGCTCAGGTCATGATCTCACGGTCTGTGAGTTCAAGCCCTGCGTCGGGCTCTGTGCCGACAGCTCAGAGCCTGGAGCCTGTTTCGGATTCTGCGTCTCCCTCTCTCTCTGTGACTCTCCCCTGTTCATGCTCTGTCTCTCTCTTTCTCAAAAAAATAAATAAACGTTAAAAAAATAAATAAATAAAAAGAAATACTAGTCTACATGGTGAAGTGAAGGCATTTTTTAGATGTGATTAACATTTAAGTCAGTAGACTTTGAGTAAAGCAGATTGCTCTCCATAATGGGGGTGGGCCTCAGCCAATCAGCTGAAGGTCTTAGGAGAAAAGACTGACCTCCTCAAGGAAGAGAGATTCTGCCTCTGCACTGTCTTCTCAGTTGGGCTGAAGTACCAGCTCTTCCCTCGACCTCCAGCCTGCCAGTTTGCTCTGCAGAATTCAGACTTGCTCACCTCCAAATTCACGTGAGCTAATTCCATAAAATCGGTCTCTCTCACTACACATGCACACGCACACGCCCTGTGGGTTCTGTTTCTCTGGGCGATCCTGGCTAATAACTTGCATAACACATTCTCACAAACTTAGTGGCTTCAGGCAACCCTCACGTGTTAGCTCACGTTACAATTGTAGGTCGAGTCTGGCACACGTGACGGGTTCTCCGCTCACGCTATCACAGTCTGGCATCAAGGAGCCAGACACCCTGAGCTCTCATCCGGACGCTCTGGAAAGAACCCAGGTCCACGCTTACTCAGGTTGTTGGCAGAAGGCTGCTCCTTGTGGTTGCAGGAAGGGGGTCCACTCTCTTTTCTGGCTGTTGGCCAAAGACTGTCCTCTCCGAGAGGCCGCCTCGGGTTCTTTCCAGGCGGACCCCTCTGAGCCACGAATGGCCCGTCCAATCTTTCTCCTGTATCAGATCTCTGGCTTCCCTTCCTGCCACCAGCCAGAGAAAACTGCTATGAGGTCCAGCCTCGGGGATCAGGTCCGTTTGCCACATAAAGTCACGTGGCCGAGAGAGGGCTACGTCACGGTACGCACTGGCCACCCACACTCACAGGGAAAGGACGATACACAGAAGAGGGTCATCTTGGACTTTTGCACACCACATAATCTTTGCAGATTTTGCTATGACTTTTCCAATGTTGGAGTCTCAGAAATTTTATAAACATAATACCATAACCATTTTGTTATCCAATGAACAATTCTTTGTAAACATTTATAATTGGTGACAAATAAGTATCATTTTGCACGTTAATGGATATTTACTGTTTCCAATTAATTCTTCACTACAAATAATAGCAAACAATTGGAATTTCTTCTAGGATTTCCTTTTGTTTTGATTAAACCTTTTATTGAAATTTGACTATTTCTTTAGGGTTCCATTAAGTGGAATTGATATAAATGTTTTTGATATACATTGCCAAATTTCTCAGCTTCAAACATTTTTATTCTAATGTAAAGTTATTTCAAAAGCAATTTAGTTCCTCAAAATCTCACTTTCTTAGCTCTGTGAAAATTACATCTGTAATTATTAATTATTTAGTTTCAGGTGCCTCATTAATGTCCTGGTGATACATCTATTTATTCATTTACTAGATAATTATCATATTTATATACTCAGTCTTCAGCACATACCAATTTATTGTATGAATAAATGAACGAATTCATATGTTATGTATCATGCACCAAAGAAGGCAATGAATTCCAAAGAAAAAATTCTCTTTACCACATTGGGGCCGTTATACAGAGTGAGACTTCCTGCGGCCTCAAGTTTAGTATTGGGTTTCATGTTGTTTAATGTTGCCCCCACACCTTACAGATTTGCCTCTGCTCTTTTCTCCTTATTCAGCACGTTCTCTGGAAACAGCCCTTCAGCAGCTGATCGATTCTGAGTTATTAACAGAAATGCTCTCTGACTTGTCACAGGAGCACGACGGATGCTTCTGTGCTGCTAGACATTTTGAAGTCTACAAAAGTGAAGAGAGTTACTCGCGTTCAGAGAACAATGCTTTCAACACCCTTCGCTGATCGAAGGGGAACAATTCTCTGTCCATTATGCTGTCAGAGCTCTGTCACAAGCCGAGAGACGAACTGAGAGAATGCTTGAGTTCCTGAGCAGGAAGGCACACACGAAAGCTAGACGAACAGCAGAAAAGTGCACGAAAATAGCTCATGAGTAGACCGGAGAGTGCATAAGTGCATTTTGCAGCTTTGAGAGTTAGTGGGAATGACTTGACTTTTTGGAAAGTTGAGAGTTCATATAATCAGAAATGGGAAAGATGGCGGAAAAAGGAAAAACGATAACATTTTATCTCTATCTCTAAATCTAGTTTCCTGCCAAAAGGGCTAAGAAGGAAAAGTGACTAAAATTAAAGAACATCCTAAATTATAAAAGTTTGAAAAAGTAATTAAAAGGAAGAAAAAGACTTAATAGTGGCTCTCTTTATCTAGTAAGTGTATCTTTCTTTCCGTTAATTCACTCGGTCCTGATCAAAGTGGGGATCAGAACAAAGCTGCAGAATATCTATAAAGTAGTGAAAATGAAAGTGTCACATATCAAGGTATATGAGATGCAGCAAAAGACACACTGTTAGGAATATTCGTAGTCTTATTAAACATTTATTACTAAATAGGCATTCAGCTGAAAAAGGAGAGAAATCATGAAATGGATCTAAGGAGACAAAAAGGAAAAAAATCAACAAAAGCATAAATTAATGAATCAGAAAACAGGAAAGCTACAGAAAATTGATAAACCAAAGCAAGAGCTGATTGGATGACCCGGCCCTTAAAACATTCTCCAGCTGCATCCCAGATGCCCACCTTCTGTTCTCAAGATGACCCCTAATATTGACATCGCAGCCTAAATTATTTTCCCAATAAGCCAATCCATAAGAATATTCTAAGACGCTTATTTCCTGATGTTTCTAGAGATGCATGGATTGTCAATGGACTTCCACAACGGCGCCAGTATTTGACATAAGGCGACAGTCTAAATTGGGAGATTCTCAAGGTATATTCTTCAGAAGTCTGATCTTTTAATGTGCTGTTGAATTCTCTTTGTTAGCATTTTGTTGAGGATTTTACATTAATATTCATCAGAGATTTCGGCCTGTAGTTTTTTTGTTTTGTTTTTAGTTTCTTTGTCTGGCTTTGGTATCAGGGTAGTGTTGCCCACAGAGAATGAGCTTATAAGTATCTCTCAGTATTCTGGTTTTTGGATTGGTATTTCAGGTGTTTCTGAGACAGTGCCCTGATGTGGTTTTAGAGAAACGCAATAGGGCAGTGTCAGCACAATGACTACCCCTCAGGACTGTACAGACGTAGATGTTTAAACTATTCATAGACTAAGGGCACCAGTAAATGTAAAAGCTAATTTGGGGTTACTGCCATTCTAGTCAGATTCTCCGTAGCCATACTGTGAGGATGCAGGTTCAGAGGCACACAGGTCCCAGGGGATCCCCCCGTGGTGCCATCCCGGCAGCAAGCAGGTGACACCCTCACTCACAGTTACCTTTTCTCTGCACACTACATGCAGGAATGAAAACCCAGAGGCAGTTCCCCATATATATATATATATACACATTATACATTATATGTATACATTATATGTGCATATATACATTTATGTGCACACAAGAATGTCCGGACAGGGTGTGATTGTCAGAAATGGCTACTCCCCAAGGCACGGGAATGTGAGAGAGAGAATGATGTTCTACTTCATATAATTCTGTCTTGGGGTAGCTTGTTACAAGGAGTACAAATAATTTTGCAATTCAAAAAATCAATTTAGTAATTTAATTAATGGATTGATGGTGTATTCTGAGGCTGGCTCCCAGACCACATAGACACCACTTCGTCTGGGTCATGAAGCTTCAGTGTCCCCGGCTTCTTGAGACACAGGCCACTAGGAGGGTTTCTCACTGCAGAGGACCACCCAGACCTGCCTTCCTTGTCTGCATCTGCAGTGGCATAAGCAAAATTTGGTTAAGCAGAATTCTGTGTTCTGTAGATTATGGATTTAAATGTGTGGTTCCCCATAAAAGGGCTGGACAAGCCCTGTGCTGCAGCCCACTGGGCTGATGGTCCTCATGAGTTTCCATGAGCAAAAGGAGGCGGGGTCGTAGGAACAGTACTAGTTGGTGTAGGCTGCAAACCAGCTCTCGGAGTCAAACATTAGAAATACAGGAGGAGTAGACGGAATAAAGAAAACATGAAATTTTAAGCAGGAACTTTTCACTTGCCTTTCCTTTTACTTAGTTCTTGATTTGACTTTAAAAACATCAAAACAACAGGAAGAGAATCAGAATGAGACCAGACTCAGTGTGTGTGCTGAAAACCTAAGAGATGAAATCAGGTAAAGCTGGGAACGTACTAGACAAACATAAAATAGGTGAGGATGTGTGAGGCCGGGTCCTTGTTCTTCTGCACGTGAAATGGAGAACTAGAAACGAGCAGTGAAGCTGAGCGCGCCCACCTTCCCCCCCCGCCCCGGGACAGTGGGGTCACTCCCCTCCTGGGTGGGGACCCCCTGGTGAGAGAGGCTGTAGGCTGCCTGGGAGCCAGGAGGCGGGACTCAGGAGAGCAGTGCCCCAGAGACGCAGAGCTCCCGGGTTCCTCCAGCTGAAGGAAAGAAACGGAGCCACCAGCCCATAGGTGGCAGTGGAAACCGCGACAGAGGGTGCTTTCTCCGCGGGAGCGCATGGTGTCCTGTTGACGGAAGAAGCGCAGCTGAAAGGCGTGCGATATTCTCCAGGAGGCTAGCATCTGGCCCCTTCCTGGACTAATGCAAGAGTGTAAGGATCTGGGTGGGTGCGAATCAGCTTTACACACATCTTGCCAACTGAGGATCTTCCTTTTTAGAATCTGGACAAACGATTCCTTTGACGGTGTCCTGAGAGCCGCTCTGTAATTAAGCTGATGAGCGAGGATTCCTCACAAGTGGCTCCTGAGGCGTTGGCTTAGCTCACTCACTCTGTGCACGGAGCAAGGCAATGAGACCTAACGCTTCTCTTGCCCTCACGAGCACACGAGTGACGGGGGCAGCAAGCAAGCGTGTGGTAGTGGTAAGCACGGGGCACCAAGGGAGCACCCTGCAGGGGCACCTAACCCGGGGAGACTCCCCAGAGGAGGTGATCCTGAGCTGGGCACTGAAGCATGAGGAAGAGCCCAGGACTGCTGGGGCCCGTGGTGCATTCGGGAACTCTGAGTGGTTCCGGAGGGCCGGAATGTAGACCTGGGAGTTCGGGCCCAGTGGGAAGTGAGGCCTCACAGGCCGTCCCGGGGCCGGACCATGAAGCATCTGCCATGGGACTCGGCTACATTAACCGGGGGCACGCAGCATCCGAGCTAGAACGCGGAGGGGGAGGACGGCATGGGGAATGGGAAGCGGGCTTCCGGGCTGCTGTTTGAGACGTGCCAGGAGCTGAGCGGTCTGAAGGAGATTTTGAGCCCAAATCCAAAACGGGGTCCCAGGATCAGGAAACAGAAAACGCCAACACTCACGGTGCTGGTGGGAATGAGGGAAGCGCTTTGAGAGACCCCCCAGTCACTCTCTCTAGATGGGTTCTGAATATTCCGAACACCCCGTGACTTCTTTTTTTTTCTTTTCAATTTTTTTTAACGTTTTATTTATTTTTGAGACAGAGAGAGACAGAGCATGAATGGGGGAGGGTCAGAGAGAGAGAGAGAGAGACAGAATCTGAAACAGGCTCCAGGCTCTGAGCCGTCAGCACAGAGCCCGACGTGGGGCTCGAACCCACGAACCACGAGATCATGACCTGAGCCGAAGTCGGACGCTTAACCGACTGAGCCACCCGCCCAGGCGCCCCTCATGACTTCTTTCAAAGGTTTCTCGGGTGGGCTCCACTGTGTCTCAGAAGGGGACCCGACCCCTCCCCGGTAGCCCAGTGGTATCACCGTTTGTCACGGGCCAGTGGATTCTGGGAGACTCACAGAGCAATCAGCCAGCTGACCCACATGACCAGGTTACTGTATGTTTGGGAAAAGGTAGCTTTTCCCAGGCTGATGAGCCGCAAAGGACACCCGAGCCCATCTTCTGAGGCAGGCCACCCGGCAGGCAGGTTCTCTTCCGCCCCTCCCCCAGGTCTCCTCACCCCACCATCAGCCAAGGGGGAGTGAGCAGGGGCTGGGCTCATCTCACATCTCGAGTTGCCTGGACACGAACACCTCAGAAAAAGGCAGTGAGGCTGACGTCCACTCGTCCTCTTCCCGCCCCAGAAGAAAGTCCGTCTGTCACCCCCGAGGAACTGCTTGCGCAGACTCAGTGTTGGTTCTCCCACTTCTGGTTCAGTCGCCGGATCTGCGGGTGCCTCCGTTTTGTGTGCGGCTCTGTGCGTTTTGGCAGATCGTGGGGTCACGACGGAGACACGGAGCTCTTCCCTTCTCTGAAGGGTTGCAAGTGTCTGCCACTGTCATATGACTTCATACGCCCGCTCAACGACCTTCCCTCAATATTTCTTGTGCTACTTGTCTGTTGGCAACGATTTTCCAGCTTTGGTTTTTATAACATAGCCCTTATTTCTCTTCCACTCATGAAAGCCATTTTTCTTTTCTTTTTCTTCTTATTTTGAGAGAGAGAGAGAGAGCATGAGTAGGGAGGGGCAGAGAGAGAGAGAGAGGGAGAGAGAGAATCCCAAGCAGGCTCTGCGCCATCAGGACAGAGCCCAACGTGAGGCTTGAACTCCCGAAACCGTGAGATCGTGACCCGAGCCGAAATCAAGAGTCAGACGCTTGGCTGACTGAACCAGCTGGGTGCCCCATGAAAGATGTTTCTCAGTCTAGAATTCTGGCTGGTGGTTTTTTTATTTGTTTGTTTTGTTTTGTTTTTTTTCCCCTGTGCTTTAAAGATGTCACTTCCTTGTTTCCCGGCTCCAGTAACTTATGGTGAAAAGTCTGCCTCAAGTTTTTTTCCTCTGTATGTAGCGGCTTTTATTTTTCTGCAGCTTTCCTCAAGCTACTCTCTGTCTCCTTGGTTTCTGCTAGTTTGAGTACGATGTCTGTATATATGTGTGGAGTTTGGTTTCTTGTATTTCTCTTTGTCGAGATTTTCTGAGATTCTCCAATCTGGGATTTGTGTCACTATTTGTGGGCACTCTTGGGACGTGCTCGCCTTCCTCGGTTGCTCCCGGGGTTCCGATCCTGCGTGTGCGAGAGTGTCAGGTATTTTCCCACAGGCTCCGGAATGTTCTCTTCTGCTTTTTCACCCACTCTTTTCCCCTCTGAGCTTCTGTTCGGTAAATTCTGGGGACCTATCTTCAAACTCCCGGATTGGTTACTCAGTTACGTTATGTCCACTGATGAGTTCATCGGCAAGACGCCTTCTTTCTGACACGATTTTTATTTGCAGTATTTGTCTGCCTCTTCCTAGCACTTTTCATCCCTCACCCTCTTCCCCTGGGTCTTTTGTTATGTTAACCAAGCATTTTGAGGTTCTGATAGCTTCACTGTCTCTAAATTCTCTGGGTGGCTCTGCGTCTTGAGAGTGGGTTTTGTTGTACTATGTCTAAATTCTGGGGGATGCTGGCCACCATGCGCACGATGGCAGAAACAGAGGTAAGTAGGGTTCATGTTTGGGAGCGGACATACCTCGTGTTCTGCCAGGTGAGATCCGGCCACCACTGCCTTTGTCTCAGGGTGAGGGCTGGATGTCCCCACCGCCACGTGCCCGGGCCACTGACAGGGCTTCTGTCCAGCTGTCCCCCCTCCCACTGTTTGCTATCCTGTGATGATGGCAGGGGGATGTTCCCTGTGTGGAACAGGCGGCCACTAGGAGCCCTGCGTGTCTAATGCAGGGAGGGGGAGTGCTCTCCAGGGCCCCCGCCACCCCTGCAGCAGCTGCACCCTGCCCCGGTCTTGTTTGGGGAGCCTTTCCTGGCCCTCCCGGTGGAAGGACAGCTATTCTGCTCTTGGATGAGGATGTGAGCCAGGACTGTGGGTGGAGGGTTTTTCCGCTATCTTTCCCCTGCGTGTTTACCCACACCCCCTCTGGCAGCTTACGGCCTTGTGCCACAGGAAGCTGCGGTGCAGCCAGGGACCCCAGGGTTCTACATGTTCCCTGAAGGTGGGGAACCGCACAGCTGCTCCAGCGGGTGGGGTGAGGGGCTCTCCCATTTCCAGCCCTGTTCCCAGCAGCGGAGGGCTGTTGAGAGGAGCAGGGGGCTGTGCACTCCCCGTGGGCCGGGGGTTCCCACGGATCCACACTAGCAGCTGTGAGCAGCTACTGACACTCAGGCTGACACCGCCTCACGAGACACAGCTTGCCAATCCAGTCCCTGCTGGAGGGGTCTGAACCTCCCCAGCTCTGCGGATGGTGGTCTTGCAGGGCTCCCGGCTTTCCTCTCGATGTCAGCGTGGCACGGATGGACTCTCCCTCGTGCCCACATCCGAGGCAGGACTGGGACTCCGTTCACCTGCTACCTCCCCACGCTGCTTTTCCCAATGAAGGATTAAATGGACATCCTTCTATGCGAATTTGTAGAGACACCTCGCTCTACAGACTGGCTGGCTACCTAGTGTCCTGCCATACGGATGAGACAGTTCAGTTCACCTTCTCCTTTTATTTAAGATGCATCTCATACACTGTTGAGTAGAGCGCACACTTGCATGAGTGATGGCATTAACGCCAAGCAGGAAAGATGGACACCAGGCTGTTCTCCTGCCCCCATGGCGTCTACTTCCTTCCCTCCTTCCTTAGACATAAACTGTTTTCATTAGTTTCTTATGCATTCTTTCATTGTTTCCTTATGTAATATAAACCTATAGGAATTTCATTCTTATTTCTCCATCTTTATTATACAGGAAGTGCGTGTTTTATAACGTGCTACACTTTGCTTTCTAAAATTTATACAACCTGTATCTTGCCACATCAGTACGTGCAAGTCTGACTCATGTTTACGGCTGCATAATGTTCTAGTATATTCTATAAACGGCATTCTAGTGTTGGTATATCTATTACTCAGTCAGTCCGATAGCAGTGGACTGTGGGTTAAACTTTTATGCCCTAACAGCACACATCACTCCTTACAGGAGCGGGTGAGTCAGGGGACAAGTTCTCCAAAGTGGGACCCAATCCCTACTGATGGGTGTTTAGGTGATTTATAGTTTCTTACAACGACCTACGATGAAACAGTGAACATCACTGTATTTTTGTACATCTCTGTGTGCTTTTCAGAAATTTCTTTAGAATGTGTCTTTAGATTTCTAGTTTCAAATGGTATGCTAAAATACCCTCTGGAAAGTTTTAGTGATTTCTAAGGTATGTGAATAATCTTTTCCTGGCTTTACCCATATTTACATCATGGTGTTTATTTTTTCTCATTAATTTGTAAGGCGTCTCCATGTATTAAGAACACAAGTGTGACACTTAAATGGCAAAACATTTCCCCAGTTAATAGTAAAACATTAATTAAAATTAATAACTTTAATTATTGTTTTACCTTCATGATGATACTTTTAATTTGTTGGTAGGTTTGTTCACTTTGACTATGAGTCAGTTGTTAATACTATGAATTCAAATCTGTCATTTTCTTGTGGTTTCTCACTGTGGAATAACGTTTGGATATGTCTTCTCCATCTGAAAGCCATAAAACATTCACACACACACATACACGCATACGTGTGTAAGTGTGCACACACACGATACACACCCACATACACTGATAAGATTCTTATGCTTATACCTCATATCCACCTGTGCTTATCTTTATGTATAAAGTAGTTCTTGAAATGAGTCCTTTCTCCATAAATTTAAAATGCTAGCCTCCTGAGAGAGGACTCAGAGATGTTCAAAATTATAAGAGCTTTGACTTCTCAATTCAACTAACCAGAAAAGAAAAAAGAAACAACTTAAATCCAACGTAAGAACTATCAATGTTGCTTCACAGTCTGGGTGTAGAATAGACCAGAATAGGGACGCGCTATTTGTGGGAAGGGACCGCATATCAGATTAAGTTGACGCAAACGATCCTCGCGGGACCGGGGGCGTCCCCAGTGCTCAGGGCAGGTCCCCAGGAACCACAGGCAGAGGGCACAGGGGTGAGGTGAGGGGCAGGTTAACGTTCTCCAGGACGCGGGTCCGCTCATCTGGGGGTCCCCGGCCACCGCTGCTCTTAGGAGTCCACGTGTTCCTTTGTCCACTTTCCTGTGACACCCGCTGGTCTCTGGGCGCGCGATCCTGCCATCCACAGGCAAACGCCCTCACTCTGGGTGTGGGGTTAAAGCCACTACTTTCATTTTAAGCCTGTGGGGGCGCTTCTGTGACATTCGTCACCTCACTTGTCTGAGTCGGGGGTTCTGAGTAAATAGTTGAGCTTTTGTGACGCCGCTTAAGATGGCAAGAAATGAAATCACGCCAAAATCTGTAAAATTCTAAACAAATGCAACATGGGCGAAGATGCTGCTAGGCAGTAAGAGCAATCACTTAATGGATGTGCGTCCCAGTAACAGAACTTCTACAGAAGACGGACTCACGGGGCCTCCACGGACGTGGCAAATCCACAGAGGGCTCCTATCGGGCACGGCACCCTGGGGTCACCTCGCCACACTGCCCTCCTTGTCTTGTTTGCTCCAGGGCCGTGCCAGATGAGGGGACAGAATCATCCGCACGCTTATGCACGGAACTCAGCTCGGTGCCCCAGCGCTTGCTGGAAGCCTGGATGGGGGGACGGAGTGTGGGGAAGTGCAGCCCAACCGCCAGGCTATCTCTGGGGCAGTGTGGGTGGCGCCGTGGGGGCCGAGGGCGGAGGTCGGGCTAAGTCTGGAAGAGGGTCAGCGGCTAGGCACCACTGATGACTCATTCCCCCAACTTCTACCGGGGCGGACGTGGCTCAGGCACCCAGGAACCAGCCGTGCGCGAACGCCCAGCCTGACTTCCACCTGTGGACGGTCCACACCTGGATTGTGACGTCAGGCGGCCTCGGCCCCTTCGTGGCTCTTGGGTTTTGGAGGGAATTTTGACTGTTTTGGGTCATGGTGTGGGTTTTACAAATGTAAACTCCTAACGCTGTCTGGTGGGCACCCAGTACCAGACCCCGGGCGGTCTCCACCCGCGGGAGAATGAGGTGGTCTCAGGTCCCGAGGACAAATCCAGTGTGGACACGCAGAAGGTCGGGGGGAGGGCTAGTCCCTGGGGGCCTGCACGGCAAAGGGGAGGAAAGTCATTAACACGAAAATAAAGTTCGTAATTCTGAACACGACCTGATCCCCGCCCACCATTAAAACACAGCCTGCCTTTCTTTTTCTTTCCTGTGGTTTGCTTTAAACGTATGCAATCGTGGTAGGAATCACAAACTTTCCAAATGCCAGCCCACGCCAGTGGCCACGTGCCCAGTGGTTCAGAGCCCCCAGACCGTGCGTGACTGTCCCCAGCTTGAGCCCCCAGACCTGCTCAGCACAGCGGTTGCCTGTGTGAGTCCTGATGCTTCACGATCGTCAAACGTGACCCGAAGCAGCCCAGGGAAACAGCTGGTCGGCTCCCTGCCCTGCTGCGGTGGCCGGCCAGGTTTGCGCCTGGCTCCACGGCGTCTTAAGTCCCGAGGACAGCTTTCCAGTAATGGCGCTGCCCGACTGTGTCTTTGCTTATGCACGCCTCCCTTCCCCGGCGTCCCCCCAGCACATCAGTGCTCGCCCCAAGCTTGTCCCCGACAAACCCGACAGTCTTCTCTGTGTGAGGCAGAGCGGAGACCCGCGTGGAGTGAGACAGGCCGCGGTGTCTGCCTCCACCCCACTTCCCATCCGGCATTCCCAACACGGTCACTGACTTAAACCGAACCAGGTCGCAAAGACGTGGTTTGCGCTGGTGAAGTGTGAGATGTGGCTGCAATTTACAGTTTGATTGTGCACCCTGCACGCTAACGTTAGTGACGAGCTGCAGGGGCTGGGAGGAGTCACAACGCTGTTTTGCTGGTCACCGCGTGCACCAGGCACGGGCAGGGACGACACAGAGATCACACCTCAGTCTGGGGCTTCGTCCCCATGCTCACGGGTTATGGTGAACGACTCTGCGACACCAGCAAGACACAAAGAAGCGGGTCCCCGGGTGCCGAACCTTCACGTGGGAAACCTACAGCTTGCAGGGGGAGGAGCCAGACAGCTGAGCCTTGAGTAGCACGGGTCTGAACTGCGTGGGTCCCCTTCTGCGTGGATTTTTTCCAATAGATACAGTGCAGCACAGTAAATGTATTTTCTCTTGCTTAGGGTTTTCTTTTTTTAAATTCGTTAATTTTTTTAACATTTACTTATTTTTGAGAAAGAGACAGAATGCAAGCGGGGGTGAGGCAGAGAGAGAGGGAGACACAGAATCCGAAGCAGGCTCCGGGCTCCGAGCTGTCAGCATAGAGCCCGATGTGGGGCTCGAACCCACCAACTGTGAGATCATGACCTGAGCTGAAGTCGGACGCTCAACCTACTGAGCCACCCAGGTGCCCCGCTTGGGATTTTCTTAATAACATTTTCCTCTAGCTTATTTTATTATAGGAACACGGTATATTGTACATACATCATATAAATTATGTGTTAATTGACTACTTATGTTATTGGTGAAGCTTCCAGCCAACAGTAGGCTATTAGTAGTTAAGCTTTTGGGGGAGTCAAAAGTCGTACGCAGACTTTCGACTGCCAAGGGGTCAGCGAATCCAGAAGCCCGTGTTGCCCAAGGGTCAAATGTGCATCCAAACTTAGCTGCTGGGACTGGACAGACAGAGCAAGGCGAGTGGTAAGGGCCATGTTTTGCACAGTTCATATGAATACCTCATTCCCACATAGCTTCCCCTGCTTATATTTTGAAAATCAGTTAAATTTATCAGCCATCTATGTTTGGACAGTATCATAAAGCATATGCTATTATTGTACTTGTGAAAGTCATACAGGTTCTGTCCCCTCCCCCACAAACAGAAAGGTTGCCTACAAACGCACTTACAAAGTTTCAGCCGACAGCACAGCCCCTATCGTGATTTTCACACACAGACACGCACGTGTGCACACAAATACGCTCCTGGAAAACCAACCCGCCATCGCCTGAGAACACAGGATAGATCACACTGGCTATGTCGGTGGCTTTATGATTAACTGACATAGAAATCACCCAAGTAAATGACCAAACGTATGGCTTTTAAAAGAACTAAACAAAACATTTTTTGAAGGTCTTGAAACCGGTGGCCATCCATCTAATATTCGCAACTCAGAAATGTGAAGGCGGCCACGACGGGCCTACGGCCGGACAGGGAAGCGGGGGAGGAGGGCTTACGTTTGGAGATCTGCCAGCGGCCTTGGTCCGATGGGCTTGAGCAGGGGCTCTGGCCGCATGGCCGCCGTGGGCGACGTCTTGGGGCTGGAGTCGGACTCCGCACTCTCCTCGTCGCCCATGGCTTTGATGTAGCTCCCGCTCCTCATTCTCCGGCAGGGGATCTCCTCGTCCTTGCCGCCCGTGGGGCACCCCCCCCACTCGTCCTGAGGCACCTAGGGGAGAACAGACACACGCATGCATCAGGGGCTCTTCGCGGGGGACAGATGCTCTGTGAATTCTGGAAGACACGCCTCGTATGGCCGCTTGTCTCTGAGAGCGGGGCGCGTGAAGACACGTGCTTCCTGGAGCCGAGCCCTAAGGACATTAATGGACAATTGTTGCCTTTCCCCATTAAAAGGCTGATACACAGACACGGAAAAAGTGAGGGCACATGAGGAACGGCGGAGGAGAGGAAACCACTTGGAATCTCAGCACCCAGAAAACAACACTGCTTACATTTCAGATTTACTTCCTTTTGGCACAAAAGGAAATCGAAACCGTGTTGAGCGGGCTGGGGGGCACAGAGGTCTCCGGGATATGGAGGACAAGGAAGACTAGAGGGCGGGACAGGGCGACGTTCCTGGGGTTCGCCCCGGGTGCGGGTACAGGAGCCGGTGAGGCTGGGGGTCGAGGGGCGTCGGCGTGTGGGATCCCGGCGCTCACTCGCAGACCCGACAGGCCCCACATGCACCGCCAGCTCCAGGCTCTGGGCCCGGCCCTGAGATGGGAGAGCAGGCGGGCACCTTGGGACCCGCCTGCCACACCTGGGACCCCAGCACCTCCCTCCGCAAGCAGCGAAGTCCCAGCACTGAGTGCCCAGCACCACGGGCGCATCTGCTCTGTGCCGCCAGGGTCAGGTGCCCCTCACCGTTCACCCCGCTTGGTCCAGCACCCTGCCGGCTCCCGCGCACCAGCTCAGAACAGCAGCGCGTTCGGGGGAAAGCGCCTTATTCAGTTCCTTCCAACACCTGACCGTGGCATCGCTCTGGCACATGACGTCTGGCACAGATAGCCCAGGACAGCGGCCAGGACCACAGCTCCCCCACGGTCCCTGTAAACTCTGCAGGCGCGGGCATGTGGACAGCCCCGGGGGCGATGGCATACGTGGGTCCCGTCTGCACGTTTGTTTTTCTAAAACAGCACGTTCCCGAACTCGCTCAGGTACACGGGAAGCTTGTGGAACCACGGCAGGAGCTCGCAGCGGAGCAGACCCAGACGCTGTGATGAGGGGCGGCTCCAGCAGAAACTTCCAGGTCGTCAGGTCCTCACTCAGCTCTGACCGCACGGCGCTCTGTGGCTGGGGGACTCACACGGGCCAGTCCCTGTGGCTGCAGAACAGCAGTTGGCCGGGTGGCCTCAACAGCCTTTCCAGGGAGCGTCACTAAGCTCCTGTGTGCAGGTCCCCACACGGTGCAGACGGGCATGAGACCATGTCCACAGACCAAGACAGCCGAAGATCTCGGCCTGTTCATGCTCTCTGGCCCAGCAAGTGGCTCCTGTGGAGGTGCCTGCAGACTGTCAGATTCGGTGCCAGGGGTTGGTGAATTAGCCACTACGGTAAAGGAGGAAACACGGAAGCATCCCATAGGAAGCAGCTTCGGTACTTACCACAATCACACAATGCCTACTTCAGCCCCCAAAATAACTGCAGAGGAACATGTATTCAGCCATGGAAAGAGGTTCACGGGGGAGAAAGAAAGCAGGTTTTAAGGTACAGTCTGCACTCAATTTTTTTATACTTTAAAAATAGATACGCCTGCATTATGCATGGAGACACAGCTGGCAGAATGTGGAGTGGGGGTCATCCCTGGGAGAGTGATTATGGGGTCCTCAGTTCTCTTCATTCTGGTGTTTTCCAGATTCACCACTTGGAACATATACTGCAGTTACAACAGAAAATAAACTTATTTTTAATTTAAGAAAAAAATCGGTCCTCACGGCCCCTGGGTGGCTCAGTCGTTAAGTGTCCAACTTCAGCTCAGGTCATGATCTTGCCGTTTGTGAGTTCAAGCCCCATGTCGGGGTCACTGCTGACAGCTCAGAGCCTAGAGCCTACTTCGGATTCTGTGTCTCCCTCTCTCTGCCTCTCTCCCGCTTACGTTCTCCCTCTCCCTCTCAAAAAATATATACAAAAATCTTTCCGGTATGTTATAGCATCAAACACCTGCACCAGGTGCACAAGAGTGGCCAAATGTCCAGCCACAAACATCACACACCTCTGTGGTTTCCAGCGAGTGAATGCACAGATGGCTGTCTCTTGACAACAGCCACCAGCCTCTGCAAATCCGAAGTACAATGTTTGCTGCGTCTAGTGACAATCATCCACCCGCATATGACGAGGAGCAAGGTTTATCATTTCTAAGTAGGTGTTTTCCTGTGGTTGACCTTAGGAGCCTCCTGTTTTCGCTGCAAGGATACTTCAGCTCCGCGTATTAAAATACATCCTCCTTTCCTTCTAAGCAGTAAGACACGGGTGAAAGGGCCCAGGGCTCTGAACAATGTTCCCTTTCAGGTGTTGAAATCAAGGAAGAAAAATAGCATCGAACGCTGTGTGTCCTGCAGGGAAATGTCTTCTTCATTCAGTCAACAAGTTTTTTGTTTTAAATGTGTACCAAGTACTTTAGCCAATGGGGATATCGTTGAGAGAAGACAGCTGGGCTTCCGAACCCCGGATTTCCACTGGACAGGACTACAGCTCTACGTGGGGGTGGCCTCCAGGGGCCATCATGGAAACATGGGACAGTTGTGACAGTCACACACTTGGGAGAGCATCACAGCATCCCAGGGCCAGAGATGCTAGTTTTGGGGAAGCACGAAGCAATCTCACCCAATGAAGACCGGGCTCACGTCCTATATGACTTTGAATGTCTCTTCCCATCTAGTTACTTAAGCCTTGAATCTAACCCTGTGTGGTATCTAAATCAAAGGGGTTTTGTGCGTGTGTGTGCGCGTGTGTTTGCAATTTTAATGAACAATGAATTCTTCAGGACTGCAAGTAACCACGTAAATCAAGGGAAGGGAGAGCTTTGGTTTGATGTTTCACCAAGAATTTTTTACCATTTCCAAAAACCCCACCAGGTGGGCGAATCCGGTGTCTTTATAAGTGCCCCCACCAGTCTAGCCGGTAGCCCTAAATTCCGGTGAATCTGCAGCCAGGAAGGAACACGCTTCCCAGCACTCCAGTCTGAACAGGGCTTGCCATTAGAATTCACGCTTTCTGTTGAAAGTGATCCTCCCTTTATTTCTGTCACGTTAGCGTTTGGGGACTTAAAG
Organism: Panthera onca; assembly: GCF_046562875.1. Classification (NCBI taxonomy): domain Eukaryota; kingdom Metazoa; phylum Chordata; class Mammalia; order Carnivora; family Felidae; genus Panthera; species Panthera onca. The sequence continues at coordinate 203,563,554 of NC_138342.1, forward strand.
ACATGAGTGTCTCAAGTAGTGTGTGTAGATCACAGTGTGTAAGTTCAGTTTACAACAGTCGAGGGGACATTATGAAACTTGTTATAAATGGGACACTTGTTTTGCTGAGTTCATGAGCCATCGTTACGGACAGGAAAGTTGTTTGAACGATTACACGGATGCGTCATCAGTGCAAGGAGAGTGCAGAGAAGGTGGGGAGGTCATCACGATGGGGGCAGGGACACAGGGCGCAGGGAGTGGTGCATGCAGACCCCCGGCTTGGTCACCAGCCCAGGGGAGAGAGCGGGCAGCTGAGCATCCCAGGTCCCTCTGCCTCGTGCCATCTGGTCACACGGATGCTTCTCAGCTGGAGGTCCCTCTGGGACATTTGGCAACATCTGGAGACAGGTTTCTGTCTCCAAAATGGCGGCACTGCTGGCGGCCGGTGGGCAGAGGCCAGGGATGCTGCTCAACGTCCAGGTGCACGGGTCACCCCCACAAGAGAGACAGCTGTCCAGCCCGGCATCAGCCCACCGTCAGCTGCGGAGAAAATCTGGAGGCCAGGGTGCCGCCTGCGCTGGGCCACGTGCATCCTGCCAGGCGAGGCAGGGGCGAGGCAGCCCGGATTAGCCCCGGGACCCAGGTCTCCTTAGCGTGGGTGGGGACTGCGTTTTCATTGGCTCACTCCTGTATGTTCATTTACCCTGTGCGCCACCGTTCAGTTGCTGAGTTCATTTTCTTCAGGCCACCGCGGTTTCCATTTCCTTTGCCGAGACCAGGACAGACGACGGACAGAAGCCAGACACGGCCTGGAGTCCTGGGCCACTGGCCAGACTCCGGCCCGCCTGTAATCATGCTGCCCCGAGGGCTGGGCTCAGCACCCCCTTGCTCACTCAGTGAATTCCCTGCTGCCGCCTGCAGGCCACCCATCCGGACGCCCTCTCCCGGGAAACACGCGAGCCGGGCCGGGGGAGGCCCGTGCCCGCGGGTAGGGAAGCAGAACAGAGAGGGACCTCACCGCACGGAGGTGCCTGATGGCGCCGCACGAACAGCCTCGCCTCTGAACCCAAGGAGCCTGAGACCCCCGGGCCCTCCCACTCAGGCATGACTGCTCTTTGACTTCCTGCTGGAAACGCCACAGTGGCCATGTGTCATGTGGGTGACGTCACTCCTAGCTGTAAACCTGGATGAAACAGAATGTTCGCTCAGGCCATGGCATAGGCTAACGACCCACGATCTTCAAGGGGCTCGTGCTTTACTGTCGAATCTAACCACAAACTCTGACCAACACAAAATCAGCCTCAGGGCCGGCAAACACTTGAAACCCCAACTTCCTCCCACGAAGAATTCATCTCAACAGACATTCCCTGAAAGCTGTCACTGTGGGATGGGACAATTCCAGGTACGAAGGCTGATGTCCTGCTGTGGGACCCAGTGCTGGTGGCTGGCCGTTCTGTGGGCCTGTTACTCATTATTCCTGCCCCGAGGGTGGCTGGAATGGTGCTGCTTGGCTCTCTCCGGCTTGGGCTCTGTGGTCCTCAGGACTCTGCCTCCTAGGGGTCCCGCCTCCAGGTTCCTTCTCCCCAGACCTGCCCGGGGTGGGGTCTCCTGTCATGCGGCAGGCAGCACCCCCACAGCCCCCTGAAGAAGCCCTCCAGGTGAACCCTTCTTAGGGGATGCTGTTGTTCCCAGACTCGCCAGCCTGGTCGTGGGGACACTGCACGGGACAGGAGTGACAGGCTGCCTAGAAACTGCCACATGCGTGAGGAGATGTGACCTCTTGGGGGAGTGGGCCAGGAAGCACATGGAAACCCTGTAAGAGGCAGGGGATGGGGAGGGGCTGGGAGAAGGACCAGCCGTTTCCACCAGGACGAGGGGGCAACAGATATGAGCACAGGGCGCACGTCACCAGGGACACAGCAGCTCAGCAGTTGCAAAAGTGGCCCGAACAACCGAAATTTCTGTGTGGCTGCAACGCCAAGCCATTTCCTGTGGTGACGGGTCGCTGGGGACAGCCTTGGGGGGGACCGATTGTAGGGGCAGTCACGTGACCCCAGCGGCCCTACAGTCCCTGAAGCTCCTGTGGACGGTCCCAGGCAGATCACGTGCTGCCCGTGTGTGGACAACACCCAGGAGCCACTCTAAGTGAGCCCACTGATGGGGGGGCCGCAGGTAGATCCAGAACCGAAAGGCATGACCTCTCTGGCCCTTTCAAGACTGTGCGTTCGTGTCCAAAGTGGCTTCGGACACGCCTCCCGGCCTGGTATTTCATTCCGGCCTTGGCAATGAGACTGCTGCCTTGGGGTGACCATGACCTAAGGTCTTGAGCAGGTCCCTGGCCAGGTTCCCGGACTGGAACTTGCCTCCGGCACCTTGGTTTGCACACACTGAGGGCAGAGTAGCTGAGCACGGGCTCCTCCCGCCGGCCACACCAGCTGTGCTCCTACTAGAACCGAAGGGCCTTCCGTGAGGCCTGTGGGAATAGCCGCTTTCATGAGGAGGCAGGAGTCCAGTGAGAACATGGGGTCAGGGGCTCGCCCACCCTCCAGTGCTGGGATCAGCCTCCTCTTGCTCAGGGGACACCGGGCAGCTTCCTTTCATGGTTTCCAAGTGTCCTCAGCGACGTCACGGGACAGGTGCACCTCTTGCCCAGGCGCGAGGTCTCTGTGCAGCATCAGGGCCCGGCCGCAGGGGGAGGGCGGTCTGCCGACCCCAAGCCTGTTGGGCACCCAGGTCACAGACAGCCGAGCAGATGAGCACAGACCGAGGGGCAGACCGGCACAGGGTGTGGGAGTCAGGCAGGAAGGAGACGCACACACGGTCGGCAGCCGCTGGGGAAGGGGGTCCGGGGCGGGCAAGTCCTGAAGGAGCGTGCACGGCCCCCGGCCCTGAGTTACAACAGACCCTTCGCGTCCGATCGCTTGGAAGCCGATGGCTGGTACTGAGACTCCTTTCAGATGCTTGATGAAGAAACAATAAACAGGCTCTCTTTGGAAAAAGATGGGTGGTTTCTCTAGACCACGTAACAGGACCCGGAAACAAATTCAATTGGGAAATTAAAAAAAATTTTTTTTAATGTTTATTTATTTTTAAGAGACAGAAAGAGACAGTGTGAGCAGGGAAGGGGCAGAGAGAGAGGGAGACGCAGAATCTGAAGCAGGCTCCAGGCTCCGAGCTGTCAGCACAGAGCCCGTATCCATGAACCGCGAGATCACGACCTGAGCCAAAGTCAGACGCTCAACCGACTGAGCCACCCAGGCGCCCCATGGGAAACGTAGCATTTTTAAGAAGCACTTTCGTGTGCATGCTTGATCTTCTCGCTGAACTTTTGCTTGGAGGCCAGACCCCCAGAGCCTGGGGAAGGGAGTCTGAGGTGCTCCCCAGCCGTGTGCAGACGACTGTACTTCTTTCTGCTGCTACTTTTCTCTGATTGCTTCCCAACACGTCAATATGAAGTGCTTCCTGTGTAGACGCCAGACACCGTGGCCACCAGATCTCCAAGGCCACCGATTCACCAGGAGGGACCCACAGGCCGGGTGAAGACACCCAAGAGGGGAGACAGGGGGCGGGAGGGGGAGCCTGGGAGGGGAGGGGAGGGGCAGTGGGGACGCTGCAGCCATGGGTCAGGGGCCACGGAGCCACGGGCAGGCCAGGCCCACATGCCTGCCGGGGAAGGCAGGTGTGCCTGCCGTGACTGCCCTCCCGCAGGCACCTCCCCCCTCGCGCATGGAGAACTCCCTGAGCTCAGGGCTGCTGTCAGCCCCCAGTCAGCGTGACATTCATTAAAAGTTTGACCTTAGGTGCTTTGTCTGCAGAGGTAGAAAAGATGAAAACATCTGTTTCAGAGCATAAAATGCATCCTCATTTTCTTTCAATCCTGTCTATTGTCTGCTTCGACCGACTTAGAAACACAAAGAGCCTTCCTCTGGCATGAACTCGGCGTCCATACGGACCGAAGGTGGAGGAAAACACAGCTCCCTCTCTTAGCTCCACGTCTGCCTAGTTTTCGGGGGAACGAATGTGAGCAGAACTTATAAGCGCTTATTCCTCCCTTCTTGTCTCCTAAGTTTTATTTTGTAGGGTCTGCAGACACATTCCTCCTCTTCCCCGGCTGTGGCTGGGAAAGAAACCTGGGCTCACAAGGGTCCGCAGATTCACATGTCCACAGGAAAGGTAGTACAGTCGGCAGGGGGAGACCTGCGTGAGGGCTGGACGTGGGTCCGTGACGTCCTGGGACACCAGGACAGACAGCCTGGGGAGACAGGGATACTGCTTGTGAGGTCACCGCCATATTCACCAGAGTGACCCACAGTGACGGAGCAGATGATGGCGGGGCAGGAAGGAAGTGCTGAGCTGCGTCCTCCAGAGGGCACTGTCCCCGCCCTGGGCTCACCTCTGCTGTAGCACAGGTGTGGATCTGTGCACTGAGACACAACTTCTTGAGGTCCTGGTCCTCCTCACCACCCGCCACACATCTGTGTCAGGACCGCGTATCCCAGGGGTCTAGAACTTGGCCAGGGCAGCCCCCGCTCACCTTCACCCCTGAGGCACCGGCTGCACTGGGGAAGCTCTGGGAGGGAAGGGGGAGGACGGCTGAGGAGTGGGTTGCATGAGCACATGAGCAGAGGGACCACAGGAGCCCAAGGGGGGACAGATGGGCACCTGCACCGACGCCGTGAAGCTGGCGCAGACAGAACCAGATCGAGGGATGCCGCTCCTCCAGAGCTGGTTCCTCAACAACATGCACGCACACACATGCACACACACATGCACACACACACACACATACATACATGCACTTTAAGGAAAGAGAGAGAAAATGAAGAAGGAAACAATGGGCTTTAAAGAGACAGATGAACTGGTTTCCACGTAGCCCCTTATCTGGATCCAGATCCAAACCGTTAAAAAGAAATCGGGAGCAATGGGGACAGTTGAGTCCTGAGCACATGTGTGAAGCTAGCACACGATCATTATTTCCTGATGTCTGAGGACAGTATTGCAGTTATGCTTCTAAAGACAGAGCCCGTATCTTCTGGTGTGGATCCTTTACAGGTGAGTGCAGGAACGGGTCCTTAGGATGCGGGCATTTCCTTCCATCCGCGTGGGCGGGCGAGGGGTGTGGACGGGACAAGACCCTCTGGGAACCCACCTTCCTGAAGGGAGGTAGCGAGCATACCGGGGTCACTCTATTACACTCCTGCCTTTACAGGGGCTTCGTATTTTCCATAATGAAAACAAATTAAAACCAGCAGCTGGCGGACAGAGAAAGGATGTTTGGTCAAGGGCAGGAAGAGCCCAGGGTGTGAGGCACCACAGAGGACGTGTGGCAGGAGACGTGTCCCGGAAAGAGGCAGTTTTCGGGGGCAGACACCCGGGGGCCCACACACCGGAGACACAGCTTCACGGTGAAGTGTCCAGGAAGCCGCAGAGAGAAGAGCGGGAGACTTTGCATTTCCAGCAGGGGCCGGCACGAACCCTGAGTCTGTTTGTCACGTTCCTTTAGACGGGCAGGTAAGACTCGTATGTCATATAGGACTGGGGCTTGCTAACCATAAGCAAAGTTGAAGCCTCTCCCATGGCTCTACAAACAACATCTCACCCCGCTACTAACTCGTGTCTCCGAGTCGATCTGCCTGTGAAAGTGACTTGTTAGCATTTCCTTTCAAAACAGAACCGCTGGCTTTTAGACAGTGTGCCAGGGTGGCATCTTTGCAGCCACCTGCACCCTGGAAAGACCCACAGTCGTCCACCTGCCCCGTGAGTCCACTGCCTGGTGACTCAGCTAGTGTCCACCAGCGTCCCTCATTCTAGGGGTCAGGTCTCTCCAGGCGCACAAGGGACTGGGAGGGGAACACCGTCCCGTCCCTACCCAAGACAACTCTCCCCGTTCTGAGCTCTGCTAAGGGCACCGGGAGCCGGTAAGAGGGATTGGGAGGCATCTGTAGAGGAAGCAGGCGCCTCTTAATTGTAAGCGTGCTCAGGGATGGTGTCAGGAGGAGGCAGACACTCAGGGACGTCACAGAAGCATCCCACCGTGAGCGGCTCTCGCCCTTCGCCCCGTTCACTTGTGTCTGTCTTTGCCCGCCCCGGACAAGGGCCCAGAGGCCACCCCGGAGGAGCAGATACGTGTTCCAGGCATGCCCAGTGGTGCTTTAAGGCTCAGACACACTCCAGTCGGGAGAGGTCGGGGGGCCCTGCTGGCTGCAGGCCACCTTCCAGGGAGGGAACAGACCAGGGGCTGATGTGCTTTGTCGTTGGGGCCACATCCTCCAGCCCTGGAGGCACCAAAGGAGTGGCCCACCGCGCTTGGGGCTGAGGACTGACAGGGATGGCATTGGGAGGGCCTCAGAGGCCAGCCCACCCCGCTTGGGGCCGAGGACTGACTGGGGGGGGGGAGGGGGCGCCTTGGGAGGGCCTCAGAGGCCAGCCCACTGCGCTTGGGGCCAAAGACTGATGGGGGCGGGGGCATTGGGAGGGCCTCAGAGGCCAGCCCACCGCGCTTGGGGCCGAAGACTGATGGGGGCGGGGGCATTGGGAGGGCCTCAGAGGCCAGCCCACCGCGCTTGGGGCCGAAGACTGACGGAGGGGGGGGAGGGGACGCCTTGGGAGGGCCTCAGAGGCCAGCCCACCGCGCTTGGGGCCGAAGACTGACGGGGGGCGGGGAGGGGGCGCCTTGGGAGGGCCTCAGAGGCCAGCCCACCGCCCGCGACTGCCTGTCAGCGAGACCGTGCCGGGAGGCGGCCCGGACCCCTTACCTGCAGGTAGTGGCACGGCCTCAGGGCGGGCTTGGCGTCCTGGGGGAGCAGAGGCTTGTCCAGGTTCAGCGAGCTCTTGCGGTAGGCCTCCTTGGCCTGGCTCACGGTGAGCGTGGACCAGGAGCTCCGCTTCATGTACTTGGTGTCGGGCGTCATGGTCAGGCCCTCGCAGGCCGAGCACTTGACGTCGCTGTTGCTCTTGGACGTCTTCAGGGACAGGTCCCCGAAGGGGCCCGGGAGCACCTCGGGGTAGCAGTGGGAGACGTGGTCCACGTGGTGCCTGTTGACCACGCTGGACGTGCGGCAGGTGCTGTCGCTGTCCAGGTTGTCGTCGGAGCTCCACCAGCTGCTGGCGCCCGACCGGGGCTTGCCGTCGGGCTTCCGCTCCTTGCTTTTACTCCTCTTGCCGTGCTTGGGGTGGTGGGTGTGGTGGTGGTCCTCCGCCCGGCCGTCGCCCTTGGTCCCGTTGACGTGGCCCTTGGAGGGGCCCTCGAGCGAGTGCGACTTGGTGAAGAGTTTCTGCACGGAGTGCACGAGGTGCCGAATCCTGCCCGGGCTCTCGCCGCGCTGCCCCGCGGCCGCGGACGTCCTCTGGTACTGCAGCGTGTGGAACCCGTCCCTGTGCAGAGGCCCCTGCTTCTCGAACTGGTCCAGGAGGTTGGCGGGGATGCGGTTGGCCCTGGCGCCGGCGTGCGGCACGGCGCAGTCGTCTCTCGTGTCGTAGTGGGAGCTGTAGTGCATCCTGGGGAAGGTGCTGCTGGACACGTGGTCGCCCAGCACCACGGGCATCATCACGCACTCCGAGTGCACAGAGCTGCCGGGGGAGCAGCGGTGGTGGTCCAGGGGGCAGCCGTCCACCGGGCTGAGCAGGTAGGGCTGCCTGGCCTCCTGCACGTGGTGCAGGTGGTCGTGCGCGCGCTCGCAGTCCTCGGGGCCCGCGAGGCCGCAGGTGTGGGCGGAGCACAGCGGGGCTGGGGCCCGGCCCCCCGGCAGCCCCTTCATGTTCCTGGGAGCCGGCGAGTACCTTCCCTCATTGAAGTGCTGCGTCGGGGACCATGAGTACTGCTGGTCTGTTGAGAGAACACACAGAGCCGTTTCAGCCGCCGCCCTCACTGACGTGCTGGAAGAGTCAATTATCGGACACCCCACGCGGGCACCGTTTTATCCGGTCCTCAGGGGTCAGTTTTGGGCACTGGAGAGGGGAATCATTTTTCCCTGTACGCTGACTGCTCCAAAGTAGGAGACTATTAAGGAGCATGAACTCTCAGGGCGCCCAGTGGCTCAGTCGGTTAAGCATCCAACTTTGGCTCAGGTCATGATCTCGCGGTTCATGGGTTCAAGCCCCATATCGAACCCTGTGCTGACAGCTCAGAGCCTGGAGCCTGCTGCGGATTCTGTGTTTCCCTCTCTCTCTGCCCCTCCCCTGCTTGCACTCTGTCTCTCTCTCTCTCTCTCTCTCTCTCTCTCTCAAAAATAAATGAACATTAAAAAAAAAAGAAGCATAAACTCTGGTTATCCCTAAATATAGTTCTACAACCACAAGTATGTATTGTCTGCGAGATTCATCGGGTCTCTGGACAGCAAGACTTTGTGCTATTAAACAAATCAACAATTTGGGGGGGAGAATGAGTTACATTTCAATTAGATTTGAGTATTGTGGTTCAGTTTCAGAAGTTTAAAAAGTAACATTTGCTATTTAATTAGCAATATTGCTCAGTAAGCTCATGTGATATGCACTCATGCATTAATCCTGAAGGGTCTAAAGCCACGTCCTTGCGGCTCAGGGGGAGAAGAGGTGGCTTTCTCGAGGCCACCTGTCTGTGTCAAAGCAGGACTAACACAGGATGTCCTAACTTTCATTTCAGATACTTGCCTTTCAACTGTAAGATTCTCCCCAGGACAGAAAAACATGGTTGGTTTACGTGAGATGCGATATTGTGCACAGATAAGTCCTAAGGAGTCATCCCTCAGAGGGGGCTGGCTTTGTTTTCAGGCAGGTGGCTACGTGCTGTACGTTCAGGCAGGTGGCTACGTCCTGTACCGTTCAGGTTCAGGCCCCAGCTCTGCCACCACGTGGTGTGTGACTCCACGGGCCGGTCAGGCGGGCCAGCCACACTCCCTGTGCTTCTGTTTGCTCCCTGTGACGGGAGACAAGACATTGGCAAAGCAACAGGCAGGGCCTCAGGAGGAGGGCACTCTCTGGTGCCATCCATTGTTGGTGTTGTAATTATCGTCCTTTTACACGCTCTTGGGTCAGCATCTACAAAGTTCTGGGTTTATTAAATCTAAGTGATTGGATTCCAGGATTCCTCAGAGAAGCCTCTCCTTCACCCCTGCTTCCTACTGACTCAGTGTTTCTGCTTCAGACTCAGTTCAGAGCTTGCTTCCAGAGGTCTCCAAACAGATGCAACAATAGACTCTGTTACAGTATATGACATACATATATGCATATCTGGTATACAATATGCATGTTATAGATGGGAAATAAAGACTATTATAGTACTATCCATACATTATGTATACTTCACGTATACATATATAACATGCATATGTGGTATAAATATGCATATAACCTATGTAGGAAATACAAACTCTATTACGATATATAATATGCATATATAGTATGTATATACAATGAACCTATCTATACATAATATATGTATATAATGTAGATATATCACACATACAAGAAATATAGACTCTATTACAATATACAATATGCACATACAGTATGTATATATAATGCATATATCCATATATAATATATACATATTGCATGTAATATCCATATGCAGGAAAGAGAGTCTAGTATATTATATGCATATATGGTATGTATATATAATACATATATCTATATGATATGCACATATACTAATATGCATATAATATATGCAGGAAAACAGACTAGTATATAATAGGCATATACAGTATATATAATGTCCATATATATGTATATAAATGTATACGTAATATATGGAGGAAATACACTGTTACAGGATATAATAGCGTGTATGTCAAGTATCTCTAATACATATATCCATATATGATATATAGCATATAATATCCATACAATATATGCAGGAAAGAGCCTAATATATCACATGCACATATGGTATGCATATATAATACATATATCTATATGTGGCATATACAAATAATATTTAATACGCATATAATTTATGCAGGAAATAGATCCTACTATAAAGTATGCACATACAGTGTACATAACGTATCCATCCATTTATATGTATATAACGTGTATGTAATACACGCAGGAAACACAGACTCTCACAGTGCATAATGTGCATATATAATATGTATAAGTAAAACACGTATCCACATGCGTACATACGCTACATAATATGCATATAATAGAAGCAGGAGACACAGATGGAAGCTGTCTGTCACGGGAACAGGTGGGAAGGGTGTGAGAATGAGCACCGAGGAGAGAGACACTATGGGATAAGCCCAGACAGGATCTGAGGGCCCCAGCCTCCTCGTCCCACTGGGGGTGCCCAGACAGCTCTCTGTCCTGGGAAAACGGAGACCAGCTGGCTCCCTGGATGGGCCTGGGTTGTGTCCCTCTCCACAGCCCCTGCCACCTTCCCCACAAGGACATCAGGGTGCAGGGACCGCTCAGGCTGCCGTGTCAGGACACTCGACCCCGGGGTGGCCGGGCGCCTTCTGCTGGCTGTCCCGGAAAGGCTGTCAGGGGCCGGGAAGCCCCAGAGGCAGACCTGCTGGCTCTCTCCCGGCCGTGCCCTCCAGGGCTGGCACTTGCTCCCACCTCCTCCCTGCCCTGGCTCAGACCCTGAGTGCCCGTCGCCAGCCAGGGCCACAGCAGCGGCCTCCTGCCTGCCTCCCCTCCCCTTGTCCTCATTCCCTCCCTCGCTTGCCCGTGCACATGCCAGCCTGCTCCTCCCTGCTCAGCGGCTCCCGGCTTACTGCTGAGTCCTCACTCGTCAGCCTGTATCCAAGCGGCCCCGGGGACGGCCTGCTCGGGGGATGGCCGTGCGCCAGTCCGGAGCGCGTGCCGGAGGCCATTGCTGACCGGGTGGGCTGGCCAGGCCCTCCCTCCTGCCCCTCGTTGTCGGTGTGGCATGCCGCTTTAACCAAATGCAACAACCCTTATTTCTGGCCATTGTTCTGTGGGCTCCTTCCCAGGCAGCATGCACTCTGCAAGAGCCCCGCAGTCCAGGCAACCCCGGGGGAGGCGGTGTCCGCTGTGCGTCGTCCTGGAGGCAGGACAAGACTCGGGCTTCCGCGAGGCACCTGCGCCCCGCTTCCTCAGGGAGGAAGCTGTCTGCTGTCCCCTTGCTCCTGCGCTGGCCCAGCCCCCTCCCCGGGCTGCTCCAGCCTCAGGCCAGACCAGTCAGCCCGCCCCGCCCACCCGTCCCGTCCCATCCCTGTCCTTGTCCTGGCAGCTCCTCACCTGGGAGGTGCCACCTGCAGCCTGGGGTCAGGGACACCCGACACCAGACGCCAAACAGACATTCGGGGCAATTGTGGGAAATAGGAAAGAAACCTAAGAGATGCCAGTCGTCTCCTACATCATTTCTGACCAACTCTTCTGGTGACCGACGTAAGGAAGCATCATCCCCTGTGAACATCGGCCAAGTGCCTGGTCCCAGACATGGATTCAAAATGTCCCCTCTGCAGGCTCTGGACCGCCACCTGTCCAGGCCAGCTAGACGCGGACATATCCTACAAGGCAGAGGCACAATCTCGCAGATCCTGAAGGAGTCGGGGCACGACTTACCCTACTTGGGAGCGACGGACAGCGGCCGGGACCGGACGCTGAGCAGGGGCGGGGCTGTCTCCTAGGAAGGGCAGCACAGGGGCCTCTCCTGCACGTCCTCCGGAGCAGGGACCCCTTGTCTCCAAAGAGAGCCCGACCTCACTGGTGTGAGGGGCGCCACCGCCTCAGGGGAGTGTCTGCCCTGGAAGAGCTCCTGGGCGCCTTCCTTTCTCAACAGCCAAATTATAACCAGAGCACTTTAATATATTAGGAGAGGACAGTGTAGATTATATTATGTTTTAATATAATTAAAAGCAAGTTTTCAAAGGAAATTCAATATCCAGCTGATAAATAGCAAAACTATGTGCTGTAATCTAGACTTTACAGCAGCATAAAGTTGTCGTCCTATTATCTTTTGCTTTATTTTTCCATTAACATGTAATTTAATACAATTCTAATCTTCCTCTATATTAAAAAGCACAACCATTATGGCTCCAATCACGTATCCTATTTCTGTCTCACGTTCGGCCCAGAAGCTACATTATGAATGCGGCCACATGAAAGAACAGTACAAAAGATAAAAGTTTAGCCGTAATGAATTGAATTGGATTATGTAACACATCGGAACACATTCTCATCTCTGCTCTTCGGGACTCAGTGCCTTGACGTAGGCATGGAAACTGACGCACTGCCTGGTAAAAATAATATCACTCCCAACGACAAACAACAAAATAACGTTCTGTAAACAATGGCGGTTCTAAAACGTGCATTAGAGACCTGTATTACAGGTTGTTTTTGTCTTAAGTCTCTGGAACACGGAATAGACACTCGGGGGCTGGCAGTCTCTCTGTGTTAAGTGAGGTAAGAGACACAGAATGTGGGGGCACCTTAGCTCCCTCATTGCCCGCTACTCACCGCACCATATTTTGTTCTGAGGCAAGAGAAAACGGCGGTCTAATCCTCCTTATCCATTAGCTGTCTCCCCAAATTCAAACTACAGGGTAAAGGCACACTTTACTGTGGGATTTCACGACTGTTGGTGTTCTAATCTGAAAAAGTATGTTTTGAGTGTAGGGATAAAAACTTTAAAAAATATGCTATCTCTGGGTGTGGGCACCATGTGCAGGGAGCCAGCACTTTTCACACGCAGCTGAGGAAGCCCAGGCTGGAAGGACAGGCGGGGAAAGTCACTGAGGTCGTACAGGCACGCAGACCTGCACGTACACGCGGCGTGCGCACAGCTCCAGGTGGCCTGCTGCCAGCACCAGCTGCCACCAGGTGGGGGAAGGTGCTGGGTGAGGGCCCCATGGGCCCTTTCTCATTAAACCGGCTGCTGGTTGCACACCAAGCCCAGGCGTGAGCCAGCCAGGCTGGGCACACACTGTGGCGACGGGCTCAGGCCCGAGTCTTGGAGAACGCGTGGAACCTCTCCTGCACCCCAGCCTTGGAGGCAGGCACCCCTCCCCGAGGTCCCGCCGCACTGAAGACACCAGCTGTGTCTCCCGGGGGCCTGAAGCTCACAGAGTCAGGTGAGGTGCCTGCCTGCCTTTCGTCTGATTTTATTCTATGTGCCCACCGGGCAGACGTGTTTCCCCGTCATCATCACTGCACTTGCCGTGCACCCTAAAAGGAACATCCTCACTAAAGGTAGAAGCTAAGAGTAAAGAGCAGCCCGCACAAGATGACACCAAACAATACGGACTTGGTGAGCGGGCTGTGGAGCCGCTTGCCGAAAAGCGAAATATTCTGCTATCGTGTATTTTTCCCACACCAGTTCCACTTACCATCGTGTCTTCTGCCCCCGTGCAGAGCTGTGAGGTGCCCCCACTTCGTCCCTGGGGTTGCCCTGGCTCCCTTTCTCTTCTCTGCTGCCTTCACCCTTTACACACCCACCCATCCTTCCTGCTGAGGCACCTGCCTCAGCCTCCTTCTCTCGTAAGTCTTCAGGCCCACGGTCTCACCTGCATCCGTCAGGACCTCACAACATACGCATGAGCAGGGGGGTGTGATAAGAAACAGCCATGTGAACCTACTCCTGTATCTACCACGTGAAGGTAGGAAAGATGTCTCCCGCCATATGTTAAGAGGACCTACCTGAACCCCCATCAACAAAGGGTTTCCTCAAAAATTTAACAAAAGAGTACAAGGTGAGTATGTGGACCACCGCAAAACACGGCGGGAGGAGTCCGTGATGCTCTGGACCAATGGACAGGTGTCCCTTATTCGTGGACCGACTTAGCACAGTGAAGGTGGAGACACTTCCCGAACTGATGTGCAGACTCCACACAACCCCTATCAAAATCACAGTTGGCTTCTTTATAGAAATTCAAAAGCCGACCCTAAACTTCATACAGATGGAAAAAGAAAACTAAGTGTGAAGCTAGAGGTAGGAAGGAGATAGTAAAGCTTAGAGCAGAGATAAATGAAATGATGGAGGGAATCAACGAAACCAGAAGTTGGTTCTTTGAAGAGACCGATAAATTGACAAGCCTTTGGCTGGAATGGAAGACAGACCGCTCGAATGACTAAAATCAGAAATGAAACTGGGGAGTTACCTCTGATGACATAAATAAAAAGGATTATGATACTATGACAACTTACACTAAAAAATAGACAACCTAGATGAAATGGGTGAATTCATGGAAATACACAAATCATTTCCAGAAGAAACAGAAAATCCGATCAGACCAATAACAATAAGGAGACTCAATCAGGAATCAAAACCTCCCAACAAAGAAAAAGCCCAGGACCCGATGGCTTCACTGGTGAATTCTGCCAAACATTTAAAGAAAAATTAATGCCAGTTCTTCCCAAACTCTTCCAAAAAGTTGAAGAGGTGGGAACACTTTCTAGCTCGTTCTATGAGGCCAGCATAACCTGATATGGAAGCCAGATCAACGCATCATGAGGACAGAAAATTACAGACCAATATCTTTTATAAACACAGATGCAAGCATCCTCAACAAAATACTAGCAAACCTACCCAGCAGTGTATTCCAAGTATCATACACCATGACCAAGTGGGATTTATCCCGGGAATGCAAAAGAGGTTCAACATAGAAAAATCAACATATTACAAGAGAGTAATAGGACCAAAGCAAAAACACGTGACCAACTCAACTCAAATGCAGAAAAGGCATTTGGGGAAATCAAACAACCTCTCATGGTAAGAACACTCAGAAAACTAGGAACATAAAGGAACTTACTCAACGTGATAAAAGCATTTATGAAAAACTCACAGTTAACATACTCAGTGGTGTAAGACTGAAAGCTTTTGCCCTAAGATCAGCACAAGACAAGGGCTTCTGCTCTTGGTGTTGCTATTCAACCCTTAACAGGAAGTTCTAACCAGGGCAATTAGATAAGAAAAAGAAATAAGAGACATCCTAATAAGAAAAGGAGATGTATCTATCTCTATTTGCAGATGACATATTCCTAGAGAGAGAAAATCCCAGAGAATCCATAAGAAAGCTATTTGAGCTAATAAACAAATTCACCAAAGTTGCAGGTTACATGATCAAAGCGTGCAAGTCAGTTATGTGTCTACATCTCAGCCACGAACAAACCAACAATGAAATTAGTAGAGCAATTCCATTGACAGTAATGTCTTCGAGAATCAAATGGTCAGGACTACATTTAACCGAGGAGGTGAGACATTTGCATCTTGAAAACTAGAAAACATCTCTGAAAGAAATTAAAGATTTAGATAAATGGTGGGGCACCCGGGTGGCTCAGTCGGTTAAGCATCCGACTTCGGCTCAGGTCATGATCTCACAGTCTGTGAGTTCGAGCCCCGCGTCGGGCTCTGTGCTGGCAGCTCGGAACCTGGAGCCTGCTTCCGATTCTGTGTCTCCCTCTCTCCCTGCCCCTCCCCCACTCATGCTCTGTCTGTCTCTCTCTCAAAAATAAATAAACATTAAAAAAAAGACTTAGATAAATGGAAAGACATCCTGTGTTCATGGATTAGATGACTTTCAATACTACCCAAAGTCACCTACAGACTCAACATGTTGTCTATCAAAATTCCTGCTGGTTTTGCAGAAGTGGAAAAAAAATCAGTCCTCAAATTCATGTGGAGACGCAGTGGGTCCCAAACATCCAAAACAATTTGCAAAGCAAGAAGGAAGTCGGAGGGCTCAAAGGTCCTGTTCCAAAACTTACTACAAAGCTATGGTAACGAAAACAGTGTGGCACTATCCCAGGGATATACATATAGGTCCATGGAATAGCGTTGAGCGTCCAGACATGAAACCACACATCTGTGGCCAGTTCAGTTCTGATAAGAGCGCTAACACTGTTAAAAGAATAGCCTCTTTTATAAATGGTTCTGGGATAACCCAGTGGCCACGTGCAAAAGCACAAAGCTGCACCCCTTATACTATATGCAAAAATGAACTCAGAACGGATCAGAGAACTAAAAGTAAGGGCTAAAAGCATACAACTCTTTAAAGAGAAAATGCACATCTCTCCTTGGTCATGTGAATTAGAAGAGGTTTCCAGACATGCCATCCAAAGTCCAGGAAACAAAGAAAACGACAAAATGGATTTCCTAAAATTAAAAACTTCTTGCTTTAAAGCAAACTACCAGGAGAGTGAAGAAACAACCCACAGAATGGGGAAGATTCTTGCAAATACGCATCTGATAAGGAAATTATATAGAGAGTATATAGAGAACACTTACATCTCAGTTATAAAAAAGGCAAATAATATCCAAATAAAAATGGGCAAAGTCGCTGAACAGATATTTCCCTGAAGAAGACACATAAATGGGGGGCTCATTTGGTTAAGCAACCAACTTTGGCTCAGGTCATGATTTCATGATTCGTGGGGTTGAGCCCCGCATTGGGCTCTGTGCTGATAGCTCGGAGTCTGGAGCTGCTTCAGATTCTGTGTCTCCTTTCCTCTCAGTTCATCCCCCTGCTTGTGCTTTGTCTGTCTCTCAAAAACAAAGAAGATACCTAAGTGGCCAATAAGTATGTGAAAAGATGCTCAACGTCATTAACCATCAGGGAAACGGAGCTGAAACCACAGTGAGATACTCTTCACACACACCAGGATGTCTGTAACAGATGGATGGGAACAAGGGTTTCGAAGCACACAGGGAGGGAAAACCTGACACACCGCTGGAGAGGGGAGAACGTGAAGTGGTGCAGCTGCTGTGGAAAAGTCTGGCAGTTCCTTACATGACCCAGGGATCCAGCCTGCAGGACCACGCCCAACAGAGACGTAAGTCTGTGTCCCCAAAGCTTGTGGACGTCTGTTCTCAGCAGCACCGTCCACCACACAGCCCCAGAATGGAAACAACCCCACTGTCTGTCACCTGATGAGTACACAAAGGGCCGTATCCATTCAGTGGAATGTTAGGAGGCAACAGAAACCAAGGACTGAAACATGATCCCATTTCTGTGCAGCGTCCGGGACAGGCAGGTCTTCAGGGACAGACAGCAGCTTGTTGCTGGTCAGGGGCTGGGACGGGGAGGATGGGGAGTCACTGCTGAGGGTATGGGCACTAAAAATGCTCTCAGTGGATGGCACTGATGGTTGCATGCATCTGTAAGTACGCCGAAAACCACACGTGGATGGGCAAAGTGTACAATGTGTGTATGTCCCCACAAAGCACGTACTCATGAATAAACACCTGTAATGGGAGGAGACATAAACAAAAACATGACGTTGAACACATTCAAACTTCAATTTACAAAATTTTCCCCATGTGTGTTAGAACCCAGCAAAAAAAACCTGCTTAGTAAAATTTAGGGAAGCAGTAAGCTTGTTGGTTTGCTCCTTAATGGCTTCTGTCTAGGGCACAACACGTGTGGTCGAAGCCGTCAGGCTCAGAGGCGAACTTGGGGCTCAGTGCAAAGGTCCTGAGCATGTTCACACGCATCTTCCTTTGTCCCCCGTCTTTGCCTCCCCGGATCACGTGTCGTGATCACATTTCTGTTCCGTCAGGATATTTTACGTGGTTTGGTTATTCACTGTTCTGCCTTCTTACAAAATCAGAGAAATCTGATGACGATGGTTCAAGTTGTGCAGTGAATGGTAGCTTTTTGGTGTGTCAGGAGGCCCCTGCTTGGGGACTGTGGGGGGCACATCGGGGCAGCCTGTCTGGGGACCGTGGGGGGCGCATTGGGGCCCCCTGCCTGGGGACCGTGGGGGGAGGCGCATCGGGGCAGCCTGGCCGGGACTCCATAGGCTTCACTGAGTCTCCTGCGGGGACAGCAGCCACCACCTGTCCTGGGACACTCACATCCCTCACATAGCGAGGCTCTGCCTTTATCTGCCCAAGATTCAAAGGTCTGG
Organism: Panthera onca; assembly: GCF_046562875.1. NCBI lineage: Eukaryota > Metazoa > Chordata > Mammalia > Carnivora > Felidae > Panthera > Panthera onca. The sequence goes on from NC_138342.1 coordinate 203,581,329, forward strand.
ACACCAAGGCTTCACACCAGAGTCACTTGGGAAGCATTTCGAGGGCAAATTTCTGGGCGCAGTCCCAGGCGTGGTGAGACTTCATCTCAGGATGTGAGTCATCAACCTGCAAATACCTCCGTGGCCCTCGGGTCCGTGCCCCTCGCTGCTGATTTGTCACGTGCGGCATCATGTTGCCCAGCTGGCCTCCCGTCTCTCCAAGTCGCTCCCCGTGGTTAGTAGAGTCCCTTTGGCCACCGTGGTGCATCCTCCTCGGTGTCGGGCCAGCCGGTGACTGTGGAAGTGAGCGACACTTGACCACACGCTGTGAGCACTCGTGTCCTCCCAGGGGTGGGGGCCGCTTGCGCACCTCGCCGGGTGCCGGGCACACTCGTGTCCTCCCGCACGTTCCCAGCCTGCCGTCGCTCAGAACTCCTCATCTTCAAGCGCTCTGAGCCCCTTTGAAGGAAAGTTTCTGCAGGAAAGACCTTGCTGCGTCCTGACTGTGAGGCCCCGGGCTGAGTTCAGCGGAAAGCATCCGGCTGAAGCACTTCTCTTCACTTCCTGTGCTTTCCTTCTTTAGATGTCCTTTTAAAAAGATCCTACTGTCGTAACATCAGGGCCCCCGGTGGAAGAAACCCTCCACGTTTGTGCGGTTTCACACCATTTTCAAAAGCACGAGCGTGTTACCCACGAACGGTTCCAGCGTGGCGGTGTCTCTCAGTTCCACGAGCGAGCACAGAGGGAGGCCCTGGGAGGAGGCACGTGGCCGTAGTGTGTGGCCACCGCCTGCCCCGGCTCTGCAGCTTCTGACGCGAGGCCGCCCAAGCGCACGGAGTCAGTCAGAGGCTGTTCTTCCCACCGCACGGCGTGGCCTGCCGGATCGCCACGGGGAGCCCACCGCCCCCTCTGCAGATGAGAGGCTCGGGGACAGCACCCAGCCAGTGCGTGCAGAGGCCGCTGAAGGGTTTGCACGCCTCGCCTCATTCTCGTACTGCTGGTGAGGTTCTGCCCGTCGGCACACGGCGCGAAGCACCTGCTGGGAAGCACGTGCTGTGTGCTGGTGGACAAGACCGTGGGGACAAGGGAACAGGCCCCACGCGCCTCGGTGGTGACAGGTACTGGGAAAGCCAGGTGGGCTTGCTGGGAGGCCCCGTGGGGCAGAGCCTGGGTGAGGCGTGTGCAGGCCGGCCAGCGTGGGGTTCCCCGGGGACTTGCTCCACTTCCGGTAGATCGGGCGGTCTCGGGGGCAGGAAGTGGCAGGAGAGCCGCAGGTTGAAGGGATCTCCGTACCGTGAGCGTGGACAGGGCGTCTGGGGCCAAGGCGGGGAATCAGCAGGGGATTTTGCACGGATTCCGGCGGTGGTGCCAGCGGCCTCCACCACGTCTCCCCGACGGGACGGTGACGAGCAGTGCTGTGCACTGAGTGTCCCCCAGACTCACAGGGCAGGGCCCCAGCCCCCGTGGGACTGTGTGGACACAGGGCCTGGAGGAGGAGACGGAGGCTGAGCGCGGTCCCGGGCGGGCGCGCTCACAGGAAGGGACCCGGCGCGGGCTCTCCGCCCGTGAGGACACAGCCGGACGAGGATGCGAGTCTGCCGGCACCTGGACCGTGGACGTCCAGCCTCCAGTGTGTGAGGGACGAGCCCGTGCTTTGAGCCGGTGTGTGTGGTGCTCCGTCTCAACAGTCCGAGGGACAGAGACGAGCAGGCAGTATGGACGTGAGTGCAGCGCGTCCTGCGTGGACAATGCTTCCTACACGAAACGGTCTGACCCGCAGAGCAGCCCTCGTGTGGTAGCCGTCAGCACCAGCTCTTCCAAACAAGGAAAACGGGGTCAGGGGGCAAATGGCTTGCCCGAGGTCAAACAGCCCCAAAGCAGGACCCCAGCAGGACTCAAGAGACTGCCGTGTCCCCTCTGAGGTTTGCTCGGGTCCTAGGTATAACTACTTTATGACCCCTGGGGCTCTAGGTATAACTGTTATGATCACTGTGATTCTAGGTACTACTACATTGTGGCCCCTGGGGTTCTAGAGATGACTATACCGCAGCCCCCTGGGGTTCTAGGTATGATGACATTGTGGCCCCTGGGGTTCTAGGTACGACTGCATTGTGGCCCCTGGGGTTCTAGAGATGACTATACCGCAGCCCCCTGGGGTTCTAGGTATGATGACGTTGTGGCCCCTGGGGTTCTAGGTATGACTACATTGTGGCCCCTGGGGTTCTAGATATGACTATACTGCAGCCCCTGGGGTTCTAGGTATGACGACATTGTGGCCCCTGGGTTCTAGGTATAACTACATTGTGGCCCCTGGGGTTCTAGATGTGACTATACTGCAGCCCCCTGGGGTTCTAGGTATGATGACGTTGTGGCCCCTGGGGTTCTATGTATGACTGCATTGTGGCCCCTGGGTTCTAGGTATAACTACATTGTGGCCCCTGGGGTTCTAGATATGACTATACTGCATCCCCTGGGGTTCTAGGTATGATGACGTTGTGGCCCCTGGGTTCTAGGTATAACTACATTGTGGCCCCTGGGGTTCTAGAGATGACTATACTGCAGCCCCCTGGGGTTCTAGGTATGATGACATTGTGGCCCCTGGGGTTCTATGTATGACTGCATTGTGGCCCCTGGGGTTCTAGATATGACTATACTGCAGCCCCCTGGGGTTCTAGGTATGATGACGTTGTGGCCCCTGGGGTTCTATGTATGACTACATTGTGGCCCCTGGGGTTCTAGATATGACTATACTGCAGCCCCTGGGGTTCTAGGTATGATGACGTTGTGGCCCCTGGGTTCTAGGTATAACTACATTGTGGCCCCTGGGGTTCTAGAGATGACTATACTGCAGCCCCCTGGGGTTCTAGGTATGATGACGTTGTGGCCCCTGGGGTTCTATGTATGACTGCATTGTGGCCCCTGGGGTTCTAGATATGACTATACTGCAGCCCCCTGGGGTTCTAGGTATGATGACGTTGTGGCCCCTGGGGTTCTAGGTACGACTGCATTGTGGCCCCTGTCGATGGGATGGTTCTCAGTCCACAAACTGTGTGGTCTGCGATCCGAGGAACGCCCCCTGTTTCAAGTGTGCGGTCCCTCCAGTCACCACATGGTCGGGTCTCCTTCTCTCACCAGCCCCTCCTTAGACAGCTTGAACGATCGTCTGCAGGGCTGTGACAGGCTCAGAGGCCCACTCCCACCCCCTTTACATGGAGTTCACCAAGGGCCCTGGAGAAGGTCACTGTTTTAAGTTCCAGAGGGTCTCTTTGGACACATGCTGCTTGTCGCTAAACAAACACACAGGGAGGGTCAGCTCCTATCCTGGGGCTAAAAGATGAGCGACCCCTTCCACAACAGGGGCTGCACAGTGGGGAGGCTGTCGTGCTGCACACCGAAGCGGCCACCGGAGCCTGAAGCTTCGTCCCTCTGACAGCTCTAGGTGACTGTCATCCTCATTCCCCGGGGGACACATCCAGGGCCTTCCTCTCACCGGGAAGTAGGCTGAATTATGACGGCAAACCCCATTCCTAGAAAAGCGGGTCACAGAGCTCAGAAAGATAAGCCGTGGGGCCCCCTGGTCCCCAAGGAGGAAGAAGGGCGACCACACCACCTCCGCCAGCTCAGGACACGCACCTGCACAGCACGAGTGTGTCAGCCTTCGGCTCCTCTCGGATGTTTTATCTTATCACACAGCCACCCGGCCGAGGGGCCGGGTCTCACAGAAACCAGCCCAGGGACCTAAAAGGAATTCAACATGCTTTTCTTTCCCCTGCACTCAACTCTGGTCGGGTTTCAGGGACTTCCGTGTTTGCGAGATGTGTTTGGAGGTTAGATCGGGCCAAGTGTTGCCGAGGCGTGACGGGGGGATACACCGATCGCAGCAAGGAGTTTGGGGTGCGTCGCAGAGATGTGAGTTGGTTAGGGTGCGTATTGGGGTGGATCTTGAAGGAGATAAAAGCAAGAGAGACTTGAGGGTGAACAGCAGGCAGACGGGCAGGAAAGGAAGAAGGGACGAGAGAGGGGAGTAGCCACGGGAGGCGGCCAAGTGCGTTGCTGGCCATAGCGATGCTCCTGGCTCCCCAGGAGCGGCTGCAGGCCTGGCGTCCCACCGCCCAACCTCCACCCCTCTGGGCTGCAGCTGTTGAGGCCACGGTGCCTGAGTCCCAGCCGCAGCGAACCCCTCTCTTTCCTCCACTGCCCCTGTGCCCACCGCACGGTTTCTCAGAGCTTAGCCGCCTGGCCTGCCAAGACCCCACCCTCTACAAGGTCCTCTGCTCCCCCAACCCCCGGGTGCCCTGAACTCTCCCACAAAAACTCAGTCTGTGCCTTCTCCACACAGGAAAGAATGCTCTAGCTGTGCCTTTCTACCCACTCACTCGTGCCCCACCCACCGGTCCTCACACGCACACGCCGTGCATTCAGTGTCTGCAGTGCACCGTGCTGGCGTCAGGGGTCAGGTGTCGGGAAGGAAGCAGATGAGACAGTCCCTGTTCTGAAGAGGCAAGGTCTGAAACGCATGGTCTAGTGGGAGAAACAAGCATGGGGACCAATCACTGGGGCAGAGCGCGTTCTGTGCACAGAGAGGCATGTGTGGTACAGGCAAGCATCAGGGGCAAGAGGGCCGGGGGGCGGGCCGGGAGGTGATGCTGGGATGAGGGAGATGGGGGCGGGCCGGGAGGTGATGCTGGGGCGAGGGAGATGGGGGCGGGCTGGGAGGTGATGCTGGGGTGGGAGGGCCAGGGGGCGGGCCGGGAGGTGATGCTGGGGGAGGGAGATGGGGGTGGGCCGGGAGGTGATGCTGGGGTGAGGGAGATGGGGGCGGGCCGGGAGGTGATGCTGGGGCAAGGGAGATGGGGGCGGGCTGGGAGGTAATGCTGGGGCGGGAGGGCCAGGGGGTGGGCCGGGAGGTGATGCTGGGGCGAGGGAGACGGGGGCGGGCCGGGAGGTGATGCTGGGGCGAGGGAGACGGGGACGGGCCGGGAGGTGATGCTGGGGCGGGAGGGATGGGGACGGGCCGGGAGGTGATGGTGGGGCGAAGGAGATGGGGGCGGGCTGGGAGGTAATGCTGGGGTGGGAGGGCCAGGCGGCGGCCCGGGAGGTGATGCTGGGGTAAGGGAGATGGGGGCGGGCCGGGAGGTGATGCTGGGGCAAGGGAGATGGGGGCGGGCTGGGAAGTGATGCTGGGGCGGGAGGGTCAGGGGGCGGGCCGGGAGGTGATGCTGGGGCGGGATGGCCAGGGGGTATGCCAGGAGGTGATGCTGGGGCGAGGGAGACAGGGGCGGGCCGGGAGGTGATGCTGGGGTGAGGGGGGCGGGCTGGGAAGTGATGCTGGGGCGGGAGGGCCGGGGGGCGGGCTGGGAGGTGATGCTGGGGCGAGGGAGACGGGGGCGGGCCGGGAGGTGATGCTGGGGCGGGAGGGATAGGGGCAGCTGGGAGATGATGCTGGGGCGGGAGGGACAGGATCCTCGCCTGTAGCCCTCACAGTCCTGTCCTGCCTGCCCACCTCTTGGGTGAAACCGTCATCTCCCAGTCAAGTGCCAACAGTGGTCTGACTTGGAACCCCACGGGAACATGGACAGGCTCAGCCACCTGCCACCTCGGTGTGTGGAGTGGAGGTGATGAGCATTTTCAGGACTCAGCTCCTCTCCAACACTGTGACTGTCTTGTTCAGGTGACAAAACAACGGTTTTGTACAATCGCATCAAGGAACAGCGTCGGAAGCATACCTTAAAAATAACCCCAAATTTGCTAAAGTAAAACCGAATCTCTGGCGTATTCTCCGAATCACACATATTTGGACGAGAGCTTAAGACAACGTGTATGTCCAGCAGGCACACCTACCTGACCCTGGTGACCTATGCACGTGCCATTATCCTGCACCACAAACCTTGTATCCCGGTGGTCCTTCAGAGGAGGGGGGTTAAGGATGGCTCCTGGTCCATCACGGGACCATGTGCATTGGCGACGGAGGGAGAAAGTGCATACTCTTCCTTGGGGAATTTGAAATCCAGACACTCAGGGACAGTGGTGCAGGAACAGCAGAGAGGGGAACGCCTCAGCTGTCACATGGGACGACCAGGGCCCAGGGCACGATGACCAGAGTCACAGGGGCCCCACCTGCAGCTGGTTGTGGAGGCTCCCACTCTGCCTGAATGTTCTGGTCACAAGCAGCAGTCAGGCTGATGCTGGCAGGTCGCCATGCACCTGTCCACCAAACCGCCCCTGCAGGCGGCCCACGGCACCTGTCCCCTGCAACCAGAGAGGGCTGAGAGCGGGACCACGTGGGGACAGAAGCGCACACTTCACCAGATGGAGACACGTGGCCAATTTGGAAATGGGATTGATGGAAGGAGGACTGAATCCACTCAAACCACAGTCTCACTGTTGACTCTCGTCGCTGGTTCCACAGCACAGCACGCACACTGTTGAGCACACACAAAAACAAACCAGACGCTAGGGATTTGACTCGGCTCCTTGACCAGCAGTAACAGTAGCATGATCAATACTCCGTAAGACGCACAAGTAGCTTTTTCGTTGTTGTTCTGACTCCCACTGATTCCCCGCAGCGTATGTAGGCTCTAGTTTAAAAGGAAGGCTGCACACAGACGCCTCCGATGCGCCATGTGGATGTGAGCTCTGGGATCCAGGCTCAGTGCTCCCATCTTTAGCTCTTCCACAGACTTTCATCATATTTTCGATGAAGCATTCACGGTGAAGACATTTGCAGCTTGATTGCACTTAATTACCAAGTGACTTCTTATTTATGGGCCAAATAAATGGCTTTTAAACCCATCTTGAGTCTATCATTCACAAACAACGGCTTCCAAAGCACCGAAGAAGATCTCTATTAGTTGTGAACCTAATCCCGTTATTCAAGAAGCCAAGTCATTTCTGGCACTTTCTGTCCTACAACATCTGCCTTGTGAAATACACGGTTAGCCTCACAAAGGAGTTATAATTTTTTCCCAAATCTCTTTCTTCTAAATTTCCTTTGGTACAAATCATAGAGACTCCTTGATAAATAAATCTTTCTTACCTTCTCTATAGGTGATTATCTGATAGGTTTGCTTTGACAGAAATTTATAACCTGTCACAAGCGTCTGTTGCCAATTCCCAAATGCAAACCTCAGAGTCTTGTAGAAGAATGATTGTTCTATGATTTTTGAGAATCGTTTCATGAGCAAACATAATTTCCAAATAGGAACTTACAGTAATTTTTAAAGTAGTATCAAGGATGACTTTCTCATTTTATAAACTTGAAGTTTAATGAAAATTAAGTTAATTTTAATATTTTAGGTGATGGAAACTCATATTTCATAATTTTATAAACATTTTAATCTATATATTTTTATATATTTATTTTTTATTTATATACTATTTATTTATTTAAGGGGGAGAGAGACAGAGAGAGAACAAGTAGGGGAGAGAGACAGAGAGAACAAGTAGGGGAGAGAGACAGAGAGAGAGAACAAGTAGGGGAGAGAGACAGAGAGAGAGAATCCCAAGCAGGCCCCATGCTCAGCGTGGAGCCTGACGCGGGGCTCGATCCCATGAACCATGAGATCGTGACCTGAGCCAGAGTCGGATGCTCAACTAACTGAGCCACCCAGACGCCCCAACATTTTAATTTAAAATCCATGCTACCCGGGCACCTGGGTGGCTCAGTCAGTTGAGCATCCGACTTCGGCTCAGGTCATGATCTCACGGTTCGTGAGTTTGACCTCCGTGTCGGGCTCTGTGCTGACACTTAGAGCCTGGAGCCTACTTTGGATTCTGTGTCGCCCTCTCTCTCTGCCCCTCCCCTGCTTGCTCTCTGTCTCTCTCTCTCAAAAATAAATTTAAAAAAAGCAAACTTAAAGTCAACATATTTCTGCACATTTCTTTGAATCACACAGGTCTGTCAAGAATCAACATAAGCTGTTATAGTTAAGACGTGGTAACACATGTGAATCCCTTACTACTTGAGGGCGCTTATAAATGAGCGTGACCTCCTGAGAAATAAGTGAGCCAAGTCTCAGAAGGCACAGAAGTCTTTATCCCTGTAGCCAGGTACTTAGAGTTTCGGTGTTCTACGTACAGAACAGTCTGGAATGCAGAAACCACTTTTGCGTGAGGATGTCTCTGGTAGTATTAGAAAACCAATCTCTTCTTTGCTTGTGTATTTATATGCTGACATGTTCCAATAAGGACTTGGCTTGATTTATAAATACAAATGAGAAAGTAAGGTAAATACAAATTAAATATGAAGTGTAGGGACAAAGCGCAGACTGCCCCCAAGATGGGCCACTTTGGCACAATCGTGATGGTGAGTTAAAGGCGATGAAACCCCAGCACGTTCAGGAAAAGCTCTTCCCCTCGGAGTCCACTGCCTGGACTTACACTAGAAAGCCTGCCCCCGGAGGAGAGCTATTGATAACAGACTCCTCTTTACCTAAGAAACCTCTCTGCACAACAGGGCCACCTTCGTTCTCCAAACCCCTCCTCTTACCTTCCTGCTCATGGCCTTCCTCCCCTTTGTAGCCCCACAGGATGTCACAGAAGTGTCACGTTGTCTGAGGAATTTGGAATTCTGGCTGTCTTTGGAATGTTCGTGTCTGCGTGGATTCCCCACCCGTGGCTCTCACACCTGATTTTCTCCTGTTCGTCTGTGTCACGTCCACATGACTCTTGGTCAGCTGGAAGGACCCAGGTAGGGACAGGACATTTTTGCTTCATGACAGAAACAAGAGAAAGAGGCGTGGAATGGTGTGAAGCCGGAAGGGAGGCTCATGACTCCCGTGAATTAGCTACAGGCGGTTCTCACCCACGCAAGGGGAGGGACAAACCTGAAGCGTCCATAGGCTCAAGATGCACTGGTCACAAAAGTGCAATTTCAACATCAAAAGAGAATTTCCCTCTCTGTGTCTCCTGAGAGAATATTTTCTAGCTGTATTGAGAAACAACTGACATATCACCTTGTGTAAGTTTAGGGTATCCCACACGATCTGGTAAAATGAAAACAATTTCATAGACACAAAAATACAAATCACTAACAAAAGGTTTTAACCTCACAAGCAACTTTAACCACCAAACTATACGAATAAAATAGATCCAGGAACAAAACAAATGAGCCAAGGAAAAAAAGAGAGCGCGGCAAACCGCCAGACAGACTCCTAACTCCAGAGAACACGCTGGTGGTCACCAGAGGGGAGGTGGGTGGGGGACGGGGGTTATTACCCAGCATGCTAACTAACTGAAATGTAAATAAAAACCTAATTAAAAAAGGAAGCACAGATGTTTCACCAAGAAATTTATCCAAAGAGGAGGATGGGCTCTTCTCAACATCACCAGGTCAAGAGTATGAGAACATACGCACACACACCTGCACACGCAGGCACACACACCCGCACCCTACCCACACACTCCCATACCGTAGACCACACACACACACACACACACTCACTCTCTCTCTCTCTCTCTCTCTCAAAAACAAAAATAATAATTGGAATAAACTTCCAAGTGAAATGTGTCGGAAAACAAATGCTGGTCCCTAACCAGCTATACTGGAATGCAACGATGTCCTTCCGAGTGGGGACGCTTCTACCTCCCGGATGGCAGGCCCTGCGGGTGTGCGGTGAGGAAAGGCCCCCCGCCCTGAATGCTCACCGCTGCCGTCCGGGGAGGGACACCTGTGCTCGCAGGACACCATCGTTAACAAGTGCCACAGCGGTTTTTACACTGGCCAGGCAATTCTTGGACATGCTTCCTGTCTGCTCAAGGCACAAGCATTTGCGGCTTTTCCACGCAAGCTTGTCTGGATGCATTTAAATGCTCGGCAAGCCCGCGCGGCTGGAATGTGCCTGGGCCCCCACCTTACTTGTGAGAACGCTTGGGGACTCACATAGCACATTCTGGGTAAGAAATGTTGGATTTAGTACTTCTTGTCAATGCAAATTTATCTCGGCATTAGATGAACACCTTGGGCTCTACCCTGTCGTGTTTCTTCCAAAGCCTGGGGTCCATTTCATTGCCCACCACTGAGAAAGCCGACAGAGTGGAGGACATAACAGAAATGATTTTCTGCCATCAAACTTTTATGAAAGCTGGGAAAGTTAAGTCGCGTGAACACTGGAAGGCATGGTGGGATCGAGAGTGTGTGAAGACTCTTTATGAGCCTGGAAGTGACCTAAGAAATTCAAGCTTCTGTTTGTCTGCTTTCTTTAAACATTTATTATTTTTGAGAGACAAAGAGAGCATGAGTGGGGGAGGGGCAGGGAGAGAGGGAGGCACAGAATCCGAAGCAGGCTCCAGGCTCCGAGCTGTCGGCACAGAGCCCGACGCGGGACTCAAACCCACACACCGTGAGATCATGACCTGAGCTGAAGTCAGACACTTACGTCACTGAGCCACCCAGGCGCCCCAGTCTACTTTCTTAAATGGAGACCACATCCTGCCCTCTTCCAGGAGACCACAGGCCACTCCCCTCCTGGTTTTCTGCCCCGCTTCTCTGCCTCCTCCTCCATCTGACGGGAAGCCTTGCTTGTATCCCTTGCTCTCAGACCCTGTGGGGCTCCCTGCTGCCCAGAGGACGAAGGAGCACCTGCCCCACAACGGAATCTGTGCATGCTCCCCCATCTTCTGGAAGATTCTTTCCTGCCCTCCTGGCTCAGTTGGCTCCCACTGCCCTTTCCATCTCTGATGGCTGCCTCCCGGCTGACCTCTGCTGAGCTGCACACCTCCCCCTCCTCAGAAAGCCTGCGGGTCTCTACGTGCCTCCCACTCTGGTGGCTTAGAGCAGATTTCTCCCACTGCAGACTTCTGAGAGAGAAGCAAGGCATCAAGGGTGCAGGTGCCCCGTCTAGGACCACGTGGCCACTGCAATTTTGCTTTGATGGAGGTAGTGATTCAATTCACACTGGTCACTCCTGTTAGACTATGAGCCCCATCAGGACGAGGGTACCTGTGACAAATTCTCTCCTTTCCAGACCCCGCCAAGCCAGCCCGCACCTCTGCCCGTGAGGCATTGCCCCCCGCCCCGACTGTAAAGATGTGAACAAGCAGGGACAGAGGCTCCAATAGCCCAAGGCCACACCCCTAAGGGACCCCAGCACCCAAAGTGCCTGCCTGAGAAAGTCCGGCTTCAAAAAACTGCCCACGTGTCCAGTAGCACCTGGGGACGCCCATTTCCTAGCCTTGGCGGCAGGAGCCTGATTGCTAAGAGCCCCATCAGCAAACCCACCAGGGAGCCCCTACACCTGCCCTCCTTGAACCCAGCCTCCCTGTACCTGCCTACCAACACCTGTCCTCAGGCACTGCCCTCCCTGCACCTGCCCTCCCTGCACCTGTCCTCTGGCACCTGTTCCCCTTGCACCTGCCCTCCCTGCACCTGCCCTCCCTGTGCCTGCCCTCCCAGTGCCTGCCCTCCCTGCACCTGCCCTCCCAGTACCTGCCCTTCTCACACCTGCACTTTCCACACCTGCCCTCCCAGCACCTGCCCTTTCCCTGCTCTGTCTGCATCCCCAACTACCACTCCTGAAAGCCTGCAGGAAGGAGACGGTGCTCCATCATCTGCCCACAGGCTCTTTGGTGACAAAAGTTTTCACTTAAAAAATTGGCTGTTGGGTTGAGTAGTGTTGTGAAAGTGCAGCAGAGAGGAAGGTATTACAGAGAAGGAGTGGCGCTAGGTCATGGCCGCGGCTCAGGCAGGGTCAGGTTTCTCATTCCCTGGGGAGGGCATGGGAAGGGACTAAGCACAGAGGGGGTCCAGGGAGGGGATGCTCTGAGGCCACAGCCCTGAGTGGTCCTGCTAAAGGAGCCTCATGGAGGGGGGGATGTGTGCAAAAGAACACAGGGTTCTCTTCCAGCTCCCTCAGTACAGACCCAACTGTGTCCCCCAGTCCGCATACAGGAACCCTGATTTCCACATGTCCCAATGTGGCTGTATCTGGAGACAAGGCCTCCACACAGGGGATTACATTCAGATGAGGCGGCTGGGGCGACACTATTCCCTTAGGAGTGGTGTCCTCATAAGAGATTAGGACACAGACACGCACAGCAGGGCCACCACATGAAGACACGGGGAGAGACAGTGTCTACAGGGCAAGGAGAGAGGACTTGGGAGAACCGGCCCTGCCCACACCTGGATCTCAGACTTCCCGCCTCCAGGACTGGGAGAAAATAAGCTGCTGGTCCCTGGTCTGGTTACGGTGGTTCGGGCAGGAGCCATTCTCCGGCAGGTGGCAGGTGTGCAGGTGTGGGGAGAGCAGGTGCCAGAGGACAGGTGCAGGGAAGGCAGGTGACAGGAGTGCAGGTGCGGGAAGGGCAGGTGCGGGAAGGGCAGGTGTGGGAAGGGCAGGTGTGGGAAGGGCAGGTGCAGGGAGGGCAGGCGATGGAAGGGCAGGTGCAGGGAGGGCAGGTGCTGGAAGGACAGGTGTAGGGAGGGCAGATGCAGGGAGGGCAGGTGCAGGGAGGGCAGGTGCGGGAAGGGCAGGTGCGGGAAGGGCAGGTGCGGGAAGGGCAGGTGCGGGAAGGGCAGGTGCAGGGAGGGCAGGTGCCATTCAGTTCTTGAACTATCATAGGCATCTGACGACACTCGGAACCACTTTCTCACCCTTGTACCCGTGGCGTGAACCCAGCGGTGCCTGATGCCTCCAATGCCCGGTGAAGAGTCTGCCAGCAAGAAGCCACTTTGGGTCACCCTCCTCATGCCAGGCTCAGACAGGCCTGGGATGCGAGGCTGAGAACAACCCTATCCTGCAGTGGTTTCCCCGTTACAACTCACTCTGACTCTTCTGCATGGGTTCTGTGATCAGAACACAGATGCCACCACACTCTGAAATTGACAAGTCGTTCCTACAGATAAGAAACAACTTCCGGAAGCACACACTGTGGGACATGGTTGTTCCATCCTGAGTGTTTGCGGGCTCTCAGACCACAGTGTCCCCGGGGATGGAGGCCGGCTCTCAGTCTCGAGCCTGTGTTCATTCTCCTGACTGTGCCACGGTGTGGACTCTCGTGAGCCCTGATCTAGGGGTCATTCGCCCTGATTCACAAGCGAAACTCAGGTCAGTTCCTTATTTCAGTCAGTGCACTCACCAGATTTGTCTCACATCTCTATTATGTGTAAGAGCTGCTGGGAGGTGGGGGTGGGCCCCCGGGGGGCTTATGTTTCCAGCGCAGATGTGGGCAGGGGGAGGGGGCGTGCGGGAACACTCTGATCCAAGGGTGTCAGTCCAAATCCAATAAAAAGACCGAGGGCCCACCAGAACTCAGACCACCCGGGTCCTGCCCTGCACACCCGCACGCCTCCAGGGTTTGGAGCAGAGTCTGAACAAAATCAAGGCTTCTGCCTCAGGCTTGTGCGGATGGGCTGGCACTGAGGAGTCCTCCCCATTTTCTGACAGCGGCTGTCTGCCATGCAATTTGCGGGACGGCCCCAAGACCGCCTGGGACTGTGGGGGGGCATAAACCCCCATCTGCGTTGTGAGGCAAGGAAAGGACGTGGAGGCAGGTGGAGGGTGGAAAGCGGCTACGGGCCGGTGATGGCCATGAGTGGGGCACCTGCAGTCCATCCCTGCTCGGGCTCCCGGCTCCCTCCATGCATGGAGAGCAGGAGAAGCAGCACTACTTCGGATGTTTGCTGCAGGGTGATGTCTCGCGGCACGGTCCCCTGGCAGCACCACAGACTCTGGGCACCGACCAGGGACAGGCGACCTTGGACACACAGCCCCTCCCCCAACTGATTTTACAGAAGGAAGCTCCAAGGTCTGGGAAGGTCATCTTCAAGGCCATCCTGCTGGAGTCTGGCCTGGCCGGACTGGACACCAATGCCGGCCACTCTTTGGCCAGAGGTCTTTGCACCCCACCCGTCTGGGTTCTGGTGGTCGCGGTGAATACTGGATGCAAGAAGGCGAAGGCGTCCCCTCTGTAGTGCACACGACTATCCCCTAGTCTTTGTCCCAGGATTTGGGACACCACATTTTCTCACACAAGACAATCAGGAAGACGAAAAGGGCACTGTTGGCTAGCCAACCTCATTTATCTGCTCAGGAAGCACTTGGTGCCATAGAATTTGAAAGCGTTTTGAATTATAGTCCAAAAAAGTAATTTCCAACTCCTACTTTTGCTCGCTCACTTTTTTTTTTCCTTTCTGCTAAAACAGCAGCTTCTGCGTTAAGCCTCTGTGCTTCACTGGCTACAAACCAAACACTACCTGTAATCCTAATGGTAGCCATGCTGGGAAGGCACTGGTGTCCCCACTGCCCTGATGACAAAGCTAGGGGATAAAAGGGATAGATAAGAGACTCACTGATGGCCGCATGGCCATAAAGTCACAGGCACAAACCTTAACTCAAGATCCGTGACCACGGTTTTGATAGGGGTTCTTGGCAGCCGGCATGAGACCCACAAATATTTTCCAGCTGAACAAATGGTAGGTCCCCAAGCCATAACTGCCGTGATACCTGATCTGCTCCCCACCTGCCTCCGAGCCCACCAACCCAATGTGGTCAGCTGTCCCGTGTGTGCAGAGGATCCGGCTCACTCTGGGGGGAACTGGGCACACTGAGGAGGACAGAATACAGTCTCCTGGAAGAGGAGACCGGCCCGTCCCCGGAGATCCCGTGCCGTGGAAGCACGGTGAGTGCACGGCAGATGGCGTGCAGCCCGGCCAGCATTAGCATCCCACGGCTGTGAGTGGCACTCTGTGAAATGCTCGATGTTCACCCGCTTGGTAAATTCCACCTGACCTATCGCCATGCAACTTAGAGCATATGGATGGTTCCGGGAGTCTTGTGATGTCCCTGTAGTGTGTCTGCACTGTCCCACCACCCTGCCTCTGCCGTGGACCTCCTGCAGGCCCTGCTGGGGTCCCCACTGCCAGCGGCCGCTGAGCCCCGGCCATGGCGGGCATCACGGCCGGTGTCCTCTCCCCAAAGCACAGCTCCGATATTACATTCCTTCAAAGGAGGAACAAAACGACTCCAAGGTCTCTGAATTGCTTCAGTGTAAAACCCAGACTCTCTGGGCAGGCAAAGCCCTTTGGAATCTGTCCTCAAGGACTTTCTTCCACATTTCTGGGGCTTCCTTCGGTTCAACCTACCCCTGCTCCTCCTCAGGCAGGGCCCTGGAGTCCTGACCACTGGCGGTACTTTCTCTCTTCCTTGTGTTCCAGAGCCTTCTCTATGCCTGGTCCCCACCGCCCCCATGTCTGAATGTCCGAGTCCTTCTGCCGGTCTCCTGTGGATACTGGGGCAAATTATGGCAGATGCAGGTGCTTATTAAAACAGCATTAGACTTCTGGTTCCTGGCCCGGCCGGCAAGAGCCTGGAGGTACACACTCCACCTTCACAACAAGCAACCAGCTGAGCGAACTCAAAGTCCACAGCTCCCCAGATGCAGCAGAGGACCAGGGGCACAGGGCAAACCACGGCTCCCCAAACTGCAGATGCACACAGGAGGAGACAGAGAATCAGCCTCACTGGGCAGAAACCAGTGCCCAATGGGAGATCCTAACCTGTCGGTGGGAAACTACTGGAGGCTCAGTGGGAAGGAGTCTGAGAATTAGGAACTCTGGGGGAGCCACTGTCAGGGCCCCACACACTTCGGTGGGCTACACCTGTAGGAGCCCCACCAGGCTCTCACGGAGAAGCCTGGAGAAAGGTCCCGTGTGATTCCAGAGGGGGGAGAGGAAAAATGGCCATTCTGAAATATTCCAGAGCACTCTTCCTCTTAACAAGGCCTCCCTCAGGGGAAACTAGTGAACCAGAGCTAACTTACTTCGGTTTTATCAGAGCCTAACTGACCTAGGAGAAGGGAAACACCGACCCCAGCCCCTGCTGGCAGTTTTGTCCCACCCGAGTGTGGAAACAGAAGCAGTGTGAGGTCACAGCTAGGGGCACAGGCTCACTGGAAGCCTGAGGCCTATTCACAGGCCCACAGAATGCCTCCCCTCCCACACCAAGGGGCTCCTGCATATCAGGGACAAAACCAGTCACCAGAGGACATTATAATCTCTGACGCCCACAGCTTCAGCAAACAGTAAACACAGCCCAGCTGCCGGTGAAAAAAATATAAAAACTCACACTGAAGACTTTTACTAAGTACATCATGTCCAGCTTCCAGGGAAAAACTGCAAGGCATCCTTAGAGACAACACAGTCTGAAAAGACTCAGAACATCAGGACCAGGGTCAGACATGGCAGGAAGGTTGGGATGATCATACTGGGAATTTAAACAACTAGATTAATATGCTAAGGGTTCCGATGGACGAAGTGGACAGTACGCGAGAGCAGATGGGTAATATCAGCAGGGGACAGAAGTTTTCAGACAGAATCTAAAAGAAGCACCAGAAAAAACAAAAACAAAAACAAAAACAAAAACGCTGTAACAGAAGTTAGGAATGTCTTTGATCGGCTCGTCAAGTAACTAGATGCAGCTGAAGACAGAATCGGTGCACTTGAAGAAGCGTCAATAGAAACTTCCAAAATTGAAATGCAGAAATGAAAAAAAAAAATTAAGAGGCAGAGCAGAGTACCCAAGAACAGAGAGACAATTACAAAAGGTGTAAAATGCTCATAATGGGAATACCAGAGAAGAGAAAGAAAGGAACTGAAGAAATATTTGAAGCAATAACGGCTGAGAATTTCCCCAAATTAATGATGTACAGCCAGAACAACAAGGAGGATAAATGCCAAAAAATCTACTCGTAGACACATCATATTCCAACACTGGAAATCAAATAGTGTGAATATTTTAAATAAGCAGTAGGGAAAAACCCTTCCATAGAGAAGCAAGGGTAAGAATTGCATTGGACTATTCTTGAGAAATCACACGTGCAACTAGAGAGTGGAGTGAGATATTTAAAGGGTTAGAAGAAAAACAAAGAACCCCATTCACATACACCTCTATGATCAGTAAAATGAGAAGTAAGATAAGGGCTTTCTCAGACAAAAATTGAGGGGACTGGTTGCCAATAGACCTGTGTTGCAGGAAATTTTAAAAGAAATCCTTCAGAAAGAAGGAAAACGACATGGATGAGAAACTAATTCTAACAAAGGAAACGTCATTTGAAGATGAGGAAATAAAGGCATAATAAAATCAGTTTTGAATTCATAAGTGATCTAGCAGACAACTGTTTGCTCGGAATAATAACAGCAACAAAGTACTCAGCGCTCACAGCTTACGAGTACGTGAAAGGCAGGACATGAGGGTAAGACAGGCACTGGGAATACTCTTGTGAGGCATGTGTCCTGCATGTGAAGCAGCACGGTGCTCCCTGAAAGGAGGCTTGGATTTCTTGTAAATGGATATTGCGAGCTTTTTAACAAAATAAGAAAGGAAGCACAGTTGATATGCTAAAGAAGGAGAGAAAATGGAATCATAAAATATTGAGTTAAAACCAAAGAAGGCAGAAAAACAGGGGAAGACCAAAAGAAGGAAAAAAGGCAAAATAGATAACAGTAACAAATATAGTAGATAGCAATCCAACTATGCCAGTAATCACTGTAAATATCAATGGTACATGTGGCACTGGGTAGCTCAGTCGGTTAAGCATTCTACTTTTAATTTTGTTTCAGGTTATGATCTCTCTAGCTCTCGCTCTCAAAAACAAACAAATAAATAAATAAATGGTATAAATACGCTAATTAAAAGACAGAGATTGTCAGAATGGATAGAAAACAAAACCCAACTGGTATATTGTCTACAAGAAACTCACTTTATATTAAACGTAAATATAAACAGGTTAGAAATAAAGGGATGGAGAAAGAGATACCATGCTAACACTGATACAAAAGAAAGCTGTCTTAGGGCACCTGGGTAGTTCAGCCAGTTGAGCATCTGACTCTTGATTTCGGCTCAGGTCATGATCTCATGGTCCATGGGATGGAATCCTGAATTGGCCTCTGCACTGACAGTGTACAGCCTGCTTGGGATTCTCTCTTTCCCCCCTCTCTCTGCCCCTTCCCTGCTCGCACCTGTGCTCGCTCGCTCTCTCTCTCTCTCTCTCTCTCTCTCTCTCTCAAAATAAATAAATAAACTTTGAAAAAAAGAGAAAGCTGTATTAACTGTGTTAATTTCAGACAAAGTAAATTTTCAGAGCTAATGAGGGCCATTACATAATAATAAAGGAGTCAATCCTCCAAGAAGACATAACAATCCTTTACATGTATGCACTTAACAACAGAACATTCAAAATACACAAGACAGAAATAGATAAATTCACTATTACAGTTGGAGAATGCAACACCTCTCTGTCAGAAATGAACAGATCTAACAGGCAAAAAATCATAAGGGCATGGTTGAATTGAACAACTCTCTCAGTCTGCTGGATCTAATAAGCATCTGTAGACTAATTCATTTAACAACAGCAGAATACATACTCTTCTCTAGCTCAAAGAGAACATTCATCAAGACAGATCATATTCTGAGCCATAAACTAAACTTAAAAGAATAGAAATCATACAAAATATAATCTGAAACAATGGGATCTAACTAGAAATCAATCAGTCAACCGATCAATAATTACTTACCTGGAGATTATACAACATACTTCTAAATAACACAGATCAAAAAAAACCCCTCAAAACAGTTTTATAAGTATTTTGAAATAAATGAAAATACAAATCAACATTTAAAGACCATAGGAAAAACAGTGCTCAGAGGAATGGTCATAGCATTGCATATATTAGAAAAGATATGAGATCTAAAGTCAGTAATCCAAGCTTCCACTTTTGGCAACTGGATAAATAAAGGAAATTTAAGTATAATGTAAGATGAAAGAAATCATAAAAATTAGAGCAGAGAAATGAAAGGGAAAGTGGGAAATAAGATAAAATCAATGAAACCAAAAGGTGACTCTTTGAAAAATCCATAAAATCAATAAACTTCTAGTCTTTTTAACTAAGAAAAAACGAATACACAATGTGATACCATCAGAAGCAAAAAAGGGGCCATCACTACCACGGATATTGAAAAGATAGAAAAAGAAAATTACAACTTTAAACCCACAATTCAATAACCTGGATAAAAATGGACTAATTCCTTGAAACATATAGTCTACTAAAACTCACACAAAGAGAAATAGATAATCTCAATAAACCTTTATTTATTAAAGAAATTGAATCAATGATTAATAACCTTTTAAACAGAAAGCACCAAGCTCAGGTGAGTTCACTGGAGAATCCAAAGATTCACTGGAGAAGCCAAACATGTGAGGAACAAATTATACCAATTCTGTACAATCTCCTCCAAATCAATATAATCAGTGAATATACTCCCTTAAACCTTCTATGAAGTTAGTGTTACATAATATCAAAACCAAAGACATTACGAAAAAAGGAAAACCACAGATCAATATCTCTCATGAATCTAGATCAACAAAATATTAGCAACTTGCACCCAATAATGTATAAAAAGGTTTGTACACCATGACCAAGTGGCGTTGATTCCAAATAAGCAAAATGGATTCAAAATTTTAAAATCAATGAATGTACTCTATCACATGAAAAGGCTAATGAAGAAAAGTCATACGATCATATCAACAGATGCAGAAAAAGCGTTTGACAGAATCCAACATCCATTTATGGAAAAAGGAAACTTCCACCTCATGGTAGAAAGCACTGGCTGATCACCTGCAGCTGTCATCATACTTACTGGTGAAGAACAAGTTGTTTCCCAGCTAAGATCAGAAACAAGGCAAGGGTGTTCCCTCTCAGAACCCCTGCTTACCACTGCACTGGACGTCCTGGCTAATGTAATAAGACAAGAAAAGGAAGTAGAACGTATACAGACTTGGAGGAAAGAAACAAAATTCTCATCGTTTACAGATGGCATGACTATTTATATGGAAAATCCAAAAGAATCAATAAAAGATTCTTGGAACTAATAATTAATCGTAGCAACATTGCAGAGTTCAAGGTCAACATACAAAAGTTAACTGCTCTATTACTTTTTTAAACATTTTTTTAAAGTTTATTTATTTATTTTGAGAGAGAGAGAGAGAAAGTGCATGAAAGCACACACATGAGCGGGAGAGGGGCAGAGAGAGAGGAAGAGAGAGAATCCCAAGCAGGCTCTGCACCGTCAGCATGGAGCCTGATGCAGGACTCGAACTCATGAACTGTGAGATCATGACCTGAACCAAAATCAAGAGTTGGATGCTTAACCAACTGAACCACCCTGGTGCCCCTTAACTGCTTTCTCATTGGCCAGCAGTGAGTGATTAAATTTGAAATTAAAAACACAAAGCCATTTACATTGGTGCCAAAATCTGAAAGAACTATACATCTGACAGAATCTGTGCAAGCTCTGTATCAGCAGAACTATAAAATTCTGATGAAAGAAGTCAAAGAAGATGTGAAAAATGAAGAGATATTCCACGTATATGGATTTGAAGACTCAATATGGTCAAGACATCAGTCTCTCCCAACTTGATCTATAGATTCAAAGCAATCCTAATTATACTCCTGGCAGGTTATTTCATGGATATTGACAAACGGATTCTAAAGTTCATATGGAGAGACAAAAGACTGGTACAGCCAATACAGTACTAAAGAAAGGCAATGGAGAGTGACATTACATGCCATCACACCCCACTACAAAGCCACAGTCATCAGGACGCTGAGGTCTAGCACTCCAGCTACTCTGAAGGGTTAACTTGCTTCAAGTGAACACACTCCTCCCTCGCAGTAACAACTCATTTACTCTCTGTGAGGTTATCAGACCAGTGGCCTTGAGGCAGAGAAGGGCCAGAATGTTCCCAGGCTGCAGAAGCCAGCAGGCCCGTTTGAAGCTGTCTCCGCCTGATTAGCCCAGCAAGTTTTTAGCAAAATGTTTTTCTTTTTGTAGGTCACACAAATGACTTTACTAACCTCTCTTTGTTCATCTGTAGACGTTGCCCTCCTTTGCAGAGAGAACAGAGTCTTCCTGTGCATCATGAACCAGGAACCACACCCCCTCACACAACCCTCTCGCACCAAGAAAACGTTTGCAGCTGGCAACCGAGGAATCTGCGTGAAATGGAGGAAAGTTGTAGATCCCTGCATTCCCTTTGCTGATTAACGGCCCTAAACCCCTTTATAAACCCCTGGGCCAGGCAGAGACCTCGGGGTTGGCTTTTGGACAAGAGTCTGTCTTCTCCCCAGGTGGTGGCCTCCTGAAGAAAGCTCATATTCCTTTCCAACCAAAACTCGCCTCTTGAGTATTGGCATTTTGAGTGACGGGCAGTTGAACTGGGGTTCGGTGACAGTATTGATGAAAGAAGAGACAAATAGATCAATGGAACAGAATAGAGAGCCCAGAAATAGACCCAAACAGTCATTTAACCTTGACAAAGAAGAACAGGCAATTCAATGGAGAAAGGACAGTTTTTTTGTTTTCTGTTTTTGATTTTGAAATGGTGTCAGAATAACTAGATATCCATATGTTTAAAAAAAAAAAAGGTGAATCTGGATATAGACCTTACATGTTTCACCAAAATTAACTGAAACTAGATTAGATCACAGACCTAAAGGTAAAGCATCAAACTATAGAGTCCTTAGATGATAACAGAAGACAAGGTAGGTGAGCCTGTGTTTGACAATGAGTGTTTAGACGCAACACCAAAAAGCATGATCCATGAAAGAAGAAAAAATGGATTGGGTAGATTTAATTAATATTAAAACCTTATTCATTATTCTTAAAACTTGGAGGCAACCAAGGTGAATGGATAAACATCTGGGCAGTGGAATATTATCATTGAGTGACAAAAGACACGTGCCCTGGAGCCACACAAGGACACAAGGACAGGCAGGAACATCAGATGCATATTACTAAGTTAAAGAAGCCAGTATAATAAGGCTCTGCAACAGGATTCCAATTATATGACATTCCAGAAAAAGGCAAAACTATAGCAACGGCCCCACGATTGGGGTTGCCAGGCTTGGTGGGGGAGGGAGGACTTCCAGGGCAGTGAGACCGCACATGTGATGGTGGACAGATGACACCAGACGTCTGCCGAGATGCACAGAATACACACCACCAGGAGTGGGCATGAGCTCAAACCACGGACTTCAGCCAAGGATACAGGGTCCACACCGGCTCATTAACTGTAACACGTTCCACACTAATGCAAGGTGGAGTGATAGGGGAAACTGCGGTGGGGGACTCTATACTTTGTCTGACTTTTAAATCCACCTAAAATTGCTCAACATGATAAAACTTACTAACTGAAAACAAGCCCCTCTCCCCAAAACCAACACACACATTCATCTCAGCAGTGGAGCCCAGAAGTCTGACAGATTTCGGGGGTAAAACAAGATGTCGGCAGCACTGGGCTCCTTGGGGACAATGGTTTTCCAGCATCAAAGGCTAGCTGCATTCCGGGCTCCCAGACACAACTCTGTCTTCAAGGCTGGCAGTGGCTGGCTATGTTCCTCATATCACTTCTATTTGGACCCTTCTGTCCCCCAGGGACCTTTATGACCACACTGGGCCCACCTCATGGTCCAGGACAATCGCCTAACTTTAAAGTCTGCTGATGAGCAGCCTTAAAACCCCTATCCGCGTAACCTGACGTGTTTGCAGGTTCTGGGGACAGGACAGGGATGTCTCTGCAGCTGTCATGCTGCTGGCCATGTCACTGTCACATCATTGTCTCCACTTATTTGCAAACACTTTCTGTGTCCCTCTATCCCTGCATGACCTCCTCATGCCACAATTCTTCATTGACACGTTTATGTCCCTCCCTCCACCCTGAGCCTCAAGGGCAGGGTCTGGCCCTTGTTTGGCCACAGTATATGACTAATCGGCACATGATGAATTGCCAACACATTCAGACGTGGCCAAAGGGTTTCCTTGCATAAATCCCATACATGTTCATAAGATTTGCAGCGTCTTGCTGCGTGTCTGAGAAAATCCAGGACAGAAGACACCAGATCGTTTCCCTGTGTATTTGCCTGGTGCTCAGGTGTCACAGAGGCACAGCATGATGGGGATGGTCCAAATCCAACCCGAAGCACTGGACTCGAGTCTGGGATCTTGGTGCCAGCCCAGCTCAGCCCCCACCCCCGATCTGCATAAGAACGGCCTGTCATGCCGGCCAAGGGAGAAAGCAGGCATCCTGGCAGCTCCCAGAACCTGCTCCTCCAGCCTGAGAGGCAGGCAAGGCATCCCACAAGCCACACGCAGAGCATCTTGACAGTGAGTCTGCTCGAGGTAAGGCTGGCATATGAAACACAGGGAGTGAGGCAGGGACTCAGCAAAGGCAGAGTGAGGACCCAGTGGCACCCCTGGCACAGAGGACTCAGGGCGGGCCTCTCTGGCCACAGACTCCACTAAACCATGAAATTAAAATATCGAGCCAGAAAGAGAGACTTCAGCAACCTTTCCAGCTTCAAAACTCAGCGTCCCTGAATCCGGAGCCTGCCTCACCCACTCCAGAAATTGGGTTAATGAACCTCGTCACGTACAACACCGGAATTGAGCCACCAAGTCCACCTGGAGCCATTGCTCGGCTGGCCAAGCGTAGGTCTGGAGATTTGAAACGAAGATTTCCATATAGACAAGGATTCTATTTTTGACAGTTTGGTTTTTGGGCGTAGGATGGAAACAAGCAGCCGAAAGCTAAGTTAACTTCCGCGTTCTGTAGTTTACTGGAAATCCCGTCCGCTGTCCACACAGCACAGGGGACGTGCTCTGGACCCGGGACAGCTGATAGACAGATCTTACCATTTAAACGTCCACATCCCTTCCCCAGACGGTGGACCTCGTCACAGCAGGAACACGTGCTGTTTGTCTTGGCTGCTGTCGCCCGAGTGCCTGGCAGCTGGTACAGAACTGAATGGCTTTCAGACGCAGGTGACCTTCCAGCCACGGTTGGTCTTGTTTGAGTGATTCTAAGTACGTGGTGATCGTCCAGCCCCGGAAGTGTGTACATGCACACACACACACGTGCACACACACATACATACAGTAACTAAAAATTATCTTTCGTAGTCAAAAGAGGTGACTAGGATAAATACGGCTCACTTTGGCCTAATTTGGTCCTCAGGGCTGCTGCAGAATTCACATGTGATTGTGACAATATTTGGAAATTAAGAAAAGGAAGGCTCAGAGATTCAGTAACTTACTTAAATCCATGATAAACAGCAGGGAGAGATCAAATGTCTATTATGTGACCCCAGATCCACTGGAAACCCTAATGCTTCCAAGAGCCCTGGGTCCACACCATGGCTCGGTCATTTATTAGCTGATCTGCTCGTTGACAATTCAATTGACTGTTTGAGACTCAGTTTCTGTATTAGAAAACAGAATACTACCCACAGCTGTCATGAGTCTCCAGGGCAGTGACAGAGCCTGTCAGCTCTATTCCACGTACCTTGCGTGTTCATAGCACCAAAACGCGCGTCGCGTGATGATTTGCGCTTTCCTTTTACAACACGTAGTTTAAAAGTCCATTTTAAACACATACTTGTCTGCCACACCAAAGAACACACAATCTGAAGACAAAAGCAAACCCCAAACCCCCCAGAGCTAATATTCTCTATCCCAGTAAATACGAGTGAAGCAGACAGATCTCATTATGAGCAGAACGCGATCTGGGACAGTGGCCCATCCTGCTCAGGCTGAGCGTCAGCAAACTTGATTTCCTGCCCCAAAGGAAGACTAAGGGCTGAGGACGAGTCACATGAGGACGTAACACTCAATATTCCGGACACGTCCACGGGACCGCCCCGCGTCAGCACTGTCTGAGATACACCAGCCTCTAATCTGGCAGCCGCTATCGGCAGTCATCGCTTCTAAATTTCTCCACAGATGTCATTTCGACAAAACAGTCCACAAATCCGCCTGGAGTGAAATTCAGTTAGTGTGTTGTTACCAACGACAGGCATTCATTCTGGCAATTTCCACGCCACGGCACGGTCATTTCATGTAGTGCTCCCCGAGTCCACGTCTGGGCTCCACCCCTGCCTCAGGGACACATCAGAAGGCCAAGGCTTAGTTTTGAAAATGAAACACATACGCGCATCTGGGGCTCCCAGAGCAACAGGTGGACGGGCCCGGACTGCTTGCCGCGTCTGCGCTCCTGACGACGCGCGTGTGAGCGCATTGGCTGCAGGTTGGCACGGCCCCGCCCCGGGACCCACAGCTCCTGCCCCGGGCCGGGTCGCTTCAGCAGGTGCATATGCGCACGAAGACAGGGATAAGATCTCAGTGTCTCTGCAAGAGGAGCCGGGATTTCACCTTACATTTGGTTGAGAGGGCACAGGCCAGGCGGGAGGGGCTCCCAGCCCGGGGTGGGGGGGCAGCCTGTGTGCTCTGGGGAGGGGCTCCCTGCCTGGGGGGGGGCAGCTTGTGTGCTCCCGGGAGGGGCTCCCTGCCCGGGGGGGGGGGCAGCTTGTGTGCTCTTGGGAGGGGCTCCCTGCCTTGGCGGGGTCAGCTTGTGTGCTCCTGGGAGGGCTCCCTGCCTGGGGGGGCAGCTTGTGTGCTCTTGGGAGGGGCTCCCTGCCTTGGCGGGGTCAGCTTGTGTGCTCCTGGGAGGGCTCCCTGCCTGGGGGGGCAGCTTGTGTGCTCTGGGGAGGGGCTCCCTGCCTTGGCAGGGTCAGCTTGTGTGCTCCCAGGAGGGGCTCCCTGCCTTGGCGGGGTCAGCTTGTGTGCTCCCGGGAGGGGCTTCCTGCCTGGGGGAGGGGGCAGTTTGTATGGTCCAGGGAGGGACTCCCTCGCCCATCGCTGCAGCCGTGGCTCCACTCTGGGTGTCCTCCCTGGCTTTCTGCCCTCACGGCCAAGGTTGGGACCTCCTAACACACCGTCCTGTTCTCTTTCCTAACCTCCAACCCACACAGAGCCTTCTCCCTCGCCTACCGCTACAGACTGGGTGTGTGTCCCGAGTCACATGCTAAATCCTCACCCCAGTGAGAGTGCTGACCTCAGGCGGTGTCTACCTGGAGAGGAATGTGGTCTGTCCCTGCTCCTCACAAGAAACCACCCACACCACGTGCTCTCAGCAGGGTCTCTCTCGCAGTAAATGGAGGGAAGGCACCATGCAGCACCGACTTCCGTGCCTCTGGTGAGTCATTAGTCACCCACACAGGTACATGACCCAGGCCCTCTCCAAGGCTTTCAGTGTTGACCTCTCCCCCGCTGGATCCACGTCAGGCGTCACCTTCCCCACCTTTGAAACCCCGGCTGACAGAGGGCTGCGGAGAAGACAAGTCACACGCTCCCAACAGGGCCTGGAATGCAGATGTGCCCGGGAAGTGGGCACACAGATTCCGTGCACACTCCCACTCGAACCACGTTTTCAGCAGTCACTTAAATATCAACGCTTCGTACGCTGTCCTGTTAGACTCTTCTATACAGCACAAGCTACTTCCCCTGTGCTCTTGATCTGGTTACAACCCAACTACATTTTCCAGAATTTCATGGAGTCTTAAAAATGGAGTTTCAGCTGCCCTTGCAGATTCTTTACCAGGAGTAAGAGAAGGCAGAAAGCTCATAAATGCTATTTAAAAATACCTAGGCTGCTCAGAATTCACTTCATTCTGTAGGCTGGAGGTGGCCTCCTGGGAAGACTGGCGAACGAAGAAAACATACGAGGGATGAATGTAAAATCCGGGGAGGAGAGGACATTTTATGCTGCACGGAGCATCTCATCTGAGACTCGCGGCGGGCACTGTATCCCTTCCAATGCCTCCCACCTCCCTGCTGGCTGCCTCATTAGGTGCTGGGTCTCATGCCTCCCTGACGCTGTGCACACGGCAGTGTGTGCTCTCAGCAGATGCCCGCCCGGCTCTGCTCTGCACGGAGGCACTCCGATGCCTGTTAGTTAAGGCAAACCTAAATGCTCTGCATGGCCTAAAACAACCATTCTGAAAGGAGTTGGAAAGAATACACAGAGTTCTTTGCATCTTTTGGCTCAAAATCTACATAGCGTTTTGTGGAGGCGCCTGGGTGGCTCAGTCGGTTAAGCGGCCAACTTCAGCTCAGGTCGTGATCTTGGGGTTCATGGGTGAGCCCCGCATCGGGCTCTGTGCTGACGGCTCAGAGCCTGGAGCCTGCTTTGGACTCTGTGTCTCCCTCTCTCTCTGCCCCTCCCCCACTCACACTCTGTCTCTCTCTCTCTCAAAAATAAAAAACATTAAAAAAATTGTGTTTTGTGCATAGCAGGGCTGTAATAAATACTTGAATGAGCAAATGCATGGCTGGGTGGCTGGATGAATGAATGAATGAACGAACGAAGGAACGAATGAGTGAACAATGGATCCTTGAGCCTTCCGGTCACGTTTGTAGCGTGAGACATCCTGCCAGGTTTATTTCCATGTCGTCTTGGGAGTGGGATCATTTCTACGACTTCCTATGGATCTGTGATGGTTTATTGATAACTGAGGAGCGGGGTATACTTGGGGATCTCTAAGTGAGGAGGGCTGTAGCACCTGGGAGGGGAGGGGTGGCTCCCACGGCTCCCTGGAGGCTTGCATGTGCCAGGGGCTAGGGTGCACACAGACGGCCCCTGTGACAACACTCCCTCCTACACTGCTGTAGTCCGGGAACACACAGGCTTGCATTTCCACCGTGACTCTACACAGGCCGGGCCCGGCCCACGGGGACCCCTGAGACGACCCACATTCTCAGCAAGGAGGGTGTGGCCACATGCCAGGTCCCAGGCCAGAATCCCCAGCACCGGAAGCACCGGAGACATGTGGATGTTACTTTTCTCCAGGAATGTGGGCGATGGTCACACGGTTGTCTGACTAGACTTCAGATCAGTGAGGAAGAGGTGTGAGGGCTGGGGACCTGTGCCGGGCGGGTGCTCCCAGGCGTTCGTCATCGGCAGGTTTCCAGAACCCTCTCCCAGGAGGACTGCTCCACTGGACAGACAGCCCTGTGCTCTGTCGTTCGTTGTTCCTGGCCTGCAGTGTGGGCGTTTTGTGACCATTTTTGCTTTGCTGCCAGCTGTTGCCTGCGCTCAAGAGTATGTCCCGGGCTTCGGGACTCTGATTTTCTCATACCAGACATGAAAGTATCAAGGCGCCAAGGCTTAAGAGAGAATCACCACACACTCACGGCTGAAGCAGATACGCTTTCACCTCCGTCCCTAATACTTCTCATAATTTATATCACAATTTGTGGGAACAGTGACATTTAATTTCATTGGTGACATCCTGCTTAGGAAATGATGTCAAATAAATAACTTTGATTATATTGTCGGGGTGAGTATAATACAATTCCTGGGTTACTTTTGAGTTTGGACGGTGTTATTTTGTTAAGACATTCTGTGTATAAGTGCATAGTCCTCTCCTATAATGTAACCATGTGTTTGGCGTCTGTTTGCGAGCAGCTGGCCGTCCGCTACACGTGTAACGAGTTTTTCTGCGGTGTCTGGACCCAGTGCTCTTCCCACTGGGAGCCTGGGGACCACCGGGTGCGTGCGTGAGTCTGGGGCCTCTGCCCTGCCTGCGTGGGCTGGCACCAAACAGGTCTGAGGGGCCCTGATGCAAGGGAGCTGCCTACAATGTCATTAGCTAAACATTTAACGCGAATTACAGCCAGTACTAGTTTTATATCAAATTCGTGATTTGAAACATGCATGTTTTTTTATTCTACCCCAATAAGACTTGGGCCACATCGCTTCTGTTGTTATTACTAAACAGATTTCGAGGTCCTGTTCGGCCCGTGGACACACTGCCGTGACCACGTGGCCATCCTCCCCATGGAAGGTCTGTGTCCACATGGACATGTATGTTTCAGTTCCACATCGCAGTGAAGAGGGCACACTTGTACGTGAGGAAGGCTGGGCCCTGAATTAACTGGTGGCCTGGGTAACAGGTGCAGAGAGGACGAATAAGTGTGGAGGAGGCTTCTACAGATTAAAGGGGAGAACTCCCCTTGCTGACATCAGAAAGGTGTGCAGGTCTCCAGAGAAGACGTCCAGATGGCCAACGCACAGATGAAAAGATGTTTAACATCACTCACCATCAGGGAAATGCAAATCAAAACCACAATGAGACATCACCTCACACGTGTCAGAACGGCTAAAATCAACAACACAACTGGTGAGGATGTGGAGAAAGGGGAACCCTCTTACACCGTTGGTGGGAATGCAAACTGGTGCAGCCACTCTGGAAACAGTGTGGAGGTTCCTCAAAAAGTTCAAGATAGAGCTAACCTATGACCCAGCAATTGCACTACTACGGATTTATCCAAAGACTACAAAATACTGATTCAAAGGCATACATGCACCCTGATGTTTACAGCAGCATTATCTACAGTAGCCAATGGAAAGAACCCAAGTGTCCACTGACTGATGAATGGCTAAAGAAAATGTGGTGCACATACAATGGAATACTACTCAGCCGTCCAAAAGAATGAAGTCTTGCCATTTGCAAGGACATGGTTGGATCTAGAGAGTATTACGCTAAGTGAAGTAAGTCAGAAAAGACAAATACCACAGGATTTCACTCACATGAGAAATTTAAGAAAAAACCAGCAAAGGGGAAAAAAGAGAAGAGAGGCAAACCAAGAAACAGACTCTTAGCTACAGAGAACACACTGATGTTGTATCACCAGAGGGAGGTTGGGGGGGGGGGGGATGGGGGATATAGGTGATGGGGATTAAGGAGTGCAGTTGAGGGAGCCCGGTGGCTCAGGCAGCTGAGCGTCTGACTTCAGCTCAGGTCATGATCTCACGGTTCGTGGGTTCGAGCCCCATGTTGGGCTCTGTGCTGACAGCTCGGAGACTGGAGCCTGCTTCGGATCCTGTGTCTCCCTCTCTCTCTGCCTCTCCCCTGCTCATGCTCTGTCGCTCTCAAAAATAAATAAACATTAAACAAATAGGAGTGCACTTGCTCTGATGAGCACTGGCTGATCTACGGAAGGGACGAATCACTGTATGTACACCTGACTCAAATACAATACCGTAGTGGCATTAACATAAAAACGTAATAAAACGGAGTGCAGGCCAGTTAAGCAAATGGACATACGCTCACGTGCATGCTAGCCCGTGCTTATTCGAAGCGCAATTTGTTACTATCTACCTAACACTTAATTCCATCTCAGGTGTCAAATGCACAGTATGCCTTTTGTTCGAGCATTCGGTATACGGGGCCAGACATGAGGTCCGTGACACGTGGGGTCCTCCTCAAGGAAGCGGGACCCGAGCTGCGGGACGACCTCACCAGGCTCGGCTCCGTTCGGACAGAGTGGCTGCTCCTCACCTGCACAGAGACTGGCAATCAGGCAGCTTGGCCAGGAGACCGACCCTGTCGCCCGAAGGGCGGGGAGCGTGGGCAGCAGGTGCTTGGAGACAGTCCCTTCCTGTCCCACGTCTCCCGCACTTCTCTGTCCTCTGACCTGCCAAGCGGCTGGCACCCCCTCACTCTTGAAGCCACCACCACAACCATCCGGAGTTGGTAAAATGCCCTGAACCTCGTGCATCCTCTACTTCCCCTCTTTCTCACACTGCCAGGCTCCCCAGCTGCCTAACATTTGGTCAGGTGACCCCCGACAGCGGACCTTTCATACACTGGGTCCCGGAAGCCATGCTTCACCACCGCAGGCTAACCTCCACGGGAACCAGGGAGATTCCGCCGTTCTCCAGACCAGCCCGCCCCACTGCCACCGGGTTCTCCCACCCAAGGACTCACACCTCCTGGAAGCTCCTTCCCTTCGGTCCCAAGCACGTTTCCAGCACGCACTCCTAGGCGTCACGTGCACTCGAAGAGGCAAACCCTTCCACCCGAAAAAAGCCTTCAGAATCTAAAAACAATCCCAGAAGTCCACGTCTCTGTTACTGAAACTTGCAAATGAATTTAGTACTCGTGGAAATCCTGTTCTGAAATGGCAGGAAGGAAAGCCCGGGGCCTGCTCGGAGCGTCTCGCCCGTCCTCCCTGTGTGTGATCCCTGCATCCCCCCGGATTCCCCAAACTCATTCTTTAATACCCGGGGTTGGTTTAATAGCAATGAACATTGCAATAATAAGAATTATGGTAGAAGCTAATATTCATCGAACACTTACTGTGATAAATCTTGCTAAGGTCATCAGATTGAATCTTTACCATCTTTTAATCTGTTATGAGGTAGGAAATAGTCTTATTAGCTGCCCCTTTTCTTTAAAAAATAAACAAACAAGTATTTAAGGGATCAAAGTCACAGGGAAATGAGGCGAATTGCCTGGGCACTGGGGTCGGCCCTCAGAGCCTGCCTCGGTATCCCCGCCCCACAGGGCCTCTCGTTCCCAAAAACTACATGTGGCACAAACTTAACATGCTCTCTTTCTACCACCCTGGTTTTATGCAAGACAGTCTTTCGGTGGCTGAACTTTTTGTAAAAAAAGTTTTGTAAAAACAAGATGTTTTATACCGGAACCTAATACACACACACACACACACACACACACACACACACACACACACACACACACACACACGGTTTCCTTAAGTGATAGTTGCCCTTATTGTGTCTGATGTGCGTTGATTCTGTTCATCCTACACGTTCCATACATTCCTGTTCCTTTTTCTTTTTCAGTTAAAAATTACCGACGAGGGGCGCCTGGGGGGCTCAGTTGGTTGAGCGTCCGACTTCGGCTCAGGTCACGATCTCACTGTCCATGAGTTCGAGCCCCACGTCGGGCTCTGTGCTGACAGCTTGGAGCCTGGAGCCTGCTTCGGATTCTGTGTCTCCCCCTCTCTCTGTCCCATCCCCACTCATGCTCTGTCTCTCAAAAATAAACAAACATTAAAAAAAAAATTAAAAATTGCCAGTGCACTTGAATTCATGGCCTATCAGCGCATTGCAAGCCACCGTTTAAAAACCAGTGTTGTGTCAATATAGATGAGGAGACACAGGAAATGAAGCGAAAATCTCTCACTGAATTAGGAAAAGGTCAGACGAGCCACACCTTCCTTCGTTAAACAACACGTCTGCCACCTTATCTCTGCCCTCCTGATCTATTTCCACCCACGACCACTTCACTTGGTGCGAGGCCACCACACATGGATTTTAGACGTTGCTGGCCCGAGGTGCTATTACGGAGAAAGTGGTGTCTCGGAAGGCACAGCTCTGAAAGGTGAGCTGAAGGTGTCTGCGTGTTGTTGCTTCCATTCGCAAGCGTGTGCACACGTGTGAGCATGTGTGTGCATGTGCAAATACACGTATGCAAGTAGCTCGCTTCCTTACGGATTCTCTGTGGGAGGGACCTGCTGGGCAGGCTGTGGCAGAGCCTCAGGGAGGCAGGTGGGGGGCTGGCCCCCCATGAGTCTGGAGGTCCAGACGGGGGTGGAGGGGACCCCCACGAGTCCAGCCGGGTGTCCGGAAGCGAGGTCCCTGTGGGGGGCGTGGGCGGGGCTGCTGTCCACTCTGGCTGTCTCTGCACCTCCGGCCGGGCGCCAGCCCCCTCTCCTCCCTCACATCTCCGGTCCCTGGTGCCCACCACACGTGCTTCTGGGGATCATGAGGCCAGAGTCCAACACGATTCTGCTTTTGCCATTAGCCTCATGTTCAGATGCTTATTTTATTTAGGAGTTCATCTAGCTACTTTTTGATTAGTACTTTGTGGGATTTTTTTTTAAATGACTTCAAAGCTAAAATAGAATCTTGTGAGTGAAGTGCGTTCTTGTTTTCTAATAGAAACCCCTGGTTTCAGTGCAGTGCAGGGGCAGGACAGCGGTTCCCAGGGAGGGAGGCTGGGCCCCCAGGCGGCATCTGGCGATGGCTGCAGAGAGCATCTTGGATGGCCACACATGGGCCTGGGCGTGTGTGGGGCGTCTCGTGTGCAGGGACGCAGATGCTGGGACAGAGCGGCCTCCCCGCGGGGGAGTGTGACTTCTTGGTGTGGGTGACATCGTCGCAACGGCCATGGGCTCGTCGCGACCCTCAGGCCCTCTGAGGCCGTAAGGCCGGGGACAGCGTCTTCCTGGTGTGGGTGACATCGTCTCAACGGCCGTGGGCTCGTTGCGACCCTCAGGCCCTCTGAGGCCATAAGGCCGGGGACAGCGTCTTCCTGGTGTGGGTGACATCGTCTCAACGGCCGTGGGCTCGTCGCGACCCTCAGGCCCTCTGAGGCCGTGAGGCCGGGGACAGCGTCTTCCTGGTGTGGGTGACATCGTCTCAACGGCCGTGGGCTCGTCGCGACCCTCAGGCCCTCTGAGGCCGTAAGGCTGGGGACAGCATCTTCCTGGTGTGGGTGACATCGTCTCAACGGCCGTGGGCACGTTGCGACCCTCAGGCCCTCTGAGGCCGTAAGGCCGGGGACAGCGTCTTCCTGGTGTGGGTGACATCGTCTCAATGGCCGTGGGCACGTTGCAACCCTCAGGCCCTCTGAGGCCATAAGGCCGGGAACAGCGTCTTCCTGGTGTGGGTGACATCATCTCAACGGCCGTGGGCTCGTCGCGACCCTCAGGCCCTCTGAGGCCGTGAGGCCGGGGACAGCGTCTTCCTGGTGTGGGTGACATCGTCTCAACGGCCGTGGGCTCGTCGCGACCCTCAGGCCCTCTGAGGCCGTAAGGCTGGGGACAGCATCTTCCTGGTGTGGGTGACATCGTCTCAACGGCCGTGGGCACGTTGCGACCCTCAGGCCCTCTGAGGCCGTAAGGCCGGGGACAGCGTCTTCCTGGTGTGGGTGACATCGTCTCAACGGCCGTGGGCTCGTCGCGACCCTCAGGCCCTCTGAGGCCGTAAGGCCGGGGACAGCGTCTTCCTGGTGTGGGTGACATCGTCTCAACGGCCGTGGGCACGTCGCGACCCTCAGGCCCTCTGAGGCCGTGAGGCCGGGGACAGCGTCTTCCTGGTGTGGGTGAGGCTTACTCACCGTGTGCCCTGCTGAGTGCAGTGCATCTCTGCGGGATGGACACCCAACCTCACAGCTGTGCTTCACTGACTCTCGCCTTCCAGAAGGAGCCCCACCCGCACAGGCCGGCACTGGGATCCTAATCAGGGCACGCTTTTTCTACACGGGTTCTTTAACTACCAGTTCACACGCTGATGTGTTTTATGCCCCAAGGGCGGCTGTCGGATTTCCAAGTCAGGGTCGAGAGCGGTCTCATGCTTTGCTCCCGGACCAGGAGGGCTGAGTAGCAGGTGGACGCACGGCCTGTCCTCCGGTGGCCCCGCCCCACACGGCTGCTGAGCTCAGGCCTGGCTGCATAGCTTCTCTCTCACCTTCTTCACCCTCCTCTCTGGTTCTTCGCTCTGCACTAGTTTGACACCTGTTGCAGTTTTAGGGAACGTTGTCCGTGCCTCTCTAGCTGTACTGAACTCACTTTCTTTAGCCTACACACCAGCCTGGTTTGTTTTTTTCTAATTCCTCCACAGAGTGGAACTGAGTCAGGGAGCTTGGTGGTCGTCTGCATGGACATGGGAGCACCCTACGGAGCAGAAAACACTGAACTTTGTCACTTGAATGGATGAATGAATGAATGAATGAAGGCTGCTACAGTCTGAATGTCTGCATCCCCCAAAATGTATACGTTGATGGCATTGGGAGGGGGGTCCTTGAGGCGGTGGTTAGCTCATGAGAGATTAGTGCCCTTATATAAGAGACCACAGAAAGCCCCCTCACCCCCGCGGGTGGGGACTCACAGGAAGACGGAGTCTATGAGCCAGGAAGGACCCTCACCAGACCCCAAATCCCCAGCACCTTGATCTTGGACTTCAGCCTCCAGAGCAGGGAGATACAAATGCTGCTGTTTACAAGCCACACAGTCCGCGGTCATTTGTTACCGTGGCCTGAACAAGCTAGGACAAAGGCACGTGTGCATGGAAGCATGAATGAGTCAATAAAGATTTACTGCTTGACGAAGGGGGCCGGCCCGGGGAAAAGATACTGTAATTCACTTGGTAACAACCAGGCTCGGAAATTGTGCAAGTTAAAAATTGATATTTAGGGGAAAAGCTAGGGAATGCAGTTCAGAAATTTAGATGTAAATTCCTAACATCCTAATTTCCACAAATAATAAATATTAGCAATTTTAAAACTAATTTTGATTTCTTTGTATAGAAATAAAGTTTTAACATGAAATGGTTATACAGTCTTTTGGAATGCTCTCTTGACTGATGTTTAACCTTTCCCCCTGTCCTGCCGCATGTGATGGTAACTGTGGATGTCACACCCTGGGGAGGATTCTTGCCCCTGTGGCCTCTGGGCTCCCACGGGTACTGGTGCGTGGGGGTGAAGGACAAGGGGAGGACAGGGAAGGATGGAGAGAGGGCTTCACAGCACTTAGGGTGCAGCAAATGAACACACTGTCACTGCACAGAAACATGGCACCATTTCCACTATTTCTAGAAACTTCTAGGAACTTCCCTTAAGGAAATAAGTGTGGATGTCCATTCAGTTACAAAGCTACATGTCTACAAGATGACCAGGGGTGTTTATAAAAGGACACAAAATATAAATCTCTAAAAAGGGAGTTTTTTTTTTTTAAAAAAAACATTTTCCTTTAGAAAGAGAGAGCAAGCATGTAAGTGGGGGAGGGGCAGAGAGCGAGAGAGGGAGAGAGAGAATCCCTAGCAGTCTCTGTGGTGTCACTGCAGAGCCCGACCCGGGGCTCCCTCCCATGACCCTGACATCATGACCGGAGCCAAAATCCAGAGTAGGACGCTCGACCAACTGAGCCACCCGGGTGCCCCATCTAAAAAGGGAGTTCTTTGAAAAAAAGTTTTGTGTAATTAAATACTGTGTGACGTGCATGTGGTTAAATGGTGTGCAGACCAGAAATGATAACGGGGGGGTGGCACTAGACAAGACTACATCCCCACATATGCACCTGCCCCACAGAAGGCTGTGTCGGTAATTATTGCTTCAACATTCAAGTACTTTTTTAAATTGCAGAGTCCACCCCTTTTCCTTGTGTCGTGTCTCATATAATATGTACCTACTCTTCTTTGATCATTTAATGTCGCCTTTTTAAAAAAAATTTCACTTTGCAGCTGACTTACCAGCATAAAATCTAGGCCAATATTGCAGTCCTCATAAATGCTTATAAACTGGCAACTCTCTACAACTGATTTAAATATAACGTTCAAGAGAACGGTGTCACGAAAATTACCGGCAGAGAGAGCAATCTGATCTCAGTGTGTCTGAAGGTCTTCCCTCAAACCCTTTCCCTGGGAGAAGTGGGCTCTTCCCTTGTAGTCATTGAGAAGGTGCTAAATCAATTGACTTTTACCGCCGACTTCAGATTAATTCTAAAGCAACCTGCTTTATCTTCCTACTTCCAGACGCTGCATTATGTGAGCTCTGCAGCACGCATGCACCCTTAATGGGGCACAGGAGGAGCCGGAGCCGATTCTCCTATTTCTTTGCCAAATTGTCTGTCACGAAGGACAATTTTAGGATTTGCAATGAGTGCCGCTCGCCCCTCCTGTAACCTCACCGCTGCCCGGATGTAGCCCGAGCTGCCCTGAGGAGCGGCCACACGTTTCGGAAACAAGACGTCCTCCTTTCACAGCCACGGCCGTTAACGTGGATGCGAGGCAGGAGGATGGGAGAGCCGTGCGTTCCAGACAGAAGACCTGTAAAGACCCATCCGCTTCAGGGGCTACAGGCAGAGGGGATTTGAAAAAAAGAAAAAGTCTACGAGTTGGCATTTGTTCCTGATCAGCGACTCTAGCAGCAGTGGGAACGTGACTCAGCCCTTCCCCCTTCCTCCCGCTGAGCTGCCCTAGCTGCCTTCCTTGCCGTTTGTGCCCTTGACACCAGCGTTCCCTGCCCCGGGCCACACTCGAGTCACGCAGGGAACCCTCAGAGGCAACCACGCATCGGAACG
This sequence comes from Panthera onca, assembly GCF_046562875.1. Taxonomy (NCBI): domain Eukaryota; kingdom Metazoa; phylum Chordata; class Mammalia; order Carnivora; family Felidae; genus Panthera; species Panthera onca. The sequence goes on from NC_138342.1 coordinate 203,618,027, forward strand.
TCCCGGCGCAGGACCGGGTCTCCGTATTTCTAAATACTCCCCAGGTGGCTCCGGCTAGTGAGAACCACGGTGGACACCCAGTGTTGCCGTGAACGGGCTGAGAAGGATGGCCGGACCCACTGGTGCATGTCCCCGACCGGGGCCACCTCCGCGTGGGTCCAAGTCACGCCACGCCTGCTCGTTCAGCACCACGCGTGGGAAAGCTGGATGTGTGTCTGCGAGCTCCTTGTGGCCGACGCTCCCCAGAGCCTCATCTTTCTTTCCGCCTCTAAAATCCAACTGTCTTGACGTGCTTGTAATCGTCATCCCCTCACGGCCAGACCGCACAAGCAGCTCACCAAACACTTTCTGTCCCTAAACAGTACGGACGTTCCGCAAAACAAACTTAGGATCCAGCAATTCTAAAAGACAAAGGCAAGGTCCCGAAGAGATTCTGTGCGTCTGACAGCATTACGCATCGTGGCCTAGAGGTGGAGGTAACACACGTGTCCATTAAGGGATGAAGGGGCAGACTGGATGTGGTCGATTCATACGACGGAGTATTACACAGCCTTAACAAGGAGGGAAGTTCTGTCACGTGCTACGATATGGCCGAATCCTGAGGGCATTCTAGAGAGTGAAAGAAGTCAGTCACAGAGCAACAGATACTGCATGACCCTGCTCAGACGGGGAATCTAAAATAGTCAAACTCACAGAAGCAGAGAGGAGGAAGGCGGGGGGGGGGGGGGGCGCGGGAAGTACCTGCTCCTGGGTGCGGAGTTGGGTTTGGGAAGATGGGAAGAGATCTGGGGACGGGCGACAATCACCCTGTTGGGTGACTGTGAATGTATTCCACGTCCCCGAACACACACGTTGAAAAGGGGTCAAAATGATGAATTTTACGCTGTGCATATTTTACCAAGACAAAATGCCTTGTGTCTGTACAATGCAGCCCATGTCATGCTGCCAGTGAGATGCTCTGACCCCTTCGATCCCTGTACTTACCTCTCCACACTCCGTTTGCGTGACCAGGAACATATTTAAACTCCCCGTCTGGGACTCGGCAGTAAGAACACGGTGGGACCTGTGCTTCCAGTGTGATCCCCACAAGCTTTTGGCTTTGTGCCGTTGCTTGGTCACCTACGCCACTCCGGGACGCCATCCCGTGTTACACAAGGCCCAGCGTGCCGTGATTTAGCCGAGATAAGGCGTCTCCCCCAAGGTGGACCAGCTCTCAGGGATGCGCCCTGGCTCTCCCCTGAGTTCCTCCTGGCTGCTGACTGTCAGCACCAAATCCTGCCGGCCACAAAATGTGGCTTAAAGACGCACACCCCTCCTCTGTTCTGGCCCATGTCCCCTGTTCTGAGGCGGTCACAGAAGGGAACCGGCACCACAGGCACATGGTGATCCAAAGACGTCCAGACACAGCACGAGTGCAGGTGAACCGCCAAAGTCCCAGTGACACAAAAGTTGGCGGAATCGTACGTTCACTGGACGCCTCTTTACGCCTGCTTCCTGGTGATTGCTCGGGGTGATGGAGAGCGCCACCGAGTGGAACAAAACATAACGCACGCCCATCCACAGAGCCAGTTCGCTCTCTAGTAAGAAGTAAAGATAACCTGGTTTGCATATTTCTGAGTAAAGAAAGGCTTGTTTAGAACGGCAAGTTAGAAGTAAATTTTGAACTTGATCACAGTGGAAAATAGCTACTCTTTTACAACTAAATCTGTACTTATAATCTCATTGAAAAGAAATTTTTTTTTTGCTTCTGATTTTCTTTAAAATTTTCTTTTAATACTTATTTATTATTGAGAGAGAGGGACAGAGTGTGACCAGGGAAGGGGCACAGAGAGAGGGAGACACAGAATCGGGAGCAGGCTCCAGGCTCTGAGCTGTCGGCACGGAGCCCGACGCGGGGCTCGAACGCACAAACCGCGAGATCGTGACTTGAGCCAAAGTCGGACACTTAACCGACTGAGCCACCCAGGTGCCCCTAATTTTCTTTAAAAGAAATCACAGCTTTATACAAATGGCCTCTTTGACTTTCCAATATTATTCTTTAAGCCAATCAAATGGGCAATAGATTCACTGGCTAAAGGTCTGAAATAAATTAGGAAAAATTCAAATTCAAGCCTAAAGCATCCTTATGTTCCCTAATTCAGCCCCGAGGGCTGTGACAGCCCAGGACCATTGGTGACCTGGGAGAGCAGCTTGGCATCTTTTAGGCCATCGCACAGCGTGGGGCAGACAGCATGGAGCCACGAGTAGGGTGTATTTTCTCACTTGCTGTTGGGTGTTGAATTTATTCAACACTCCACATGTCTTACAGAAACACTGGCCCCTTTTCATGTAAGCATGATCCACGTCAAGTGACGATGGCCAAAGAGAGCACTGGCTCGATTGTGTCTGTGATGTGGCATAAAAAGGAAATCTCCACGGGAAATACGCTGTGACGGTAATTTGGAGCTTACGGCCATACTCAGCATCCACACCCCGGTGCGCACTGGGCTGGCCCGCAGTAATCTGCTGTCTCAAGTCGGGTGAAAGAGCTCGTAAGAACGATAAATGAGGAGCTCTTCCCTTCCTCAGATCCACTGAGAGCAAGTTTTAGTCACAAGAGAGCAAAGGCGAGAGGTGCCATCTCACACACATATCAATGATGCCAACAGCTTGATGATTATTAATAATAGTTAGCTGCCTCAGCAATTCATCTGTGGTGATTTGGAGCAAACGTGTTCTCACCTACAGCTTCCATAATGTCTACAAACTATTTAAAATGTTCACCACATCTTACTCCGTTCTTGAAATTAGGACGCGCAAAGTCACACGCTTGCTTAACCCGTTTTTGCGGTGGGGATCCCGTCTTTGAGGTGCAGAGCGCCACCCGGCCCGGGGCGTGCCCGCCGTGTCTGATCTGTGCAGTCACCGGGGCCGAGCTGTGTACTCTACCTAGATCCTCCTCTGCCGGCCCCGGAAAGCTGATGCCCGGCTGGACCAGGTCCCCGCCCTCTTCCTCTGCAAGAGAGAGAGAGAGTCACTCTTTAATACATTTCAGGAGTGGATGGCAGTTAGCTCAGCGCGTCCCCAACGCTCCGCACCCCCAATGCCCAAACACGAGAGATTCGTGCCTCTTTGCTCCAAGGGCACTGCTCAGAGGTCCCTGCCAAGCTGTAACCTTGGCACGGGTGCCCCCTCTATGAACACAGCACTGGAACGTGGTGCATGGTTGTCCCGTGCAGGTGTCCACCCGGGCAGGGCGTCCTTGAGTCTCCGCTATACTTTGGGTTTAATAAATAACAGATAATAAATCTGAGCTCTTCTGCAGATTTATTAGACTTCGTCTGCAGAGTCGGCCACACTCTGCTTCCATCCCCCCCACCCCCCGCCACCTCCAGCCCCTTGAATCCTGGGTGAGCGTTGCACTGCCCAGAATGACACTACCTCTCTTGTCCATAAAGTTCTACACTGAGGCTCCTTCAGCAATATTCAAAGCCTGCAGTTACCGTGTCCACGCCTAACGTTAGTTAATCTTAAGGTCGACATCCCAAACATGAAATCTGTCTCCTTCTGTTGGGAGAACACGTCAGGTCACTGGCACTGATGTTCAGTTGCTCAGTGGCATGTACTGCAAAAGCAGACAGCAGGTGCCTGCAGTGACATCATCATGTGGGGGTAAAAGGTCTTGGGGGTCATCTAGCACTGCCCTTCCTGCCCAGATGGGATGGCAGGGCCACGGAGATGCAGGGACCTGGGTTCTTTCCCCAGCTGGCCCCCGGGGCACCGGATTAGAGCAGTCTGCTGCCCTAGCCTCCACCTGGGCTGCGCCGGGGTCCCGGACCCCCACACCCAGTCAGAGGTGAGAGGCATAGCTGGCTCATCTCCATATGGAGACAGGCAGCTTCAGGCAAGGGCTCTTCTGGCAATACATCACGTATGTAGTAAATACATACTTTGGCACATGTCCCATAAATATAATTTTTCCACGTGCACTTATGCAGGCCTCCGGTGTTCATGAGTGAGTTTTAAGGCAAACAAATATTCCACGCTTAGATCCTGCTAGTAACGTTAAATATGGTTAACCATGCTGTCATCTGCAGAAGGATTCATTCTAGTACATTGTGACCAAACCCACATGGGCTGTCACCACCTTCGGTTCAGCAAATCAGCATTTTCCGTTTACAGGACGTTAAGAAAGGCAGATGCAAGGCTGGCAATGAGAGATGGTCCCGAGGCTACGGGCACTTCTCACGCAAACCTGCAGTGGAATTTCATGGTATGGGATCTTCCGGCCGTTGCTTGAAAAGTGACATGTGCTATACTTTTATATATGAATGGTGTGTGAACTGGGTCAATCAAGTATTTACAAGACAGCTCATTAAAGTCATTTAACGTGATTTGACCACGCCCCATTTTCCCACAGCAGCAGCCACTTTGTGCACTTTGGAGCTGTGTCTTCCTGCTCGTGACTGGTCTGCTCCAGAGCTGGCCCGTCAGATGAGCACGTTAGGTATAACATTAGACCAGACACGGCTGTGCTTTCGTCTCTTTAGAACTAGAATGCAACAGAATGCACACTTCTAATTAAATACAGTTGCCATGGCGACCGTGGTCACGCAGCCCGCGCGGCCAACTTGGAAGCAGTCTGCATTAGTTGGGGAAGAATGGAATTAGGAGAATAAACCAAAACAGCCAGCCTCCGCCTGCAGACCTCGTTCGCCTTAGCTCAGACACACACGTACACAGCAGAAAGCAACAAAGGGCAAGCTTCCGCAGAACGGACTGGAAGGGTGAGTGGACGCTGAGCCGGCTGTGGAAATCAAACGCACGGGAGGCCGGCCTGCAAACACACCAAGCACACGCAGGCCGCCGACAGAAAGCTCACACGGCACTCACAAAGCTTTAGCCGCAGCTGAACACGGGCCTGTCGCATTATTTCGAGAACATTCCCCGGATGACGGTGAGTGGGTTTGAAGGTTGGTCCTGACTTTTTTTTTTTTTTTAATATTTATTTATTTTTAAGAGAGTGAGAGCACGAGCAGGGGAGGAACAGAGAGAGAGGGAGACACAGAATCTGAAGCAGGCTCCAGGCTCTGAGCTGTCAGCATAAGGCTTGACGCGGGGCTCAAACTCACGAACTGCGAGATCATGACCTGAGCCAGAGTCGGACGCTTAACCGACTGAGCCATCCAGAGCCCCAGTCGGTCCTGACTTTTAAAGGTGGGAATGATTAACTGCCGACTTTGCCTCTGCTCTTGTCCTTTATCAGACCAAAATTGAACAAGGCCTAGAAGCAGGTTAACCAGGCGAACCCTTCACAGTTAGAAAACTAGGATATGGGTTGGGGGTAAATGCATTCAAGCTTTCTGGCTCTGGCTTGCCTCCTAGCTGATAAGGCTTCGCTTCAAGTGGGTGTTGGCACAAGCAGTGGTTCCCGTCCCGCCTCACCCAACCAGGCCTTGTCTTTCAGCTTAAGTGTGTTTTCACCGTATCTGCACCATCTCCCAGCCAGAACCTGACCCAGACGGCAGTGCCGCTGAGATGCACGGGCAGTGCCTGTGCGCCCGCCGCCCTGCCGTCCCCAGCATCTACCCTGGGCGCCATCGGATGTGCGACGGGCGAGCTAAGGGGGGCGGGCCACACCGTCCTGCTCGGACACCCGCTCTGACAGGCCTTGGCTTCGATCCCTGGGCCCGATCCAGGGACACCCGCACGCACGTTCTCTCGGGGATCTTTCTTCTGGCCCCGTCCGTGCTCGGGAAGGGAACCCTCTGCCTCGCCAATGTCACTAAGGCAAATGTCACCTGAGAAAGAAGCGTGGGCAGCGTGTTGGGCCAGCGGCTCTGCTTGCTCTGCACCGACCTTCTGAACCTGGTGGCCGTGGGCCGCCTTGGCCCAGCGTCCTGGCTTTGTGCCTTCCACGGCCAGGAGGGGCCGGAGCGGCACAGGCTGCGAGAGTGAGAGTGGTACTCAGTGCTAGAAACGAAATGCCCATCTGACATCAAGTGAAAATGTCCGTCGCGGTTTCTTAGCAAAAACAGAAATGTGCTGGGGCGCCTGGGTGGCTCAGTCGGTTGAGCGTCCGACTTCAGCTCAGGTCACGATCTCACGGTCCGTGAGTTCGAGCCCCGCGTCGGGCTCTGGGCTGATGGCTCAGAGCCTGGAGCCTGCTTCCGATTCTGTGTCTCCCTCTCTCTCTGACCCTCCCCCGTTCATGCTCTGTCTCTTTCTGTCTCAAAAATAAATAAACGTTAAAAAAAAAAAAAAAAAAAACAGAAATGTGCCATAGACTGAAAAGTTTTAGAAGCCCTCCACCGACATATTTACACGCACGTAATGAAGTCGGTCTTCACTCCTATGATCCCTGAAGGGACACCCCTAACTTGGGGCTGTGAGCCTACAACCTCTCTGACTAGACTCACCTCATGACTTATTTTTCTGTCATCCTGAAACCCAGATGAGTGCCATCTGACACGGTACCCAGTTTCTGCTGCCACCTTGGGGCGAATCGTAATCAGGCCTTTGTGTGACCCTGTGTCAGTCATGCTTCTCCAGAGCCAACACTTAATTCTGCGTGCACGAGGCGTGTGTCTAAGATGAGCACCCCACACACTTGGGTGTGGCCACTGACGCAACGCAACATGGGCACGTTCCCTCACGTCTCTGGAATCACCTGCGGACAAGGGAGGGGTCTGAGATCATTGGGGGCGACACTCAGTAAAACACAGGGCATCGTGGCCATTCCATCAGGCATCATGGCTTCTACCTCCCCAGTCACCGCAGGAGTGGTGTCAGCACCGTAAGACTCGCTGGAAGGGAAACTGAGGCAGCACAGCATCTGCCCACAGCCAGTCCTCACAAGCAAGATCAACTGGTCGCAGCATGGACATTGTCCAACAAGGAACATGAGGCCCAGAGAGGCTGAGTACATGACCTGAGGACACACAGCCCCCCGCATCTCCGACTGGTTCTGCTCTCTCTGTCATGTCTCTGGGTCCCTTCATGCCTCCGCCATGACCTGTGTCTGATTCAGAGGGGCTTCTGCGCTGACCTTCCTCAAGAGGAAGCCCAGTGTCTTGAACTGGTATTGGAATGAGGTAACCCCCCCTGAACAAAGGGGCTGAAGAGGTGAGAGAGATGATTCTGGGTGGGGGAGGGCCACTTAGGCTCAAGGGTGCCCAGGGAGACAAACTTCAAGAAGTCCAACATTCACGGAAGTCGGTGGACACCTGCTCATTTCTGCTATGATGGATGCAGAAATTGGGGTCTGGGGAGGGTGGGTGATGTCCCTGAAGAGTCCTGTCGAGCCCAGCCTCTGGCTCTGCAGTTCAGGGATCTCTCAGGCCGCGGCGTGGGGGCAGCTGGTTGGAGGCGTGAGCCATGAGTGACCCTTCATTTCATAAAGACCTGACCTGTGAATTCTTACTGCGAGGCTCAGAAAAGACACATGTGTTCAACCTCTGGGTTTTAAACCCTTGGAAGCACAGGTACAAATTACACCTTTGGGGAAGGGAATAGTTGTCTCTGAATCATGCTAACTCGGAATCTACAATAAGGAACAGGAAAGGCTTCAAAACAGTAGGTAGAAGGGAAAACAATGTTTGTATATGAAAAGGGAAATTGCTCATAAGAAAATATTGGATTTCTCCGCGTAAAGGAATCCAATACTGCATTACCTCATAAACAACAAGGAAACAAAATGCCACGTTTTTATCCACTGTGCTTGGCACTCTGCCCCATCTCCCACTCCGTGCAGTGTGTGTGTGTGTGTGTGTGTGTGTGTGTGTGTGTGTGTGTATGTGTGTGAGCCCTGCAGCTCCCCAGTGGTGGCGGGAGGGCAGACATGTGTCCTGACCAAGCTGACAAAGGCCCAGAGCAGTGAAGCAACCCTCCTGTCCTCACCAGAACCGTGACTCCATGCTGCATGTTGGAGCACAGCCCTTTGGTGGGACAGCCCCATTCCCAAGTGTGACCCATGCAGAACCCCAAACTACAGAGCAGCACTGGGGTGGGAAGCACGTGAGGAGGGCTGTCCCCTTCTGAGCCCTCTGCGCTGACGCCCACGAGGCTCCTCTGCACAACCACAGGGTTGAAGGGCACATGTGGCAGCCCAAGAGCAGCCAGACGTTGGAAGCTGACTTCACCTAAGTGTCTGAAGAAGACATTCACTTTCTTTTATTGCAGGGACAGGAGGCTTTGCTCTGATGGGAGTGGAATTGGAAGATGTGCTGTTATGTCTAGGTTTCAAACTCTGGCTCATGTCCCCAAAGGCCATGCATTGCCCCCACATTGTGCTCAGCTGACCCCAGGTCTTCCCTTGGGGTCAGCCCCACTACAGGGCTGTTCTGTTCCTTCTGCAGCCCAGGGGCCCATCCCAGCTCACAGAGGCCTTGTCCAAGTCATGGGGCGCCTTGCCCTCGGGTACTGCTGCCTCTGTCCATCCAGAGCCTGCAAACTTGTGCTCTCTCACCGTCTGGCTCCCCGCCTTCTCCACCCCACCAGCGTCAGCCTCCCTCCGGAACGCCACCTGCGCATTGATTAAGGGATGGGGCCAGGCAAGGAGGCCGGCGGTCAAGTCAATGAGTCTCCCTGTGAAGCTGAGTTTCCTGGCCATGTGGCTGCGGTCAGGAAACTCCTCATAGACAGAAAGGGCACAGCACAGGGCCTTGCAGAGTCACTGGTGTTACTGGCACGGGCGCAGTGACACCCCCAGAGTGCTAGGCGGTCCCAGGCTTCAGGCATGACAATTGGCAGCTGCTTCTAGGACCCCGTGAGCTCCACTGAGAAAGTGAAGTAACCACAAAGTTCAGCAATCCAACAGTCCGCCCAGTTTCTAGAGTCTTCCAGTCTTTAAAAGTTTACTTTAAAAAAAGCATACTCAAGCCTACATTTTAGCCGTTTCCCTAATGACAGGATTTGAAGGCTGCTTAAATTAAGAATTCATTTCTGCTCTGTTAGGACAAAGACACTGATTAGCCTGAATGCTTGCTTCCCCTTCTTCCATTCACAGCTGTGCCATCAGACGCTACCATAGTGATTACTAATGGCTTTTCTTTGAAAGCCATAGAAACGCTCACGATTTTATTTTGGACCAAGGATCAAGTCTCAGCAGAAGCTGCCCCTAAAGTCTGCAGAATTTTCACTAATAGTTACATGTCACCTAAGTCAGGCTAAGAGAACAACTCAAAGTCACTAACAAGTCAACCCCAACTCTGCCCAGGATAATAAAGGCTCTCAAAGCAGGAGACAGCTGAGCAGACCTTGTGTGGGCATTAGCACTCACAGCCCTGGCTTTCAGGCCTGGAGGCTTATCAAGTTAAGTTCACCACAACCCCACCACTGTGCACTCACATAAATCACAAGAACATCTTCCAAGGAGTTCAGTTACAACCAACTACAACATCCACTTAACGTTTGCATTTCTCTTGACTTGGGGGAAAAGATTTAAAAATGCTGAAGTGAAAAGCAGACTGTTTCTTATTTAAATATCTGAAGGCTTTGAGATGAAACTATACCTGTCTGCTGTGAAAGTTGAACATAACTCACTTCAAAAGTGACATTAATTATGTTTTATATAATATGTTTGAAGTCTACATTCCAAATGGATGCGGAGTTAAATCTTTTGCACCACCTTCTGTATTTAATAAGGTTTTATGCCAAAGTTTGCATGAAGATTTGTCCATCATGTTTAAACTGGAAATATTGTTTTACAGACAGAGTGAGGGGCATTTTTATAAAGCCTAGAAAAACCTGGCCTTCCTCCCTCAGGTTATTACTGCCCATACCTGCATTACATGAAAGTCTCAGAGACCAGCATGAACACTGCGGGGACCAAAACTTGTTCTTTGTCTCTGACGGGCAGCTCATTCTGACGCTGGCTCATGAGGAGTCCCTAGCCAGGGCCGCCGCGTAATATACAGGACCCCCCGTTACATTTGAATTTCAGATAATCAAAGAGTAATTTTTTTGTTGTTCTGTCCCATGCAGTATCTGTTGTTTATCTGACACTCAACTTGCAGGGCACTCTGCTAAATCTTGGCTTGATTCCCCCGAGGGGCTTGTAGGAGATGCTCAGCTAATTCCTATACTTGTAACTATTGAGACACTCAGCCTCTTTATCCAACCAGTAGCCCTGGGTGTGGGACTCACAGCTAACTTACCGAGGGCCACGTATTAACCCACTGAGCTGGCAGGGCCACCCTAGCTCCAATGAACATCAGTACCGCTGTCGCCCTCATTATCTCGCCACCTCGTTTTACCAACAGCCCTGGCATTTGCTGTGGCCTGAATTCCAACCTATGTCCTCACCCTGTTAGTAAGTCCAGACTACATAACAACATGTAATGACCCACCAAACCCACGCACGCCACAGAGTTAACCCAAGTCCATGACCACTCACAGGAGCCCTTTCAGCTGCTCTAATGACTTCAGGACTGGCAGGATGATTCCACCTCCACTCAACGTCACTATTGAGTCTGGGATTAACAACCAATCTATTAACCCTAAATCAACGATGACGAGATATCATCTGAGAAAGTACATTCCAAGGCCCAGGCGGGTTCATTTCATGGCACCAGGGGCCAGTCTGGTGGGCAGGCAGGGTTGAGAACCACTAACTTAGTGGAATGAACAAAAGTAATTCGTCCAAGGCCCTGATCCCTCCCTTTCCTTCTCTAACTAAAGCCAACAGAGCTGGCATCCAACCCCCCACAGGTCAGCTGTGGCCAGCGTTCCTGGGCTGCAGGGACACCCAGCCCAGCCCCACAGTGTGCAGGTGCTCCCGGAATTATTGGCTTCGTGTGAAGCTGGGGAAGGGGATCCTCTGCCTGTTACCACCTCCTCTCCCTCTCTTTGTTACACCACCAGCTGTCTGGAGAGGAGTTTTCTAGGCATTTTAACATTAAAAGAAGCCATGATATTAACTTTCAAATACTCTTAGATTGTGTATTTGGCATGTTGTCTTAATCTTCTATACCGGGTGACTATCTGGTGTCTCGCTTTGCCTGTTCACCCCCCGTAGGATGACTTCCACGCCAGCTGGAATGTGCTGTCATGTGCAGGAGGGGTGAGCAAGGGGTCTTTGCCCTGGGTTTTGCACGAGGGACTGCAGGGAAGCAGTGACGCTCGTTTCTTCTCTAAAAACCTCGGCAGCCTTGGCTTTTGGGTATCTGATTGCAGCAGAATGGTTCACTATGGCACAAAGTGTAGACCGTTAGAGACCTTGCAAGTACTTGAGAGATTCCTGATGTAACGCTTGCGGGAGAAGCATTGCTCAAACCCTGTGTCCTTCGAGGTCCCCGCTTTGCTCAGAGGGCAGACTGGAGGCAATTTACCATGATGCTGATTTGGGACAGTCGCTGACCGGAGGGATGACAATAGTGACATTTGGTCGTCCTCTAAACCTCCTGGGCTTTCCAGATCTTGTCCACCAGCCCACAGTCTTTTATACGTACGAAAGAAATGATAAAGACAGTTGCTGTTCCACAGTCTCTGGTAAAGCCTATGTCTGAATTTCTCCTTGTTCACTGGAACGAGATGGTCTGGACTGAAGACGGCAGGGCAATGATACACAGCTTCTGTCCTCCTCCGTCAAACACCGGTGTCTACTCAGTGCCGTCCTTCGTGCGTACGGTGGGAGAATCAGTGCTCAGGAAGACGCCCACAGAGAGCGAGCCACTGGTCCGCTCGGCTGGCCGGTCTGTCTCTGAGCATCTGCCACGTGTGGCCGTGAAGCCGGCAGCTCGTGTGGCTCCTGTCGCCACAGCTCTCTGAGGTGCCGGCCCACGGTTCGGCACAGAAAACTGCTTTCCAGATATTTACAGTTTGTAGGTAACGTGAAAAAGGAGTAGTTTTGTGTGTTCTCTTACCTTCTGTCTGCAACACACACGTAGGGCATCCTGGCATCTAAAGCGGCAGCTTTTGAGCATAACTCTGAGAATGGGTGCGCCCGGGCTCCCTGCAGACCCTGAACACGGTGCGGGGGGGGGGGGGGGGGACGGGCGGGGAGCAGAGACGCCTCACACTGTGCATCGGCTCAGCCTGTGGCACCTGCCCCTCGAGCTCCTTTCCAAGGAAGGGGTGAGGTGGTAGTTGCACGGATGGCATGCCCAAGTCCCTCACCCACCCCAGACTGGAAATCCAGGCCCCCAGCCCCTGGCGCCCCTTTCGCCCGTTATCTCAGACAGTCAGCCTGCTGTCTCACTCACTCTCTGCCTGCAGTTACCTCGCCTTAGAGGAGGGTGCTTGTTACCTGAACACGGAAACGAGGAGGGTGATCTTCCGGGGTTTTTGGTAACTAACCTAAAACCCTATAAGGCACGGCTGACATTTAACGTTGTATTAGCTTCAGACCCACAACATAGTAAGTCAATATTTGCACGCATGGCCACGCGGTGGCCACGGTAAGCCCCGTTAGCAGTCGTCACTGCACGCCGTTGCAGAAGTCCTTTCGTGAGATGAGCACTCGTACGAGGTGCTCTCTTAGCGACTTTCAGACACGTGACACGGTGTGACTGCCCACGGTCACGGTGCCGTGCCCGCGATACCTCAGCTAGAACAATCTCACGACCACTCTGTGTGGGTGCGGAGGCCAGACAGGCCCCACCTTTCTCTCTGGCTCTGAGTCCCCCCTCCCTGTGCTGCATGCCAGCATCAGCCACCTGTCTGTCAGCCTGAAGCCGTGCAGACACTCGGGAAAATACTGGGGAGACAAGTGGGTACTGGCACTACCTCTCCCTGGCTTCTGTGCTGTTCTTAGGCGTTCATGTGCCCACAGTCTTCAGTATCATCCTTAGGAAATTCCTTTCTGGAATTGAAATCCAGGCTCAGAAAAGAGCTATGCCCAACTCGTTCATACTAAAATGTAAATAGATGCCAGGAAGCCTTCCCTGAATGCTTGCTCTGCATCCAGTTCTGCCTGTGAGTAGCACCAGGAATTGTGTCCTTCCCCAGAGCCACCGGGCGTCGAGTGTAGCCTGTGATGCAGTGGCCTTGAGTCTTCAGCCACTTCTACCCCACCCCACCCTGCACAACAGCCACGTGAGGCCTGGGCCCGTCGGGAAGTCCTCACCCTGCCAGAGGACCAAATACCTCTAACCGCATCACGTGCTAGTCCTACATTATTAAAATTCCCCCAAAGCATCATTGAAGAGATGATATTTTCATGCATACTATTTCACTGAACCGAGTATTTTCCGTCAGCATTGCTGCCTCCTTGTTATGTACGAACACAACACCTGTGGACCTTCGGGGTTGGAAATTCCCACCCGGCAGACACCTGCTGACTGACACTGAGAGCTCGGGGCCACGGTCTGGAGGAAACTCACACAAAAGCATGACTTCTCTACAGTGAAGGGAGTTCAGAACCCGCTGATGCACCAGCGGGCGTCCTTCACGTGGGCACAGGACGGTCGGACTTCACCGGGAGAATCACCGTAAAAAATGCATTGTCAACTCCAGTAACGGTTCATGATTTATTATGTTTCTTTCGTTCAAAGACTTGAATAAACCCATAATTGCATATAAAATTTATTATATAAATCTATACATTAAAATATTTCATAGCCAAAATGTCATATTTATTTTTATTTTCTGAAAGAAAGCAATTTCAAAGGTTTGATTTGTGGGTGGTTGTTTCAGACCCTGAATCTTTGTAAATACCCACTTTCAGGAGTACTTAGCCATAAAACTGAACTTTGATCTACAGCCCCAGGCCTAGCTGTTGTTCACTATTCCTCTGGGTATTAATAACAGTGAACACCGTTTGTTAAAACATGAAGATGAGACTTGTTACCTATTACTCGCTGACAAATCGTGCCGAGGGCCTCGTTCCTCCTGCCTGAATACATCCCGCGTCACGGTGACTAGCAGGCGGCCTCTACCGCACCACCGAGGTGGCAATTCGTTGTCAAAGCCTCGGGTTCTGGATCGGTTCCGGTTTAACAAACTCTGTGGCCCCTGACCTGGGACTAGGCACAGAAGGACAGGATCACGCTTTGGCGGCCTGGTCACCCAGTGTCATTCAATCACCCAAAGGGCCTGTCCTATGGGCTCCCCGGCGACACCAGGCAAGTGGGGCAGCACTGACAGCCGCCGGGTCCGTCTGTCCCCTGGTAGCGCATCCCAGATCAGCTGCCACAAATGCGCGTGTTCTGACACCGTGCCGTGGAGGGACGGTGCTCACACAGCGGGCTCACGGGCAGCGTGTCTGCCTCAGCAGTTTATGTCCTCTAATGGGAATCCGGAACACGACAGGCTTCCTCCCCTGAGGCACGGAAACCTCAGGAGCTCAAAGGCTGAGCAGCCACCAGACCTGAGGTTTCTGTCTTCCACCTCGGGGACTTGAAGCTCCACCTGCCTGGGTCCAGGTGTGCAGTCCACACTCCCACCTGGGGGCACGGCTTCCCGGCCCCTGTGGGGTGAGCGCAGACCTGCCCAATCAGGCGGGAGCATGTCCCAGCCTGCATGACTGGGGTGAGTAAGCTGAGCCTCGGTCCCCCGTCTATAAGATGGGGACAACATGAATGTCAAAGGGGTGTGTGATTTTTATTATTTTTTTTTTTAGTTTATTTATTTTAGAAAGAGAAAGAGAGAGGCAGAGTATGAGCCGGGGGGCGGGGGCGCAGAGAGAGAGGGGGACATAGAATCGGAAGCAGGTCCCAGGCTCCGCCGAGCTGTCAGCACAGAGCCCGACGCGGGTCTTGAACCCACGAACCGTGAGATCGTGACCTGAGCCGAAGTCGGGCGCTTAATAACGGCGGACTGAGGCACCTCAAAGAGATGAAGTGAGAAAAACCTACGTAATATCCCCGAGCAGAGTATGTGACACTAACACACCCTCAACGTCCTGCCTTCTCCGTGAAAACCCAAACAGCTCCCGGGAGAGGCTATGCCCGCGTCCCTTCCCTTCCAGCATGACAGCTGAGCCACCGAGGGAGGTCTCGGGCCACAGCACGGGGTCTGGGTAGTGAGGACCAGGGGACACTGGAGGAGCAAACAGGGAGTGGAGATCCTGAAGATAAAGACTGTATATTTGCTGATTTTCTACAAGACACTCGAGCCTTTAAAGGCTCACTCTGTCCCTTCATCTGCGAAATGGGCCAGTGTTTCAGACCACACCCGTCCGTCAGGAGTTGAACTTGGGTGCTTTCAAGAAGGACCAGGGAAGCCCCAGCCCCTCTGCCCTTGGGACACGGGGCCGCTGCCAGGTTTCATTAGCTGTCTCCACCAAAAACCGTTTACTCAGTCTCCCACTCGGCTACATGCTGTCCTTCTCTTCTCCTCTGAAGCGGCGTGGTCCTTGTATCTCTCCACCGCTCTCCCGCAAACTCTCGAGAGGTGTGACCGCTCTATGACACGGGTTCTGCACTTGAGGAACAGCCGCGTCCTGCCTGTGCTTTAAGCAAAAGTCTGTGATTCATTAGCTGTGTTTATACTGCAGAGCAGGTCTGGCTAATGAACCTAATCTAAATTGTACTAAAAAGGCTTATGATTAACTGCCCAGATGAGAGAAAAGGAGGACAAAAATAAGTTTTTACTTATTTGACAAAAACAAGGAAACGGGGCCACTGCATTATAATCATCCCAATTTCAAGCTCCTTTCTAAAGCCTCCCGTCAAGGC
Organism: Panthera onca; assembly: GCF_046562875.1. NCBI lineage: Eukaryota > Metazoa > Chordata > Mammalia > Carnivora > Felidae > Panthera > Panthera onca. Next base: position 203,633,623 of record NC_138342.1, read on the forward strand.
ATAGTCTTCAGTGTCCACATAACCCGTACGGCTCCAGACACGAGACTGTGGGAGTGTCTGGGGTTAATGTATAATGTCCGCCCCAACTTACTCTGTGTCACCAACACTCGGCATACCATTTCCTTAAGGACACGGCAGCCGTGGCGGCAAAATACAGTTGCGACGGGGCAGATGTCATCCAGGGTGCACGGTGAATCGTGAAGGGGACACACCTGCTTTCTGGTGCAGGGAGAGTCTGGGTGCAGTCTGCAGACCTGGGGTGAGTGCCAGAGTCTCGGAAACCACACCACCCTCTGTTACTGCCCCACTCCTCAGATGTATGGCCAGGTGGGGCTGGGCTCACTTGCCATCGATCTCCTGGGAGGGATTATGAACCAACACCATGAATGTTTTTGCATCAAACCGATGGTCACTTGAGAAAGAAGTCCCATCAGCTCATGTCTGCATCTGTGTTACCAGCTGGGGTGTGCACGAGGACCCAAAGACCCCCAAACACCTCACATGTGCACGGAGGGCTCCATGACCCCCAATCATTTCACGTCTGCACGGAAGGCCCTATGGCCCCCAAGCACCTTGTATCTGCACAGAGGGCCCCATGACCCCTGATCACCTCACGTCTGCCCGGAGGGCCCGACGACCCCCAAACACCTCACGTCTGCACGGAGGGCCCCATGACCCCCAAATACCTCATATGTGCACGGACGGCCCCATGACCCCAATCACTGAAAGTCCTCTGAGTTTCTGGACTGGGCTCTCCACTACCCCCAAATGGTCTGCCCTCAGATAAGAAATTCATGTTCCATGAAATACGGCCGAAGTCCTCTGGCTTAGGGACACGGCCTACCGTGTGTAGGGCTAAGCCACCAGACTTCGAGTTTCGTCCAAGCTGTCTCTGGGCAGTGAAGATCTACACAACTCGTTTTGGAGCCTTCCAGTAATCACCACTGGACTTCCCGTTTCAGACCTGCGAGTGCTGAATTCGGGAGCTCATGAGGGCTGGCTGGGCCGGGCCAGGGCGAGGCTGCAGGTGTGAATGCTGGGGCATGGAAACACTGTAAGTTCTGTAACGGTGGTAAACGTTGCCAGGCAGCTGGTTCCGAGGCCCACAGTGTCCGTCAGGGACCCCCGTGTCTGCTCTCCGTGCGGCCTCCACGCTGCCTAGGCCCAGACGCTCCAGGGACCGGGCCTCCCCCTCCTCCTCTCCTTCCGGTAACCTCCTCACCACGCCAGCCGCCGAACTGGGCACAGCCTCTGCTCCCCATGTGGCGCCAGCTCCGTACGCAAGCGTGTGGACGCCGACCTTTCCTTTAAAGGAAGGATCTTAGTTCTGATCACTGTTAACAATTGCTACTTTTGAATCTAACAGGCACTAGTCAGTGAACGATCTTGAGCAAATGATGTTTTCTAGACCCACAGACACGTCCTGCTCCGTGACGGCGTGTGGGAACTCTCTGGCCTCTCTGTGTCCGTCCTCTGGAGAAGCCCCTGCACGCCCGCCCCCCCGGCCTCCCGGAGGAAAGGGGGGTGCCCGGTGCACACGGCCTCCCCGCGGGCGTGCGGAACTCTGAAAATGTGCAGGCGGCCCATCCACGTGTGGCTGGAGTTCTGCCCGTGGTGGCCCCTCCCCCACTCGGGTGGTGCAGGTCCAATGTGATTCGTTTTCAAGTTCTGGTGCATCATTTCCTCCTGAAAACCCTCTGAGATTCCCACAAATGTGCAAATCCCCAGGTCATCACACAGGAAGCTTGCCCCCTACTGATGCCTTGGAAACGCCCCAGGCAAGGAGCCACCCTCCTCACTAGTCCCTGTGCCCCAGGCTCTGCAGGCTGGATGGGAGGCTGGCTGTCCCTGCAGGTGCCGGGGACCCACTGGAGCCAGCGCCAGGAGGGAGGGGGCTGTGGATGCAGGAACCCAGACCAGCTGCTGGGGCACAGATGGTCCCAAAGGTGCCTCACTCCTCTGCTGGGTGACCATACCCGGTTTCGTCCATACACTGGAGGGTGTGTGGCCGTGTGGTGGCTTCCAGGAGCCATGGGGCTGGGAGGAAGCCCGGACAAGGCAGGCAGACCCGTGACTTGGCTGTCGGAGTTAAGTACGGAAGCGTTAATCTCGTGGAGCCTTCCTTATTAACTACAAGATACTTTATGGGGCTACTGTGAGCTATTGCGAGAATCATAAAAAATGATATAAATCGCTTAATAGAGCAGACATTCCATAGATTCTACCATTATATCTATAAATTCTTTAAACAGTAACGCAATGAGTTTCAGCACGTGCCAAACCACGTTTTAGATATAAAAACTTCATAAATGAAGCACCAAAACCAGGGTTGAGAACCACAAACATCATGCAGGTTCCTAACAGATACTAATAACTGACGGTAACGAGTCTCAGTTCGGGTGTGTCTAGTATCAGCAAGCAGATCGCACGGCTCTTCACGTTTCTCTAAGAGGAAAACTATGATCTGGAAAACCAAGTGCTCTGGACTTAAAAGTGTCTTTAAAACCCACGTATTCTCAGGCACATACCTTGTAATAGAACTAGCTTCCCCCAAACTTCAAGGTGGCAGGGGACCGATACCACACAGCCACAGGGGCCTCTCTGTTTTATTTTTATTTCTTAATATTTTAAAGTTTATTTGTTTTGAGAGCACGAGTGGGGTAGGGGCAGAGAGAGAGGGAGAGAGAGAATCCCAAGCAGGCTCCGTACCGTCGGCACAGAGCCTGATGTGGGGCTCGAACCCACAAACCCTGAGATCATGACCTGAGTTGAGATCAAGAGGTGGGCGCTTAACCGACAGAGCCACCCAGGTGCCCCATCGTCTCTGTTTTCTGAAGGCTCGGTTACTTGGAGTCCCGTCTCGAAGACGTCAGCAGCTTCCTCCTGAGAAGACAGACCTGATCCCAGCAGATGTGCGGACACTGAGGGAGGGGGCAGAGCTTCAGGACCAGCCCCGGGCATCTCCTCCTGGCCATTCTCCACACTGCTGGTGACATTCTACAGCCAGGCGATGGAGACAGAGCAGCCCAGGGCGACGGGTGGTGACGTCCCGCAGCCGGGGGATGGGGACAGAACAGTCCAGGGTGACAGGTAGTCACGTCCCATGGCCAGGGGATGGGGACAGAGCAGTCCAGGGAGAGGGGAAGCCGGAGCCCAGCTGATGCTCGGCACATGGAGGCGCCCTAAGATGAGTGTAATTCTCTGGGCCAGCTGAAGAGTTGAAGCCTTTAAAATTCATCTTCTAAGAGTTTAGTGCCTTACAAATAAAATCCTGTAAAACATAATCTAGCTTTGACTTTTCTTCCTAAGATTTTTCTGGAAGAAGTCTTTGCCAGTGGAAAGAAAAGGATATTTCCCGTCAGGCCTGGTGCGGGAAGGGCCTTGCCACCCAGTCACCCAGCTGCTCGTGTGCTCACGCGCTTGTGCACGGACGGTATGGGAACGCAAGGACACTAGACCCCGGGCAGGTTGGAACACACTGCTCAGCTTTTTAACAAGAACTCTCTTATTTGGCAAACTGTTTACAAATGATACAATGGGCAGCCACAGCACCAGCTGACCTGGGTATTTGCTTCAACAACTATCTTCTCTCCTGGTTTAAGTCGTTTCAGAGCAAGGGGTGAGAATACATTTGCCCCGTCCCTGTTTGTGCATAGTTACTGCTCCGTAGTAACGTGTACTGAACACAACAGAGGGATGACATCCGTCTCCTGGTCTCTGTCCAGGAAGCACGGGGCAAACTCACGTAAGTCACGTGCCGGCTCGAGAGCCAGAAAGCCCTACATTTTGAAGACTTGGAAACCCCCGCCCCACCTCACGGGGCTTCTCCCATGATCGAACGGTCAGCAGGGAGAGACGCGGGCTTAGCACAGTTTTGCTAAATGTCCAAGTTAAGTGTCTGCTCACCGCAGACCGTCCTTGGGAAATTACCGTCCCCACACCAGCACAACCCAGTTTAGACAGGCACCTGAGATACTTCCACGATAAATCCCAAGCAAATAATTACAGCTTCCAAGCCTTCCTTCCAACCAAAGTTCTGCTGTCTGCACCTCCTGACTGCAAAGCACCACGGAGTGCAGACACCCATCAGCATGGGCCGTAGGAGCTGTGGATGAGGCCCCAGGAAGAGACTCTCACAGAACCAGTGACTGTCTCCATCTCAGGGCTGGCCGACCTGACGCATGATTGGAAGGATGAGGGGGACAGAAATCAATGATTTACCAAAACGATGATACTGTTCATTGCTTTCAAGAATCAATACGCAGTGGAAGGCACAGCTTTCACTTTTGCTTCATGAAGCACGTCCCCATGGAGTCAACTCTGTCCCCACCCCTTTAACGATGGGTCTGCTTTTCGGTCACCCATTTACAGTTCCTTAATGGCTCGCCGTGCCTCAGAGTTCTTGCATGCAGGTGGCAAATCCTATCAGCTACTCAGGGCAAAGCTTCCTCCTGCAAAAATGTGTTTTCGTCCAGAAAACAGCTGGGGCACAGGTGATCTGAGCAGGGGCTAATTATCACTCGGATCAGCTTCTTATTACATGTGCCCCTTACAACTCCCATTTGTGTTTTTTGGTGACTGAGCAAAGCTTAGGAAGTCCCTTCGGTCTGTGAAACGGAAGCTCATTTTAGACTCATTGACTCTGACACCCGCGGTCACCCAGGTCACCGGGAAGAACCCTCCCGCTTACGGGCGCCCACCTCACCGGGAGCATCACTAGTCTAGCTTCCCCTTGGGTTCTTGGGGCCATGACTTGGTACTACAGGTCCTGGGAGGTTATGGACTTCATCGTCCCAGAGTCATTTGTGGATGCGGGTCAGTACATATCGTCTGGAGGGTCTGCTCTGTGAGTCCTATTTGGGCTACGGTGCGTCTGATGCGTCTGACGCTCGATTTCGCACCGTGCCGAAGCCGTCCTTCCTTCATCCGTACCTGGCTAGCAACTCATCTGTGCTGAGGAAGATGGAGGGAGGAGGGATCAGGCCTTCCTGGTCAGCCACGTAACCGAGCAGGATGCACGTACACGGACAGAGAAACAGAGTGAGCGGTCTTGAGGCGGAAGAGGGGCCAGGGATGGTGGGCAGCTGAGGGCTCACCCAGGCAAGCTAGGAGTCAAAGCCGTGGTCTCAATGTCTTGAAGAACCTTTGAAAATCTTCTAGAAACCACTCGCTGAGAAAACAGGCTACGCCTGCACACGTCACATCTCACGTGAGCTGAGGAGGGTCTCACAGCTTGCTAACACCTGCTTGTATCCTCCGGGATGCAAATCCCCAGGGGAGGGAGGCCTGGAAACCGCTCCCAGGATGCCACCTGGAGCCCCCGGCAGAACAGGAAATACACACTGTCGGCCCTGAGTCTGTGAACCCATCATAATCCACATACGTAAACGTGAGAAAGGAAACGTCAGGGTCGGAAACGAGCCAGCTGTTTGGGGTCCACGGCCCCCTGTGCAGATCGGTACACGGGTAAAGTGTGAGACACCAGATACAAGGTCAGACGCGTGCTTGGGACAGACTGCTGTGGCCCCTGGCGCTCCAGCTTTCAAGCCGTGTGTCTGAGCCAGAATTTCAACACAAGAGCCCCATTCCTCAGTTTAAGAGCAAGTGGAGTGGGCGATCTCACAGGGGATGTTTACAGACGGGGGCGGGGGTTAGAACAGTGTGTGGGTGCACGTGCAGCAGGAACGTGGGGGGCAGCCAGCGTCCCCCAGGATACCCGCCATCCACACATTTACCACAAAGTGGTCAGGGGAGCGGCATTTCTGCTACATCTGTCTGGTATTTTATGTTGTGTTTGTACCTGTCGCTGGGTCCAAATACCCAATCTAAGCAGATAGGCTGGGTCTCCGGTCATGCCTCCTGTGGGCAGATACGCATGCGTCCTGCCCCTCAGGCACGAAGATCTGGGAACCCCTTTCTCCACCCCACACCTCCTCCAAGGAACCCACCCAGTGGAATGAACCAAATCCTCCTAGAGGCAAAAGGCTATCAGTCTAGCACATGCAGGAGGAAAAAGGCAAACTCTGCATACAGTAGGTGCTCTATTCTGCATGAATTACCTAAGACTAAGCCAGTGTTTATGTATATTGGCTTCCTGAGCACCACCAGAAGCAAGCACATTATGATGCATAGTGTCACTTAGCAAACATGGGCAAATAAGTTGGGTGAGAACACACAGCCTTACCAATAGAATAGGGTCCTCCTCAAAGGCACGTCAGTGGGAGGCAGACTGACTTCTCTGGAGTGTCACTCGGGAGTAACGAGACCAAATCTGCACCAGGGGAGGGATCAGGAGGAAGCGTGTGATCAAAACACCAAGGCTGGTCTCTGCGGAAATTAGCTGGACTCAGCCAAATACACGTGCTGGCTCAGCTAAACTATACAAAATTAAGGAGGCCATAAGGGAGTAGATCAGGGGACATTCTGAAAGCACAGAGGACAGAAGGCCAATTATTCACATTATAAGGGTAGATTTGTCTCTCAATATGGGGTTTATTTCTATTTCAAATTTTTTTAACATTTGTTTATTTTTGAGAGAGAAAGACAGAGACAGAGCATGAAAAGGGGAGGGGCAGAGAGAGAGAGGGAGAGAGAGACAGAGCATGAGTGGGGGAGAGTCAGAGAGAGAGAGGGAGACACAGATTCTGAAGCAGGTTCCAGGCTCCAAGCTGTCAGCACAGAGCCCCACACGGGGCTCGATCCCACGAACCGTGAGATCGTGACCTGAGCCGAAGTCGGACGCTCAACCGACTGAGCCACCCAGGCACCCCTCTCGATACGGGTTTAAATGTGTAAGGGGATATTATTAGGATTGCACTGTTTTTCTCACATGGGTGTGTTTGTAAGTAAGGCTTCAGGATGATTTTTAACAAGCACCTGAATGTCTCCTCAAAACCTCACTATAACGAATCAGAAGCATCTCATCACAAGACACAAAGGCACAGCGTGCATTCACGGGAGCGTCTCCCGTCGCGAAGGTCGTGAGAATGGCTGTGGCACAGAATGGATGATGCTGCGGTCTGTTCTTTAGATGCTGCTCGCGCTGCCCCCGCCCGTCACAGCTGGAACCGAGCGGCGACACCCCCTTTTGAAGAATGCTTTGGGCCCCTAGTGCTTCCATTATTCCAAAGGAAGATCGACCAGCTCTGTTGACTGCGAGATCAGACTTTGGAAGAGTAACTACAGACAATATTTTTCTTTTTAATGAAGAAAAGGGACTGCTGAGATTTTCTGCAGAAAAACAAAAGGAACCTGCAAATTGAATCTTTCCACTTGGTTAGCAAAAGTAAAAGTTCTATAAATCACACTCTAGAAATATCATCAAATAGTGGGTGAAAGTAATTCATTTTGGGAAACATTTCCTTGACTTCCCGGTGCCAGCAGAAGGCCACCCCCGTTCTTCCATCGGACAAGAGGGTGCTCTGGACGTACCCCTGCCTGGCTTGCTGGGGTAGATCGGAGATGGCCGGGAGCCCGGAAGAGACTCGGGACAGGCAGAGACTGTTCAGGACTCGGGCGTGGGGTCCCCCAGCGGAGCGGATGGGAACTAACCCCTGCCCTATGTCGATCCACCTAGAATATCCAGCAATCCATCAGTGGTGCTCCTTTCAAACAGAAGGCTGGGGCAACAAGGACTCCTGTCACTGTGACTCACCCCCGATATGCTCTACTTTGCACAGACAGGATATTTACTTGTTGGGAATAAAGCAGCATCAGGCTAACCTATATGATTTCTCGGAGATGCCACTGAGTCAGCTGAAACCGACATTCTGAGTTAAATGCATTCGGCCACAGGAAGCCACTGTTTATTGACAACTAAGTGGGGTGCGTGTAGTAGACGGACAGACCAATTTGTGCTCAGTGAGTTTATACTCTGGCAGCAGGATGAGGCCAGGACGGCGGCACCCGACACAGAGCTTCACTGTGTTACCAGGGCACAGATACAGCGTGACAACACACGTCTCCAAGTAAGTAAACGTGTATGACGGGCTTCGTGCTGCTGAGGGAATTTCTGAGTCACAAAAAAGATCATTCAGACTTTGTGTGGGTCTGGGTAAGTGGAGAGCAGGCGCCCCAGGGCCCCTCTCCGAGGGCTCACTTGCAGCCTCGGTCCTGAAATGCTTTCTAACGGGCTGTTTTTAAAACTGCGGCCAGTGACCCCCTAGTGCACGTTCAATTCTGTGGCCTGTGGCCAGAACTGTGTTTAGAATCAGAGCACAGAGCAGGGCAGGGAGGAACAGAAGGCCCCTCATGTAGTGAAGGCGACTGTTGTTTGCGGAACTATTCTCCTCTGTTCTGGGGACACAGGTGTCCTGTGAGCTGGCCCCTGCTGCTGTTCTGGGTCCTCGGGGAACAGGCATCTCTTAGCACGCGCTGCAGACCAAAAAGCTTAAAGGCTGGGGCAGCTCCGAGAACACAGATTAGGTGCCCATGATGCAGGGTGGCCTCCAGCCCGGTTCGGGGGTCCCTGAGGTGCACGTGCAGACGCTGCACCCAGTTCTGCACCCAGAATAAAAGCGGCTCCTATTTCAAAGACATCCGTGAATCAAGTCCATTATAGTCAACACGTGGCTGTGACCCCACTTAACACGGGAAGAAACCTGCAGTCTGGAGAGAGCGGTGACGCACACAATTGTCAGGGGCAACCTGGCCCCAAGCGTGGCCCTCCTCCTGCGCCACAGGCCGAACCCTGAGCAGTCTCTGCCTGTTCTCGGGGCCTCTGTTGGCTTCTCTGGGCCCCGACCATGAGGCGAACCACTTCTCTGCTTCCCTGGCCAAGAATACAGTGCGTATGGCGTTCCCTTATTTTTGAGGAAATTATCGGGAGGAATAACACGGTTTCTTGAGCATAAGATCGTCAAGGCGTAATCCGCACAGAGAGCAGCGCACGCAGCAAAGTCACCGAAAGCACTGTGATCGGGACAGGGTGCCCTCGATCACCCCAAGAAGTCCCTGGGCCCCCGCACCGACCTGCAGCCCCCGGCCAGCACGGATCTGGTTTCACCTTTTAAAGATTGCAACATAGATGGGACTGCGTGGCGTGCGCCTTTGAGTCTGGCTTCTTCTACCACGTGCGTGAAGCCACGGCCACGCGTGTGAGGCTCACGCTGCTGTTGTACGTGTCCCATGCTCCCTCCTCTCTGTGGCCGCGCAGGATTCTGCCGTGTGGACAGACCCCAGCTTGTTAGCCACTTGCCCAGTGAGGGACACATGGGTGTTTCCAGATTTTAGCTGTTACGAATAAAGCTGTTATAAGCTTGTGTATCACGGATGTCACGTGGACCCAGTTTTCACTGGGTCAGGGAGGCACCCAGGAAAGAAAATGCGGGGCCGTGTGCAACATGCGTGCTTGGCTTTTACCGGACCAACTCCAGACGTGGCTGCCGCACGATGTGCTCGACGAACGGTCAAGCTGCCCCCCTTGGTGGCGTCGCGTCCACGATGCAGCCATCCTAACAGGCTGGGACGAGCGTTCCTTTTCAAGGAGAATCTTAAACCGTTGGGCGCCTTTCAGATGGCTTTCAAGACGTGGTCACTAGTCCCACATTTGCCTGATGCCATGGGAGCCCCTGGCTTGTTTCTGGAACGGCCTCACAGACACGCATGAAGCTGAGAACCCGTGAGCCGGCCTGACCCAAACCTGGGGGTGGCCGGGCGCTAACACCGCTGTGAAGGACGCGGCTCGAGGCAGCAGCAGAGTATTCGTGCTTCCCCTCTCGTCAGATCCACACTGTGTGCTGTGTGCTTCTCAGGTGTGTGCGTGTCAGGTGTATGAGTCAGGTGCTGCTCTGCCCTCAAGGATGAAAAGCAGTGAGCACAGACACGGTCTCCGTACTGCTGGTGGCCTCTGCCGTGGCTGGTGGTCCCAGCGTGAGAAAGCAGGGTGGCTCCAGGAGGTGGCCTCCAGCCACACGCTGGCTGTCCTGCCCTACCTTCTGTTCCATTGTTCTTGGAAGCTGGGACAGCCTGGCTGGGGTCCTGGGGAAGCTGAGAGCCTGTGTGTGGCTTTCTGCAGAGTCTGCAGCTGGACCCCGACCCATCTCTGCCCCCTGCAGACAACACGTGTCGGGCCTCACAACTCCGACAGCTTGCACGACGGAGACAACTGTTTCGATTATGCGTCCTGCCATTCTGCGCGATGGGATCGCTTCTTAGCCCTCTAGGACGCCATCCCCAAGACGGCGTCCTTTCTGCCTCAGCAGCTGGGCCTGACCTTATTCTCCCTATTTTTGCCGCATCTGCTCTAAAAAATAAAGTTGGAGAGGTTCTAATAACGTGTAAGTCAGGCGACGCCGTTCCTTGCTGAAGACAAATACCAGATATCCCAAGTGATGTCCAGTGATCGCGGGGCTGACCTCCCCCATCCGCACCTGCTACCCCCTCCCACCTCACCCCCTAACCCACCACCAGGCTGGCGCCCTCTTGGGGCACAGCTCCGCCCCAGGTCCCCACGCGCTGCTTGTGGGGTCTTCTGCCCACCAGCTGCCCGTGGCCGGGTCACCCGCCTACAACCGCGCTCAGCTCTGTGCTTCTGTGGTCCTCTCCATGCACCCCACTGCACAGACCGGCTGTGGGTTTGCTCCTCCTGTCCCTCGTATGGCTCCCGCCCTAAACTATAACTTGCCATGAAAGCAGGAAGTTTTTAGAGTCTTCTGTTCCCTGTGTTACATTCGGATTCTGGCACAGAGCGGCTCGCAAGTACATGCTTGTGAAATGAAGTTTTAATGAAGGAGTTCACGATGCGGAGCTGGACACAAATGTGGGTGAAGTGGCAAATCTCCAGAGAAGCTCATTCAACCGTCACAACCGGCGAGGCGGAGGAAGAAGGGGAGGCCTGGACAGTTGGATTCGCCCACGTTCACTGAGCTGTAAACCACAGAGGCTGAATTTGGACCCGGAGGTGACAGGCACACGGGGGCCACCTGAAGCCCCCGGCTTTCCCCTGAGCATGTCACCTGTCACATCTTGCCGCTCTGAAAGAACCCCTTCCCGTCCAGAGGAAGAGGCTTCTTGGTCTTCGTAGAAGGGACGGGGAGGACTTAAGGCTGGGGTGGGGCTGCGGGCTCACCTCGTCATGGGGGGCAGGGGTCAGCTGCGGTGTCCGTGTGGGGGGTGGAGGGGAATGCAGCCTCCAGCGAGGTCCTCCGACCAGGCGCTCTACGCCCTCTGGGGACACGTGCTGGGGACACGGGTCAGGGAGCGGCAGAGGCCTCGCAGAAGGAGGGGACGGCCGCCAGCTGCTTTTGTCACAGGACACTAGGACACTAGAGTGGGGCTGAAGCTAGGGAAAAGGGCAGATGGTGCTGGAAGGTTAGTCACTTCTGCTTTGATTCTGCCAAGCTTTTTATTCCACCTCTGGAGGATTTGTCAGGCATCAAATATTTAAGAGAAAGCAGACGAAGCTACCGACCGGTACACGCGCCTCCGTTCGCTACCAACCCACTGCTTCGGTCACCTCTGAGCTACTCTTCAGAGATAGGAAGGAGGGGACACACGACAAAATATTACGCTTCGGCAGAGGTGATATTAAAAGTATTTGTCAAGTGTTATGTCACAGCCTCGGCCGCTTGGAACGAACTCCAAGTCCCGCGGGGGTGGATGTGGGTGGGGGGAACCAATGAGGTCATCTTGGGGAAGCGCGGGGGACGGAGTGGACTTGGGACAACACGCCGCAGAGAGACCCAGCCCACCGCGGGAGCCGAACAGCACACGCAGCCATGAGCTCTGCCTTTCAGTAACCAGCTACAACGCAGTTTCTTAGGATTCCTTACTGGGGCGAGGCCTAGGGAAATAATCGCGGGCCGTCCCTTACGGAGCAGGGTCACAGATGATGTCTCTGGCTCGTTCCTCATGCACAGCAGACATGCTTCGATGAGGCCTGTTGTGGGTTAGTCTTATTCAGGGCAACAAATCTTAAGTGTAGTTCAGTCCAGAACTCCCGAGTGGATGCCTCGGACCCTGAGCCCAGCCCGGGGGGTGGAGCGGAGCCTGAGAGCATGCGATCCTGTAGCGAGGGAACCTTGCTGCGGACCCTGCAGTGACAGAAGTCAGAGATCTTCTGAGGGCGGTCAACCTGGACGACAAAAAGATGAGGCGAAAGCCCCAGTAGCAAGCATGAGCCCCGGGTGCTGTCCATTAGTCCTGAATAGAAACGGTTTGCTGTATGTGGGCGGCCGTGCTCCTGTCTCCTGATGGGGGAGGCGGGCTCTGCAGCCATGCTGGTGGGAACCCTGTGATGCAGCCTTTGTTCGTGGACGGTTTTTCCGTCCGGGCACCAGGCTGTGTGTCCGGAGCCGGCAAAGCTTGTCGGGGGCACGGCTCTCCCATCCTGTGCAGGGCTGCTCACGAGGGCAGGGCTGTGTGCCTCGTCCTCACATCCCAGAGCCTGACGTGCAGGATGTGCTCTCTCCCTCAGAGGATGTCACAGCGGCCGCCGTGCCCCCCAGGACCCTCACGTCTGACCTCGGTCTTTGCAGATGCGGTGAAGTTCAGATAAGGGAGGGGCCCCAAGTGCAGTGACTGGTGTCCTGACACGGAGAGAGATTTGCAAAGAGACACAGGGAAAGGCCGCGTGAGCAGCAGGGGGGACCAGGGGACCGGAGGACACGTCTATGAGCCAAGTGACGCCGAGGACCCTGCAGCCACCAAGAGCCGGATTCTCCCTAGAGACATCAGAGGGGGCCGGCTCTGCTAACACCCAAGTTTGGAGCTTGTAGCTTCTGGACTGTGGGAGAACAAAGTCCCTGTTCAGGGCATCACTTCAGTCACTTGTCACGAAGGCCCCAGGAAGCAGGTCCCGCCATGAGGGCGCTGGTCCTGGAACACCGGTCTTCCTGGGGTCCCTTTGCAGGACCGAGACCACACTAGGGTCCTGACCTGTTGGGATGAGGCATCTAAGGCTCATCTAAGGTTCAAAAGATCCACATCGTTTGAACGGATGTGGTGATTCTCAGAACCTACCGAGAGTGCTAGAGAAACATGGGACCAGCCCGCATTTACCTGCCATTCCGACCCTGGGTTGACTCCTCGGGCCAATTATCTCTGAAGGCAGCTCTGCAAGGGGTCAAGCGGTGAGCCAAAATAGCCACCACTCAGCACCTCAAAGAAGCATGTGGGCAGTACATTCTCTCTTGGGGGGGGGGGGGGGGGTTGGGCGCAGGTGCCGGAAAGATTAGCGTTCCTCCAGCTGGGTAATGATTTCCAATAATTTTTAACAGCAGGATTCTGATTGTGGTGGCTCTGAGGCCTCAGCACCACATTAGGTCTACACTACCGAACGGAACCTGGGGCTCCACAGAACACGCTTTGAGAACCATGGCAGTCTCCCCTCTCTGCCTCTTGACGGTGAGCTACACAGAGCAGCCCCTCCCCCCACCCCCCCCACCCCCGCCCCGCGCCCATTCTGTCAGGAATTCAGAGAACGTCAGGGCATGTGCATACGCAGGCCACATGTGGCGCTGGGCCTAGGACCGAATCCCTGGGCCCGGGCTTGTCTGTGAGCGGGAGCGACGGTGAACAGGTGAACAGAAGGCCAGCACCCACGCCTGTCTGGGGCTCCAGAAGCATCCCGAGCAGGACGCGGTGACGTGGGTGGCTGGGGTGGGGAGCAGGGGAGGTGAGGAGTGTGGACAATGGCAGGTGGGGCCACAGAAAGGAGGTGTGGGGTCTCAGGAGCAGGTGCGTGGGTTGGGGGTCGGCTTGCGGAGCTGGGTGGAGCTTCGGCTGTGCAGACCAGGCTGCAGAGGGGCCTGGGGTCTGTTAAGTGGGGGAAGCGCTGAGGTCACACCTGGCTGAGGAGGCCAAGTTCAAGGAAAGGAGAAATCCAGGAACCCATTACAAGGTCCCCACACAGCCCTCCTCCTCAGCCGGACGGCATCTCTGCTCTTCCCTTTGGACCCAGAGCCCATCTCTCACTTGTTGCTGCAGAGCGTTAGACCAGCCCAGGGTACCCCCAGTTTACGTAAGCTTCAAAATGTCTAGACTTCTCGTCACCCTTTAGAAATCAGTGGGAACGTGAGCAGCACGGAGCTTCCTCAGAGATCCGAAAGCAGGAGGACCGTGTGACCCAGGACTCCACTTCTGAGTATTCGGCCGAAGGGAACAAAAGCAGTATTTAGGAGAGACATCTGCCCCCCACGTCCACAGCATGTCAGTCACAAGAGCCAAGACACCAGGCCCACCTAGGCGTCCGTCGACGGAGGGACTGGAATGGGATGGGATGGGATTCGGCCATAAGAAGAAGGAAATCCCGCTATTCCAACAACATGGATGGACCTTCAGGGCGTGAAGCTGAGTGAAGTAAGGCAGACAGACACAAGCTCTTTGTGACCTTACTAATACATGGGATCTAAATTAGAATTCAGGGCGCCTGGGGGCTCAGTCAGTTAAGTATCTGACTCTTGATTTCGGCTCCGGTCATGATCTCACAGCTCATCGACTCAAGATACATACACACACACACGTATGTTTCTGACTGGTTTTCCATAGAACTCAAAAAGCGTGCTCCAGCTTAAATCGAAACGTGATAAAACACGGGTGGCTGATTACCAGGAAAGCAACTTAAGCCAGACGGTGTAAGGAAACTCTACCTTTTCTTTTTTTTTTTTTCCTTCTCTTCTCTTTTCTTTTCTCTTCTCTTTTCTTTTCCCTTTCTTTCTTTCTTTCTTTCTCTTTCCTTCCTTTCTTTCTCCTTCCTTTCTTTCTTTCTTTCTTCCTTCCTTCCTTTCTTTTTCTTTCTTTCTTTCTCCCTTCCTTTCTTTCTTTCTTTCTCCCTCCTTCCTTCCTTCCTTTTCTTTCTTTCCTTTTTTTTCTTTCTTTCTTTCTTTCTTTCTTTCTTTCTTTCTTTCTCCCTTCCTTCCTTCCTTTCTTTTTTTTCCTTCCTTCCTTCCTTCCTTTCTCCTTCCTTCCTTCCTTTCTCCCTTCCTTCCTTTCTCCCTTTCTTTCTCCTTCCTTTCTTTCTCCCTCCCTCCCTCCTTCCTTCCTTTCCTTTTCTTTCTTTCTTTCTTTCTTTCTTTCTTTCTTTCTTTCTTTATCTCTCTCTCTCTTTCTTCTTTCTTTCTTTCTTTCTTTCTTTCTTTCTTTCTTTCTTTCTTTCTTTCTTTTTCTTGTTGTAAAGCATCCTCTAGCATCTTCCCCTGAAATTCTTGCTTAAAAGCCATCAATTGTTTTATACTATAATTGTCATCCTTCTGCTATTTCTGCCACTAGGCTTGGATGTCTCCCTTAAAGGCCTGGAAAGTACGAGCTCTGGTAGCACGCTGTTTGCAGGTTCCAAAGCTTGAGTCATGGTGTGCACGTGTTTGGCGTGAAGAAAACAGGGGTGCTGGGAATGTTCCAGGAAGCCCACTAGCCCCTTCCTGGAGCCCCCTCCCCCGCCGGCCCCAGCCCCATCCCCTTCCTCAGTCTCTGGGGACAGGGACACCACAGAATTATTCAATTGTTAAACAACTGCTCAATTACTGTTCTGAGAAGGTGGCTCTCACTGACACTCAGCGGCATCTATACTGACTCACTGTTTCCCTGTGTGACACTGGGGTGTCTCTAATTATCACACAGCCTGAAAGATTTTTTACTATTTCCTCACAACAGCCACCAGAAGTACCCCTGTGTCCCTGGGATGATAACAGCCCCTCTGGAATTCCGAGGTCACAAAATGGAAAGAAAAAAATCGCAAGAACTCGGTGAAACAGCTCCAATCGTGGCATCAGACCCATCACTGAGGACGTGTCTCTTGCTTCTGCCTGCTTTCCCCTCCTCGTCCTGGGTGTTCCAGACGCCCCCGTGAGGGGCTGTCTCAGCGGGGTAGGTGCTCACAGCAGGCTGGCTGCTGCCACACTCACCGCAACACTCACTGGAATGCCAGCAACACTTTGCTGGGAAACACAAGCAGACTTGGCCATCCGATGTGACGTGACGCCTCGGGGGTCCAGGTCCTGGACTGGGGCTAAGACTCCTGCACCCACCCAGGTGATGCCCAGACCCCCCCCCCCCCAGATGGTCACTGGGGGCAGGAGCATCAGCAGGGCTGGCCGGGACCTGTGTGACCCGGCACGGGACGGAGGAGCAGCACGGCGGGCTCCCAAAGGGTCCTGGGGACCACAGCCATCTTTTGGACGTGGAAGAACGACGATGGCACTTGTCTTCACGCGTGGCTTTTACAGAGCACACAACATAGCAGTTCCTGCTGCGTGTCGCCGTTAATGAATAAAACCAAGCGGGGCCTCACGTTGAGTCTGTGGTCCGCTGGACTGTTACTGCCGCTTAGAATTTCTCGTGTGACGGGATGAGGCGCAACACCGGTTTGAGTCATTGGCCGGGAAGTACCATTTTCTTCTTGGATCAGTCCTTTGACAATAAAATGGATCTTATAAATCCTATGCCGCTGGGCCCGTGGGGCAGGGGGCCTGGCGTGTGTCACGGAGATAAGGTTTCTCCGGAAAGTGGCCCAGCCTCTCGCCCGCCGGCCATCGCTCAGTCCTGCTGCCTCCAGCTCCCTGGGCACCTGTTGCCAAGCAACCCATCCTGCTGGAGCCAGTCCTAGGGGCTGGACCACGGCAGAGGAGGAATTAAGTTAATTTATATCTGCCTGATACAACAACAGCAGGTGAAAACTGTTTTCTTTCCAACATGGACTCGGCCGGCTCCCTTCCTCCTCCTTCACCAAGTTCACCCAGCGGGTCACTATTCTAGTTCATGGAGACAGAAAGCAAGAGTGGGTTTCCAATTTCGATTCCTTCCCAAATATTACCTTGCCTTTTATGTTCTACAGAGTGTGTTTTCTGTGTCCCTGCGAGCTCAAAGACTCGTGTGGAAAGTCTAGTGAATGAGAAAACACACTGGCTATCCAGTTCCCAGGGAGGGGGGCTCACTGCAGCCCCCGCCAGAAAGCAGATTCTCTGATTTAAAAAACTGATGCTTTACTCTTCGCTGCACCTCACATTCGCCAGGAGACGCTACCACACAAGGGTTTCATTGCTTTACAGTTGGGAAAAGGCTGCCCTAACCCAAGGTGTTAACAGAGGGAGAGAAATTATCTACAGACGCTAGAGAAAGGAGTAAGACTCATCATTCCCCTAAGTTAAGAACCCAACATTGGGTCCCCTCTTGTACAGTGCAGAGCCGGGGCGGGGCGGGGGCGGGGGGTGCTCCAAATTTCGGGACCCTGCTCGCCTTGTCGGCGAAACTCTATCATCTTAATCCTTAGGGGCTGCTGTGAGGAGAATGTAAAATAAGACAGAGCCCTTACAAGGGTGCAGGTCAATATTTGTTTCAATCCTTTTTTTCAATTGAAAAATTAAAAAGCCCATTCATATCTGTTTAAAACATCAGAACGAGAAGTGTGGTTTCTTCCCAGCTAATGCGAACAATCAGTTACGAGACACGAATTCAGTTAGAAGCCACCTGGCTACTGGGAGATAGGTGTGGTGTGTTGGGGTAAGTGTCCTCAAATAGAAAGTAATCGTAAATGGGTGGACTCTGTTCTTACACACATGGCACCGGGTTTCCAGGGAGCAACGACAGGGAAAGACGCCCAGACCGTGGGAACCGCCTCAGGTTGGGGTTAGAAGGTTCTGGAGGGTCTGCACCACTCCTGCCACCCCCTGGTCGCCTGGGACCCGCACCACTCCCCCACCGTCTGGTTCCCTATCAGACCCCCCACCCCCGCCCGCAAAGAACCAGGGGGTGACAGTGCTTACTGACTTCAGGCCACGAACGCGAACGAGGGTCGAGATACTAAACCTCTCTCGGCACTTTCTGCCCCCCCCCCCCCATTAAGGAATTTAAAATGCCAACAGAGAGGCACTAACTGAAACAGGCAGATTCTGTCAGGGTGATAGGCTTGTCTAGATGCGATTAATCAACTTTACAAATAACACACGCTTGGTATTAACAGCTAATTGCTAATGGGAGGCAGAAATGAGCCCAAGTCCAATGAGGCTCTCCTGACGATGACAAACAAGTGTTCCCAGAACAGAACATCTTTCAGGGATACCTGGGTTGCAATATTAATTACGGATAACGAAGATCACGCCTTCAAAAGAGGAACGAGATCTGGTGACCAGCGACAGTCCCTCAACACTTACAACATGGAGTCTTAGCAGAGCACGGTGACCTGGCCCACGTGTGCCTGAGGCAGTGGGGTCTCTCTGGTGCACAGTCCGCTGGGAGGGGGCCGGCCCGTGTCACAGGGCCCGGGTGCACTGCAGACCTGAGGGGCTCTCTCCCTCCCCTCTGCCTGGGAGTCCCTTCTCCAAGCGCCCCCCTCTCCTCCCTCTTCGTGCCTGGGGCTCGAGAAGCCAGCCAGGTGCCCTTGCTAGCCTGCGCACCAGCATCGTGTCTGTGGGGCTGAGTGAAAACCCTGCCTTCCCATGAAACACACCCGTGACCTGGAGCCCTGACACGCGGCATCCGGGCCCGTCCGGGTACGTCGTGTGGGAGAGTCTGAGCTTGCTTAGAGACTGACGGGAAGTCACAGGCTGGCACGCCACTTTGCAGAAAGGGCTCCGCCGGTGCCCAGATGCCCAACCGCTGTCTGCACTGCCACCTGACAGACCTCGTCGGAACGTTCTGGGTGGAGCCACGGGACGCGGCTGCTGCAGAAGGTTAGAAACAGCAGGATATCGGCTACCTCATCCGGCTCAACACAATGAAAATAAAGTATAATACACATGGGAGTGACTCTCCCCTAAAGCCACAGAACAGATTTTCCAAACTCTGGGAAAACACTCTGTCACTTAGGACAGTAAGCTAACCTGAATGACAAGGTTACTAAAAATTCAAAAATTCTCTACCTTTCAAAGCCATTCTAGGAAGAGAGCCCAGGACTTATTAAGACCGGAGAACAGAGCAAGTGTCCAGGACTGCCCAGCTGTGCCACTGAGTTTACAGCCATTGCCTGAGCGAGAGAATCGCACGCGCGCTCGAGAATGGGACTCAGGAAGCAGTGACAGACGGGGAGGCCGGCCAGGCTGCAGGTGTCGGCCGTGTATCGCCGTCACCCGGACAGACGGAGGAAGAGCGAGTCCTCAGGACGGAGACATGGGGTGCTGAGGGACTGCGAAGTCGGCTGCTCGCTAAGGCAGCTAAACTTCACGTTAGCAGCAAAGACAAAACTGGCAAGTAAGCTCAAGAGTGGAGCACCTGTATGGAAGATGCCATTTTTAGTAAATATCAGATCTCAGTTTACTGCAAAGCGAGGCTGCTCGAAGCTCTGTTTGCAGGGGACCATCTGTCCTGTCAGAACGGAGGCTTTGAGTTGCTGCCATTGGCTTTGCCTATTAGTATTCAGAATGGTTCTCGCAGCTACTAATTAAGGATCCAAACCTATGTTTCTAGGAGACAGGGCACACGGAATCACGGGCTGGACCACATCTCTCGTTCCGTTTTCTCTCTTCGTGGCAGAGGCAGCCCGCACGAGACGCAGAGTACCACTTCAGAACCAGAACCGGGAGCTCGAAGCTCTGGTTTTCTCGCTGAAACTATTCTCGGGGCTCCTGGCCCGTGACCGTTTTTATGGGCTGGAACTATAACTTGAGGGCAAGCTTTTGGATTTAGATTAAAAAAAAAAAAAAAAAGTAAATAAACAAAACGAATAAAACGGGGCATAAAAGAACGCAGGAAAGTGCCTGATGGAACATATTTAACCTGCTTGTACACAGGACACCCCTAAGAATCTTGCAACTCCACCGACATGAGAATTTCTACATGTTCCCGGGGCTCAAGGAACAAAGACCACAGTTTACATAGAGCTGGGGGGGATCCAAGGCCTCTGGGCAGAAGGAAGTGGGGGCTGAGCGTAGACACCTGTCAACACACCCTGCCCGGCACCCAGACTCCTCCAGCCTGACCCACAAATTCCTGACGTTCAGACACACCCGTATTGGGCAACCTTTAGGCCCATACGCACTCTGGATCACCGCATGATCTGTCTCATTTTTATTTTGAAACAATGTGATTTATGTTTCTTTGGTGGCACTATTTTTTTTTTTAATTAAAAAGCATACTTTGCTGCAAAACAGTGATGCTTCTGGCAATAATTTTGAAAGTAGTTTTGACCATTAAATCAGCCATTTCCAAGATTATACCGTAACAATCCCGATCAAGAGACCCTTATTTACAAGCAACAAAGTAGACACTGAAGTCAGCCCGAACAGTTACATGATCCGGGAAGGCACTTTGCTGTACCACCCGCCAGACGCTTTTCCTTTAGAAAGACTGACAGAACTTCAGTCACATTGAAAAGGGCAAAA
Source organism: Panthera onca (assembly GCF_046562875.1). Classification (NCBI taxonomy): domain Eukaryota; kingdom Metazoa; phylum Chordata; class Mammalia; order Carnivora; family Felidae; genus Panthera; species Panthera onca. The sequence continues at coordinate 203,653,872 of NC_138342.1, forward strand.
TGAGCATCAGCCGCTCGGCAGCTGGGAGGAAGCCTGCATATGGAAATGTTTCTCTCTAACCTGCAACACTGTCTCCGATAAAAAGACACACCTTCAGGGTAGCGGAGTGGCTGCTGGCACATGATGTTTCTATGAGATGAGAAAGCTTCCTATTTGCAAAATACTGCGGAGTCTACAGCTTTCTTGGGAAGGGCCTGTTCCAAAAGCCATCAGGTTGTTTCCAAATGAAATGCAAGCTTCATCCCTGGAAAACTGCTAGGAAAAACTACTTCGGTCAACAGCAGCCTCCTCACAATAAAGCCGAAGAGTTACAGTCAATACAGAGCGTTGTTTCTGTTTTACAGTCGGGGACCAGTAACAGATCTGAAGGCCTCTGGTCTCTAACGGAGCCTTCGGGCTGGCGTCAGGCCGCACCCAGGGGGCGCCGTGAACCACACAGACCCGCCACCTGCCTTCCTGGCACTGACTGTTCACCTGGGACACTCAGACCCAACAGGAAGTAGTGAGGGGGCGCCCGGCGGGCTCAGTCCGTAGAACACTCGATTCTTGGTGTCAGGGTCCTGAGTTCAAGACCCGCCCACTGGGCGTGGAGCCTACTTAAAATAAAAGATACTAAGGTGGGTTTTACTAGGAGGATATTTTGCACGCTCACTCAGCAACTCTCCAGGTGAGTCTGCTTAGGCTAGGGGTGCAGAAATGCTTCCTTGGGGAAGTGACATTTAATGAGACAAGAAATGGGCTCTGTGCCTGTGGGGGGAGGGATGGCCCAGGGAGCGCACGGGTCAGGGGGAGTGGGACACAAGGACTCAATCCATCCCAAGACTGCCGGTGAGAAGGGAGACAGGTTGCAGGGAGGGGTCTGTCTTAGGAGGAAGACGTGAGTGGTCATATTCCAGCACCTAACTCCTCTGTGCACCTGTAATCAGGCCTCAGTATGACTGTCCATAGACTCACATCTTGTTTTAGCTGTTTTCCCCAAATCTGGGATCGCAGCAGGCAAAGAGGGGTCTGGGTGTGGGGTTACCTTGGCTCTTTGCCCGCCACCCTCCCCTGTCACTTGTGGGGTTGGACGCGCACGAGCTGTGGAAACCGGCTCTCTGCACGCCGAGCCTCCACAGGCAGCCCTGCCCCTGCCAGTGTCCTCACCCCTGTGCCCTCCGCCTCTCACCGCTGCCCACTGTCCTGACCAGGCTGGAAGCCAGGAGCTGAGCACGGCACGGTGCCTGGGGGCTCACCCTGCGGCAGTGTCCCTCCTGCATCCGAGGACCTGAGCTTCTGCACATACACACCTTCAGGCTGCACCTGGAGACACGTCTCTGCGTCCAGTTCAGAACCCTCCTCCCCAGACTCGGACTACGCGAGAGTAGTCACTGAGGACTGTGCTTGCTTTTTCCTTTAAGTTTGTTTGCTTATTTTGAGAGAGAGAGAGAGAGAGAGAGAGAGAGAGAGAGAGAGAGAGAATATCCCCAGCAGGCTCCGCACTGTCAGCACAGAACCCAACAAGGGGCTCAATCCCAGGAACTGTGAGATCATGACCTGAGCTGAGATCAGGAGTCGGAGGCTCACCCGACTGAGCCCCCCATGCGCCCCGTGATGGCTGTGCTTTCTGAACACCTAGCGGCTCCAGAGAGGGGCAGCCCCCGGTGGTCCTGGTGCAGCTTCTGTGACCAGGAACACCCAGTGTCCCCGGGACGGGGGGACCAGGGCCAGGACGGGTCCGCAGTGGACCGCTGGCTTCTGACCGTGCTCCGCTCACTCTTCTCACTGTGTTCCCGTGACCACGAGCCTGCTCCTTGCTGCGCGTCCCAGAACCGGGCCAGCCTGCCAAACCCACGGCAAACACCGTGGAGACAAGGTGCAGTGAAAGCCGCCCGCCCGCGTTTGGACAGGATTCACCTCCTGGAGCCCAGACACGTGTAGGCGCTTCATCTGAGAAAGATCCGGTGTCCGTGAAGTGGATGCTCCCCCGGGCACATCCCCACGCCCCCGGCGCGAAGCCAGCAACGCTCTGCCGCTGCGTCTGACGCTCCTGGTGCTGGTTTGGGTTCACTTCACAACTGGTACTGAAAGCCAGCAGGACTGTCCCCGGGTGCGAACAGACAGCCTCCGTCCTCCTGAGACGAAGGAAGTGATGTTTTGAAGGCAAAGAAAATCTTTGCCTTCCGCGCACTTAGGAAAAGGAGGTTTTGTTCTAGTCTAAAAAGAAACGAAGGCAACAAATCCCCTCTGAAGACCACCTTGTCTTCCATTACGCAGCTCAGGACACGGTCCCCAGGTCCTCGTGGCGGAGATGCTGCTGACGACCCTGAACAAGGTGTCCTGCTCACGCCTCTTTGGCGATGTGTTTTTCACACACACACACACACACACGTTCACAATGCACACACACGCATGCACACACATGCACGTGCGCACACACACATGCACACACACACACGTGTCAACACTTGGTTTATAAAGAAGACTCCAATCCTCTCCCCAGCCGGGAATGTCAGACCCGCCTGTTTTCAGGAAGTTTCCATGCTTTTGTCACTCTGCAGGTTCAGCTCCGAATCTGCCACTCAACAGTGGCAACTTCTGCTTCTGTTTCTCAGACGCGTCTCACTGCCCAGCGTGACACGTCTCCAGACCATGTCTCAGACACCGGATGAGGCATCTGGCTTTTTGTTTCCACACATGCCCAAATTCCGAGACATACAAACACTCCCGAAGACAAAAATATCCTAACGCATCGGAATATCCCGTCTCTGTGGAGACTGGAATCAAAGTGAGCTGTCTAGTGAGAGGGTTTTTTGGTTTGTTTTTGTTTTTTTTAATAATTTGAGCCTGGTGCTTCACAGTTTTGGAGCGGGCTGAAATGTCTGCAAGCCGCTTATGGTTACGAACACATACGGCTAATATGGAATCACATATTGTGATGAGAGTGGCTGCCGACAGCTAATCTCCATTGCTGTGCCCTCACTGACCCTCCCAAATGCTCTGATTACATGGTCAGGTGGTGGTTTCAAACCTGTGCGCTCTGAGAAAGTTTCGCTCCTTCTCAGGCCTGGACGTGATGCTAAGGTAGGTCAGGTGGGGGCCACAGACACAGATGAGATTACGCTTGCTCCTTCCCAGGGGGACCCAAGAGACGTTCTATGAAGTGTCACTAAGTTCAGGCTGCAAACGGTGGTCCTCTGGAATAATCCACCTAATTTCTGGGTCTTTCCTTCAGAATGCATAGCCATTTTCAAAGCAATCACACACGCAGGCTGGTGGACGTTCAATTTTGTCACTCATGTCACAGGGAATTAGACTGACCCGATGGGAACCCAGTTAGAAGAGTGGGTTTCGTTACGGCCCGTGCTCTCTCGGGGCTGAGTGTGGGGGGCACGCAGGGAGGGCCGTCTTCACGGTGGAAGGTACCACAGTCTTGGTCACACACGGACGGTACTCACACAACGCCTCCATGTGTTTGTCTCCGGGTCTCCGGTCTCGCGGACCTGGAGCCGCCCCGCGCGGTCCCACGTCTCAGCTCAGCCACAGACGACTCACGACTGCCCTCAGTTCCCCGAGTTAGCGGGGCGCTGCCCATCCATGCCCTGGAATGGCCTCGCTGCAGACGCCTGCACACATCGGTCCGTCCTCAGCGGCTCAGCCCCAGGCTCATCCCAGACAGGACCTCCGACTTGTGGCTGGCCTGCCTCCATCTGGCAGCTTCCAACACTGTACGACGTGCGACTGTGTCTTTTCTCCGAACGGCGGACGCCCGTGCCTCCTTCACCTTTGAAAGCCGTGCCCAAGCACGCTGCCTGGCAGGTTTTGAATCTCTACAATCTGTGGCACACACAGACATGGGCGCCCACTGAAAATACATCCAGCCACCCCTTCCTTGTACCAAAACTGGTTCTCAAACCTGAATGGGTCCCCTCATCAGGGAGTCTGACTCAGAAGGTTGGGAGATGGCCCGTGAACCTGTATTTCCAAGATACTCACAGGTGATACTACAGTTGCTGGTCTAATGGTCTAAGGGCAACACCTTGAGAACCACTGACTCTAAACCGGGGCTCAGACCTGCTGCCGTGACCACAGCTTGGCCTCCAGCTCAGAATCGGCAGCTTAGAATCAGCAGTGCCTTTGCTGGGACCGTCCCTTGTCTCCTGCCTTCTAGTATGTCTCAACGCGCCAGATACAGGGGCCACTGGGGCAAAATTAGTTCCAGGTTCTGCATGCTGCTGGGTGAGTCATAATGGGATGGTATGAACCCAGCTCCCCCTACAGAGGCCTCACGTGACTCCCTGTACAGAGGGCTTGTCTGACCCACATGCCATGCGGAACCGGCCTCCCTCCTCCAGCTCAGCCATTGTGGGGGTGCCGGGGGACAGATGTGGAAACGGAGGTGCAGGCGTGGGATTGAGCCCCCATACTCCCTGGCCCTGGTGGAGGCTGCCTCGGGTTTGGTCCGGGGGCGCCTACGTGGTAAGACTTTCAGACCCGAGGGGCTCCCTGCTGACAGGGGCACGCAAGCGCGCCTGTGGCTCCTTCCGTCAGGAGGCCGGAGCCTTTGCAGAAAACAGGACACGGTGAGCGCGTGACTCGGGTCTTTCGTCACCACTAGGGTCAGCCTGCAGCGAGTGGGTTTCGGCGGTCTGTCATGCTTGTTTATACTGCCAAGAAATACATAATCCTGGACGGCAGACGGTGTTGGCTGGAGCCCCTCCGTGTCCCCAAACCAGGGCTCTCAGGACAGGGCGGTGGGGATGGTAAATTCAGGGAGGCCTGGGCTGCTGTCACAGAGTGGCCCAGAGGTAGGTGACGGGTCCCCGTGGTCAGGTGTCCCTGGAGGTCAGTCATGGACTTGGCAGGGGGGAGGGGCAGTTTTGGAGCTGATGTCAAACTCTGGATGTTCTCCACGATGGGGATTAAGGAAGCATCAGTATTACTGATGCGGAAAATCTAATCTCGAAAGGGCTCCAACTTGTATATGAAATCATGTTTCAATAAGTTCACCTCAGATGATAAAGATCCAGGACTCAAAACAACAAACGGATTACTTCGCAGACACTGCGCTAAGCACATACTGTTTATCCCACTTGATCCTCAAGGCAACCATGAGTGCGCTTCTGTTCCTGTTCTGGTTTTGTTGAATTTAGGACTAAAAAGATTATGAAACGTTGGTCCCTTCCCCCAGGTGGAAAGTGATGGAGGGGGACACCCTGAGGCCCTCCCGGATGCACTGTGACACGCAGGGGGGCGGGGAGCAGCACGGGTTCGGAGCCAGCCCTCCCGGGTGTGGCTCGGGGTGGGGGGGGCACGCAGGCGGTCAGCACCCCCATGCTGAGTCCAAGCAGGACCAACTTTGCTCAGTTACGCCTGAGGTCAGGTGAAGAAAAGGCAAACGGTGATCTGCTTGTTCTTGCGCCCTTCAGATGAGTAATTTCGATTCTGAGGTTAAGTCTTTCTTACTTACGGGAAGGATTCAAAAGGAGTCGAACAACACAGTCTAAGGAGAACAGGCACATCTACCGGCTGTGTTTATCTAAACCCGAGTAAACAATGCTCTCAGAGTGACAAGCTTCCCTTCCTCTGGGTCACCGCATGTTCTCTAACCTCCACGGGGATTCAGCAAATCTCATGAGAAAAAGCCCCAGGGCCTCTCTTTCACTCCACGTGATGTGTGGGGCACCGTGAGGCTGGGGGCGGTGAGGTTGACAGCAACCTGGAGACGCTGGTTCATACCTTCCTCGTACCGTGACTGCCCCTCGGCTGCGTGGGACAGAAGAGCCTGCCAGCGGGCAGCGTGCCCCTCGCCATAAAGCCCACCAGCCACAGGAAAAATGTACGACAGAAGGGGAACCAGTGTCTGTGGGCCAGTCTCACCTGGATGACCTTACAAGTGGGAGGAGGAAAGAAGTGATGTGAGGTCAGCTCCACAGGAAGAATGGCCTATGAACTCCGAAGCACCAGCTCCTCAGACATCTCAACAACCAGACCTGCTCAGTCTTTCTGTCAGCCAATTCCCAGCACACACAACTGAGCGCAGCGTCCTAGGACCAAATGGCGGGTAGAGTAGAGACAGCCCGGAAAGCGCAGTGATTAAGGGCTTTGAGTCAGATGTGACTTGAAAGGATAGCTCCTCCATTCATCAGCCACCTAAACTTGCAGCTCTGTCTCTGAGCTCTACCTTCGCTGGATGTAGAATATTGACCATCCCTAAACTTACTTTGATGGGTGATCAAAAAAATTAAAAGAAATAATGCGCATAAAGTTCTGTGTATGAAATGTTAAATGAGTGTTGGGTATTGAGGTCATCAGTGGTTTAGAAAGGTTATCTTTTTAAAATATTTTTTTAACATTTATTTATTTCTTTGAGACAGAGAGAGACAGAGCATGAATGGGGGAGGGTCAGAGAGAGAGAGGGAGACACAGAATCGGAAGCAGGCTCCAGGCTCCGAGCTGTCGCACAGAGCCCGATGCGGGGCTCGAACTCACAGACCGTGAGATCATGACTGGAGCTGAAGTTGGACGCTCAACCGACTGAGCCACCCTGGTGCCCCAGAAAGGTTATCTTTTGTAACCAGTGTCCACTTCCTGGCATAAATGACAACCAGTGCAAAGCTTTTATATATATGAATATACAAAGGCTAAGATAAAGATTTAGCAAAATATTAACAGTGGTTATCTCTGGGATGTGGGAATTTGAGCAAACTTTTTGCTTTTTTTTTTTCAAATTTAAAAAAAATTCCACAGAGACAATGGGAAGTAGTCTGTAATTCACAGACACTGGATCTTTCACATCAAGTTCACAACGTGAAGGTATGATGAGCTTTCAAATAGAGAAGGAAATTACACAAACATAAATCAGCACTTTAGCTTAAAAATCATGAGAACATGTTTTACTAAGCAACTTTTAAAGGGCTGGTTATTACAGTGTTTCTTTTAAAATAAAAATTATTTTTTTCACTTTACTAGTTCCAACACTCTTTCTTCTATTTTCTTAAATAGCATTTTTTTTCTGTCTCTCAAGCTTTTGAACATGTGAGCATAAAGACACAAACATCAGAGGAGGGAAAATTTTTCTTTGCTGTTCAGCTGCAGTGACAGCTGGCATCCTCATACAGCTTCATTTTGTAGCATTTTCCTCATCCCAGAAACTTGGTACATCCATTATTTAGAACTGCAGTGTCAGATAATTTTAGCGAGAGAGAACCATCAGTAGGAAAGACAAAGTGTGGAAGGGAAAACAGGCACCAAGGTAAGGATGGACATGAGGAAATGCTCCCTAATGACTCTGAGGAAGATGGACATGAGGAGGTGCTCCCGAATGGCCCCGATGAGGACGGGAATGAGGAAGTGCTCCCGAATGACCCTATGAGATGACCCTATGAGGACGGACATGATGAAGAGGTCCTGGAAGTCCCCGTGAGGATGGACATGAGGAGATGCTCCCGAATGGCCCTGATGAGGATGGGCGTGAGGAAGTGCTCCCTAATGACTCTATGAGGATGGGCATGAGGAAATGCTCCCTAATGACTCTGAGGAAGATGGACATGAGGAGGTACTCCCAAATGGCCCTGATGAGGATGGGCATGAAGAAATGCTCCCTAATGACTCTATGAGGATGGGCATGAGGAGATGCTCCCTAATGACCCTATGAGGATGGGCATGAAGTGCTCCCTGATGGCCCTGATGAGGATGGGCATGAGGAAGTGCTCCCTAATGACTCTATGAGGATGGACATGAGGAAATGCTCCCTAATGACTCTGAGGAAGATGGACATGAGGAGGTGCTCCCAAATGGCCCTGATGAGGATGGGCATGAGGAAATGCTCCCTAATGACTCTGAGGAAGATGGACATGAGGAGGTGCTCCCAAATGGCCCTGATGAGGATGGGCATGAGGAAATGCTCCCTAATGACTCTATAAGGATGGGCATGAGGAAGTGCTCATAGATGACCCAATGAGGATGGACGTGAGGAGGTGCTCCTGAGTGACCCTATGAGGATGGGCATGAAGTGCTCCCTGATGGCCCTGATGAGGATGGGCATGAGGAGGTGCTCCCTAATGACCCTATGAGGATGGGCATGAGGAATTGCTCCCAGATAGCCTCTGTTAACCCAAAGGGCGAGTACAATAGCCTTAACCACCCCTACTTCGGTGGGTCTTTCCAGCCCAGCATGCCTGCATCGTGCCATTAGATCTTCGTGACGACTTTGTAGATGAGGTGTTATGTCTGAGCAGCTTTCACATGAGAGCTGGCTGGGCTCGGGGCTTCTCACAGTAGGAGCCTTCACAGTGAGGCCCGAGCAGGGTTGCTGAGTGCGTATCCATGCGAGTGTTCCCTGTTTCCACCGTAGGCTGAAAACCTTTCCCTTTCAAAGTGTTGTCCCAGGACCTCACAAGCACTGCCTGGGGGCTTGTTAGAAATGCAGAGTGTGACTCAGCCCCAAGGGCTCAGGGCCCAGGGCCCAGACTCTGCCTCGACAAGAGCAAAACACGAGGAGCACTGCTACAAGCATGGGGCCCGCCCCAGATCCATGCACGGGCCGTGCTTTTCCTTTGCCGCCTTTCCTGGTCAGTCTTCCTGAAATGCTGAACTCCACACGGGCTTTGTCAGTTTCAGTCACCCTGGAAGCCTGGCCTGCGTCTGTTCTGTGAAACCCTCTTTGATCATTCAGGCTGAGCCATCCAACCCACCTCAGCGCCCTGACATACCTCGCTCATGGCACCGCTCGTCACACTGCTCATTATACTGGCTCGCAGCCCTGGCTGCACCTGAGAACCATCTGGGAGCTTCGACCACCGTCTGGGCCTGACCCCATCTCAGACCTGTCCGCTGGAATCTGGGCTGAGGGCAGACCCCCGTCCGCGTGAAAACCTCCCGGTGCTTCTCAGGCTCAGCCTGGGCTCTGAGCAGCCTGCTCCGCTGCAGGGCTGGGATGACTCATTTACTTTCCCTGTAGGGCAGTCGGGAGAGGGGAGGGGCAGGAATGATTACCACCCCAGGACAAAGGCAGAGCCAGACCACCCTGGGAGTGGGGGCCCTGTCTGTGCTGAGACCCACAAGATCTCTGCTCCATTTTCAGTCCACATATCAGCTTGTGAACAGGAGTAGGCGCTCTCTGAGGGCACACACCCTGTTCTGTTCCCACCTTTGATGCCCAGCACCTACCATGATGTTTGAGGTTAGTGGACACTCCAAAGATATCCGAGCGGTTTACACAAGGCAGCACACTCGTAAGTCAGGTGCACAGAACCCCGGCTTGCCCTGTGCTCCTCCCCCCATCTTTCCGTTACTATCTCAGGGTCATCAACGCAATGCACTCAGCCTAAAAGCTAGTGATTGGGAACAGTAACAGTAACGGAGAAAGTTGCATCTCTAAAAACAGATTTAAAAAGAACAGCAAAGAAATGTCCAGGTTTTCAAGACAGTTGCTCAGAAGTTTATTATTTAAATGTACTTCCTTTGAGCCACAGTGTTTATTTGAGCTTGTGAGTATTAGCGGTCTGGAGGGTAACCGTGAGGGGAGTCCACAGGGCGTGGGGTAAACACACAGGAAAGGAGACTGTCATTCAAATCACGGCGTCATAGGCCTGAAACGTGAGAAGGAACACCCACGTAAGGGTGACGGCGGAGACAGGACGGAGGGCTTCTCAACACGCTGATGACGGGGCTCTTTGAACTCAAGAGGGAAGGCGCAGTGCCAACATAGATATGATGCCAGATGAAGGATGTCAAGCAAAACACGACGAGGGAAGGCATTAAATATGGAAACGGTTGAGACACCGATCTCCGAAGATAGGAAACCCCACAATTTCCCTTTAAATAACATGAGGATTTGATAGTGTTGTGGCTCACGGCTGAACCCTCAAATACGGCCTGAGCGTCCACTGACATGGGCGTGGCTGAGCCTGCTGTGTCCCGGCCCCACTGCCGGAGAGGATGGGGATCCCGCAGATGACACGGGGTGAGGGGGTACGAGGGGCCGTGCCCTCCCCAGCCCCCCACACGCTGCATGTACCCAACCATCACAGGCACGGGTAAAGTCACAGGACTGTCAGAAGTCCATCAGCCATGCAACTGGCCCACACCTCCCTTTGATTGAAAATGATCAAGATAGGCTTTTGCATTGAATTAGTGCCACTCCTCCCTGATCTGACCTCAACACTTTAATCGGGCTCCCTGTGTTGCAGAAAGAGATGCAGTGATATGAAAAGAAATTCGTAACACAGTGAGCAGTTACAGTAGGAGCAGGGAAGAATGTTGGATGCTTACATATGTGTGTGGGAGGGAGCGGGGGCGGGAAGAAGGACACCCAGTGTCCACCACGGTCATCTCTCGGAGGCGGCATTATGTTTTCGTATCTTGCCTATAATGACTGTGAATTGCTGTTGTGACATGAGAAAAGCTCTAAGTTATTTTGTAAAGTTTAGAGCTGCCCATATGTCTGCAGTATTAAGATGATAATATCATTCATGGCTGTCTAGCAGAGAGAAATGCACTAAGTATTAAATAAATGGTCAAGAGGTTAATTGAAATCGCAGAAGAGTAACTTGCACCAATGCAAGTGTTGCTTTTCAAACACTACCCGCCCCCCCGCCTTCATTTTAATGGAAAGAGCCTTAAGCATATCTGTCTGATAAAAATAACCAGATGCAGGATGGTCTGGGTTAGTGGTATCATAACAATCACTGAACCAATCAGTAGCACACAGATCAATGTGTTGATAAATCACCTCTCCGAGGAAGCTGAGAAAAAGCCACATGTCCATCCACAGCCCCGGTAAGAAAGTCCCCACGTGTGGACAGCTCCCCACAGAAACCGGCCAGTTAGTGAAAGCCCACTTTCACCATACGTCATAAACTCGGGAAGCAAACTTCAGTTACGACAGTGACCACGGATGGGAGTTTCACTTTGCACGAGGTCTTAAGTAAATCAGTCTCTGAAAGAGCAGACACTTGATAGGAACGGAGGCACGAGGACATTTATATTATTTAATCAGCGCAGATGTTCAGAAAGGTGGTAATTTTATGCAATTTTATAATACAATGGTAAATAGCATATCCATAATTAAATCTCTAGAACTTATGAACATTCAGAATGCATTTTAATGAAGAGATTAGCACTAAATAAATACTACACATCAATTATATTAATGCATCTTTTCATCCAAGCTTTACTTCCTCAAAACTTTGTTTTTTGGAGCTTGATTTTTATTTTCAGATTACATTCTAATATAGAATTTTCTGTTCTTTTCACATGCTTAAACTGTAACCACGGAATATTTCATTTTTCTGCATAAGCCCCAACCATTTGGCTACAAAATCACAGTGCTGGGAAGCTTATAGTGTAGACTTAGTGCTTTTACATTTGGTTCCTTTTATATGAGGTATTTCAGAAGGCACTCCCCCAACCTGGGCACAACCATAGCCATTCATTTATTTATTAAAAAAATTTTTTTTAATGTTTACTTATGTCTGAGAGAGAAAGAGAGAGAGAAAGAGACAGAGATAGAAAGACAGAGAGAGCATGAGTGGAGAAGGGCAGAGAGAGAGGAAGACACAGAATCTGAGGCAGGCTCCAGGCTCTGAGCTGTCAGCACAGAGCCCAACACAGGGCTCAAACTCACAAACCACGAGATCATGACCTGAGCCGAAGTCAACGCTTAACCTACTGAGCCACCCAGGCGCCCCTGTAGCCATTTAAAACGTCTATTTATGTGAACGGTTATCAACATCTGTGCTATAAAAGAGTACTAAGCACTTCGATGAATTCTTCAGTTAGAAGCATATTGAAAGAACTACCCATCACTATAAATCGATGACTGCCTAATACCAAATCTACCGAAATGGGTTTGTCGGTTGTACAAACGAGACGAGATCTCGCACAACCGTGGGAAGTGTCCAGCCCCCCCAGGACCACAGAGGGAGCAGCCCCCCATCCCCGGTCCAGCCCATGTCGACGGGTTCAGCCACCTGTTTATCAGGAATGGCTCATGAGCCTGTTTCTGCTGTTTCCCCCACTTCGGTCCTACATTATTCTCGTGGGAAATTCACGCAGCGTCACGTTTCTACAGCTACCAAGTTTCTTTCCCCCTGTTCTCCTTTCCTTCCTGCTGAGGGGCTTCTAGTACTTTCTGCATGGAGGCCAGCCCCACACACAGTTAAGCAAGGCTGTGTGCCATGTAGCTGGTTTCTACGCATACTTTGGAAAAGCTGAATGCAAATTCAGGGCAGAGTATATTTATAGAGAGAGTATATTTGGTCGGGTAAGCCCCCCTTACCCTCAATCAGTTAAGCCCCCCAATCTAAAGTTAGATTAAATGGGCCTCAAGCACAGAATTTAAAAGTGTGCTAAAAGGGAAACTCAACTCAAAATAGGAACCCACTTTATACCACAATTTGGGATGCTGTTTTTAATCTATATGGTGGGGGGAGTTGTCCTAGGGTTTTTCCCCCTTACTCTAACAGACTTTTCCTTCTTCACTTGAAGAGACGGGAAATCCAATTTGCCACTTCCGAGAACAATGACGGGAGAGGCAGCTTTGCTCGGCGGTTGAGAACCAGCTCTGAGCCACGTGCTGGTCTCCATCCCAGCCCCACCGACCAGGTGTTCCATCCACAGTCGCGTGACCAACCTCAGTTTCCCCACCTGTTCCAAACAAGAAGTCTGTGCAGCTTACGCTTTCTTTAAAAAAACTGTTTCAGGGGCACTTGGGTGGCTAACCATCCGACTTTGGCTCAGGTCATGATCTCGTAGTTTGTGGATTTGAGCCCTGTGTTGGGCTCTGTGCTGACAGCTCAGAGCCTGGAGCCTGCTTTGGATTCTGTGTCTCCCTCCCTCCCTGCTCCTCCCTTGCTCATGCTCTGTCTCTGTCTCTCTCTCTCAAAAATAAATAAACATTAGAAACAGGCACAAGGAGGGGGGCCTGGGTGGCTCATTCTGTTACGCGTCCAACTCTTGGTTTCAGCTCTGGTCACGATCACATGGCTCATGACTTTGAGCGCCATGTCAGACTCTGCACTGACAGCGCGGAGCCTCCTTAGGATTCTCTCTCTCTCTCTCTCTCTCTCTCTCTGCCTCTCCCCTGCTCATGCTGTCTCTCTCTTTCTCTCAAAATAAATAATAAAAATAAAACAAAGAAAATTAAAAAAGTAAAAAACTGTTTTAGTACCTGAACCTGGCCCACATGTCAATAAATTATTGGAGATGATGTTGCGAAGTTTCCCGACTGGCTCAGGTAACCATTACCCACTCAACCCTCTTGCTGTCTCCACCTAAACCGGCCCTTCCTTTAGAACCAGGTATGATTAAAAAAATTTTTTTTAACGTTTATTTATTATTGAGAGACAGAGAGAGACAGAGCATGAGCATGGGAGGGGCAGACAGAGGAGGAGACACAGAATCTGAAGCAGGTTCCAGGCTCTGAGCTGCCAGCACGGAGCCTGACGTGGGGCTCGAACCCACGAACCGTGAGACCATGACCTGAGCCAAAGTCTGACGCTTAACTGACTGAGATACCCAGGGGCCCCTAACCAGTGATGGCTTTTAAGTGGCTGACTGTGCTGGAACAAAGCGTCCCTATTTTCATGTTTGTATTTAACAATTGTGAAAATGATGCTGTTTCTCAAAAGGAAAATTAATATTAGGGTATCAGTATCAGACCCCGCTCAAATCCTGGCTAGACTGGGCTCATGAAACATTCGTGAGCCATGGTTCCCATGGCAACAAGCAACATATTTTTAGCGAAAGTGGTTCCTTCCCATTCTCTGAAAGAATCTCCGGACAGCGCTGCCCCGTTAAAGCTCATCCACACAGAACACTTCTCATTTCCTCCTTCGTCGCTAGTTTCACTAAAATATTTTCTGCATAATTAGTTCTTTTTAAAAGGACAAATTATTTGGCTGAAAGTGAGTGGTGAGTCACCACTTACATGTATGCATAGTGAGTCTGCTTCACAAACCACCGCTCGATGGGCCTTGAAACCGACGGTTAGGGTAGGATGATGGTGTTATGTTTTTAGGAGAGCTCTCTCGGTGGTCCATGAAAATGGCCTCCCGACTACAGCAGGGGATCCAGGAGGGTGACACAAAAATGCCAGCTGTAACTGGTCTTATGGTTTCAATTCTCAGAGACAGAAAGACTAACATTCTTCCTTGCGCTAATGAAAGGGCTGGGCCGCAGAGCCCAAGCTGTGTGTGTGGGGGGGGGGACAGAGAGAAACATGCATGAAAATACGTATCAACCCCGTCAGCCAGGGCTTCTCCCCCTGCACGCGGGGCTCAGACGGGCCCCTTCCTCCCCGGGCCTGGTGGGAGGGGCATAGTGGTGTCCAAGGACAAAACAAGTATTTTCAGAGGGGAAACACTTAGTTCATAGTTTGGCAGATACTCTGCACGAAATAGGTATTTTAACCCAAGCTTCTTTCCCCACATCCAGCAAAAATGCCCCTTTTCCATGTACGAGTGGGGTGCACACGCACCAGAGGAGCTGACATGTACCCGGCGCTGCGTACCCCCCCCCCCACATCTATTCCTGGCAAGCGGGCAGCCCCCACCCACTATGGGCTCGAGCCCCACTTCTCAGGAACTCGATGAGCTCACACAGCGAATGGGCAGAACCTGGGGCCTGGACTCAAATGTCCTGACGCTGCGTCACACCTGTTTCTAGATAAGAGACTTGAAGGGCAGTGGGTCACTAAGTCAGAAACGGCCTGAACGCCTCGTAACAGGCAGGAAGACGGGGGCGGACGTGGTCCTTCCATGTTGGCAGCGCTGACGTCTTAGAGGAAGAGGAAAGGCTACTTCCCGCCTGTGTGTCTGGACACAGCACATCAGGACGCCCCTGATGGCGGCTGAAGTGGGCATGGGCGGGCGCCTCTCCCCGCCGCTGGAGCCTCTTGGTGATGGGGATGCCCGTGGGGCGATCCATGGTCCACACAACTCACGTTTATAGAACATTTTCTATTTGTCATATGCCTTCCCTTGAATTTACCGAGCAGTGTCTTCTGCGGCCCCGGGACGGATGTGGGCCAGAGCCCTGAGCCCTCTGCCGCGCACGGAGATGGATGCTGGGGCAGGTTCCGAGCTCCCGCCTGACGTGGAGCCCTCCCCACATCTAGTCTAGTTTCTCTGACCACCCATCCTGGCAACTCTCTGGAGACTGATAATTTTCTAGGGAAGCTAAATGCACTGTGCTCAGAGACACCCTAGAATGTTCCATGTTCACCAAGAGAAAACATGCCCAAAGAGCAGTACCAGTGAGCTGCTGAGGTCTGACTAATCCCCCAGAGCCAGCAGAGATGGGCACATCCCACGCTCCCCACGGGGTGGCCCCTCCCCCAGAGCAGACTCCCCACAGGTGCTGGCTCTCCAACTGTCTGCAAAAAATGTTTATTAGGGGGGAATGGATGGGCCCCATTTCCTTTTCTTCTCTTAGATAATATTTACATAAAGGATCTTGGTTTGTGGTTTTCAGAGAGGTATTATTCTGTTTTTGAGTACTTTAAGTCCCCTGGGGATGGAAGGAACATTTGTTAAACCAGATTCCATATGCGTGGAGAAGTTACAACAAATAAACAGACATTTATGTAGTTTAATAAAACCCGGATTCCTACAAATCTGACCTTCTACCATGCAGGACCCCAGCATTCCGGTGCCTGTGTTCCTGGATCTAAGAAGCCGGGCTTCATGCATCTATCTCTTTACTGTAGCGTCTAGGACCTAACGGGGATCAGTGGGTTGCTGAAAGCATGTTTGTGGACACAGGAAAACTGCCAGATCAGATGGTCTGCTGGTCTCGCTACCCAGCGTTCAGTAATTTTGCCATATTGATTATGACTGAGTTTCAAACATGCCATCTAACGGATACTCCTGGGCTGGCTCACCAAACGGTGCAATTCGTCCACTTCAACCAACAAGCCAGCAAGAGCCAAAGCAACCCTACAAGCTCAGCGACAAGTCCCTTTGCAAAGGTTTAGTTCCAAAACATGTTGTTATTCAAGCACTCAGCCGTCTGTGCGTAAGGAGGTCACCAATTGTTCGTGCCCTGCCACGGATCATGTGCATTCTGCGACCCACCGTGTTTCACCCCAAGTGGTGGCTGGGCTAGTATGGGAGCAGATCATTTGGAGAGGACTCCCAGATGGGCTCTGTCACCAAAATCACAGGAGGTGTCTTCAGTGATTTAGTTTCAAGGCAAACTCCCTGGAGAGCTCATGGAATGCAGCAAGCCCAGCAGATTTTCCAGAGGAAACGTGAGCTTGCTATTACAGCCCTCCTTTATCTGCTGGGTTCCGACACATCACAAGTGGAACACGTGGTCAGTCAAGGTAGTCCCAAGGCGTGCTGTCAGTCATCTTCCCACTGCCCCTTGACTGAACGCAGAACAGAGAAAGGGCCCCAGATGTGGGAGTCCAGAGGTCTGGCTTGGTGCCGCCTCCTATGGGGCCACGATCCCTCTAGGTGGAAACGCTGGGACTGAGGCCGTGGCCCTCCGGATCTTCCACGAGGTTCTGCACCTGCACTCACCATTCCCACAAACACACGTCTGCCTTCACCTGTCTTCCCTACACTCCCGGCCTCAGCCTGAGCAGGGGGTCTAAGCTTCGGGACCTGATGGCTCAGGGTCCCAACACGGAACGGGACCAGTCAGCTCCCTCTGAACCCAGCTTAACCAAAACACACTTGGAGGGGAATTACGTGTGCTCCCTGGGCTGACAGTCCAGGTGTTTATTTCCAAAAGTTCATAGCATATGCAAGTACAACAGACGTAGAAATGAACAGCTTTGTATAAGTGCTTCCAATGTAAACTTTTCAAATGCATTTTTACTATTAATAAAAAAAAAAATCCTAACTTCCTAGAAACAAAAATAAAGAGATAGTTTCCTAAATTCAATACCCAACACACTTTAGACCATACCCCATCTTGTCCCTCTACCCCCTACCCCCGGCAACAATTTTGGTGGCCGTTGGATGAGAATATGCCCCATGAATCTTTACGGGACAATTATAAATAAACATTTAGACAAAACTGCACTTTCCTTGGCTGGACCAATGTCCTGACTCTTCACCCCTCTGACTTTAGTTGGTGTCTCCTCGTCTCTACCTCTTTGTTAAGGCACGCAGCTTTTCTGGAACGCAAACACAGTCTCTCAGATTAAATTTGGCAGCTGCTTTTGCAGAGAAAGGGAAGCGAATCAATGCAGAATTTTAAATGCTATGATCTTGATCTTGGCAACTGGCCTTCGCAAATTGTCGACTCCAGTGGAATATGGAGGGGGAAAAAAAGCAGAAACACCTGTTCCCATAATGAGTATGTGGTGAAACAGCACCAGATGGTCCAAACGTCGTGTCCCAGCCCCCATGATGACTGTGCTGGTGACTAGCCAGCACGAGGCCGCTGCCACTGGCCGCCGACTCGGGGCTGGATGCTGCCTCAACGCAGCCTTCGGAAGACGTTATCTCCATTCGCACCAGCTCCAAGGAAGGCAGATTAGGCGAGCGCCTGATGTCCCCGAGAATGTGAACAGGGACCAGAAACCCACCGTGCGCCAGGCAGGAGTCAGACCCAGCTGCCAGCCCCCTCCCGTGAGCGGCGTGGTGGCCCAGAGGTACCTTCCAGGGGGGGAGCCTGACCAGCTCTGCCTTCAGAGGGACAGCCTGTATGTGATGGGCTGGAAACACTTTTCTTCTGCCTCTGTTTCCACCCCTCTTCGTACTAATGTTACCATGGGCTCACGGGCGGAGCCGCTTGCCTGGCAGATGGGGCTCACACCCAGCAGGGGGGGGTCCCACCTATGAGGCATGCAGTCAAGGAATAACGAAATCAAACTCTTACTCTACTCATTACTAAAAAGTTAAATTTAGTGATTTTTCAGCCTTTAAAAAAAATTTTAAAAATTTTTTAGAGCTTAAACACCATGATTCTAATCCTGTGTGAGACTGACACGAGACGTATTTTTATTCCCGGCCTGTAACACCTCCAGGGCAGCTCCCTTCAGTGATCTACACACTGAGAGCAAGCATTTCCTGGACCTTTGGGAACAGAGACCTTTGCGTGGCATTCTGTGGTTTACAGGTTCACCTCTAGATTTGTCTAGAATATCTCCTTTGCCCCTCGTGGTGAGCGGGGTGGCCACACTGGCTTCAGGCTACAGAGGCAACAGCTGGGGTGAGCGGCCAACACAGGCTTGCGAGCCCCAAGGGTGGCAATCCGCAGAGGCAGGATGGGAAGCTGGCACTTGTCAGAATCATCCATTAATCCTCAGCCCGAATATGTAAGAAGTTGCTGTTCCTTTCTTGGCTGACTGTTGTCTTTTATTTTAAAAACTAATAACTTTTTTTTAATGTTATTTTTTGTAATTCGTTGTTTTTATTTCGGGGGGGGGGGAGAGAGAGAGAGAGAGAGAGAGAGAGAGAGAGAGAGAGAGAGAACGAGAACAAGCAGAGGAGGGGCAGAGAGAGAGGGAGACACACATTCTGAAGCAGGCTTCAGGCTCTGAGCTGTCAGCACAGAGCACGACACGGGGCTCAAACTCACGAACCCTGAGATCATGACCTGAGCTGAAGTTGGACGCTTAACCAACTGAGCCACCCAGGTGCCCCTAAACAGCTTTTTAATAACCGTTAAGTTTTTTTTTTTTTTTTTTGATACGACAGTTTAAAGTTGTTTCTGAGTAGAAACAAATCATGATAAGAAAAATACATCAAATGATTAACTTTAGTTTTTCTTCAGCACATTATGGGAGGCAGGCTGTCCTCTTTTCTTGATCTTATAGATGATCATGTACTGAGAGCCACAGTCCAATGCTCGTATTAAGCACTGACGTTCTGAGGCCGGGAGGTGCTCTGGGCTGGTGGGAGGCACCAGCCACGAAACACATGGGACACCAGCAGCCCCAGGCTCCTTCTACCAGGAGACTTCCCACTTCCCACAAAGGGGAGCCTGGGTGGCTCAGTGGGTTAAGTGTCAGACTTCGGCTCAGGTCATGACCTCATGGTCTGTGACTTCGAGCCCCATGTCGGGCTCTGTGCTGACAGCTCAGAGCCTGGAGCCTGCTTCGGATTCTGTGTCTTCCTCTCTCTCTGCCCCACCCCCGCTCATGCTCTGTCTCTCTCTCTCTCCCAGAAATTAAAAACAAAACAAAACAAAACAAAACAAAAAACAAGTTCAGAGTCCTCTGCCTCTTACGGTTCCACCCAAACTAGCCACACAAGAAATGTCTGCCTGGGCTCCTTGTGTTCGAGAAAGCACACGTATGTATGTTCACATACATGGCATAAACATGCTATATTCCTCCAGTAAAAGTAATGAAGGCTCTTAATATTTAAAATGTATTGTGATTTTATTAGTTGTAGCAAGAATGATTTCTAATGCTTATTTCCAATGCAATTAAAATCTAAGCAAAGGAATCTCAGGCCACTGATGACACAGAGGGATTAAAATCTCTTTGCAGAGAACGCCCTCTTGAAAGTGTGCATTGGAACCTGTTAAGGAGACATGAGATGATCCCACCAGGCAGGTCCTACCGCCGTCGCTCAGTCTGCCTTACTGTAACGTGATGGTGCTCGCTAAGTACGGGTTGTATCTTCCCACATACATTGTTCGTCCACCCATTTGTTCTCATTCCACAGTGCAGTGTGCCGCACAGCTGAGAATCATCTAGAAGGGCGTAAAGAATACATCTGAAATGTGTTCTGACGCAGTGAGCAGGAAGCGGTGCAGAGTACGGAGACGTAGACAGCACTCCGTCATCACAGTCACGCTTGCCGACACACCAGAGCTTAGTGATTCTAGCCACTGAAAAGAGGATAATCACGTAATGCGATAGAGGTGCTAATTACGCCACAATGTCCATCGCCACGATTAACAAGGGCACCAAATTAACATGTCTGATACTGCAAATGTGCACAATGTTCCATGTCAAACGTATCTCAGTAAAAAGAAATAAACAGATAAAATGGACTCTGAGCATATACTTTTGACTCCATAAGTAACGGGGGGGGGGGTGGTCACTGAGGCTGAGTTATGGGAGTATTGCTTGAATCTTTTTTTTTTTTTTTTTTTTTTTTTAGTGAACATGAAAACGCTGCTGTTCTGCCTTAGAGGGAGTGTCCCGGGGAGGAGGCATTACCTACTTTCCCTTTATGGAGGAAACACATGACAGACTGAACCGGTTGGGAGAAAACTCAGGAGGAGGACTCCGCTCTGCGTTGACACCTGCTGTGTGCGGCTGCACACCCGTGTGAGCCGTGCCAACAGCCTGGTTTTAACCACATCCATCTACCACACACTGGGGCATTTTTCTCTAGTCATCTCTGTGGCTGCAGACGATTGCCTTCAGGAATTATTTTCTAGTAAGCTGTTATTGTAGGAGCATTTCACAAAAGGGCAGTGTTCAGCATCACGGACTCATCTGCTTGCACGTTATCAATAAATCAATGCAGCCCTTCATTCTATCCACACTCCCCATACACTTCAGTATCTCACTTCCCCAGTATCTTGCCAAGTCCTGAAATCACAGAAACGAGTAAGACTCCGTCCAGGACCCCGTGAGTGCACGGTGGGGACCATCAGGGGCGTGCCTGGGTCTCAGTTAAACAAGAGGAGGGTCAGGCTGGGCAGGTGCTGCCCCTGGGGAGGGAGTGACAGCTCCCAGGGAGCTCCTGGACGGCAGCCCTCAGCGCCTGGCGTTGGGGCAGGTAATACACCTGTAGCACAGGCACCCACTCGTCTCCTGTTTATAAACCTTTGCTCTGATGCATTTTCTGTGCCCAGCTATCTTTCCCTTCCTGAGATAACCCTTCCGCGGTCAAGAGTAATCACCATGAGAAAACTAAGACTACTCCTATGTATTGCATAGACACCCTTATTTTATCCTATACCATAGTTTTCTAACATCTGGCTATTTCCCATCTGTGATCACAGATAAAACGAATTGGTAATCTTCTTCCCTTGTATTGTCCTTGGCTTGTTTTGGTGCCAAGAAAATACTACTCATAACATTGGCTAGCTTTTCCCTTTTTTTTGTATTTTCTAAAATATTTGCCTTCAGCTTTCCTTCCTTTTCTATTTATATTTTTTGCCTCCCTCCCCACCTTTCTCTGCCCCTGTTAGTTTCTCTAAGAAGATGGGAGTTGGGGTGCCTGGGAGGCTCAGTCAGTTGTGCGTCCAACTTCGGCTCAGGCCATGATCTCACGGTTCATGGGTTCGAGTCCCGCTTCAGGCTCTGTGCCGACAGCTCAGAGCCTGGAGCCTGCTTTGGATTCTGTGTCTCCTTCTCTCTCTGCCCCTCTCCTGCTCGCACTCTGTCTGTCTGTCTGTCTCTCTCTCAAAAATAAATAAACATTAAAAAAAAAAAGGGGGAGATGCAATTTTTAAATGATGGATCCACTTACAGATAACTAGTTTATTTGGTTTCTCAATTTATTCTTGAGCCAGTTTTATTTTTTTAATTGTCCTTTTTATCTAGATTTTAAAATTTATTATCATGAAATTACTCGTGTTATATTAGGATTTTTAAAAAAACTGGATTTTTAAATTTTCCTGATTTATCTTGATCAATTCTGATAGAGATTTTTCTATTTTCAAGCAACCAGCCATTTCTGCTTTCCATTTTGATTTCGTTTTTCTTTGATCTTGATCATTTTCTACTTAGTGCAGCACTGTGACCCTTTTCCTAGCTCATTTCCCTCTTTATATAACTCATTTACTTTTCATTATCCTTGTCATTTTTCAATAAATGCATCTATGGAGTTTTAAAATTACAATCTAAGTACCATTTTTAGTTCTGTCCCCACAAATGCTGATATTAGTGTGTGTGATGTTATTTACTCCAAGTATTTCATAATATTCATTGTGGTGTCATCAAGTCATGAATTACAGAGATATTTCCTTCTGGCATCTGATTGTTCCTAAATGTACAGATGTTTGTTCGTGTTATGGTTTCTAATTTAATCGCATTATATTTAAAGCAAGTAGCTTCATCATATTCATTCTTTAAAATGTTTGTGGTTGACTTCTGTAAATGCTGCACGTGTGCTTGAAAATGTTTATTCTCTACCTGTTGAGACACAGTTACATTACCTCTGTCACTGCGTTCTTCAGATAATTTATATCCTCATTACTTTTATTTTGGTCAGCTGGAGCTACTTGTTTCTAGAAACTACATTAAAATCTATGAATGTAGACCTGTCAATTTCTTTTTTCTTGCTTTTTTTCTTGATTTTTTGTGATATTTCAAGTATAATGAAAGGTTGAGTTTTTGTATAGCTGACACTATTATTATTTCACAATAAGTGATTTTCTACGTAGACATGAAAGTTTAGATGGGGGGCGCCTGGCTGGCTCAGTCAGATGAGCGTCCGACTCTTGGTTTTGGCTCAGGTCACAATCTTACAGTTTGTGAGTTTGAGCGCCACATCGGGCTCTGTGCTGACAGCATGGGAGCCTACTTGGGATTCTCAATCTCTCTCTGCCCCGCCCCCCCAAAAAACAAATAAACTTTAAAAAAAAGGGAAGTTTCGATGGGAAGTAATTTCTCTTCAATACTGGGAGCTCTGACCTCAACCATTCTTGCAGGACTCCATCGTGGGTCTGAGCCTTGTGCCTGGGGAGACTGAATTTCCAGCCGACGGTTAGAGTTGTTCTTGGTGTTGGACAGCCTTGAGCTTAACTACAGGCTGTTCAGGTTGGCATTCTGGTCCTTGCTGGTCGTAGCTGCAGGTTCCGTCTAGTGACAGAGGATGTCTCCTGGTTAGTTCCTGGCCACCACTCTCTGGCCACTGCTTCCTTGTCATTTCTAGGAATCTTTTCTTCTGGGATTCCTGCTCTACATACGGATGAGTCGCTAAATGTCTCCTCCTTATTTCTTGGTCTCTGTCCGTGCTTTCCACTATATTCTGGTCAACAACTCAGAATTTCCTCCCCACACAGATCGAGGGTCCAGAGTTTACCCTGCCTAGTGCATTATTTTTAAGTTTCAATGACTATATTTTAAAAGTATTTGCTTCCTCATTTTTCATGAGCATCTGCTCTCGATTCCTATCTTTTCCCTTGTCATTTGGATGGATAGGTGTCTTTTCTTTCCTTTCCTTTCCTTTCCTTTCCTTTCCTTTCCTTTCCTTTCCTTTCCTTTCCTTTCCTTTTCTTTGTTTTACTTCCATGTGGCTTTTAGCCGGATGTATTCTAAAACCACCCTGTGATTGTCCTGTGACTTGAGGGCACCTGCAGGGCATTTCTCTTCCGTTGGTGAGTCTGCCCGCTCACCACCCCCCCCCTCACCTCCCTGTCCTATGGCCTCATGGTGCTTCCTCCTGGGACCTTCATCTGACAGGCTGCCCCTCGCCAAGGTGGCCTCAAGCTGTTGGAATGAGGCCATCGATGCCTGGCGTTCAGCTCGGAGGCCAGGCATTTGCTGATCCTGTCTGGAGGAACCTGCCTCAGCTGTGTCTGCTGTGTTCCGTTTCTCGGTCTGTGTTCTCTCCAGGTTTTGGACACGGGTCTAGGTTGGCGCCTTGGCTCGCGTCCGTGTTCCTTCCCACGCCCTGAACTTCTGGCTGAGTTCCCGTGCCTGGGGTCTGCACTGCAGGAGTCCCCTGGCCTTGTCCCCCGCGGTCAGCGCACTAGGGGTTTATCTTCCATGTGTTCATGGAGACTTTTATCCCCATTCAATAGTCCACAAAGGCCACTTTCCAACACGGGGCAGGAACCCCAGCTTGCCATCTACACAGCCCCTTGTGTTCAGGTGATGCTTCAGGTGTAGAGACATCCCCCTCGGGTGCCCCCAGGGTCTGACAACATCTCACGGTAACACTGCACGTCTACAGCTTCCTGGGTCCTGGCAGGGGCGTGCCCACTGACCAGTGTCACCACACTCAGGAAAGAGCCACACGTGCTGTCCCCAGCAGATGTGTCTCCCTCCCTCAATTTGCCAGCCAGGCTCACTGGTTCCGATACTGCCTGAAAACCCAGGTAACGTTCTGACCCTTGTGAAGTTTCCAGGGGATGACAGCCAGACAGTTAATGCAAGGCCACATTCCCACCTACCAGGGAACAGGGATTTGCTTGTCCTCTATGGACAGGGGGCACGGCTGAGCCATCACATTCTTTAATACACACACATGTACAAGCTTTCACTGACATCGGTTCAAAGGCCGAATTCACAACGTCGTCGCATCCGAAGCTACGCGGTTATGTATAATTTATATTACCTTGTTCAGTGCCAAAATACAATTAAAAAATTAAGTACCTTATTTTTCAAAGTGCTGTACAAGGCTGTGGAAAACAGTAGGGACATTCCTCAAATTATTAAACAGAACCGCCATGGGATCCAGCAATCCCACTTCTGGGCATACGTTCGAAGGAGATGGAAACACGAACCCCTGTGCTGACGGCAGTGTATTCACAGCAGTTGGTACGGGGACACAGCCTCAGTGTCCGCCGATGGATGCGTGCACAGATAAGAGGACACTTACACGTGGGCTATTACGCAGGTATAAGGAAGGACTCTATCTGTGACAACATGGATGGACCTTGATGGCCTTATGCTGAGTGAAGGAAGACAGACAGACAAAGACTGCACAGCCTCACTTATATGGGGAATCTACGAAGGTCAGCCTGATACAAACAGGGAGTAACGTGGTTGCCAGGGGCTGGGAAAGGGGACTGGGCAGGTGTTGACCGCTACGAGCTCGCAGCTGGAGATAAGTGAGTCCTGAGAATGAGCGCACAGCATGATTACGGTCAACAACACTGTCTCATGAATGCCATTGTTGCCAAGGGACTGGGTCTCCATTGTTCCCAGCACAAGAGAGAACTGATGATTATAGGATGTGATGGAGGTGTTAGCTAACTCCGTGGTGGTGATCATACCGTAACATATAAACCTGCCAAATCAGCACTCTGGACACCTTAAACTGACATAATGTTATATGTCAATGCATCTCATTAAAAATAAACAAATAAATGCTTTAGTTTGCAAAGTGCTACACCAGTTTACTAAGAACTGAACATTTAAATATTATTTTAAAGTTTACTTATTTTTGAGACAGAGAGAGAGACAGCGTGAGCAGAGGAGGGCCAGAGGGAGGGAGACACAGAATCTGAAGCAGGCCCCAGGCTCCGAGCTGTCAGCAGAGCCTGATGGGCTCAAACTCACAAACGCCGAGATCATGACCTGAGCCGAAGTCGGACGCTTAGCCGACTGAGCCTTTATATGTGGTAAACTACACTTCACATTCCAGTTACCATCTCGCCCATTTTTAAGCGTCCAGTTCAGCGGCATTAAGTCAGAGTCATGCTGTGAGACCATGACCACCGTCTGCCTCTGGGACCTTCCCATCTTCCCAAACTGAAGCGCAGCCCCACTGGACACTCCCCCACCCCTACGCCTAGCCCAGTGCCCACTGTCCCCATCCTGTCTCCGTGGATGTGGCTGCTCCAGGGACCACCCGTAAGTAGAAATACACAGTGCTTGTCTCTGTGTGTCTGGATTCTTTTCCTCAGCATTGAGTTGTCAGGTCCATCCCTGCTGTAGTAGGTGTTAGAATTTCCTTCCTTTTTGAGGCTGGCTAATATTCTCCCGTATGGATATAAAGAACTGACCATTTTAATTTTCATTATTTCCCTTGGGAATCACAAGCACCCTCTATCTCACAGTGTCAGTATGTTCTGGCTGAAGGAAAACAATGTAGGGGTCTAATACGGCCCCAAGCACTAAAAGGTACTCAGTACATACGTGTTAGTAAAAATTATGGTCTCCTTTAAATTAGGAATTAGAACACAGAGAAAAGAAAAGACCTCCCTAGGCTTTAACATACTTCTTACCTGTGTCAGACAATCAGCCTAAGAATAGCTAAATGCCCCCAATTCTCTACATTTGGTCAAAGAGAGAAATACTTAAAAGCTACACTACATTTCCTCTCCAGGGGCTTCTGGGCGCCTGTCACCCTCCTGGACATGCACATGGGGTGGTTGCCACCATAAATTTAGATCGTTAAACAGGAAAAGCTCCGTCCAGTTGGCTACTTAATGTGTTTTTTAATTGTCTGGCTATTATTTTTGTTGAACTCATTGAAATCACGGTGTTTACAGTAGGAGCATGTCTATTTTCCAATACTTCTTGGTCATTTCAGGTGAGT
The DNA here is from genome assembly GCF_046562875.1 of Panthera onca. Taxonomy (NCBI): domain Eukaryota; kingdom Metazoa; phylum Chordata; class Mammalia; order Carnivora; family Felidae; genus Panthera; species Panthera onca. The sequence continues at coordinate 203,679,992 of NC_138342.1, forward strand.
TTGGATGCGTTAGATTCTTGTCTTCCGAACCCTCACTCTGGGGAGCATCACATACCTGCAGGTCTAACTTTTGCAGAGATTAATTTAGGATCAACGATAATCGCTCAACAACCAGAAATAGCTCAAACGGCGTGGCTCCTTGCTCCTGCCGCCAGCTCTGCCCATCCTCCCTGCCCCCACTCCGTCCTCCAGAGCATCTCGCACACTCAGCGCCTGTGAATGCTGTCTACAAGAGACCAACGGGGAGAAGCAGGTGCCACCCACCTCCACTACGTGAATTCATGGTCAGTTGGCTCGGGATTAGCACTCCGAGACTGTTTCGGAGCCGAGACATGGACGCTGACATGTCCCAGGGCAGGGAAGCTGATAAAGGAAGGAAGGAGCGGTCAGCCGTCAGCACCATGGTTATCAGTCGTGTATGGGCACAGGGGTGGCCAAAAAAGCAGGTCCCATCCCTCACCCACCCCAAGGTGGGGGTCCCCAGGGATGGGCACCCCAGGAGCTCCATCTCATGTACAGACACCCTGGGGAAAGGAAGTGACAGAATGCACCTGTTTACATGAAAACATTAAATCTCTGTCGATCAAACTCAAAAATACATGTTAAACCACCAACTTGCCACCTTGGCATTAGCTGTTGACATTTATGGATTCGTTCACTGTCCCAAAAACAGATCTCCCTCTCCCCCAAAAGATACAATGAATCTATGTTGTTAGGGTCGTCCGTCCCAAACATTTCATCTTTTTTTGTGTCTCAAACTCTTGCCAGGAGGGTCACTGGTTTCGGTGTGCTATGATGTTGCTGTAGTTATCCACACGCTTAGGCAATTTCCAGCTCTCCCTAGAGATGGCCATCTGTTCATCCTTCACCCACAGGGGGCACGGCGTAGCCATCCACATTCTTTAACACATACACATGTACAAGCTTTCACTGACATCTGTTCAAGGACCGCGTGCCCTCTGGGGTTCTCTGTAACTGTACCACTCATATTACAACAAGCTCTCTCAATTTCTTGTCTTATAAAATATATAATAGTACTTTCAGCTGGCATTATCTGGAAATGAGATCTTCCTCAAAAGGGACCTTACCACATGAATAAAGCAAATACTATAAATCAAGGAATCAAAAATTCAGAATTCAAAATCTTTGTATCTACAAAAAAAGGAAAGGTTCTTCTTAACAGTCAGAAGCTAGCTAATAATCTAGAGGAAATGGCCCAAGAAGAACAATCACCGTTTTCCAAAACAAGTGTAATAACCGAATCAGGCAAGGACCTGCACGGAAATGCACATGGAGGTAAACCATCACCCCATGCGTTATTTACTGACTGAAGATGGGGAGACACCCCTTTGCGATGGAGAGATCAGTCACTCACACTCTGATGAGAAAGTTTACCATCACCTGTAGTGAAACCATGTGCCACATGTGCCTCGAAATGGGATGTGATGTGAGGGACGCTGTATCCCCCAAAGAAGACTTCTTGCCAAGTGGCCTAACGTGAACCTACCCCAGACATACTCTCTCCATTCGTGGGCCTCTCTCGTTCCTTTTCCTTCCCATCGGCCTTCCCGTCCAAGGGTGATAGCGGTTTCGATGCAGATGCCTCAGACGCTGTGGCCTCACCCGGTCCTCCCCGGCCTCCATGTGGCCCTGGTGGCCCTGCAGGTCTACACTCTGCTCCAGGACCTCTCCGACTCCCTAGCAGCCCCATGTCTCTGTCCCCATGGCAGTCACCACTAACCTCCATCATGCTCCTCAGTGGTGGGCCGTGCCCCGATCCTCTGCAGGTGACCTTGCCCCACAAACTTACAAGTTACCTCCTCCAGGAGGCCCCAGCTTCACAAGATCTGGGGGCCCGGCCCTGTCCATGGTCCTGAGCTCTGTGTACGTCCAGGGCCAGGGCTGGTTCCCTTCGGGGCGCAGTGGAGTCCCTGCCTGGCACCTGGAGGGTCATCGGTCCATGTGTTCAGAAGCAAGGGGAGCCAGCTGCCTCACCTCCTGCAGCAACGTCATTCCAGTTCCTGGAAGGGTGTGGTGTCATGGATGGAACAGCCCCAGCGCAGCATTTTACAAACCTAGTTGGGCTCACTCCGCCTTCCAGCTGCTCATTGCATCACATGTCTGCTGACTCGACACTGTCACTCACCTGACTCCCAGACAGCGGAGTGTGCGTGTAATCCCTTGGCATTTCTCATGTTTGAGCACATTTCTGGGCTGAACGGTTTCTTCAGCTTTCCCCCAATTGATGATGGAACACGTGCCCCCACAGTTCTGGCCATTTGCACATTTCCTGGGTTCCCTGGAAACTTAACGAGCACTTACTGTATACTCCACAACGTGGGGCAGTGAGCACACACCAGCCCACACCCTTCCAGCCACAGGTGATTCAGGCCCTCAAAGCCCCCCTAATACCTGGGGACCCTTCCACCACCCGCCCTTCTCCTCCCAGAGAAAGTCTTTTTCAAACACTTCTCTGTCTTCGTGGAATCAAGACACAGATTTGTGTTATGTCTATAAAGACAGAATTGGAGTTTCTCTGAAATTATTTGATCCATACTCAATCACAGACGTCACTGTTTTTCTTTCTAAACACTCATCACCTGTGTCCTTGAAAGTCTGGTTGTAGAATTCTGCCTGCAATAAACAAGGATTGCACCAGAACATAATGGATTGTTGGAATCCATTTCTTTCCTATGTTGAAAACCAGAATGGTATTTCCTACCCTAGGTCTTCTGGCATCTTTTCTATTTTCCAAAACTTCTCAAGAATTACTGCCAGCGTGTTAGCGATCATATATGCAAGTGCCTTCGCTTCCCTGAGACGGAGTTCATCTGGGACTGCAAATTTAAACTAATTTAGTGCAATTATGTTCTCACCCATCTCAGACTTCATTTCTCTCCTCAAATATGCGTGCTACCCTTTTTGTCAGAAGATCACTCTTCTTGACAGAGAAAATGGATTTAAATAGATTTGAATAGATGTGCTTTCTCTTTGCCATGCCTCAGCAAGAGCAGCAGACCCAAACGTCTCTGTCCCCTTGTGTCAGATTTCCAGAAGTCAGCAGAGGGACACAAAGCCTCATCTTTGTGCACCGCTCTGATTCCAGCCTCTCTGGTCTCAATGTCAGGTGTGCGGGTGGGTCTGCCCAAAGTTCATCTCCAGGAAAGTTCCAGCTGCTGTCACGGTGCTGATGTCGAGCACTGAGCAGGCGGTCTCTGATGGAGCCTGTGTGTGGGGTGGGCAGTGGACTGAAGGAGACTGTGGCCGCAGGACTGTGGGTATCAGTGAAACCACCCCTCAGCTATAGCCACCCACAATTCTGCCCTTGAATCCTGGGAAGGAAAGGGCACAGGAAAAGCAAAAAGAGCCACATTCCAACACTTGGTGGGGAAAGGTACTGGGACATGCCAGGAAAGCGCCGCATGGCTCAGTGCACGGGGCCTCCACTGGGCCCCCCTGAGGGTAGGGGAGCAGCCCCCACCACAGCCTCAGCAGACGCTGTGCTGGTGGCTTTGGAGAACCCTGTCGTTTGTTGTTGGAGCCACAGGAAGCCCGCTTCCTATAGATGGGAAGTCTCTCCTTCCAAGTGGCCTTGCAACCTCCGGAAACTCCATCAAACCTCAGCTCTGCCACCTGAAAACTGTGGGGGGCAGGGGGGGTTCCTACTTACCCTGTTGGGGTGTTCTGAGAATTACATGGAATAATGAACGCAACCTTACCGTCAGCTCCTGGTGCATATTAGGGGTTCGGTAAATGTCAGCCATCAACTGCTAATATTTTTATATGCCACATTTATTGTATGTACTAAATCTACATGCTTGCCTCTTGGTCACCATTAATCTCTATTCTGCCTTTTTAGTGAACTCAGTCTACGGAAATACAATTTTCATAATATTCGCCGCTCTAACAGGTGAAGTTTTACCCACCTTCAATGGAGTACTGTGACATCATAGTAAGACTGAGAGTATAGCATGAAACTGATCCTCTCTTTCAAGCCTTGTTGGCCTCTGTATTAATGCTGTGTAGACTACTCAGGTGTTCTTATTCTGGGAGTCGTAAGATTTGATGTTGATTGATGAACTGTAGTCAAAACTATATTCTAAACACAGCTGCCAGATGCTAATACGTGCACGACATAGACACGTATTTTTCTGTTTAAAAAGCACTGGATAAAAGCTCCAAGATGAGTGAATGGCAGGCCGTGTCCCCAGATTATCACAGACCGTATCATACGGCACGAACTAGCTCTCTCCCAGGGAGAAGGAACCAGGTTCCTTATTCATGAGCCACGGCATTCAGACGTCTGAAATGCACGCTTTGTTATTTTGCCATTTTTGTGTTGCCACTTTCTGGAGGGGCTTCCATTTTCTCTCGTGTACTCTCCTGAGCTGGACAGGGTATGAGACAGCACACATCCTTCTCAGGGGAGTGATCGCCCATAAGAAAAGAATCTTTCCCTTTGGAAGCTGACATCCAGGCTGGCCTTAAGGCAGCCACTCAACTCACTAAAACCAAGATGGCAAAGTTCTCTGCTGGTGACAAAGAGAGCACCCAGCATGGAGCTGCGGGAACAGAACCGGCAGCTCTAGACCCAGATGTGTGGGAGGCTTCAATCAAGGTAGACGCGGGGAGGGCCCTGTTAACCAGATTAACAAAGAACCAAAGCAAGCAAGTGGTATTTGGGAAACAGCAAGCGGTATAATTTGGTTAGAATAAAGGGTGTTTTGGTAGAAAGGAATGCAGTTGGAAGGACAGATTGAACCCAGAAAGTTTTGAGTTCAAGGCGAAGGTACCTAGCTAAATATAGAACTTAATAATTTTTATATATTCAGGATATACTACTGATAACTTACATGGTTCTGAATCGGGAAGTGATGTGCATGAAATTGTAGTTCAGGATATTTTACATAGAATGAATTGGGATGGAAAGAAATTCAAAATGTTGAGATGGATTGGGATGCTTACATATGATGGAGGGGGGAAATGATCTTAAAAAGGTTAACAGAAATAGATTTATTTTTTTCAGGTTCATTTACTTAAAACACTGAAAGAAGACTTAACTCACGGGATTTGGAGCTTGACAGGAAGAGGGAAGTCAACAGGACCATCCATCAAGCTACGTGACTGGAAAAATAATTACTTTTCCAAAAAATCCTAGAATAAAATCCATTCACTGTATTTCTAACAACGACCCAAGAATGTTCTAGAACTTAATAGTTTTCAGGTGTCACATCATTTAAAGGGAGTTTATAGAACTTTTTTACACCACATAACCTAACAAATGACTTGGCTGTACCTACTGGATATCCATTTCTTCAATATCCAGCAGTGGAGACCTTACACGATAATTGGCCAACCAAGATCACGATTTCTGAAGATGGATTTCAGGCAGAATATGGTGCACGTGGCTGCATGACTGGAGAGGCTTCAATTACCGGTGGAGCAGACTTTGGATTGTCCCTGCTAATGAGGTCGCAGTATTCTTGGGGGCATCTGATGCTGCACTGCCCACACCTGGACTCAACTGAACACATTCTCCCCACCCCCTGAACACACGATGATCTCAGACACTGTATTCTTCACTTCACGACAGATGAGTGTGAGTGGTAGCTGTGCTTGAAAATGTAATATTTGGTGAGAACGCAGGCTCCTGGTGTTCAAACTTATGGGCTGCGAACCTCTGAATTCTTGCCAGGAAGGATGAGGCAGTAATTGAATCCTTCAAATGCATTAGCTGCATGTGGGTGGACCTCGATCGATTTCTCTGAAACTGTTCCAGGACGCCCAGGGGTCTGTTCAAAGGCCTCCTTGGGTTCCTCTGCACAGACCCTTGCCAAGTGCATGTGGTGGGCGGCTGCCCCACCGAGCAAGGGGAGGTGGGCCGCCAAGCCAACATCATTTCTGCTCTGTTTCATCCACCCCACATTTCTTTCCTCTTCTCCTGCTGTCTCCCTTTTTCCGCTTTCCCTCCTCCCTCCTGATTATGTCCGTGCATTTACACCTGTAGTTTATCTACCACACTGACCCTGGCCAAGGGACCGTGTTCTAAGCCTTCACAGCAGAAGGACAGAAGGACGTGAAGCCAGAGACAAGTTCTGCTCAACTACCTGCACCCCAGATTTCTGTACCAGCACTAAGGCAGCGATAATAATGCTTGATGCAGGGTTTTGTAGGAATGAAGGGAGGAAAGGTGTGCAGAGCATTTGCACCAAGCAGATGACAGGTATGAAGTGCATGTGTCTCTCCCCTGCTCCCCCCGGGGTTCCTTGGTTGAGCTAGCATCATGGACGTGAGAGGGGGATGGGGACGCGATCTTCCGTGGCATAAACTGCATGGAGCTCTGCAATGGCAGCCCCAACAATGGCAGTGCCTGGAGTCCTGCGGCATCAGAGCCGGGCGGCTCTCTAACCAAGCAAACCTATTACTTGGAACAAAAGCACATGCTTTATAACTCCACGAGCATTTGCACTAACAGGCTTTGTGCAGGGATGGATTCATGTTCACACTTCGGAATAAATACCTGAAGAGAGACAGGACGTGCAGAAAGAGAGCCTAGGGCTGCCTGTTTGCAGAACAAAACCCAGCCGCTAGAAATGTTCGTTGTATGCACACGTCTGACCGGGACGCTGCCAAGTTTTTAATTCCTCTTTCACTTATTAAAAGCTGCCTGACAGGTGCTTGACTTAACTGCAGTGCTGTTTGTCTCTCTGTCCACATTTTCACAGAACGGGGCGGGTGGGGGGATGGAGACGATCTTCTTGACCTTGGGAGGAGCATTCGGTGTTGCTGGAGCTCCGTCTCCTCATCCACAGGACACCAGTGACAGACTCCGACTCTGTGACCTCATGGGAGGATCACAGATAGGAGAGAGTGCACTACACCACACAAGCGCGGTATCCGGTATGGTGTCGCTGCCCTCAAGACGCCTGAGACCACATGGGCACAGAGAAGAAGGCATTAAGCACAAACTCATCAGTTTCCATGGAGGTCATGATGAGAACCTAGGAAATGCCACGCCTGGCCAAGTGGGTAACCATCGTGCATCTAGCATGGGCATGGGAGGGTCATTTGGGTACACTACGGCTGATGTTCAAAGGGAGCATTTGAAATAATTTGAAAAGAACCAATAGTCCATCTGGCTTCCATTATGCAATGTCCATGCTATATCTACCACGTAAAAAACATCTCAAACTCCTTTGAAGTTATTTTTACTTTGAACCTTTACCACATTTGTGGGACATCATTCCAATCCCGCTGAAAGATCACACAGCACCCCATCCACACTACTTCCCCTTTTTGCTCAGCCCATCTTCCCAATGTAAGCCCATTCCTCTTAGCTGCTTCTCAACAGACAACTCCTTCCAACACTGAATATTTTGGTTTTCTTTCTCTGACCGGCGTTAACTGGCTTTACAGAACCTTGCAAGAACATCTGTTCCCAACAGAGGATATGACAATGTTTTCAGATACGTCACCAAGTTTTCTTCATGGTGCCCATATTTGGTGGAGCCTTTTGATTATCTGCTTTAAATCATAGCATCCTATTGGTTGGTGCCTTCGGGGAATGGCTTATTGTGATTTAAGGTTCTTTTTGGAAAAAAGTGACAAACACAAACTCGTCGTCAGTAACTATATAGTTGCTGTGACATACCTGCAGGCGTGTCCTGCCCCAGCCTTCCCGACTCCTCTGGACGCACTCACGCAGCCTCATGAGAGCCTCATGTGATCTACCTGTACTGTCTCCATGGCACCAGACAAGAACTCCAGCGTTGGAGACTTTGTGGTGCCTTCCTAATTCAAGATGATTTATAAAAGATAGTGAATCCAGTCACTGATTACTGGGGATTTGAGTCCCTGTTTTATCATTTCTCCATCCAGAGAAGGGCCTTGAAACATTTCATAGTTCCTGACTTCGAGACAATATTTTTGTGTGATAAACATTTTTTTTCATTTCTACTATAACTGTACTTGACAGATTTAGTGGGAGATAGTCAACAGCTCCTTTGAGAATCTAAATAAAATATGCATAATGATTTTTGTTGGCCCTTAAATTTACCTGAGTCATCTTGGAAAAATCTTATTTCCATGTTATTTCCCTCCTTCTGATAGGTTAACCTCATTTATATCACAATGAAAAGGCATTCCTACCTACATCTTTCTCCTTTACACCCATCCATTTATTCATTCTTTTTATGGTTCTTCTCTTATTTGCTTTATTTATTTCAAAATGCTATTCACAAGTAGGCAACAGCAGAGGTACTGAACACAGCAAAGGGCGGCAAAGCTAAAGAAGACTTGCCATTAATTTGAAGAAGCCACAGTCTAGGGAAGAAGACAGATGGGTGAATGGGACCCAATTGCATAGACGCTCCATTGAGATTTGCAAGGAGACCGACAAGGGGCCCAGCACAGGACCAACCAACCACACAGGAAGGGCAAGGACTTTCCCGGAAGTGCAGCTTTGAGGTAGCTGTTGGAATTTCCCCAGTTGGGGAGAGGGAATTCATAGGATGGAAATAGCATGCAGTCCTGTGCATTTGAGACACATGGGTCATATAGGGGGTGTTGGGACGTGGGAAGGGGGTATTAGAGCCTGAAACTTAGGGTTTTCTCTCATGTGCCCAAGAATTGTACCAAGGATTCAGTAGTTGCCTGTGTGAACTCATTTGATCTTCACCAGGAACCCTGAGGAAGGATCACTTATCAGCATTTCCCAGATTAGGACACTGAGGCAGAGAGAGGGAGGTGGGGGGACTTCACCCAGAAACTCACAGCTGGTCAGAGATTGCCCGGGATGTGCAACACCAACTGAGGAAATGTCTTGTTCACTTGACAGGTCAAGAGCAGCACACCAGCACAACAGAGAGCTGAGATGTAGGCGAGGTTCCCAGAACCCTCCCGAACCTCCAGGTCTACCGAAGATGGACAGGAAGAGCTGACGATGGAGGGAGGGTTAAAGAGACGGTGGTGGATGGGGTCAGGGAGGACGTGGCCTAACGGGGAGTTCACAGCAGAGTCTAGGCCGGCTCCCTGGGAAGCAGGGCAGGACACAGGCGAGATCGGGGGCAGGGAGCACGGCCTCCCTGAGGATGTGTGCGGGGTGGCTTCACAGAGAGGGCAAGGTCTCGCCAGGACACAGGCCCCGGATGTGCCGCAGGCAAGCCCGGCCCCCGCACGTGGCCTGCGAGAGTGTGGACATGACAAGAAGCAGGTAGCACTGAGGTGGCCATGCACACAGCACACTTCGGTGCCTGAGGATATGGTCTGGCAGGACACAAACACATCTCACGGGTTAGGAGGGCAGAGCCCGTCGCGTAGGGCTTAGCTTGTAGCATTCTGTGAAATTCAAGTTCCAGAAAGTTGATGAAAATAATTCTGGAAGCTGCTTAAACGGAAGCAGGTGCAGCCCCCTAAGGTGTGCTACGGGCACCGTTGGAGGTGTAGCGCATGGTTCAAAGCAGGAAGGAGGTCAGAGGCGTGGTGCACCGGCCAAGGTGAGGGCCTTGCCAGCCTTCCACAGCCCTGGGGTCTGGTACTGGTCACCTTGTGTGACCCTCCAAGGCTGGTGGAGGGGAAATAACTAGGCCAAATTTCCAGAGTCATTAAGTGCTGGCTCCAGGGGTCAGCCCAGTGTCACCTGGCCTCCGGTCACCTTAAGGGTCACTGTTTTCTTTTTCTGTTGTTTCAAGTAGAAAGCCTGTATTCATGAACACTAAAATTCACTGCCTTTGAAACCATGTAAACGCTCTGATTTTTAGATTATACCTGTTTTCTGAAAGCTATAATAGTATATACTTTGGCTATTGTGCACGGTTATTGTACGTGGTTGAAACACATGATATGGGCACTGATTTTTCAATCAAATGCTGGAAATTGGCCGAGATGCTTCTCATGGACCGGCAATGGGTGGCAAGCCTTCAGTACATGTTTCTCACGGCTCGGGTCACGCTTGGCACACGTCTGCCATGCTGAAGGAGGGCAAACAACAGCTTCGTGTAGCTGCTGAACCAGATTAATTCATAATAGCATAGAATTATAACAAGATAATTATTAAAACACCTTAAAATAATTATTTATACATCTCTGCTAGCACTGACTGTTCCTTCCAGGAGAACACTGCTTAGGACAACAAATAAAGAAACCGCTGGAGAACGCGTGCCCGGAGGCATGGGAGGAGTGGGGGCATCTTGGCAAAGCCCTGAATAAAATACAGGTGGGCTGCAAATGAGAAGCTCTTGGTCTGTGTTCCTGCAGGCAGGTGGTCAATGCTGATGCTATGTGTACCGCGGGGTGTGACCTCTTCTTGTTTACGAGATATGCAGGGCGTTTACAAAGGCGACTTGGCGAAATTCATCCCAGCGAGAGAGCTGACTCAACACCTGACTTACAGCACGTCCGGAGCCGACCTGCTCGGGAAATGCGGCATTCTGCGGAGACACACCCCCAGGAAGGCATCCTTCAGCCATCCCGCAAACTGCAGGACGTTAAAGTAAGTCATTTCCACAGAGATAGTTGGCAGGGGCGGGCAGAAAATAAAGAGGATGCCCCTGTTCTGTGTCTCCCTCTCTCTCTGCCCTCCCCTGCTCACACTGCCTCCGTCTCTCAAGAATAAAACATTAAAAAATTAAAAAAAAGAAGATGCACCTAAATAAATATTGTAAAGGGATAAAAGTTGAGCAACCCCTGAAACACACTGTATTTGCTTCGCCGTGACCTCTTTCACCAGGAGGCTGGCTGGACCACAACACAGCGCTCTCGTGGTTTGTTTTCTGTGTCCCTCCTATTGGTACCCTCATGGCCACCTCCCTCCATGGGCAAGGACTCTGTGCTGCCCTGATGCAAGCAAGATTCTGACAAACCCCCAAGGACAGGCACTGGATGAGGCTCCTGGTCTCCACCGGACGGCATGTCCTCTGTGTGTCGCAGTCTGAGTCATCCGGACCGAGCGATGTCTGGCTCACAGAAAAGACAGATTTCTTAGCTGGCCACGGTCTGCACGCTGGGTGACAGGCAAACAGAAAGAGGTCCCTGCACACCTGACTTGTGCCTCTCCCTCCTGGAGCCAGCGCTGCCGGGTTTCTGAAATGGGTCTCTATTCTGGATCTCAAGCTATCCCAGACAAACAGGTGCACGTGATAATGACTCTTCAGATGGGAAAAATGCTCCCCGTGGTAGGGAGGTGCTGGATAGCATTCCAGGGGTGGACTGAATTCTGGAAATGAGACCATGTGGCCCCCTTTCTCACACGTGGATTTAGTTTTCAGACAACTGGCTGATGCTTTGCCAACAGACACAAATAAAATGTCCACCTTCGCACACCAGTGACCCCGAGAGACCAGGAGGCCGTCGGAGTCAGCACTGGGACCCACGGCTGCCACTCACTGCACTCAGAGCCTTTACAATCTTAGCATGAAGACGGCCAATCTGGCCGTCCAGTTAACTCAGCAAAGTGGCCACAGCGCACAGATGAATGGCTGCTCCGTGTTAGCACTCCCGGGATAGGCTGACCAGCATTTCCTGGCTTTGATTTCACTGGAAAGTGAAATCACGTGGATGTTTACAACCTAATGATGGAAGGTCGTCCCGTGTCTGAGATGCACTTGCAAACTCGTAAATGAAAAATGTCGGCTCTTCTAGGCAACAGGTTTAAGACTTGAAGATGCTGAGAGGTCAAAAGTGTTCATGTCTCTGCCTGAAAACACTGACATCACAATGGAAAGCAGCAGCCTTGTCACCAGGACCCCACGACTAGAGGAGAAGCCACCAATGCCCTCATTATATCATACCCGGTGCCAGAATAGGGGGGAGAACAGATGGGGAGATCACAGTCCTGGAGACCAGAGAGAAGCCTAGAGTGTGGGACAGGCTTATCAGCCAAAGAGATCGTGGGTATGTTCCCAAGGGCAAGTGGAAGCCATCAGGAGCTCTTAAGAGGGAAGGAACCTATCCTGGTTACCAGGAGGGAGAGTTGACTTTGAAAATGGCATTAAGGAAAACTGCATCTGGGCTGGATGGTGAGGCAGATTCTGTATGAGCACAAGGGTTCCTGGATGAAAACTTTATCGGCTCAGGAAAGAAAGGGTGAATTGGAGAATTGTCTGGATTGTAATAAAGAGCAGCCATTCTACGGGGGCATGACTTGCTCCCCGGGGGACATCTGGCTGTACTGGAGACAGTCTGGACTGTCATTTCGTGGGTGGGGTCCAGGCCCTCTGTCAAACAGCCAACACACCAGGCAGGACGGCCCTTCCCTCACCAACACAGAACCATCCGGTCCAAATGTTAGTGAAGTCACTGTTAAGAAGCCCTGAAATAGACCACTCAGTACCCAGCAAGCCCACTGCCAATCATTTCGAATGACAACAGTAATAGTACCAGGAGATTCTGACAAGCCCAAATGCCTTACTCTTCCATATTTGCAACAAGACCAGTCTGTCTGCATTTTGGAGAAATTATTGTGCAAAAAGGGGCTTATTTAACGAATATGCAAGCCCCATTCAGATGCACACGTGTGTCCACTTTGACCACGTCACATCAGGGATGCCCAGTGGCACCAACCGCATTCGTCCACAGTGCAGAGCAGGATGCACGCGGCTCGCTTCTGTGCAATTACGGGGCCCGAGTGCAGCCTATCTCCTCAAATGGAAAGTGCTGACCAAATCACTTGCTGAGTCCCCAGAGCCGCAGAGAAAACCTAACAGTTCATTAGCCGGGCTGTGTGACTCTCAACTCTCAATGCCACATAAGATGACAATTAAAATGCAAAGATATTATGAAAATAATCAGTCGATTTTAGGCAATCTGGGACAAGGACTATTTGCTTTCATTGCATTGCCCCCTTACATGTGGCAACAAAGCACAGGGGGATAACGCTGCTGAAGAGAAGGGCCAGACGCGGTAGGGTCAGCAGGGGGAGTCTGGATTCCCGCTACCCAACAGCAGATGGGAGCCAGCGGGGGCTCCTAGTGCCGTGAGCTGTCGCCTCCTGAGAACACAGAGGAAAAGCAGAGCCCGCAGACCTATGTCTCTACAAATCCAGTCCCAGATCTGACCGATGATGGCACGATTTGTCTCCTTGCCCCCCCCCCCCTCAAAGGCCACGGGGTCAGCGAGCCAGGTGTCCCACCGGTGGGTGCGGGCAGCCTGGCCTGGGGTCAGGAGCCTGCCTTCCAGACCCTTCCACACTTCTGGTTTTAGTGCCTGTCCTGTGGAGACGCAGAGGCCTCAATAAGACTACAAGCATCACTCTTCATGCTCCCAGACCCACTGTCCGTGTTTTCCCAAAGACCTCAGTGTTGGTGCAATCTGTGAGCCATTTTCCTCACAAATACCCAGGGCTGCACTGGCCCCTCACGGCCCTCCGAGGTGGACATGTGACGGGTGTGGAAGAGTGGGTAATGCGGCCACTGCATCTGCTGGTAGAAAGGTTACTTCCAAACTAGACCAGCTGGCTTGAGAAGGGTCTTCAGGTCAATCCAGGAAAAAAAATTCCTCTACTACGAGAGCTCCTTAAATAATGCAGTGAAAGAAAGAGCAGAAAACACGCCAGCAGAACCACCCCCAGATGTCATTTCTGACTTCATCACCTTCCGTCCTATGGGGCGTGGCGTCTGGACCTGTGGACGGCAGCAGCTCCACGAGACTGGGCGCAGACCGTGTGCAGGGCAAGTTCTGACCGCCGGCAACGCGGGCACTGCTCTCGTGCAGGGTCAGGACCCGCACTACCACTGTTCTTGGTGCCCTTCCTTCTCCGTGCCTCTGTGACTTGTTACTCATGGTGCCTGCACTTGTATTCCACCCTGGAATCCTGGATGAAATACACATCTCTGCTCACAGGGAAACTGGCCGCCTACGTCTACACTCGCACTACCTCCAACCCTTTGTGCATTTGACGCCACGCCTAAACGTCTCTCATTCCCTCCGCTCCAAACCTTTAATATGGTCCCACCGCCCAACCTTGAAACGCAGAGCAGACAGCCTTGGGTTCATAGTCCCGGACAACCGGTCCCCTGGACACCTCGGAGTTCGGTCCCGGACAACTGGGTCCCCCGGACAGCTCAGGAGTTCGGTCCCGGACAACCGGGCCCCCCGGACACCTCTGATTTTCTCTCTCCCGGTTTCCCAACGTGAACATTCCAATCTAGTCGGTGGAAATTCTCATTGTCCCCAGACGTTCCTGCCCTAAACGTTCTTCCTGCTCTTGGAAGGTGTTCCATTTTATCCCGATTATGCCTAATGCAGCTCTTTTTCAAGGTCTAGTGTATGTTGATCTGTGGGTGCTGCTCCGCATACTCCCAGCTGCAGCAACCGGGGCCCTTTGGTATCCTCTTAAACATTTGCTGCCAGTCCACCCACCACAAAGCTCCTACTATCTGCCACCTGCCTTCCTAGTTGTGTTTGAATCTGTCCTCTAGGTCCCGGCTACATTGGCCATTTATGAGGACAGGGATGTTGTCGTAGATTTCTATCTCTCTTACATAGAACGGTACGTTTACACTCACTATGGGCTCAATCTGTTGCTGATAGCTTTGGATAATAGGTTTGTAAAAGGGGTTAGGGTTTAACCCTGCCTCTTGACTTCTAAGGCAGACCCTCGGCCAAGTGTCAACATCCCTGATCACCACATCCAGACAAGAGCCCCCGGACGTGGAGGGTGGTCACGGAGAGGAGGTGAAAAGGTGGGCAAGAATGCAATTAAAGGGCAGAAACCCAGTTCCCTCGGCCAGCGAGGGGCGGAGTGAGTCCGATGCCCTCGCAGAGGAAGGAGCACAGTTCAGACAAATAATAATCTTGTAATTGCAGTGCAGAACGCAGAGGTCCCAAGACGAACAGCAGGGTCTGAGGTGGGCTCGCAAATAACAGTTAAAGTTCATGGCCAGCTGCTTCGTGGTAAGCCTCCACACAAATACATTTATTTTGTCCGGTGGATAGGATCGGAACAAATAAAATCACAATTATTCTAATAGATAAAAGGAGATTACGTGTAGGGTTTGATAAAGGAAGTGAGACGCCATCACAGCACGCAGGTGATGGAACGTCATCTGTACCTGCTGCAGGAGCGGGGGGGGGGGGGGGGCAGGGGGGTTGCCTGTGTCTGGTTTGTCACCCACGTGACTACCTGTAGCACAGAATGTTCCAGATTAAATTGGCTTACATCTCTGTAGCCCACTTACTGATTCTGGAATAGCTTTTCCTTTAAACTACCTACTCCACAAAGGGTACCCTGAGCCCCGACGCAAGTGGCTGCTTGTTCGTTCCTGCTTTGAAACATTTTTAGGCAAAGTCAGTCTGGGTTTGCTCTGTGCTTAGTCTAAAATGCTGTGGCTTTGTTGCCAATGCCTTAGGGCTGTCCTTGCCTTCCATGACTTAGTGCCCAATTCTGTGTGCTCCCTCACTCTCTACCTGAGTGCAAAGTGGGTTAGTGTCTTTTGGCAATTATGATCAAGGTTTCTGATGTCCAGAAAATGATGCCACCCAGAGGGCATAGCTGCTTTTAACCCCCAGGGGACCTCCACTCTGCTCTTGGCCTGCCCAGTAAGTGCAGACCCCCTGCTATCCTGCTCTTAACTAAAGGCAGGCTTGGAAAGCTGGCATCCACGGAGAGTGTTCTGGCAGAGAACATGTTCTTATCTCTCTACTGTGCCCACTCTCCACACTCTTAGGCCTCAAGGCCACACTCTGCAGTCACTCGAGGTTTCCTCTCCCAGTGGATGAGGCCTCAAGGCCACACTCTGCAGTCACTCAAGGTTTCCTCTCCCAGTGGATGAGGCCAGCTCGGATAAAAGCTAATGGACCACACAGACCAGAGTCACTAGCAGTCTGAGCCTCTGAGCCCTCACCGTCCTTCATGCAGTCTCCCTGTCCATCTGTGTCCCTGCGTCCACCCTGCCTCACACACACTGAGACTCCAAGTGATGACCTCTTCCTTCTTTTTCTTTTTTTTTTAATGATTTATTTATTTTTGAGAGAGAGAGACAGAGACAGAGTTTGAGCAGGGGAGGGGCAGAGAGAGAAGGAGACACAGAATCTGAGCAGGCTCCAGGCTCTGAGCTGTCAGCACAGAACCCGACGTGGGGCTGAACTCATGAACCATGAGATAAAGTTGGATGCGTAAGCGACTGAGCCCCCCAGGCGCCCTATGATGGCCTCTTCCTTCCGCAGTCTTCCTTCTGTGGATCCTTCCCATGCATCACCCACCAGTGCCCCTCTTCTGCTGCGTCCTGCCTGAGAGGAGGCCACCTTCCAACCACTGTTCTCCCCCCCAGGTCCAGCTTTCCAATAAAAATGTTCACACTCTAATCCACCATGAGAAAAGCATCTCCTCCCATCACCCCTCCCTCATGTTCCAGTGAGAGTTCTTGCCCACCGCGCACCCTGACTTCTCACAACCCAGCACCCTGGAAACCACAGACGCCCGGGCCCTCTCCCCGAGGGTGCCTGCCTGGCCTCCTGAGCTCCACCATCATCTCTGGGCTGGCGGACTCCCTCTACGTTTCTGCTCAGCTGGATTCCTGACCTGGCTGGGCCCCAGAGCTCGCGTGCAAAGCAGCCTGCTGCGCGATATGTATGGATCTCCTTGAATGTGCCCTCAAGTTCAACACACCCTAAACTGACATCAGTGGCTCCTTAAAAAGCTCGCTCCCTCCCCGGGTTCTTACTGCGGCGAAAGGTCAGACCCTCTGCCCAGGTGCCCAATGAAAAACTGGCACTCTTCCCCACCCCCACTCCCGTGCCATTTCCAGCCAGCCACCAAGCAACTCCAGCTGAAACCCACTGACTTTTGCCCTTTCTTCCTTCCTTCCGACATTCAATCAGATAGCCCGTCTTTAAAAAACAATTCTGGCAAAAGCTACCACTTGACCACTGAGCACACAGTGCAGTGGCATCACGTACATTTGTGATGTTGTGCAACTACCACCACCGATTCTGGAACTTTCCCATCTCCCCAAACTGAAATCCTGCACCCGTTAAATCAGATATCCAGTACTGATTTTTCTAATACGTTTCTTGCAGATATTTTAAAAAATTTTAATTTTTATTTACTTTTGAGAGAGTGAGAGAGCATGAGCGGAGAGGGCAGAAGGAGGGAGACACAGAATCCGAAGCAGGATCCAGGATCCCAGCTGTCAGCACAGAGCCCGACGCCGGGCTCGAACCCACAAACCACGAGATTATTTACTTTTGAGAGAGTGAGAAAGCATGAGCAGGGGAGGGGCAGAGAGAGGGGGAGACACAGAATCCGAAAGAGGCTCCAGGCTCTGAGCTGTCAGCACAGAGCCTGACGCTGGGCTCGAACCCACAAACCACGAGATCATGACCTGAGCCCAAATTGGGACACTCAGCTGACTGAGCCCCCAGGACCCCCCTCAGATATTTCAAACCCACCCCTTTCACTCTATTCCCAGTCCCACTTGCCAACGTCTAGGTGTTCCCACTGTCTTCAAATTTATTTCAATTTTTTCTAATAAAGACTCCATCTTTATAATATCTTGATGTGTAAAGTTTTATGGAAACCAAATACCAAAAGTCTTATTAAAAAATTTGCAACCCTGGGCCTGGCCCCTATTCTCATTGTGAACACTCTGCCCCAAAGCAGCTACTGTCAACTCTCCCAGCTGCTTTCCTTAATATTATCCTCTTTATTTATAGCGACCATGATTAGACCACTATTTTGGTATAATTAAATTTTAGCCCTTGAGCTATATCTGTAATACCTACTATACCTACTTTCCTCTCCTCCATTTTTCCAATATCCTAACATTTGTTAAAATCAATTTAAAAATTTTTTCATGTTTAATCATTTTTGAGAGAGGGAGAGAGATAGAGTATGAGCTGAGAGGGGGAGACATAGAATTTGAAGCAGGCTCCAGGCTCTGAGCTGTCAGCACAGAGCCCGACGTGGGGCTCGAACCCACAAATGATGAGATCGTGACCTGAGCCAGAGTCAGGTGCTTAACTGAGCCACCCAGGTGCCCCCAAATCAATATTTAGTATAAACATTATTTCTAGGTAAACACTGTTCACAGATAACTTGTATAATAAGTTAATATTACATTTCCTTTGTTAAGAAACTTTTTGCTTTCCCTGGAGTTATTACTTTTCAATGTATGAAATTTCTAGGTTCCTCTTATTAACACAGTCCCAAATTCTCAACATAATCATAATTTCCTCTCCATGAATATGGTCAAACCAATCTAAACACCCACCAGATGTTTCTCTTTATCTCTTTAGATCCCACCTTCTTGCTTTCTCTGCATCAGATGCTGTGTGAACTTTCCTCCACTATCCTGAGCATCACCTTTGCCCTTGCCCATGTGGAATCTTGTCTCTAGGGTTCCCAGACTTGTCTGTTCATTGCTTTCCTGTCCCATTTTTGGATCATCACATGTTCTGACTCTTCTTCAGAGCCTGTACAACAGAAAAGACACTTTGGAAGTTTTGCATGGCTGAGTGTTTTATTCTGCTCTTACACCAGGCAGGTAGTTGTTCTGGGTATAGAATTCTGGACTTGATCTCCTTCTCCTCAGAACATGGAAGGCAATTGTGCATATTCTTCCAGCTGCCGGTGTCACCCTTGAGGAGCATGTTGTCATTTTGTGTATTCACCTGTCTTTTTTTGCCAAAACCACGTGGGCCCCTCTGTTTATGCCCAGTGCACAGAAATCTCTTGGTTGGCATAGGTCTGTATTTCTTTCATTGTTCAGGAAAGCTGATATGCCATTTACATCTGGAAACACATATATTTTGGGTCTGGTCATTTTTCTAGAATTTTTTTTTGGGGGGGGGGTGGGTATAAGTTCCTGCTCTGTTTTCTCCATAGTCCCTTTAAGAACTTTCTGGTCATATATTGGAGTGGCTGGAAAGATACGGTAGGCATGTTGTCTTTTTATTCTTCAATTATTTTGTCTTATCCTACTTTTCAGGAATTTATATTTCAATTTTATCTTCCAAATCTTATGTAGATTAAACCATATTTTCTGCAATCGTATATTTAATTCATAGGAGTTCTTGCACATTCATGAATATTCCTGTTTCATAGCATCCTGTTCATGTTTGAGGATTTTTCCATCATTCTGAGATGTGGTGTTTGTTAGTGTTGATCTGCAATTTTCAGTTACTCTTAATTGTTTCAGTTTCTGTTTCAGGCTCACTCAGTTCATTAGAGGCTTTTCTCAAATGTGTGGTGGGAGCTACAAGCTGACTGCAGTAAGCGCTGGAGCCACAGGCACCAAGAAGTTTCCACCGGGTCTGCAGCTGGTCAGTCAGGAGTCCCTGGAACCTCAACTGAGGATGGGAAGGTGCTGGCCTGCTTGTGCGCCAGGAGAAGGGGGCTGGGCGAGGCTGGCTCACAGCACAGCTCTTCTCCTGATTCCTTTTGTTACCATGGAATGCTCTGCTCCTCCTGCCCCAACCCTGCTCGTCTGCAGAACTCGGCTCTCGGGCAGATTATTCAGCCGCTGCAGGCCGGGCAGGGCCTCGCTCCTGAGCGAGCTGGGATGTGGGGTCCAGCTGCTGTTTGCCGACATCCCCATCCTCCTGGCTGCCTGCTATTTTCCATTCTGGAGTCTTCCAAGGGAGAACGTCCCCCAGGTTTGAATCCCTGGCTTCTTGTCCATTTCCCTCTGCTGGCTTAGCATTGATCCTGCCACCCACATCTGCTAATTCCCACTGACCTGCTTCCCTCCTTCCAAACTGCCGTCATCCCCACGGATGGAGTAGGGATCCACGTGTGTATGGAAGGCACACATTTGGCCCCCTTGCACACCTGAGCTACATCACTTGCAGCCAAACTCATTTTCTCATGGGTCGATTTAAAATGCAAATCAAGGATCTTCTCATTTTCGGGTCAGAATCCTCTAAAGATGCCCCATGTGTTCAGGATACACCTGAACCTTCCTCGCATCAGCCCCCATGCCCTGCTCCGCACACCCTCACCCTGCCTGAAACTCCCTCCTCTCCTCTCTCACCCCTGGGTGGGGGCAACGGTCTCCCACTTCCCTCCCTGAGCAGCATGAATGTCTTCTCCTGGGAACCCTTCCCCGACCCCTGTCCCGCTTGGAAATCTGGGCCCCATAGCAGAGACCCTTCCTTCTATTTCCCGGGGCCCTCAGGAGACCACAGCTCTCGGACAAGCAGCCAGGGGAGCATTTATTGTCTGGTACTTTCAGTTTCCACCATAACGTCAGATGTACAGGAAGCCTCGCTAGAGTGTTTTGAATGAATAGATGAAGTTTTTAGTTGCTGTTGGCTTTGCTCCTTCTTTAGTCCCACTGACGTGGCCTCCTGCAAAGATGGCTTTTGAGGACTTGCATTTGCACATCCTACTCTTGCTGGGAATCGAGGGCAGGGGCTGTAAGAACCTTCCCCCAAACCAGCTACGGTGTTTATTCTAAGAACAGGTGGAGGGGGCTTCTGATAACACGGCGCTGTTTCTCTCACATGAATTCTGTGTAGGAAATTTCCTTATGCCTCAGAGTCAAGAAAACCTTTGTTTCCGTTGAAGAACCGCCATGCTTTTTATGAGAAGGGGCCGTAAACGGTTTGTGATTGAGGGTCAGGCCGCCCCTCCCCTGCGCCCTCAGACTGAACAGCTGTCATATCCGGTTAAACCCTCCTGCCCTGTCCACATACCCACTTCCTCTCTCCCAACTCCATCCTTTGTAGTGTATCAGTCCCATGACCAGTGAGAATGTTCTTCCTCTACACTGTCTCAAGTGGTCTGTGTGATGAGGTAGACAGGAGGCGTTGCAAATGCTGAGGCAGGCCTCCCTCCAGGGCCTCCAAAGCCAAGTCTGGTGGGACCCCGGCCTCTGTAAGGGTTGGGTCTCACGTGATGACACACGATGTGGATTCCTGCCGGGGTCTGATGCTTCTGAACTTGAATGTGAAATAGCAAAACAAAAGCAAGGTTGCAAACCTCACCCCTTCCCAAGGACAGGGCTGTGGGCACTGGTTCTCACAGCTCCAGTGTGGGGAGCGGGCCCCCGCACGCAGTCCTCGTGGGGGACAGGGGCAGATGAGGACCCCAGCCCCAGCCCTGCCCTCCGTACTCACACAGCCGGGCTTGTAGCCACGAACCCTACTCTTCCCCAAGCAACGAGACCCAGGAAAGGCCACTTCATCTGACGTTCACAGGTCCATAGGTGGTGGCAGTCATGGTCACGTGTCCCTTTTCACAAATACAGACTCGGAACACTAGTTTAAGGATTCTGACCTAGTCCTTTTATTAATTAACGCCCGGATCAGAGTATTTTCTTTCCCAACATCTGAAAGCGCCAGCGAATGGCAAAGACCCTTTACCCTCTGTTCACACATCTCCTCACCACGTGCAGATGCTGGGTCTCGACAGACTGGGCCCCTCTTGTGTTATGAACATGTTACATCAGAACCACCTCCTGTCCATCAGAATCTGTCGCCAGAGGCAGCAGCCGCTAATGGGCTCTGTCATCCGTGAAGAATAAATAGATTTATTAGTTTACTCAGCTGGAAAATGCTTGCCGGGAACTGCCAATGGCCATCTGACCACGAATTTAACTCCTACTTCCTGCCGCCACGAAGCCAATATGGGTTCAGAGACTGAGTAGCACCCAGCACAAAGGAGGGGCGGGAGAGAGCACTATTTTTTTTTAAAGGAAAGCATTTGGCAATTACTGTAATATAATTTGATATAAAGCTATTTAATTTCCTCTGGAAAATCAAACCTCCCAGACATCAACCTGAGGAAGGCTACCAGAGCCTGGGGACCAAGGTAGACAGCGGGGACCCAGGTCCGGGGGAAAGGCCCGCGGACCCCACGTGGAGCAGACCCACACCCGTGTGACACCCGCACCTGCGTGACGGAGGGGCGGGGCGGGGCAAGGCCCATCCCATTGTCTAGAGCAGCACTATTGTTTGAATACTTTTCCACATTTCAGAGTTTTAAGTACTTTATTCCCTAAACCACTCAGTAAGCACTTCATTATTTTTTCAAAATAAAAATAGCCTATTTTTATGGCTACAAAAGCCATGAGTATACATGATAAAATAACTAAGTTTGCTAAAATACCAAAAACATGTCACAATCTTACAAACTAAATATGGCATGGCTCATGCTGTGATTAACACTCTTCTGTTTTATGTATATATAGATGTTTAGATTCATGTTTTACATAAACAACACCACATATGCTTTTCTATCAGATTAACATAATATCATGAGTGTAATTTCTTATCGATTAGAGTCTCCCTTGTCTCTCCACACAAACACACGTGTGAACACACACATCCCACATACATATGTCCCTCCATAATTTCAACTGCCCACAAAGAAGCTTTACTTTTTTGGAAAAACTGAAGTTTACTTAGTTAATCCTCTTTGATGGGACATCCACAATGCCATCTAATTTTTTGCTATTATAAAAATAAACTCGGGGTGCCTGGGTGGCTCAGTCGGTTGAGTGTCCAACTTCGGCTCAAGTCATGATCTCACAGTTCGTGAGTTCCAGCCCTGTGTGGAGCTTTGTGCTGACAGCTCAGAGTCTGGAGCCTGCTTCGGATTCTGTGTCTCCCTCTCTCTCTGCCCCTCCCTCACTCATGCGCATGCTCTCTCTCTCTCTCTCTCTCTCTCTCTCTCTCAAAAATAAATGTTAAAAAATAAACAATAAACTCGGGGCGCTCAGTCGGTTGGGCAGCTCACTACAGGTCAGGTCATGATCTCGTGGTCTAGGAGTTCGAGCCCCACGTCGGGCTCTGTCCTCAGAGCTCAGAGCCTGGAGCCTACTTCCGATTCTGTGTCTCCCTCTCTCTCTGCCCCTTCCCTGCTTGCTCTCTGTCTCTGTCTCTATCTCTGTCTCTGTCTGTCTCAAAAATAATAAAGAATAAAAAAGTTAAAAAAAAAAAACCCTCTACCTATTTCTGTACATGCATCTATGTATATTTGTTTTTTCCAGATTCCATAAATATATATGTGATCCTTCTTTGTATTTTACTATTCTAAGAGTTGGACTGCAGAGGCGAACAAGAAATTTATATTTTGCATTTCCTCATCATACATTTTTAATGTTTATCTATTTATTTTGATCTATATAGAGACAGTGTGAGAGCAGGGGAGGGGCACAGAGAGAGGGAGAGACAAGCAGGCTCCACACTGTCAGTGCAGAGCCCGACGCAGGGCTCCCTGCCCCATCTAAACCTGGTCACCTCTCACAGCCCCCCTCCAGGACCATCACACTGGGGGTTACAGACATGTTCAGGGCACACACGTTCAGTATATCACAAATAAGATCACTAAATATGGACAAAAATCACATCTTGGTAAGGTGGATGTGGGCAGATGTGTCTCCAAAGGGAACACAAACTTGCCGCAGACACCAGGCTGCACATGATCCCCGATGGGGTCTCCGGACGAGGCCCTGAGACAATGGATGCTGTCTGCTGGGCTGCAAGCTGGGATCTGAGAGCCACAGGCACCCCGAGCCCCCCACCCTGCAGCCAGCTGACGCGTCGGTGCATGGACCTCTCCAGGAGCGGGTAAGCCCCCCAGCCCCCATTGTGACCCACCTTCATTACCGCAAGCTTGCTCTGTGGGATGTACTCAGACTGAGTGATTGCTAAATCAAATGGAAGTCACTGCTGACGCTCAGACGGGCACAGCAAACTGTATCCTTAAAGGGTGTCTGTGTGCAGACCACGTCCCCTGATGTGTCACGGGAAGCCCTCCCATAGTACAGAGGAAAATCTCCAGGAAAACCACAAGGACAAACACAAATCTGGTCCTAAAACACAATTAAAATCTGCACCCCACTATTACCATGCATGCGTTACCATTTCAGTTCATGGGTAACTGCGTGCTTCTTCCACAGAAACATTTAATAGCCTACTCAGAATAGCCGGGAAGAATGTTTCCATTAGGCTCCTATGGTTCCACACCAAAGAAGAAAACACACATCAAGGAATCCCTGTGCTGGAACAGATTCTGACTTGGTCATCTCGACCTCCATGTTCACTTGGGACAAAGTACGGTCTCTACTGTGATGCAATAAATACGAAATGCATCATAAAGATATAAGAAATACTGTCCTCTACCTCCTCCCACCTGCCCCACCCGTCGTCCACGAAAGCGTTCAGACACTTAGAAGGTAAAGACGTCTGGCTTCAACACTAGCCCTCCACTAACAGCTCTGGGACTTGAAACCTACAGAACTTCTCTCTCTCTCTCTCTCTCTCTTTTTTTTTTTTTTTACAAAGTGCTTCTGGGATGTCACGGGCAGAAGCCAGGGAGGCTCCTGGACATGCTCCAGGGCGTGGACAGCCGCCACACGGAGCACTCGCCACCCCGTGTCAGAGCACAGAGCTGACAGCCTGTTCCAGAGTGGCCCACCGTCCGTCCCCCCACCGCCAGGAGAGGGCCGTGCGCGGGGCAGGGGTGCGTCGGCTTTGCTCACCTGCAGAGACAGCACCAAACCGATGCGTACAGAATGGCCAGGGCTCCCCCACTGGTCCTCCTGTCCAGACTTTCTCTCTGGAAAACCTATCTTCAACAGGGAAAATGGACTGTTTCAAGTGCAAAACGAACCCCATCACTCTGTTACTTAACACTCGGTGCTCACTGCCGGGAGTGCTGTTTGCAAAGTGGGGTCCCCGGACTGGCAGCACCAGCATCAGCGGGGAACGAGCTGGGCGCTGAGGCCCCTCCCCTGAAGCACAGGTTCTGGAGACAAGGGCAGGGCCAGCCGTGTGCCACATCACGCCCTTCCAGTGATTCTGATGCTCACGGAAGTCTGAGAACCTCTCACTGGAGGCAAGGGCTAGACCCCGATGTCTGTCTCCTCCCTGACACCGTGTGGTTCCCGCCACGTGTTCTAACGTCAAGGGCCCACGTAGCACGATGCTTTTCTGCCCTGCGTGTGCTGTGCTCTCTGCCTGAAATAATCCTGCTTTTTTTCTTCTTAGGGAATCCCACCTTTCTTTAAAGAGTCACCCCAAAAACGACTGCTCTTTCTTCTACTTTCTTGTATTTTGCTTTGCTCTAACATGCTAAAGTGAAGGCACAAAGGAAAACCACATAGGGTCGAAATTACTTTTGTGAGTCCTCTGCCCTGGCACCTGACACGCAGGCTCCCAATGTAATTCAGGCAGTCAGATGACAGACACGCATCTACAGGTAGATATTTAGATTTAGAGGTGGATACATAGACATGACAGGTACAGACACACACGTGGTGCTCTCCGTGAGTCTGCCTCTCTGGGAAGAACGGACACAGGAAAGGATGAAGGGAAGGAGAGATGAAGACTTCAGTAAATATCAAATTTAATCGGGTGGCTTTTCCTATTTAGCAGCTATATCTATTCACGATCTATTCTGCACAAAAAATGTTAAAAAGAACCACTCACCTGAAGTATTTAGGAAACGCACAGCAAATGAGCCCTAGCAGATGGTTATTATAAGTTTTAGTTGGAAGAAGGGACGGTGGAGGCTGCTGGCGGGGGGGCCAGGTCCTGGAGCTCCCGCAGCTGTGGCCAGGTCACCCAGCAGCTCCCCTCCTCACCAGGGGTCACACTGCCTCACCTGCAGGGTCAAGAGGCTGCACCAGCGAGCTTACTTGTAGGTTACACGCCAAGTCTATGTTTGGAAGAAACTCTTCCCTGCTGTCACCTGCTTCCTTTTCAGAGCTAAGAGGCACTTTCGAGGCAATACTGTGCTCTGTCACCAAGCTGTGCGATTCTCTGGGGCTCGGTTTTCTCAAACAGAAATGCAGAATGTCTTATGAGTTGGTGTGACGATGGCACCATCCACAATAAAGCATTCAGAGTATTGGAAATAAAGTCTAGAGAGTAAGAACAAACATCCGCTTCCCTTTTCCTAACCTGGCGGTGACCCATCGGCTGCCGACTCCACACGCAGTTGTATTCTTCCCGCGCGGAGCCCTGAGACCGCCTGTTAGCAATGATTTATTCACCTCAAATTTCAACATCCAATCTTATTACCATCAAATTTAAGAAAACACACAAGATCTTTAAACTCCTCCTTTTCCGAGCAAGCCACACTAAGTGGGAGAATAATGGAGTTCAGCTGAAGAGATTTCCAATTAGGAAACCAAACTCCCGCTGAATCTTAACCCTGTGGTGGCCGGGCAGTGGACGTTTGGGCAGAACATCAGCCTGCACCATCTCGCCCGTGCTTTCCGGGTTTCTGCTGTGAGTCCAGGAAACGCACAGTGGGACCCGGCCAGCATTTCAGGCCGGGGACAGGAGGTCAATGAGCAGTCCCCAGGGGCTGCTGCAGAAGCAAGAATTAAGTCAGTTCCGCTTGGTGCCTAAAGGTCACCTGGCAGATGTTGCACCGCTCTGGGCACAGGACAGACAGAGAGAAAAGTACGCCTTCGCTCCCCCTCAGGAGCTGACGCGCACAGTAGGGAGACAGGAAATGCACGTACAACAACTAGAAATAAGGTAAGGCAGTGCGTAAGCCAACTTTGCTTCAGATGACGATTGTGGCAATAATCAAGAGAGAGACGGGGCTGATGTGCGGTGCTCGCCCCTGGCAGCGTGCATGAGCATTTAGACTAATCCGTTTAATCTCAGAACAATCCCATGGCCTGGGTCACTCGCCTTAGCCCCATTGTGAAGCCGGGGAAACCGAGGAACGGAGCGCTTCAGTAGCTCGCAAAGGCCAAGCAGCTGCTGGCGGGCAGAACCTGGGTGCCAGCTCTGTGCGCCTAGCTTACGAATGTGCGGCAAAGACAGACACGAGAACAGACGGAGACAGAGGTATTCTGCGGGAACGACCCAGGGACAGATGCGCTCCGGACGGCGTCCATGCCTCGCTCCACGCGCCTGCTGTCTGCGTCCCTTCTGCCACAGCCACCAGCGATGGCCCGAGGCCGCTTTTCCTCTTTTTAATCTTTACCGTTCATATTTTTAGCCAAGCAAAGAGGAATAAACATGTGGCTTATTCCTTGAGTAAAGACATTTACTGTTACTAGAAGGGGAAGGAGAATTCCTCAGCACCGCGAGTTTGTGACTGTATGAAGGGGAAGGTCCCTGGGGAGGGGGTTCTGCAAGGCCCAGCTGGTGGCAAGCCCCGGGGAGCCCACCCACCCATAGCGTTGGGGTGACCCGTGTGCACTGACTCGGGAGGGCCTGTCAGGGCCGGCTCGCCTAGAGGCCTCACCTGTTTGCTGGTAAGGGACCGAGCTCACTGGCTATGCTCTGGATGGCAGTACTGAGAATGGGAGGGGGAATTCAGGGCAAGTTTGGGGTCAGCTCCAGGCAAAGCTTTCCACTCGGACAGCCCGGAGAGGGGCTGCTCCAGGACTGTGCTCATCACCCTGGAAACGGCCAACAGGCCCGGACCCGGATTTGGAAAGGGTGTTGCCCAACTGGCAAACCCAAGGGGAAAACCGGGCGCAGAGAGCTCTACGGCCCCTCCACCCTGAGGGCCAGGGTCTCATTCTCCACGTCTGGTCCTTCGCTCCCCCTCCCATTACCATCTTCGGTCTATGATGTGTGTGCACCTTTCTCCCTGTTCTGTTCTGCCTCATGATTTCACTTCTGTCCTGTTTGTTTCTCTCGTGCTTCTTCACTTTGGGAAGTCAGGTCTTACGCCTTCCTCTGGGCACAGAGTCCCCGAGCGTGGATCACGGGCCCCGTGAGAGCGCGTCACTCAGTGAATGGGGTTAAAGGGACGCGGCGGGTCGAGTGTGACGTTCCCTCCGCAGACCTGTGGTCGGCTGTGTGCTCGGGACCTGGTCTCCCCTCTGGCTCATGTCTTGACCTCGTCCAACCGCCCGTTGTGGACACCTAAATGTCCGGACGACCCGGGCACTTTCCTCCGTCACTGCCTGATCCGTGCAGGTGCCGGCGTTAGAGGGGCTCAGAGCATGCCGGACTTAGTGTGGCCGGGGAGAGGCTGGGAAAGGCGTCATGACATAACGGCGCAGAGACGGGAGCGGGCCTGCGGGAGGGCAGGGGTCAGACAAGGGAACAGGTGCTGCATACAGTCAGCCCGAGAAGAACACGCCCGCGTGATGCGGCTCCGTGCGGTGTCGGCACGCCTGCAGGGAAGCCCGATGCCAGACAGAACAGACGGGGGGAGAAAAGACACCACGGCCTTAACCGGCTGCCACGGACTGAACCGAGTCCCCACCATCCACAAGTCAGGGCCCCAACCCCCAGGACCTCAGAATGTGACTATATCTGGCTTTTAAAGAGGCGATTCAGGAAAAATGAGGTCACTAGAGCGGTCCTAATCCATCAGGACCGGTGTCCTCGTCCAAGAGATGGTGAAGAAACAGACATGCCCAGGAAGACTACCGTGTGAGGAGACGAGGAGTGAGGGCATCTACATGGCAAGGAGGCAGGACTCGGGAGAAGCCGGCCCCGCCCACACCTGGGTCCCAGACTTCCCGCCTCTAAGACGTGAGAGATGAGGGCCTGTGGTAGGTCCTGCACGGCCAGCCCCTCAGGCCAAGTAATACGCCACCTAGAACACTTGGATGAGAATCCATGTTACTTTATGGGTGTTGGAGGTGGGACTCTGGATCGTCAACGAGCCTTCCTAGCAATCAGCCGGTTTCCACTGTCCATGCAGGCAGGGGCTCCGTGTGTAGGACCCACCTCAGTACCTATCACAGGTTCCCTGTGCTGGGTTCTGTGTGCACGTGGGTCCGTGTTCGGATGCCCCTAGGATGTCTCAGGGGCCAGTGCCCAGGGAATGAGTGGGTAAAGCACCTGTAGAAGCCACATGAAAGGGAAGGGCAGCTGGAACCTTTGTAGGAAAAAAGAAAGAAGACACAGAAGGAGCAGATGCGTCCTGGCCAATGGAAGTTTATCCAAACGCTGAAAAGGAGCCTCGGGCCCCAGGGCCGGACACACCAGCACGGGCTGCCAGGGGCGTTGATTTGGACTCCCTAAATAATATGTAGTCACGCCATAGCTTCTCACGTGGTTTATGCGACATTAAAAAAAAAGGTACGTGTGAGCTCACAGGAAAGATGAATAGGTTAATGAACATTGCATTCATCTTGAAAGATTTACCTGTTTTCAATCACTAACTGTCCCCCAAACAGGCCCATGCTTACTACAGGGAGGGCTACAGTGGATGCCATGTGTCACATCCTCCTTGGCCGTTCACAAAGGACGCCTCGGGAGAGATGGCGGGATTCAGGTACGAACACGCGGACGCTGGTCTGCAGTCCCGCCCCAAACCTGCCCGACCAGAACCTCAGTTGGACCGGAGCCTGAGGTGAGGTCTGCACACGGAAACGGCAGGGAAATAACCAGTAACACAGAACACTGTCACCCCCTCCCGACGGCCCCCACCCTGGGCTCCAGGCTGCTCACGCTCCTGGTGGAAGAAACCAGAGAGCATCGGGATGGACACATCTCCTCCCTGCACCTGGCTTCTCTGCCTCCTCCCTCTCCTCCGAGCACTTTACAAATAATTTACGTACAGACGTGGGCCCAGTAACTTGGCATTTCTGATGGAAACTTGACATTTAGTCTCGATATGCTGTAAATACTTGCACGAGTGAGCGGTCATCTGAATCACAGTGAAGAATGCATACATCACGGCCTATGTTTTTTTTTTTTTTTTAAATTGGTGTTGAATGAGATATTCATTAAACCCTCTTTGCTACAGGACTAAGGTTTAGCATAGTTTCCGAGCACAGCAACAAAAAACCTACCTTCCAAAATGCTTTTTATTAGCAATGTGTGAGTTACCTACATCTTTCTGGACTGTTTCCTAAAAAATGCTTATTTATTCATTTGAGAGAGAGAGAAAGCAGGAGAAAGGCAGAGAGAGGGGCAGAGAGAGAATCCCAAACAGGCTCTACACGGTCAGCACAGAGCCCAGCATGGGGCTCGATCCCACAACCGTGAGATGGTGACCTGAGCCGAAATCAAGAGTCACCCAGGCGCCCCGCCTTTCTGGACATTTTAAGACTGCAAGAGCAGCTGGGGGAGGGGAAGAGTGGCAGTGATCCCACCTTCCTGGGTCACTCCCTGCCTGCAGGTGGGCCTGGACGTTGGGGACCCAGGCTGTGGCCCAGGCTGGCCGGGGCTCCGAGCCTGACGTGAGGTTCAGTGAGTCTCGAAGCCCCAGAACAGGCATGCTGTTTTTTGTGTTACTGGTTGATCTGCGAATTTTCCCAGGCAGTAACATGTTTTCAACAGATTCTTAAAGAAGCTTGGGATCCAGTAGAGAATCCAAGAGAATAGTCTTTAGACTTCAGCTCCTGGAGGGAACGTCTGAGCTCACGCACTCTGTGTGGCACTGGTGACGGAGTCTCACACACGAGGACCCCACAGAGGCCGCATCCTCACACATCGGCTGTACAGCCACCCCCTCGTTCCTTAGGAAACCGTTTTATCAAAGTGTGGCTCACAGTTAATCAATCCCACTGGTAACTAGGTTCCACGGTCCAGCGAGCATGTGGGGGATTAAGTTACATAAATTTCGGTGATTTACTATCGAATCTCGTCCATCTCGAAGACTCAACCCAAACCTGACTATTTTGTTCCTATTCACAGGTGTATGCTGCAGGAACCTGGGAGGAAGTGGGAGCCTCGGGTGAACGTCGGTCTGCTCTCCAGGCTGTCGGGAACCCAGGGCCCTTCCCTCCTAACTTCTTGCCTCCCTGGTCTTCAGTCCTGTTTTGGCTGAACCCAGTGGTCCCCAACTCCCTGCACATGCCACTGGGTCACTGTTCTTGCCCCGTCCTGTGCCTGGAGCGTCTCTATACCCACACACACCTCACCGGCCCACTCTCTTCACCTCCTCCAGGCAGCCTTCCCTGATTTCTCCTCCTGCAGGCTGGGTTCTGTCTACCTGCAGAACACCGTGGGCATTGTTCCACCACGACAGGCCCTCGCCAATGCCTACTGACCAGCCGCTGGGCACACAGCCCTCTCGGGAGTGTGAGTCCCTGAGGACAGCACACGCGGCTCACATCTCTATCCCGTGGCACTGACCCTGCTACACGTTAGGTGGCAAATATTTTATGAAGAAATAAACATGTGAATATTGACAATTCAGGAAATGACTTTTTTAAAAAAGAAAAGAAAACAGGAAACTCTAAACAGTGTGCGAGCTTCATGAATTCCCGGAGCGGGATGCCCCGGTCAGGCCAGCCCTCAGGCTGACTCGAGTTCACGGGCCACTCTCACGCGGACGCAGGCACACAGCTGCTGCACAATGTCTCGGCCGCATCCCACACGATGCTCTCGTCCCGCATCGGGCGCGTGGGGCTCCTGCAGCCCATTCCTCCTCCTGGACAAACATCTATCCTGGGCGGTGAGGGGAAGGGGTCCACATTTCCATCCAAGCCCCCGCCCTGCATGCGGTCCCCTGGGCATTCTGGTGGAGTGTGCACCTGTCCCCGTGTGCCCGACTGTGGCTCTTCCTCCCGTGGCTCTTCCTCCTGTGGCCTCCTGCAGTCTGTGCTAATTCAGGAACGCTGGTCGTGGTGGCTCTGTCTGCGGGGACTGGAGGGTGATTCTGCTGGTGTGGCTGGGGGTGTGTGCACGTTCAGTGTTCAGGTCAGTGCTGTTCATCGACAGAACACTCAGGTGGTGGGCTAGGATTGGCCACGGTTGTTTCAGCGGGGGCGGGCCTCCTGCACACGCACGGGCGCCTGTTCGGTGGTGTGCACTTTCTCCCCAAAGACTGGGAATGCACGCGGCCCGTCCCTTCCTGGTCCCCAGGGTCTCCCACCAGTGCCTGGATGAAGGGGCAGGACTTCCGTCTGTGCAGGGAAGGGTCTCATCTATCAGACCCCAGGCTGTGGACCAGAAGGAGCTATCCAAGCCAGTGGTCATCGCCCCTCAGCTTGACCAACCTCTAGACAGGCGTCTTCCTGACACTGGCCCCCAACTCCCGGTTCTCAGAACCTTCACTTTACACACTTGTCATTGGCGACCTCTCCCCTGTGACATGGGACGGCCATCCCTCAGAAAGGCGCCCCTCGCAGAGATGGGGGTGGCGAGCAGCCCAGTCTCAGCCGACACCTGCTATCCTGCAGGGACCAGAAAGCCCACTTCCCTTGGCTGCAGCCAGCGGTGGGGGCAGGAGGTGCCCGTGTCCCTGAGCAGCCTCACTCCCTCCCAGCCTGTGGCACAGCCTCGCCCAGTCTGCCTCTGACAGCTCCTGCCGGCCTCATGCAGCTGCCTGCACGACTCTAGGGGGCAGTGCGGTGGCCGTGACGCAGAGAGGGAAGTTCCCTGGCAGGCGCCTGAGCTCCGCGGCCCGTGGCCTTCCTGCCAATCCCCGCCTGCGGAGCTTCTCGGGGTGATGTGCTCAGTGCCGCAATCCCATGGTGAAACCCACCCACGTCTCCTGCTAAGATTTGTTCCCGTGAAAAGAGGCATCACTGGGGAAAATATCTGGGAGGGCAAGACAGCACTCGGTCCCCTTTCCCACCCTTTCCCGCAGGTCCAGAGAGGGCAGCTGTGAGGGACAGAGGGAGGCCCGCTGTCCGAGGATGGTGAGGCTGTTGCCCCGGGGCCCAGGCCCCCTGCCCTGTCACCTAGCCTGCTTTCCTCCCTGTGGGCAAGGCTGGAAACCGGTGGGCTGGCAGCCAGCCACACCTGCTGATGGGATGTGTTCAGCTCACACAGCATTTCTTCTAATGAAATTCTTGCCAACATCTAAAAATGAGAAGATTTCAGACAGAAACCAGATTTCTGGCTTCTCCAATGCTTACAGGATCTGGCAGTGTGGAGCCTGAATCTGGGTGGGGCCCGGGCCGTCCCTCTGGGTGCCGGCCCGTCCGCCGGGCCTCTGCGGTCCCCCCTCCCCAGATGCGAGAAGGTGGCACCATAAAGAGAGTTTGGAAATGAGAAGAAAAGGGAGACTCCTTATGTATACTTTCAAATTTCACACTGAATTATTAGAAATTTAGAAACTCACAGGATCATGTTTCTGAGACTAAAACGAATACTATTGAAAGAGCTCATTGCTTTGCTCAAGACAAAGGTTTTAGCTTCCGGACTGGAGAAACAAACCGGCAGAGGACAGACTTGAATTATTTCAGCATTGGGCGGCACCATGAGGAAGCAGGTTCCCAGAAAGCCAAGGCTGTGCCTGTGCTAGGCTGACGTTAGACCCGCCATCAAGGGATGCACCCACCGTAAGGGCGCACCGGCCAGACCGGCTGCCACCCATCTGCGGGGATTCCGACACGGAACGGGGATGACCAGGAGCCCAGCGCCCTGATGGGGCAGCTCCCGAGGTCCGCACTATCCCCGCCACGAGGTCTTCCCACGGAACTCCAGACCCTGCAATGCCACAGTGACTGTCTGTACTCACACTCCGACAAAGCTGAGCTCAGAGACATTGGGAGCTTTGCCTCAGGTCGTGGGGCACAGCTGGAGCGTCCAAACCCAGGTCACCTGCTTTGAGGGCAGGACACCGCCTTCTCTATGCAGCCCGGCCCGCGGATGCACACGCAGTCACGGTCTGCAGCCTCGGGCCAGCCTCACGCCTGTCACCGTGCACGGTCTGGTGGTGGGTCTTCTTCCTAATTCTTCCAAACTTCAGCTGGGACACTGAACTTGGCCACAGAAGCCGAGAACAGCCCACCCACCCGCTTCCCACCTGCGCCTCCCTACGGAGCACGAAGGAGGCAGGAAGAACAAGAAACCTCCAAAAAGGCGAAGGGGGAGTTGCCTGCCTTCACGCTCACGTGTCAAGAAATTACTCCTTGGAAAAACAGTGCACTTTTAAGAATTTTATTTGAAGAGGCAAATTCTGGCAGAATACTCCGTCTTGCATTAGATTTTTTGATACGAGTTCAGTCACAAACTAAGTTGGCTCCCGCCCGTGCCTTCCACAGAGAAGATGCTTAACGCATATTGATTAACCCGAGAAATCTGAGAAGCGGATGCAGGCAGCCTCTAGACTGATTTCCAGTTCTTTGTATTGAGTCAAGAATACGAAGCCAAGGAACGAAGTTCGTTGGATACCATTTACCTGAAACAATAGTGACCACACAGAAGCTGGAGGATGTTTGCGTGTCACAGCGCCGGGCGGGCGTCAACGGAACTGTGCACTAAACAAATCCTGACGATCACAGCAGAAGAAACATCGGGAGAAATACAAGCAATCTTCAAAGACAACACATAGGTTTCTCATTGTTTCACCTTTAGAAACTGAAGAAAATCTGTGTCCTTTCATGTAATCTGAAGTAAAGGCACGGACAGGTCTCGGCACTCGGAAGCCTTGCCTGGGGACAGTGGGATCCACCAACGTCAGCCCAGAGAGTCGGCCACCTGTCCTGCAGATGCCGCCCCCTCAGAACAGCCACTCCCGGGCAGTCGGGGGGTCGATGCGTCGGAGTGCGTGTGAGGCGCTGGCAGGACCGGTCATCAATCTTGCTTAGCGTGTCCCCGGAGGACTTTTCTGCTCCATTACTAGTGTGAACCCGGGTTCTGGCCCCAGACACAGGGGACCACGCATGCTGACTGGCGGAGGGGCAGACAGACGGCCTCCTGCCTGTTCTCAGGGTGAGGTTTTCAATCTGCCCATTTCTTTTTTTTTTTTTTTAATTTTTTTTTAACGTTTATTTATTTTTGAGACAGAGAGAGACAGAGTATGAACAGGGGAGGGTCAGAGAGAGGGAGACACAGAATCTGGACAGGCTCCAGGCTCTGAGCTGTCAGCACAGAGCCCGACGCGGGGATCGAACTCACGGACAGCGAGATCATAACCTGAGCTGAAGTCGGACATTTAACCGACCGAGCCACCCAGGCGCCCCTCAATCTGCCCGTTTCTCGTTGCTGCACGTGCCCGCCGCCCTTCGAGGCACAGCTTGCACGCGTGGAACACGTGCGATTGGTGGGAGACACGAGGACACCCTCCCGTCCGCTGGGGCCGGTCCGCCGCACCAGACTCGCACAGGAGTATGGGCTGTGAGGCTGAGAGCGGTGCCAAAGCCGTCCTCTCTGCCAGTTAACGGCCGTGTGTCACGGGCTTGCATGCACGGTTCCACACTGACAGCACGTCTCTGCCCGGCCCCCACACAGGAGAGAAACTAGTCAGCTACGGTCCAGGGACTGTCTAAGCGGGAGAAGGTCATCTGGGTCCCCTTCCTGACACAGACACCTGCACACCTGGCAGTCCTTGCCATCGGCAGCGGTGGGAGTTACAGGGATGGCCTGGAGCCCTGCTGGGTCCTCAGCCCTGCCCTCCACGGCCTCTGCCACACCAGACCCCTTGGGAAGCCGCCAGCTTCGCCCCCCCTGCCATGCCCTTGAACGGCACGCCCCCCCACCCGCCACGCCCTTGAACGGCACACCCCCCCCCCCACTCCCTTGAATGGCACGCCCCCCCTGCCACGCCCTTGAACGGCACACCCCCCCACCATGCCCTTGAACGGCACGCCCCCCCGCCACGCCCTGGAACGGCACACCCCCCCCACCATGCCCTGAACGGCACGCCCCCCCCGCCCCGCCATGCTGTTGAACGGCTGGCCCCCCACCCAGGGATCTCCAGAACCTCCCCTCCCACCCTCTGCCTATGCTTCCTGCCTCCCGGTGGGGAACCCCTCAGCAAGGGTGACTAACAGTAATGTGTATGCTGGATGGAGGTGGATGGGAGGGGGTGGGGAGAGAGGAGGATGGGCAGCACGGACAGGCTGTGGGAGGACAGGAGGACAAGGAGGGAGGGCCAGCGGGCTCCCTCACACTGAGCAGTGTACAGTATTATGAAGCCACTGAAGTCACTGATAAAAACGGGATCAAGTCATTTAAATCACGATCACAGCGGCAAAGCCCAAAGGCATTTTCAGTAACAAACTGGGGGGGGGGGGGCGCACTTTATCTTCATGCAGCACTCCCCGGACTTTTGCTAGGAATGCAGATTCCTGGCCCACCCCAGACCCGCCAAGGGGGAAGTTCTGCGGGGCCCTGCATGCAATGCCACAGCACCAGGAAAGCCAGGGTCCTGCTGGCCAGCTCTGCCCTCTCATGTGCACTGAGGAGGAACCCCGTCTCCGCTTGAATCTGGTGCCTGCGTGGGACTCCCCCCTCCCACTGCCGGCCTGCCAGCCCCCCCAGGCGGCCTCGTCACTCAGGTGCGTGGCCATGAGCACACGGGCCTGACGGGAGTCTGCACGCGGACCCCCAGCCCTGCACGGTGAGGGGAGCATGAGCCTTTCCTGGGGACACACTGCCCGCCACCACTTCCTGCACAGCTACGACCTTCGGGTTGGACCTCTAGCCCCCACCGCAGAGACACCCAAGTGCTTTTCTGGCTCCGGCGCCGCATCAGACATACTCCCAACAGAGGCTGCTTCTGGGGAAGGAGGAGCCGGACGGATTTAATGAAAGCGCGAGATCTTCGTGGAATTCTGAACAAACCCTCGGAAGCATTCCTTCACACTCCATTTTACTGCACCTGTCTCCGTCCTTCCATCTTGTATTTGAAAAGCGACTTAAAAAACAGGTCAGTGTGTGTTGTACATGTGTGTAAGTTATGCGTGTGCAGTCGTGTGCGCGTTTATGTGCACACGGGTGCACTTGTGCGTAGCCGTGTGCACACGTGTGTGTGCATGTGTCCTCCCTCTCTTATTTGGGCTGTGGTCTCCACCACGTTTGAGTGACCCCCTCCCCAGAGGGTCAGCATCCCGGCCCACACACACTGCCCGTCTTCTCCCTCCCCCACTGACTGGCTGTGCCCTAGGGTTTTAACCACGGAGCAGAACCACACGGCTGACACGAGTTGCCCCGAAGCCGCGACCCGGTTTGCGCCCAGGTCCCGTGTGCAGGGGCGTGCGCTCCCTTCGGAGAGGCACCTGAGTGTCTCCTGGTGCTTCTGAGTCCAAGAACCTGAACTGCAAAGTTCCCACACGCCGCGCTGGGCAAACAGCTGCCACGGGCGGCTGCGAGCGCGGCGTGTGGGCGCCGGGCCGGTGCTAGGAAGCTGTCCTCGAACAGACAGAGGTCGGGGCCAGGAAGCGTCGGGCTCTACCGCTCGGGAGCTGGGGTGGGAGCTGAGGACTGGCTCACATCTTCTCCGTGAGACCTGAAGACAGTCAAAGACCAGAGTTGGTCTTTTCTTGCAGCTGTGTGAGAGTTGATCAGGTGTGCTCTCAGGGGGACATAGGACACTTTCTCCACTCACTCAACAGCAAGGCCGCTGAGAGGTGGAGCCTCTGCTGTGACTGATGCCTTGGCTATTATCACTCTTGCCAGTAGCTGGAACAGTGAAGGTGACCAGGCCGTGAAGGACTAATGACAATCACTGTGACCGCTGTGACAGCAGCAAGCTCAGAAGGTCTGACCCCAGCAGATTCCCCAGGAAGGGGCTGCGTGATTCCACTGGTGCACGGTGGGCGCGGCCACGACCCTCCGGTCCACGAGCCCGACTGCTCTCACCCCAGGAGAACGTCTGCCAAAGCTCGCTCCTTCTCAGAGGACCACTCACACCCCACACCCCACACCCCAGAGAACGTGCGAGGCCACGCCCAGACTGGTGGGCCCAGGGGCTCCAATGGGGACAATGCGTCTGCTTGTCCCCCAGGCCACCGGTCGGGGCACATCTCATTCCCCTCGGACGACAGAGCTATATACTTGTTTGGATTGCCCATTTTTGTTAATGCCACGAATCAAACTCAGGTTGTACAGGAAGCTCTCACTGTGAGATATCAAAAGGAATGACTACGTCCTTCATCAGATCTGGGCTCAGGACCCTGTCGCCCCACCGGCTCCCAGCCCGGGGACATCCCACCAGCGGTGGCTCCGTGCGTGTCTGCCGAGTGAGGCGCAGAGGCCGGGGAGGGTTACAGGCGGCACCTCTGTTTGGACGTCCCTTACTGTTACCCGTTCTCTGCCGTTCCAGTCCGCCCCTCACCTTCTGTTTCCAGCACTCGCCGTGTTCACGGGGCTGACGCCTGGGCCCTCCACGCCCTGCCCGGCCTGCCTGGCGCCGCGTGCCCTGTGCGGGGCCGTGAGGACTGACGCCCCGCTGCAGGTTTCGGGCCCCTCGTGAGGCCACGACAGGAGCCGGAGGCATAGATGCAGCTGGAACCCGGAGCCCTGGGGAGACGGTCCCTGCTGACTGCTCAGCTACGATCCCCCTGAAACCTTCTCTCTCAGTTTCAGACGCCTTTTTTTCTCTCTTTTTATATTGATATTTTGAACTTAATAAGGTTTCAAAATCTAGAAAAAGAGACTTTGTTTCACTGCCTGTGAACATCCAGTCTCTGAGGCAAGCAGATGAACATGCCTGTGTCACCTAAAATAATTTTGTTTTCGTCTTAAACTACACATATGGGCTTGGACGGACAGACAGATCACCTCCTCCAACCTCCCTGGGGACAACCTCTGTGAGGGCTGGTGCTGCGTTACAACATGGGTTCTCTCCGCATAAACCACACGTGGTTTCACACAAATGCGATCACACGGTCATAATTCTTTCTACTAAAAACTTCAATGTACGTGTTTCCACCCTATTCTGCGTCCGTCTACAACATCATCATGGTGGCTGTGCTGGATTTCATAATATTTTCTTTTACTTTGCGTGCTGAGAGAGCTTCCTTTTATGGAAGATTTCTAGAACTAGTATTTGGGGGTTAAGTCAAATGAACATTTTTAGGGCTTCTGATACATAATTTTCCTCCAGAAGGCAGCATCAATATTCATCCTCCATAAAAACTGATGGCCGTTGTCATGCAAAAACCTAACAGTATGATAAGTAGCAACAAAAACTTTTTTTCTAGTTTTTTTTTCAATTTCTACTTATTTTGTTGCTGAGAATACTGACGTTTTTTTCACGAGCTTATTAAAGCTGTACTTTGTGAAATAATTGTTCATTCCTTTGTTGATAATATTACCTCGTGTTTCCCAAACTGAACTGAGATATTGTTTCCTAAAGTTTTTATGAAAATACGTTGCAAATATTTTTCCCATTGTGTTTCTGCCTTTTAATCTTGTTTATGATTTTTTTGACCTATACAAATTCGATTCTCATGTTAAGTCAATTATTTGTATTCATTAAAACCCCAGTGTTCAGTTTCATGTTCATAAAGGCTAACCCCAAGAGTTGCCTCAAACTTATCATAGTGCTTCTGTGTGCGCGTGCCTAACGGAAACCTCTCCGCGTGCCAAAGGTAGGCGATAACTACGGAAAGCCAGATTGTGCGTGAAGCTCACAGACACACTGGGGACACATGTCCTCTTTGTCCCTGACAGGAGGGCGCTGGGCAGCACCACACACTTCCTAAGGCAGCTCACACCACAATGGGACAACGGCAGAGGCCAGGAGGCTCCCCGTCCACAGGGCAATTCCCACACCCTGCTCCAGGTCAGAGCTCTCCACCACGTGGGGTCT
Organism: Panthera onca; assembly: GCF_046562875.1. Classification (NCBI taxonomy): domain Eukaryota; kingdom Metazoa; phylum Chordata; class Mammalia; order Carnivora; family Felidae; genus Panthera; species Panthera onca. The sequence goes on from NC_138342.1 coordinate 203,719,302, forward strand.
CCCAGCCCTGCTGGGGGTTGGGCGGGATGCGGGACAGCGTTCCCGCCACACAGCTGAGATCCCATCCCCGGATATCCTAGCCCTCCACGTCCTCCTCTCCCCGAGACCCTGTCCACCTCTCCGCGGAACTGGTTCCTAAGGTAGGGAGATGGAAAGGTGCACCGACGGTAACATGTCAGGGCCAGGGTGTGGCAGGTAGGGGCGTGCGGGGGAACTTGCGTCCAGGGTCCAGCGAGGGGACCACAGACTGGGCAGAGGACTCGTACAGGAAGGACCTGCGGAGAAGGTCGCTGGACCAGGGTCAGGGTCTGGATCCTCATCCCAGCCACAGAACAGAGAGCGGTGGAAACTTCTACCCTCCTGGAGCGACAGGATTGCTAGTGAATTGTTTTAACATGCGTGAGTCCGAATGATACCCCCACAAACATTTAAGAACATGAACATCACAGTGGAGGTACCAGGATCCATCTGGGTGGAGAACCTTCAGGAAGAAAGGGAAACAGGGCACCGGGAGCACAGTCCCCCTGCGGAGAGACCGTCCTAGGCTGGGAAGCCGTTTGCACCAGGAACGGGGATCACAGGCACATACTTGGAGAATTTCCCGTCTGTTCCCTCACTCGCAGCTCTGCTGGGAACGTGCGTGCTCGAAGGAAAGCCACTTCCCTGGGACGTCGCACCAGCTGCTCTGATGGCAGACGCATGTCCAGTAAACCCGGACAGATGGTGGGGAAGGTGGAGACAGGGTGGCGAGATGGGGCAAGAATAACCACCCTGCCCTCCAGCCCTCACAAAGCCTCCTTTACCAACAGACAAATGGCCCAGAAAGAGCTTACAGTTTCAGTGAGAACCTGAGTCAAGCTGTGTGGCCAGGGGTGAGGGTGGGGGCTGCGTCGGGAGGGCCAGGGAACCACAGAGCAGAGCAGAAAGGGCCAGGCACAGGGCACCCTCCAGAGAGGAGCCGCGGCAGAAAGCACAGCCTCCAGGAGCCGAGTCCTGGTCCTTGACCGCACATCACAAGAGCACAAGGAGGCTGCGCGTGCTGTTGAATTCTCCCTGTGTTTTAAGAATCAGCTGGGTTTACACATTCAAAGCAATCGTTGCCACTTTACAAAGGAACCGTTTTCGATACGAAAGCCACATTTTTCCCATTTATATTCACTTTAAGATAATATGTGTTTCGGTTGCTGGCAAAAAAAAAATACAACATCTATGGGCAATTGTGTTTGGAATAGTATACAACACCTACGTAAAGAATTACGATTTAATGGGTCTATGGAATTTATAATAGAGCGATACAAAGTTTTGAAACGGTCAAGGTGTGTCCTGAGTTTCTGCTCCTGTCTACGGCATCTGTGGAGCCACGGCCCAGGGGACTCCACGTGAATGCAGACGTGGGCAAGAGGTTGAGCACGCGGTCCCTACAGCAGCCCTATTTCCTTAACTTCTAGTTCACAAACCCCAACTATCTTAGGGTTGAGGTTTAATATTTAAAGGCACAGTATACAGTGTCGTCACATTCTGCGGATGCCACATCTGTGTGAGGTGACTGGACGGAAGAGGGCACCACTGGACCCGTCAGCCCTTAAAAATGGTAACTCTAGGGGTGCCTGGGGGCTCAGTCGATTGAGCGTCCGGCTTCGGCCCAGGTCATGATCTCACAGTTCGTGGGCTCGAGCTCCACGTCAGGCTCTGTTGCTGACAGCTCAGAGCCTGGAGCCTGCTTCCGATTCTGTGTCTCCCTCTCTCAGCCCCTCTCTCATTCATGCTCTGTCTCTCTCTCTTTCAAAAATAAATACGCATTAAAATTTTTTTAAATAAATAAAAATAAAAACGGCTACTCTAGTCAGAGCGGTGCTTCCTTCAGGTGGCCTCACGGGAGTGAAGCATCACATAACTGTTTTCCGTTACATCTCATTACAGGTTCCAGAAAGAGTAAATGAACACCAATGATATGTCTCCTATTTCCACCTATTCCTAAGCCAGGTGACAGGCCTTGGCAGTCATTTTCCAGGGCAATTCAGGGTAAATGCAGAGGCTCACCCAGAGATGGCTCCACAGATCCCGGAAGCAGGGGCAGGGGGCCAGGGGGCACCGGCAGAGAGGCGGTGTAGGGAGAGGTTGGCACGTGCCCGCGGGACAGAAACCAGCAGCGCCCATGGGCTGCGCTCAGCGTCTCTCAGGTCCTCCTGCAGCCACTGTGCATGCATGGCGGCTGAGACCGCGGACGTGGCCCGTCTGCAGGACGCACGACGGGAGCAAGGACGGCCCAGGCTGGAAGCTGCCCCCAGAGGCGGCCCACGTGTGCACGCGGTCGGGAGCACGTGCCCTCTCCACACCCAGCTTCCTTCCTGGAGGGCTGTAACTGCCACGATGCCAAGTGCACTGTGAACAGGCTCTCTTAATTTCACTGCAGCTCTGGGGTAGGGATTACAGCATCATTATACCAGCAATAACCAAGAGGCTCAGGAAAGCCAAATACCTTTCATTTGAGGCATCCGTCTGGTTCCAAGGCCTATGGCCCTAACCATCACGCTGTCTGCCTCTTTATGAAATGGAAATTATCATCTGTCCATTCTACTTCCCAGGATTATTGTGCACAGATCAAATGAGCTAATGCACATGGAGAGCTATGAAAGCCACAAATTATATAAATGCAAAGTGCTATGTTTTAGCTACAATTCTACCACTAAGGGAAAATATGCATTTATTATGTTTTTATAATGTTTATCTATTTTGAGAAGAGTGAGCGGGCACGTGAGTCAGGGAGGGGCAGAGAGAGAGAGGAGAGAGAGAGAATCCCATGACCTGGGGATCAAGAGTCAGATGTTCACCTGGCTGAGCCATCCAGGTGCCCTGGAAAATATACACTGAAAACTAATCAGGTTAAAAATGCATAATCTATTTTCTTGAAATAGTTGAGAGAGCTTATCATGTCAAAATGTATAAAACAGGAGATTTCATATAAAAAAATGGAAGTACTGACAGAAACTATTTTCAAGGAAGGGGGAGATACTTTGATCTGGGTGAAATGTTTTTTATAATTTTGAACTAAATGTAACCTCTTTAGATTTTAGCAGCCCAAAGTAGGGGAACCTATATAATGTAGTTTTCTGCGGCTGATGAAAGAAATCTAATAAGTGTATCTGTAGAAGAAAAACAGAACAAGCTGACAGTCTGCTTGGGAGGAATCGTACCTGCATGCCCAAGGAAGGGGTGCCAAGCATTCCCCAAAATTCCATTTCATATAAAGCACACTGAACCCCAGTGAGTTCCCTTGGTGTTAACATAGCATCAAAACTCAATCACTCGGGGCGCCTGGGGGCTCAGTCAGTTGAACGTCCGACTTCGGCTCAGGTCATGATCTAGTGGTTGGTTTCTGAGTTTGAGCCCCACGTCGAGCTCTGTGCCGACAGCTTGGAGCCTGGAACCTGCTTTGGATTCTGTGTCTCCCTCTCTCTCTGCCCCTGTCCCGCTCATGCTCTGTCTCTGTCTCTCTCTCTCTCAACATGAGAAAACAATATAAAAAAACTTAAAGGCTCATTTTCAGGGGCAGCTAAGCTAAGTTCTCCACAGCGAGGATCTCTTCAAAGAGCTAGGTAAAATGTGCCTCTAAATTGTTCTCTGCAAATCAAATCGGGAAGCCGCTAAATGTGATTACTTAGAGGTGAGCCCTCTTAGGATGTCTGATGTGCTGAGTCATCTGAACCAAGAACACATCCTCGACTACAACATGTATCCCAACAGAGAGCCCAGCCTTCATTCTTTGGTCTCTTCTTTATTCATTCAACAAATGTTTGCCCTGCACCTGCTTTGAACCAGATGGCAAGCTGTGCACAGGTGCACACGGACCCAGGAGCCCTCAAGATGGATGGCTGTGACAGCCCAGCCAAGGTCATGGTGTGGAGGGAAGAAGAGTCGCTAACGGGTACCAAGCAGACACTCGGTCTCTGGCACGTGCTGCCTCAGTGCATCCTCAGGACAACCTCATGAAGGAAGCGTGAGTGTTCCCATCCTACAAGTGAGGAAACTGAGGCACAGCATGGTTTGGTAAGTTGCTCAAGGTCCAGCAGGCCAGTAACATGCTCAGGGTCCAGCCACTAGTGGGTCCTGAAAGTCTGAGTGCAGAATGCAGACTTTGAGCTGCACTGGAGCCCGGTAGAGAGGGCGGGCTCAGCTCTGTCTCTGTGGTGACAGGAAGAGCTTCCCGGAGAGGATGTCAGCTGTCCCTGAAGGACAGATAGCTGCGCCCCAGGCATTCACACAACGTGAGGGGAATGTGGGCTGGCACATGGGGAGAGTAGATATCAGAACGGAGCACAAGGTGTGAAGGGCTGCAAATGTCAGGAGCCCCCATGATGAGGGGGAGGTGGCTGGGCCGCGCTGAGGCCAGATTTGTGCATTTCAGGAGCAGCCCATCAAAGTCCCCTATGTAACGGGAGCCAACGTAGGGTTATCAATGTCTTTTTTTGTTAAGGAATAAAATAAAAACAAAACCACCATTTTATATTAATGTTATAAAATAATATAAAAATGTGGAAAGGAAATAATCTCAAAATAAAGACCAATCCTTTAACATGAATGCATTGAGCATTTTGTCTTTTAAATCTTACCACACGATTGCATCAAAGAGAACGAAATACTTGTGAATAAGTTTTACCAAGGAGGTGGAAGACTTGTATTCTGAAAACTGTAACACTTTGAAATAAATTGAAGACAACACAAATAAATGGAAAGATATTACATGCTCATGGTCTGGAAGAATTAATATTGTTGAAGTGTCAATACTACCCAAGATAGCCTACAGATTCAATGTAATTACTTTGAAAATATCAAGTAGTTTTCACCGAATTAAAACAAAGAATCCTAAAATTTGTATGGAACCATAAAAGACCCCGAAGAGCCAAAACAATCTTGAGAATTAAAAACAAAACTGGAGGCATCACAATTCCAGACTTCAAGCTGTGTGACAAAGCTGCAGTGATCAAAACGGTATGGAACTGGCACAAAAAACAGACACCTATATCAATGGGACAGAATACAGAGCCCAGAAAGAAACCCATATTTATATGGTCAATTAATCTGACAAAGGAGCAAAGAATATCCAATGGGAAAGAGTCTCTTCAATGACCGGTGTTGAGAGAACTGGACAGCAATGTGCCAGAGAATGACCCTGGAGCAGTCAAGGTCCACCACCCACAAGAACAAACCTGAAGTGGATTAAAGACATGAACGTAAGACCCGAAACTATTAAAGTCCTAGAAGAAAACACAGGCAATAAGCTCTGTGACTTCAGTTTCAGCAACATGCTTCTGGACCAGTCTCCTCAGGCAGAGGCAAGTGAATCTCAAATTAACAAGTGGGACCTCTCCAAACTCAAAGCTTCTGCCCAGCAGGGGAACCATCAACAAAGGGAAAATAATGAGAGAAGATAATTGCAAAACATACATCCAAATAAAGATAAATAATCAAAATATGTAAAGAACTTAGAACACTTACTAGACAAAAATCAGTCCAATTTAATAATGGGCAGAGGACATGAACAGACACTTTCCAAAGAAGACATCCAGATGCGACAGACCCATGACAAGATACTCAACATCACTCATCATCAGGGAAACACAAATCAAAACCACACTGAGATACCACCTCACACCTGTCAGAGTGGCTACAATTAACAACTCAGGAACCAACAGATGCTAGCAAGGGAGTGGAGAAAGGGGAACGCTCTTGCACTGTTGGTGGGAATGCAAACTGGTGTGGCCGCTCTGGAGAACAGCATGGAGGTTTCTCAAAAAGTTAAAAATAGAGCTACCAGTGTGATCCAGTAATTCTACTTCTGGGTATTTATTTGAAGAAAATGAAAGCACCAATTTGAAAAGGCGCATGCACCCCTATGTATAGTACAGCAGTATCTACAATAGTAAAGCTGTGGAAGCAGCCTGAGTGCCCACCAGCAGATGAATGGGTAAAGGAGATGTGGTGTGTGTGCAGTGGAATCTTCTCCAGTCATAAGGAAGAGATCAACCCTGCCATTGTGACAACACGGATGGACTCAGTGGGTATGGTGCTCAGAGAAAGACAAAGACCATCTGTTGCCATTTGCATACGGAATCCAAAAAAACAAAGGAACAAACAAAACAGACACAAAAAGTAACGCAAACACAGGGAGCAAACTGGTGGTTCCCAGAGGGGAGGCGGGTGCAGAGGGGGTGAAATCAGTGACGGGGATGAAGAGCTACAAAGTTCCAGCTACGACATAAGCAAATCATGGGGGTGGAAAGTCCAGCACAGGGAACACGGTCAGCAATACTGTAATCACCTCGTGTGGTGACAAGACAGTGACGGAACTTTCTGTGGGCATAATTTCATAAAGTACACGAGTACTGAACCACGGTGATGTGCACTTGAAACTACCAGGATATCCTATGTCCGTTACGTGTCCATAAAAAACCGATCACTCAGTCTCCCCACAGCGCCCTGGTTTCTGCATCTGCTACAGGCCGGTGAAAGATCTGTTACAGGTGGCCCAGGTCCTGACCGGGGCGGGACGCTGCTGCCGGAAGCAATGTGCCGTGCAGGGGAGTGAGGGGCTCATCAAAACTGGATTGCTGTCGTGGGCCGGACTGTGGCCCCTGAACTCATGTGTGGAAGCTCTCACCGCAGGACCTCGGAACGAGACTGTATTTGCAGACGGAGCCTTGACAGAGGTGACTTGGGTCAGAGGAGGCTGTTCACGTGGCTCCAGTCCAACTGCTGTCCTTCTATCAAGAGGAGGAGGCTCAGCACACTGAGAGACCAAGGACACACGAGGACGAAGGAAAGACCAAGTGAGGACACAGGGCAGGAGGTGTCCACTCGCCCAGGAGAGAGGCCCCAGGAGGACTCAAGCCCGCCCACGCCAGGATCCCCGACTTCCTGCCACGGGAGTAAATGTCTGTTGTCTAAACCACCCAGTCCATCGTCTTAGCCCATTCGGGTGGCCAGACACACACCACAAACCGGGGGGCTCATAAACAGGGGCATCACAGGGCTGGAGGCTGGGAATCCCACGTCAAGTGCTGGCACGTTCCCTGTCTGCTGAGACTTGCTTTCCGGGTCACGGACGGGGTCTCCTCCTTGTCTTCAAGTGGGGCGGGGGTGGGGGGCGGCTGAGGGGGCTCCGGGGGGCTCTTACAAAAGCGCTAAACCCACCATGAGGGCTCCACCCTCATGCTGTTATCATGTCCCAGAGGCCCGAGCTCCTTTGACCATCACATTGGGGTTAGATTCCAACATACGAATGGGGGGCCACGGGGTCAGTTCACGGCATGTGGCACCTCATCATGGCAGCCTGGAAACTAACGTGGCCAACCCACGTCACGTAAGTAACTGCAGCTGTGACAAGAGGAGAGCACATGTGGTCCCAACGAGCTCCCTTGTTCCTTGTTCCTATGGTCACCACCGCCAGACACAGGAGCCGGCACCTCTAACGCCCCACGACTAGCGCTTCCTCATTCACGTGACTTTTGCAGGAACCGAGTGGCATAAAAATGGACGTGTGCTGAAACATGCGGGAAACGTTTCTAAATACAAGGTCGCTTGTCCCTACTGTGTTGCCCTCACTCCGGCCACGGCCTGCAGGGAGCTACGGACGCTGACCATCTGGGAAACGGTACTTGTGCCAAGCAGGGTGAGGCATGTGAACACACGTGGAGCTGGAACCCAGTCCCTTGGCCACGAGCTTGAGGACGAAGCACACGATTTTGTGCCCAGTGCACAGAGAGACCTCAAACAGCAGTTCCCCTCTCCACGACAGCATCCAACACCCCTCTTCAGGCACAGCTGCTCATAAAACGTAGATGTGCCGAAATCCTTGCCTTGGGATAAGCCAGGCATGTGGTGGGTGTTCAGTAAGGGGTTAACTTGGCAGGTCCGGGAGCTCCAACCCCACATGCTCCAGAGAAAGGGGTGGCCCTTTACGGCTCCTGGGAGTCAGCCTCTGAGCCCTTGAAACGTCCTGCCCGGTCAGAGCGTCTGTGTTTATCTGGGACTGGGCTGCACTAGATCCTTGATGCTGACAGTGTGATTTATGGTGAATGCCTATTTTTGTTTGCCTGGGCCCCGGGCCACGCGGTGCCTGTTTGACCTCTGGGGCTGGAGGTGGGGTATCTGGGTCAGTCACATGAGTGCCCCGTGCCTTCGTGACCGGCCCCCCAGCAAAGCCCCGCACACGAGCCGGGTGAGCCCCCATGGGCAGTACGCTGTACGTGTCCCTCAGGGCTGGTGCTGGACAGTTACGTGCCGTGGCTGCACCGGCCCCCGTGTCATCTGGGCTCTGCCCTGTGCAGAGGTTAACGGTTACCCTTTTGCTGATAAAACGTAACTAGGCACCTAACAGTTTTTCTGGGTCCTTCTAGAGAATCATTGAACCTGAGGGTGGTCCTAGGACACGTGAATAATAAATACGCTATCATCTACCAAGAACTGGTCAAGGTCTATGTCTCAGTTCAAGGAACATGAGGAAAAAGTAGAAAAACGAATGTGGTAAGAACAGATTTCTCAATACTCTGTGAGCTCCTCAGTGTGAATGCGTGCCAAAACCTGACATTTAAAGGAAAAGAAGGAGCAGCTGGGCCCTCAGCACCTGTTTTCCCATCTCAATTTCAGAGCTAAGGCGGCACTTAGGAAGTAGCTCAGGATAAATGCGTGCAGGAGGAAAGAGTCGCGAACGGTATTTACACTATTGCTGTCCCTTCATCCACGGCGGAGAAATGCCACATACAGAGTGGATGACACTAGCTGGCATTTCAACAAATATGATGTGTTTTACAGGCTCGCTAATTTCCACCGTGAAGCTCCATTTGGTCACTTTGGCTAATGAGAGGACAGGGAAATAAAGCTAGAGAGGAGCGACCTCGTCTCAAAGTTCAGCGTTCCTCAGTGAAGAGACGCTGGCTGAAATTCTAGCACAGCCTGGAATCCACCTTTCTGTACTTGTGCATATCAGGAAGCAAACCTAATGCTGAAGCTCCAAACATGCCAGCCTATCTGAAAAAAAAAAAAAAAATGCGACACAAAACCACAATAGAAAAAACAAAAAACCCCTGAAAACTCAATTTCATTTCACTCATCAACGCCTGAAAATCACATACCAGGTAGCGTGGTCCTCAGTCACAGTCCCAACTTCCGAGCGGGATTATCTTTTATCTTTTTTTTTAAATGTTTATTTATTTTTGAGACAGAGAGAGACAGAGCGTGAACGGGGGAGGGTCAGAGAGAGAGGGAGACACAGAATCTGAAGCAGGCTCCAGGCTCTGAGCCATCAGCCCAGAGCCCGACGCGGGGCTCGAACTCACGGACCGCGAGATCATGACCTGAGCCGAAGTCGGACGCTCAACCGACTGAGCCACCCAGGCGCCCCTCTTTTATCTTATTTTTTTTATTTTTTTAAAAAAAATTTTTTTTTTCAACGTTTTTTATTTATTTTTGGGACAGAGAGAGACAGAGCATGAACGGGGGAGGGACAGAGAGAGAGGGAGACACAGAATTGGAAACAGGCTCCAGGCTCCGAGCCATCAGCCCAGAGCCTGACGCGGGGCTCGAACTCACGGACCGTGAGATCATGACCTGAGCCGAAGTCGGACACTCAACCGACTGAGCCACCCAGGCGCCCCTCTTTTATCTTATTTTTTTTAAGTGAGAATTGTGAACATGTACAGTGTACAACACGACGTTCTGAGGGCCACACACAGTGGAATGATTCCCGCGGCCAAACGAATTCATGGCTCCTGTCCTCACGGTCAACCGCGTGCGTCCTGAGAGCACCTGAGGCCTGCTCTCCCACTAAGTTCCAGTATTCAATAGGGTATCGTTCACCATGGTCACCGTGCCCTGCAGGAGGTCCGGGACTGACTCCTCCCCCACGGCTTTGTCCCCTTTGGCCAGCGCCTCCCCCCCGGTCATCACTGTTCTATGCTCTGTCTCCATGTATCTGACCCTTTCAGAATCCACATGTCAGTGAGATCCTGCAGCTTTTTTCCTTCTCTGAGTGATGCATCTCACTCAGCATAAGGTCCTCCGGGTTCATCCGTATTGTTGCAAATGGCGAGATTTCTTTTTTATGGCTGGGTAATATTCCATTTTATATAACAGTTTCTTGTCTTTGACCACTTGCTTTTCTCCATTCAGGCAGGAACGTGTTTTCTTCTGTCGATGCCCAGTCTGTGAAAGCAGGGACCACCTTGGCGGACACTTAGTGAGTTGTGGGATCCATTCGCCCCACCTCGTGTTGCCATCTTGAGTCCGTAGAGGAGCCCGATGGCTGCACGACGGGCCCACGGGACCGTCCACCAAATACTCACCGAGCACCGACAACATGCCGGGTGCGTGCTGGGCTGTAGGGAAATGGGAAAAGACCCTCGTCCTCCCCCCGCCCATCCCAAGCTTGCGTCCTGTCTGAAAGAAATTGGGACGCTGATGGGGAACCAGGTAGCTAGGTGGGCGAGTGCTAATTTTTAAAATTTATATTGGGAGAGCTAGAGATCCTCGTAGGTGGAGCTGAGCCATGTCTGCTCTTGACCCCATGCTTCCGCTGCCCAAAATCAACCCGTGAGTGTGAGGTCTGGCCTTCAGCCCCTGCTCTGGCTGCCCTACTGGAGCGCCTCACTCACAATGGCTGCACTTTCTGCCGATGCTTCTCCTTTGTGGTCTCAGCTCCCTTTCACAGGCAGTGAGGTCACTGAGTAGGACGAAACAATTTTACGAAAGTTAATTAATTGCAAGGATCAGTTTGGTTAAGAGAAAATGCTCACGAAACTGTGTAACTTATCATTATTTCGTTGTTGCTACTCCCAGCGCTCGCCATGCAAACGGCCACGCATTTTCAGCCCAGCTCCCAGCACGTCCGAGTCCTTCCTGCATGACGCTGGCCTTGCCACTGCCTCAGTCCACACCCGCAGCGTGCAGTATTATTCCAGGACCACCTCAGTGAACAACCCCAAGGGATGATAGCCACAGCATGTTGGTAAATGGCCCCTGGTTAGCACACCTTGTTCACGTACCCTGAAGCGGTTACAAGATGAGCCACTGAGGGCCACCCTGATTCACCTTTGCTTCTCTGGGAGTTCTCCTGGTCAGGCCTGGGCTATCGGATGGCCTGTGTGTCCATATTTACCTGCAAGCTTCTGGGAATGAGCACATGGCATAAATTCTTTTAAAAGGTCAGCGATACTCATTCTCCCCGTCTGCGCTTTCTGAGATGCACTTTAACTAATATAGCAAGCCTATCCTGTTTGCAGAGCTGCTGACAGCAGAATCCTGTTTAATACACCTATGTGTATTGCAGAGAAGAGTGATTCAGGAAGACAGTGTTCAATTACAATTTGGCTACAAAGTATTTTTGCGTAAGAACAATCTAACAAAATTAAATGTACCGTAAAAGGAAAATGTGCCAAAAGAATTAAACAGAGCTCTCCTGGAAAATGCTCGTGGATGCAAAAGGCATTTAATTTTTTACACAAAAAGGAGAATATTAAAGACTTACTTTGTAAACACCTCTGGATGTTATCGTGTCTGCACCTCAGGAGTCTGGGTGCTTTTCCATCGTTACTTTAAACCAGCTAACATGACATTGCTTATGCAGCTTCCTGCAAATACATAATCTGTCACTGAATCATGGGATCCCAGAAGATAAAAAATAGGTTCTACTTCTTATCGATGATCACAACCTCTTCTACAGAATTCCTTCCAACAGTGCTGAGAGATTAAGTTCCCTATTTTCCAAAGCACTGAGCCAAAGAGGCACATGCTCGTGGGGAAGAGCACTCTGAGCTCAGGCTCACTGTATTCACAGCGTCCCCGTCACCTGTGGATGGCCTTGTCACTTAACTCCCTGAGACTCAGGATTCTCATACACCAAGGGAAGGTGACAGTGTCTTCCTCCTAAGGTCGTGAGAAGCATTAGATGAGATAATGCGTGCGAAGCTCCTCTTAGGGGTTCTGTATCAGTAAAACAGACAAAATTGTGTGCGCTGAGCCCTGAAGAGTACACGTGTCTTCATGAAGCCTGGCTCATGGCAGGGGCCTCCACACAGAGCTGACATTCTAGAGCTGATCCCTGAAAGACTCCTTTCACCAAAGTCTCCAGGTCCCTGGAGGCCGGTCTCCAGCACACCTTCTTCTCCTGTTTCCGATGCGGACGGAATGGCTCCCTCATCCTGATATCTCGGTGCCCCCCTTATCACGTCCTCGTGGGGCGGACCCTGTTTTGTGGTCTATTGAGGTTTCCAGGCCCCCCCGGCTGGACTGGATGCTCTTCACGCTGCACGGATGTCAGATTTTACTCCGTTTGCTTGGCCTTCGGTCTGTTTGTTCAGATTTCTTGAATCGGGATACAATGAACGTGTTACAAAGTGCGCTCCTTCAGGGTGTGCGATTCAGCAGTTTCAGTGTATTCCCGAAGCTGTGCTAACGACCACTGTGTGGGTCGAGCATGTCTGCCTTGACCCTAAGGTAGCTCTGCACCTGTTACCCATTACCCCTCACCCCAGCCTGCCCCAGACCCTGAGGGGTTTGTCCGTCTCATGTAAATGGAATCACACAGTTTGTAGACTCTCAGGCCTGGCTTCTTGCTCTCAGCAAAAGATTTTCAGTGTTCGTCCACGGTGTCACGTGAGTAAGAACCTCGGTCCTTCCTTGGCTGAACAGCATTTCGCTGTGTGGATATGCCTCATGTGTTCATCTGTTCGTCAGTCCGTGGTGTTTGAGTGTTCCCGCTTCACGGCTACTACAAACAACTACAAACACCGCGTTCGTGCACAGACGTGTTTTCAATTCCGCTGCGTGTGTACCTAGAATTGGAGTTGCCCGGTGACAGTAACTCCATGTCTGACTTTCCGAGGAATTGCCACACTGCTCCTCAAGGTGCCTGCATCATCCTGCGCTCTGGTCAGAATGCGGGCGAGGGCTCCGGTTCCTCCCCATCACCGTTTGTTGCTGTGTTTGCAATCACAGCCACGCTAGGTGAGCGTGAAACCGTGCCTCGCGGTTCTGACTCGGATCTCTCCGATGACCGATCACGCTGACCTTGTTTTCATGTGCCCACTGGTCATTTGTGTATCGTCTTTTCGAGAAATGTTTATTTCAATTCTCTGTCCACTTCTAAATTGGGCGGTCTTTCTTGTTGGGTTGTATAACTCTTTATATATCCTAGATAAAGGGTCTCACACCATATACCGTTTGCAAATATTTCCTACGTTCCGTGGCTTATCTTTTCATGTTCCTGATGGATGATGTCCTTTGAAGCACAGATTTTAATTCTGAATCTTTGGTTTTTGTGTGTCTGTGTCATTTGTCATATTTAAGAAATCATGGCCTATCCAAGGTCACAAAAGTTTACAGCTACTTTTTCTCACAGGAGTTTTCTAGTTTTCTCTCTTAGATTTAGATCTCCGATCCATTTTGAGTTAATTCGGGCATACAGTGTGAGGTAGGCCCCGTTTGCCCCCATACACCTGACAATACTTCATACAGGGCCAGCACACCGGAGTTTCTCATTCTTGTTTGTGGAATAAACGTGCATGCATGAAAACATAAAGAAGCACAGAGTCAGTTTTCATGAGATCTGTGATATGTTTTAAATAGCTTAACTGACTTAGGTTTTTGAGAGTTTAGAACAGAAAACACACGGATCCAAATTCACTGTTGATGCATAATTGCGTTTCCTCCCGGTAAGCCGGTCCATAAGTGAACCGACACTGATGAGACGCTTGCTTAGCACCGGACAGAAGAAGCTTCCTCTGATGATTCAGCCTCACAGACGCCCTTGAGCGAGGTGATGTCACTCCCATTTTCTGGGTGGCGGTGAAGGGAAGTTGAAGTACTTCCTCCGTGCCTTAAAAGTCGAACACACACCCAGGCATCTCTGGCAACAAGGGCAGGAACAAAAGGCTGCTCTTTTACTAAGCCCTTGTCATCTTCTCAAGTCCCTCCGTCTTAAAGCTGAGGGCGAGTGTTCGCAACCCCATGCCAGGAATCGGGGAAACCCGGGTTCACCACAGGCACGTGACTGATGGCCTTGAACACACGGACGGCAGGAAAAAGGAGTCTGAAAGGCGATCGGCCTAAACGCCAGCGATGCTCGGGACGGTGGCCTGCACCAGGCAGGGGGCTGTCCCCTCCTGTGGGCACCCGTCACAGCACCGTCATCTGTGAGCACAGCTCCCCCCAGGGGTGTGCACTGGGCACGTGGCAGCCCCAGGGCCCGAGACACACGGAGTGACCCCAGTGCTCGTTCTAGGGGGCGGCGTCACGAGGGAGGGTCTGGGCACACGGTAGCTGCAAGTGGGAGTGTCTAAATCAAGTGGTCCGAAGGCATTTTTATCCCGGAAGGAATTCGCGTTGAGAATCCTTCGCGTCTCTGCTGCCTTCGGTCTACACGTTTCAGTTTAATGGTGTATCGTCTCCTGGAGAACAAGCCAAAGGCGCCTTTCAGTTTGTTGTGAGGTAGGAGGTGGCCTGTGAGAGGGGAGGTGACCTGAGAGACGGGAGGTGACCTGTGGGGTAGAAGGTGACCTGTGAAGTAGGAGGTGACCTGTGAGACGGGGTGACCTCTGAGGTAGGAGAACCTGTGAGATGGGAGGTGACCTGAGAGACAGGAGGTGACCTGAGAGGTAGGAGGTGACCTGTCACATGGGAGGTGACCTGTGAGGTAGGAGATGACCTGAGAGACAGGAGGTGACCTGAGAGACAGGAGGTGACCTGAGAGGTAGGAGGTGACCTGTGAGACGGGAGGTGACCTGAGAGACAGGAGGTGACCTGAGAGGTAGGAGGTGACCTGTCACATGGGAGGTGACCTGTGAGGTAGGAGATGACCTGAGAGACAGGAGGTGACCTGAGAGGCAGGAGGTGACCTGTGAGGTAGGAGGTGACCTGTGAGACGGGAGGTGACCTGTGGTTTCATCCTGGTGCAGTTCCCCCCAGAAAGGGGGTGAGACGGCGCAGCCCAGCGAGCTCCCGTAGCAGCACGGTGAGGACGGCAGGGGACGGCAGGGGACGGCAGGGGACGGCAGGGGACGGGAGGGGCAGGGAGCCTCTCCAGCTCCACCCAGGCCTACCTCCCCTGCCCACATGCTCGTACTCACCACCCTGGCCCCGCATTTTGCCTTCAGCTCTTCTCTGCAACTTCTGTCTCCACTCACACGGGTGGAAACCGGAGCCGCCTCTCAAGCCACACGGCCGCCCAGACAGGACCTGCAGCCCGCCCGGCCGCCTGGACCGCTGGCGCGGAACCCCGGACGCCTGCCGTTACGTACGATGACGAGGATCCCTTCAAATCAGAGGAACCCGTCCCCCTTGTCTGGGGTTCGCGCCCTGGGAGTTATTCCCGGGACTCCCTCATTGGCCGCGAAGAGCTCCCTCTGAGCGACAGACGAGTCACCTGCTGCGGTTTCACCTACGACTCACCAAGGAGCCAGCACATGCCTGGGCGCGTCACCCGAAAATGCCGGGGGCTATCGGAAACGATGCCTCTCCCTGCACCCACGCCGGCCGGGTGCCGTGGCTCTGCTGACCGCCACCAGGGCTGCAGGCTTTGCGGGTCTCTAACCCTGTCGTGGAGCGGGCCCAGCCGTGCTCCCAGGGCGTGGCACCAAAACTCCTTTTTTTCGTAACGAACGAATGAGTGAATAGACGGGGAACTCAACGTGCCTCCTGGGTCAGACTGACTCCCGTTTCTTCCGCGGTGAGGTGTCGCGACAGCAACAGACCACGGCCTCCCCTTCCTGCTGCGGCGACTGTCAGGACCAGGTAGGTCTCTGGTTTCCCACGAGGCTGCTGGCCTTTGTCATAAAGATTCCCCCCCCCCCCCCGTGTTACATTGGGCGCATGATGGAAATGTGGTGGCTTCTGAAAATCGTTCTTCTCTAGGAGAGCTTTCAACATTTAAGTGCAAATAATATTTAAAAGAAAGGGAGAGCAAAATTTACATTCCCATTCGGGAGAGGCCGTGCTATTTTCCCCATTTCCGCTATGTTTCTGGAACTAAGGCAAGGAAAACAGAAATAAAAAGAAAACAAAGCAAACCGAAGAAAGCAGCGGTGAGGCGCATTACCGGCCAGGTGGCCGTGGCTTTGTCACTCCCGGGGCCTGTTAAAAAGGGGACCGCAGACCCCAGGCAGTGCTACGTATCCCGAGAGTCCAAACCAGGGGAGGATGCTCCATTCCTGTTCCACGTGCAGCTTCAGCCCCTCCCCAACCCCTTGCCCAAGCGCAGTTTTCCCGGGTCAGTCGGGACCCTTTCTCGGCCCACTGAGTCTGCCCGTGGGTCCCCACCGTCCTCCAAAGCTTGGTGAGGTCACCACAGGGCAAGACCCCTTGCTCCTCCCCCAAGGGGCAGCATCCGAGCCCGGAACATTTTCTCTTGCTAATGACTTTCCTGCACCCCCCGCCACTGCCCCGCCCCGTAAAATCCTTCCACTCGGTAGTCCCGGAGCCCCTCACATGTTGGCCGGGGGCTGCCGATTCATGAACCACGTATAAAGCCGGCTCTGTTTGTGAGGTTTTTTGTAATTTAATGACTGGAGGGTGAAGGGCACTCCTGACATGGCTGCAGACACGAGTCAAAGCTTCTTCACCTCCCGGGCATGTCCCTGAATTTTCTAGCAATTGCGCATTACTCGCATTTTACACACTTGAGAGAAGAGCTCGGAGTGCTGGTGGGCCCCAATCCTAGGTCCCCACACTTCTTCCCAAGGGCCGGGTGCAAGAAAGCACTTAGTGTGCACCGTCGGGAACACTGTGGCCCCGCCCGTCAACCCTCCCCTGGGGCTCAGGACGTGCGGCCACCACCACTGTCACCATCTCCCTCCTCTGCCGCCAGCCCTTGACCCCAGCAGCCACCGGCTACCACGCCCCGACCGCCGAGGACTGGCCGGGACCCCCACGAACAGCTCGTTCTCAGCACAGCCCCATCAGTGCTGGGCAGTCAGTGACCCCTCCATGTCGGGATGGCTGCACGAGGCTCTGGAAAGCTTCAGTGAGTTGCTCAGGGTCATTTTTTTTTTTTGTTAAAACCATGTTTTTCTGACTGTAGAATCTACACTTTTTAATGACACTACAAATTTTGACGCTGCAAGAAGATAAGAGAGACGGTATCCCTACGAAGCAAGCAGATGCCAGCACCTAGTGGCTCATAAAGAAGAGTGAGAGCCCATCACCCTCCACATCAGCTTTGAGGCCACTGTGGCCATCACCTCCTTCAGGGGCTGGCTCAGAGGTCTCCGTGTCATGCCTGCAGGGTTCCGGGCTGCTCCAGACCCGGAGAGGTGCAGAAGCGGGGAAGGGGGCGGCGGTGGGGTAGCTGCTGGGTGCACAGGGCCCCATGGGGACTGTCAGCCAGTGACAGGATGGGCTGGACCGAGTGCAATCTCCCCTCCCTGGGCATACTTGGCCTGGAGAAGCGTCCAGAATAAAGGTGTCCAACAGGAAGCTGTCCACACAGCAGACGTCTGTCTGACTCTGCACCTATCACTGGAAACTATGTGTTCCCACTGTCTTCCTTCTCCCACCTCCCTCTCCCCAGAGGGATGAGCACCTCAGAGCTCAGCTGATTCTCTGTTCCCACACCAACACTGAGCCGGTGTCTTCAAAAGAAGTCTGGACAATAAGAACAGCAGTGACATGCTTGGAGTCTGTCCTTTGATGCTGGGAACACGTCCTCCAAGAGGAGCAGGAGTCAGCCCAACTTTATCCCCCGGGCACGGAGGCAGAAGGGCTCGGTGCCCTCAGGGTCTGGGATCTGGCTTCTGGAATCGTCCCGGAGCATGGGGGCAGAAGAGCCGGATCACAGGACAGGAGACCGGCAGCATCGCTTGGGGTTCAGGGGTCACTTTATAGGTGACGTTTCTTCCCCAGAGGCTTGTTCATCAGGAGCTCGTGTGGGACTCTCCCAGCAGCTACAATCCTGCTCCTGACGATGCTCTGTGTGCATCAGTCACTTGAGGTTCCCTCCTTCTGGGAGCCTGAGTAAGAAATCATGTTCTGTGGGTCACCTTTGACTTTCAGGAGTACTGGGTTTTCCTTCTTTCTCTAGTCTACTTTCTGCTGAGCACTTACCCTAATTTCTGTAACACTGGCACGGTCTTCTCCAGGACCCTGGGCCCCATTGGCAGCAAGCACACAGAGTTCGTCTCCCCGTGTACGTGTTTACGTGTGCTCGGTCCATTCTGGGCTCTCCCTCAGGGGCCCGGGGTGATGCTGCAGGAAAAAGACCAAGCCTCGTCCTCAGAGGAGCGTGACCCATGGCCTGGCTCCCTCCTATTTCCTTTCTTTTCTTTCCATTCCTCCAGTTTTCTGATCTGAAACTGGTTTTCTTTCACCCTAAGAAATCCTTTCTGGAACAAGACAGGATGAAAACAAACGGGGCAACAGAGCACACAAGGAACCCCGGGGCTCGCGAGCATGGCGCGTGCCCCCCACGGGCACTGCGTCTCCCTCCTGGTTGCTCAGCAACTGCTTCTTCTACTCCGTCTACCAGGTTCCTGCTCATCCAACGAGACAAGCCATGAGCGTCTCGCTCTGCCACACCTTCTGTCCCGGAAGCTCAGGTCTCGCCTTCTTATGGCCCCGGGCACATACGGTTCTTACGGCCCCGGGCACACCTCTCTGTGACAGCACATTTTAGGCGGCATCATGACAGTTCACGGACCACCTGTGTCTCCAGGTGAAGCACGATGTCCTCTCCGCTCTGGCCCTCCGAGTGTCCCGTTAAGGTGGGTCAGAGGGGCCACACGCCACACTACAACTGCTTGTCCGTGCCCGAGAAATCCACAAGTCTTCTGGGCGAGGGGCTCCCACGCATAGACACGTCATTCTGTGGTCCCGAGGACTGGCTGTTCCTTCAGATTTGCCCCACATGGGAGACACCTCAGCACTAGCCAGAATCTACCCGGAAGCTCAGAAGATTTCTGCCTTTTCAAAGTTTAGTGAAGCATCTGCGAAGTCTGGGTCCTGGGACTCCATCTGATGGGAGCGTGGGGGTGGGAGGGGCAAGCCAATGCCCTACAGCAAAGCGAGGAGAAGGCTGAGGGGACAGGGGACACAGGGAGGCACAGGACAGAAAGGGACATGGGACAGGAGGGGACACAGGGAGGCACAAGAGTAGACAAGATGGGACAGAGAATCAAGGAGGAGAAGGCAGAGAAGCAAGAAGGGGACGCAGTTCACGAGGCATCTTTAGCGCCCCTTTTCTCTACAACCTGTGAACACACGGTCCATTTCAGACCACTGCTCCCCGGCAGTGAGGGCATCGGCTCTGGTCCGGAGGCAGAACAGGCAGCCAGCAAGGGCGCCGAGGAAGCCACGAATTTCAGACTGCACATGACGTGGACGAGTCTGTAGGAAGCAGCACAGGGGACTCGGCGCAATGTCTCACACACACGTGTCCGCACGCTTTCTCACCGGAAAGCCACTTCCTGGCCGTACTTTTAACGACTGAGCACAGCAATCAAGTAAAAATGGCGAACTCACGGCAGGCCTGTGTGCCATGTCCTCAGAGAAAATGTAATTTTATCCCCGGAAAGTCTCCACATTTGGATGCAGAGTTTGCAGATGTGGTCGAGGGGGCGGGAGGTGAAGGAAGGGCGCCTGGTGAGTCCTGAGTCCTGCCGGTGTGAGCGGCTCGGCAGCTCCACGGCTTTCTTAGCGGAAACAACGTGGGTTTGCAGCTGGAAAGCTGCCGGCTTTTCTCATGGGCAAACTCTTCCTTTGGTTCAGCTTGGTGGCTTGTAAGGCAGCCCGTGGGAATTTGCAGAGCAACACCACGGAGCCCCGTGCTTCTGACCCTGGCACCATGCTCAGCGAAGTCGCCTCCCGCAGGTGCAGCTCCCTAGGCGGGCACGGGCCACAGGTGCCCGGGGCCGGCGTGGCGCACAGGACACCCATGCCGAAGGTGCCTCGGGACGCGGCCTCAACCCACGGGCCCCCGGGCCCCCTTCGCGGAAGGAACCGTTTCCGGCGGTCGTGCTGACCGCTCACTGACAGCACGCCAGCCTCTGCAGCTTCCACAGCCCCGGGGGGCCAAGTTCGCGGACGGGAGGCAGGAGGACTGGGTCCTGTGTCGCCCGCGTGGCTGTGGAGTCTGGGCTGAAAAGTCCTCACTCTGGTCTCCCCTGCTCTCAAAGGGAGTCCAGGCTGACCTCGGCTGGGGCAGGAGGGGCGCCCGAGACTGGATTTATGCCGAGGGCCACAGACGCGGTTCACATTCCCCTGTAGTGCCGCGAACACACCCACTCTCCAGCCTGACAGCCTCGCCTCCTGCCTGTTCCACCTCACGTCACGATGTCCACTCCGTGGCGGGTCCCCGACGGGGCTGATGACACATCTGGACGGCAGGTAGGCCATGGGGGCATCACGCAGGGAGGAAGAGAGGCCCCACCCGTGGCTGGACGACGAGGCAGGCGGGAAACCCCAGGCGCACAGACGATGCCCTGCGCGCTCCGGGACCCCAGTGCACACGCCTGGCTCCCTTCTGACACCCGGGCCAGGCGGTGAAGCCACAGCCGGCCGTGTCGTATCGTGGCAGGTCAGCCTGGCTGTGCTTTCCTGGTCCAAGCAGAGCCACGTGAGCACGCGTGTTCAGGTGTGGACGTGCTCGTGCCCTGACACACGCACACGCTCCTACATGCATCTGAGTAGCGCCACGCCCCCCGGTCATGTTTCCACATGCTGCGCCAGCGTGCCCACGGAAGAGTCTCTCCTGGTGAATGATCACTGAAGCCACGATGTTCTACCTGCTGGGAAGCCTTCCTGTGGCTTTTACAGCAATTCTTTCCGTATGGCGGCACGTGTCCAGGGCTCAGCGCCCTTTCTCTGTCCCCGTAAAAACCTGAGCGCCCTGTCCTGACCCCAACCCTGTCTTCCCTGACGCAATGCCTTCCTCTTTCTGAGGCTGCCAGGAAACATACACAAAAAGGCTTTCTTTGTTGGGTGGCTCCGGGGTCCTGGGCAGAGGGAGGGAGCTTCTAGCACGTTCCTGCCCCGATGAAAGTTCTCCGTAACAGTGCACTGACTGACTGAGGGTCTTCTCCACCCACGCTCACTGGTTCTGCAAGGGCTGAATACTGTGTGTGGACAGCACCACCAGGATGCCGGGTCTGCTGGGATCCGGGAGGCCAGGCCCCCCGCGATTCCAGGGCTCCGTGTCCTGGGTCTGCACAGTCCGCATCTTAAACACACACCTTTGTCCCGTGAGGTTAGCCGGAGTTTTGTTCCAACACAAATGCAACCGCATGACCCTTCCCCCACCTCCCGCTGGGCCCCCCCCTTGGCTGTGTGTGTCCCTGCCCTTCCCACCTGGGCCGCAGGGCATGCTCCCGGCAGTCCCTACTGGTCAGGCTAGCTGTCCCCTCACGTGGCTGTGACTCTCCTAGAACACACACTCTATGCAGGAATTTGGATGAAGGCCCGCCGCTCTCTCAGGCAGGAGCCTCCACGGGCAGGGACCACGGCTCCTGTGCATCCCGTGTCCTCGGGACCTCCCGGGATGCATCTGCTCAAGAGCAGGATGGGAACACTCACTGCAGCACGAGCTCGGCGCACGTGATCTGCCGGCACTGCCGTGAGCCGTGGCCTTCAGGAGCCCCGGCCAGGGACCTGCTTCATGAATCCGTGGCAGTGGACACGCCTTATTAATATAAAGTGGCCATGCGTGGAGCGATCGTGGGGAGCACAGCCGTGCTTAGATTGTGTGTGAAGTGCCCACTGCCTGGACCCTCATCACGGACTCACTCTGAGTGGCTGCCTTTACCACCTCTCGCCTTCTCCCCAGAGACCTCACCGCTCTGTGCAGCCAAAATGGACATTTTGCCCCAGATTCAACCCTGAGTCTGCACACCCTTCTCATCTGCAACAGTTGAGGATTTGTCCGAAGAATGCGGCACTGCCGTGACTTTGCCCAATACCCTGTGGGAGCCCCTGCCGGTCCCCAGATTCTGGCCGCACCCCTAGCGGGTCCACACCTGCGCCTCAGGCCAGCCTCAGAGGCCCCTGGGGCCCACACACAAAGGCTGGGTCCTTGGAATTGATTTTGACTCTTTGTTTCTTATTTCCAAGCAATTTCATCAAGTTCAACAGATTTAACCCAAAATTAATACCTCAACTTTTTAAATTACTTTTTAAATATTTATTTAGTTTTGACAGGGAGAGAAACAGAGCATGAGCAGGGGAGGGGCACAGAGAGAGAGGGAGACACAGAATCCAAAGCAGGCGTGGGGCTCAAACTCATGAATCTGTGATCATGACCCGAGCCGAAGTCAGATACTTAACCACCCAGGTGCCCCAATACCTCAACTTATTCACAAAATTGATTTTAATATTCCACGTTCCTTTCCATTGCAACCCAGATTACTGCATTCTGCTTTTTAAAAATAGCTCATCGGGGTGCGGCTGATCTATGCAAGACTGTGCATATTTAATACACCCACTGTGATGAGTTTGGACACAGGTATCTGCCCGTGAAGGCATCGCAGCAACTGAGGGAACAGACACGCCCCCATCACCTCAAGTCTCCTCGTGTCCCTGTGCTTCACAAGAGTGTGTGTGCATGCGTGTGCACACGCCTGTGTGCAGTAAGAGATGCTCACATGACACCCGCCCTCCTAACGAGAGTTAAGTGACCAACACGACACTGTTGCCCACAGGCTCCACGCTGTGCGGCCAGCCTGGAGCCCATTCGTCCTGCGTGACTAACGTCCAGCTCACTAGCTTTTCGTGCATTGCCCCCCACCCCTGTGACATCCAAACTTGGTCTCTTGTTCAGACCCAATCATACGTGGCTTGGAGCCAGGGCTGCCGACGGTGATTGCGGGGAGGGCAGGGCCTGTGGGGACAGGCATCTGGGGCACAGACACACACAGATCCTCCCCCGCTCAAGGAGGCAGGGGAGAGCTGGGATGTGCACAAGGAGGGCTCGGGATGAGGCTAAATAAAAGCTACCAGGAAACACTGGCGGCTCTCAGGCCCTGCATGGTCTGACCCCCTCTCCCAGAGGGCACTGCAGTGGCCCAGGAATGCAGCTGCAGATCCCTGCACCTGCAAAGTGCCAGGATGTGATCCGGAAGGTTCCAGAATATTCTGTGACTTCTTTCACGTTAGTTCTGCGTATGGAGACCTGTCTGCTTAAGAGGAGCAGACACCCACTCCTTGAAGGGGTCTCTGTCTACACAGGAGGCATGCTGGGGAATGACCTCAGAGGTGCCTTTGCACCGTGTAAGATGTGACACAACAGCCCCCACGTTCCTGCAGCCGCACTTGACTCAAAGGGCAGTGGGTGTTGCTGCTGGGTGACGGGTGCTTTGGGAAGGAAGGCACTGCTGGGGGTCCTTTTAGGAAAACAGCAACAAGGCTGCCTGATCTCGCCCACGTCTGGAAATTTTCTCCAACCCCAGCTGCTGGCTGCACCAGGCACGGAGCTGGGGTCTTTCTGCAGCCACGGATTCATGCCTGACCACGAACAGCCCTGGGCTGTGGCGAGCCCTGAGACAGTCACTGGTCCGTGCTGCTCAGGGCGTGACAGTGAACAGACTGTCTTACCGAGCACCGCCGGTGCTGTGACAGCAAGGACTTTAAATGCAAGCAGGGTTCACGAACGTGGCAGGACCAATGGACATACCCAGCCACCAGAAAAGGCTCCAGGGGGAAGGAGGAATTGAGAGTTCACCGAGAACGTCGAGGGACGAAGGCAAACTCAACGAGGGGAGAGGAGGAGCAAATACACTGCGGGCTGCAAGCTTCAGAAAGCACCGCTGTGCCTGTCACTGGGTTATGAACAAGGGTGTGATTATCCACCAAGTGGTGAGCCAGCCACGGTGAAGACCAGCTATTCCAGCAGGGGCTCCCTGCAAACGGGCTCCCATCCTGATTCCCAAGTCCCAGGGGTCAGTGTTGCGCGCTGGTGCCCGCTGGCTGCCCAAGCACGACCGTGTCCCTAACTAGTCAGAGACGCATCTCCCCCTGGAGACACATCACTTCACAAGCCAACTGTGGCCACAAATGGCCACAAGGACCTCCAGTGGTGGCGTGGAATAAAGTCACTTCAGGGGAGCCTGTTCTGGCCACGGGAGAACCCGTTGGACACCAGATGGATTAGACCAAGAGGGGGAGGTGGCCATGTTCTACAGCAAGATCACCTCCTTTCTCAAACTCACAAGAAAACGGTCCTTGGGGAGAATACATTTACTCGGCAGAAGCCTTTGTAATCTGGGGGAAAATAATGAGGATGAGACAACATACCCACGTTCTACAGGCACTGGTGGGTGCCTCCTAAGTTCCAGACATCGTTTCGGGTGCTGAGAACACGGCAGCGGAAAAAGTAACACCTGTCCTTTCATGAAACTACCATTCCAATAAGGAATTTAGAAAATTAGCTATGCACCTGCTTGAATATGTGTATGTGTGTGTATACACGCCTGTGTGTACAGGTGACCCCGGAATAACCAACCGCCCCCACCGTGCACTCAAAAATCCATGTACAACTTCCGACTCCCCCCAGACTCAACCACTAATAGCCTGCTGTTGGCTGGAAGCCTTACCAGTCGATAACAAAGTTGATTAACACAAACGTTGTGTGTCGCATGTATCACATATCGTACTCTCACAATAAAGTAAGAGAGAGAGAGGAAAATGTTACTAAGACGATCCTATCAAGGAAGAGAAAATGCATTCATAGTACTGAACTGCATTTATCAAAAAAAACTGGATGTAACCGGACCCACATACTTCACACCCGTGTTGTTCAAGGGTGAATTGATCCCATTTGCAAGATGGGATCGTTTCCACAAAGGCAAATAAGGCAGAGTGGCTTCACTGCCCTAAAAATCGCCAACACTCTGCCAGTTCCTCCTTTCCCCCTACACCAGGGGCATCACTGATGTTCTCACTGCCTCCATAGTTTTATTTTTTCCAGGATGTCATGGGGTTGCAATCATACAGTATGTGGCCTTCTCAGAGTGGCTTTTTTCACTCAGTGATACACATTTAAGTTTCCTTCATGTCTTTTCATGGCTTGATGGCTCGCTTCCTTTTAGCTCCGAATCATGTTCTACCGTCTGGATAAACCAGTTTATTTACCACTCACTTACTGAAGGGCATCCTGGTTGCTTCCAAATTTTGGAGTTCTGGATAAAGCTGCAGGTTTTGTTTGGACATGGGTTTCGGCTCCTTTGGGCAAACACCAAGGCACATGCTCCTGAGTCATTGGTAAGACTATTTTAGTTTTGTAAGAAACCACCCAGTGCCTTCTCAAGTGGCCGCACCGTTCTGCAACCCCACCAGCGGTGGGAGTCCCTGTTGCCCCACATTCTGGCCAGCACTTCACGGGTTCCGGATACTGTTTGCTTTGACGCGTGCGAGCTCTGAGAGGCATGCTGACATCAAGCAAAGACCTGGGGTAGACTGCAGGATGTATGTGCTTGGGCCTCGAGGGGACATTTAAGAATCAGTTAAAGAATCATCAACGTATACCCTTCATTTAAGACTACGAGAAGGATGGGGTGGCCTGGAAAATAAGTGCAAATCCAGGAAAGGCCCAAGGATGCAGCTCTGGGCACCAACACATTTAGAAGCTGCAAAGACAAAGAGGCCCTGGGAAGGAAACTACAAATATGCAGCCGGTGATGTGAGAAGGGAAGAGACTACCATGCAGGTAGTGGTCCCACTGCGGTCTGGCTGTGACCACCGAGCGACTGCTTGCGGGGAGGCGAGGGGCAGGTCAGTGGCAGTGGGGAGGGAGGCCCCGAGAGCCGCATCACTGCAGAGAGAGGGCCAGTGCACCAGGCGCTAATCTCTGCACAGAGATTACAACATCAGCCTACAACATCAGCCACATGCTGTGGCCACTGAGGCAGGTCCCAGCCTCGAGGGGCTGGGGCTTTGTGTTGTTATCTGCTTTAAGAGGGGCTGTGATATTCGGAGGGACTCTGCCATCTTCCAGGCCTACTTGGTAGGAGACACACGGGAGAAAAGACAGCCCCAAGTTAACAGGGCTCACGGGGGTGCTAACTTGGGTTCCAGGAGGTGCCAGCAGCCGCTTGGCTGGTTCAGGATCTACACTCTGCCCACGACCCCCAAATCCTCTCTGTTGCTCAAATGTGACCCCCTCTCCTTACTCCCCTGATGTCCCCAGGACCTGGCACATAACTGGCCTAGAGGAGACATTCAGTGAACACCTGCTCAACTGGCATTCCCTGGAGCCCCAGAGTAGACCCTGCTAGGTCTTCAATACACGCGCACGTACGTACACTTTTAGGAAGGACAGAAATGTAAGATTTCATAATCATTATACATTGGTCTAAAATGAACTTTCAAAAATAGAGCTGGCTTAATCCAACTGATTTATAAGACATTAAAAAGAGAGTATTGATTCTAAAATGAAATACCATTTAATCTCAATTGGCAAGGATTTTTGGAGACTGGGGCATCCTGGCATACTTCCGTGACTAGTTAAGAGCTAACTTCTTAAGGGAATTCCAGAAATTAAAAGTATCTTTAAAGACTGACTAGAAGAACCTTCTTCTTCATTTTCTTTTCTTCCATAATCTGCAAAGGTTTCTCTATCCCTTGAGCCCTTGGGGCCGATCTGGGCTCACTCTGGGCTGGAGACTGGCAATCCAACTTCATCACATCACTAGAGTCCCACTTCTTCACCCTTCTCGGGACTTTTCCTCTGGCCTTCTTGCTTGCGTATTTAGGCACGTCACCGCAGACGTGGGTTTTCTAGCTGTCCCGCTGTGCTGCCTCTAAGCCTGAGAGGCCACCTTTCATGCAAAATCTGCAGCAAACCTACCAAGCTACTCCAAGTATTAATGTTTAGATAACCAGACACTTCATCCTTTATTGTATCTAATTTCCCAAAAGCCTCCAGGAGGCTTCTCAGCCAAATCACTCAAGTGTTCACGGCAAATATCTATTTTCTATGTTTCCAAGAAATGTCTCGAGAACACGAAAATCCAAATATTCAACTAGTATTCTGACATTTCCATTGTGTTTTCCATTATCATGGGACATTTATTTTATTTTGTTGTTGTCTGCCTTTTCTAATAGTTTTTAAGAAGACGGAACGATAATGATCATTCAAGTCACAAAGGAAATATACTAATCATAAAAGATTATCATAGCAAAAGAGTCTCCTGTTCACCCATAAAAGTCTAAAGGGTCTGCTATATCCTATGCAGACCTCAGGTTCCTAACCAGAAATCCCTGTATTTATGTATAGTCTAGGTAAGGACACCCACAATTAAGAAAAATCTGCAGAATGGATGTTTGCAATTTTAACAACCAAATAGCATCTGAAAAATCTTGCATTCATGCAAATAGGCATGAATATAAGGTGTGGTCACACTAAAAAAAATACATAAAAAATTCTCTTGTACAAAATGCACCATTCTTACCAGGCCATAATTTGCAGGGCTAAGAGCAGAATGAAAACGGAGGTCCTCTTGTTCAAACAGCAAGAGTGCAGCCTTAAACCAAGCACAGAGCCCTCCTGAGTGTGAGGCCCTTTGCACCGATGGAATGCCAATGACTGTGGGCCAGTGTCCTGGGGATTGGGGCATGTCCTAAAGGAAGATGCCGCTTCCAGCATAAGACACCCCACCAAAGAGATAAACTTCACCTCCTGCAGGTAGTCCGATTCAAAATGATCAAGCCAGAAGTCTTAGGCTGGTCGGCAGCAAATTTGTTATTATTCTACTAACTGAAGTCATATAAATTTATTACTAGTTCTAACCTATGCTCAAAAACAATGGATACATGACTTTCAAATAAGGTTCAAGATAACTTCTACTGGAATTCAGTGATTTTTCTGTTGCTAACAATGGTCCCATGGTGAGGGGAATGTTTCCTTCTACTTCAAACACGAGCATGGCCATCTCTCCGCATCCAGATTATTTTTATGTATGCATAAGAGCAGTTTATACTGAAATATCTCATTTTCTATAATCATGTATTATAGCTACTTTGTAAACACATTCATTCAAATTTGTTGTATTTTTTCTTTTTATTTTCTCGGGTTTTTTTTTTAACTGATGAATTTGCTTTGCCTAAAGCTTTTATATCAAATTAATTCAATTTTGTGATATATTTCGTTTGCTTTTTAGTTACCAGAATTTACTGAAAAACACTTTCAGATTTTGCTTACCTAGTACTGCTATTATGTTAGAGGGTGTCATGTACCATTGTATTTCTTGTATTTGTGGCCAATATTTCCCGGTTGGTATACACTGAATGTTTGCGTCTCCCTGCAAATTCATACATTGAAACCGAACCCCCAAGGTGATAGGCGTTTTGGGAAGAGATGAGGTCATGAGGGTGGAGCCCCATGATGGATCTGTGCCCTTGTCAGAGACCCCAGAGAGATCCCAGCCCCTCCCAGAGGACACAGAAAGAGGACACCATCCATGACCCAGGAGGAGGTCCTCACCAGACCCTGGATCCCCTGAGCCTTGATCTCAGACATCCAGCCCCCAGAACGAGGAGAAGTAAATGTCTGTGGGATACAAGCCACGCAGTGTGTGATATTCTGTTATGGCAGCTCACATGGATTGAAACCAGTGTTTCGGGATTTTTATTTTTTTCTCTGTGTGAATAGACAATTAGAGTCTTAAGTCTAGGTGGTGCTCCTGAACTTCAGCTACCTCAAATAACACGTAAGTGAATAAAGCACGTCTATCCACAACACGTCTCGAGACCCACTTCCAGTATGGGTGATGGAAATTATCCTCTCCAGACAGGGATGTGTCTGAGGTGGCACCCGGAGGCTGTGCCGTCGCTACGGAAACCAGCAGCCCCCCCCCCCCCCCCACCCCGGGCGCCAGCCAGCCTCCAACAGGCTTAAGTTGCTGAGCATCCTATGGATGCAAACCTTTCCAGGGGACTTAGCGACAGTCCGTTCGATGTTCTCGTGTTTTCCTCCGCTTCATTTATTTACCCACCCCTGCAAATATTTAAATTTTTCAAGAAGGTCAAGTTCAGTTGCTCTGATCGATTTTTCACAAACTATAAGCTGGTGATAAGCAAGTGAGTTGGTGCTATTCAGCCAGTAAGACAAGAGAATAAATGATGACTTTTGCATAAATAGGGATTTTGCACTGGAGGCAGCATCGTACCATGTAAAGTTAAAGAAACCGAGTCGGTTTGGGGCAACATTTCCACTGTTCTGGCAGAAAGAAAACACACAGGCGTATATTGTAAAATTTCAGTCATTCTGCACTGAAGTTAAATGCTCTCTTATTTCCATGTAAAACTGTGATGTACAGCGTAAAGGAGGGTTGGTAAAATTCATGCTGATGGTTACAATTTACATTTTTCTTTACTCGGGATGACATTACAGAGCAAATAAACAAAACCACGACTGAGGAGATGGGGGGGGGGGGAATGAAAGCCTTCATATTTTAATAGCACTTCTTCCTGATTATTGAACAAGGGCCTATATTTTCGTTCTGCACCAGGCCCTGCAGATTAGGTCTCTGGCCCAAGGAGCAGCTGACATTCTCATGGGCCTACAGCTCCCTGGGAAGACGGGGATCTGCCTGTAATTTGTACTGGTAGGTGTTACAAAATGGCAGGATTGGGCTTTTGTGGCGGAATATGTCTGGGAAGCTAAGTCTACAGGGAATCTTTGGGGAAAACTGCAGGAGCCCGGGATAACCCCAGCATGGTAATTTCACACTTCACCTTTCTCAAGGGAACAGATCTGAGTTTGGCCATGTTTCAAGGGCAAGGCGGACCTCCCTAGACTGCTACCCACTTTGCAGATGCCACTGCCCACAAGCACAATGAGCAGCAGGTGCAAACCCTTGGTGGAGGGGCTCTGTGTAGGTTCCCTTTCTGTCTTCTTAACCCATGTGGGGAGAGGCCCCTGCTTTATCCCAAATTTGAAAGAAATGTTAATAAGATTTAACTTATGCTGGGCTACCAATTTATATATGAAGTCTGTAAAATACAATAAATTCATCAAGCATCCCACATCTTGAAACTGCAGAAGATCATGAAAGCTCACGTAAATAACAGCTCCCGCATTTCCCGCAGCAGCCTGGCTGCGGTGTGGCGGGGCCCACACCAAGGACCAGTACCGCTGGAGGCTGGAGAATGCCCAGCGTGAGGCAGAAGGCCGCATAAAGGGTGGGCCCCCTCTGTAAGTGCCTGGGCCCTGCCCTGGGAAGGAAGTCAGCTCCTCACTGTGCTGGGCTGTTGGGCAAAGTTTTGTTTTAGGTACTGAAGTGCCTTCTTCCCTCTTCATTGGTATCTTAGGGAGAAAGACAGGGAAAGAGCAGTGCACCGGCCCCAGCATCTGGTCCCTGTCGGCTCTCAATGAGTAAAGGGCCAACACTTGACTAAGACTGATGCAGCACAAAGAAGGAGGAATTAACCTCCAAAAAGGAAGTTTTGATTGGGTGACACTTTTTGTTCCCCTTATCAGACGATTTGGGGAAAAAAGCTTTTATGGAAAATGTACATAACACGGTGCCTCAGACAACTGTACATTTGGAGCGATATGTTAATGACCTAAGATCATCTCAGAAGAGCCTGCTCGCTGTGGACACTGAATTATGCAAATGTGAGTTGTGGAATAATTACCGACAGTGATGGAGACGTAAAATCATATTCAGCTTGAAAAGGGCAAATGTACCAGCAATCCAGTTTGCTTCCGATTTTGTAAAGTCGGAGCAGGGCTGGGTTTATAATCCATACAAACAACACGGGACAGAACCCACGTGTGCTCTTGGGGATAAGCAGTCGGTGGATGCACCGAGACTCTGCTGTTACTGACTTACAAACATCGACTGGGTGTTATTGAGCCCAGACAGTGGTTTGTTCTGATTTAGAAAACAATAAATAATGCTCAAAAGCAGTTCAAGAGCAAAGGATACATATTCAAAGTACAGAGACCACAGTCATGTCTTGCCTCCCTCAATTAACACTTCTCATTTGATGAACCCAAGAACCCCAAAGATTAGACATCATTTCCAATCTCTCCTGTTGGATATTATGGCAAATATGTACTTTACTTGATAAATAAAACTGAATCCATCCACCTTAAGGAAACATCAAGTCCTTACTCTACTGAAACCACCCTACAGTGCTTTCTAGAAAGATGCACAGCAGAAATAATAAAATAATTATGAAAATCATCATCATCATCATCATCATCATCATCATCATGAAAAGCTATCTGCTCAAGATAGGTGTGATTAGGAAACGAACCAGGACGTGAAACCTCTTTCTCCCTGAGGAGCTCTAAGGCATCCAAGATGTCAGACAGCAGCCTGATCATCACAGCAGACGTGGTGTGCTGGGTTTCATGGACAACTTTGTGATTGCTCTAGGAAGCAAATGAAGATGAAAATATGATAGCCCAAACCCTTTGGGATGCAGCAAAGGCAGTCCTAAGAGGAAAATACATTGCAATCGAAGCCAATCTCAAGAAACAAGAAAAATTCCAAATAAAAAATCTAACAGCACACCTAAAGGAACTAGAAGCACAACAGCAAAGAAACACCAAAGCCAGCAGAAGAAGAGAATAAATATTAGAGCAGAAATAAACAGCATAGAATAAAAAAAAAACAACAGTAGAACAGATCAATGAATCTAAGAGCTGGTTTTATGAAAAAAATAAAATTGATAACCCCCTAGCCAGACTTCTCAAAAAGAAAAACCCAAAGAGATAAAATCACAAATGAAAGAAGAGAAACCAACATCACAGAAACATGAACAATTATTAGAGAATACTATGAAAAATTATACACCAGCAATCTGGACAACCTGGAAGAAATGGACAAATTCCTAGACACCCACAGACTACCAAAACTCAAACAGGAAGAAATAGAAAATTTGAACAGACCCATAACCAGCAAAGAAACTGAATCAGTTACAAAAATCTCCCAACAAATAAAGAGTCCTGGGCCAGATACCTTCCCGGGGGAATTCTACCAAACATTTAAAGCAGAGTTAATACCTATCCTTCTCAAGCGTTTCCAAAAAAAAGAGAAACAGAAGGAAAGCTTCCAGACTCATTCTATGAAGCCAGAATTACCTTGATTCCAAAACCAGACAGAGACCCCACTAAAAAGGAGAACTACAGGCCAACATCCCTGATGAACATGGATGCAAAAATTCTCAACAAGACACAAGCAAATCGAATTCAACAGTATATCAAAAGAATTATTCACCATGATCAAATGGGATTCACTCCTGGGCTACAGGGCTGGTTCAATATTTGCAAATCAAACAATGTGATACATCACATTAATAAAAGAGAGGATAAGAACCATATGATCTGGTCAATAGATGCAGAAAAAGCATTTGACAAAATTCAGCATCCTTTCTTAATAAAAACCCTCAAGAAAGTCGGGATAGAAGGAACATACTTAAACATCATAAAAGCCATTTATGAAAAGCCCACAGCCAACATCATCCTCAGTGGGGAAAACTGAGAGCTTTCCCCCTGAGATCAGGAACACGACAGGGATGTCCACTCTCACTGCTGCTGTTTAACATAGTATTGGAAGTACTAGCCTCAGCAATCAGACAACAAAATGAAATAAAACACATCCAAATTGGCAAATAAGAAGTGAAACTTTCAGTTTTCACAGACGACACAATACTCTACATGGAAAACCTGAAAGACTCCACCAAAAGGTTGCTAGAACTGATACATGAATTCAGCAAACTCTCCGGGTACAAAATCAATGTACAGAAATCAGTTGCATTTCTATACACCAATAATGAAGCAACAGAAAGAGAAATCAAGAAATTGATTCCATTTACAATTGTACCAAAAACCATAAAATATCTAGGAATAAACCTAACCAAAGATGTAAAAGATCTGTATGCTGAAAACTACATAAAACTTATGAGAGAAATTAAAGAAGACAGAAAGAAATGGAAAAACATTACATGCTCATAGATTGGAAGAACAAATATTGTTAAAATGTCAATACTACCCGAAACAATCCAGCATTCAATGCAATCCCAATCAAAATTGCACTGGCATTCTTCTCAAAGCTAGAACAAACAATCCTAAAGTTTGAATGGAACCACAAATAAAGACCCCGAATGGCCAAAGTTATGTTGAGAAAGAAAGCCAAAGCAGGAGGCATCACATTCCCAGACCTACTACAAAGTTGTAATCATCAAGACAGTATGGTATCGGCACAAAAACAGACATACAGACCAATGGAATAGAATGAATTGGACCCACAAATGTATGGCCAATTAATCTTTGACAAGGCAGGAAAGAGTATCTGATGGAAAATTGAGAGTCTCTTTAGCAAATGGCACTGAGAGAACTGGACAGCCACATGCAGAAGAATGAAAGTAGACCACTTTCTTACACCATTCACAAAAATAAACCCAAAATGGATGAAGGACCTGAATGTGAGACAGGAAACCATCAAAACCCTAGAGGAAAATACAGGCAACAACCTCTTTGACCTCAGCCACAGCAATTTCTTGCTCAACATGTCTCTGAAGGCAAGGGAAATAAAAGCAAAAATGAACTATTGGGGCTCCGTCAAGATAAAAAGCTTCTGTACTGCAAAGGAAATAATCAACAAAACTAAAAGGCAACGGACAGAATGGGAGAAGATATTTTTAAATAATGTATCAGATAAAGGGTTAGTATCCAAAATCTATAAAGAACTTACCAAACTCAACACCCAAAAATCAAATAATCCAGTGAAGAAAAGGGCAGAAGACAGGAATAGACACTTTTCCAAAGAAGACATCCAGATGGCCAACAGACACATGAAAAGATGCTCAACATCACTCCTCATCAGGGAAATACAAATCAAAACCACACTGAGATACCACCTCACACCGGTCAGAGTGGCTAAAATTAATAACTCAGGAAACAACAGATGTTGGCGAGGATGGGGAGATACGGGAACCCTCTTGCATTGTTGGTTGGAATGCAAACTGGTGCAGCCACTCTGGAAAACAGCGTGGAGGTTCCTCAGAAAATTAAAAATAGAACTTCCCTGTGACCCAGCAATAGCACTGCTAGGTATTTATCCAAGGGATACAGGAGTGCTGATTCACAGGGGCACTTGTACCCCAATGTTAACAGCAGCACTCTCAACAATAGCCAAATTACGGAAAGAGCCTAAATGTCCATCAACTGAGGAATGGATTAAGTAGATGTGGTTTATATACACAATGGAATACTACTTGGCAGTGAGAAAGAATGAAATCCTGCCATTTGCAGCAATGTGGATGGAACAGGAGGGTATTATGCTGAGTGAAATAAGTCAGTCAGAGAAGGACAGGTACCATATGTTTTCACTCATAGGTGTAACAGAAGACCAGGGGAAGGGGGAAAAACAGTTACAAACAGAGAGGGAGGGAGGCGAACCATAAAAGACTCTTAAATACAGAGAACACACTGAGGGCTGATGCCGGGTGGTGGGTAGGGGAAGGACTAAATGGATGATGGGCACTGAGGAGGGCACTTGTTGGGATGAGCACTGAGTGTTGTATGTAAGTGATGAATCATGGGAATCTACTCCCAAAGCCAAGAGCATACTGTCTACACTGTGCGTTAGCTACCTTGATGACAATAAATTTCACACAAAAAAGAAAGACAATGGCACCCAGAAGACAGTTTCAGGAAAAGAACATCAGGGTGGCATGATAGCACCCCTACCCCCAGCCCACACTGCATCTGTGTCCTCGGCATAACCGATGCGGTACCGAGGCTCACCTGCCCCATGCAGATGGACCAGGACAGTCAAAAGGGGCACAGAGAGCACAGGTGTATGGGTCTCACCCCCTGAGGGATGAAGCTGTGTTCAAGAGTCTAAAAGGGGGGTCCTGGGTGGCTCAAAGCATCCAACTTCGGCTCAGGTCATGATCCCACGGTTTGTGAGTGTGAGTCCCACATTGGGCTCTTTGCCGACAGCCCAGAGCCTGGAGTCTAAAATGTTTTTAGTTTAACACAAGCAATATTTAACAAGTACCTATTGTGTGCAGCATGGAGGGGACAATGTTTTTTTCATATTTGTTTTTTTAAGAATGCTACATTGCAACATTCAAGGAATTCCTAGTCTCCAGGCAGCTCTCCCCGTGCGGCCCCACGTGGCTGCTTTTCCGGCATGAAAAGCAGATCCTCCCTCCAGATCACATGTTACTGGCTTTCCAGTTGCCTGTGTCTCCAGTTCTCATGTTTGTACAGACAATTAAACTGGAGTAAACTGGGGCGCTTGGGTGGCTCAGTCGGTTGAGAGTCTGACTTTGGCTCAGGTCATGATCTCACGGTCTTGAGTTCGAGCCCCGCATCGGGCTCTGTGCTGACAGCTCAGAGCCTGGAGCCTGCTTCAGATTCTGTGTCTCCCTCTCTACCTGCCCCTCGCCTGCTTGTGCGCACATGGTCTCGGTCTCTCTCTCTCTCTCTCTCTCTCTCTCTCTCTCTCTCTCTCAAAAATAAATAAACATTAAAAAAAATAAATAAAACGGACTAAAGTTACATTTAAGGCAAGCCATTTGGTTTTCCTTTAAAAAGTGATAAATGTTGACATTAATTGCTAGATGGAGTCGGCCTTGCGGGCTCAGGCTGCATTTTGGTGACAGGAGAGCCACTTCCCGCAGCAGAGGCTCCGGAAGAACGAGGTCATGGGCAGCTCTCACGCACTGGATGA
This sequence comes from Panthera onca, assembly GCF_046562875.1. Classification (NCBI taxonomy): domain Eukaryota; kingdom Metazoa; phylum Chordata; class Mammalia; order Carnivora; family Felidae; genus Panthera; species Panthera onca. The sequence goes on from NC_138342.1 coordinate 203,754,965, forward strand.
GTGTGGCAGGTGACAGGGCTGGGGAATCATGCAAGTGCCGTTGACAGCAAACCCAGAAAAGTGAGAGCAAAGTGATAACCCCACGTTCCTGGTCCGTCTAAACCCCAAACCGCTGTCAGGTTGTTGCTCTGGTTTCCAGAAATCAAAGATTGACGGGAGACTGACCACGAGTTACCAGAAAACAAACAGTAGAAAGGATGGGCACTTCCAGCCTCCTGTGTGGGGGCTCCAGTTTTAAAGGGGTGGCTTTCTCGGGTGCTGGCGGTGACCCCGGCTAGTTCCCGACTTGCTTCAGGGAGTTCCGCTCATCTCCAAACGTTACCCACCACAGGTGCTGCGTTTCCTACACACAGCTCACAGGATTTGGCAAATGGCACGGGGAAGCCATAGCCCACAGCAGTGCAGGAAAGCATCGCTGTTGCCTGCAGCTGCCCCGGGAAGCCCGCCTTCCATGTGGCGTGCCTCTTCCTTGGCAGGATCCACAGGAGACAGAAAAGTAACAGTCTTTTTCTTCAACAGGCTTGGAATTTACCTGGAGAAGTCCAGGGGACACTTGGAAGTTGACGGCAAGTTCAGCCATCACCGGAACCGTGATGTTTTTCCCCAGAAATACAGGGCATGGTGGTCGGAGTCGGGGCAGAGGCAGGCTGGACCCTGACCGCCGAGCGTCGGCTGCTCTCCTGAGCTGTGCTAGGTGCCTGAGGGATGCCGTTCACTCCCTCAACACAGAGTAAAGTCAGGAGGTGGTCTTGGAGGATTCAAGCCAGAAAAGGGAAATTATGAAAAGACAGTAAAGGAGCCGAGATCTCCCCGAATGTGCAAAAAGATGTGATTTTTGAAGGAGAATCCCTCAAATTATCAGACAATGGAAGGATCTACAGCGTCCTGATTTTGACAGATTAAAAAAATGTATGACTCGTGAGTTTCTACCACTCCAAAATGTAACACTTGAAGGCAAAAAGCTGCATGATAAGGTCACTTCAAGGTTGAAAAATGAACTTGGCCTTCAGTGTGAGGAGAAGGTCCCTACTTCCTAAGGGTTATTCAGCAAACATATCGCACATGGTTAACTTACTAAGGATTACATTACAACAGGTGATCAAAAAGCTTGTGCGGCTACAAATTCTAAAGCAAATAAATATGTTTCTTACGTTACATTTTCTTGGTTACTATTTAATTTTTAAAGTCCATAAACAAATAGCTAAGTTTTACCATCTGATGTGGGAAAGCTACATTTCGGCAGTTTCAGGAAATGAGGTGGATTAGGAGCCCTTCTCTGATGTAACTAATGAACCGGAGGGAACAAATCATTATTTGAGCTTAAACTTCAGCGCCGACTGACCCCGGGCTTTGCCCTCTGTGTTCCCATCCTCTGATCGGAAAATACTTTGCCTCTTGGGGGACTGGCCAGTGAGGCCAAGCCGCCACACTGCGGGAGGGACCAGGTGCACCCGTGACCCCTTCCTGAGGGCCTGTCTGCCCAGGTTCCCCCCGCCTCCCCACTGTAACCCGATGGCTTTACTCAATTCCATCTTTCTTCAATTCTAGTAATGTTTTGCTTTATATGTGTTAAGACTGTTTGGTGCACATGTTTTTTAAATTATTATAATTTCCTGGTGAATTGACACTTTCATCAATATATAAATATCCTTTGTTCCTCATTTCCTCCATTACTGTGTGTTTATTTGATTTTTTTTTGTAGTGAATCATTTTGATTTCTCTTTAATTTTCTTTTGTGTATACATTTTTAGACATTTTCTTTGTGGATATATGTAGGGTGTTAGGGCTACATTTACCATCTTAAATGTGTAACAGTCCAGGTCAAATTGATACAAAATTGACTTCAATGGCATGCCAAAAAGTTCTCGTCTCCTTCTTGTTGGTTTTCACAAATTAGACCTTCAATAACATCGATTTGTAATTAGCTTTCATGTAATTGTCTTTAATCACTGTAGGAGACAAAAAATGGAGTTACGAGCCATCCGTATGATCAGGTCAGCTTTCACATTTACTCGTGTATTGACATCCCCTGGTGATCTGTTTCTTCGTATGCTTTGAGTTACGGTCCCCACCCTTGTCTCTACTGGATCTCCCGCAGTATTTCTCTTAGGACAGGTCTTGTGGTATCAAACTCTCTCATTTGTTGCTTGTATGCAACTGCTTCATTTTGTCCTCCTTTTGGAGGGCAGGTTTAGTGGATACAGAGTTTCCATGTAACACTCTTCTCTCAGCACTTTACATATCATCCCCTGCCCTTCTGCCACACAGTCTCTGATTAGAAGGTGGGTGATAAGCTCTTACAAGTCCTCTGCAGGCGATGAGTCGCTCCTCTTCTGTTTTCAACATTTTATTTTATTTTTTTGTCTTTCAGTGGTGGGTCTCTTTGTGTTTAACCTACTTGGAGTTCATTAATCTTAGGTTTGTAGATTTTTTTTCCCTCCAGAATTTATTATAATTTCTATCCATTAATATTCTCATTGTGTTCATATACTGTCTTGCCAATTGCCTTTAGCTCTTTGAGAATATTTAAAACAATTGTTTTAAAAATCTTTGTCAGTAACTCCAACGTCGGGGCTTTCTAAGGATCTTTTCTTTCCATTTACTCTGGGGCTTTGAATGGGTAATATGTTTCTGCTTCTTTGTATGCGTGTTGATTTTTTGTTGAAAACTGGACATTTGAAGGTTATGATGTAACTCTGAAAAGCTTTCTCCAGGGTTGGCTGCTTTTTCTTTCTTTTGAAGGCTACAGTAGTCTAGTTGGTAACTTTAACGACTTTTATAAGGACTGTCTTCTTTGTGGTGTGTGGTCACTAGAGTCTTTGCTTCAGCTTTGTGTTCAGCTAGTATTTGACAGACACTTCCTGGAGTGACAGGAGCTAACAAACAAAAAACCAAAATGCTAACAAACAAAAGCACTTTCCCCAGCCTTTGCAGGTGTTCTGTGTGCTAGGGCACCCTTCATCACTTGGACAGGGTTGCCATGAGCCTGAACTGAACATTTACAGTCTCCATAGGTCTTTCATGAACATATGTATTGATCTAAGTACACATGGGGCTTTCTAAATTCTCCATTAAAGATGGGTGCCGTGTGTGTGTGTGTGTGTGTGTGTGTGTGTGTGTGTGTGTGTGTGGTGGTAAAATACACATAGTGTAAGGTTTGGTGAGCGTGTGGGGTGAGGACAAATAACACTTCCACAAATATTTTTTTAATTAAATTAAATTAGTAATTATTTTTAATTTAATTTAATTTTTTTCCATTTTAAAGGTTTAATTAAATTAAATTTTTTACCGTTTTAAAGTCGCCCTCTGCTTGATTCAGCTTGCCTGATAAGCACTAAGCTTGCTGTAAAATTCTGACTATTTTGTAAGGTTCCATTTACTTTGCTGTTTCCACAGGTAGGCTGGCGCTAGGAGCTGTCACCAGTTCCTGTCACCAGTGGCATCTTAAACTTCCCTTCAGAGAAACTATATCAGCCATGGGGGGAAGTATCTCAGGCCTTCAGCCTGGTGCCTTAGAAATATTTAGATCTTTGCCAACTGGATGGGGGGGAAAGCACCTCATAAAAACTTTTCTTTCATCGTTAAAAAGCTGGAGTATCTTTTCATACGTAGAAATCGTGGCTACAAATCAATACGGTGAGATATGCACCATTCAGCAATCTAGCTAAGCGCAGCGAATGTACAAAGACAATCACAGAGCCTGGGGCAGGGTGTGCTGTCGCACCTGCCTCATACACCGGTGACTCTAACGTGGGCAGGGGTGTGGGCGCAGGAGGGAGAGCCAGGGGCAGGAAAGGGCTCTCGCGGGCACTGGGCACAGCCTACACAGAACGGGAGAAGCCCCCTGAGGCAGGGGCACGTGAGGAGCCGGGTGAGTATTATTTAGATTCACAGCTCGTTCTTTCAGCCCTGTTTCATCTGACTTCTACTGACTTCTTTCACTAGAAATTTTAAAGGGTGGATTAGGGCAGAGTCACTGTCTGTGGCAACTGCCTCCCACTCCAGCTGAGAACCAGTGTGCAGAGTCATAACATGAGGTAAGGGGGTGTCCTTACCGCAGAGGCTACTTTCTCCGAGATACAGAAAGGAAGGTCTCAGTGTCTCTTGAGACAGCAGGGGACGCACCCGCAGGACACGGTCCCCTATGTCCTCTGGCAAACTGGACTTCCAGTGTCTGAGGTCAAACCAGTGACCTCTTCAGGCCCGTTGTTGCAGCCTCGAGTGTGGTTAGGGTCTGCATGCCGTCGCCCTCATGAAGGGTCTGAGCTGCCACCTGAGTGCTTTAAAACTGCAATTATCCTTGGAAGTAACTTGTAAACGCTCATGACATGACTCACCTTGTAAGGTCCCCAGCAAACAGTTTGATCTAATGACTGTGCCCCAGTGAAACGGCAGCTATTGGCCATACAAGCGAGAAAACACAGAGAACGATCTCTGAGCCAGTGAAGAAGACCAAATTCCGGGATAATTTGCTAACTTCCTGGTCATGATCAAGAAAACTGAATTTAGAAGTTAAAAACTCTATTAAATAGCAGTTTTGAACACCACTTAATTGCGCGTTGCTTCGCTAGGATCTGGGAAGAGTACTGAGGAAAACAACACACTCTCTTTAGAGGAACACAAGCAGAGTTTGCGACGTGCTCACAGAGAACCCCACGTGACAGCGCTGCCCGCGGCCAGTTACTCGGGCCACGGTACGCGCCAGACACACGGACGTTCTTTTACGCAAATCTTGTATGGTACCCATTTCCGGAGAGGAAGCTGAGGCCTAGGGAGGTGAAGGGCCAGCAGAACTTGTCAAGGGCACAGACGGAATCTTGGCCGGTTCTTGCTGAGGCCCCTGCCGCCGTTTCAAACAAAGTTATATGGTTATATTATAGGCTTACCCACCAGGAAAATCTTGAGGGCCCACTATTTTAAGTAAATCGTGAAATAAACACACGATTTGCATGAACTCACAGGGCAACGCCGAAGGGCTGAGCCTCACGACATCAGAGAAGCAACGGCTACTGTGTCCTGAGACTGCTGAGGCCTGGGCCCCTCACACTTCCTCAGATACACAGATTCTGTTCTCATTTTTTTAAAATTTTTTTAAGGTTTATTCATTTTTCAGAGACAGAGCGTGAGCGCGGTAGGGGCAGAGAGAGAGGGAGACACAGAGTCTGAAACAGGCTCCAGGCTCTGAGCTGTCCGCACAGAGCCCGACGTGGGGCTCGAACCCATGAGCGGTGAGATCGAGACCGGAGCTGGAGTCGGGCGCTTCACCGACTGAGCCACCCGGGCGCCCCTGTTGTCATTTTTAAGGAAGGACACTAAGCGCAGGGTCGTTATATCCCTTGCCGTGGCTACCTCGCCGACTGGGAAGCCGCAGGGCGAGCTTAAACCCCAGGCTGTCCGGCTCCAGAGTCCAGGCACTTCCACCCGGCGGGCGCCCCACGGCGTCAGCCTGGCTGGGGCCGGAAAGGACACGGGGTACCCTGGGGCTCACCCCTACGGCAGAGCGCCTGCCATGTTCTACCCTCTGTCTCACCGCTGAAATGGAGGAAACCGCTGAGGACCCCCACATACGTGTCTGTCATACCTGCCCGGCTCCCACGCGTCTTCCTTCAGGTGGGTCTGCGTGTGACTGTCACCTCGCGCCCATCTCTGCGTGAACGACATACGACTGCATCGGATGTGATTCCAGGGATGTGCCTTTCCAGCGTGTGCTTGCGGCGCTGGGGGCGCTCCGTGTCTGTTGCTTAGTACCGACGTGATCCACAGAATACTGGTGCACACATATAGGCCCCAGCGTTACGTGGCTTTCAGTAGCTCATTCCCCTTGAGTTGACGTAACATCTCGCTTCCTTATCTCTCCTGAAGCTCTGTTGCTCTGGTAGAATTATTTAAAAACTTAAAAAAAAATTTAAAGTATAGTCATACGAAGTTAAATTACTTTATTGAATTAAGAAAAGAACATGTGCCACTGGTCCCTTCCCTTGCTCTATTTTATTATTCTTTTTTTTTCTTTAACATTTTTTAAGTTTATTTATTCATTTTGAGAAAAAAGCATGTGCAGGGGGGCGGAGAGAGAGAGAGGGAGGGACAGAGAATCCCAAGCGGGCTCTGTGCCGTCAGCACAGAGCCCAACGTGGGGCTCGATCCCACGAACTGTGAGATCATGACCTGAGCCGAGTCAAGAGTCAGACATTTCACTGACTGAGCCCCCCAGGCGGCCCCTTTTCTTCTTCTTTAAAGCAAAAGCGGGTCATTAACGTTCTCGGTTGTTAGTGAACTACCACTGTGCTCATCTTCCTCAGATGTTCTACTTCGGCCACGAGCTCTTCATTGTTTGGTTTCGGTGCAGATGTGTTGTCGTTATTTTAAAAACCTCATTTACTACCTTCTCTGTGAGGAAAAGCCCAGGAACCTCAAATTTCTCCCCTGTTGCATCACGAACAAAGGTCTGCCTATGGGAGTGACCCTCATCCCTGCCCAGTCCTGACACACCTGCCACGTCTGGTGGGGCCCGCGGGAGCCAGCGCTGTGTGATCCGCCAGTCCGTGGCCCCGCTGACCCCTCTGGCAGAGCCCAGTGGCCGACCCTGTGCAGACACATCCTCCTTCCTGTCTCGGATACACTGACGCCACGGAGGTGGCCTTTCTCTGGGCTTCAGCTACAATTTCAGGAACGTGAAAATGGCCTCTGCACTGGAAAACACACGCGAAAACTTCTCTTGATTCCACCTGCTGAACTTTGATAAGTTGCTGCGCAGTCTGAGCGGTGAAGGCATCCGCTGGGAGTCGTCTCTCTCCTCACAAAGGGCTAATGGCCACTTTCTTTCAGAGTGCGTTAGCTCTTGTCTCTAGTGGGCTCACAGACATGCCTTGGAATCCCATCCTCTCAACTTCTACGTGGTTCTAGCAAAGGAAAGAGGCCACTGGGGAGGGTCAGCAGACGTGCCTTACGGGACAGTCGGGGCAGACCGTGAGCGCCGGAGATAGGGCTTAAGGAGCCCGTGGAAGAAACAATCCCAAACTCCGGAGACTGGGCAGGGGAGCAGAGTGGCCTGGCCCTGGGGGTCTCCCTTCTCCTGGGGTTCCTGCCTGTGCTGGGAGTCACCACTACGTGCTGTCTGTGGCCGTCTGTGTTTAAAAGCAGAGAGAAGCACTTTACTCACTCCGCGTTAAGAAAAAGTTGGACCTCGTAAAGGGAAAAATAAATCCCTAAAGCTAATGGATCCTACGAGGGACTAAACACCAAGCATAAAGATCTAGACACTTAGCCTTTGAACACACTTTGTTGTTCAGGTCACGGGTCCTTCCCCTTCACGTGAAATCCTGACCTTCCTTTTCATTCCACGAGCTGCCCCCTCTTCCAGGGACGTGTGCTCCCCGCTGAAGGTAGAGCCAACTGACCGTCATTTAGTTACAAGAGGAACATTGTCTAGCCCGGCACAGAGACAGCGATGACAGAATTCAAAGGACATGGATACCTTATGTTGAGTTTACTAAAAGCATGGCAGAAATGAACTAACTATAGTCAGAAGGTCTGGGGACAGATGATAAGGAGTATAGTCTATGAAGGTGGGTCGATGTCAGTGGGGTTTCCTGGGGTGTGCGGCCCTGGGGATGGTTGGGAAGAGCACAGGCTTTGTGGTGACACCTGCCCGGGGCCCCGGGACCCACAGCCACTGGTGCCTTTGGAACGGGATGGCGTCACTGTGTACTTTTGTAGGACTGTGATGAGCAGAGGAGGAGCTCACTCGTGGAAAAGTTTAATCCAGGCTCTGGCAAGTGCCCCACCAGGAGAGCTGTGCCCCCTGCTCTCTCCCCTGCGTGCACACACACGTCGGTGTAAGTTGTGGGAGACAGTGTTGAGGAAAGACTACCTGGCTGTTACTTAACAAAAGGAACTGTTTAGCTTTGGTGAGGTGTAACTGAAACACACAACACTGTACGTGCGAAATGTGGGCATTCCGATGAGTGTGGTTATGTCTACACCCCTCCAGAAATGTCCTTGTGTTTTTGTAAGTTTGTGTTTGTCTTGGTGACAGCACATAAGGAGATCTCTCCCGCTAATATATTTTATTGACAGTACACGGACGGTGTCGTCGGCTGCAGGTGCTCTGCTGCTCAGCCGGCCCCTCAAGGACCCACCCATCTCGCCAACAGAGCTTTGGACCATGGAGCTGCCCCTTCCCCTCCACCAGCCCCCAGCAGCCACCCTAGTTGTCATTAATTCCTTGCAAACTATGGTTTAATGATTACCTAACTGTTTAGACCAACGCGGGAGGCTTTGCTAAGACACCTTTGCTAAAACACCCTTTCCGTGCCTCCCCGGGGCAGCGCCGTAGCCATTCAGCAGACGGGTGTCTGAGCAAGACTGGCTTCCGTGGGGCCAGATGCACCGATCCAGGAAGGACACAGCTCTGGCTCTCTGCTGATGCGGGAAGGGACCAGGCAAAACGGGAACACACACAGTGCGACATCCCAATCAGACGGCTCTTTCTGCCTCCTCTGTAGCCCGTGGCATTCGTTTGTGATAAGGGGGCATCTTCCAGATCCTGGCTTACACTCCACATGCTCCCCGGCATAGGCAGAGGTGTGTGGACCAGGATGGAAGGCAGATCGCTGTGACAGCGGCACAACCAGAAAGCCAGCACCGCTGTCAAGCATGGGACTCCCCTGGTGGCTCTGCAGACATCTGGACTGTCACTTTCAGTGAAGGCTTTGATGAGAAAGAAAGGTGGAAAGAAAGAAAGATTGCAAAGCTTGCTCATCTGCATAAGAGCACAGCCTGGAAAAGAGAGCAGGGTCTACTGGGAAAAAATGCAGAGGCTTTCCAGCCTGAGAGAGCAGTGGGGAGGTGGGGACCCCCGTGGGAGGGGGTGTGGAGCTGCATTCAGTGGGGAGGCAGCATGGCCTGGGGCTGTGGGCCCCCTCCTGGAACTGGAGCACATCAGGGGCAGGACCAAGCCCAGGAAAGCCACTGAGCTGGGTCCACGTCGCAAGTACACCTGTCCCGTCTCCCCTAACACCTCGATGGGGATGAAATCACGTGGGAAACAAAACCACACCAGAGTTTACTGCTGGAGTTGTAGGGCCTCCTCTCCCTGTCACCTTCTGTTTCCCCAAATTTGAGGCCTGTGCTGTCCATGGTGTGGCCCCAGAACAGAGCAGACTCTCCTGGTCAGCACTCAGTAAATATCTGTTGTATAAATGAGTGGTGGTCACCTTTCTTGTACCCTGGGCCAGTGCTGGCAGCTAGGGATCTGGACACCAGGCAGAACCGTCCAGAGACAGCTCCATTTTCTTACCAAAATTTCCCCTGCTCCCCACTCTTACATTTAGCGAGCAAATATGTGTTGTGTGCTGACAACGTGACAGACTGAACAGGATGGAGGTACCTCTACCTGTCAGTCAGTCTCTGGTGTAGCTGGAACAGGGCTCTGTGTTTTCCAGAGGTCTGGTGGTGGCAAGGCACGGTGAAGACCCTGTGAGTCGTGTGGCAGGTGCGGAGCCCTGTCTCAGCAAATGCCAGTGGAGGGGGAGCACTCTCAGTGGCAGGAGTCCAACACAAGGTCTCGACTACCTTCAAAGGCCCAGATATTGCCCACGCAGGGGCCAGCTCGCGTACAGGTTATGGAGGTATCGCTACTGAAGGTTGCAAGGGACTCTTCATATATTGATGACTAACCTCAATGTAACCGATGTGGAGACGGGGGTTTTGAGGGGTAATTGGGGTTAAGGGAAGCCAGGAGCGTGGGGTCCTAATCAGATTAGCATTGGTGCCCCATAGGAAGAGGCGCAAACCACCGATCTCTCTCTGTCTCTGCCTGGTGAGGACACAGACAAGGTGCCCACTGCAAACCAGGAAGAGCTCCCACCAGGAACTGAGTCAGCCGACTCCGGGATCGCTGGCTCCGGGATCTCTGGTTCTGGGATGGCCGGCTCCGGGATCTCGGACGCCCAGCCCCTGAGCTGTGAGGAATATGGGTCCCTCTCTGGTGTTGTGTTAGGGCAGCTGAGCGAAGACCAAAGTCATCTGAACAGCCAGGACATTTTTACTTACACAAGAAGGTCTCTCTAGACCAATTCTTGACCTACTTTCACAGCGCAGCCCAGCGGGAAATGCAGATCATTGTAATTATGATGTCATTCTGGTTCCGTAAGGACTTTTCTTCTGAGGGGCTCACATTATTTAAAAAAAAGTTATTTAAAAAAATATTAGGTAGGAAATAGCGTTATTACTCCTAATTCACAACCAGCATCGGAAGACAGGCTTTCAAGTAAACATCCTAGTAGGAACAAAGCTGTTGGTCGCTGAGGGAAAGGTAAAACCTAATCCTTAGAACGGCGGTTTTGTTATTATGGAGTACTTCCCCATATGCTTTTTTAGGCTAAACTGGTGTAGTTTTGTGTTCCACCAGTGGGGTCAGACGCAGGCTAAGCATGTCTGAGCCCCAACACCCTGTGGGGACCATTGTGGCACACGGCCTCCCACTCTGCACTTTGCAGCCACCAGGCCATCTACCCCACACCACGGGAGGGATCACGGGACGCATCCTTTGGATGAATCCAAAGGGTGCTGATTCATCAGGTGCTTTCTTTTTAAAGCAGGAGTGAAAAGGCTGTTCTTTGTTCATAGGATTTGTGGGAGTTAAGCATTCAGTAAGACTTCACACAGACTGTGAGACCAGCCTGCATGCTGCTCCCGGCATATGTTTACTTATGTAGAATCTCAAAAAGAACTGAATAAAATGCACGCTTGGCAAGAGAGGCCATGGCGAAGATTAGCAGACGTTCAGATGTGCACGTAGATAGAGGCTGAGAAATGTCCGATGAGGACGCCTGCCTCTGACCTTGACCATCACTGAGGAAATGTTCCTGGAAGGTACAGAGTGCGTGCAATCAGAATTCCACAGGAGGTTGCAGGTGCCTAGGAAATCTCTCCCAAGCACACGCTGGGACGCATTCGTATTTGTAACGCTGCAGCTGAGGCTCTTGGAAAGGACTCAAGGTAGCCCAAGACCGCAAAGCTAACGTGCGTTCAGGAGAAGCGTCGGATGTCACGGACATTTTCCCTCAGGCTCTCGCTCATTAAGGGTCCCAGCCCACCTGCAGTGTAGGACAGAAGCCACAGGTCCATGGCCAGCTTGTGTTGGCCAGAACCCCATGCCCCAGGCGTATCCTTGGGGAAACTGATACAGGAAAGGTGTAAAACCCTTGTGCTAACAGCAGACGAAAAAAACCCCAAAAACCAAAAAATCCCACAAAAGGCAGATACGTTTCCAAGGATTTCGTTAAGTCATGGGGTAACCTTCAAAAGCTTGGGCCCGCTCCTCTGCAGGGCTCTGCCTACCAGCCAAATTGGGATATTTCTCAGCTAGCCCACAGGCACATTGTGATGCGTCCTTAATTAAGGCTCCTAAAATGGTTTTAAATTCCCAGGTGGGTACGTGGAAAAGGTGTGTAACTGATGGATTTTGCTTTAAGCAAAACGGCACACCTCTCTTCTCGTCCTTGGAATAAAGGCGTCAGCACACGGAGGTGCCAGGACAGCCCTTCTGCAGTCACCTGCCATCAGATCGATGCCTGCGCCAGAATAAAGGCGGAGCGCCGTGACAAGGCTTTTTCCCCACTATTTTCAACAGACTTAACTGCCTTTTGCAAAAACATTTCAGTCCTTGGGAGATGTGTATGTGTGTGTGTATTAAATATGTGCATGTATACATATATATGAATATCGATCTATGTCATACACACACACAGATGTGTACAGAGGTCACTTTTAAACACAGTAAACAGGCAAAGCAAAACACATGTGGTCTGCACCACAACGCTCCAGAAAGCACCCACAGGGTAATAAACTCTTCACCTCGGGTGTTTGGTTAAATGCAGTAATAACGGCCCCCACAGTTTCTAGGAACGGGAAGGAAAACAGGTGTTCAAGAGCTCACCCGTATAAACGACTCACACACCAAAATATCTTCTGCAAAATCAGCTAGTCCAGGGAAAGTGCCTCGGAGACTCACAGACCATGGGCGGAAGCTGATGCAGCCTGGAGGTGGTGGGTCAGCCCCTGGGGGCAGAGTGTCTATGTGCAAGGACCATAGGAAGGTGGCACACCGCCTCCCCTGCAGGGCCACCCTGGACCGCCATCGCCCCATTCCCTCTAGTCCCCCGGGGCCAAACCACCTGTGTTTACCATTGCTTGGGGCACAGTGATGCGTGCCACTTCCTGGCCGAGGTGGCCAGGACCCAGCGTGACTTTACTCCCGGGCAGAATGGTTGCCGGAGGAGAAGACCTCCAAGGCCACGCGGCGGATGGCAAGGCCCCCGTGTGCCCGGCTTGGGGGCTACGTGCTCCGAGGCCCATCAGGACCGGGGCTCTGTCATCTTCTGCACGTGGCTTCTGAGGTCACCGTGCGTGCCTCCATCTTGCCAACAGGCGGGAACCACACAGACAGGGTTTGTGGGAAGTCACGCGCCAGCTTGGTGGTGCCGTGTCACTGCCGTGGCTGGCTGCAGGGAGGCTGGGGACAGGAAGGACGAGAAGGGAGTCCGGCGGCCAGCTGGCCGGTCTCTGCCCGCTGTCTGACCCTCCAAATCTCTGGTTTGAGGTCTGCCTTTCCCAACCATTCCTTTCACTTGTGTGTACTAATATCTCCCTCCAATAGCTTCGGTTGTCGGGTTCTTCCCTCTCACATGGATTAAGTTAACTGTCTCCTGGTAAAGTCTCCATGTATGTCCTACTCAGTGTATAAATTACATATTGCTGCATAAACTACTCCAAAGCTTAGTGACTGAAAATAAAATGAAACTTCTATTATCTTGCACACACACAATCACACACAAGTACTTCAGTAGGACGGCTTTGTATTTTAAAAATTTGGTGACAGGTAGTAAACAGCTTCTCTACTCTCTTAGTGTTAAAAATTCAAGTCGACATTGACCCAGTGGCTTCTGTGTTCTGGGCATCACGCGGGCGGAGGGGACGCAGGACCGCGGGTGAAATGCACAACCCTCCCAGCTATACTTACAGCCAGTACGCAACAAGTGAAAATGTCTTCGGCACAAGGTCCCATTTACTCATCGGAAAAATGGGGAAACAGCTCCCAGAAGGAGACGCCATAGCAACATCACGGCGGTTGTGGACAACAAAGGAGGATGGGAGACACAGCTCACTAACCCGAGTGTGCGGTGGGCGGCCCGTGGGCCCTGCCGTGCACGTGGCAGGAGGGGATGGGTGCTGACCCGAGGGGTGTCCGGCTGTGTTGCTCCGTGTGGACCCCGGGGAGCGGGACGAGGCAGGGAATTCTCCTCCTCCCCCCGGCGGGCGGCCCTGGGATAGCAGGCATGGGAAACTCCTCTTGTCTGAGCCGGGGTTAGCAGCCACGGAGGCGACGACAAAAAAATTCAGCACAGGATAAAACGGATAAATATGTACATTATTTCAGGAAAGATTCCAGACCCGATGGGAGATAATGGGGAAAGTCCCTGCACCATCAATGCTGCTGAGATAAAAAGCACATAATGCAGGAGAAGGCAGGAAGCGAGGAAGGAAAACCAGGGAGAGGTCTGTCCTGTGGGAGAGAGGTCTGTCTGTCCTATGGGGGGGGGGGGGGCTGTCTGTCCCAGGGGAGGTGGGGGGGGCGTCTGTCCGTCCCAGGGGAGAGAGAAGTCTGTTTGTCCCGGGGAAGAGAGAGGTCTGTTTGTCCCGGGGGGAAAGAGAGAGGGGTCTGTCAGTCCCGGGGTCAATACGAGGCTGGAGGACAAGCCAAGAGGACGGGTGGTTCTCTCTGTGGCAAAGGGGCGCCCTGAATAACTTAATGCCACTGAACTGCACACTGACAAGCAGTCAAAATGGTAAATTTCATGTCTTGTGTATTTTGTCACAATAAAAGATACTGATGCCATTTCTCTTTGCCTGCAACTTTTTGTGTGCTGATAACAAGCCATTCAGGCTGGAGCATGAGCTCGAAATCTTGTGAGTCCACACTATAAACTTTAATCTCAGGAAACACAGGAAAGCAGACAGGAGAGAATGACCTCCGACCCCAGAGCTCTCCAGCCTTCCCGTCTCCCACCTGCACCACCCCCTTCGTCCCGCATCAGCACCTGCCCGTGAATGCTGGCTCATGTGACTTTTCCCCTCCCTTAACAACTAACTGTGACCCATTATAAAGGGTTTAGAGCCTCGAATGGTTACCATATTCAGAGAGAGATGAAAAACTTTTGAAGAGAAGGAAAGTCTGGGAAGTAGTTTCGTGGGATGGAGGGAGCAGAGATTAACTGGTCAGACGGTCCTAATTCAACCCCTGTTATCAGTAGTGACAAAAGGCGTGTGCTTGGCAAAATGTTAACTGCTTCTGAGTCTCGCTCTCCTCATCTATAAAGTGGGGACAATAATATTCAACTAGCAGTGTGTTTTTAAATGGCAATTAAAGAATTCAAAAGCAAAAAACTGAAGACACTGCCAGATGTGGTAGACGTGAACTCTACTGTGTGAGTAATAACGTGAAACACCAGTGGTCTAAATGTACAAAGTAAAAGACAGAGGTTGTCTGAGTGGATCACGAAACAAGACCTGTTCATATGCTGCCCACAAGAAACCCATTTTAAATATAAAGACACAGATAGACTCAAAGTAAACAGATGGAGAAAAATACACCATGGTAACAAAACGCAGAGAAAGCAGCCAGTCAGAGGGACTTCAGAGCAGGAAGGTCATGAGGGAAGAAGGGCATTCCAGAATTCTCCAAGAAGACACGGCGTCCCCTCATGCACACATCTAACAACAGAACTCTGTCGCTCTCTCGGAGGCAGAAACCGATGCCATTGCCAAGAAAAGTAGATCGGCCCCCGATTCTAGTGGGACGCTTCAACACCCCACTGTCAGAGACGCTCCACAGGCAGAAAATCAGTGAGGACACAGTCGAACTCCACAATACCCTCCATCGAGGGGATCTCACCGGCATCTCTGGGCCACCTCAGCCAAGACAGTGGGGTACACCTTCTCCCCCCCGATCACACTGACCACGACAACCCCCATTCCGAGCCGTAAGACACATCCTGACAGGCTGAGGTGAGAAACGGAGCTGATCACATGCAGAAGCCCACCCACAGCCTTCCTTCCAAGGCTTTCCGCAGCTTTCTTGTCTCCATGGCTTCTTTTCACTAGATCTGCCTAATTAAATCTGCTCTGGGGAGGTATGTGGCCACTCAGATTAAACAGTCGTTGTCTCCTGTTTCCCCCAGTTTCTGTATCTCAGGTAGGAGTGAATTCCCAACACGAACCACGTCAGTGAACTATTATGATTGGGACCCTAAAATCTGGCCATAGAACACTTCCCCTGCTCCCACCCCATCTGGCTCGGTCCCTGTATTAGGTATTATTATGTCACATCTTCTCTCCCCCAGAATCTATCATGTCATTTCTGGGGTATCACAGATGGTCAAGAAATATGTAACTGAATAAAACCACTTGAAAACCATCTCACCTCTCTTAGGAGAGAGGCTCCCAAGTTACACTTGCTACTGAAACTGGAATACGGATTCGGAGCTCTTTCCTCGGGTCCTCGGTCAGCACACGGCACAGGTGTGATGTCCTTAAACCACCAGGGTGGGCACACTCTGCTGGGGTCTCCTGATCTCGTGAAATTTTAGCTCAGGCAGGTACTTTTGTAAGAACGCTGCATGAGGGGGACTTGGAAGTCTGTCCTGAGGCATCAGGAGGCGGGGTGTACGAATAGAAATCCGGGCAAACCCCACACGAGCAGGTGCTCCCAGGGTGTACCGGGAATGGGGTGACGTGACGAAGATTGGCCGTGGACACACACTCTGACTTTGAGTCCACAGGCATAAAAATGGTGAAGTATGACCTTACGGCTCTCAAAATAAATAAATACATAAATAAATAGTTTGTATTCGATGCCGTCCCACATGCACAGGGGCCTCCAGGGTGTAGAGAGGGTAACCTTGTGAAAGAGGCAGGCTCAGCCGCTTGCAGCCGTAACAGCAGAGTTAAAATGGCAACTCCAAGTCTCAAACCCAAATCACCATTTGTCAAAAATGTGACTTTTACATGTCATAATATGCTAATGACTTTTATTTCTTCCAACTCGTTAAAAAAGGAGATGTTTCCATCTTTAACAATTCTATGACAAATGTACTGCTCTCTTCACCTTGTCCAGTCTTCCCCTGCTTTCCAACAAATCTTAGCTCCTAACACCAGTTACTAAGACACACACACACACTCGGATCCAGAAACGAGCGCCCTTCAGGCCAGGAATGGTCGGGATCTCACCTCCAGGAGCCTGCCGAAGGGCATTTGCGTCACTTGTACCAGAGCAGAGCAAGAGCGGCTCTAGGTCAATGTCAAAGAGAGAATGATTCAAAAGGAATTTTGTTTTCCTTGGAGGGTTTTTTTTTAATTCAGCAACTCTAATGCATAGATGGCTAGAATTTTCTAAGTCCAGATCTTCATGTTGAAAATCTTACATGATTTTCCAAAAAAGAACCCAACAAGCAGCAAAATTCATCTGAATGTTAAAGAACAGTGAACATCCTACAAGATCTACCCCTCCCTACACTAAGAGAGCTGTATGTGCACACACACGTGCACACGCATGCATGCACACGCACACGTGCATGCACATGCACACTCACGTGCACACACATGTACACACACGCACATACACGCACTCACATGCACACAAGTGCACGCACACATATGCACATGCAGGAATGCACTTGTGTAATGTGCGCATTCATACACACACACACACACACGTGTACACACACTCACACAAATGCACACACATGCAGTCACACACGCATACATACACATGCACACTCACACGTGCACACACATGCACACCCACACACGTGCACACTCACAAATGCACTTGTGTACGCATGCACACTCGCACGTGCACACGTACACATTCATGTGCACACATGCACACTCACACATGTGCACACTGAACCCAAACACAGGCAAACAATGTGTCAGGCTATTAGTCCACATTTTATGACCAACATTCCTAAGTAATTTACTGAGGCTACTAAGTGTCTCAATCAGTCACCAAGGGTTAATGGAAACACAGGCCCCCATTGTGAGCATTCGATAGTCGTGTCGGAGTGGAGAACGAATGGTTTTCCCCCAGAACGCGTTTGTGTGAACCAGGGCACCTTCATCATATTGCCTACGGCCCCTGGAGTCCACCAGAAAGGGGACAAGCCGGGAGACTCGGGGAGGTGTCACGGCGCACAGAGGACGCGCCCCGTGAGGGACGGATGTCAGGCTTCTGAGACACGGTCACGTTCGGGCAGGACTGCACGCGGCCCCTCCCGCGTGCAAATGCAGCCCAGGACCGGTGGGCCTTCACCGGCGAGGGGATGGAAACAGAAGGCCAGCGACCCTTACTGAACACCTGCAACCACGGCCCCCCACCCACGCGGCTGCTTTCGTCCAGCTCAGAGAAGAGGAGACAGACCGGGAGCCCAGCTCTCACAGCCGATGCCGCTGGGCAGACGTTTGAGCCCTGAGCCTCTCCCCAAACCTTTTTGACTCTGACTCCTACCTACGGTTTGCTGACACATAAAAATAACATGAGCGGACAGGTAAAAAACGGGAATGTCTAGGGCACACTTATCGCATCTCACTTCTTTAAAAAAGTTCCTGTTTACAAGTTTATTCTTCTCTGTTTTAAAAAAGTAACGAATCAGAGAATTGTGTCCTCGGAAAGGTATGTCTCGTTGATGTCACGGGACACTTGGCTGTGGTTCACCAGCAGTACTGAGGTACCAGATATTTACGTCGCAAAGTCAAAGCCAGTCTCCTATCATCTCTAGGACAATTTCTACTTATAAGCGTGTTCCAGTATCTTCTTGTTTTAAAGTTTATTTATTCATTTTGACAGAGAGTGCACAGGTGTGTGTACAAGTAGGAGAGGGGCAGAGAGAGAGAATCCCAAGCATACTCCTTGGGCACAGAGCCCAACGCAGGGCTCGAACTCATGAACTGTGAGATCATGACCTGAACTGAAACCAAGAGATAACCCACTGTGCCACCCAGGCGCCCCTCAAATATCTTCTTTTTAAAAAAAATTAATGTTTATTTTTGAGACAGAGAGAGAGATAGAGCATGAGCAGGGGAGAGGCAGAGAGAGAGAGGGAGACACAGAATTGGAAGCAGGCTCCGGGCTCTGAGCTGTCAGCACAGAGCCCGACACGGGGCTCCAACCCACGAACCTTGAGATTATGACCTGAGCCGGGGCTTGAACCTACAAACCACAAGATCATGACCTGAGCCGAAGCTGGACTCTCAGCTGAGCCACCAAGGCGTCCCATCCCTCAAATATCTTCTTAAAGTGACTCTAAATGCACAATGTTACATTCATCTGTCAGTGTCGTTTTGAAATATGATTGAACTTACTGAGAAAGATGAATCACGAAACATTGTTTAAAAATACACATATCAGCTGCTTTCCAACTATGAATACTGAGAAAAACCATTCAGATGGTAGACGTCAAGAAGTTTCACCTAACAATACTTTTTTCATCTATTTCTATTCTTATCCCACTATGGAAACTATTGAAAATGTGATCGATGAAACAGAACACAGACATCTACTTTGAAAACATAAGTTCTCGTGACAAAATTTCAGGTGGAAACTGCCTTATCTGGTAGAATCTGTGCCATACATAACTGTAGCAAAATTTTGGCAAAACACCAAAAGCAAGATAAAGCAATCTGGAGGTCATTAAGTCCTGGGACTCTGGGCAGAGAGATGCACAGGCAGAGATTAATAGAAGCGGGGAAGGTCAGGAAGAAAAGGACAGAGTTTTCTTGAGAAAAGGAGAGACTTTCTTGAGAAAAGGAGAGGAACGAGCAGACACAAATAGGGGTGAGTTGATATTCCTTCACTGGCATCAGGACCTTATTTCATCTTGGAGCAAATCCCTTCTTTGTACTGACGCAGAGAACGGTACCAGGATGGGTTCGGTGAGCCTCATTATACCGAGAGGATCATTTTAATGGGCTTCTTTGAAGCAATTTAGAAAATCTCCCCTCGAGTGCCAGCCTACAATGGGCTGCTCATGTGACCACTAGCAGCCATGACACCATTTGTCCTGGGGACAGGGCATTTCACGGCTTAACTGAAGAAGCTGTGTATTCAGAATGCATGCAGTATCGCCTGCTGGTCTGAGGTCTAGGCAACAGCAGACTTTAAATAGTATTTCCTGTGCCCAGAAAGGCCACACACCAGTTACAGAAAGTTTAGGATATATGAAGGAGGAGGAGGAAAGCACGGGAATGCAGAGCTCTATTTTATGTTTGCATCTATGTACCTATGTATGGGATGGCTTTGTGGCACTCGCAAACAGGTGCTCACTGCAGCTCTCCCCACAGTTTTCGAAACGTAACGCATTACATCACAAGGCTGCGGAGGATTTCGTCACATGGGAGATACGTGGTTCAATAGCATCCTCTTACTGTCAGACTTAAGGCCGTTTCCAAGTGTTTGCTTGTATAAAGTAAGTTGCAAAACAAGCCGGTATGGGAGCTTCTGCTAAATTTTTACTTATTTTCACAGAGGGAGTCTCAGGATTAGAATTATCAGACCACAGTGTGCAGGCATTTTCAAGATGATGGTTAGGTAATAAGAGAATTTGTTACTAAAAAAAAAAAAAAAGTTGAATATTCAATAAAAGTTTTATCAGTATCATCACTATTCCTTTTTGGAATTAAAAAAAGAAAAAAAGAAAAAACAAAACAAAACACAACACCTGGGGCACCTGGGTGGCTCAGTCACGAAGTCGGTGTCCAACTTCGGCTCAGGTCATGATCTCGCAGCTCATGAATTCAAGCCTCGCATCGAGCTTTGTGCTGACAGCTGTGAGCCTGGAGCCTGCTTCGGATTCTGTGTATCTATCTCTCTCTTCCCCGCCCCCGCTTATACTCTCTTTTTCTCTTTCAAAAATAAATAAACATTTAAAAAAATTTTAAAAAAAAACACCTAACACAAAACTAGAAATCAGAACAAAGCAAAACAGCATCTGGGCTGAAATAAACTGCCTTTTGCGGCCACCAAATAATTCATGTTTTTAGTAGAAAGGAAGATAGGTTAATATTTTATTTTAAAATAACTTGTACTCTGTAAATAAAAACAAACATGTTTTACTCAAAAAAAATCATGCTTTCTCTTTTGTAAAATGAAAGGTCTGGGGCTCTGGGAAGGGAAGCAGACCAGATGATAGATCCAGGGCGACAGGTGCGGAACCCTGTGTCTGTCTGGAACCTTGCAGCCCTGGTGTGCTCACCAATGATCACCTCTAGGGACCCTCTTGTCTTTCTCAGGTTTCTCCGAGAGGAGGTCAAAGCAAAGAGTGACAGAAACAGAACCTCTTCTATGCCTCTACTACCATTTCAGCCCGTGGACTCCTGGGACAGCCTGGGGAGGGGGCTTCTCCCAGGTCGGTCTTCCTTGCGGTCTCATCTGTATGTGGACACAAGGGGTGCTCACAACTGCTCAGCCCTGGGATGTACCCCTGTTCTTGGATGCCGGCTCAGCCCTGTGGCCCACCTTGTGTGGGGGCTGATGGGTGACAGTCTGCAGCCGGGACGGGAGGGCTGGGAGGGGGTGCAGGGGGGACTGAGCATCAAGCCGGGAGCTGTCTGGGAGTCTAAAGGATGAGGAACCATTCAAGATCACGATGACGGGAAAAGCCAATGTATATACTGCCTTTGCCATAAACTAGGGACAGACGCAGTTGGCTCAAAACCCAAATCCAAGACTTGGCAAGTGTGTGCTTTCTGGGGGTTGCTAAGTCAGCACTGCTTAGCCATTATAGTATGCAGACTAACTGGGGAAAAAAATTTATTTTTTATATTTATATATATTTGGACTATTACTCTGTGTCGGGCATTATGATAAGGACTTTACACACATGATCTCATTTAACGCTGACAACACTTGGAGATGGGGACTGTTACTGTCCCAAGTTTACAGGGAAAAGTCAGCAAGGCCAGGCCTTGCCCAAGGTCACAGAGCTATCCGTAGGCCTCCCTTCCATGTCCCATGGGCTCCCCAGGCCTCCCTGCCACGTCCCACAGGCTCCAAACCTAAACTCCCCTGACAGCTTCGAAACATAAAGGCAACGGATCTGTTCCTGAGACAGCCACACACAAAACTATGAACGTGATTATAGGGTAGACTTCACTTCAAGACACCCCGAGGATGTCCTCGAAGGTTCACTTAAGGATCTTCAGACTACCACTGACATCTGCAGACGTGAAGGTGGCACGAAGACCTGACCCCAAGCCGCCCTCTGGCCCTGTCGCCCAAACGCCCCTACGTCCAGCCAAGGACCACACCCGGGTGCTCCTTTCTCCTCGGTGTCTGTGACTCGTGGTTGACTCCGCGGTTTCTACCCCTTCTCCCCTGAACAAGATCCTCATCGCTCACCACAGGCATCAAGTGTCACTTCTGCCAGGAAGTCTGTTGTTTAATCTTTCAGCTACAATCAACCCTCCTTCCTTTATATGCCTCCTAAATATCACCTTCTCTTATTAAATCCCTTCCAGTCTAAACATGTAGAATGGGTGTTTTGTTTTTTGTGCTGTTGGTTTTTTTGGTTCAGGGAAAATCAATCTATTAACTAAATGGGTATAAATAAATAAATATTGTCACACAGGCAGGTGTCTTGATTCTTCCCAGTTAAATACTAACGGGTCACTCTTGACCACAAGCAAAGAGATGGGAAGGGGACAGGAGCGTAGACAGACTGCAAGCTCAGAGCACTGCGGCTTTCAAGTCAGTAGCCGCAGACCTCACTGAGATTTGATCCAGAAAACTGGCCGACAGAGGGGAACCCCTGTAGGGGTCTACACTGGCTGTGAGCAGCTACCAGAGGTAGTCATGCACACTGTGGAATCAGAAAGAAGACTCACGTACAGAGGAGTCAGAAACTGCTGAGCCCTGCGTGCCTGTCAAGGTCACTAAACCGTAAGCTTCTCAAAGCAGAGAAGTTCTGTTCAGGCCGTTTCTTGACCCTGGCACGGTGGACAGAATCTAGGTGGCGCTGGGTGTCTCCACATTCTGGGGGTCATGCCTCTGTGGGACTCCCTCCTCTTGCATGCAGGCAGGACGTGGCCCTAAGCAAGGCCACGGTGTCACTCTTGTGACCGGGTCCATTAGGACCGTCAGAGGCTCTAGGCTCTCTGGCCCCACTGTGGGCTTCGAGGAACACCACGGCCCCAGGAATCCTGCCACCAAGCTCAGTGACCCTGGGAGCGGGCGCCCACTAACACAAGCTGACGAGTGAGAACACTGCCCTGGCCAACACCTTTCCTGAGGTCTGGTGGAGATCCAGCTAAGCTATGCCCAGACTCCTGACTCACAGAAATTGTGACATACTAAATGTGTGTCCTTTTAAGGCATGTGTCTGCGGTAATTTTTCATGCAGCCCAAAGCTAATATTCCTAGAATTCCAATTTCCCTCCAAAAGCATGCTCTTTATATACTCATTAGGACCCTGCTTCTCTCTTGACTCAAGATTCTCAACATGTCTAACTTTTCCTATGTTTTGATCAGTTCAGTTAGGACGGGCCTCCCGTTTATATGTCTACACGTTCACACAGACAAAAGCGCAGAGTAGGTCTTCACCGACAGCAGGTATAAAATTTTAAACTGAAGTTGAGTTGAAGAACATTCTAGAGCACAGAATCAGTGAGTTGGCCAATCCTAGTATCCAAATAATCAAAGGACTTTCAAGTTGTTTTCACAAATCGCTTTTGAGATAGGGAATTTCTAATTAAAAATTGCTACAGTCTGGCTGTCAAACCACAGAGATGTCACACATCTCTTACTGCAATTACACGCAAGTCCCAATTAGGAAAGTATCTGCTTTTCCAGGCTTATTGAGATCTAATTGACAGGTAAGAATGTGTAAGTTTAAGCTGTGCAGACGTGATTTGACACACGTAGGTACTGCAGCATCACCACAGCCAACATTCACCACCTCACGGTTGCCTTTTTTCCTCTTTGTGACCAGGTCTACTCTCTTAGCAACTTTCAAGTAGGTAATGCCGTATTTTAAGGCACACTCATCAGGCTGAACACTCGAGCCCTGGGACTCGCTTGTATTATAACTGCAAGTCTGTCAACATTTCCCAGCCCCTCCCCTGCAACCACCATCTACTGTTGATGAGTTAGGCTTTCTTAGATTCCAAATGTAAGTGGGATCGTACAGTACTTAGCGTTCTCTGACTTACATCACTTAGTATAATGATGCCCTCAGGGTCAATCCATGTTGCCAAAATGGCAGGACTCCCTTCTTTTCTGTGACTGAATAATATATATAATGCATACATATAAAACAGCATCTTTATCCACTCATCTAACAGTGGACACTTAGGTTGTTTTGCTATCTTCCCTCTTGTGAATAAGGCCACAGTGATCATGGGGATGCAGGTGTCTTTTTAAGTTAGTGTTTTCATGTCCTTAGATAAATACCCAGAAGTGAATTTGCTGGATCCTATGCTAGTTCTGTTTTTGTTTTTCTGAGGAACCTCCACACTGTTCAGAGCGGCTACACCAGTTTGCCTCCCCACCAACAGGGCAAGAGGGTTCCCCTTTGTCCACATCCTCGCCAACACCCGTTGTTTCTGGTGTTTTTGATGCTAGCCATTCTGACAGGTGTGAGGCAGAATCTCATTGTGGTTCTGATCAGTATCTCCCTGATGATCAGTGATGCTGAGCATCTTTTCATGTGTCTGTTGTCCAACTGGACGTTTTCTTTGGAAAAAATGTCTGTTTAGGTCCTCTGCTCATTTTTCATTTCAACTGTTGATTTTTTTTGGCCATTGAGTTATAGAAACTCTTTACATATGCTGGATATTAGTCCCTTATCAGATATGTGGCTTGCACATACGCCCTCCTACTCTGCAGCTTGCTTCATCATTGTGCTGATGGTTTCCTTTCCTCTACAGAAGCTTTTTAGTTTGATGTGGTCCCACTCGTTGATTTTTGCTTCTGTTGCTTGTTTTGCAAATTTATGTAGTTAAAATTGATTCCCTGTGGTGAACAAAGTTTACTTCTTCACAACTGTTGTTAATTTTCTAGATGTTCTTTCTCCCGGTGTGAACAGGAAGAAATCACGTCTGCACAGCGGGCATGGGTTCATCGATGTGAAGGGCACTTCTGCGTTAATAGATCTCCTCCGAGAAGACTGGAAAGTGCCCGTCTTTTACTCAAATGAATGACTGAGGCATTTTCATGGCTTTATGCCTCTCATTATCCAAGGGCTCTTCATCACATGACTTATGTATCCCATGTTATAACCACGTGTACATAAAATATAAACATAAAATTGACTGTACCAGTGATTAGGGAGAGAGTAAGATGAAGCTTTTTCCCTTATACACAATCAGCTACACAGGGATGTCTTTTCTTCCATAAACCCATGGTTTGACTAGAGAAATATATCATCTTTATTAAAATCTGAATTTTAAAGATTCATCAAGTTACTGACAGCACTGGTAAGCAAATAAAATGGCATGGGGATCTCTCTTTTTTTTTTTAAGTTAGCATAAGGATTTAATTGCATTGGAATTCATTTATTCTTCCTGGCATTTATTCCTTCTGCCAACAGCACAGAAAGTAATTGAGTATTGACCACATTCAGGATTATGTAGGTGACCTGAAGAGCAGAGTCTCAGGAGTTCAGCGCATCGCGGTCAAGGATCACACCTCTCACCTCTGCTCTCTCAGTCACACAACTATAAGGCTCCAAGAGGTCATGCTTCTTTTTTATTTCTGTACATAAATAAATTGAGAGCCCTGAGGATTAAGTGTCTTGTGCAAGGTCATCCTGCCCTTTGGTGGCAGAAAAAGAACTAGAACACAGCACCTGCTCTGCTTGAGTGTGGCTCCTGTGAGAGACCTGGTGTGGGTATCTTCCAGAATGACCATGTCTCCTGCATTCTGGAATTGAAAAAGGCCATTAAAAATGACTGTTGACTAAGACAAATTATGAATCGCCATTGGTTTGTTCTGCAAGTAGTTTGATGAGTTCCCAACCCTGTCAACCTCCCAACACCCAGTTCAGAACCACATTAAATTAACTCAGATTCAAGAGAATTTTTCCCGCACAATTTTTATAACCCACCAGACATCTCTATTTGACTTTCTTTCTGTATTATTGGCCCCAGATGCTTGGGGAGATGCTCACCTTAAATGAATTTGAGGCAGGGGACAAGGGTTGGGAGCAAACTGACCCTGACCACTGATTTGATGTGACCCCAGTGAGTTAGCTCTGCTGGTTCCTGTCCCTGAGTATTACAATGGTACACCCTGCCTGGAAGGCCCCCACACTTGGACACCTTTCACTACTGAGTTGAAGATTCACCTCTCTTATAATCATTTTTTATGATTTACCTGCTTCCTGATAAAGCTGGCCATTCCCTTTGGACACTAAAAATCTATAATGGTATATACTTATTTTATATATTTCTTGATATATGGATTTTTTTCCTACAAAATCTCCCTACTCCATTACTTTCTGTATCCCTAGTGCTTAGTATAAAGTCTAGTGAAAACAGGTTGTCTGGATACCTGCAAAATAATAATAATAATAATAATAATAATAATAATAATACAAATTAAAGTTCCCAAACATTTGGTGAGGTGATCATATTTGCACAGATAGGTCTTCCCCTTCAGGATGGAAAGGAAACATATGATATGAATCACTCCTGTGTTCCAAAGATTCATTAAGAAAGCAACCACACTTTGAATTAACAATTATATTTCTATGACGTCTAGAATTTACCCCAAGGAAATAATCATGAATGAGCATACAGATAAAGCTATGAATATATTCATGAAGGTATAATTTATATTCATAAAAAGATTAGAAACAGCTTAAATTTTCATTAAAAGGGAATTAATCCAATAAATCACAGTGGACCAAGACAATGGAATAATACATAACCACTAAAAATGATATTTAGAAGCATATTTAATGTTATGGAATAGAGTTCACAATTCATAGCCAAGCAAAAATGCAGATAATAAGGAAAGATGTGTGGTATGATTCAGTAAACAAATACATCCATTCCTTGCCTAGGACATTCCTGAAAACCCTGCTACAAAGTGAAAAGCCATAAAAAGAAAACTTAATTTTATTCATTTTAATGAGCTAAAATTATATCTTCTTCCAATCCAAGGTATACAAATAATTTTCACCTATAGAAAAACGTATCAATTAAAGGATCCAAACAAGTTTATGTTTGTCATAAATACCACAAAGTAAACCAACAAAATTGTGCCATAAAATGTAAGTGCCACAGCTTGCTACATTCAACAATGTGGCCTTGCTATGAGGGTGTGAGGGCATGCTTCTGTGGAAGGCGAGAGAATGTCAGAGAACCAAGCATCTGATATGCAACGTTTGGGCTCCCAGTTCTCCAGCACCTAAGATGCACTTAAATTACAGCAAGAGAAACATGTTCAGGGCAAAATGAAGGACCAACACGTGTCAACAACACGGTCACACAGCAAGGTGAAGGGTCACAGCAAAGTGACCTCGGCACCCCTCCCTTCTCAGGTGCCCCAGCAGAGCTGTGCAGGCTCGCCGAGACGTGGCATGTGGGTCAGATCTGATCCACAAGCCACCGTCTGACCGTTACCGCTCCGAGTGAACCGACGTGTTAGTCCAAACTCTGATGTTGAAATATCACTTCCCTTAGTGTTTTGGGGGTGAAAAAGCAGTTGCGTGATTTTTTTTTAGAAGCTGTCAGAAAGAGATGCCACATTTCAAGAGCCACGGTGGTGGATGGTTGTTAATCAGAGTGTCGAAGGAAGAAGTCTGTGAATGCACACAGAGGAGAAGCCTGCACATACCGGGTCCCGGGGGCAGTCAGATGACGGATGGTTTCTGTTTTCATTTCCCCTAGTTATATTTTATTGTTCTCTTTTGTAATAAGGCCAAAATAAAATGATGAGAAAAATAAAAAAAAAAAAAAACAGCATTTATATACGACAGATCTAAATTGATGGATGCTTCTAAAGAGTAATATTGATTTTTTACAAAAAGCATATTTTATTTTAGTCCTTCTACAGTTCTCTAAAAATCTTTATTCTATATGGAATTTCCTTTGCTCTTCTCTTTTTGGATTGGGGGTAAAGCCCCAGAATGGCAGTCATCCACTCTGACCCTTTCCTTAGGAACTTATCATCAGCAGAGGCTTTGCATGACCTTTTGGCCTCACGTCTCCATAAATATCTGACAAGGAAACATAATTCCATCCACGTGAAAATGATGCTCTGATGACTTTCACGGCGCATGGAATTTAGGGTCTCACAGAGAAGCGAATCAGTGCTACTGTCCAGGCATCTCGGTGAGCATGATGTCCACACTCTCCCTGCGGCATCTGGGGCACAGATCTATCACGGTGTTGCTTTTCTTGTTCCACATTTTCTGCCACAAGCTACAAAGTGTGCTTGCTTCTACCTGCTCCATGAGCTAGCACTCTGACTTGCAGCTGGCACTTTGCCTTTCGGAACCCATTTACTTACTGAAGACGGAGGGGTTTGGACCACGTGATCTTTAAGGTCCCCCCTCTCCCCCATCCTTAATACCATGACCAAATTATGTGTGTATGTATCACACCACAGCTGCTTCTGTGTGATTCAGGAACATATCAGAGCCTGGTGTTGTAGTCAGAGGCCTCCAGATTCAGGTCTGATCTCTCACAGGTCATGTAAGACTGAGCTGGCAACTTTACTGACGTATTTATGATGGCAAATAAGAAGTAAACAGAGAGGAGCAAATCAAATAGATGGGCATTCTGACCACAATACAGCAGACAGCACCCAGTCGTGGCTGCTACAATTATCATTGCTGTAGAAGGAAGGAGTCATGGAAAATACTTAATAGAAGTTTTCTAATGAAGAAATTAAAGAAATACAGAGAATTTTTAAGTTAGAAAATTAAGAGCAAGGGAGTTACTTCTCTGCTCTTGTCAGCAGCCTGAATATTTGGTGTAAATTCTTAGTTTTAATTGAGCTGAATCACTGTTTTAAAAAATAAAAGTGGGCGCCTAGGTGGCTCAGTCGGGTCAGCCTCTGACATCAGCTTAGGTCATGATCTCATGGTCTGTGGGTTCGAGCCCCGCGTCCGGCTCTGTGCTGACAGCTCAGGGACTGGAGCCTGCTTCAGATTCTGTGTCTCCCTCCCTCTCTCTGCTCCTCCCCTGCTTTCTCTCTCTCTCTCTGCCAAAATAAACAAACATCATAAATAAATAAATAAATAAATAAATAAAGTAGAAACAACTACTTCAGAAAATAAATCCAAAGACACTTATGGTATGTTTTATGTGTTTACAGATGTTGCGCTATTCCTGTTTACATGAGCGTGTGTGTGTGTGTGTGTGTGTGTGCATGTTCAGCACGCTGACATTTGGGGAAAGAACAGTTCACTTTTAATCTACTCTCTTACATAAATTAAAACATAATTCAGAAATGCACTCTCCATAAATGTAAAAACACACGTAACTCATGTGGAGTGGGAAGTGACAAGCAGGGCTATCATGCTGGGGCACCACAGCCTAGTCCGTGACTTTGTCTCCCATACTTGAGAGCTGGCTGCTGACTGACGGGTTCCCAGCTGGTTTCCAAACCAGAAGTTGTACTTATAAGTTGCTGCCCTAAACGGGAAGTTGTACTGATAAGCACGCGCCCCAAACGGGAAGTTGTACTGATGAGTAGCCGCCCGAACCGGAAGTTGCACTGATGAGCATCTGCCCCGAACGGGAAGTTGTACTGACTGGTGAGTACCCGCCCCAAACCGGAAGCTGTGCTGTTGAGCGCCTGCCCCGAACCGGAAGTTGCTCTGATTAGTATCTGGCCCACAGTCCAAGGTCAGAGCAGCCTCTCAGTCTCACACAAAGGTATTAACAATTCATCGCAAGTTTCCCGCTTGGAATCACATCCATGTCTCTCCAGCCTCATCTTTGAACAGAATCCTTTCTCCCTCGCTGGGGATTCTACAGCACGTCTATCTTAATTTCGCATGCGGTATACATCCCAGCTCAGTACAAACAGCTTCTGAGTGGACACCTTCACACCGGCTGGAGAACCTGGATTAAATTCACATGCAGACCGATGCCTTTGTGCAGCGGACTCCAGCGTCCACGCAAAGCTAGGGTGCCTCCGGAAAGGATGGCGGAGCCACGGCGAGGCTGCGAGGCCAGCACGTCACCGCTCTCCCGCGCCACCTGCCCGCTTCCGTCCGCGCTTGCATCCACCCCTGGTGGCTGGATGGGCCGGTCCTCCGCCTCAGGCGTAAACCTAGGTAAGTGGCACCAGGTATACTTAAAGCCAGAAGACCAGTCGAGCAAGATCAAGATGGGAGACCGTCCAGGACCCTGTGTGTCGCCACAAGCTGCGGCGCAGTGTGACACGGGAGCCCCTGATCAGTGCCTCACGCTCCCCAAGCAAGCACTGGGCAGGTTGGTGACTGCACAATCCAGGGAGCTTCCTGTTGCTGCCTGTTAGTCCTCGCCCGATTCCTCGGAACCGGAGCCAATCAGGATTTGGCGTTAGGGTGAAGTCCTGTCTCTAAACTCACCCAGCTGTACCATCCAGCCTGGCAAGTCCCTTCCACGCATGCGCTGCCCCCCTCCCCCCGCCCCCGCAGCTCTCCGGAGCTGTCATCTACTCATTCTTATCATAAGGGCTGGCCCTGAGTAGGAATCCAGAAGCAGAACCAAGGTCACTTCCCAGGGGCCAGGTGGATTTTGTCAGAGACAAAACCTGTAGCACTGAAACGTTGATAAACTGTGATTGTTCCTTCCAGGTTTCCCTGGAAAGAGCAAGAGAGCTGTTCTTTTTACCTTTTCATGGTCCTAAATCTCCACGAGAAATTGACAAAAATGATGTATCCTTTTGTCCCTAAGGAATTTACAGACACTTCCAAAAGTTCTGCATATAGTTGTGGGCTTGTGACAGGCCTATGGCTCCTGGTCTGTCTTTAAGAGATGCAGGGGAAAAAATCTGCAGGGTGACATGGAAAGTCGCCCCCCCCCCAAACCTGAGTCCCACAGACCCCTCAGACCTCAACACCATGCTTCCCAAGCCTTGTCTTCTTCTGGGGTCCAGCTCATCATTTATTTCAGACACTTTTCCCACATCCAGTGCTCATCATTTGATGACTCCTTCCCACAGTGACATTATTTACTTCTTCTCCGACACTACTATAACACAAAGTTTAAAATGTTTTGGGATTTATACGATGCGCATGCCTTTCTTTCTCCACTAGACGTCATTGGTCCGAAGCCCTCGTCACCTGGCTCACCTCCCTCACACATCAGACACTCTCCATATATTGATCTACGTGAACTTAGAGCTTCAATGGCAAAACCTGGGAGGAAATGCTAATTGCACACATATGATACATCTTACGTTGTATCTTAAACTGGGGTGTTTCAGTAGCATCTGTCATCACATTAACTTTCCTTTTTTCACCTTGCAATACCTAAGTAACTATTTTAGAATTTGGGAAAATGGAGAATACCAACATCATTATAATTTCATTGTTCAAGAGCAGTAAGGAGCGTGTCTGTTGGAAGAGCCATCTTAGGTCAGCTTTCTGTATGTAAACCACTCAAATTTGTCAGCAGCAACGTGGAATCCATGTCAACGCTCTGGAACATTCCTCAATGTTGGTTTAGTTTGTCCCTCTAAGGACTGCTCTTAATTATATTCCCAAGAATTCCCACCGAATCGTCCCCACAAAGACTCAAAATAAAATTCACATTTTGCTCAGGAGTCCTGAGCAATTTCTCAAGGCAAATCGTGACCCTGTTCTCCCTTCCTTCCAGTCGCCTCCCACCGTATACCTCTCCCAGTTCAAGCGCTCATGACGACAGTGCTGAAGGGCTGGTACAAGGCCCACCCGTACGTGAAGGTTCTCTACTTCTCTCTCCAGGCTTTAACAGAATCAGGATAATGCACCTGGGAAGTACCTGCTCTGTACGATCCCCTGTGCTTTGGTCAGCGAGTCAGTGGTGTGTTAGCCTGACCGCGAGTTCACAAATCTCCTCTGTGCTCCTACTACCTGCCAGGCACTAATGCAGACGCTGCAGGTACAGTGACGTACCCATCGGCTGTGGGCTCTTAGTTTCCAACTGGGATGAGAAACTGTCATTGCAGACAGACAAGAAAGGTTTCTACAGCCATGTCTCCCAAGACTCCTAAAATGTGAAAGACAAAAAAAGAGCCCTCCCTCTCTCTTCTGTTCTCTCCTTACCCCAAAGTTCCTCTTTGCCTTCTGAGTCAAAGAAGCCTGGATAGAAATCATTCATGTGCAAAGTCTGACTGCATGTGAGAACCACCTTTCGCAAGACCACGTTGATTATCGTTATCGCTACAATGCCACTACTGGTGTGCTTGTGACTATTACGACTATCGTTTTAATTCTTATGTTTTCTTTAGATGCACAGCCGGGCACGTCCCCGACACCTAGGATAATAATGCCTGGCAGACACCAATGCAAACCACAGAAATGGAATCAACAACTGAACAAAGAAGTAAGCAGCAAAATACAGCACACACCTCCCTGAGTCCCCACTCTGCACCAGGCACTATGCTCAACACTGTCATTTTCAGAACGGCCTTGAGATGAGGGTACCGTCTTAGCCACTCTATACATGAGGACTTCAGACTCTGTGACGTTACATGATTTGTTCAAGGTCTGCAGGTTCTAAGGGGAGACAGCAAGATTTGCACAAAAATCTGTTTAGTTCTAGTTCTGTCTTCTTAATGTATGGTCTTTTTTAACCTCTTCACACATTTTCATTTGTACATTTCTCACTTGTTCATTTAATTGATAACTTTTTACCCCGGTAGCAGGTAATCTGCCAAAATTAACCACCGCGGACTTTGCAAAGATGTGGGGGAGGAACGTGAGTGGGCATAATGGGACGTGGCTCATCCCTCAACACAATTTTGAAAGACTGGTTCCCATCTGCCTTGTTCGCGTCACGTCTAATAATAAAACACAGAGTTTCGCTAAACAGCAGGTCAATGATGCACAGCGTCATGGAAACCAACTTGTGCGTATGCAGAGCACCCAGAAAATAGCAGCCAGCCTCTGAAGGCAGACTTCACTGTGCAGGCATACACACATGTGCAGACACACAACTGTAAGACGCGGAGCGTTTCCGGGTGAGAACTCATGCCCACGGGGTTGAGTGCTACTGAAAGCCCACACTCCGAATTAACAACAGATGCTGGGACAGGGGCTCCTGGTTCCTGCCGACTCCCTTTCTACCAGACTCAGAGCCTCGATCTCTCCCCAGAAACTCAGTAACCTTAGATAGAAGGCAGGAGTCCACATAGTAGACATGTATTTCAAAAACTATGCTTTAGAGCAAAAGCAGTGATTTTGTATCTTATTAGTCGATAAAGTCTTGACAATGAATAACATATGCACTGAGGTGCCACACTGTGTGTCCACCTTTCCATACATTTCTAGCCTGACAGATGTGTTCTGACAAGTGTGACTTCTCCCGACCAAAGTCACCTTGCACGTACATCCAAGTAGCTGGTTCCCAGCCCTGTGCATCCGGCATCCCGGCCCACACACCGCCGCCCATGTTGAGGAGACGGCCCACATAATTTATAAACTGTAAAACCACCCTTGCTCCCCAGGGGAAGGCTTTGTATGAGGGTCCACTGTGAACGGAGCTCAGAGGGGACGATGGCCTGTCTAAGGGAGAAACGGGGAAAGTCCATCATCTGTGGCATGTTTACTGGTGAGGCCGTTCCTGAAAACTCTCCCCAACCCAGGAACACATGGATTTTAAGATCTGCAAGTCCTTCCACACATGTCATTTCACGTGAGCCCCTCAACAACCCCACCAAGAAAGAACTTTGGCTCATTTCTTTTCAGAAAAAGTTGTCCTAGACCCAGCTTGCTTTTGTGCTTCCCAGACCGCTGCCGGCCTTGCCACGGCGACCTCATCCTGGGCAAGCACCCTGCCCGCGTCTGTGGGCCCTCAAAGCACGGGGCTGATGTCCAGACCCACAGCGAGCCCTGGGCCATCGGATGGGAGGCTGGGGGGGAGGGGGGGGGACGGGGGACGCACGCTAACTGCATGTCGGACATTCCCCTCCGAGGCTGGCACACGGAGGCCGATGCTGCAAAATCCCCAGGCATTTATGATTCGTGCGTAGCTAATGAGATGCAACAATCAGAGAGGAAAGCGAAATTAGGAATACGTATCACTAATCATAACAAGGGCTTTCGGAGAAAATGGTTTCTCCTTTCTGTCAGCCACTTAAAAAGATGCGTGCTATCTAAAACCCAGTCACGTGTATGAGCTAGAACACGGGTGTGTGCAAGAGAGGTCGCCGGCCTGACCTCGGGCTCACGTCCCCTCCTTTGGAGACGCTGCGGACGGACAGGCTGGGTGACAGCCTGCCCAGCAGGAAGTGAGTCGGAGGCCCCAGAAGTTGAGGCCTGGTTGTATCGAGGGTCAGGGCCCCTCGCAGGCCGACAGCAGGGCCGCACTGCAGAAGGGCGCATCTACACGGGCTGTTGGCCCACGAAGCTCTCCCAGCCCGCAGGCGCAAGGCACATGGATGCCTGCTCGTCCGTGGGCCGTGGTGGTACCCGCCAACCCAGAAGGAGCCTCCCCCAGCATCCCCGCCATGTTTGCCAGGGGCTAGCCGAAAGCACGCGGTTAGCCACTAGGGGAAGACGAGTAATACGTGCAGATAATATAGCCTCTGTGTGGACACGTCGTTATCGGGACCAGGAGCCACTCAGCCTCTCATTCCTGGAGCTCCAGGAGCCGCAAGGGCTCTCTCAGGGACACGGGGCTCGAGGCAGACCAACCCAAGACACCGCGTGTGGGGTATTTCATGCCCACATCATGAGAGCACGGACGAGACGCAAATTTGACAACAAACTCTTCCTTTCCAACAGGCAACATCCCAACGTGGAAGATGAACGGCGGACCCTGTCCTCGTGTGAAATTTCTCTCGTCAGCCCTTCTCCGGAACTGAAGACGACCTATTTTCAATTCCAGGGGGCTCCAGTCGGCTCGTCCTCTACGTCGGACTGCACATACCCCATCTGTACTTTCTCTTCCGAATATGCTTCAAAATGCAGCCAATAGTCATGAGTTTAGCAACAAGAAAATAGACAGTACTTTACCTAAACATACTAAATCTGCAACCTGATATTTAAATTGGTCGGTGACCAGAAAGATAGAGCATTTACTTATTCCTTGAGCACATTAATGAGGTAAAATTGCTTCAGCGCCAGCTGAATGCCTGAATCTCAGATATTGAATAATCTAAAAAAAATAGAAATGTGCAAATTAGGGTTCATTTGTGCATTTTATATCATTCTGCATAAATGCATAATTGTGACCGAGTCTCAGACACCAGATGGTCTATGTAACTCATCCCCACGTTCACTCTATTTTATCATATTTAGTAGCTGTGGCTTCACCTCTGATTCTAAGCGCGGCTGACAAAACTGCCTCTGCTGGTAATGAGACCAGATATCGGAGTGGTCAGTTTTATGCATTTGGCTCAGACACACACAACTGTGAAGTGCACCCCCCGCTGTGGAGATGAGAACGACACGGCCCCTCTGCTCGTGGTGCCCCGTCACAGGCCCAAGGCACATCAGGCTCTGACAGGCATCCGCGGAGAAGGACCTTGTATGGAGCATAAGACGAGGCACGACAGAGGGTGTCTGATGGGAAGGACGCGGGGCTTATCGCAGATGGCGCTGGGGCTGACCTTCAAGTCTGCTCCTGGACTTCTCTGTCTTTAATAAAAAGTATCACGTGTCCCCTCTCCCCCCATCCACGCAAGCCCTAACCTCTGCTAAGATAACAAACGTAGGCCACTCCTCGTGCCTTTCTCCATGTTGACCTCACACGTGCTCACGCACACACATATACACACGTACAGATATGTATAGGCACACGTGCCCACACACACAGACACACTCACACGCACATGTGCATGCTCCCCACACACCACTCTCCTTCCTCTGCCCACTGCACTGCAGAAACTCCTTCCACGTCCAGAATGAACTCACGGGGCCCTATGTCCCCAGGTAGGGACCCCAAAACGGGTATGTGTTACCTGCCACAAACATGGGTGGAAAGGCACACTGTGGCATGTTTGAAAGACTCTGCATGTGGAGTGCTGATGAGGGATTCTGACAGCATCTGAAGCAGGAGACAGTACAGTCTGACACGGGCTTTGGGAGCAGATGTTCACAGCTGGCTATAAACGCTGAGAGGGGAGTCTGGATTCTCTGAGCGCTTGGAGACCCAGTGAGGGGACAGCAGAGACGCTGCTTCCTCCTTCACACCGTCCCCACCAAGAGAACGTGCTCCAAGTGAATCTGTGTCCATCTAGAAACCAAAAGGATCCTACATTTCTGCAAATACTTCCAACAAAATCATGGTTGGTTGCATAAACACCTGCGGAGACAGTCACAAGTGTAGGAGAACTATGGCTGAACAAGAGGAAACTTCCTGAACGCGGCAGGAACCCCTTGGCAGACAGTAGGCAGCGTTCCCAGTCAGGGTGCCTGGGCCACAGGACCCCCTCTGAGCGCTCGTCTGCTCTCACCTGGGTGATCACTCCCCCCAGCACGACCCTGTGCACGGAGACAAGGGCTCTACTACTGGGGTTTGGGTTTGTCACCTTCTCCTGGCAATCCCCACACAGCAGTGAATTTAAATGACATTTCCTGTCTTTAGATACGCCGTCTGTCCTTTCATCGTTTTGTTGTACTAGGTAGTTATTTTATCAAGACTTCTGTTCCTTTTCAAAACCTGATTAGTAATTGAAACACAGCCAGTATCTGTACAAGCCCACCCTTCTATCCTGTGTTCCCATCCCCTTGAGCTTTCTTTATGTGGGTTAAAATCGTTCTTTGTATGCTTGTTTATCTAAAGTGGGTTTTTTCGTTTTTAGGAAAGGGGGAGTCCCATGTGGTCAACGATTCCGTAGATAATTTGTGATTTTGATCCCACTGCGGCCCTCAGGTTCTGACAGAACCGTAACTGATTTGGGAACGATTTTCACATCTATTTCACCAAGTGGCCTTCTGTAGCACACAGGCGCGGGGGCTCAGATCTCACGTCCATGCCTGGAGTGTGCATTCCTTGCTGGTAACTTTATACTCTTCCCATGACCCTGGAACCGTGCTGGGCTTCCTCTATGCCTTCTAGGTCAGGGTTCTCTCGTCTTCTCTCACACGGGGAAACCTGTTGAGATTCTGCAGTTTCACTCCGGGGCAGGGTCCCAGCACCTGCACCCCACACCTGCCAGGCTGTTCTGCCTCCACCCATCCCAGCACCCCCTTTGGGTTTTATTTCTCAGGGGCTACTGCGGCTTGAGTCTTGCCTCTCCTCTGGTTTAAAAGTGTTTCTTATCTGGGGCCCAGAGCTTTGCCTTCCTCCACTCAAGCTCAGGTGCACACCCAAAGCAGCTCTGACCTGCTGCACAGTTTGGTGTGTTTACGACACAACGAGAAGAGCTCCTGCCACCCTCCATCCTAACCTGGCGAGACCAACAGTTTTCCTTCTTGTATCCTCAACAGTATGTTCTGATTTGTACTAAAACACTAACCATTCGAAGGTCCCAGAACACAGATCGGCTGGAATGGAATTCTGTTTTCTCTCAAAAACCAGTTGAATTCTTCGGTTCCTAAGCAACGCTAATTTTTTCTCCAGTGCCTGGCACATGTTCAGAACTTACTAAATGCTGGTTTTCTTCCACAAATCTCCAAGAATAGCAATCAGAAAAGACCATTTTTACCCAAAGCATACAATTAAAGAGGTCTGATCTGCACACAATACAGGGCAGCAGCTACAGGTGAGGTGCTGACGCACTCGGCTTCCGTGAGCCCAGAGGTGGGGCCAAAACATTTCTTTACAAACCTACGATGCCCAGGCCTTGAAAAGCAGCCTTCCTATTTTTCTCCAATTGTTGAGAGATCCTAAAATCTTAGGAAGATATCTACTCAATTACGGCGCAAAAACAGAATGGAAGTTTTACGGTGTTTGGAGTCATTTGGGAGGCAAATCTTCAACACTTATATTAAAAAATCAAGAACAGGGGCGCCTGGGTGGCTCAGTTGGTTGAGCGTCCGAATTCAGCTCAGGTCATGATCTCACAGCTCGTGAGTTCGAGCCCCACGTCGGGCTCTGTGCTGACAGCTCAAAGCCTGGAGCCTGCATCGGATTCTGTGTCTCCCTCTCTCTCTGCCCCTAACCCACTCGCATTCTGTCTGTCTCTCTCAAAAATAAAATAAACAGTTAAAAATAAATAAATAAACAAATCAAAAAATCAAGAACAGAATGCTAGTAAATCCAGGAAACATTTTCCACTTTTTCTTTGTCATGAGTGAGGAAGAGAAGAGGTAGCTTGGGTTCTGATGAGGGAGCCTGTGGTGGGCTGAGGACAAAGTACAAGCTAGCCCCACCACCCCCACAGGTGGGATATGTGTGACATTCCTCAGGCTCTCCTGGCTGCCCAAGGACAAAAGAGAGGAAAGAAAACAAAGGATTAACCGACAGAGATCACAGTCATGCAGGACATGGGTCTCCATAGTTTACAAATATCTTAGTAAATTACAAGAAAGAGGCAATCTTATCAATAACCTAATCTCCAGAAACCTACAGACTCAGTTTCCTGGAGCCCCAACATCACCCTCCATAATGATGTGGAAACAAAGGCAGAAGGAAATGGCAGATAAAACTAAATGTCCTTATAACCTGCAGCCCATTGATAGATACTTGGGGCCAGCAGAGCAAAATGTTTCTCCAGGAACTTAGCATGTCTTAATGCTAATCTCTGCTGGAGGGAAAACAACCTTAGCTTGACAATAACTAGGCATCTGGGATCCTGGGAGTCTTCTATAATGTGTGAAAATCTCATTGCAAACTTCCCCTGGACTTTATTTCCATTAGTATATAACCAGCCTCTCTTCAGCGTCCCAGGGCAGCTCTTCCTGCCCACAGGTCCTGTCCCCGTGCTTTAATAAAATCACCTTTTTGCATCACAAATGTCTTCAAGAATTCTTTCTCTGGACCCCATCACCCCACCATCACCCCAAAACCTCATCAGGTTCCTTCTATTCGTAGTGAAATATAATAGTCTGTATGTCTGTCCAAAATTCTAAAAGCAGTATGCAATTTGTGTCCTGAAATGATCAAAGTAGAAAACAAAACAGATTTTAAAAGAAAGTCTCTTATTTTGTGGGGTTTTTTTTTTTTTGAACTTGAATTTTGCTCTGGGACCAGAATTTTTATAAACAACATTTTCCAAATAATCTACTATATATCGATGCCTCCATAAATGGTCTACTTTGGCTCTTAGGGCAAGTATCGCTAAAAGTCTTCCAGGCTAAAACCCATCCAAACGTTTTTGTAGCATTATTCCTTTGCACCAAATTTATATTAAGTAGCTCAATTTATTCCTTAGTTTTAATTGGGTTAAGTAATGTAGATGGAAGGCACTGTTATTCCATTGCAGGGGTCTCTAATCAGTCTTCCTAAACCCTTGTAGGCACCATTATCTGTCTTCCCATATCAGAAAATCTATTTGCTAGGAGAGCAAATTGAAGCATAAAAAAGTAAACAAACAGGCGTGTCCAGGAATTGACGTCTGTGGTTCTAGGCAACGTTCCCTGTGGTCTGGTTAAAAAGCAAGTGTTATCACGTGTCCGTCAATACAGTCTGAAAGGATCATATACTCTTCAAGTATTTTCCTGCATCAAACTGATGGGTTATATCACACGAAGCCCTCTGTCATGCTTGCAGCATCAACATAGACCGACCGCGTGATCTTGCCAGTTAAAGTGCAGTCACTCCCGTGTCTAAAGACAGCAGGAACCACTCAGAACATGATACAAATAGGGACAGTCTTACTACTCAAGGACTATCGCTAACTATTATAACAAGAATGCCCTTAGCAGATTCTAAACGTTGTTGTTTTTTTAAATTGGTCTCTAGTGTGGCAAAACACTATGGTCACCGTCTCTCCGCCCATGGCACGGTGAGTCTGGCTGAGTAAGGAGCCCCTCCACGTTCTGGCAGCCCCTCCTCGCAGCTTTCAGACTTGAACTGTCTGTATATTCTTGCTAGGAAGAAAGATACCCACAAGTAACAAGAAATTCCATTAAACATTTTCCTGTTGAGAACATAGTCATCCAAATTTCAGAAACCTTGCAAGGTAGAAAGTATAAGCAAATTTGCATACTGAAATTGTGGTCTACGTTTCATGTACAATTACAAATGTATGTTCTCTGAGAAACAGGGATCCCCAATTGTGGCATCCTCAGGTCTCCAGGACCCCATAAACTTTGTTCCTAGTCTGGCAGCCTGACAGATATTATCATCTGAGACAATGCTAATTATTCAATCTGAACCCAAAGAACTAGCTTCCTCCAAGAGAACTAATCATTAAAATGCAAATAGGTGTTTCCCACTTCACTGGTTTAGCAGAGAAAGACTGTTAACAGCCTTCTGACAAGAGAGAAGCTTAATGAGTTGATGCCTTAACCTTGTGGATGGAATGAGCACAGTGCACCCAGATCTGACTGCGTTCTGCACCAGCCTCCGGCTCTGATCCTTTCTGTGCAACAGCCTTTATGAGTTAACTCATAGAAGCTGCAAGAAATTACGGAACAAAAAAACTGATTTCTGATTCCACTCACTGCACTCAGGCAGCTCTCACTTAGACTAATTACTTAAACGATTTAAAAATGTATGAATATGCATGATAGTGCCTTTCAAAAAGTAAAGCCCAGCTGAGACCATGCCATCAAATCTTCCCTCCCTTTCTCTGATCTACGGATACCTCGCTTGCTTATCTGAGACGCTGATGGGCTGCAGAGACTGGGCTCGCAGAGGAGAAGGGGACCGGCGGCAGCGTGTCCCACGGCCCCACAGGCTCGGCCTCAGTCTCCCTGCCCCTCAGTCTCCTGGGGTTGGACAACTGGGATTGTTCTTTGAGTAAAGCAGGTCTTGCTTCACATCTACAGCTGGAGCTGCCCCCAGACTAAGGCCGTATCTCTTCCCTCTTCTGACATCGTGACACCTTGGGTGTGCATGGACAATGTCTGTAATGTGGACGTGAGGCAACAGCAGGCTGCTGGGGGCACAGCGGCGACTGTCCAGGACGGGCAGACACAGGGCTGATGTCGGACAGGGTGGGGCTGGGACGCTCCAGGTGGAGGACCCCACCCCAGCCCGCAGCGCAGAAGGCCCCTGCGCGGAGGTCAGCCCCGGGGTCCCACGACCAGGGCGTCCACAGGAACACACAGACACCTATCCCTGTGCGAAGACTCCCACCTTGATTCAACTGCACCCTCGATTCAACACCACCTGGATTCAACCACACCCTCCCACGTGAGCTCTACCGATTTGTGGCAACCGAAATCTGCTCTTTCAGGACAGCGTGAAGCAGCAAAGAGCTGAAGACCACAGGACGCACACAGACCGCAGACGACAGACACTGTGAACAGGGCCAAGCAGACGAGAAAGCATGATGCGGCGTGGACAAGCCACGAGGTACAGCTCTCTCTTATATCTCAGGGTTTCTCCAGAGCACGGAGCACACGGAAAACGTTCAGCAAAAAGCGCGTA
Source organism: Panthera onca (assembly GCF_046562875.1). Taxonomy (NCBI): domain Eukaryota; kingdom Metazoa; phylum Chordata; class Mammalia; order Carnivora; family Felidae; genus Panthera; species Panthera onca. The sequence continues at coordinate 203,795,651 of NC_138342.1, forward strand.
TGTTGGGAGTGGGCAAAGGGAGTGCACAGGGAGCAGTCGCGTGACGTGCACGTTCCCGGCGTGGGAAAGACAACACAAATTGTATGAGGAGAAGGAACAGAATCTCCAAATGCCGGAAGGACACAGACACGCTGGAGAACGTTGTCAGCACCCACCACACCCTCAGCGCCTGGGAGAGGGGTCCTGGGAGAGCAGTCAGGAGGCAGCCGCTCTCATCAGGAACCTACCCTGGAGGGCCCTCTGCGACCCCCGACTCTGACACCCGACTCTTCTGTGACCCTGGAAACACCAGGGGTCCAAAGTCGCGTGTTTTCTGTAACAGTGACACTTAAGACTTTACACTTTAACTTAGTGCACTTTGTCACAGCCGTATCTGTGCGTAATAAATTCCATAAACAACACAGCAAGAACTCTGAAAACTTAGCCATATCTCAACCACAAAACTGAAGAAACAAGAGTGTTTGATGGAATTTCCAAGTTAACCCAATATTCACTTTTTTTTTTCAGCTTGTGGGTAAAAATCTTCCCAGTGAGTATGACTACACTTACATAGCTCCGTGCACTTATCACAGTCACTTTGGGGTCGTGGACATACTTCAGAGGCCATCGCGAGGCTTCTGCAGTGTGCCAAGCGAGAAGTTACTGCTCTGACCCCAGAAATCAATCCCCCCATTAGCGGAGGTCCTGTGCTGACCACATTTTATTTTTTATTGTGACACTGAAAAATGTGACAGATTTTGGCCTTAACAATTTTGGAAGATAGTTAAATCATATAACCAGGAGCTCTACTTTGGAAAGTATTGTAGACACATAAAATTCAAATTATCGTATATTGTTTAATAACGCTGATCACCAGCAAAGTTCATGCTGTGTCTCTCAGATTTAGTCACTAATACTAAGGAATGGTTTTCCGAGGTCCTATTTCATAGGAGGCTCATCAGGACTTTTGCTAATATATTGAAAGCCAAGAAATACGTATTTCTAATGCTGGAATTTATTACCCAGAGAAACCGGATGAAAATCTCTAAATCCAAAACAAAAAGGAAAAATGCTGTAATTTGGTCGTGATTCCACTTTCCTAGGGAAATTACCTCCTCCCTACCCTCATCCTATACATCACACAGATGATTTTATCCATTTTCCATCAAACACCTTGAAGAATGCTTCCAATTTGTAACACGCGCTTGGGCGCGCCTCACCGCCGTCTGTCACCGTCCAACACAACACATGAGCCACCGTGGAGCCCCCGCCACGCCCACGGGAGGCAGGGGTGGTAAGGACGAGTACACTCACCTTCCGGCTCCCCGCAGAGGGTGCACTGGGATTCTGCAAAAGGAAGAGAGAGAGAGAGAGGCCGTTACTGAGGGGTCTCCAGCTGGCGCCACAGGTTAAACGACAGAGCAATGACAGAACCGCCCGCTGGAGAGACGGGTGCCGTCCAGCTGCGTCCACCTGCCTCACAGACATGGGTGGCCATCTCCATGCCACAGCCAGCACGGCTCCCGCACCTGAGCAAACTCCGTTTCAGAGAAACTACCTTAGCAAATACCTCACATATTACATTTCAGTAGAATACTGATCTCTCTTTGTCATATGCACATGCACACATTAAACATGTTTTCATGACTGTGTATGACTCAACACAAATCACTTAGCTGAAATAAATGTTATGTTATATCACCTAATTTAACATCTAAACCTTTACTATGATTACAACCCTTGTATCTGCTTCCAGGCACACACAATTATGAGCAAAAGAACGATACTATATCTCAGTAAAAACACTAAGCCTATAAGCACTGAGTGTCCTCACTGAGCAGGACCATGCCTCTGCGTCAGGCCCTGCAAAACACACCCAAGGCACTTGGGGGTTGTGGCATTCACATAGGGAAATGACCGTAACAAACACAATACAGTAAATGTAGGTGCAAATGGCTATAAGATATTTGTCTTTTGGAGGAAGAGGTCAGACTTTGGCTCCAGGTCACTGTCCACCTTCCTGAGTAACTCTGGGCAGGTGACTCACCCCCGTGGCTCCAGAATGGGGACACTGGTATCCTCCACGCAGGGACAGGAGGGCTGAGTGACAAATGCATTCATTCAGCCCATCAGGCACCGGGCACTCAGGGGAATGTGGCCTCCTTCCACTCCAACCCCAAGGAGCAGCGAAGGGCTCACGGAAGAGACCGTCTGGGCTGAGTCGCGAAGGACACGTAGGATTTTCAGTAGAGAGGAATATAGCACAAGAGCATCCAAGTCAGAGGACAGGCTTGGGAGAAGGCAGACGGCCAGTGACAAGTGACAAGTCTGGCTGCAGGATAGGACAGGGCTGGCGGGCATCAGCATCAGATAAGTGGGGAGGAGACACTGCCGGCAGTTTGGGAAGGGAACTGAAAGTCATAAAAGGAGCGGAGAGGTTTTTTTTTCTTTTAATGTAAAATTAGGAGCCTGGAATGGTTTCTGAAGTGGGGAGTGTGGTGTGTTCATCAGTCTGTGGTAGGACCACCTTGGTGGCCAGGACAGGCTGGGAGGGGACAAGTGAGGGAGTCCAGAAAACGGGGGAGCCAGAGTGTTCAACAGAGAGGCCACAACTAGGTGCAGGGGCCTCGCTCCCTTGGACACCACGCCAAGGTCTAGGAGCACACAGACGTGGGCTCAGGACTTAGGCCTGGGGTCAGGACACAGGGCAGCTGGCACAGCACTGAGGCCACATCCCTGCAGCCACGGGAGTGGACGCCAGTGATCAATGCAGAGATAAGCAATGAATTCACAGCACCACTGATCGGGGATCCACAGGAAACAGGAAGTAGGGACCTCTCGCCCAGTGCCCAGCGACATCCCAGGAGCATCACTCAAATCTCAAAAGCCAGGCCCCCCTTGCACAGCGGCATCTGCCTTCTCTGTGGCGCACCATGGCTACGATGCTGAGCACACCCCAGATGATGCTGGAGACCCCTTGTTGCCTCCCCTGTGGGTGAGCTGCCTGCACTAAGGGACCTTTTCCTGGCCACACGATGACACAGGAGCCTGATGTCCCCCGGCCCCGGCTCTCCTCACGGTGACAGGACAGACAGAAATGGAACTTCTCCTGGGGCCTCTGGGAGGCATGTGTGTCTATGGGGGAGAAAGAGGTGATGGCTCAGGGCTCCCTAGTAGACCAAGGAGCTGGGGAAGGGGACCAGGGAGGCGGGCAGCCTGGGGCCAAGGGCGGCCGTGAGTTCAGAGCCACTCACATGGGAGAGCCGGGTTTACCCCTTAGCCCAGCCTCAGCCAAGACCTCCGTCCACCCTTCCTTCCCCTACAAGAGACCGGAACTCAGCACCAGGCTGCTCAAGTAGGACGTAGTTCAGACACTGGCATCCCCACTCATCCCGAAGTGCTAACCTGATCCAGGAATATAGGATTTCTCAGTACATCCAATCCCCACCACAGGTCAGGTGTCAGAATTATCCACCAAGTTCAAGGCACAGCGATCACACAATAATGATCAGAGCACAGTAACTGACAGTGAATTCAATTCTGTGAATCAAAGATCACCAGGCGCCTGGGGAAGCATGTCAGTTTGACCACGGGCAGCATTAACTTCTCCAGAGTCCAAGGCTTAAGCAAATGCCATTTTGGAGTTCATTATTAGTGCACCTAGGCCTTATCCTTAAAAAAATTATTTCCGGCAAGATCACAGGTAAGAAACCATCATCCTCTGTGTTCTAAGCCCAGGCAGGACACAACGTGACTAACTCATCACTCTTTGGTATAGTCCAACTATTTCCTGTAAAGCTCCGTCATGGGCCTTCTGCCGTGAGCTGCAGGGACTGTTAGCAGGGTGGTGAGGCTTTCCATTTGTCTGTGGCAAATGCATCCCTGGGGGACCCACTGCCACACTGATGAGAACGACCCCAGGGAGCACCGGAAATTCCACGTGCCCCGAGTCTCAAGCACAGGTTTTCATGTGAAGGAACCAGCCAGCCTGTGTGTGGAAGGCGGCTGGGGCCAAGTGCTGTTCCCCACTTTACATGGATCATAGACGTCATCATCCTCACAATCAGGAAGATATTCCAAGATGACAATTTAAGCTGAGACCAGTGACCCCTGTCAATGGTGGCCTGTTGACCTCATTATAATGACATTTCCTCCTAAGTCCCTGACCATCAGGGCACCAGACTCTCCCCTCCCTAAGTGCCCTGGGAGCTGACTGTCCGGAAACCCAAGGACAGCAGGCCTGCCCAGCTCTGGGGACTCTACCTGAACTCAAGCAAAGCACAGTGAACATACACGTTACAACCGTTTTTTCTGCTGGAAATGCGCCGGGGAAGTTTCACAGAAAGGTGAGCTGTTTGATGAGCTTAAGTATTTACCCAATGTGGGCGGGAGGGAGGAGCATGTGATCTACGCCAACCTGTCTTCCCTCAGGAACACCCATTAAAAAAAGAGACACAATGTAGAAGGGAATTAAACTGGATACACTGTGAATTCATCATCATTAGTACAGAGTCTCATTTAAATTAGGAGAAGACTACACTAATTTATGCTAATTGACGTAAGATAGAGAAATCTGCCTGATGATCTTATGTGCCCATAATCTATACCTGAACCAGACGCAGCCCTGGAAGGATCGGCATATTCCCCAAACTGCAAAACACGAACCGTGAAAGTCTAACCCGCTCTTGCTTTGGCATAATCTTCCCAAAGTGAGGGACAGCTACGTCTCCCGTGTGAATCCGTAAGGCATTTTACGTGTGGAGGTTACTCTAAATTGCTACACGTGTTTTCAGAGCGGTGGCTTTCAGTGTAAGTGTGAAGCATGCACACATGTAGGGTCTCTCCCGCTGGCCGTGGGCTGGACAGTGTGGGTGGTGCTGGCCGTGGGCTGGGCGGTGTGGGTGGTGCTGGCCATGGGCTGGGTGGTGTGAGTGGTGCTGGCCGTGGGCTGGGTGGTATGGGTGGTGCTGGCCGTGGGCTGGACAGTGTGGGTGGTGCTGGCTGTGGGCTGGGCGGTGTAGGTGGTGCTGCCATGGGTGGTGTGGGTGGTGCTGGCCGTGGGCTGGGTGGTGTGGACGGTGCTGGCCATGGGCTGGGTGGTGTGAGTGGTACTGGCCATGGGCTGGGTTGGGCGGTGTGGACAGCTCCTGTGGGCTGGGCAGTACAGATGGTGCTGGCCATGGGCTGGGTGGGTGGACAGCGCTGGCCGTGGGCTGGGTGGTGTGAGTGGTGCTGGCCATGGGCTGGGCGGTGTGGACGGCTCCCATGGGCTGGGCGGTACAGGTGGTGCTGGCTGTGGGCTGTGCGGTGTGGCTGGACAGGGGACAGCAGACCCAGGTTGGCAGCAGGAAGGCAGGCAGGGGTGGTGGAGGGCCCGGCATTGGGCTGCTGTGCCAACTGTATTAATTTGCCGCTCCTCACATACTCCCCTGCCTCCCTCCAGCTGGGGCCGCGACTAACGGGGGCCAAGACCTCACAGCTTATGTCTGTCCTCCCGAGTCTCAAAGCTGCAGGAGACCCCATGGCTCTCATCCCAGGGAAATGCTGCAGCACAGGGGCCACCAGAGGTGGAGTGAGAAGCCATCCTCTGGATGGGGGGTGGGGAGCGAGTCAGACCTGTGGGCACCACAGGGGCAGAGCAGCACTGTCACCACTAGTGCCCCCCAAACATGCACACAGTGTGAACACCCTCCGCAAAGATCACATGAACAGGATCACCCGTCCACACGCTTAATGGGACCGGGACACGGAACTCTATGATTTCACGGCTATGTGATAATATGATGGTGCAACAGCTCAAGTAACCTATTCATCAGCCAAGGAACAGCTTAACTGGGTCACGACCATTGACACCAGGGGTCTTAGGAGCTAAAATGGGAATATCTCAAACATTCAAAAGTAAAAAGAGGAAAGCATAGAATATCATATCTCATTTCCATTTTTGAAAGCGTGTTAATATTTTTCAACATGTAGAGAGCCTACTGTGTGCCAGGGCTGCTGATATGCACTGAAAATACTGTTATGATACACTGGGTGCTGTACACGGATAAATGCAGAGCAAAGCCGAGAATGACAAACAGTGGATTTATATCAGATGATTTCTAGGGATACAGGGCAATAGGAGTGAAAGTACGGGTTACGGACAAGGAGTATAACCTGAAGCTCTCAGCAAACTTAGGCTAACTTTTCATTTGAAAAGCATTTTAAAAATGCAAACAGGTTAAGTATAAAGGAAAAAAATTTCTGGCACAAATCCAGTCCCTAAATATTAGCTGTTAGTATGACAATCATCTGAGTTTGCCCTCGTTCCAATTTCAAAATAAACAGGACACGATTACACTATCTAGGAGAGTAATAGATTCTACTCCAAGGGTGTTCCAAAAGTAAATGGGATAATCGTGAAGATGCCTTATCCCCAAACCTAGCACACGGTGATCAGTCACCAAATGTTAGCAGTTCAGTAAGAATGTTCACTGATCATTTTTCTACAAAGATAAGAATCACCTCACGTGGGCAGACACTGACGACAGGAGCCAGTTACAATACTGTAAGAGCTGTGCCTGAGGGAGGAGAAATGTAGCAACGCACATGTAGCCCCGAAAGATGGGAGCACTTGCAGGGACAGCAAGAGTGACCGGGGCTTTGAAGGATCAGTAGGAGTTCTCTAGGTGAGGTGTGGACCTCTTGGGAAAGGAGTCTGCATCAGCGTCTGGGGAAGGAAATTATGCAAGTTCTATTTCTAACCATTTTCAAAGTGTTCCATTAAGCAGAATATTGTTCCATGCTATCTCTTTCTCATCTCTTAATGTGCACTCCCGTTAAATCTTCAATACTTGAGAAACACGAGAAGAAATCCCACGAGAAGCCATGTAGCTGGGCCACAATCTGGCTGCACATATGCCCCGCTGTTAAGTGGTGACTGGAGGGTAGGACCATTCATTCACTCAATCAAATAATTAAATGTCAACAGAATTCCAATGAGATTTTATTATACAAAATTTAAAAATGTGAAGGCAAACCCAGAAATCAGTAGCTTTAATAAAGCAATAGGTCATAGGGAACAAAATATAAAGTCCACAGACAGATGTCTGGAAGCCCCTGTTTGCTGCTCATCGACCTCTCTCCACTCTGGATCCGTCATAACACATACGATCACAACTTCAGGATCAGCGCTAATGTGGGATGCTCACATATCTCCAAGGACGCCTCCCTCCGTCCTTCCCCTCTCCCTGAGGACACAGTTGTGACCAGAACAGCAAACGGCCATGTGGAGCACTGGACCGTCCACGACTGTGGGAGCGGCAGGCACTCAGCAGGCACTCGGCAGGGCCGGGAGGCCCTCCAGCTGCCTCTGACCTGAGTCACCTGTGAGTGCCTGCTTCTGCCTCTCCCGTTTCCAGCCGTCAGGTCCCTAAATGTCATCTTTGACTCCGGAATGCTTCTGGGGAGCTGATTCACCTTCAGAGTAAGTTTGACTTAGGAAAGTTAAATAATCGCCTGGGATCTCTGAGCAAAACCAGGGTCCCGACGTCACTTGCTGGGATGCATGCTCACTGCCGGCAGAGGTACGCCGGGGTGAAGACTGCGCTGCAGAGTAAATGGCTTGTCTGCAAATAATCCAAGGGTCACTCCATTCTGTGCCAATTTTATCTACGAAATTTCAAGCTCCTCATGATTCCGATCTTATTAACTCCTGTGACAACTATATGTAAATACCAGCATTATTATTTCTTTCATTCAGTCAGGAAAAGAGAAGTCTTCACGGGCCAGCCATGCAGGCAAGTTAATAGCCAGGACCAGCGATTTATTTCAATTTATTTGTGTGAAATTGCTCCTGAAATACATCCATGGCACCCACGAATGCTCAACATGATGTGCTCTTGGCATTTCTGTTCTCGCCAACAAAACATGCACAAGCCGATCTCCCCGTTAAATCAGCCGCTGTCCCTGCAACTGCATGAAGGAAGCTTGTGTCGAACCTGATTTCTGGTTCCCAAGGATGTACCCCAGTACAGTGACTGCGACATCACAGCCAATACAACGGACGGCTCTCCTAAAAGCTAATGCCCCCAGGGTTCTGCTCTCGGTCCACTGGTGCCTCATCTTCCGTGGCCTCCTTGGGGGAGCTCCCCAAATTCATGGCTCAACTGCCACTCCCTTATGCCAACAGCCTTCCCCGAGCCCAGATCTGCAGACCCCAGGCCCAGCAGCAGCCGCTGAGACCCACCGTTCGGGCAGAGACGCCCCCCGCCCCTCAGTCTGGGCCTGAGCAACCCGGCGTCTGCCTTTCCCCCGTATTCAACCATACCCACCACATACAGTGCCATGTCCCCAGCGTCTGACTTCTCACTCTTGCCCAGCACACCACGGCCTCCCAATGGGCTGTTCCTGTGGATCTCCAGGGGTTCTCGCAGTGCACGGAGGGTCTGTGCTCCCTCACTTCATATGCTAAGATCCTAGCCCCCAAGCTCAGCTTACTGAGTACAATGTCTTCACGACTCGTCCACGTGTAGCCTGTGGGTGAATTTCCTTCCTGTTTAAGGCTGACTAATGTTCTACTGCAGGGACAAGCCACTATTTGTCTATCCACTTGCCCATCCTTGGACCTCTGAATCACTTCCACCTTCTGGCTACTGTCAGTAATGCTGCCGCGAACATAGTGTACCAGGGTCTGGGTCCTTGCTTTCATTTGTTCTGTGCATATACTCAAAAGTGGGGTTGCTGGGTCATATGTGCAATGGACTGATGGTCTATGTCTCCACCCCTGACGCCCCCTAAATTCATATGCTGAAATCTTACCTGCAAGGTGATGGTATTAGGAGGCCAGCCCTTTGGAAGGTGATGAGGTCATGAGGGTGGAGCCCCCACGATGGGATCAGTGCTCTTATCAAAGAGATTCCAGGGCTCCCCTCCCTCTTCCAAGTGAGGACACCCCGGAAGAGGTCCTCACCAGGAGCTGACCTCACTGGCACCTGGTCCCAGACTCCCAGCCTCTGAAACTATGGGAAAACACATTTCTGATGCTGATAAGCCCCCCAGTGTGCCGTACTTTGTTACAGCATCCCGAACGAAGAGAGTCCTTCATATCGCCACTAAAGTGAGCCATCAAAAGTGCAGATGATTCTACCACAGATAATATGACCCATGAGTGACCTCCTCTGCATGATGATGCCAAGCTGATCCTGCCTGTTGCACAAGCCCAAACTGTAAGAACCATGTAAATCCTACCAATTAAATCTGCAACATGTGAAGACAGATGGACTGGTTGTTTGGCCTTGTTTTATTTTGTATAGATTTTACTTTTTAGAGCCTGTTTTAGTTTCACAGCCAAACTGAATGAAAGGTGCAGAGACTTCCCTTAAATCCCTGCCTCCCCCGCTGACACAGCCTCCCCCTCCACCAGCATCCCCGCCAGATAGTGCATTTGTTACAGCTGATGAGCCCACATGGACACGTCATCACCCAGATTCTGCAATTTACATCAGGGTCCCTCTTGGTGTCGTACATTCTACGGGTTTGGACAAATGTACCATGTCTTGCATCTGCCGTTACAGGATCCTACACAGTAGATTCACTGCCCTAAAAACCTTCTGGATGCACAGGTTTTCACTCAACCTGAAGAGTATGTTTGGGTCCCTAGTGGTCAGTATCTCAAGACTTCACTATCTCATCATGATCCACATAGTTAATCAAGGCTAAAATATAGGTATAGTTTTTGATGGTTTCCTTTCCCTCCTACATCCAATTAATCATTAGTTCTCTCAAATTGTTAACTCCAAAATTCACCATGAACCCACTCCCTGCCTCCATCCTAACTGCCAAGACCATGTACCAGAGCTACCCAACATGCCCTCCACCAGGGTGAGCTTTCTGGGTGCTCCTAGGTCCAGCCTGGTGTCCAGCATGGCAACTCCACAGCATAAGTCAGACCATGCTACACCCTCTGAGAGCCCTCTGGTGGGTCCCCCTCACACTTAAGAAAACAGCTAAAGTTCTCCCAATGCCTGAGAGGTTCTGACCCCTGTTCCTTCTGACGTCGGCACTGGCTACAAGGCTCTGTCCTCAACGTGGCTCTGTCCACGTACTGGTGGCCAGGAGGACTTGTATCTGCTGTTCTCTCTCAGGAATGTTCTTCCTTCAGACCTTACAACAGGGCTGCCCCCTCTGCTCTGAGAAATTCATCCTTAACAAACTCCTCTGCTGTTGTCTCTATCCAGTGCCCTATCTCATGTTCATCCTCAAACTCATTACTGATTTATTTGTGCATCTGGTTAAAGACTTGACATTCATCTCTTTCCCACCCAACAGAATACAAACACAGTGAGAGCATGATTCTTGTTTACTGTGTTCCTCTATCACCAGATCTAAAATAGTTCCTGTCACACAACAGATACTCGATGAATGTGTGTTAAATAAATCACAACACTCACGATTCTTATCACCATGAGGAGTTTCATCACCAAAATGCACAAAATGTACCTAATAATATGTACCAGGATCCATTAGCCAGCAGCAAAGGTGGTACCCTTTGCTGTATCTCAGGCAGGACACAAGTACCTGTTATGCCCCACATTAGAAGATGCGCCAGGTATGGGTACGAGGTAAAACAGGAGGGTGGGAGCCATTGGAACAAACATGGCGATGAACCAGCTGCCACGTGTGATAAGAGACAGAACTGGGTGAGGCAGCACCCACTGAGAGGCCACTCGGTCTGGACGACATGTGACATCCCAGAACCAATATATGCCACACTGACTGCTCGGCATCTCTGCTGGGAACTCTGCCCCCTACCCCGAGGACCAGCCTCATGGAACGCAGCAGCCCTGCCTGGCAGTTGCCACCAGTGCACCAGGCAAAACTAGTTTCTGCTTCTTCCTTTAGGATCATGAAGTTCTTTACGTGTGAATATGTGGCTGAAGTGGTTTTCTCTCCCCTCTAGACTGGGGGTGTCCAGAGGTCAAGGCTGAGTCTCCCCAGAACTTGTACCCAGATAGGTTTCAGCATCAGAGCAGTCTTTGAACACAAAGACTCAATTCCCCCTCTGAAAAGGAAGTGTCCCTAAGATTTACATTGTACTATAAATAATTCCAACTATAAATAATGTCAACATTATCTTGTCAACATCTCTTACATATTTTGTGCCATACCGACTACATTCACATGAATGTATAGTCATTTGCCTATTATTTCCATAGGGATCTCATTATAAATATACAAATACATGTATAGATACATATAGATATATAAATATTTAACCACAAATGTAAATACATAAAGACATACATAAGCATATGCATGCTTCTATTTATATGCCTCACACACACATCAGCACAAATATAAGACTCATACGCAGAAGTATGTGTGTGCAGTGTGTATCCTTCCAATGTGGCATGGCATGTCCACAGGTGCTCATGTTTTTAAAAATAAGCATTCATGTTCCATATATATTTCTGATAATCATACACAGAGAATAAGTATTAGCCTCAGAAGACTTGACCTAATTTATTATCGCCAAGTTCATGTAAATCCATACAAAATGACAAAAATACCACACAGTCTGCAATACTGGGATGACATAAGTAAACCCAGGACAAGAGCCTTATCAAAGCCCCATGGGTAATGGAAGGTCCAAGATTGCTTCAGGGCTAACTTTCACTTCCACAAGCCATAAATATTTCCACTAGAGCCTTTTGTACCAAATATCCTTTCCCTGGCATCAGTGTGTCCTTGGTTTGTTCAAAAAGTGTCAGCAAAATATCACTTATTTTTAAGCCTCTTTCTTTGTTCGTGGCAAGGTATTCATTTATCATAGCAGGATTCACAAGAGTTGATACGCACGGCGTTATTTAGTACCATGGACAGCGGCTGTTATTTATTTGACATGTCTGGGATCATTACTCACACTGCTGTACAGAAAGAACTCCACTGTAAAATTTAAAACAATATTCGCTAGGTAGTGGCTGTCATACTTTAATTTTACTTGAATTTGTATTTTCTATTTTTTGACCCATCATAACCTATTTCTTTTCCATTTATGTCACTTGTAGGCAGTGGATGAAGTTGAAAGGCAGTTACACCTACCTGACAAAGTATAGGGTCTTTACAAATGTTTTTGAATTTATCTTGAATTTATTTTTCAAAGAGAGTAAGTCCTTGTGATAGTTCAGACTATATGAAGTATTACCTTGAGTTGGAGCCAAACACAGCTACAGTGGAAGCTTTGTCTCCAAGTCTGAAAGTGATTTAAAATATGGACTCCTAAACTCATACTTCATGATGAAATCCTGTGTAGAACAGCAGCAGTGACCCCCGAATTCAGAGGGTCAGCAGAGGTGAAATGTGGCTAAGAGATTCATCAAGATTTTGGCAGCCGTGGACAAGTTGTATTTGTAGAAAGGCATGGAGAGTATTGAGGGATGAAAACCTGAAAAGCAGTAATGTAGCCGAAAGCATCAACTCAGTTTCTCGTGGTCCGAGTGGAACTGCTATAGGTGGGAAACTCATTTATACAGTTCCAGATTTGGCTGACAGCTTCTAGAACTCTTCCAGATTTAGGATAATTGCTCTCCTTAATTTATCAATTTTGGGATGCCTGGGTGGCTCAATTGGTTAAGCCTCCTACTTGGTTTCAGCTCAGATCATGATCTCATGATTTCATGAGTTTGAACCCTGCACTGGGCTCTGTGCTGACAGTGCAGAGTCTGCTTGGGATTCTCTCTCTCCCTCTTTCTGGCCTTCCTCTGCTCACACTGCCTCTCTGAAAATAAATAAACTTAAAAATATTTTTAAATTATTGATTTTATTTGGGCGAATTATACACATCCTGAACATTAAAGTGACCAAATTTAACAGAGTGACTACAAAGTGTTTAGAAGACACAGACAGGGACCCTATCCATAACACATTTACTATATTTATGGAGACAAATGTGCTCATTTGAGCTGAAAGGCAGTCATTGATAGTACACAAATAACAGGAACAAAATTCAACACAAAATTTTAATGTGAAAGTTAAAAGTGTCATTACTCCCCTGCTCTGACCTGTCAGGAGATCGATTTCCTAAATTATAACAGCCTTCACTTCTCAGCGAGGAATAGAAGGCACCTCTCCCGCCCTCTGCTAGGCTGCACTACACCCACCCAGGACCACACAGCCCTCTCAGATCAAGCCAGGCTGTTGTGTAGCCCTGGGTCTTTGCACACTGCATTGTTCATGAGTGCATCCTTCTGCCCTTGTCTGGCAAATGACTACTCCTCCTTTTTCCTTAGTGATTTTTAGAAATAACAGCTCTGGGAGTGCCTGGGTGGCTCAGTCAGTTAAGTGCTGACACTTGGTTTCAGTTCAGGTCCAAGCTCATGGTTCACAAGTTTGAGCCCCGCATCAGGATTTGCAATGACAGTGTGGAGCCTGCTTGAGATTCTCTCTCTCTCTCCCTCTCTCTCTCTTTTTTCCCACTTCTCTGCTTGCTTTCTGTGTCTCTCTCTCAAAATAAATATATAAACTTAAAAAAATACAAATAAAAAGATAACAGCTCTTTTCAGATACCACTTACATACCATACAATTCACCCATTTAATGTGTACAATTCAGGGGCACCTGGGTGGCTCAGTCGGTTGAGCGTCCGACTTCGGCTCAGGTCATAATCTCATGGTTCGTGGGTTCGAGTCCCACATCAGGCTCTCTGCTGACAGCTCAGAGCCTGAAGCCTGTTTCGGATTCTGTGTCTCCCTCTCTCTCTGCCCCTCCCCTGCTCATGCCTGTCTCTCAAAAATGAATAAACATTTAAAAAATAATAATAAAATAAAGTGTACAATTCAGTGGCTTTCAGCATATTCACAGAGATGTGCAACCATTGCCACAATCAATCTGAGAACATTCCACCCTCTACCCTTTAGCAGTCCACCTCCAGTCCTCATCTTCTCAGCCCCTGGAAACCACTCTGCTAATTTCTGTATATATTTGCCCATTCTGGACAATTTATGTGACTGGAATCCTATATGCTTGTAATATGTGACCAACTTCACTTAGCAAGATGTTTTCAAGGTTTATTCTGCTATATAGCATGTGTCATACTTCCTTTTGATCATTAAATAATATTCCAATGTATGGATATTCATCATTTATTTACCCATTTCTTGGTTGTTGGATATTTGGGTTGTTTGCACTTTTTGACTCTTATGAATAATGCCCCTCTAAATATTCATGTTCAAGTTTTTGAGTGGACATATGATTCACTTTTCTTGGATATACACCAAGGAATGGAATTTCTGGTCATATGGTAACTCTACGTTTACCATTTTGAGGAAACACCAAACTGTTTTCACAAGCGGCTACACCATTTTACATTCCCAAACAACAGTAGAGTGTGAGGGTTCCAATTTCTCCATTGTCTGGCCAACACTTGTTACTAGCTATCTCTGATGAAAGCCACCCTAATGGGTGTGAAATAGTATCCCAATGTGGCTTTGATTTGCATTTCTCTGACATACAGTGATGTTGTACCCCTTTCCTTGTACTTATTGGCTGTCTGTATGCCTTCTTCGGAGAAATATCTATTCAAAGTCCTTTGTTCATTCTTTTATTGGCTTATTTGTCTTTTTATTATTGTGTTGTATATATTATATGATTTGCAAATATTTTCCCTATTCTGTGGGTTTTCTTTTCACTTTCTTGATGGTGACCTCTGAAACATTTTTAATTTTAATGAAGTTCAATTAGTGGTTTTGTTGCTTGTGCTTTTGGTTCCCTAAGAAACCATTACTTTACCTTCTTAAAAATTTTATTTATTTATTTATTTATTTATTTATTTTTAGAACGAGCATGCACACACACACAAGTGGGGGAGGGGCAGGGAGACAGAGAGAATCTTTAGCAGGCTGCATGCTCAGCACAGAGCCTGATGTGAGGCTTGATCAAGAGATTAAGAGTCAGATGCTCAATCATTACTTAATCTAAAAGCTCAAAGATTTGTGCTCATTTTATTTTATAATTTTGGCTCTTACATTGAAATCTTTCCTGCATTTTACTTTAATTTTTACATATGATGTGAGGTAAGGGCCCAACCTTATTCTTTTGTGTGAGGATATTCAGCACCATTTGCTGAAATTCTATTCATTCTTTAAGATGCATTGTAAATGTCAATCCTTTCAGGAAGTTAGCTGTAGGGCTCCATAATGAATTAAATGGTTCCTTCTCTGTGCTTCTGCAGCAACTTTTGTAATACTTGAGTCTCATTAGAATCGTCTCTCTCCCTCAGGAGATTATGTGTGTGTGTGTATGTATACTATATACATACGTATAAGTATATATAATTGTATAACGAATATATATGATTATATACATATATGTACGTATATGTATACACACACACATATATATATACATACATACGCACAGCCTTTAGTGCACATCTACAATCCACGTTATGCAATGTTAAGTGAAAATGGTCTATGATGCATCATTTGTACAATAATTATTTGAGCGCCTGGCTACAGTGTCCAACACGGGCTGCGAACTGGAGTACAGAGTTAGTTGTGCAGAAGACGCATATGTGCACGAATAAATCCACCCTGTACCTGCATCATGTCCTCTGAAACAAGAACGAACCTCCAGCATATAGGCAAGCCTAAAAATGGCTGGGCATATCTGAAGCAGAGCTTGAACCAGGAAGGGCAGGCAGGGTCACATTCTAGGGGTCTAATCAGCTTGCTTAATTTGCTTAATAAAAGAATAAGTCCCAGGGGTGGGGCTCCACCCTCTGGGACAATGAAGCTACTCAGGGGTTTTAAGCAAGGCTGTTACATAAACAAACTTGTGTTTCAGAAAGACTTCTGTGGTAGCAGGTGGATGAGCATCTGAGAGAAGGCGCAGAGGTAAGACAGTGACTGCTGAGGGCTCCTGGAAGACAGGAGGAAAGCAGCGGTTGTGGGATGCAAGGCCCCACACAAGTAGGCTGTGGAATACCAGGAAATAATGCCCGATTGGTTTGTTTTAAATCCCACTTAGGAAAGTAACAGGGCCATACAGGGAAAATCCAACGAGCGATCCAGTTACCCAACTTCTCAAATTAATGTGAGGAAAGTGGAAAGTAACTGATTTCATGACTTATCATGAGAGGGAACCAGAAACCTGAGATGGGAATGAGCAGTTCTCAACAACAGAATCACCATCAGAGAAAACAACTGCAGGGAAGAACAGAAAAAAACAGGAAGAGCGTGGTCAGCTCCTGGTCCAGCAAACGCTGGGCGTGTGCACAGGCCTCCTTGCCAGATGGGGCGTTGGGGGCTCCTTCTGAGAAACATGGGTACCTCTGGGTCCTTCTTCCCAGGGTGGCTGCTGCCAGCCCCCACCCCTGCCCCCCACCTCTCTGACCACCTGTGTTCCTCTTCTCAAGGTCCAAGACTTGAAAGTCCCCAAGTTACGTGGACAGCCAGTGCCCAGTCTGCTTTGCCGCAAAGCCAATGCTCCCAGCTGGGGCTCTTTGTCCTCCACAATCCAGTCCCCATATCTCATGACTCAATGTAGAGTCCTGGGCAGCTCAGCAGTGGAAACGGCCATAGTCTGCAAGGATGTGGGTTTATGGGTATTTGTGGAAAGGGACGTAGTGCAGCTTTAGTAAAATATACAGGTGCCAAGGCCTGGCAGAATCCCATTTCCTCCCCACAAAAGCTCTGCCGGCCAATGGGTTCCCACTTTGTGAAACTCAGCACAGAGTGTATTTGTGTTAGGGTTTGGAGGCTCCCACCTGCTCCCTGCTCATTGGTCGCCCCCTCTTCATTTAGTGCGAAGATGTGAGAGCCCACCGTGAGGCAGGCCCCACGCTGAGTCTCTGAGTGCGAGGAGCCCATGTCCGTGGAGGAGGGAACATGTACGCACAATAAAATACAGTAATGGAAAGTGGAAAATAGGGTTAAGAATGCTGGAGTTTGCCTGGGGACAGGTCAGGAACACGTTTGCAGAGAGCAGAATGCTTGAGATGACATTGAACCAGCAGGGGAGATTTTCCTTCCTTCCTTCCTTCCTTCCTTCCTTCCTTCCCTCATTCATTCACTCATTCATCCATTCATTGCAGGTTTCTCTCCCCCACACCCAGGGCTTACCTTCAAGTAAGGGAGGCATGTATTAACCAGGGAGTCCCAAGGACAAATGTAACATGCCACCTGTGGTCAGTGCGCCCAAGGAAAGGTGCACAAGACCGGAAAGCTAGGACCTACCTCTCTAAGTGAGGGTAGTGCCTTTGAGGAAATGACCTTGAGCAATGTTTAGAAGGAAACGGGATGAGGAGGCATTCCAGAGAGAGGAATGTTCTCTAGCCTACAAGTGATGTCGGCCACACAGGCCCGTCCCCACCGTGTGGATGGGAGACAGACAGGTGACACAGGGAGCCGACGTTCCGGCTACAAGGTCAGGGCCATGGCCCTAGCTGGCGACCTCATCTGGGCACCAGTGCCTCCTCCAATCTGTGGACAGTAGGCTTCACGGCCCCTCTCCTAGCCCGCCAAGCCTCCCCTCTGCCCCTCTCCTCCACCCACCTCCCAACACAGAGCCTCTTCTCCTCAGTACCTCGGTGCCCAGAGCTCTGCCAGCAAATTGGATAAACTAATTAGTGCTTCCATGTTAATTAATTTTCCGTTGTTTATATAAGCTATGAGATTTCTGTTCTCGTGTTGGTCCCTTTAGGTAAGTTTATCTACAAATAAATTAAATCCCATTACACCAAATTACACTGAAATGCCAATCATCAAAGCAAGTCTTAAATGCACATCTTTCCCCATAGAACTCTCAGAGATAATCTCGTATCATAAAGAAACATTTAAAACAGAGGTAATGCTCATAATTGATGTATACTGTCATATTAAAACTTCAAAAACATTTATTAGAAAAGTCACTTGAACAGTGTGACAGCTGTATTTTTCTCTGTATTTCTAGGTTGTGAAAACTGAATCACCAGATTTAACAGTGTAGGTAGCACTGAACTATAAAATTAAATAAGGACAATCTGAATGTTTCCAGGATTGATTACTTTTTTTTTTTTACCACCTACATATTTTTTGCTGACCTGAAATCTAAATCACATTCATGCTCTGAGAAATTAAAATTATGCAGTTAGTACAAGTCATTTCCGTTAGTTAAGATGAAACCTATTACAAATGACTGAGCCCAATGCAGAGCTAAAGATTTTAGGAGCTGACTGTTCCCCACCCAGGATGGAAGTGTATCAGAGGACCCCCAGATGAACCAGATTCTACTTTCTGCAGTGTTCACGTAGGTGGGCATTGGCAGGGACCACCTGTAATGACTCCAAGGAAGAAATGAGGGGTCTCCTGAACCCAGTATTATATTAACAGAACATTAAAAAGTGTCTGCACTGCACCTGCTATAGACATTGTGCCCTTCCTCACTCGAGAACATACACAGAGCCCCAGCCCAAAGATCTCTTCATTCTGGGCTAATTCTCACCATCTCACACTTTATGTCAAAGTTAAGTAAAAAACCAAATTCATTAGCAGTCCCAAAATCAAATTCAGATCGAGGGATATAATTTTAAGCCTTGTTCTCAAACCATTCTCTGACATGGGATTTTAGAATTGGAATCAAGATTGAACTATGGCCTTCAAAGCTCACATGTTGAAACCCTAACTTCCCCAACCCCTCCCCGCCACACCTCAGACCAGGACCTTATTTGGAAATAGGGTCACTGCAGATGGAATTAGTGAAGTTACAGCAAGGTAATTCCAGGGTCCCTACTCCAGTATGACTGGTGTCCTTATACAGAGGGGATACGTGGACACAGAGGTACAGACAGGAGAATGCCGTGTGAAGATCTGTTCAAGCCAGGGGACCGCCAAGGTGAGGAAGGCCTGTGATGGAGCCTCCTGTGGCTCAGCAGGAGCCGCTGCTGACCCCTGGGTTAGACTTCTGGGCTTAGAATGTGACACAACAGGTCTCTGCAGTCTGAGCCCCCAGGTCCATGGTACTTTGGTACAGCAGCCCCAGGGAACCAATACTCCGCCTATGACCAGGCCCATGTAGTACCTTCCCCTTGGAAGGAGGGGAGAGCCCCTTTACACTCAGTTTTTCTCAACCATTTTAGGCTCTATAGTAATGAACAATTTCTCTCTGATGTTTTGTCTTTGAAAACATGTAGATGCTCATTTGGGAGTTTCAATAGTGTCATCAGCACGCACCAACTGATCGATCACATTAGAATCACCCCAGTGGAGGCCCTTGGGGCATATTGAGTCCCTCGTTTCACAGGGATGATTTTTATAGTTCACATGCATCCATAGGACACCGTCTCATCTAGGACACAGAGCACATAGCTTATGCTGCAGTCCTGTGGGTTAACACAGCACTTTTCACGTCTCCAGTATGTAACGTGCTTTGTCAAGTAGGAAGTGAGATCCTTAAGGCGACCTTATGTTCTCCCTATTTTCCTTTAGTTGCTTAGAAAGCCACTGGACAGGTACTCAGTCAGCTCTTGTTGACAAGATCATCTGTTAATAACCATAAAGTGGAGCAAAATTAGAGTAGAGCCTTCAGACATGGGCTTCAGAAGTTCCGAGGCTGAGTCCTGCCTCAATGACTTCCTAACCTCAGGTTCTCTTAAACGCAACCCAGATGCTTTGTGACCCAGCTGCTACCCACCCTGCATTGTTTTACGCTGAGCTCAGTCACACAGCCCCCCACCCAGGATCTCCTGGAGATCCTGATGTTACGCAGGACATTCCAGTAATTAATGACACAGTCACAGGGACTGTTCTCATGGGACCACAGCTTACCCCACTATTAAATGGAGGACTCCTTCAAGCAGAGGCAAGACCAGATCTACTTTTGTAAATACACCACGTGGCACGGGGTGAGCCAAACATGCAACAAAAGTTAGTGGAACACATACAAAACTCACACAGCAGTATTCACAGCCATGTGGCTCATCAGGGCCAAAAAGAAGACACGGCTCAAATGCCCATTACTCAATAGATGGACAAACACAATTGAGAATATCCATACAGTGAAATCTCATTCAGGCATGAAAAGAATGAAGTTCGGATACATGTTACAGCATGCATGGACCTGGGAAGCACTGTGCTGGGTGAAGGGGGCACAAAATGTTGACCACTAGTCCTGTAGCATTCACTTTATCTGAAACGTCCAGAGCAGACAAATTTGTGGACACACAGAGCACAACAGTGGTTGTCCAGGGCCAGTGAACGGTGGGCGTGGAATAGGAAGTGATGCTTCATGGGCCTGTGCCCCCAAGATTTCTTCTGTGGGGGACAAAAACGTGCTAAAACTAAGTAGGGGTGGTGATGGTTTCACAACCCTATAAATACACTAAAAAACTCATCAAAATGTATGCTTTCAAAGGGTAAATTATATGGTTTGCTAATTACATCTCAATAAAGCCGTTCAAAAATGTTAGTGGAAAAAAGAACAGATGAGTGAGTGGCCTCAGGTAAGTTCCTGAACATGCTGCATAAATTCTTTCTCGAAGAGCGATCATCTCCACTTTGCAGGAGTTTTGAGAGAGGAAAATGAAATGCTATATATGGCAGCACCTTGTAAATGAAACACTCAATAGACACAAATATCCGTAATCAATTGTAAAGGAACGAATTATGCCTGAACATCACAGTCCCCACCTTATTACACCTCATACCGGCCCACTAACAATCCAGCCTTGGACATGCAATTCAAGGGACAAGACCAGTTGGGGCAAGGTCAGGTGACCCAGAGAAGACCACGCTTTCCTCTTCGCCACCCACAGGTCAATGTGGCAGTCACGACCATGAGAGGGTTGCAGAAAAGCCCAGAAATTGAGAGCCCGAGAGAAGGGGGCAGAGGAGTGTTCACAGCTGGCAGAGAAAGTCAGGTTCCACGGGCAGGGCTCCTCAGAGTCCTTAAGGAGAGGAAGGACATCCCAACGTAAAGGCCAAGCCACCAAGCTCCGGCCTGGAGTGCCCATTCCTGATGCTAGCTCCTCACTTCGGTGGACCGGCTCCCACAGCCTGGCAGCCCCTGGAGGTCAAAATGGGACGCCTTATCTAGTTGACTGGTCAGCTACCACCACCTGTAAAAGTGACAATGCTGCGTTGTAAATGTCCTAAATAAGCATTTTGGACTCTCCTTCAAACCGAAGAAAAAGTAATTCAAAATTCCGATTCCTGGGGCGCCTGGGTGGCGCAGTCGGTTAAGCGTCCGACTTCAGCCAGGTCACAATCTCGCGGTCCGTGAGTTCGAGCCCCGCGTCAGGCTCTGGGCTGATGGCTCGGAGCCTGGAGCCTGTTTCCGATTCTGTGTCTCCCTCTCTCTCTCTGCCCCTCCCCCGTTCATGCTCTGTCTCTCTCTGTCCCCAAAATAAATAAAAAACGTTGAAAAACAAAAAAAAAACAAAATTCCGATTCCTTGCTTCTGTAGATACTTTCCAATTCCTATAGCAGTCCTTTTGTATATAATGTAATGCAGACTAGGAACAGAATGAAGGTTGGGATTAAAGACTGGACTTCATGTCCCTCTGTAGCTACCCCGACAGCTTTAGGCTCACAAACAAGCTGTTATGACACACTGGGTCTCAGAGCCCTTGTCTTTAAAATAAAGGTAGTGGTCAGTCAGAGTGCTTAAAATTAACAGCTCTGGAAACAACAGATGCTGGTGAGGATGTGGAGATACGGGAACCCTCTTGCACTGTTGGTGGGAATGCAAACTGGTGCAGCCACTCTGGAAAACAGTATGGAGGGTCTTCAAAAAATTAAAAATAGAACTATCCTATGACCCAGCAATGGCACTACTAGGGATTTATCCAAAGGATATAGGAGTACTGATTCACAGGGGCGCATGTATCCCAATATTTATAGCAGTACTTTCAACAATAGCCTAATTATGGAAAGAGCCTGAATGTCCATCAGCTGGTGAATGGATAAAGAAGATGTGGTTTACATATACAATGGAATACTACTTGGCAATGAGAAAGAATGAAATCCTGCCATTTGCAGCAACGTGGATGGAACTGGAGGGTATTCTGCTAAGTGAAATAAGTCAGTCAGTCAGAGAAAGACAGATATCAAATGTTTTCACTCATATGTGGAATGTGAGAAACTTAACAGAAGACCATGGGGGAGAGGAAGAAGAAAAAATAGTTACAAACAGAGAGGGAGGGAGGCAAACCATCAGAGACTCTTAAATGCAGAGAACACACTGAAGGTGGATGGGGGGTGGGGGAGACGGGAAAGTGGGTGATGGGCACTGAGGAGGGCACCTGCGGGGACGAGCACTGGGTGTCGTATGTAAGCGATAAACCAAGGGAATCTACCCCAAAACCAAGAGCACACTTTACACACTTGACAATATTAGCCACCTTGACAATAAACTAAACTAAACTAAACTAAACTAAAATAAAATAAAATAAAATAAAATAAAATAAAGGTAATGGTGATTACATGTCACAAAGTCGGCTTTCTGGGGGATTACAGGGGATAGCTGTACTGAGATATAATCACATATCACACAGTTTACTCGATTTAAAGTGTACAACTTGATGGTTCTGGGTATATTCACAGATACATGCAACTGTGACCACCATCAATTTTAGGACATTTTCATCACACCCCAAAGAAACCCCATGCCTTTTAGCAGTCACCCCTCCCAACTTCCTTATCCCCTCAACTGTGGGCAACCACTCATCTACTTTCTATGAACATTTGCCTATTCTGGGCATTTTATAGGAACAGAATCCTATAACATGTGGTTTCTGTGTCTGGCTTCTTTCAATGAATGTAAAGTTTTCAAGGTTCATCCACGTTGTAGTGTGTGTTCAAATTCCATTCCTTGCTATTGCTGAAAACTATTCCATAGTAGGAACAGTGCAATGTATTAATCCATTCACCCATCAGCTAGTTGATGGCCATCGGGGCTGTTTCCACACTTTGGCTATTATTAGTAACACTGCTTTGAATATTTGCATGTAAGTCCTGTGTGGATATTTATCTTGGGTACATACCTACGAGGGGAAGGATGAGCCACATACTAACTCTGCGTTCGGTCACCTGAGGAACCGCCAGCCTGTTTTCCACAGTGGCTGCACCATGTTGCATTCCCCTCAGCAGTTTACAAGCGCCTGATTTCTCTATGTCTTTGCCAACACTCGGTGTTGTCCGTCTGCCTTTAGTATGGACACCGCGGAGGGTGTGAATGAAGTGGCGCCTCATGGCTGTGCTAGTCTGCGTGTTCCTGACCATGAATGGCGGCGAGCACCTTTCCATGTGCTTCTTGGCAACTGTGTGTCTTCTTCAGAGCGAGAACTTTTAAAAACTGAATTGGAGGAGGTCTGTACATACTCTAGATAAACCCTTGTTAGATGACGTGCAAATATTTCCTACCACTCTGCAGGTTGTCCTTTCCTTTCTTGATGGTGCCCTTTGAAACACAAGGTTTTAAGAATATTTGGTGAATTCCAATTTATCTTCTTTTCTCGTTGCCAATTGAGCTTTTGGTGTAACATCAAAGAGAGCATCGCCTATTCCAAGGTTGTGAAGATTTGCCTCTGTTTTATTAATAGTTTCAGTTATTAATCTTTAAAATTTGATTCCTTTTGAGTTACTAATTTTTGCATATGGTGTAAAGGCGAGATTTTGCATGGGGATGTCCAGTTGTCCCAGCACTATTTGTTGGAAACATTATCCTTTCTCCACTGAATTGTCTTGGTGCCCTTGTTGAAAAGCAACAGATCATAATTGTGAGGGTTTATTTCTGGGCTGTCGATTCTGTTCCAATGATTTATATGTCAATCTTTCTGCCAGAACTATACTATCTTGATTACTATAGATCTGCAGTAAGTTTTGAAATCAGAAAGTGTGAGAACTTACAAATTCTTTTTTTCAAGGCCATTTTGGCTGCTCTGAATCACCAAGTGAATTTTAGGATCAGTGCATCAATTTCTGGGGAAGAAAATCAGCCGGGATCTTAATAAGGATTTGTTAAACTTGTAGACCAATTTGGGAAATACTGCCAGCTTAACAACATCAAGTGTATTGATCTGGTCCGTGAACTTAGCATGCCTTTCCATTAATTTAATCTTTAATTTCCTTCCACAATAGTTTATAGTTGTCACAGTATAAATTCTGTACTAATTTCATTACGTTTTGCTCATTGTTGGCTTGTTCATGGGAAGTCTACATAAATGAAATTAATTTTTGTAAATTGATTTTGTTTCCTGTAACCCTGCTGAACTCAGTCATTGTTTCTAATATTTTTAGGGGATTATTAATGTAATCTCTCTCTTTCTTATAGGTCTATTCAGATTTTCTATTTCTTACTGAGTCAGTTTTGGTAGTATGTGTCTAGGAATTCATCTCTTTCTGCTAACTGATATTTACTGGCTTACAATTGTTTATAGTACTGTCTTAAAATTCTTAAGTCTCCTTTTTTTTTAAATTGAGGTGAAATTCACGTAACATAAAGCTAACCGGAACAATCCAGTGGCATTTAGCATGTTCACAAGGCTGTGTAGCACCACCTCTGTTTGGTTCCAAACATTTTTATCGTTTCTGTCAGAATATCCTCACATATTCTGGATGCTACCTTGTAATTTTTTTCTTTCTGGAGGTTGGTTGTAATGTCTCTTTATTCACTCTGGATTTTAATAATTTGAATTGTCTCTCTTTTCTTTCTTCAGCAGTTAGCTAAAAGCTTAACAGTTTTGTTGATCTTTTCAAAGAACAAAGTTTTGCTTTCATAGACTTTCTCTCTTGTTTTTCTCTTCTGTATTTCATTAGTTTCTGCTCTATCATTACACGGGGTTTTGGGGAGGGTGAAGTGAAACCCTGGATGTAAAGAGGCCTTAAAAAATGAACTTGTGGGGCGCCTGGGTGGCTCGGTTGGTCGGGTGTCCGACTTCAGCTCAGGTCATGACCTCACAACTCGTGAGTTCCAGCCCCGCGTCAGGCTCTGCGCTGCTAGCTTTGAATTCTGTGTCTCCCTCTCTCTCTGCCCCTCCCCCCCTCATGCTCTGCCCCTCTCTGTCAAAAATAAATAAACGTTAAAAAATTTTTTTTAAACAATAAAAAAATGAACTTGTGTATAAATATTTATTAATTCATTGACTTCTCATTGGACACTTTGTATCTGCCAGGCAGGCTGTGTCTTAGGTACTCAGGATATGGCAGAGAAAACTCACTGCAGACTGCAGCACTCACAGCAACACTCAGATGCACTGCTTATGTGGAAGAACTCTGCCTTATCCATCTTTACACGCTTTCTCCCTGGCCCCTGGGAAATGCTCCATGAATGCCGGGGAAATGCCAACAGGAAAGTAAGATAAGGTATTGGAGAGTAGAAACCCTATTTTAATTATCCTTGTGATTTAAACTCTGCCCACCATCATGCCTCAAACATATCACCCTAAAACGACCATTTTGATTGGTTAATTTGGATCTGCCCTCATATTAATTAACATTAAGGAGACATAAAAAAAAAGAAGAAATCAAAGCTGACAAAGTCATATAGTTAAGGTTAAGAAAATATTCTGAGTGTTTAAAAAGAATTTTTTTAACGTTTATTTATTTTTGAGAGAGACAGAGCATGAGCAGGGGAGGGAAAGAGAGAGAGGGAGACACAGAATCCGAAACAGGATCCAGGCTCTGAGCTGTCAGCACAGAGCCCCACACGGGGCTCAAACCCATGAACCATGAGATCATGACCTGAGCTTCCTGAAGTCAGAAGCTTAACCGACTGAGCCGCTCCACCCCCTGCCCTGTGCCCCCTGAGTGTTTTTAATGACAAGGACTATGCAACTTCTTTCCTATCTCACATGTTGCTCACCAGAAATGAGCATACAGTTGGTGCTCAATCAGTATCTGCCTATTGTTCAACTGATTTTGTTCTTAGAATTCCAGCAGGTAACTGTCCTGCCCCAGTTAGGGAAAATTAAACCATCATCTCAAAACCCTCCATAATGACAGCAGGGGATAACTTAACCATGGGGGGGGTGGGGTCCCTTTGCAAAACAATGTCCTTCCATTTGGAAAGTCTTACTGTGGGAACCAGATAAACCAGTGCCACTGACTCTATGCAGCCATCTCTGGTGTTTGAGCCACACTGAATTTTAATAAATCATATTTTAAAATGGTATCAGCCTGTCAAGAAGCAGTTAATAAACACTATTTTAACTTGGATTTCTCTCCTGCTTACAATAAGAAAGGGGAAGCAAGGATCAGCAATTCTGGTCATACTATTTTTTTCAAGCAGCCCTTATTATGCAATGATTTTTTTCTTCAATGCTTTAAACTTTCACTAGTAGTCTGGTAAAGGAAAGAGAAATGTCATCCACCCACTAATTGGTTCAAACTCATCCTTTTCCTTCCCACCCTCTAGTCACTGCTTAAAAAATGCAGAGGTATTATCCTGTTATGTCTCACTGTAAAGTGACAAACAGCACCTTTGGTTGAAAAAAACGTATCCTCTTTACCTTGATTTTTCATTACCTTCCATCAACCAAGACAGAACAGAATTTATCCTCTAATCATGTTACCACTGCTTACATCATACTGTTTACTTTACATCCAATTCAGGGAAAATATGAGCTTTTTGGTGGGGAAGACAGGATGATCTATGCACGACGGCAAGACAGAAGGTGATAGCTGGTAATGTGAAATTACACACTGCAGTTTAAGGAGAGAATTAAATTAAAAAAATGTTATCGGTGGTTCCATAACAATTAGGACAGAAGCCTAATTCACTCAAGGGGTGATGTACCTTTCCAGAATGCCAAGGCTTCCAGGATGAGGCGAAAACACGGCTGCTTATAATTATCGCTCGTCCTTTGGGGTAATTGAGACTTTTTTCATGCAATACCTGAAAACTCAAATCTGACAAGGCTAGGCGCCCTTTCTCGATCCCCATGGACGGATGTAAGTCTGAGACGCACACACCCATCTACTCATGCTCCTTAAGACCAGAAAAAAACAGTGAAGAAACTCCCTTCACAAATGAGAAGGAAATCACCCTCTGCGAAGGAGCGGCACCAGGGACATATGATACAGGCTCCTTCCAGGACAGCATCCGTGGCGTGTGTGTTGCCACACACATCAACCTACTCATGTACACATATTCATCGTGTGGGGTCCCATCCAGGGATGGCAACCTGTCAAGAGGACAGCATTACATTAACTCAAATTTCTGCTCTCCTCTCACGAATTCTTTGTCTTAATTCCCACTTAGGTGTCATGATCCTGTTCTTCTCACTAAAACTGAGATACTCTGTTCTTAATTTCCTTCCACTCTGCCTCTTTGCCCCACGTCTTTATTAATGGTACCCACTGTTTCCTACACCGGCATGGCCCTCTGGGTTTCGCCTACGTCCACGGAGCACAGCAGGCAGCAGGATGTGGGGGCAAGGCTTCCACGTGTGGATTGCACCTCGACTCTAAGTGTGCGCTCTAGTGGGTTGTAGTCAGAGGAGATGTGCGTGTGCCCCAGTTAAGTTCAGATATGGCCATGCACATGGAAACAACAACAGCACCAGATGGTTCTTAATTCATCAGAGAATATTGTGTATAATTCAAGGCTAATTAGAGGGTCTCGATAGTGGCAAGAATAGCAAATATTTATGCACGTATCCACTGCAGAGATGTCTCGAAAGCCTCCCGGACGTGTGCTAAGGACCAGGTCTGCAGCCCTGAGCGAAGACGCCGTGCCCTCGCTGACGTGGGCCGCGAGACCTGGCTGCAGGTGCAGACATAAGGAGGACCCCACAGACCTACGAGTATCTGGAAGCTAAGGAAAAGGTGAGGGATGAGTGAAGAGGGGGCCGTGTAAGAGGATAGTGGAGCCCCCAGGATCAGATTCCCGGGTGGCTCTCTGCCTCACTTCTCTGCAGAGCAGACATGGCAGAGTAATAGGGCAGGTGGCAATGGAGCCCACGTGACGTCCCAGCATGTCCTCCACAGCGCCGGTCCACATGGCACCACTGGTTCGCCTAGTACAGCCACCATTCCCTCTCAGGAGCGGCCCTGCTGGGGGGACAGAGGATGCCACCACCACCCCCAGATGCTGGCTCATGTTAGGATGCACCCCGACCCCGAGATGCTGGCTCATGGTAGGCAATGGATACACAGTGTTTATCGCCACTACTCTCATTCAGATTGGTCAAGAAAAGCTTCAGGACGTTTAAAATAAACATTGAGAACTAAAAAGGAGCCAGCTGGGTGAGGTGGGGCGGGGGAAAGTGGTGGTGAGGAGGGCAGGCAGCGGCAGGAAGGAAGGGGGTCTGGAGAAAGCACAGCAGGACCAAGGGGTCCCTGACAGCCTGTGTGGAAGCTGTGTGCCTTCCAGCTGTGGCCACAGCAGGACTCCCAGGCGGCAGGGGGCTCGTGAGGGCAGCAGGAGATAGGGTAGACAGGAGACCATGACCGATGCTCGTGGGGCGGGGCGGGGGGACGCCATCTCCCAGGGAACACAGATGGGCCAGCGGGACAGGTGAGGCACGCATACAGTCTGGAGACTGAGCGTTTGCTCTGTGCTCATTCTCCCCACGAGCAAGGATCCCAGAGCTGACTCAGGGACAGGCAGGGGCTCAGCCAACCCAGGGCTGTGGGAATGACTGGCCTCAGAGTCCAAGGTCACCGCATGAAAGCTGACAGTCACAGGCACACTTACGGTACTGTTCTCAGGGGTGAGGGGAGACATCATTCCCGTACCATTTAAAGTGCACAACACAGGGGAATTCGCCTAGGACACTGGCTCACCACTGCTACCAAAACCTGAGAACGCATCACGAGAAACTTACATACCAATCTTACTCACAGATACAAATTCCTAAGTAGGATAGAAGCAACAGAAATTTACTGATACATAAAATTAATAATGCCACTAACACAATGGTGATTTACTCTGGGGAACTCAGAAAGCAATATTAGGGAAATGATGAATGTCATTATTTTCATAAGTTAATAGCAGGATATGGCAGATTATCACTGCAATGCAGAGTAAAAAGATATTTGACAAGGTTTAACTTGCAAAATTGATCAAAACTTTTATGAAAACCAAACAGATATAAGTTCCTTAAATGAGCTTCAAAATCTATTATAAAGTAATGATCATTAAGCCTGCTGGTTATATGTAGATATGAATCCATTTATGTAACAAACCAGTAAACACTACATCAGCTGGATAGTTAATATCACTCAATAAACAAAAAGATGCAAAATCATTACTCAGATGAAATGATTTTCTTTCTAGAAAAATCAAGAGATCTCAGAAAAAAATGAATAGTTTATTAAGGTGCTGAGTACACACTGTTGGGTGGCTTCCCAAATTCTTACCGTGAAACAAATGAGACAATTTAAAGGAAAATATTCTAGCACAAGAGCAACAATACATTATAAACAGGAGTAACCTTCCAGTGGTTTCAGATGAAAAGATGAGCAAACTGAGAGACACAAGGTATGGGAGGGAAGAGTACAGGCTGTATGCGTGGTCCTTCTCAAGGGTTAGGAATTGAGAACTTTAATCAAAATGCCCACTACAGGAAAAGGATAGGGTTAGGGTTAGGGAAAAGTAGAGACCTCAGAAAATGTCTTAAAAGAAATGCAATCAGGTGTGGCATTCCATGCTGGCACTTGTCCTTTACAGCCCAGCTCTAGGGGACTTCTCCAGGCAGCCCTCCATGATCGCACCCTGCCTCTGCCTCTAAACCATTCGGGGAGGCACACGGGCACGGAGATTCTGCCCATCTCATGTCGTTAGAACCAGCACCCTGTGGCTCAAAAATGTCCAGTACAAGCTGACCAGACACTGAACCCATCTTTGTCAAGTGAATGAATGAGGTGAAAATGTGAAGGGTGGTATTGTTTGCCACACAGTCTGAGATGCCTGTTTTCATGCTCCCTGGGTGTCAACCAGAGAGAAAGGGGGCTTTCTTATTCTGCCTCTGCGGAGGAAGCAACATTCCCCAGGAGCACGTTCTACTGGCACTGAAATCTGCTGCAGATCCCTTCCCTCCCTGAGGTGGTGGCAGGGACCCAGACGCCCCAGAAATGACTTCTAGTTTCTAAAAGACGGTCATCGAGACACGGTTCCTGTGAATTTTGAGCATATGTCATTGTGCTCATTCCTCTGCTCTCGTATTTTCGCACCGTCTCTCAGTCATCGTACCCCTAAGTCCCAACTCTTTTATTTATGCAGAAAATAACTACCGCCCACCCTGCGGTTTGCTCCAGGGGTGTGAGTCAGGTGCACAACGGAGCAAACCAGGCTTCCTCTGAGCAGCCTATGGGGCCGGGTCTACTGCGAGAGATGAACACTGATGAACTGAAGTGGTAACTTAAGAGCGCATCACCCAAGCTGTGTACGTATCTTGAAAACAGCAATTTGGATAGGAGAGTAATTTACATCGTGGTTACAGAATTTTTTATGAGTTTTTGATCTGCTTCCAACCCTAACAGCTCTAGGTTATAAAGTAAAATCCTTTTTTTGTGATGCCAAGATCCTTTATACTGTTGTTCTCTCTTTTCAGCTTTATTGAGGTATAATCGAGGGTAGAACTTTTCTATTCAGCTATTGTATAGAAAACCAAAAGAGCCCAATGGGGGTGTTTATCACCACTGGAAAACCCCTTCTCCTGTCCCACTGACCAGATTTTTCGCTTTCTAGATTGTTGTCTGCACTGGCGCCCGTCGGGGCCCTCAAGGGAAGAAGCCAGTGGATGTGGGCCCAGCCGTGCAGGAGCGGGGGTTCAGTGAGAATGCGTGCAAAGTGTGCAAACACTCCTGTGTAAGACCCAGCTTCTCATAACCCCACTCCCACCCAGGACACAGAGGAATCATCAGTGTATATTCTACTCTCTCCTGTTCACTTTTGTAATCTCAACACTTCCGTGTCCTCACTGATCTCAAATAACCCACCTGCCCACTGTCTTCCTATTCCTGCTTTAGGAGCCGGCCAAGGGTCTCAGTTCTAAGACATGCCCGTGCTGGGTCCTGTACGGTTTTAAGGTCTGGTGCCGGCGGGTGGCCGAGGCTCCGCGAACAGTCTTCTGGATTCCCAGGCTGGTTCTGGGGGTCAGGCAGCCACGTGCGGTCCTGTCATGACTGTGACACACGGCCCTCCCTCCCTCCCTCCCCAACAATTTATTCTATTTTTCAATCTCATGAGGTGACCACCCATCTGGGAAGAAGGGGGCTCCCTTTTCTTCCTGTTTCCCCCCCACAAAACACGATGCCACAATCAGCTCACACGTGTGTGTGCGCGGGCAGAGTGAGCCTTCAGGGAAGGGAGAGAGGCTCCAGAGGGAAGTGGAACATTCACACCAGTGAGCGTGGCCCCAGGCCCTGGAATGAGACGCGCCCCTGCCCATGGAGGGTCTCGCTTGGTGGTAAAGGAGCCAGCCGTGCACACAGAGCATCCCCGCACGACCCAGCGCGTGCTGCGCCCACCCACACGCGACACTGCGGGTCCCACTGAGTCTCTCGAGATTAAGCCTCAGCTAGACACTGAAGGATGGGGGCAATTAGCTCCCCGAACAATAACAAGACGTTTTCCAGGCATGAAAGATAAACCCGGCTAAAGCACAGACATGTGAAGATAACGCGGTGCGTGTGGGGAAAGATGGGCAGTTGCGTGGGGGCTGCAAAACGGGCACAGGAAAGGATAAACAGAAGTAGCTCGGGAGGCGTTTTATACCGTGCTCAAAGCTGGGACCTCAGCCTACATACTTAACATTGCTCTCTCTGGCACACTTGAGGGGGTTTAGGAGGACACCTCCTGTGCCGCCCGTGTCCCCGCCAGGAGTGGGGACGCACAGAGGGGCTGGGAGGTGGCTGACGTGGCGCTTGGGGCGACGCAGACGGACCGCGCCGATCTGCGCGTCCCTGGGGAGGCAGCTCTATCCTCCCCAGGAACCTGCCTGAAATCACCGACCCAGGATCTGCGGCACTGGCAGCGACCGCACAGAACTCTTCGTTTTAACACGTACACTCGATTTGAAGTTGGTCTCCGTGTGAACCTGAGAGTTCCTCCTGCACTGTTTCTGTCACAGACTTTTATACTTCCCTTGAATAAACTCCATGTGTGATTAAATCCACCCCCCTCTCTCCAATGAAGGTTGGTCAGAAAATCTGTCTTGAGGGGCACCTCGGTGGCTCAGTCGGTTAAGCGTCCGACTTCCGCTCAGGTCATGATCTCGCGGTTCGTGGGTTCGAGCCCCGCGTGGGGCTCTGTGCTGACGGCTCGGAGCCTGGAGCCCCCTTCGGAATCTGTGTCTCCCTCTCTCTCTCTCTCTCTCTCTCTGCCTGTCCCTGCTCGTGCTCTCTCTTCCAAAATAACTAAACATTAAAACAATTTTTTTTTAAAGAATGTTGTAAATCCTTATGCATTAAAGTGCATCTATGTTTAACACAATGCCAAACTAAGGAAGTAGGTAAAATATACACGGTACAGTCATAGTGGAACCTGAAAAATGAGTATCTCGAGGATGGTTATAAACGATTATTGTTGTTTAATGTTTTTTCCTTATTGGTGATATTTAAAATTTGTCTCTGCAATGAACTTTGTATGCAAACAAGTAGAGCTGAGCGTCCCGGACACTGATGTCCCTGAAGGGAGATAAGCCGGCCCTAAGTCCACAGGGAGAGGGTGTGTCTGAAGCTCTTTCAGGACCCGCCCCGACCTCACCCTGCACGGGTCCTTTGCAACAATCTAACCATGAGTTTCAGTGAATTATCAAATCCAAGGGTCACGGCAGCCTCCATATCTGCAGCCAGCCAGGGGCAAGCTCAGGGGACTGGGAGCCTGGAGTGTGGCAGCCTCATGGGGACCACGCCCTTCCGTCCGCGGTGTCAGCCATGTGTCTGCCAGGTCGGTGCTGAAACCAGACCACTGGCCGGGAGTTCAGAGCGCACCCCTTCAGCATGAAGTAGGCAGATTCAGGAAGTAAGTAGGCCCAGTTAAGCGTGAATTTCAGATAAACCACAAACAAGTTTGTAGTGTGAATCTTTCCCACGCAAACTTGAGACCTAACACTAAAATGCCACTCGTTTACCTGAAATTCAAAGCACACCAGCATCCTGCGTGGAACGGGATGGCCTTCCATGGCGGGCTTGCCCTCACCCCGCGGCATCCGCTCCCCACCATTTTGCTCCCAGGTGAACACAGGGCAACGTGGCGCCCCCACCTCAAAGGGGCTGCTGGTCCCTCCCGGAGCGTCCTAACCAGTGCCTGCGGTTCCCCAAGCTTTGCAGGACCGCTCACAGGCCTGACCTCTCAGGCGGACAGCCACGTCAGTCGTAAAATAAGGACACCTGTAAAAAGCTGTTTCCCTGAGCCCTGCCCGCGCCCCCAGGCCTGTGCAGCCCCCAGCTGCCTCCTCGGTGCAGCCCCAGCCCTGCGGATGGCACCCCCAAGCCTGTCCAGTGCCTGTCACGCCCTCGTGGTAAAGCATACTGAATGGTCACCAGTCGTCTTTCCTGCGCTTGTGATTTTAAAATGCTTCTGTCCAGGATATGGTGAGGTCAGCATCTACCGTGGGCCACCGCACGCCACAGGCCACGTGCAAGGCTCCACCAGGCACTGATGGGCACAGCCGCCATGTGGGCTGGGTCCCGGCAACTCATTTCCATGGCACAGAGCCTGAGCTCAAGAAGCACGTGCAGCCTGTCCACACGGAGCCTGGAGCCCGAGCATGCCTGTGTCCGTCCAAGGTCAGAGCCGGGGCCTCGAGGGGACGCTGCCTCCTGCTCCCAACTCTGCCAGCAAAACCCAGGAAAGAGCTTGGTGAGTGTCTCCCTTCCTAAGTTTATTTACTTATTTATTTAGAGACAGAGAGAGGGTGGGGGAGGGGCAGAGAGAATCACAAACAGGCTCCACACTCAGCACGGAACCCCATGTGGGCTTGATCCCATGAGCTGTGACATCATGACCTGAGCCTGAAAAGATGCACAACAAATACGTTGTGACCGTGACAACAAATACAAACACACACACACACACACACAGGAAGCTACCTCCACCGCATCTGTGCATACACATGATGCACGTATACAGTAAGCTAACTATATCGCATTTGTGCATACCCACAGGATGTATATCACATGCTGGATGGTGTGTATATATACAATATATACACATATAATACACATATGCACATACACATATACCTTTTATGTACATATCTTTGTTCTGTTTTCCTACAGGTAAAAACTAAAGTCAACTACATAAAGTAACTTGCTCAGTGTTGTTGAAATAACCCATGAAATTTCACTTTATTCCAAGGTCCACAGCATTGTTGTTCCTTCTTTATTCCCAAACACTGCATTGCTCCCACACACTGGCTCCACAGTTGTCCCTCCCGTGTAGTTCTGGTCCAGACTCTGTATTACAGTGTTTTTAATCTCTCATTATATCTGATAGTGAAGAACACACAGCGGATGCTTATCAAAATACGTTGAGATATTCTCTAATAAATGTTATTGGCTTCCTTGCTATCCAGTGCTGATCCCCAGATCAGCAGCATGGCCATCAACTAGGGAACATTCTAGAAATTCAGAATCTGCATTGCACTGGGAAACACAGTAGGTCCTACCTGAGACCTACTAAGTCAGAATCTGCATTTTAACGAAATCCCTAGGTGATTCATAAGCAAGTAGAAGGTTGAGAAGCAGTGATCTAACTTACATTTTTAGTTAAAACAAAACCTTTTTCAAAGGCGACCAATTTTTTGAAAATGTTTATTTTGATAGAGAGAGAGAAAGAGAAAGTACGCACACCAACAGGGAAGGGCCAGAGAGAGGAACCCAAGCAGGCTCCAGCTCAGCGCAAAGCCCCCCTGCAGGACTCGATCTGGAGAACCACGAGATCGTGACCTGAGCCAAAATCAAGAGTCGGACGCTTAACTGACTGAGCCACCCAGGCGCCCCAAGTTGACCAGTTGTTTGACCCTTGAAACGCATACACTTCCTGGCAGGCCTGCGGGCGAGTGAGGACATCACTGAGGTAAACATATCCACTCTCGGCACAAGTGAGTGGCAGGTCCGGTCTCTGTTCAGCCGGCTCCCTGCTCGGGGAAGGTGGGGGGACAAGGAGCTAACTGTTGGGTGAAGCTGGTGATGTGAGGATTAGAGTGATGTTTCCTTACTGTGAAGAGAACAGCAGTCATCTGTAGATAGGAAAGGGACACAAAATAAAGGGATTCCTGTAATCTTAACTCTTAGCTCGGTCCTCCACTCCTCCTTTGATGTAAGTACAACTCCATGTGAAGGTAGGGGCACGTTCCAAGGACACAGTGCAGGGAGGAGTGGGGGAAACACCGGTAGAAGACACCCTGTAGACACGTCTCTGCAGGGGCCACTGGGAAGGGCGTTCCTACTCAGGACGCGAGAAACACGGAACGGGTAGTTCAGAAAGGCCTTTCTTCCTTGAAATCTCAAAACCTCAGGATTAGACGTCTCACGGGTTCCAAAACAGAAGTACGGACAGTTGCATCACTGAATGACGCACACGGATACGTGTAAATACATTCGAGGTGTGAGGCACGCGTGTGCTCCAAGGGCCCGCTGACCAGTACTCCTCCCGACCACAGTACCTGACACCGAGTCAGTTACCCAGAGGGGACAGTTGAGGCTCCAGGAACGTCATGGACTGACCCCACACCACAAGCCCCACACCCCACATCTGCTGCGTCACCTGGATGCTGAGTGCGTCCTTTACTGTCCACCTGTGGAAGGCTTTGGGAAAGGATTTCCACCTTTGCCTGGAATCTCCCCCAAGAATGAATAAATCCAAGAAAGCAAAGGCCACCCTTGCTGATAGGATCAGGGAAGTCCCCAGCCTTCCCGACCTTACAGATCTGGTAGAAAGATGGGGATTCTCCCAGCTCTGGGCGGGGGGCTGTGTCCGCAGGAAAGGGGTCACACACAGCCCCACTGCGGTCCATAAAGGCCCTGAGACCAGGAGAAGCAGCATCTGGCTCCTGGTGGATCCTGATCGCCTCCTGAAGGGACAGCAGGCCCAGTGGGAGGTGTGGGAGCAGAGGGGACAGGCCGTGTGGGCACAGTGAGGGCAGCAGGCGGACCGGGGCAGGAAAGGAGGCCGCCAGCATGGTTCTGGGGCCACTGGAGACCACCCCTCGTGTGGGCCTGGTGGGGCGCGTGGGCAGTGGTGTCGGTGGACACGGGTGCACGTGGAGGCAGCAGTGGGCAGTGCACACTGGCCACTCACAGGTTCTCCACGAGGCACGGGAGCTGTTGTCCTAGGACCGCAGCCCATTGGGCTCATGCAGGGGCTTGGCTGCCCGGACGCACGTGCAGGACACGGTGGGAGGGACCAGCGATGCTCTCCCATCCAGGGCATCGTTGTGCGTGCCTTGGCCCTGAGAGCTGTGGGCATGAGCCTCGGACCCTCACCTCCTACAGCCCGTCACCACCTCCGGTCCGGCTACTTCCCGGGGAATCTGCACATTTCCCAGCGCCGGGAATCCCTATGCATTCAATCAGTAGGTTTGGAATACATTTCCTGAAAAGTAAATTTGGTGTGTCTGACATTTCCCTCTCCCTCTGAAGGAAACATCACAACTTCCCACGATCAGTAAACCCCAATTCAAGATGTTAGGTTGAATCTTGCCCGACAGGTCCCAGCTTCCAGCCCTTTACTAACACCGCTCTCCACGTCTTCCTGCTTTCCCCCAGACACTGAGTTCAGGTTTCCTCCCCCGTGATTATGTGGTACCTACGCCGGCCAACACCATCACTGCTGCCTTCCACGGGCTGTCAGTCACCATGTGGGGCTGCATATGTGTCCCCACCTGGGCCCTGGGGTCCGCAGGACCAGGTGCCTCTGGAGCTTCCACAGCCATGAGCCTCTGAGCACACCCAGGATACGGTGTGTGAGGGACTAGAGGATAAGGGGAGAACCTTCCGGTAACATTAGTGGACAAGCATGAGGCCCATGACGGCAGGGATGTAGGGAGGTGCCCTTTCTCCCACTCATGGAGCCCTGTAGAAATGTGCTCCCTCCTATGCGCCAGAAGGCTCTGGGTGAGCACACACCCAGAGACGGGCCCAACGCCCATAACCAACCAGCCAGGAGATGCTGACTTCCTTCCTTCCAGGGATGTGGCTCCTAGAGTCAACACCGCACACAACACTGAGTACTGGCGAGGGTGTGCGGCCACAGGGACCCCACTCCCTGCCGGTGGGAATGCAAGATGGTGTGAACGCTCTGGAAGACAGGCTGGTGCTTTCTTGCAAAACTAAACATACGACCCTGGTATTTACCCAAAAGACTAGAAAACTTATGTCCACACAAAATCTCGCACACGAATGTTTACATAGTTGCCAAAACTTGGAGGCAACCAAGGTGGCCTTCAGTAGTTGACGGATAAATAACTTGTGGTCCATACAGACAATGCAATATTATTCAGCCCTAAAAAGAAAAGAGCCTTCGAGCCATGAACAGCCGTGGAAGAACCTTACATGAGTCTTACCAAGTGAAAGAAGGCAGACTGAAAAGGCTACTCACTGTATGGTTCTAACTCCATGACCTTCTGGAAAGAATAAAACTACACAGACAGTAAAAAGAGGAGTGGTTTCCAGGGGCGGAGGATGGGGAGTGCAAACCCACAGAATGTACGACACCAAGAGGGCCCTGACGTAGACTGTGGACTCTGGGCGATGACAACATCATCAGTTGTAACAAATGCACCGTCTGGTGGGGATGCTGGTGGAGGGGGAGGCTGTGCGTGCCGGGGGGCGGGGGAGGATATGAGAAATCTCTGTACCTTCTCAATTTGGCTATGAATCTAAAACCGCCTGAAAAAAAATTTTTAAAAATGCGCTGACTGTACAAGATAAGAATAAACACAAGAAGTCCCCTCATCACACCCTCCCTTGGGCGGATGGACGGTGAGACAGAGCAGGAGGGAACAGGCTTGCCAAGGCCCCCAGGGCAGAGCTGGGGTCACCGCCAGCATCCCGGCCCCGCCAGGGCCCTGCACTCAGAAGCACTCTGCTGACAGAGCTCCTGGTGGCACCTGCCGCAAGGTCTTCAAGGCGAACTGAACATGGGAGGCAGTTGGTGCACCTGCCTCTCCTGACATGGAATCGGTCCCTTGCACGTAGGAAATTTTAAGATCACCTAAAGGTCCTCGTGCTGCGGCCAGGTCAGCTGAAGCCTTTCGCGTCTACCATTTACTCCCCACAGCAGGAAGCCAGGCTTTACTTCCATTATTTAAAAGGAAAAATGTTTTATTACATTCGAGGGGTGCCTAAAAGTTATCGGACTCTGGGTTTTTGCGTCTCCACCGGCACCATGAAGACCCATTGGTTCCGTGCTGAACACCAGGTGAGTGTGATGGGCACCGGGCCGGTGCACAGGTTTACCCACTAGAGAGGAGACGGGCATCCTGGGCGTCCCGAGACGGCGTCTGTAGACCGCTGACCCCCAGGGCAGCCGGATAGCTCCCAGGGTTGCAGAGCACCCCCAGAGGGGGAAGGCAGAACCACCCACGCAGGTGCGAAGTCAGGAAATTTAAGAGGCTGGATGATGAACCACTAAATCCCATGGCCCTCGGGAAGGAGGACGGTGAAAGTAAGTGGGAAGCAATGAGCGGGGGCTCAGCGTGAGCGCGGAGGCGGTCAGGCTGACTTGACCTCTCCCTCTGGGATGGGGTCTTTGGGGCCCGCCTCCCCGGAGCTCATCTGCCTCCCTGCATGACGCCAGCCATCAGCCTGTAGGCAGACACGAGGGGGTGATGGCTGGGATGATTAATTGTGCTTCTTCTGGCTCAGTTAAGGGTAAAGGCCACAGAATCATCAGAACCCAGACCTAGGAAGGTGCAGGACCAAAGAGGAAAACCACTGCCCAGATCTGGCTGTGGTAAGTCCACCGTCTTCCAGGGAACTCTTGTGGGGAATGGGGCCACGTGTGGGGACCCAGGGGACACAGACCAGCACTTGGTCACTCCTGTGTGTCAGCATTCAGAGAACCCTGGTGGCACAGGAAGGTGGATTCAGTAATACTGAATGACCACTTGGAGTGTTTGCACAAGTAAGTACCACAGAGGGTCTCGACACACAGGAAGAGCTTGTGTGAGAAGGGGCTTCACTGAGGCTAAAGAGAACACAATTCACATGCCTGCAGGGTACCCATGTGCACGGCCATGGCAAAGGGGGATGGTCACAGGCTCCCATAACGAGTGCTTCTCAGGGAAACAGACCAAATAAAACGGTTTCCTATGAATCCCCTCTAAATCCCTGCCAGAGACCCAGCAGTTAGGGCTGGCTGACTGTTGTTTTCTGTTTTTCTGGTATTTTGTCAGGGTGAACCTCACAATGTCTCTTGGGATTACCAGGGCACCTAGCACAGCATCTTAAGCTATAACAAAAAGACGGGAGTTACTCCTTTCTTTGCCATTTCAACTGTAAAAATGCATTTAAGCCAAACATCATGGATCTGGTTAATCCTTCCTTCCCATGTGTCCTGGGGATGCCTTAGTCTGCCCTTCAGAGTGGAGCGTCCAGCTCTGACTTCTCAGTGGGGACCCCACAGGGCTCTGAGAGCAGTGGGTCAGACAATCCGGCCCCGACTGTGGATGGATACAACATACGTCCCTTATTAGCAGCAGGGGGTGGTGAGTTCATGATTTTGAGGCCGTAATGAGCTTACGAAACATCCTTAAATGTAGCACATCTTAAAACGCAGCCCTAATTTAGGATTAGAGATTGAATTATGCCTTTAAGAATGAAAATGGCAATGTCTACTTAACAACAGACACGTTTCCAGACCGGTGCCATTCAAGCCAAAACCACCACCCGGGTGCAGTTCATGTCAGACGCGCTGAGCACAGCCTCAGAACACCTAGAGGCGGCCCAGGACACAGCGATGGGGAGACAGCAGCTGCCACAGGTGGGCATCCAGGACCTCACACAGGACAGGTGCCTGCGTGGGTCCTGAGGGCCCCAAGTGTCCTGGGACATTTACTCCAGATGAAGGCCCCGCTCAGCAAGGGGGTGGGAGGGGCTGACGGTGGCTCCGGGCGGGTGGGCCGAGCCGCCTCTGCTCCGGGTCTGGTCCTAACCTGGAGGTGGGATTCGGCAGTAGGGGTGGGTGGTGCAGGGGAAAGGGGAAGCCGAGGGCACACGCTGCAGGGCTCTGCAGGAAAGGCGAACCCTGGCAGGGACGGGGACCAGGACGGAACGGACGGGGGGTCCACACTCCCACTGGACCTGGCTGCCTCTCTGATGGCTCAGCCCCAGACCCTGGACCAAGGTCATCACTGGCATTTGCTCTCAGCTGGTTCTCACTTGTATGTAATGTTAAAGGAGGAGGAGAGCCCCCAGTGGGATTCGTTCAAACCCTCTACCCCCACGAAGCCGGCTGTGGGTTCCAGCTGTGGCTACAGCCATTCTATTGGTCTCTTTCTGGTTCCACAGCTATGGCAACAAATGCTCCAAAAAATAATTTGGGTCACAGGATTTGTGGCTATTTCTCCCACAGCTTCACACCTCCTCTGACCAGGACCCCATCCCAGGGCATCTAGGGCAGTCGTTTGCAAGCACAGAAACCGGCCCGTCTACCCTGATGAACCTGTCCTATGCTTATGAACACCATCCATCCACCACCACCTGCTGACGGTGAACTCAAGAGCCGTCTGTTCCTTGGAACGTCCTGCCTCCTGGTGGGATCTCCCAGCAACAGAAGGACAAGCACAGGGCGTGGCTCGCATGGACCTCGTCAGAAAGCCAGCTCCCATCAATGACATGACATGTGGCTCCAGCAGTCCATGGAAGCGGCACTTGGAGAGCAGGCCCGGGAGGCCGCCAGACTGTGTGAAGGTGTGCAGGGGAGCGGAGTGGGGAGGCAGGGGCGCGGGTCCACCGTGACCTTCCATGTGCTTCTGCATCAGCCTCCACATTCTCTTCTGCACCGCGAGCGTGGATCTTCTTTGCCCCCCACTCGCTCCCCCGCCCTCTGTGACTCGGGCCCAGGGTCACCCCACGCTCGTCAGCAGTCCACTGACCTGGCGGCGGGAGGCTACAGGCTGGAGGCTGGGAGTGACCTCCCTGTGCTGCAGGACAGCTGTGCCTGAGTCTCCATACAATGAGAACTTCGTTGGGGGCCGGGTGACAGCTAATTGTATTGTCAACATCACTGGGCCATGGGGTGCCCAGCCATTTGGTCAAACACTCTGGATGTGTCTGTGAATGTGTTTTGGGGTTAACATTTAAATCAGTGGGCTGTGCATCAAGCCGACTGCCATCCCCAGGATAGGTGGGCCCTGTCCAACCAGTCGAAGGCCTGAAGAGAACCACAGAATTCCCCCATCTGACAGCCTTAGAACAGGGGCTCGGCTCCTCCAGGGTCTACGGCAGCCCGCCAGCCTTCAGAGTCGAAATGGGACATCGGCTCTGCTGGACCTAGACTTGCCAGCCTCCGTAACCATGTGAGCCTGCTCCTGTACATAGATTCCTGAGGTCTCTCGCCACGGGCTCCCCAACACTGCTCCTTTCCCCATGCCTCCCATGATTCCTCCGCTGCTGGCCTCTGGGTGCCTGAGCATCCCGCTGGCCCCACATCCTCCTCCAAGCGGTCGCTCCCCTGAGGTCGGGTCCCTTACTGGGACAGGACCCTGGCAGGTAAACATCACGCCCCTCCCATGCCCGTGCCATTAGTGCAGCGCCACGGAGCTCCACATGCGGCTACTGGGCGGACCCGAGCCGCACCGTCGCTCAGAGCCGAGGGCTGGCACAAAGGTACACTCGGCAAAGATGGGCACAGACGGAAAACAA
The DNA here is from genome assembly GCF_046562875.1 of Panthera onca. Lineage (NCBI taxonomy): Eukaryota > Metazoa > Chordata > Mammalia > Carnivora > Felidae > Panthera > Panthera onca. Next base: position 203,837,401 of record NC_138342.1, read on the forward strand.
CGCTGAGGGCACTGTTCTCTCTGAGTCCTCCCGAGGCTCTGGTCCCGCACAGGCAGGAAGCGTTACCACAACAAAAGCACCGCACTCTGAGCCCAGGCTCCCTGATCTCCTGCATCTCTAGATAGACCCAGGTTGTGAAGGTCAAGTGTGCAGGCTTCCCCGAGGGGCCAGCACGACATCTGCATCCACGGCCTCACTGAAGGGGGTGCCGTGGAGGCCCCTGCACGTGGCACAGCCCCCCGGTCTGAGAGGGCGAGTGGCCCGAACGTGTCCGCCCGGCAGACCCGAGGACGGCCACGTTACTCCAGCAACACTGTCCCCGAGGAGCGAGAGTCCAGATGGATAGTTTTATGATGAATGAGCATCCTGGTAGGAATGGAAGCACAGTGAATCATTTGAACATCCACTGGCTACTGTCCTTGAGGACAGGAAATGAAAAGCATCGTTTTAACAAGCACCAAAGATAAACTAGGAGGGAGGCATGGGCCGCGCTCAACGATAAAAGGACAAGCAGGAGCAAGAGACCAGAAACGTGTGAAAAACACTCACTGCAAATGGAAGGAAAGGCACCAGGGGAACACGAGGAAGGCAGAGCTGCGGCCAGTGTAGATGGCTAGCTGCACAGCCTGCCGGGTTCCTCGGCCTTCCTGGCACAGAGCGCCGCTCACCGGACTCCTCCAGACGGTCCCAACTTCCCCGACCGCTTCCAGGAACCGACCGCGTACGAACTAAAGAACCTTTAGTGCCACTAAAGACCAAGTGCCACGGAGGAAGGAGGAGACTGGGCCCTGCTGGCCTCGATACCACGAGTTTTCCAGGACTTCCTGTTTCCTCTTCACCAACTCTCCACCACACCCACCTTCCTCACACAGAGCGCTTGGCGCTTCCGTGTCTTGGCTACAAAGAGCCGTCGCCACACGCGGAAGGTTCCCCACCAGAACGCACTGTTGTTCACTGCAAAAGATGGGATCGCCTTCCGGCACTAATCTGACCGAGGTCAGTCTGGGTCACGAAGACGCTTCTCCCAAGACCTCATGACCTTTCCAAGCCAACCGTGAGTCTTCAGACATGGCGGCCTGACAAACAGCTGACCATCTGAAGACCACTCCCGCATCTTTCCATACCTTGACTCTGCCATATGCGTACCTTTTCTGCGTTCCTGTACCTCGGCTTTTATCCAAAATTTTAATACAATGTCTACTCATTTATAACATGTACTCACTTTTGTTTTTCTAGTAAGAGAAAAAGAAATCGCTACACAAATTAATGGCCAAAATATATTACAAAGGAAGAGCGTAACCTGCTCAAATATTGCTATATGCTTATTTATTCATTAAAGCAGGTTCCTAAATGGTATCTGTTCAGCCGTGCTTTTAATTATTCCTACTCTGAGTGAAGACATTAAAATTTTATTTCTAGAAAATTACTCAATAGTCCAGAATGCTTTCCAGTAAATCAGACTATTGTGTGTGTAAGTATTTAAAGTTTTCTATAACTGCTTTAGAAAAGAGTCTTACTATTTCCGGTGGCTTTGCAGTGCTCCTAATGACTGGAATATCATCTTTATTCTGTCCCCCGACATGCTGTGAAAAGTTGCAGGAGCAGATCTGCAACAGCTCCAACGATTAGCCCGTTTCAGGCACAGGTTTACAAGGACCTGTGTACGTGGAGAGCTGAGTCCAAATATGTGTTTCTACTTGCTGAGCTGCTGGGCACCACCAGCGTACCCACTTCTTTTCTGTACCTCACCCTCCAAAGAAAGGACACGGGGTGAACAGGTACTGAGTGCTGGGCGAGGCAGACGTACCCACCGCCACCCATGATGTCACAGCAGGAGCCCTGATGTCACAGCAGGAGCCTGTGATGTCACAGCAGGAGCCCTGATGTCAGAGCAGGAGATGTGATGTCACAGCAGGAGCTGTGATGTCAGAGCAGGAGACGTGATGTCAGAGCGAGCCCAGCGATGTCATGTGCACTGCGGTGGCCGCCATGTGGAACCCGGGCCCCATCTGCTCTGAGCATCAGCTATAGATCTAAATGCGCTCTGGCCACCGACAGCCCCATGCAGTCAGTAAGCCGCCTTTGTCCTGTGGGCCTCGCCTTTCTCAGGGGAAAACAGGGATCGCGCTGGAGTGAGGATTAAAGGAGAAAACACACAAAGGGCTTCATGCCGCGTCCAGGCCCGGAGATCATCCGTGGTGGCAGCAACGAATGCTCCAAGGGGAAAACTACGGCCGTTAGCAGGATTTGTAGATTTAAAGCGACAAAATAAAAATATAGCAACAGCAAAACCGTCTGAAACGTGGTTGAAGCAGACGTTTTCTGCAGCTATTTCCACCGTATTCTTTGGCAACGCTGGTGTGCTGAGGGGTGACCCTGAGGCCTCAGCAGACACTGCCTCCACGCTCCATGTTCCTGCGCCCTGGGTCCCCATCATTCCCTTAGCTGGGCTCACACTGCCTGCAAATAACTGAACCGAAGGTCCCCGTTGAGCCCCAGTGGCCAGCAGAGTAATTTTTATACATACTTAAGCCAATCAATCGTCCATAAATGGATTAATCAGATAGAAAAGGCAGACCTCCAGTGAAATCACTTTGCAACACTCAACGGTAACCAGGCTGTGCTTTTCCCACGTGACTGTGTGTCCAGGAGGCTCGGCCTTGAAAGCACAGCCTAGAAGTTCAGCAATGGGTCTGAGAGCCCCCGTAGGGACCTGGAAGGGCTGTGGGGGAGGAGAAGGGCAGGCAGGGGCAGCCGTGAAGCCATCTTCCTCCCTCCCGACACACCTTCACCTGTGCTCTGTCCAGTCCCTTAGACGACTACTCCTTCTGGTCCCTTGCAGGGATGAGCAGCCCAGTTTTGTATGATGCACTTTGCACCTCAATCTCATGTCCTTCTCACTGGCAAGGTCACGGCCTCATGGTTTTGGAGAGAGGACCAGGGTGCACCTTCCTACTGTGACTTGTCCTCTCTTGTGCACCTCTGCCATGCACTACGGGTCTGTGTCCCCAAAACTCTTAGGTTGAACCCTCATCCCCAGTGCGATGGTACTGAAAGTGGTGGACCCTTGAGGGTGATGTGGTCATGAGGGTGGGGACCCCACAGGATCCCTGCCCCTCCTCCACAGGAGGACACAGCGAGAAGATGCCCTCGTGAACCAGGAAGAGACCTCACGAGACACCACACGGCTGGCGCCTTGAACCCGGACGCCTGGCCTCCAGAAGCGCAGGATTCATCCCTGCCGTAGATGGGCTGCCGGGCCTATGGCACTGCGTGTGCACAGCCGGCCATCTGTTCTCGCCCGAGGGGCACGGGCTGCGGGAGGGTGCTGCCTCACTCGCTCCTGGGGAGCTCCCCGACTGCCGCTTGCTGGCTGGGGCTGCGGCCGCCCTGTGCACCTGCACCTCTCCCATCTCCACTCACGGCTGGCGGGAGTCCCGTCCTCGCCTGGAGCCAGTGGGTGGGAGACGGTATGTCACTGCCTCTGTGCGGGAGTGCGTACTACCCCCCCAGCCGGCTTCTTGCCCCGTCCCCCTCTCCCACGTATCTCTTCTCCCAACAGCTCTGGCCCAAACCGAGCCTGAGCAGAGAACAGGTGCCACCCCTACCACAGAGTCCGAGTCCTGAGTCTCCCTTCCCCCAGCTCCCCATCCTGCCTGATGCTGTCTCCTCCTGAACAAGGCATAGGGCCTGGGATGAGTGGAGGGGAGCAGAAGGGAGGGGAGGGGGCCTCAGTGGCTCAGCTGCTGCTCCCACCTCCCCCGGGGTCTCTGTTCGCAGAGCAAACCTTCCCATCTGCTCTGGGCCACCCAGCGAACCGGGCTTCGTGCCCACGGGCTGTGACCTTGGCCGCAAGGTGTGACTTTGCGGATCCTGGGGCAGAGCTGAGGGCTGGGGGCAGTGCACGCAGAGCTTGACCCCTCCAGCCTCTGTTCCCGCTGGCCGGCTGTGCCCCTCGTGAGTGTCCCAGGCCAGGTCAGGGCACCACCCTCCGGAGTGTGGTGGCACAAGGTCCCTAGAGCCCCGGCACTGAGGCTGCAGGCATCGCTTCAAAACAACAGGAAGTGTCCCCAGGCTGGTTTTAAGTCAGACCACAAACTGGACGCTTATAAAAAAGCCTTTTCACTTTCAGGGTGATGGGCAGTTCACGGGGTTGGATGGGGGACGCGCTCACTAAAATAAGTCAACCCCTCCAGATGCGCCATGTGAAGGTACCCGAGTTTGTGCGTGTGCAGCCTGTGTGAGCATGTACACGCACACACGCACACAGACAGCCAGGCATGCACGTTCCCAAAGCTGACATCCGTGTCTTCGTGGAGGTTCTGGGGACACGTTTCCGCCCCGGCAGCTCATCCAGACCAGCCGCTGAACAACATACTAAGCAGAGTCCGGGGTCCGGCCACCTCACCTCTGGGACCCCGCCTGGACAGAGGATGGCAGGTGGGCACTCTGCTCTCAGACACTCCCGTCAGGGGTCCCTGTGCTCCCAGAAGCCCCCGGGCTCACTCCGGCGCCCGCGTGGTCCTGGCCATCTGTCCGTCCATCCTGACCATCAGCACCACCAGGTTCACTCTCAGACACAACACATCAGGCTTGGGGTACAGGAGCTGCTTCTCCCACGGCTGGAAGGCTTGTGATTTTGTTTGTGTGTTCCCACCCTTCAGCTGTTCCAGAATTCCGGAAATTCCAGCCATTCCCCGGACGAGCGCGTCTCAGACTGTGGACCAGTGTCACCGGGAGCCTGCTAGGCGCCTGTTCCTGGGACCCCCCCCCCCCCACACTCCTGGGCCTCCCCCTAGAAGGAGGTGGCGCTGCTGGTCAAAGACGCCCGGAAGAGAAACTTCTGGAGTTTCCGGGTCGGACTGTGCGTTACAAGGATTCGTAGGTTAAATCCCTGCCAGCCGCCTACTGAGCCAAGCTGCACCGAGAGCAGGTGCTCTCTGCCCCGGGTCAGAGGAAGAACAATCAAACCAGCAGAGCAGCAAACAAGTGCGGTCGCCCCATGGAACCCAGTCCACTGACTCGTGCTAAGCAGCTCCGGGGCTCAGGACACGCACGACGGTGAGAAGCGCCTGACCCGCAGGCCTGCCTCTCCAGCCCCAGCGACTCTCACACGCAAACACAAGGGGGGCTCTGGAGCTCTTCCCAAGGCTGGCTTGTTGTCCGTGAGGGGATGGGCAGAGCCCCACCCAGAAGTGGGTTCTAGACGGTTCTGTCATCCCTGCAGCTGCCCCCCAGTGGGGCCTTCCGAGGGGTGAGGGCTCATCAAAGAGGTGCCTGCAATCAAGAACAAATCAACTCCCCAGACTCGTCTTTTGGCAAGATGTCTCATGACTTAGAAATCAGCCCTGGAGTTAAATCCAGCGCCGCGAGATCCAAGCACGACGAGCCTCAAAAGCCCGGCAACGGTTCTAAATTCCATCTCCACACCCAGTGCAGACTGTGGGGTCGTGGAGGTGAGCCGCAGCCCAGGCTCGGTCTCTAGGGCGGCCACACCGGAGGGAGGTGAGATTCTGCCCTAGAGGGCAGCCTCCCAGGGTCCCCAGGTCACCCTGGTTGTCAGGACTGCTCCCCAGAACTGCCCCTGCTGGGAACCTCAGGAATGTGAGGTTGCTGTATGCAGACGGGCCTGAAATTCCCCCAAGGGGGTGGCAGGGGGACAGGGCACAGATGGTGGGAGACACATGACCTCTGCCAGACCCCAGGCTCCTTCCTCAGGAGACCTTAGACCTCCTGGGAGGAGCAGAGGAGCCCAGGAAGGCTTGGAGGCATGAGGCTTTCATGGGCAAAGAGCTTGGAGCAGAGGCCCGGGGCTCGCGGGCATCGGCGGGGGGGGGGGGAGGGGGGGTCTCCAGAGCGTGGCCTGCACAAGTCAGCCCCGGGGAAGGGCATGCCGCGTTCGACCATCCTGTCACCAGGACACATCGGCCACCTGTTTCCCGTAAGCTCACGTTTACCCAGCATGTGACATAAGGGCAAGTGGCTGCATGTGTTTCCATCAGCACCCCCGCTCTGGGGACTCTCCAGCATGACCTCAGGGGGGTACCTCCTCCCCAGGGCATAGATGCGCATCCCCTCTGTGCCTCCCTGTCTACTGCCCTCCAGCTCTATCATCTGCATATCCCCCCGCCCCGTGATGGTGCCTGTGTCGGCCAAACAGCAAACTCAGCACTATCAGGTGAGCAGCCCGCCCACCCCTTGGGCGCCACGGAGGGATGTCACCATCCACCTGGACCACCATGCAGGGACGTCACTGTCCACCTGGACCACCACGCAGGGACATCACTGTCCACCTGGACCACCACGCAGGGATGTCACCATCCGCCTGGACCGTCATGCAGGGACGTCACCATCCGCCTGGACCACCACGCAGGGATGTCACCATCCGCCTGGACCACCACGCAGGGACATCACTGTCCACCTGGACCACCATGCAGGGACGTCATCATCCGCCTGGACCATCACGCAGGGGTGTCACCGTCCACTGGGACCACCACGCAGGGACGTCACCGTCCACCTGGACCATCACGCAGGGACGTCACCGTCCACCTGGACCATCACGCAGGGACGTCACCGTCCACCTGGACCGTCACGCAGGGACGTCATCATCCGCCTGGACCGTCACGCAGGGACGTCATCATCTGCCTGGACCACCATGCAGGGACGTCACCGTCCACCTGGACCACCACACAGGGACGTCACTGTCCACCTGGACCACCACGCAGGGATGTCACCATCCACCTGGACCGTCACGCAGGGACGTCATCATCTGCCTGGACCACCATGCAGGGACGTCACCGTCCACCTGGACCACCACACAGGGACGTCACCGTCCACCTGGACCACCACACAGGGACGTCACTGTCCACCTGGACCACCACGCAGGGATGTCGCCATCCACCTGGACCATCACGCAGGGACGTCACTGTCCACCTGGACCACCACGCAGGGATGTCACCATCCGCCTGGACCGTCACGCAGGGACGTCATCATCTGCCTGGACCACCACACAGGGATGTCACCATCCACCTGGACCATCACGCAGGGGTGTCACCGTCCACTGGGACCACCACGCAAGGACATCACTGTCCACCTGGACCATCACGCAGGGATGTCACCATCCGCCTGGACCACCACGCAGGGACGTCACTGTCCACCTGGCCACCACGCAGGGATGTCACCATCCACCTGGACCATCACACAGGGATGTCATCGTCTGCCTGGACCGTCACGCAGGGGTGTCACCTTCCACTGGGACCACCATGCAGGGATGTCACTGGCCACGTGGGCTGTTGCACAGCCCCTCAGTACCTCCTGCATTCAAGGGTCGTCCAATCTGATTCTACACACACAAGGACATACACAGATTCTCCATCTGTGTCAAGCTCTGTGATGCAGAAGACACGGTCCAGGCCGGAGAGGGGCAGTACAACACAGCACGAGGCGTTCGGGGTCTACTTTCGCAGCTGAGGAATCACAGGGGAAAGGGCCAGCCTCACAGAAGTCGGGAGGCAGAGCCGTGTCCCTCAAATTCCTACATTGGAGCCCTAAACCTAGCACCTCCCTAAGTGACTAGATGGACGAAGGCTTTTAAACGGGGTTAAGGTAAAAGGGGGCTGTTGGGGAGGCCCCAACCCGACTGTGCTGTCCCCACAGGAGGAGGTGAGGACACAGAAAGGCAGAGGGACGACCACGTGAGGACACAGGACACACCATGTCTGCAGGGCACCAAGAGGCCTCAGGAGGAACCGGCTGGCCCACACCCGGATCTCAGGCTTCCCGCTGCCAGGACGTGACAGGTGCAGGTCTGGGATTTAAGCCACCCATGCGGGGTCTCTGCTACGGCGGCCGAGCTGACAGAGATGCGCATCATAGGAGAGGAAGACGCTCCCTTTCTCCCCCCGGCCTGCTCTTCCCTGCTCTCCTTTCTTCCTCTGCTCACATCACTGACACCCTTACGTTTCATGTTCTATATTCTCCTAATATTCACTTTCCTCGTCAAATTGTGACTCCATGAAAACAGTTGCTTTTGGGGAGTGGAGCCACAGCCCTCGGCCTGGAGCAGCTCGTGGCCCACTTGTAAGAGCTAACACAGCCCCGTGAAGAAGTCAATGAGAACGGGACACTTTTCCGTCTAGGAAACACCTTCACCCCGTGACAGAGCACCAGGTGCTGAAAGCCGGGTCCGTGCTTGCTGCTGTGTCTGGAAGCCAACCACCACACTCGGGCTGCCACTCTGCCCTTCGGCCCACAGCCCGGGAGATGAGGTTTTGCTGGCGGGACGCACTCACAGCAACCCTCTGCGAACTCCAGAACACGAGACTGCCTTCCCTTTCCAAAACCTGCCTCTGCCACTCAAATCAAAGTCTGCACAGAGGGCTGTGCTCCAAAGGTCCACCCATTCTGGCACCAGAGACAAGCCCTGGAAATCCACTCCACTGTAAGCAGATGTTTCTGCCTGTCTGGGCGAAAAGCCTGCGCTGAGGGACCACCACGAGGGGAGTGTCATGCCATCGGGAAAACAGCTACCGCTGCAAATGTGTGTGTGCGTGTGCACACGCTGTCCTCTGTGCAGATGCATCGCACGCACGTGCACACACACTCAAGGAAACTGAGCCCGTTACGAAAGAATTTGAGATAATTTACAAAACCAACAATGGAATGCTGAGACCCACTATCTAAAAGGTGACCAACGGCACAGAACGGTTACGAAGAGGAAGAAGCGACAGGGCCCCTACTCAGCAGCGACGCGTCAGTCATGAAGAGACGGCGAGGGCGGGGCCTCACCTTCAAACTTTCTCCTATTGTGAGAGCTTCTTCACACCAGGTTAGCTGATGCTCCCACAGATGCCTGGTGGAAAAGTCCAGAAATGGAAGCAAATATTAATCAGGCTAGAATGAAACATTCTTGTGCTTTATGGGAGAATCAGAAATGCTAAAAGCTTCCCTGAGCCTATTGGACTCATTTGGAAGCATTTTGACTGAATGACACGTGTCCCTTCAAACCTGATGTGGCGGTCCTCAGGACAGCAGGAAGGGTGAGACGTGGGCACCTCCCATAATTAAAATGTAAGCAAAACACACCCGCCTCTAACATCTGACAAGATGCCTATCGAAAAGTAGAATCGAATCCTTTGGAAGAGATGTTACAAATGTTTTTCTAGAAATGCCTTAAGAAGAGTTATTTCTTTTGAGATTGCTATCAGTTATAAAATAAGCCAAGTCCTAGGGATGTAAGGTGACTCTATTGATCCCACCATACTGCATAGTTGAAAGTGGTGAAGAGAGTCAACCTCAAAAGTTCTCATCACAAGAAAACAATGTGCGACTATGTGTGGTGATGGATGTGAACCAGGTTTACTGTGGACACCGTTTTGTAACACATACAAATAGCGAATCATTCTGTGGCATGCCTGAAATTAGTATAATTCTATATATCAACTGTACCTCAATAAGAAAAAGAATTATTTCTTAAGAAGGTACTGTATGACTCAGATATGTAGAAAGCATTTTTCTTAGTGGGATACTTAAAAAAAAAAAAAGCTTTCTGTCCTTATATGCCAGGCAGCCCTAGGATTTATTAAGGCTTCCCTTTAAAAAACACTTCACAATGTTTTTTATTAATGATACAAATCCGCATATATCAATATAATAAATAAATAAATCCATACGCTCTGATGCTATACTTCAGCCCTAGGTGATCACATACATTTTACCGCCTTCACACTTGGTAGAAACACCGTATCTGAGGTGCACTCTTGCTGCTTTGTGCAAGCTCACTTGGACGGGTGCCTCACAGGCAGAGGCAAAGGGAGAACCATGGGCTGTGGACCCATCTCTAAAGCCCAGGCTGAGCGAGGGATGTCTTCCCTGTGAACGCTTCTCTTCAGCCCTCACCGTTCCGATGCATGTGCTACGGCTGACGCTTCCGTGGGCGCCTGCCAAAGGTACCAGCAAGGTGCACGCGTCTGGCTGCGGTTTGCTGGTTCACGACCCGGTGGCGCTCCCCACCGTGGCTCCAATAGGAGAGGGAGGGATGCGGAATTCCACAGATAAAGACCTCTGGAACTTTCCCCACGTAAGGACACAGGAGGGCCCCGTACACGGAGAAGGGGCAGCCTTGTGCGGCACGTGGGGCGGCGCAAGACCAGAAGCCACGGACGCCCTAACGTCTGGGCGGGTGACAACCCCACAGCAACAAGAACAGAAAATCACCACCGAGTGCAAGGTGAGCACGTGCACAGAATGAGTGAATTCCGGGACAGTCACCCTTCACAGGGGTGGCCCGGAGCCAGAAAGGGCAAACATAATTATAAAAGAGGATTCTTTGAGAAGCACAGGATTCTAAATTATAGGTCTAAGTCGTTCTATTTTGTTTCTAGCAGGATAAAACAGCACCTACTGGGGCAAGACCCTGCACCTGCCTCTAGGAGTTTGTGGCCCACGGAGCAGACCAGACAGAGCCCCCGCGAGCTCTGGGATGTGTCCTTCTCAACACAGCCACACCAGCGGCCAGCAGCAGGGCACTGTGACGCACGTGGTCTCCCGCACAGAGGAAGGAGGCCCGGGGCGGGATCTGGAGGACCTTCTGGAAAATGCTAGCCCCGGCCCCACTCTGCCCATCTCCCTGCCTCCGCACATGCTCCCCTGCCTTCTGGTTAGCCACTCACCATTCAAAGCCCAGGCAGATGGCCTTGACCTTGCACCTACAGCCTCCATCTGTCCCCTGCCCTCAGGCTGCATGACATTCTGGCTCCTCTCCTTACATGTCTGTCTCCCTGTTGGACACGGGTCCCGAAGGGGTTTGTCGCTTGGTCACAATGGTCCCCTCACCTCATCAAGTCAGACCGGAAAAGAGCTTGTGGGATTTTTAAGTTGCCTCTAGATTATTAAAAGTGTAAATCCTGAACCCTAAAATGTTAGTTCTATGCCAAGGACCAACAAATAGCATTGCCTACATCATCTGAAGCAACTGCTCAGACTCTAGACTCCGTTTCAGGATCCCAATCCTCTCGCCTTGAAAAAAGCAGCTGGCAGGGTGGGACAGATGACGACCCCTCCCTGCGATTATTTCCAGTCTCTCTTGTCTGCGGTTTTTGCCACCCACAGTCCCTTGCTCTGTGGCCGCTGCTCCTATCCACCTGAGGAAGCATCCAGGAAGAGTCAAGATGCTCCTTCCCACTCGTAAGGGAGGACGTTTATCACACAAGGTGTGGGCACTGAGCCAGGCCCTGCGCATCTCGCCCAGTTCCCATTTTCACTCCTTAGACCCCATCACACAGTAATACTGCTGTCAACCACCGTCCCGTTTCACAGACAAAGATGCTCCGGCTCCAGGATGGGCGGGCAGGCGGCCTGGCCAGCACCCCTAGGCACAGGCACGCGATGACGCCCTGCAGGGGGGAGTCCGGCCGCTCTGCATCCCAGAAGCATCCGGGCAGCTGTGTCGCAGACACCTGCCTGACACAGCACGTGGGAGCATCCTTGTACGGCAGCGAAGTTGGCCGCGGCCACAAACCGTGGAGGGAGGTCTGTCCCGTCGTTTGCACGCCCAGACTGCCAGGCACGGCGCCGTCACACGGCATCACCACACGTGCCTGAATGACCACAACCACCGTTTCTTCATTACCGGAGGTAAAAGCTTCCGCTGGTCTTTTTCTAATGGCTGCAGATTGCGGTGAATGAGCGCAAATGAGCGGGACGTGACGTCGTCTACGTGCGGAAGGAGGTCAGAAACTGTGAGGTGCCCGCTGGGGCTCTGGGACGAATCGTCCCCTTCCCCCAATCTCTGATACGCTGACCGTCCTGGGTAAACGTTCCCATCTTAACTCCTAGCTACGGGCCTGTCTTACCTGTCCCCACCTTGGGAGTTCCAGTCCCCACCACAGGCTGTTGGGTGTCCAAACGCTTGTGCGTGCCATCCTCACTTAACGCTGGCAGAAACTTCTGCTCAGGTTCGAATTCTGTGTGAAATGAATTCACACAGTTGAAAATACCTTGACACGTGACCCACAGAAGACTATCTGTGTGACTGAGCATATTTGGTGCCATCTATCCTTGGAGGTCTGTTATTTCGTTAACCGTTTGGAGTGACAAGTTAGTGGTTCCGAAGGAGGTCCCATCCTGACGACGTGGCAGGGGACACCCCCAGGCCTTTCTTCACTGCACGACACGGAAATGTCCTTCCCGACGCTGACGGCTCAGACACCGTACCAACAAATTACGGCCCAACTGCTTGCCAAACGGGGAAGCAACATATACTTAACTCCCTCGGGCTTGCTTGTAGGGTGAGTCACTGGGCCTGTTGGGAGGTGCTGTGAAATTTCACGAGGGCTCCAATGCTGTTATTATCGTCCCTGTTTTACATGCAGTTACCACGTGGCCTGTGCTATTCTGGTGACACGATGGCATCTTCAAAGTTACTAAAGAGCTACCCCTGCGGCTGCATCTTGACAGAGCTGCTGAGAATAACTGCCTTGCACGCCAAGACCACGACCCCCCAAAACCCACTCCTGTTTCCTTGACTGTGGCCTGAGCTTGCTCTGTTTGATTTGGGAACAGGGTGAGAATGAAAGGAAGACACACGACGTCTCTCGAGTACCACGCGGTATCTGGGGCAAACGTCTAAGATGCTGGGCTGCGGGCCACAGGGTGGGTGCGGCAGGCAGGCGTGGAGGCTGGAGGAGGAGTCACGTCCAACATCACAGGAAGACTGGGATCAAGTGCAGTCCGGGGACCCTGCGGCTTGCTCCTCAGAGAACCTCCAAGACGACGTCGACCCCTTAGGGCCAGTGCAGGGGACGACTTTCAAAACTGCCCTGCAGACATGCTCACAGCAATTCCCCCGGGACTTTCCTTCTCCCTCAGGGTTATTGTGAGGCTCCAACAGCTAAGTCTGTGGGCGCTGCTCTAAGGCCCACATGCGTGTGGCCGAGAGCATGACCGCGTGCACAAAAAGGTGATGGAGAAGCACCCCAAAACTCCTTCTTGACGTGGTCACACTTCTGCCGCTGCAGATCGTGATAATAACAAGGAGCTACGTTTGCTATTCCAAGGGCCCCCATATTTTCCAGATGCTCTGACATCATGGAACCCGTGTGAATAATCGCCACACCACGTGCTCCGGGGCCAGGCACTGCCCTCAATGCCTCGGACATATCGATCCATTTTAATCTTGACACCAGCCCTGCCAACGTGCCCTCACCAAACCTTCCATCTGACAGATGCAGACACTGAGTCATGGAGGGCAGTGGTCCGGGAGGTCACCCAGCTGAGAAGTGGCCACGGCAGGACTTGACCCCAGAAGGTGGTCTCCAGGGTCCCAGCGCTCAGCCGCCAGACCCTCGTCAGCACAGGGAAATGGGAAAGGAAGTGCTGGGGTGGGGACCCGCATCTGGGGGACATGGTCGAGGGCAGGTCCAGATGGAGCCAGGACTCCGTGCTGTCTGGTTCCGGAGCACTGTCCATGGCTGGCTTGAGCCTGTCTGTGACTATTTAAACTACGTACTGGGTCTCATGGCATTTCCTCATGAGCTAGTTGCTGATTTTTCTCCCATGAATCTTGTATTCTACTGCTTTTCCCTGTGGTTTGGTGTTTTGTTTCCACCATCCTATTCTATTGAAATAGGGCTCCAGTAAGTGACCGACAGACATCGGGATGTTCCCTCCCCTCACGATCAAACAACCTCTATATCAAAAGACTCTCACAGCCACTCAAGTGTCCTGTCTGCTCACGTTTAATGGAAACGTTTGATCTTACGTTCGTGGCACCGCTGGAGTCACCCGTGTCTGCGGGAGACCTAGTGTTACTGGAAATGCCGTGGCACCGAGAACGACCCAGGATGACGGCACTGAGAGAAACTCAGCATCTCACAAAGCAGCGCACTCACTGACCCGCACCCCGTGGTCTGGCACATAGAGCCTCAGAGGCCCCTGTGAACTGAACCACATCACAGGAAGCCACGTCTCGCAGTTTTGTGTAAGGACGCGTGAAGTAAGAGGACAGCAGACAGAGCGTGGCTCACAGGAGGCGCTCGGCAGACTGCAGCCACCACTGTGATGACGGACAGCAGCGCCCTGGTGTTTTCCTGGGAACCGAGTCGCTTCAGGACCCGCTGGGCCAAGCCCTTCGCTCTGCTCTGGCTCCAGACAGACGTTTACCTCCTTTCCACAGCGTACAGGGCTCTTGGTAATGTGAGGGGGACACGCGTAACTCCTGCGGGGGATTCTGGCGCACAGGGAAAGGCCCAGTGCGTTTGGATTCAGAGGGAAGAGCCTGGGTCTGTGTCTGCCTCTTCCACGCTCGGCTCTAGGATTTGGGGCCAAGCAGGCAACTTCCGCAACGGCACGAGCACGTGTCTAAACGGAGCAGGGCCTGGACCTTGGCCAGCACTCACCACCGTGGGGTGTCTGTGGCGTCACGAGGCCGTGCCTGTCTCCCAGACTTCGCTCATGCCATCTCTGCTCCTGCACCGTGCTGTCTGTCCCTTCCATACCATGTCCGCTCAGCCCCTCTCACTGCCTCCAAGGACCGTGCAGCCCACCCCCAGCTTAGGGCTCAGCTGGAAAGTCCTCACTTACTCTCCGAGACTCAGTCAACCCTGCTCTAGAAAGTGCTCATGCACGACATCCCCCCCACCAACTGCCCAGAAGGAGGGGGACACTTCTCCCCACGTGTCCCGCGGGCTCCAGCGGGCAGTGGTCTCGGCCACACCATCTGGTCCTGCGTCCCACACAGCAGCCTCCGCTCAGACAGCCCTGGGCGGTAAGGGAGAGAGAGCCCAGCTGAGACGTGACAGCACGACCTCCCGTGAGCTCTCACACTCGGGCTCACGTTCGTCGTGCCGTCCACCTCTGCCAGCCATGCCCATTTTCACGGGGTCTCCCGTCTTGAACGAAGGAACCTCAAATGCCTCGTATCTTAATACATGATGTCTTCACTAGCTTATCTTGAGATTTAAATTTTCAAGTACACGTTCTAGTATAGTTTTAGGTCGAGGAGTGAGTGATACATGCCTCACAGGCTCCTGGACAGCATGGCGAGATGGCACAGCTTCAAACGAAACGCAAACACACTCCATTTCAGTTCGATGCCCGCCACATAACAGTGACGTGAAAAATACCAAAGTGGCATGAATTAGATGCTCTTATTTCTATTTTATGCGTAAATAAGTAAAGGCCCGGAGACGTGAAATAAATTCACCCAAGGTCACACAGCTAATAAATGGCAGGGCCAAGACTCCTGTCTCCTGGAAGGCTCGCAAGCGCTCCCTGTTCTGTGCGTCTGTTAATAACGATGCCATAGCGTGAACAGGGACCGAGTGCAATTTGCTCTTGCTACCTCACAGGGGGCCCAGGGCCTCGCTGCAAACCCTCCCTCGGCGTGCCCCCCCCCCCCCGCCACCTCCCTGCGTGTTGTTCACTGTTTCGTGTACAACAGGAAGGTACCAGCGGCCTCTGCCTCCATAGGCTGCTGCCATCACTAAATCAGAAGTATATTTTTAGCACTTGGAATCCGTTCTGGTGCATAAACATTGACAACTGTTTTCAGCAGTGTGCCGTGTAGACCAGTGGAGTCCACTAATTAGATCAAATGTTCCTATCAGGAAACACACTTGCACACACACACCAAACACCAACCAATCTGCGATCTAAAAATAAATCATTGGGCAGATTACAAATTGGCCATCTTGGCCATTATAATTATTTTCTTTGATCTGTGAATTAAGACGGCTCTGGAGTCCCTGCTCTGCTGAAACCCCACATCTTGTGTGGCTTTCGCACTGGGGAGACCCCCGGCCTAAGCCCCACAGCCACTGCCCTACCAGGTGCTCCTTGCTGGGTCCCCAGACCACAGCCACTCAGCCAGCGCTCTGCCGCGTCCACCACAGACGCCGCGTCTGCCCCCATCTCCACTTGTCTCTTCAAGGACATGAAGCCTGAACGCTCCCTGTAGCACCACTGCCCCTGCCCCGGGCGGAGCCCAGGCTCCTTGCACCATGGCCACGGTGAGCTCCGTTTCTCTACAGTTGCACCCTGGCAGGTGCACCAGAGAAGTCCTGCACCTGTGCGCTCACTGATCCCGAACGTTCCTGAGCCATGACCTTTCCTACTTTGCTAATGCTGTTCCCACCAGTCTGTGAAACCCACTCTCCCCTTCCACCCTGCCCAGGGTCACTGCTCTTGGGACTGAAATTGTCTCTGTCTCTGGCACACACTGAAAGCACATCACATGCTCCGTGGCTGGGATCACTGATTTCCATCTTACTTGGCTTCTAATATTATACACATTACTTTTCCCAACCAGACTGTAAGATCCATGAAGATAGGAACTTGACCCTGAAACATTTCTTTAAATTTCTTTAAAAACAAAATACTGTCTCATATATACAAAGTGTCCCCAAAATGTCTTTTTCCCCAAAATAATAAGACAAATGACCTGAGAACATCTACAGGAGGCCTGCAGGTTGGTTACCTGGGACGAGCTGGGTCAGGAGCTCGGGGAACTAGCGTGGGTTTGGACAATGATCAGGTGTATCCTAAGGACTGTGATGGACTGTGGTCACATCACATGACACAGCCACATTTATACGTGTGGGGATGTCATGTGGCTAAATACTAAAGCACCATGGTGTTTCTGGATTTCAACTCAGCACACTTTAATTTGGGGCTACGCCAATGTGCACCCTGTATTAGTAACGCTGTTAGACATTTCTAGAACCAAACCAGAAACCTGAACTTCTCTTCATTCATGCCTAGCCTGTCCACTAAACCTCCTCAGCAATCATCACCTGGCCAGAGCATCTGGAGACTGGGCATATAAGACCTGTTTATCTTTGGGGTCCAGCTTGTCTATAGGACAAGGTCTTCAGTCTTCCCTCCTGATGGTTAACTGAATTGTCAACTCAACTGAGGCACGGGGAACCCAGACATGTGATAAAACACCCAGTGGGTGTGTCTGTGATGGTGTTTTTACATTAACATCGGATAGGTAGACTGCGCAAAGCAGACTGTCCTTCCTAACATGGGTGGGCCTCATCCAATCAGATGAAGGCCTGAAAAGCACCAAAAGGCTGAGCCTCTCTCCAGTAAGAGAGAATTTGCCCTGCCCACCAGCCTTCAGACTGACACTGCACCATCGGCTGTCTTGGGGCTCCAGCTTGGTAACTCACCTTGCAGATCTTGGAGCTGCCTCCCTCCACAATCGTGTGAGCCAAGCCCTTATAATAAACCTCCTTCTAAATATATACACTTGCATGCCCTATGGCTCTGTTTCTCTGGAGAACTCAGACTCGCATGCTACTCTACGGCCCAGAGAACTCAGCAGACACGTCCATTCTCATAAACAGTCGGCTCTACAGTAATGACTTGTCTGCTGCCATCTTCCTGCCACCAGCTCTCAGATCCGGGTCAAAGCCTTGTTTTCCTCTCTCAGCACCCATGCAGAGCCAGCATCCGACACACATGGTTGTGCAACGGGCAGCTGCCTAAGCAACCAGAAGCCTCTGAGAGCAAGGACTGTGTCCTGTAGACAACAGTCCTCTCACATTGTCCTAGCTGGCCCTCAAATACCTGCTTCCCCAGCTGCTCTCCCCCAGCATCACCGGTGAGCTGGTTCAGGAAGGCCAGCCAGTGAGCGGGAGCCGATGCCACGCGCTCTAAGTGCCCGCCTCCCAGCCTGGCCCCTCCCCCACAGTGTTACTCCCTTCCCGCCGGGCAGAAGGCCAGCCTGGCTGGAGGCGGCCGGTGTGGTGTTGTGACCTGCACGGCACCGCTCCGCTCCCCCTTGAGCTCTGCCTTGTGTGGCAGCAAGACACCAGTGGCCTGTAGGGAGGGGGAAATGCCCACCCTGCCAAGCAACAGCCATGAAGTGAGGGCAATGGCAGCCTCCTGCACAATTCAGCGTCCAGGAGCTCAGCGGTCTAACTGATGCTGTGTGTGTGAGGAGGATGCTCCGTTCTATTCGCCACAAACAATCAGGGGACCTCAAGGGACTAATGTCAGGTGCCCTTCTTGCACATTTGTATCCAGAACAGGGGGATTCGCACACGTTTACACGGTACGTGGAACAGGACCGTGGGAGGTCACCTATGTGAGCAAGGCACTAAGGACACATAACCTAGCATTGCACGTGCAGAGTGCCACACAGAAATGCTTCTGAAGATCAGCTCCTCGCCCAGCACAACCCAGCAGGGGGATGACTCTCCCCTCCCCCACCCCCGGCCTCCAGGATGCATTCGTGAACTTGCAGCCATGAAACTCCCTCCTGTCCTTCAGCCACATTATTCCACAGTATCTACATTCACCCAAAACATGAATTTCTATCGACTCGTCGCAAACAAGGAACAGGAGAAATACGCTCTGGGTTGCACAGGAAGTACCAGAGTCATGGGCCACCACGCGGCCAGGAGGAGGCAGAACCGAGTGGCCACAGTCCCTCCACATCAGCCCATGGCGCTCCGGCCACGACCCATCAGCAGCTTCCTGCTGAGGACGCGCTTTCCAGAGCTGCGGCCCATCTTCATGGAAGCAACGGGCTTTCTCCCTTCAACGTGGGTGTTTTCGCACCGTGCATCCTCGGGACCGGGTGATGTGATGTAGCTTTCATTCATCTCACTGCAGACCACGAAAACAGCAGTAGGACGCCTCACGCATGCACCTGGGCTAAGTGCAGGCTCGCTTGGGGAAATCACAGCCGGCTCATCCGTGGTGACCAGAAGGCCCACGCGGGGGTTTCTGGAGTGTAGACAAGCTTGGCACCATGACTAGTGTGTGTGTTGTGGGCACAAGCACAGCCAGTATCTGGGCTCTTTACTGGATGAAACTACATACCACTAAACAGAGCACATTTGGCTTTACAAGAGAAATGAATCTTAATTTCTGTCCTCATTAGTTTGGAAACAATGAAGGACATTTATGTCACTGGGAAGACATATCTGTTTTGATTTGATTATTCAACTTATGGAACTGATAGGAATATAATCTCAATACTCAATAACCCTTTGTGAGTATTTCTCCATTCAAATCCAAACAAGCGACGTGATTTTTCACTTTTATTTTGAGAGAGTGCATGAGCGCAAGTTGGACAGAGAGGTAAAAGGGAGAGAGAGAATCCCAAGTGGGCTCGGCACGGTCAGCACAGAGCCCGACACGGAGCTCAATCTCACAAACCATGATGACATCATGACCGGAGTCGAGTCGGGCACTTAACCGACTGAGCTACTAGGCGCTCCGTGATGTTTTCACTTTTTTTTTTCTTAATGTTTATTATTTATTTTTGAGAGAGAGAGAGAGAGAGAGAGAGACAGAGCACAAGCAGGGGAGGGGAAGAGAGAGAGGGAGACACAGAATCTGAAGCAGGCTCCAGGCTCCGAGCTGTCAGCACAGAGCCCGACGCGGGGCTCGAACTGACAAACCGCGAGATCATGACAGGAGCCGAAGTCGGGCCCTCAACCGACTGAGCCACCCAGGTGCCCCTGTTTTCACTTTAATTGGATAGTAACAAACACCAAATATCGTAGTTGCATTTCCTCAAACAAGGATCCAATCTGTATTTCTAAGGGGATGCTTCAATTTTCCATCCACCAGTCACTGTTTTCACATAATGATGTGTGCGCGACAGCCAGAATTGCACGTGGAGGGATCCTTAGCCTATTTATTCTTGGCGATCGCAGGGTGCACATTTAAGGGCATACTACAGACCCAAAAATACTTTTTGCATTCAGCTGAGAAAATTTCATACGCACACTTACATCGCATAAAACTATTACAACTGCCTAAGTGTATGCTAACGTAGTAATTGGCATTCTGGTATCATTTCATGTGTTTTAGTAAAGCAAACTCTGACTGCAAGAGACACAGGAAAGCAGAATTATTGAAGACGATCCTGCATAAGCACCTTGGAGAGTTAATTACACAATACTGTATTTATTTCACCTTCCTGAATTAAGGAGAAAATATATTTTTAATATTAATAATACCAAATGAATATTGATAGGACAGTAAAGGTGCAGAACTCATTCTGTCAGGGGACTCCCATGCAGGACCGAGACTTGCAGAATCTTGTTTCGAATCAGGGGAAGGTGTGAGGAATGAGCTGTGGAGTCCTTGGAAACAACAGGCCATGTCTTCTCGCCAGAGCTACCAATTGACGTATTCCCTCAGGTGTTGTGTGCTCCACGAGGCCTGGCAGGAGAGGATCTCTCTGGAAAGCTGGGTTCCCATCCTGACGCTGGGCGTACCTCCTCTGAAATATTAAGTGATCACGGCAACCAGGATACGCATTGCCTTTTGCTTTCTTTGGTCATTCAGGGGATTAAAAGAAATTAAGTAGAATAAAACACTCTAGGCTCTTTGGCACAATACCAAGGTATAGAAAAGTCACCTGATATTTCTTTTTAGAACCAGTTTAAGCATGTGTGTGTTAAACTTAACTCCTGACATAAACTGGCAGTTTTATTCAGAGGCTCAGAATAAATCTATAGGGACATCCGGCAGGTGAAACGGAGACATAAGGCAGGCAGGCGTGTCTGCAGGAGCAGAGGCTGGCTCAGGCAGTGCAGACCACCCCTCCTAATATAAAGAGCAGCCCCAGGGGACTCTGGAGGGCTGGGCAAGCGGGGAACTTCCTGTTTCTCTTGTAGCCAAGGACCAAGTGCTGACGAGGGTACACAGTGACCCAGGGTCTTTCCCAGAATTAACAAAGCAGGGTCACAGTAGGATTCTTGGTCACAGTGGAGAAAACTCACAAGCCTGAAGTTGCAAAGTGTCCCATTTTGTACCTTTCCCCAAAACGATTTGACTGGATTTAGAAGTTGGATGGCAACTTAATTCGTGTTTAGAATCAGGGCAAATGACGCGGTCCTTAAAACTCTACCTGGAGAAGAACAAAGGCAACGCCCAAGCCTACATAAGTGTTTGTCTCTCTCTAAATGCCACACGAAACCCCACGCTGTTCTGGTCTAACCCCACCACTAACTGGTCTGCACGTCTGGCTATGTCAGGAAGGGTTTCCACACCAAAGCAATGGCACAAAGGCAAAGTGAATGGGCATCTGCCTGTGAATCCACTCGACCTGATGGAGGCTCACCCTCTGCAGGCCACCAGCTGCTCTAGGGACGGGCAGGGTTGTCCTAATGGGAAAAGGGTGATCACAGTCCTTGACGGCAAATGCCAGGAAGTGGCAACTCTGTGAATCACCTCTGAGAAATCACCTGGGCACGCACTCCTGGGCAAACCATCTCCCCAAAATTCACCTTTTGTCGCCTTCGAGCGGCCCTCTGGGGTTCACGATCCTCTCCAGTGAGGCCCTGGATCCCTACTTCGGTAAGCACCCCTGATGCTGATATTCGCTGGTCCCTTCACTGGCATTTGGCCCACGTGCCCTGTGATGAGATGCCCGGGCCCCAAACCATAACCACAGCCCCTCACGTACAGACATTTCCCTTCAAGATGCAAATCACCGAAGCATCAGGTAAGCCTCTAAGGGCTTTATCCGTTTTCTCTGTTTGAGACTTAAATGTAATGGAAATAAACGTTGGCCAGGAGGAAAGGCACAAAGAAACAAAGCCAATATTTGCCAATAAACTGCCAATATTTGACATCGCCATCCTGCGTCCAGAAGTGCGTGGCCACAGGCACGGACTTCGGTTTGCATGGATATCGGGGGAGAGTGAGGCTGCCTCCTGGCGACAGATGGTACAGCTTGGCCAGGAGACCACGTATTTCTCTATCTGGACCTGATAAAACACTGAGGTTTGCCGACGTAATTCCTCCCCAGAGCAAAAAATACTCCAGTAACATATGGAGAACAGATAAATAAATATGTGGCTTTGGCAAAGGATCCAAACTAAAGTGCATTCGTGGGACACAAGGCATCCAAACAGCTGAGCTAGGGGAGAAGATCTAAATGCACCCATTCAAAATCTTAACTCACTGAGCAAAGATCACTCACAGGACTGGGGCGTTTAGACAAAATAGATATACATATAGTTACCAGATGATAAAGGACATTTTCAATGCTCCAATGTTTGTGGGCCCTGCTCCTGGGCTCCCACGGAAGCCAAACTCCAACATTTACCAAGGTCAACATGACTCGGCAAAACGTCCAGGCACGGGCTCCATTGGTGCCCTGAGCACATACTGTGCATCCGCTTCGTTAAAGAAAATAACCAAAATGGAGCATTCTGAACACAAAAGATAAGAAAAAGGAAGACATTTCCCAGGGTCCGTAAGATTAAAGCATACAGTCCTGCAAATACTAGAAATGGAAGGACTGCAACTTTCCAAAATATCCTTTGTGTAATGATTTTTAACCTTTTATGGAAAAAACTGTATCACCCTACACCAATTATTCCCTTTCTGAAGCACTCTCCTCCTTGTGACGGTTTCCTTCTGGGCAGCTGTCCTGAAGTCCCTTCTGTCCTTTTAGAAATTCTAAAAGGTTTGTTTTTCATCAACACAGATGTAATTATTTATATGTAATCATATGTGATTATGTATTAGAGTATTATATAGATTATATGTGATATAATCCCACATGTAATTACATACTATTTACATACAACTAGGTCATCAGACTAGGTTGACTATATTGCTATACGCCTAGGAAAGTAAAATTATAAAACCGTTAATACAAGGTCAGCATAGCCTCCAGGGCTGACTCCTCCTATTTCTACAGCCTGTCCACCACGTGTGTGAACCTGACCTGCGAGTAGGTCCAAGAACCCGCAAGGTGCTGCCCTGCTGGTCAGCTTTGGAGATGCTTGGCCGCATGTGGTTCTGAGTCGCGTCTGGTCTTCCTGCCCCTGGTATCTCATAAGGATGTGGGTGAACGTGGCCACCATATCCATCCCAGCTCAGGGAGCCCGAACGGGACTGGGGTGACTGTCACACACCCCACTTTCTGTCCTGCTCTGCACGTAGGCATCACAGACACCTCCGGCCATGTGTCCCTACTACTCTCAGCTTCCAGCCCCTCGAAGCAGCCCCAGAGGAACCAGAAGGGACACAGAGTTTCATGGGGTCTGAGCTCTGATTATGTCACTAAACTGGTCACCTTCACGAGGACCCTGGGAGGGCAGCATCTCGGAGAACCATCCCTTCCGGCTAGAATGGCTTATCGCTTCATCCGTCCTTCTGCACCTTAAATACTCGGAGCAGATGTGCGAGTGTGACCTCACAGCTCGCAGTCCGGAAGACACGCCGAAACCAGCTCCCCTGGGGTGATGTGTCCTGGTGGGCTCTCCCACACGGCCCCACTCACAGCTGTCCCGGCGGGAGCCCGCCACACGCCCATGTCTGCACGATAGCCCGCGTGGATGCCGTGTTTGCGGGGATAAAGGCCGGAAACATGGTCTGAGGCTAAGCTTGTCTACACCCGAAGTCCACGTGCCTCACAGGCCACCACACGCTCAACGACTGTAATTCCCGGCTCCCGTCAGCACAAAATCTGGGGAGAACGGCACATACCGTTCAGCACTACCTCAAGGTGGACCCAGTGCCAGGTTCTCAAAGGGGCCCAGCTTTAGCCACACACACGGTCTCCGAGAGCTTGACAAAACGAAGTCACGGCAAAACACAGGGATGGATGTACTACCAGCACCGTCTAGATCTCTCTGTCCCCCCTCACCCCTGCACTGAGGGACTCACAACCAGACTATCAAGTCCCCGCTCTTTACGGGAGCCTAAGTGACACGTGACATGCCACTGTTATTGCCACGAGGACATCAGGTGATCAAATTAAGTTTGATAATAGACTTTTCTTCTGTAAGTGAAGCCCGTTTTTGCCCCCAAATACAACGCTAATGCGATTTTTACAGCTGTTGCTGTTCACCCAGGTCTCTGGGGAGACGTGCCACAGAGACTCGCAGAAGCCACGCCCCACACGCACACGCACGCCTGGGTCTGTCTCGACACGCCAGGGCTGAGCCTCACTCTGCTTCTGCAGTTTAAAAAAGTCAAGGACACGAAAACATTTCCATGCTCATCCTAGGTTGCCAGTAAGTAATTTATGGCCCGTGGCCTAAGTGTCATTACAGAAATTTCCATAGTCAACAAAACAGATTCTCTGAGACCTACAGGAAGGAGGTGTCGAACAGGTTATATGCGGGGGGCGAGGGGGGGCCTTGATTGAGTTCATGAATTTATTTTTGTGCTTTAATCTGAATTGTCTACTGTTATCTGGCTACTCCGTGGAGAAAACAATGCAATTTCTGTTCCCAGGGAAAAGAGAGACATTGATGTACTTGTCCCCACAACAAGGGTGGGTGGGCAGCAGGGCTCTGAGCGCCACCTCCTGTGAGCGGCCACAGCCTAGTGTCCCGCCCCTCACCCACGAGGGCCCCCCGCCGGCTGCGCACCTGGAGGAAAGGGGACAGCGCACCGGGTCGCCCTGATGTGTGGAGAGTCCGCACCCCCCCCCACCCCGAGAATGCACTTCTTCCTCACGTTGTCCCGTCCCCCTAGATTTCTGGAAAACCTGGTTCCCAATCAGCCTTCCACATAGCTCAGGGTCCACTGGGTCTCCCTGACCCGGGGCCACTGTGTATTCCGACTGCAACTCTGACCCCACACGGCCGAGGAACGTCTCCTGCACTGGCGTGTCCCTCGAGACGGGTGCCCCGTAACCGGCCCACCGTAGACACATACTCCATACCCGACCTGGCGCCCCAGCCCCGCATGGCAGACGGCGGAGGTCTGTCGGGTGAACGGACACAAGCCTGGGAGCCAGCAGCTGCAGACGTCCCTGGACCAGGAATTCGGTCACTTTGCACAGCAAGTGTCCCGAAGAATGCCACCACCATACTTACGAGGTGAGCGTAAATTATGTCCCATGTACTTTTAGGTTATCAACTCAGTGTGGGTCATTTAGAATCATCTAAGTCCAAGGAAACAAGGTCGAGCTTCATGTTGAGGACGCCCGGGGGCTGCACTGTGCTCGAACACCAGTCACGCAGCCCAGCTGGCTGAGAGCCGGGCCTGTGCCCTCTGCTGCCCGTCCGGGGCCGTCTTGCTCTGCCGCTCCCCACGATGGCACGGCAATGGCACGTGTGCATTTCCGTCCGCGGCCAACACTGCGGTGGCCAGAATGACTGAGGGAAAATGGATGTGAGCAATCGCTTTAAAGTGCCTGTGTGTGTCTGACTCCAGCAACCCACGTGTGTGTTCCAGCTCCTGAGATCTCTGGCTTATCATCAGTCTCCCGGAACCAAAACCTTCGAGCGATAGCCTCCTGCATAATCGACGTACATCAGGGGGCTTTCACAAACGCTTCTTCTTTTCTTCAAAACTCAGAAGCTGCTTAAATACCATCATCCATTCATGGAAAGTGAGGAAACTATCCTGATCATGACTGGAGACGTTTTGTTTTTGACCTGAAAGATTGCACTGCCGTATGATGTCCTGGAACCTAGTGTTCCCAGAAAAGATAAAATAATTAAACCCGACACCGGCAAACGGGAGAAATGTTTCTTGTGAGTGTTCTCGCTGTCTACGAGAACGCCCAGGCAAGCCACAGCGTGAGGTGGTTCCCCCCGCCAGACGAGACACTCTCCTGTGAAGTCCTCCCCCGACCGCACATTCAGAGATGGGAAAACCCAACAGTCAGAGGGTGAACCACATGGTGAACTCCAAAATCAAACTGGCCTCGGGCACAGGGCCGGGTTCGGGCCGAAGAGCAGGTCTACAGGCAGGTGCACTATGAGGGGCAAAAGCTGGTGACCTCGCCTCCAGTCCGGCCCCCTGTGGGGAAGAAGGTGGGGATACAGGCCGTGCTTTGATCCAAACAAGTCCTGGGAAGGGTGGCGGGGACCCGGGTCAGCTGCCTGGCCATGGGTGCCTGACCGACAAAACTGCGGGGTCCCCTCCTCAGACGAAGCCCAGACAACAGGGGGTTCATTAATTACCTGGGGAAATCCCTCGGGAACGTCTCCTCCCGGTCTGGCCAGAAGGAGAAAACCCACAAGGACAAACCCCGGGACAACAGTCACAGGCTTGCCTGATACAGTAGGTTGCCATCTACAAAGTAGCAGAAGTGTTAAACTTTCCTGAAAAAAATTCATTTTCTAAAATGTAACAGGGGGAGATACGGCATTTTAGAACTGAAAACCACACAAGAAAAATCAAAGTAATAAGAGCTAGAAGTTGTGAAAATCTGTCTTTTTTAAATAAAAAATATTCATGATATTGTTTGTAAAATTTGCGTAGGAAATAACTTAGCTAGAAACATAATTTTGACAAACAAAAGTGAGAACTTTAAATGAATGAAAGTCCTGGGGCGCCTGGGTGGCTCAGTCGGTTGAACATCCGACTTCGGCTCAGGTCATGATCTCATTGTTCGTGGGTTCGAGCCCCGCGTCAGGCTCCGTGCTGACAGCTCAGAGTCTGGAGCCTGCTTTGGATTCTGTGTCTCCCTCTCCCTCTGACCCTACCCGGCTCACGCTCTGTCTCTCAAAAATAAATAAACAGTAAAAAAGATAAAAATGAAAGTACTATTGAGCGCCAACATACAGCATCTAAGTGATCCCATTAGGGCAGGGCTCACGTCCTATCTCCTGTGCTGAGACAGTACCGGCGACAAGGACGCACTTGAATAAGCACCTGATGAATGAGTTAGTGAGTTAATTTAATTAGCACAATGTAGTTCAGGCCAATAACAAGTGAACAGACGGACTCTATGAGAGTTCACAGTGGCTGTGCTCTAAGTCCTGAGCCCTCAGCACACCCGGTCAGAAGGTTCTGGGTCCCATTGGCTGCGGCCGAAGGAGGAGGCCCCCACCAGAGGAGCTGGGGCGTGGAGAAGAGTGGAAATCAGCCCGTCCAGACCGCTCCTTGCGCACCTTTGTGCGAACCCTGCAGGCCCAAGGGTTTGTCAGGCTGAGGATTTGCAGCTTCGTCCTTCCAGAAGCCAGGGATGGGTTAAAGCAGAGGGCAGGCTGGTTCTGCCCGGGGTGGGGAGGTCCCACTTCTCCCCACCTCCACCGCACCTGCACTGTATTCTGGCCACCAGGAGTCGGAATGAAAACCTTTACAAAATACGTGGTGGAGATGCGCAGACTTGGGACCTAGCTTTCAGGTCGTGTTGTGGGCAGACATGCGTGGGTCATTTCCTTCCCTTCCCTCCCTTCATCCTAACCTCCAAGTCCCTCTGTCACTCAGGCCCAAAAAGATGCCCCATGGACACTTTGGCAGGACCCACGGCCCCCTGTCACCTGGGCTGGCTCTGTCCGTGGAGACCCCTCCCACGGGGCTGTGCCCAGGTCGTGCACACATACAGGAGAAGCTTGGGTGGTTGGAGTTCTGGGCTCCCACAGAGGACGTGGCTCCAGGGGCCAGTGGGGATGGAGTTCCTGGGGAAGCATCTTGTGAAAGGACAGCACAGAGTAGTAGCTGATGAAGTGAGGGCGGGACGGGGCTGAGGTCCGTTCGGGGCGTGCAGCACAGACAGCACCAGTGCTGAGCAGATCCGAAGCCTTCCTGGCTGTCGTCCGTCTGAGCCTCGTCTGCAGGAGCACTGATCCCCTACTCACCCGGCCACTGAGGGACAGAAGGTGGAGTAACCCTGCACCTGGGGAGGCCACGTCACTTTCACAGACGGCGTGAGATGTGCATGGTCTGTTCTGTGTCCCCCGGCAGGCCCTCCTGCTGCCCGCTCCTGGCACTCCCTGCTCACAGAGCGCCCTCCACCCGGACCACTCCACACATCGGGGTCACCCTGCATCCCGAGTACGTAACTCCCGCTCACATCTGGAGCTCGCCCCCATGGGGCAAGGTGCCCAGGCGGCTGTACAGAGACCCGGCCCTGGGAAGTATTACGGGACTGGCCCTGGGGAGGGCGAAGAGGCTGCCACACTTACAGGCAGCAACGTCACTTGAGATTCTCCGGTTCCAAAAGTTTAATATCTGACACTTTGATCCCACTGGTAAGAGATCAGACCACTGATACCACGAAATCTGCCATCAGCACTTTCCAGAGGCCGCCACAGGTCCATGTCAGCACCCAAGTGAGAAATTCTGGCTCGTGGGCTCCACTTTGGCAGATACTGTGCATAATTCAGCCGTACAAACCACACTCAGACCGTCATGTCGGAATCAGGTGCTTCTGCACAGATGTTCGCTTCCTAAGCTACATTATGGCTCTAATGTCACAAAATAGAAAAGAAGTAACACACTAGAAAGTCACTGTAAGCTTCGTGAGCCCTAACACGGGGCTGAAATGTGTGTACCCTCATATTTCAGATTTATACTAAATATCGCATGTGATCGTGAGATTATTGTATGGTTTCTATTCTGAAACTTTTAAAACTCACTTAATCTTTCCTGTATTGGGGGTGTCCTTTCCTAATAATACAGGTGAGTGAGTCACGTGTTTTTCTTCAGTAAAGAGGAAAGTGATCGCTGTAATTGATTGGTTTTCCATCGATGAAAACACAGCTCCTCTCCCTGACGTTAAGGCATCTCCACCGTGGTTGTGGGCATTTCGGCCATGGCTGGATTTACAGCCGTGGGAAATGACGCCCGCCCTTGACAGACAAGCTGCTGTACAGATGCTCTTCCCCCAGAGCGGACGACCCGCAGCCTCCTCTCCGCTCTGCACCTGTCACCCGTGCCACCCCCGACACGCAGAAACTGCAGCGTTAGCTCAGGCACCGCAAATGCTGCCTCCCGCCTTGCCCTGGGGCGCGGGTTCAGCACCTGCAGGGCAGGCCGGCCCCATCACGGTCTCACATACCTGCCTGCCTGTCTGCCCACAGGCTGGCACCTGGGAAGCATCGACGTTCGGCTCCCTGCAGAACAGTTTGCCAATGGGCAGCACCACGTTGGCACAGGGGTGGCTGGTGGGTTTTTCAGTGTGGATTTGAAAGTGCTTCCACAAGGGGGTTGGTCCTTCCGTGTGTCCAGACCCTGACCCTCCCGACCTCACGCTGAGGCCACCTGCACCGTCTCTAGCAGTTTTCTGGGTGTTCCCGCTTCTGGATCCTATTACAGACAATCTCTGATCGTTAAGCTGAGAGGCTCGGCAGAACTGACAGCCATGACCCCACCGGCCACCCACGCCCCAGCAGCACCTAGTGAGTGCCGGCTGCATCTCAGGCCCCGGGCACGTGACGTCACTTTGTACATCTGTGAATCAGCTACTGGTCCCTCCACGAGCCCATCTCTGCACAGCGGGGGACACAGGTGTGCTGACAAATGGCCATCGCGCCGACCGTGTGTCGAGCTAAGACCTGATTTATTATTACTGACAATTTATAACCACCACCATAAAACTAACCCTGTCGTCCCAGGCCAAGTAGAACCCCGATCACTTCCTTGAATGCCATCAGTAAGACACTGGGTAGAGATAAACCCATCAGATATTCTACATTATAGAACATTTGATACCGCAAGTGGGAATCCTAACACCATTGTCTTTTTTTGTGATGACGCTGGGGAAAAAAAATAACATGTCAAGTGAAAAACCCGGGATGTTATTCAACTTACCTGGTTGGTAGAATGAAATTCAAAAACAAACGTGACCAAAATGGAAACAAAATCAAGGCTGGTCCTCAAGACTGTGGAGAAAGTCAAGCCTCCGTGCTTCCCAGAGAGGTTTTGTCGTGAGAAGCTCCAGGGCTGTGTGTGGCTTTGTGCTTTGAAATCTGTGCCACGCTGACTTCGAGCCCCTCACAGCCCCGTGGCGGGCCTTCTTCAGCACAGACTGAGGCAAAAACTCATGATGCCAGGCGGAGAGCCACCGTGGCTTCTGGAATCTCTCTGTGTAAGAACTAAGATGTTGCCTCAAAACTCATAAGCTGATGAGCGTAAGATCCAAAGCAAAACACATACGTACTGTATCCTTCTCGGTTTATAATACAAAACAATCACAAAAGATTCCCCTGGTGGAAAAGAAATCTCCAAAGCCGGAGAAGATCTCTCATGTACACTTCCCAGAAAACCTGGAGGCATGGCCCAGCTCCTCCTTGGCCTGGACCCCAGAGGGTGGCTGCCCCCTGGTCATGCACAGAACGGGGGCTTGGTGAATCTGGTGAGGGGAATGGCCATCATCGGACTCCCCAGAGCACGGGGGAAACCACTCTGGTGTGTCAAGAAGGGTTCCCACCAAGGTGACACACGTCCGAGTGAGTGCTTGGTACCACAACCGCCACCTCCCAAGTGACAGCCTCCATCTATGCTGCCACATGGTGCTCGATGGCAGGAGAGGGTGCAGGGCTCCCGGGGGTTGGCTGCACTGGGTCCGGCCGCAGGAGGTGGAGGCTGTCTTGTGGTCAGGCCCACGGGGAGCCCTGCCTCTGTTATCATCACAACAGACACAACGTGAGAGGTGCACCATTCACTTTTACACACTTCTACGCTCACACAATGCGCTTGAAGACTTTCCAAGTACAGAGGCCCCATCCGGGGCCAATGGCCCCTGACGCCTTCACAAGGGAAGGGTGGCGCCCTCAGTCCTACTAGTCCCACTGTGAAGTGACACGGGGCATCTCAGGTCCAGTGACCCACAGAGTGGCCCGCAGAAACTAGCAGAGCCGGGATACTACTCACTCCTGCCTGAGGTCATCAGAAACCAGAGGGAAAGGCTTCACTTGTTTGCTGAATGCTTCACTAGAATTTCTAATTCATGACTGAAATCGTGTAAGCACAGCTCAGTACAGCTGTACTGACCACGTGTACGATGACAATGTATTTAAAGTGGACAAAGGATATTCCCAGTCCCATCTTGGGGGACTATGGATGCTTGTGAGTAAGCCGTTTCCTTCACTCAACCCTAGATGGGACACTGACCACGCAGGAGCTTGCTGGGTATGAGTGGTTTAATTATCACCTACAACTTACTAAAAACTCGGATAAGGAGAAACGCTGGGTCACGTAAGCTCTGCACACACTAAATTCTTGACAACTTTGCACTGATTGGTTTGCTGGTAAGTGATACATCCCAGGAACAGAGACACGTTCTCCTTCTCACAGAACAAACCAATTCTGGAAATAAACAATCTCCTTAAAAACTACTTCATTTGGGGTGCCTGGGTGGCTCAGTCAGTCAAGCATCTGACTTCGGCTCAGGTCATGATCTCGCGGTCCATGGGTTCGAGCCCCATGTCGGGCTCTGTGCTGACAGCTCAGAGCCCGGAGCCTGCTTCAGATTCTGTGTCTCCCTCTCCCTCTGCCCCCCCCCCCCAGCTCATGTTCAGTCTCTCTCTCTCTCTCACATACACACAAAAATAAATGTTAAAAAAATTTGTTTTTAATGGCATCTTTTGTTTTAATTCTCATTTCTCTGGCTGCTCGACATTTCAAGGTATTAAAACTCACTCTCAGGGTGCCTGGGTGGCTCAGTCAATTGAGCGTCCGACTTCGGCTCAGGTCATGATCTCACAGATTGTGAGTTCAAGCCCCGCGTTGGGCTCTGTGCTGACAGCTTGGAGCCTGGAGCCTGCCTCGCACTCTGTGTCTCCCTCTCTCTCTGCCCCTCCCCTACTTGCTCTCTCTCTCTCAAAAATGAATAAACATTAAAAAAAAAAAAAACTAACACCTTCATTATTCCTGATACTTTTTCTTCACAAAGTTTACCTGTGACATTTTCTTTAAAGGGCAAAAGAATAAGAGACATTCGAGAAACATAAAGTGACCATTTCATTTCACAGATGGAATAAAAAACAAAAACAATAAAAAAGTCCAATTTACGAGAGTTTCACAAGAAAATTTAGGGAACCCCGACATGTTCTGTACTCTTGATATTGGATATCTTTTTAAAAGTCATACACGTCCCTTGAAGGTATAAATGACAGGTCTACATCCTTCCCCTGGAGGGTCCCGGCACCGGCTGCCTCTCCCGGAACAGACCGCTCGCACCAGCGCCAACACCTGCCCGCTCCCTCACGCGCACAGACACACAGACAGGAACACGGCCTCCGTGGAGAGTCCCGTACCTTTAAACAGGGTCAGTCCGCGCAGGTTGCCCTTGATTTTAATTAGCTTCAGCTCCATGGGGCAGGCCAGACCTTCCGCTCATGTCCTCTGTTAAATGGGAAGGAAACGTTCCACTACAGTGACCCTAAAGTGATTGATACACAAGAAAATAAACTTTACAGTTGTCGGCGTGGACCACATCATGACACACTTTCAGGGGCTGGTGTGATTCTGAGCCACTGGCCTCCACGCGGCTGCTCACACGTGCAGGGGCACAGGGCAGTGTCACTGCCCTCCGTGGCATCGGCCAGTACCAGGCACCAGGGACGGGCTGTGGCTTTAAGCAACTTGGCAAAGAAATGGAGTGACTTCTATAGAAAGCCAATCATTAAATTGTTGTTGCCCAAAGTCACGAAAAGAGCAATTTCTACGTGTGAAAATGTATTTCTCGAGTAACTCATACCTATCCCCTGAAATGTATAATCACATATTAAAGCAACCAATTACCCAAAGCACCCAGGGTGTGGTGGTATCACTTGTAAATCAAGTATCAATTAAGAGTTGGCATTCTCAAGCACAAATAAAACATTCGACACACGTGTTCTCAGGGTCACAACGGGTTACACACACACGCGTCACACACACACGTGTACGCGTGCATACACGCACACGATGTCATGGGGCACCTGCTTCCTGCTCAGTGTCATGCAGCCTGGCACGGCCAGTTTCGTGCAGCGCCTCATGTTTTAAATTCCAAAATGTTGGCGGCAGCCACAAAATAATCATATGGCTTACGACTGGGGACTCAGACCGACCAAGCATGGCTTAGCAGCTCTGTGCCAACAGCGCGCTGGGACGCAGCAGCAGCACAGCCCGTTAGGAGGAAAAGGACACAGACTGAGCCGGAGCGAGTGTTTGAGCCACGGTCCTGCGGCTCCGTCCTGGGTGAGCTTGGATGGCAATTTAATTTCTTTAGCGCCCAGCGTCCTCACCTGTAGAAGGGGAACCTATCCCCTGTGCTGGGCAGATGTCCCTGAAGACCGAAAATGTGGAGGATAACATTTCACCCCCCAGAAAACCCAATGAGACTGAACTTAAAAGCACCTAACAGAGGCCCGGGACCCTCCACTCGCTAATAAATAGGAGGCCCCGCGTCCCTTCTTTGATAGAAATGTGGTTTTACGGGACCTGTTTCAGTTACGAAAGGCCATGCACGTGCTGGCAGCTGGTACTCTCTGCGATGCCGTTGTGTCACCTTAACTAAGAACCTGTCATTTAGCACCTTTGCCAAAGAGAACCGGCCTCTGGGAACGGCCGACACAGATGTGGTGAGCGCACGTCAGCCCCGCCCCAAGGGCCGAGGTTCACAGCAGAGCCAGCAACCTCTCTGCGACCTCCACGAGAGTTACTCTGAAGAGAAGACTGGTCAGTGGGGCCTGGGAGCGAGTGGAAGCAAACTGTAGACCTAAGGGGTTGACAACGCACAAAGCTGGGACGCCTGGTTTCCGATCATGACCCCAAAAGTAACACTGAATCTCCCTAGAGACACCACGTCCTTGAGGGTGGGGCCCTCAGAGAAATCTCAGAGATTTCTCTAGGAGCCGGCGGGTGTCAGCGGAACCACCAACCGACCTCACAACCGCACTACGTTGTTGGACGCGGGCGGTTCATCGTGTGGATGCACCGAGTGTGAACGTTCACTGGGCACGCCGTGCCGGCTGGTTCTCCTGCCCCCGTGTGTGTGGCCTGGGCCCATCACAGACCCAGGAAGACCTTATTTTTTGCTACTCTCAGTAAATCCAAAAGCCCCGGAAAGACTGAAGGATAAGCAGAGTGTGTCAACACATACTTGAGTAACTGAATGCCACCAAGATCTTCCACAAACCCTCACAGACAGGCCAGAGCAGCATCCAGGTGTGGCCACAGCCGGGCCCGGACAGGGTCCGGGAGGTGAGAACCCGGGAAAAGGCTGTCAAGTTGGCTGACGATGACAGAACAACTGGCCCACTCAGGACTTGGAGTGAACACTGTGACCTTCCTGAGGCTCAGCATCTCCGTGCTGAGGATGGCAAGCAGGAGGCCTGGTCTACCAGCACCATGTGGCTTCACGTCTACACCGTATGGCTCTTAAGGAGGGACCGCAGTGAGATGGTCCCGGCCTCTATCAGCAGCACTAAAGCTGGAGCGCAAGGACCAGATCTCAGGACTTGGGGGCAACGTTTTCTCTGAAGAACATGGGATAAATGAGCTGGTGCGATGGGGAAAAGAAATGTGCTTTGGAAGTTGGTACACCTGCCCTCTGCCCCTGGCTCTGCTGGTCACTGTCTATGCAACTGGAAAAGTCACTGCTTTTCACCAGTTACAACATGGAGACGAGCCCACGCAAGCCATGGAGCCAATGTCAGGACAGAGGACATTAAGGCGTAGCGTGCAGGCCAGTGATTGACTCAGGGTGGGGACTGGTCCAGAACACATGGAGGCACATGTGGATGCCACCTGTGCCCTCCTGGGAGGAACCCCACGCAAGGAGCATCCTCCATGGCCACTCTGGTCTTCTCAGTTAGGCAGGGCCGAGTGGGGAAGGGGAACAGACACGGAGCCCCTAGAACTCGCGGGAACCTGGTGAGGTCAGCTCCCAGGGCCCTGCACAGCAGGGCTCCCCTGGTGCAACGTAGGCTCACAGGATGGAGATGACAAGGAGGGGCGCTGTGCCCCGGCGTCCGCCTGGATGCTCCTTCTGGTGGAGGGAGGCTCCAAAGACAGCCCTTCACACCCGCACGGCCGCCCCCTTCAGAGAGGGCTCGGCTATTTTAGGAGTGTGACTCACTGAATGGAAGACGAGTAGTCAGGGCTACAGACGGCGAAGAACCGCAGCTGGGGCAACAGCCCCGGGCCATGCGAGCTTCCGGAACCAGGGCGTGGGAAGGCCACAGACTGCGGCTTCCCCAAGTTTCTCCCCATCGGGATGTGGCCGAGGGGACAGCCCCAGCAAAGGACTCAGGGGCCTGTGTCGGCTTCCAGGACGTGATCCTTCACGGCCACCCCCCTGGCCACCACCTCTGTGTCCTCTAGTCCCTGCCATGTCTCTCACGTGCCCCAGCCACCTGGCCCAAATGTAGAAAGGAGAGGACTGAATGCAGGAGACAGAAGGGGGAGGAGGAGACAGAGAAAGCAGGAGGAAGCAGGGGAGGTGGGGGGGAAGGGACAAGGTATGTGCAAGGGGGCCGTGGTAACCCAGCACGGAGACCCCCAAAAGGGGCCATCCATGCGTGTGAGATCGTGACTAGGACAGGAGGCACAGAGACGTCACGAGGCGTCTTATGGAGCCAGAACTGACTCCATGGCCCTCTGCAGAGCCGGCGACCTCTGAATGGACTTTGTTGGATGGCTGGGTGGCTAATTCTGTGAACACAGGGGTCTTCAAAGGAAGCCTGGCAATGTGGCCGTGTGTGGGCCACACGGGCCATGCGGGCCATGTGCACACGAGTCCACGTGCAGGAGGCACCGGGGTGAACGTGGTGCCGGCCAACTTCACTACATCTTATTGTTAGCAATGGAGATGGCCACAGACCTAACGTGACCCTCAAAATGCACGTTGACACCTGACTCCCCCATGTGCTGGCGCTGGGAGAGGGGCCTCTGGGAGAGGATGAGGGTGGGGCCCCTGTGACGGGACCCCACAGCCCCCGGCCCCGCCTCCACGTGAGGACACAGTGAGAAGACGCGGTGTGTGAACCAGACACGGAATCTGCCGGCGCCTCCGTGTCGGGCGTCCAGCCCCCAGACCACGGAGAAGCACGCGTTGTTGAAGCCACCCATCTGGGCTGTTATAAGACTGGGCTCGAGGGCCGAGCCTGGGAGATGCTGGTGGGCACACAGTGCGCACGGGAAAACGGTGAGTGACAGCACCTGTCGAAGGCAGCCTGGCACATGGACGGAGGCAGACGGTGTGGATGGCGGGGTGAGAGGAGAAGACAGCGGGCAGGCCAGCGGGTCTGGAGCTGAAGCAGCTCCAAATCCAGGTGGAGGTGCTGGCTTTGTCCTCGGGCTGTGACAGGGGCCACGGCCAGGCACCGAGGTTGGAGACACGTCTCATCCGTGCCTACGAGGAGCTAATAACGGAGCCGCGACAGTAGGAGAGCAGGTGAGCTCACCCGGGAGCAAATGCCACCCTGGAGCAAAAGCGGGGGCTGAGAACATATCGCCAGGGAGCAGCGCTGCGCAGGGGACAGAGGCGGAGAGAAATACGGGAGAGCACAAGCCGTGCAGGGTCACAAATACTGCACCCTGACAAGGAGGGATAGTCCGTGGAGACCCAAAGGGGTGGACGCCGGGAGAGTCTCCAGATTGGACAGAACCTCCCAGATGACCAAAGGGAAGCAGCTCTCACAAGCAAGACAGAGCGCCAGGTCAGGGTCAGACAGGAAGGTGAGGCAGAGAGCTCACTTGGGGACCAGCTTAGGGACAGCCAGCCTCCTGCCGCCCCACCTTCATCCCGAGCCCTGATGGCCCTGCCACAGAGCCAACTCTGCCTCGGCTGTGGGGAGATGCTCCCAGGTGCACAGGGCCCCCACACGCGACGAAGCCTCCACGGGAGTGTGTTAGCAACAGAGCCCCTCTGAGCGGCCCGGGAGACAGACCGTTACATCCCAGGGAATCGTAGGAGCCGGCGTTACACGGCCATTCTTAAAACTGGATTCCGTGAACTTGCAACCAAATACACTACGTTTAAACAGAGGTAACAAACCCTCACACCCACACCCCCTCGTTACTCCGCATTTTACTGCTGGCCGCACCCCGCAGCTGTGTACCCCAGTGTGCCCATCCGTGCCCGAGCCGGTGCTCAGGGAGGCCGTGCTGTTGGCCGGAAAGCGGCAAGGGCGGGAGTGTTTACACCACAGAAACGGGCAGAGTCTGGGCTTTCTCCATCATGGAGACACTTGCTCCGGGCACAGGGACCAGAGGCCCGTGCAGCTCTGCGGCCAGCAGGTAGCTCACGGGACGCTAGGAGACACAGCCGAGTTTAAATACCGCTTGTCACACAGGGATTTTACAGCCTGAAAAGCAAGGCCTCCTGGCGGGGTGTCTAACCGCCTGCCACGCAGAGGCCCCACCGGGTCCCAGGGATGCCTGGCCAGGCCCAGGGACTCAGCGCTGCTTCCTTCCTTCTCTGCTGATTTCAGCCGCGCTTGGAGGTGGTTGCCTAGCAACCTGCCTACACCGCAGTGCAAATCCACTGCCTTAAATAAACTCCCGCAATACGTGCTTTTTTGGAAAGTTCCGCTGGACGTTTTTAGAATGATTTGCCTACGGTTTCTGAATGACATCACGGGTGCTGTAGGAAGTGCAGGTAATGGTACCCGCTCTGTCTCTGGTCTGAAAAAGCCTGGAAGGCCACCCCGTCACTTGTCCTCACCGGCCTCACCCGGCAAAAGCCCGGTGACCTCCTGGGGAGACAATGTCCCAGGGAGGCTGCAGCAGGGCCAGGGGAAGAGTCAGGGGGGCCTGAGGACAATCTGCTGGTGCACGCGTTCACTCCCATGTTCTCAGGACGTGTGCTGGAAGCCAGGACACTGACCCGGGGCCGGCAGAGCAGACACTTGGGGTGCACGTGGCCGGTGCATCTCCCGACTGTGCAGCCAAGGGGGCTCCCCA
Source organism: Panthera onca (assembly GCF_046562875.1). NCBI lineage: Eukaryota > Metazoa > Chordata > Mammalia > Carnivora > Felidae > Panthera > Panthera onca. The sequence continues at coordinate 203,874,964 of NC_138342.1, forward strand.
GGGGCAGGCCTGGGGCAGAGTCTGGGGGTATCAGGAAGGGCACCCAGGCCACAGGACACGGGGTACCCATGGGCAGAGTCGTGAGGGCTGGACTCTGATAGAGCGTAACAGGCTGTTGAAGGGCCGCGGTGGCCGCCGCGTACAGAGACCCGTTGTGAGAAAGCCCAGTGGGCTTGCCTTTCTCCCAGAGTGTCAAACTAGCCATCTGGGGCCTTGGTAGGTCAGCAAGCTTCCCCAGAACCTGATGAAAACACCTCCCTCCTCTGCCCTCCCGTGGATGTTGAGACCTAATAAGAACGAGCACTCTGCGACCTTGAGAGAAGGAAAGCCAGTCCTCCAGGGCAAACGATGTGGGCTCTGTGTCCACACGTGATGGGGGGACATCCTAATGTCCCTCAGAGACGTTGAGGACAAAGAATATACACCCTTAGTGTCACCATTACCAGGTTTTGGCAGCACCGGAGGAAGGCGCTATGGGGCAGCGTTGCCCAGAGCTAGATGCCCCGGTGAGAAGTTCCCAGGAGGCCAGTGCTGGGCAGGGGCCCCAGGGAGCAGAGCTCTTGCCTGCCCACAGGCAAGGGCACCTCCTGGAGGGGCTGCATGGGTGCCATGGCAAAAGACACTCTGTCACTGACTCTCTGTCCACCTGCATGGACCCAGCTGTCTGAGCGTCGGGAACGCTGTCTCCTCCCCATGCAGGGCCCCTTGACGGGGCTGGGGGCCCCGTGTGGAGCTCCCAAGTGGGGTTGGCACCTCGGGTGAGGGCCAGAAGTGCTCCACTGAGGGGGGACAGCCTGGGCTGTGGCACCTACCACGCACCCACACAACCCAAAGCCAAAGCTGGCAGGACCTGGTAACCACCAATCATGACGTCAAGGGATAGGGGAATCCTGGCTTGTCCTACCTACAAAACTGCATGGAAGGGAGGCCGCTGTTCCAGAGAAAAGACACGGAGGTGGGGGGAGGGGGCGACAGGCAAGGAAAATCTCGAGTCTGCCTTCAGACACATCAAATCCCACCTATGGCACCCAGAGGAGAGGTACCAACAGCAAGGGCACAATCGCACATCACTCCTCAAGCCACATGCCAGGGACAGAGCGGCAGGAATCTCAGAGCAGACCCTGAGGAGCTGACTCTGCTCACAGAAGCTGAGACCAGATGGGGGCCAGGAATTTGCCTCATCGCCCCATGTGCTGTGCCCTCCTGCTTGGCCACATAACCCCAATGCGGAGACAAGCTCTTGTCTTGCAGAAGAAAAATGACATTTCCAGGTGCCCGAGCCACAGAGGGCAGCTGGGCGACCAGGTTCTAGGCAGTGGGGAGCAAATACAGCAGTGTGTGGAATGTTCCAGAAGTGATCAGAGGCAAGGATGTGCCATCGGGGACATGGATGCGGTGACCACAGCTTGGCCACATCCTGGCCCACTGGGGCCACATGGATGAGGGCCACTCCCTCAGGCAGCAGCACAATCAGTGTCCACGAACAACTAATGCGCCCAGCCTGGGGCGTGAGTGTAAAACTCGATGCCTTCGCTACTGTTAAAATGAGTTTTCCCTCACAGCCAGCTAGTAAGGGCAGCCGGTTTGACATGCGTACCTAGATTCTACATGTACGGATGAAAGCCCCTTAGTGATAAAGTGCGTACCTAGATTCACCACGTACAAGCGAAAGCACGTTGGCTTAGTACTTCTGACATCACAGCATCCGACAACCGAGAATGAGTTACAGAAACAGTGATTATTTGTATCTCTGAGAAACAGAGAACTGACATCAAACCTGCTAGGTACTGCCACATACACTCTGAAAATGTCTTCCAGTCAGGGAACAAATACCAGGGTCCTAGTCATCCACCCAGGGAACTCTGGGCCTCTGAATCTCAGGAGACACTTTCCTGGAAGATCTGTGTGACGTAGTGATACAAATTAGAGCAGTCCAAGGTGTATGTGTGCGTGTGAACGCACATGTGCATGTGTGTGAAAGCGTGCATGTGTGTGGGTGTGCGCTGTGTGCATTAAGTGCGTGCAAGAGTGTATGTGAGTGTGGGTGCACACGTGCGTGAGTGTGCAGGTGTGTGTGCATGCGGGCAGGCATGCATGTGAGTGCGTACATGTGATAGCGTGCATACATATGTGCACGTGAGTACGCATGTGTGAGTATGCATTATGTGTGTGCATGTGTGTGAGTATCAGTGTGTGAGTGTGTGTGTGTGTGTGACTGGAGCGCTCACCCTATTGGGTGGTCATCCAGAGGCCGGCGTGGCCCCGAGCGGTCTTGGCCTCAGCGCCTACGCCCATTCTGTGCGGGAATGGAGAGTAGCCAACCCCCCCCTCCTTGTAGCTCATGTGGGGCCGCATTGCTGGGCTTGGAAAGAGGCAGGTTTGACAAATGATGGAAATCACCACGAGGAATCGCCTGACAATCTTGGAGAGGCAAGATTCATGTCTCCAAAACAAACTAAATTCAGTTGAAAAATGCTCCGTTTGTACAAGAATGTCAGAAGAGACTGGAAGACCCCAGGCGGCACTCAGGAAACACCTGGAAACCCGCTGAAGACGCAAGCCGAGCTCTCAGGACGGCACAAGCACCCCGCACGCAGCACTCCTCACGTGCCAGGGGCCACAAGTACCCACGTGATCCTTCGCGGAAAAGACGAAAGGCTGTGACTTTCCATGACAACATTCATTCAGACCTCCAGACCTCCTCCTTCTGTGGTCAGAAACTTCTGGATCCCAGCGGGCTTGCTGAACGTAATAGAAACGGTCATGGAACTGTCCTTCCATGGAGGCAGAGAACCCCCCACGGGTGGAAATGCGTCTGCGTACCTGGGGCTGCCTTGCACACTCACCCCACCTTGACGTGATTCAGCTCTATCAAAGGTGGCCAACCCTGACCCGAAGGGGAAGCATTCACACTAGGGGCGATCCAAAACCAGGTGGCATATTGGCGCCCTTTGAACAAATCCATTCTTAAGTGTCATAAACGCAGAGTAATTGGGCCCATGTAAAGGTAGGGCGTGCCCAAGTACAGCTTTGATGACCTCTGTTTACGTGTCGGAGGCAGAGGGAGAGCAGGACCAGCTTCTCTTTGGACAGACGTCTACTGACCCGGCTTGCCTTCAGCAAAAGCTGAATATTCTAAATATCTACGTGATCCTAAATATGTCCTTGTATTAGACAGGACCAGTTCTGATGTCACTTATTGGCCTTTCTGCTGGAGTGTGTTCAGCTTTATGCACCAACAGGGGGAAATTCTGATTTCATCTGCCTTCTTTACCTATGATCTCCATGCCATTCACGCGTTCTCACCGCCACCCAAGCATCTGTCGCTGAACCAGTGCCTATCTTCCTCCTGGCACTGCGACCATCCTGCTCCCGTCACTGGCATTTTCTGCACGCATCACATCAGAGGGAACCAGGCAAAAGTTCTCGAGCAGAATTTCACATGCTGATGTTCCCGGCCTTCCTGAGGGGGACACATGCCGCTCTGGGGGCACCCACCTTTAAGAAGCGTCATGAAATATGGCCAAGTGCAAGAAAGCCGACAGGAAGCGGGGAAAGTCTGCATCTGGAAGAGCGATCAAGTGTACACTTCGGAACAGCAAGCTGCAGTCAGGCAGACCCAGCAAGTGAAGCAAACCACTGCTCATGTCCGCGGAGGACCCGCTGGTGTCACAACGAAATAGAGGAGAATGGCAGCTGTGATTCAAGCCCCGCAAGTGTAACACAAAGGCTAATGAAACGTGGCTCTACTGCGGACACCTCTCGAGAGCCAGGACTGAAGACTGGCCGCCAGCCACCGGTGCCTCCTCGGCTGTAATGCCAGGCAGTGATCGTGTCCCCGAGCCCCAGAGGGCAGAGGTCCCTGGTGCCCCCTGATGCCGCTACATTCTGCTCCGTCACACCTGCTGGGATCAACATCCCTTTGCCCTATGGTCCAAGTCCGTCTGACTCCTGCTGATCTTCTTACACACAAGAGCAGGGGCTCAAAACTTAAATATCAAAGAAGCAGAAGCAGTAGGATTTCAGAGAAGGCTTTGCTTTAAACTGGATATTTCCAAATCATAGCAACAATTGATAAAAGTGAACTACTCTGGATCCCCCCACTCTGAAGGATGATGTCTTATTATGCACTGAAAAAGGAAAGAAAATTGCAGTCACAGAAGAGAGAAACAGATTCGCCATCTATGAGAATCCAGCAGCCACGTGCATTTATAAGGTTCAAGGTGTCTTCCAGTGAGAAGTACCCCGCAAACCTCTACGATATCAAACCAGATGGCTGCGTCTGGACACTTTAAGGACTGAATGCATCAAAGCAATGTGCAGGGTAATTACCAAGTCATTCGATCAGCATAGAAAATGCACGACAACAAAGCAAATGAGAGCAATCCTGGGTTTAAAGACACAATTCTCACTGTGGACCTGGTTTATCAACTTCCCTATTTTCTCTTGACCAACACCTGCCTAAGACATCTGGACATATTTGCCCCCAAACACATCTATCAGAACATTATCTTTTTGCACGTTCCTCTGTTCTGATCAAAACAGCAGGTGTGACTCACCTGTTCGATGAGTTATCTCCACATGACGAACTTCTCTGATTCCAAGACAAGGCAAAGAAAACTAATCAGAAGAAAATGGACTAAAATACTCAATTAAGCACATTTGAACTTTCTGGTTTCCTTTTTCTGCTTCTTGCTTATTTCTTTCCTTCTTTTCTTTCTTTCTCTCTTTTCAAAGGGTATTTTTTTTTAATTTTTTTTAACGTTTATTCATTTTTGAGACAGAGAGAGACAGAGCATTAATGGGGGAGGGGCAAAGAGAGAGAGGGAGACACAGAATCAGAAGCAGGCTCCAGGCTCTGAGCCATCAGCCCAGAGCCCAACGCGGGGCTCAAACTCACGAACTGCGAGATCGTGACCTGAGCTGAAGTCGGACGCTCAACCGACTGAGCCACCCAGGCGCCCCAAAGGGTATTTTTTTTAAAGAAAACAAAAGAAGAAAAGCACAAGAAGACAGGATGGCTGGTAACATGGAGCTGGCCGTGTGCAGGGAGAAGACAGAGAAATGTATGCAGTCTCTCACCAGTTGGACATAATTTCACACCACTGACATCTTTAAACCTTGTGTTTATCAAGATTTCACTCTGGAGTTTTATCATTGAAATGGATCTGAAGAACATTACTCTGTTTTTTAATAATTACGACTGTAAATGTGCGCTATTAAGCAGAGCTAATGATGTTAAAATAATGGTAATGGTCTGGCAAACAAGAAAAGCCTAATTTTGATGGATTGGTTCTCATTAGAGTCACATTCCAAAATGCCTGTGAAAAGTTAAGATCAAAGATCTCAGTTTGCGACCTTCACTTACTATTGTTTGATACTTTCACTCATGAGCAAAAAGAAAAGAAAATGAAGTGTAGGCTAAGTAATTCTGCAAGAACCAGACGTATCAACTTTTCTAGAATGACTCTGTGGATTCAGTTAGTCGCGGAAGAGGGTTTGGTGATAATCACACAACTGACGGGCTTTCCGCTCTACACACGGAGAGAGTAAACTAATATGTTCTTTGCTAATTAAATCAATGGCCATAAAGGAGACAGACAGCGTGTTGTCCAGAAGCCTGGCCTGACCGTCTTTAAAGGCCCGAGGTACACAAGTTCTGCTTTAGACACTGCCAAATCAGAGGCTTGATTTTTCCTTCTGAAGAAGATGGTGATCATCTGAACACATTCTACATTAGGACCAATGTCTGTCTGCTGAGACAGAGAGGCACCAGCTAGTCTGGCTAATGTCCCCGTGACCCTGGAGCCTGAGCAAGAGGGGCCCCTGCCCCTCAGGCACAGAGGGGACAAGAGGAAGACAGCCTCAGAGCAGAAAAAGGAAGCATCTTGTCCAACACAATACTCTTGAAATCAAATCTTCTAAAAAGAAGTTTGAGAATGAGAGTCAAGGAGGTAAATTTCATTTTTAACTTTCTTTAGAAGACATGAGTTTTTGGTGAGTGCCAAGTATATTATCAAGGAAAAATGTTTGAGTGGGCATGCATCCATACTTTAAAGACATGCCAATTCACTTACGTTGTCATCTCAGAAGCAAAGGCAGAGCGAGAAGGACGGCCGTCCCACGCAGGCACACAGGCCCTAAGAGACAAGCAGTGATGGAGGCTGGCTGCCGGGTTTTGGATGGAGCCACTCATGTCCTCACCAGGGGGAAAGTTGGTGCTGTGTGAGCATTCAGTTTACAAAGACATAGAGAGATGGGTGACGGATCTCTTTGCCTCTCAGCTTCAGATCTGCCTGTCCTCCTGGTCACATCCTCCTGCAAACCCTTCCTGGATGGACGATGTCCAACATCCATCAAACACTTCTTGTGCTCAACCATGGCCTTGCTCACTGCTGTGTATCTCACATGTCATTCAAAGAATGGTGTCAAGGGCAAGTAGCAGAAGATGCCACCCCAAAGTAGGACTGCAGGGGTTTGGGACACAGCACCCCAAAAGTTGCCACTTGGGTCTACTGATTATTTTGAGCTGAAGATGCTGGAGAACCAGCAGGTGCCTGGAGGGGCTTTCTCTGAACAACCCCCATCTGCTTGCACACAGACTGCCTCCCCCAAGGAAGCACTTGGAACCAATCACGTCCCTGGAGTCTAACCAGCTGGGAGGATGGACACTTGTCACAGGACCCACCCCAGACTTTGTCACATGACTCACGGTCTGTCCTGTGTGCCTACGAAATGTGCATGTTAATAAACGTCTGTGTTTCTCTCCTTTGTCAGTCTTTTATTACAGGGATCTCGGCCAAGAACTCAGAAGGGGAGAGATAAAATTATTTTCTTCCCCGCAAGGGAAAAAAACAGAAGACATGGTTTCCTGTTTCACCAGAACCAGGTAATAGAATACAATAGAAATCATTCTTATTCAGCTTCTGAGACTCTATTTTATTCCATTTGAACATTTATTGTTTCTTTGAGGCGAGATGATTCATTTACTTTTGCATTCTTAGTGCTCAGGAAATAAATGGTGCATTCCAGGGGATAGGTTAGGAATATATCACCATTCATATATGTTAAAAATAATATTTACATAATAAAAAGACATAAGGGCAACTGAAACATATTTTGAACAATAGAAAATATTAATATCAACATTTTACAAAGAACTGTTAGAAAACAGTAAAAAAAAAAAAAACCCACTAACACTGTGATGACAAAACAGTTAAACGTTTGCAAATAAAATTTACAAAGGAAATATAAATAGCCAGTAAATATTTGCACACGCATGTGCCTCTCTAGGAAACAAAGGGATGCAAATTAAAACAAGATACAATTCTCACATTTTAATTTGGGAAAGTTTAAAAATGAACTACAATTTAAAGCTAGTGAGATTGCAGTAGAAAAAGTGCTCAAAAATTTCTCAGGAGCATCATGTGTTCAAATAATCAGAAAAGTAATTTGTCTTTATAGATCATGAGCCTTAAAAATGTTTGTGACATGGGGCGCCTGGGTGGCTCAGTCGGTTGAGCGGCCGACTTCGGCTCAGGTCATGATCTCACGGTCCGTGAGTTCGAGCCCCGCGTCGGGCTCTGTGCTGACAGCTCAGAGCCTGGAGCCTGTTTCCGATTCTGTGTCTCCCTCTCTCTGACCCTCCCCCGTTCATGCTCTGTCTCTCTCTGTCTCAAAAATAAATAAACGTTAAAAAAAATTTAAAAAAAATGTTTGTGACATTTGACCCCGTAATTTTACTCCTAATAGGGCATTCTTTTAATAAAATTTTTAATGTTTATTTATTTTGAGACAGAAAGAGAGCAAGCAGAGGAGGGGCAGAGAGAGAGAGAGGAAGAGACAGACAGAGAGTGAGTGGGGGAGTGTCAGAGAGAGTGGGAGACATAGAATCGGAAGCAGGTGCTGGGCTCTGAGTTGTCAGCACAGAGCCCAACGTGGGGCTCGAACTCACAAACCGTGAGATCATGACCTGAGCTGAAGTCAGGCACTTAACCAACTGAGCCACCCAGACGTCCCTATTAGTTTCTGATAATTTAAAGATGACTCTGGCAACTCCCGGGAACGCCACCAAAGGTGCAGCCGTGGGACGTGCCAATTATAAGTCAAGAGAGGAAAGAGATGCCACAAAAAAACCAAATCTCGATTAACGGAAAAAAAGGAGGGGAAACAATATAAAATGGGTAGTGCAGAGTATGAATCCCCAGATGGCAGATTGAAATCTGAGCAAACCAGGACCTGGATTTAATGTAAGTGGTCAGACCAGGTGAAGATAAAAACCAGCATGTGTGCAGAGAGAATGACTTAAATATAAGAACAGATGGAAACGATGGAAGGAGATACCCTCTGCAAATACTAACCCCAAGAAAGCGGATACATACTAACATCAAAGTAGATTTTAAAGCCAAAATCACTGGCAGAGATAAGAAGGGTATCTTGTAATGATAAAAGGGTGAATCCACAAGAAGATAGAGCAGTCAGAACTTGTATGTCTCACTACAGGACTTCAAAATATAAGAAGGACAAGCTGGTAGAAGAGAGAAAAAGAAATACGTCTAGGTAAATTTGACAGATTAAGTTCACAGATTAAATGAAAAACACCGTAAGGATTCAACCGACACATCGGAACAAGGGGATTAATAATCTGGAGCTGCTGACAGTTGCAGAGCCCTGAATCCAAGGATTAAATAACTCCACTTGTAAGGGACTGTGCAGAACAATTGCCAGAACTGTCTGTACATGCTGAACCTGAAGTCAAACCCCAGCAAACCTCCGCGACTGAGGACTCAGAAGACGCTCTCCAACTACGGAGCAGCTGAATGTGAACTCGGTTATAAAAGAGCTAACAGTAAATGGACAATGAGGCAGAAGGAGGTAGTACGCTTCTAAAACTTCCTCGCTAAAGAAAGAGTCAAGTGGAAATTAGAAAACATTTTGAGTAGAAGGCTGGGGAAGTCTACACATCGAAACTCAGGGGACACAGCGAGACTGAGCGCCAGAAGCGTCCATGCCTCCAGGGCGAGCTGCACCAGGGACAGAAGGCCAGGCACCAATGGCTTCTCGCAACACCACAGGACGTTAGCCTAGCAGACGGAAACCAAAAGGAAAGTAATGGAGATAAGGGCAGAAGTTAAACAGAGAAAAACAGTGTCACGAAAATTCAACCAAGTCAAAGAATCGTTATTGTTTAAAGGCTAATACAATTCATAAAGCTCTGTTAGGTTTAATCGGGAATGAAACAAAAGAGGGCTTTTTCAACGATGATACCAGAAAAGGAGAAGAAAATCCGCCCCAGACTGCCCAGGCATTAAACAGTTCTAGGCCAATGTGAGCAACTGTATATCCCAATTTGTAAATTAACTGAATTGGAAAAATTCCTTGGAAAACACAACTTACAGTAACTGCCATAAGAAGAAATAAAAAATTTCAACAACTCTGTGTCCAGTAAGGAAATTAGATCTGGAATTAAAATCCTTCACCTAAAAGGATCACCTGGAGCAGATGGCTTCTCCAGAAATATTTCCAATGTTTTAGAGAATAAATACTCCTGCGAGTTTGTGTTTGGAGGTCAGACTAACATTCATTCCAAACAAGGGGGTTAAAAAATGAAATCAGGCAGTTGTGTCATGAACAGACAAATGCGTCGTAAACTTTAGCACGCAAAAGTAGTAAACAAAGGGGCGCCTGGGTGGCGCAGTCGGTTAAGCGTCCGACTTCAGCCAGGTCACGATCTCGCGGTCTGTGAGTTCGAGCCCCGCGTCGGGCTCTGTGCTGACAGCTCAGAGCCTGGAGCCTGTTTCAGATTCTGTCTCCCTCTCTCTGACCCTCCCCCGTTCATGCTCTGTCTCTCTCTGTCTCAAAAATAAATAAACGTTAAAAAAAAAATTTAAAAAAAAGTAGTAAACAAAATATTACCAATTATTATGCAGTATTTCAAAGGATATAAAAACACCACAAAATATTGTATTTATTTCAGGAATGCAAATTTCATTTATCATTCAAAAATCAATCAATTTAATACCATATTAAAGAATAAATTGGGGTGTCTTGGGGCTCAGTTAGTTAAGCATCTGACTCTTGTCTTCAGCTCAGGTCATGATCTCACAGTTCGCGAGTCTGAGACCCACACTGAGCCTGCCTGGCTCTATGCAAGGCTCTGCTTATTCTACCTCTCTGCCCCTCCCTGTTCGTGTTCTCTCTCTCTCTCTCTCTCTCTCTCTCTCTCTCCCTCCCTCCCTCCCTCCTTCTCGCTCTCTCTCTCTCAAAAATAAAACAAAACAAAAACCAAAAAACCCAGAAAAAATAAAAATGATATAATCTTCATGATAAATAAAAGTAATAGATAAAATTAGATTTATGATACCGACTTTAAACACACCAGAACTAGAAAGAAGTTTTCTTCACCTGACAAAAGGTATATACACACCCTACAGAGAACATCATGTTTAATAAAGAAATACTGGAAGTTCTCCACCCCTAACTGAATTTAGGAATATGACTTGGATGCCCAGTGTCACCACATCTATTTAACATGACCCTGGAGGTCCCACTGGTACAATAAAGCTAAAAAAATGAATAAAACACCTGGAAAAAAATAAAACTGGCATCTGCAACCAACTTACTTTGGATGTACAAGGTCTAAAATATCTCCAGAAAAAATAAATTAGAATAAATTAATAAGTGAATATAGCAATGTTACTAGAAACAAGGTTAATGAAAATTTTATTGTTCTGTAACAGCAATAAACAATTGGAAAATTCCGTTTAATCTGTATCTTTGAGAAACTGCCAATCCAGTCCCCGTGAATTATTCTTTGTAAACTAAATCTCACACGGAAATGCAGAGCGGCGAATGGAAAGGCGTCCACATAATGGGCTGTGCTCGCTCTGGCTCTCCCACAATTTGCCCCCCTGAACACTCAAAGCCCTTTTCTTTTGTCTGGTCACCTCTGTACAAATTCAGTGCTACCTGTTCAGAGCCAGCTTGAGCCGGGTTCCCCCCACTCCTCGGAGTTTTCTCTGCGCCCCTGTGTGCGTGATTGACACACATGGTTACTGACTCCTGTTTGCGCTGCTCTTCCTGATCTGTCTTCCGTCCATGCGGTATTGGAGGGCCCCAGCCGGAGAGCCTGATACGGGCAGAGAAAATATACTTCCCTCCCTGACACGGATCGTTTGGACATCCTTCTGGAAAAGGAACAAATCTAGACCCTGACCTCACTCCCGTGTGCACACACACACAAGCACACACACACACACACACCAGAGCCCCAGGTATATCACAAATCTAGATATAAAGGTAAACGGTAAGTTTCCAGAACACAACAGTAATGTTCTGGGGCTACATTGCACTGAAGAATCCAGACCATCAAAGATGCTGTTAGAACAAACCCCACAGAGTAGGAGAAGATACGTGAAAAACGTGTCCTTTAGAAGGTCTCCTTTCTAGACTAGTTTAGAAAAAATCAGAGAACCTATAATAAAAATGGCAGGAGGGGGCTCAGTTGGTTGAGCATCTGACTTTGGATTTCAGCTCAGGTCATGATCCCAGGGTCATGGGATCAAGCCCTTGCATCAGGCTCTGCAATGAGTATTGAGCCTGTTTGGGATATATTTTCTCTCTCTCTCTCTCTCTCTCTCTCAAATTAAAAAAAAAAAAAAATGGCAGGAGATTTGCAGGCATTTCCTAAAAGAGGCTGTCCTGATGGCCAATAACGACAGAAAGAGGAACCCGATGTGACTGATCGTCAGGGAAACCCGTCTTGCAGGCACAGTGAGGTGCCATTTGAGGCCACCTGGAGTGGCCTGAACGGCAAGGTTAACATCAGGCACTGGTGAAGGGGTGGGCAGGGACTCCACCCTCTGTGTGCAGGAGTGCACACTGACCCCGTGAGTGTGAAGCCTGCCGGTGGGACGCCTCGGAGCTGGACGTGAGGACGCTGCGGCCCCACCCCCACCCACCGCAGAACGCATTGGACTCACTGGAAACATGCAGGTGATAGGCCCAGCAGTGCTGTTTGCCAGAGTCCCAAACCAGGAAAACAGGCAGAGGATAAGGAGAAGGTATAAGGAGAGGAGGAAAGGAAAAGGCATCCAGTGACCTCACAGTGGGTGACAAGGACCAGTGCAGCCACACGCCTACAAGGACACGAACAAGCTGTGTAGGATCTCGACACAAGGAGGCTCACACGGCAAACAGCAGAAGCAAACAGCTGTGCCCAAGTCTGTGCTTGAGGTCCCCCGAGGCTGGGAACACTAAACTGACAGGAGACGAACTACAAGTGGCTACTCTTGGGGACGGTGACCGGGGGTGCTGATAAAGTTCTATCTTATGGTTCACACTGTGCATACATGGCTGGGTTCACTTTATCAAAATTCCTACGTCCATAATCTGGATGTTTGAATTCTTCCGTTGGCCCTTTTACTGGAACATTTACTTGAGAGTAGAGACAAATAGAAATGTAAGGTAGAAAAAGAGAAAAGGCTACATTTGTTCCAAACAGACCACCTGTGTGCTGTCACAGAAATGCTTTCCTAACACAGTCTGCAGACATCTGAGCTGGAACGCCCCACCCCTCTCTGGGACAGCGACGGAAATGCTGGGAAATCACATGAACGGCGTGTCCAGGAGAGACACGGTGCGGAATTTCAAATCATTCCTTGACAACAAAAGACCTTCAGATGACGTCTGTATTTACAACAGAAAGGAAAGAAAAATGGAAGCCGTGGAAATAAAACTATTTGGACCTAATTTTACTGTACCTGTGTGGGAAAGAGACACTCATAGGAAAAGGGTCTATTATTCTATAACGTCTGAAGCTGGCCACAGGGATAAAGACAGGGCAAAGACCCTGTACTGTGTTGGATGTGAAATACAACATCTGGCCCAAGGAGTACACAGACTCGGAAGAAGTGCTTGGAAGTGGAGAAAAAACTGTCTCGTGAAGGTTCACTGTAATCTTTATCGATCTTTATAGCCTTAATAGCGTCTGCGTTTCCTTACAGCGTCCTCTGAAACACAATTCCACCAGACCTCACCGCAGAGCCTCTCTGGCCCCATACACAGTAATTTTACCTCCTGATTTGTTTTTCTCTTTAATCATCCACTCGAATGCTCCACTGCACTTTCTATCTGTTTTTGGAGGGTGTAAGTTTATATTCATTACCTTCATAAACGCCTTCCCGGCACATGGCCGCAAAAATGCACCCCGCTGGAAATAATCTCCCCTTTTCTCTTTTTGCCTCATCTTTACTCTTCCGTGACCTCCTTCGTTAATTTGCTTGATATAATTGCTCCTGTTCTGGGTGTCTAGGAAAAAGCGTGAATGCTGGCGATGCTAATAACGGCTCCACAAAATGCCTGCACGAGAATACTGCCCCAGTGCTAAGTCCTCGGGAATTCTGCCTGATACCCTTGTGTCTCCTCATCTGCTCGGGTCTCCGTACGGCACTGGAGTGGGCCCTCCGAGGTAGACCACTTCAGCGTAAGGACTATTTCGAGCTGAAGGGAGACGGGAAGTACCAGGAAGAAGTCAATCATGGGGGATGCCGCAGACCCTTCTCGGCCGGAGAGGAAGTAGCACCGACGGAATCCACAGAACGCACTCTGCTGAGCGTGGCCCTCATCCCCCACCACGTCTGTGTGTACTTGCCTTCCCACCGTTTGTGACCCCGGACACCCAAGGTCCTCTTTCTGTGTGTTGTGACTTCTGTACAAAACACTGGTGTTTGTTCAGATGCGGCTCGAGCCGGATCCCCACCCGCCCTGTGCATCCTCAAGCTCGCATGATCCCGCGTGTGAGCAACGCGCGTGTTAATAAACGCCTCTGTGTTTTTCTCGCCAATCTGTCCTTTGTCCACCTAATTTGCCCCTCTCAGACAGAGGGTAGGAGAAAGAAGGACGTTTTCCTGCCCTTTGCAGGCCCTAGTCGCCGAGCCGGGAACTGGAACAAAGCTGGATGTGCACACAGCTCCGCCACGGCGCTCTCGCTGGCGGGTCCAGAGAGGCCACACGGGAGCGCCGGGGGCTGCGGGATGGTGAGAGGCAGGGCCGCAGACAGTGTGCCTGAGGAGACACAGGCACGCAGTGTGCCCATGAGGCCACACCCATGGCACAGTGGTGGGAAGGCGCTGGTGAGGGAGAGCAAGCGCCCGGAGTTCCCGTCCCGCTGCAGGCGCTATGATCTGAGACCCCAGGGACTCTCAGCAACACTCACACGTCACCAGGACTTTCGCTGAAGTCGACTGCATACTTACTTCCTTTTCTAATCCCGTAATCACAGACGCCACACACTGGATGTCTGCGTCCCCCCAAATTCATATGTTAAGCCTCCACCCAAGTGATGGTGTCAGGGCGGAGGCTTTGGAGTGATGAGGTCATGACAGTAGAGCCCCCACAATGGGATTAGTGTCCTTACAGAAGACCCCCCAGCCCCTCTTCCACATAAGGATGCAGGGAGAAGACACCGTCTGCAAACCAGGAGGAGCCCCTCACCAGACCCCAGATCACTGGCACCTGGATCCTGGGCTCCTAGCCTCCAGAACTGTGAGAAACAGAGATCAGTGGTTTATACGCCGCCCCAGCATGTGGTCCCCCGGCTGTGGTCCCCTAACCCAAGGTCCCCACCCAGCGTGTGGTCCCCCAACGCATGGTCTCCCAGCTCATGGACCCCCAGCCCGTGGTTCCCCCAGCGCGTGGTTCCCCCAACCCGTGGTCCTCCTAGCCTGTGGTTCCCCAGTGCATGGTCCCCCCCAGCCCGTGGTTCCCCCAGTGCATGGTCCCCCCCAGCCCATGGTCCCCCAGCCCATGGTTCTCCTAGCCCGTGGGCCCCCAGTGCATGATCCCCCCAGCCCGTGGTCCCCCAGTGCATGGTCCCCCCAACCTGTGGTCCCCCAGTGCGTGGTCCCCCCAGCCTGTGGTCCCCCAGTGCATGGTCCCCCCAACCTGTGGTCCCCCAGTGTGTGGTCCCCCCAGCCTGTGGTCCCCCAGTGCGTGATCCCCCCAGCCTGTGGTCCCCCAGTGCATGGTCCCCCCAGCCTGTGGTCCCCCAGTGCATGGTCCCCCCAACCTGTGGTCCCCCAGTGTGTGGTCCCCCCAGCCTGTGGTCCCCCAGTGCATGATCCCCCCAGCCCGTGGTTCCCCCAGCGCATGGTTCCCCCAACCCGTGGTCCTCCTAGCCTGTGGTTCCCCAGTGCATGGTCCCCCCCAGCCCGTGGTTCCCCCAGCACGTGGTTCCCCCAGCACATGGTTCCCCCAGCCCATGGTTCTCCTAGCCTGTGGGCCCCCAGTGCATGATCCCCCCAGCTTGTGGTCCCCCAGTGCATGGTCCCCCCAGCCTGTGGTCCCCCAGTGCATGGTCCCCCCAACCTGTGGTCCCCCAGTGCGTGGTCCCCCCAGCCTGTGGTCCCCCAGTGCGTGGTGCTCGGTTATGGCAGCAGTGCTCTGACAACTAGGTACAC
This sequence comes from Panthera onca, assembly GCF_046562875.1. Lineage (NCBI taxonomy): Eukaryota > Metazoa > Chordata > Mammalia > Carnivora > Felidae > Panthera > Panthera onca. The sequence continues at coordinate 203,890,422 of NC_138342.1, forward strand.
ATCCCCTACAGCTTTAGGGAGACAAATCTTGAAGCAAAAACACAGTACCTTGGTGATGATATGAAGTGAAAGAACCACAGTGCTGAAGCCATGGATTAAAAACAGGAACTCGGGAGGTTTGGAGACATGGTCAGTCCAGCCCACCCCCGAGAAACACCCACTGAGGGTACTGTGCTCCACCACGGGGGTCAGAGCCTCTTACAGAAACTTCCTAGCCTTTCAGGTGCCTGTGTCTGTGCTTTCACTCTCATAACATCGTGTGCAGGGAACAGTGGCGGAGAACAGGCGGGGTAATTTTCCCTGATTTACTAAGGAGGAAGGCACTGGCTTAGAAGGTGGGGAGAGCAGGTGTCTCAGGGGAACACAGGGCTCCGGTGGCCTGTGCTGGGCCCCGCACTCCAGCCGTCATCCCCACTGGCTCAGGGAAACAGACCCTTGCTTCTAGCGGATCTCCACATTTCTGAGGAAAAGCTTCCAGTGGGAAGGGAAGGACCATGTGGAGGGGAGCCTGGCCTGCACATCCCCAGCCCCTCGCCTGCCAGCCTGTTTCTAGAGGAAAGTGCGGCTGTCCGCACGTCATGGCATCGGGGCTCCGAATCCCCAGTGCACCTGCCGCAGGCCCAGCAGCCACCCGGCCCCCGCGGGACAGGCACACAAGCGTCTAAGCCCCCCAGTGTCCGGCTCAGGCCATTTGAGGGCCTGCAGAGGGCCCCGGCCCCTCACCCAAAAGTCCCTCTGCGCCTGGAGAAAAAGGCGCTTTCCGCCATCTGCCCCGCGGCTCCAGCTCCGAGAGTGGCCGGCGGCATCTCCTTACGGTCCTTTGGCAAGAGGTGCCCTCCCAGACTCGTCCTGAACAGCGCAGGACCCCCCACCAAAGTCAGCAGAGAGGACTATGTGTCTGGGCACCTGCTCTGCCCCCGCTCTCTAGGCGGGGACTTGCTGAGCAAGCCTACTGCTGTGGTGGTTATTACATTTTAAATTATCAGGCATGGACGGCTCACAACCCATGGCTTATTTATTGTACTTTTTTTCATAAAAGAAAGAAAAACTTGTATAACCTTTCAACTTACCAGTGAACTGCCTTATAATTCTTACTTTTATTATTCAGTTAATATAAATCTCTATGGCAACCCCCCTGAACTTCAAAGATCTTCAGAGCCTTAAATTTAAAAAAATAATAAAGCTATTACTCCAAGGTTTTGAAAAGCTTCCTTGTGTAGGATTATTGTCTGAATTGGGACACCACGGCAAACGAATTACACGCAGAGGCAGAAAGTGGAAATGTGTGTATCTCCTTGGCAACGTCGAATTACTTGTGATATACTTTTTTGAATCTTTTTTTTAAATGAAAGAAGCTAATTATAAATTCTTCTATACAAAATGTTTATAGGATGCTTACTAATTGTAAGGTTAGTATCCCTTCAGCTTGAAAACCATGGAGAATATTCTTAGAAGTAAAAAGAAACAATTTAAAATGCAAAACAAGTATCAGTCTTTTGTAGTCTTCTTTATATTCAGATTTGAATCTTGTATTTTTCAGTTAAACTTATGCCCTAACCATTTTACTCATACTATTAAATATTATTCAAAAATAATCTTAGCTGCCAACCTCTGGCACATAATTCATCTTACGTTCCTCTATTTTAAAATTTTAAGGTTGTTTCCAAAGTTTGGCTGATATAAATATCCATCCATGTCTTTGATTATATCCACAGAAAAAATATTCTGGAATAGGTGTATCTCTTACAAAGGTTACAGCTCACTGGATTCCCACTGATCCCATAAGAAAGATCCCATCAGACCTTATCACCAATACTTTGCAGGACTTTTGCTTTTTCCACTCACGTTTGTTTCCTCTAAATACCGGCACGTCCTGTACCTGCCAGTGTGGACCTGTGTGCCTCAGGGGCAATCTCCTGGTGGATCTGAACTCCCAGGTGTCTCCCATTATGTTTCTAACCCGCTTAAACCATTGCCACAACTTCTGGCTTCTTCTCTTATACATTCCAGAAGCCCAAGAGTAGCCTCCTGAGCTTGGGATACACCCAGGTTGGATTGGGAGGCCATGCTGCCAGCTTGTGGGCTACTGGGCACCTGCAAGGTGTGTCTGCCAACGGTGGTGGGCAAGCCTCCCAGCGCCACTCACACGGGGAGGGAGGCTCGGTGTGGCCAGCCCCCCCCCCCCCCCCAGCCCGGACCCTCTTCCCCTCAGGCCCAGCCTGACACTCACTTCTCGGGCCTTGGGCTCTCCTGGGAGCCCAGGGGTGAGCAGACCCCCAGTGTGGGGGCCCAAAGGGACACCAGTGTCACCGTGGCTCCCTCCCAGGTGACAGGGGACTCTCGGCAGGCCACAGAAAGCCCCCCGGAAGATACACTTGCCAAAGCTGGGTAAGAGTGAGCTGGGAGTGCCAGAGGGAACCAGACACATGACATCAAATCCTAAACCCATTTTCATGAACACTCGTGAAATCTAAGTGATGGAAACTGTCCTCTCCAGCACCTGACACAAGGGTTGTAAACTTCACTCCAAGAATACAGCCTTGGTAGTTCTCATTTTCTAATGGAAAATGCCCCCACTTGGGCAGTTCACACAGTAGAAAGAGCACTTGTGGAAAGCTGAGGCCGGTGTTCTCAGTTCAGATGGCTCATGTTCTCGAAAGTTAGGTTATCAAGAACCCTAAATGCCACGAAGCATTTAAACAACATGATATTAGGAAAGCAGTTTTATTAAATCAAATACCACGTTAAAAATTACCTATTGTGCTAATTTAGAAGTTGTTGTTCTCAAGTACCACGTACTACAATACAAACCTCTAAATTATCTATTAAATTTTTATAACAGATTTTATTTGACCCAAAATATCCAAAATATTATCATTTCAACCTGTAATCAATATAAAAATTGTGGGCTGGGTGGCTCTGGATGATGCCTGGAGGTCACGGGATTCCTACAGTGACGGGATAGTGAGGAAGGCCAGTAGCCTCACCAGTTACAGGATTCTTGGGATCTTGGTCAGGCCTATGGTTTGGTGGGTGCTATGGACTGAAATATGTCCCCAAATTCTTTTCTTTTCTTTTTGTAGTGTTTATTTACTAAGAGAGAGAGAAAGAGAGAGAGCCAGCACTAGCGGGGGACGGACAGAGGGAGAGGAGAGAGAATCCTAAGCAGGATCTGCACTGTCAGCACAGAGCCCGATGTGGGTCTCAAACTCATGAACTATGAGATCATGAACTGCGCTGAAACCAAGAGTCGGACGCTTAGCCAACTGAGCCACACGCCCCATGTGTCCCCCAAATCTAAGCCACAATCACAGCGTGAATGTGTTTGGAGATGGGACTTTTAGGGACGCATTACGGTTAAACGAGGTCTTCAAGGTGAGGACCTGGTGTGACAGGACTAGTGTCCCTATAGGAAGAGACACCCGGGGTCACCGGGGTCCATGTGCACAGACGAATGACATGTGCGGCCACGGCAGGAAGGCAGCTGTCAGCCACACAAGGAGAGAGGCTTCCGGAGAAATCATCCCTGTGACGCCTTGACCTTGGACCTACAGCCTCCAGAGTGTGAGAGACGAATGTGTGTTGCCCCAGCAGAACACTGGGCGACCTCCGTTTCAAAAAAGAGTCACAGTCATCCAAATATTCGTTTCTGTTCTGATCATTAGTATCATCAATCTACGTAGAGAAGGCCAGGCGTGTGCATCAGGGCAGGAACCATAGCACCGCGTCGGGCCTCAGATTTCACGGGTGTCACGTGCTAGCCTCAGGGATTTCTCAAGTCCCTCTGCAGAGAGCTGGTGAAATCCCTCTTCTGTTTGCAGAACATGGAGAAAGTAGCTTTTGTGGGTGGTAAGTCCGGTTTTGTTCACAGCTGTGGACCTTCTCTGTGCCGGAGACGGGGCTGGGCGCTCCACACGTTCTCCGCATAACCACGCGGGGCACGTCGATTCCGCACACCAGCATGAGCAGGGAGGACACCCACGCTGTTCGTCTGCACATCTGGTGTCCTGGCAAGGCCCTCAACTGGCCTAGGTACCTGCCAAGGCCGAAATCTCCCACCACAGCTGGAGACAGGCTTATAGGAGACTGAAGCCTGACAGCTCCAGAAACGGAGGCCAGGCCTCTGAGGTCTACGGCCGGGCCAGAGCCGAACAGGTCCCTCCACTTCCACGTGATGCCGTCCTGCTCAGAAACACCCCTGGAGCAGGGCAGTGGGGGTCCTCACACTACTCCAGGGGGCTTTGTGAACAGGTGGGAAAGGTTGGTTTCAGGTCCAGAAAGGAGATGAGACTTGAATCAGCTGGGATTCTTGGGGCGAACAGCTCATTGGCCCGACGTGTGTGGCAAATTCTAACTCAATTTCTCGGAACACCGGCCTGTGTATAAAGGGACCGACCTTTGTCTCTCTCGAACCAGCTGGGCCTGCCCGTTTCATCGTGAACACATCCTTCTGTGGCTTTCTATGAGAAATTAAGACTGTTTCTAACCACGACTGGAAACGAAAAGTGGGAGCCTACACATTCATGGTGAGGTCCAGCTTTTTTAAACTGAAAGCTTGGGGTCTAACAAGCCATTCATGAAAACAGTTCCCAAGCCCCTCCCAGGGTCGTGAAACATCCACAGCATGTCGCTCGCTCACCGTTACTTTTGGGAAGTCGCATTTCTGAAGCATCCTCACACTCTAAGCATCTAAGACCTAAGACCCTAAGCATCTCCCACTGCTTAGGAAATGGGCCACGAGGAAAACACTCCCTTCCGTCATTCAAGGTGAGGAATTTGAAAGCGATTATCTCTACGTGGTTCATAAAAGCCACTTCAAACTCTATCAGCCCACTGAAAGGCCTGTCACTTGAGACAAGATGTTCGTTCGTTCGCGGCTGTTAAGACTGCTCAAGGCACAGTCTCCTCTGCCGAGCTGGCTTCTGTAGCTGCCTTTTCATTCTCGCAATTGGCTTTGGAGCTAAAGGTTTTGCTCAGGTGCTCCCAGAAAACAATGACTTACATCTATTCATTCAAATGCAAAACAAAACAAAACCCCACTCCTTTGCCTAGGAGAAGCTCCCGCATTAAGGTTTGGTTCCAGCTTTGTTGAGCTGTATTTGAAAAAAAATCGTGCATATTTAAAGTGTACAGCATGATTTAATATGCGTACACACTGTGAAGTGATCGCCACGACCAGGTTAACTACGCACCCATCACCCTACACGGTCACCTTCCTGCTGTGGTCTCCTCACAATGTCTACTCCCTTAGCAACGTGCAGCTAAACGAGGCAGCACTGGGGTTTCAACAGTCCCCAAGCTGAGCTTACATCCCCACATCTCATCCCGTAGCCTCTGGCCAACACCTACTGACCCTCTCCCCTCTCCAGCCCCTGGAAACTCCCACCCCTCTCTGATTGTATGAATCCAGCTTTTTAGATTCCACATGTAAGTGAGATCATACAATTTGTCTTTCTCAGACATAGCTCACTTAATGTAACACTCTAGCTCCATCCACGTTGTCCCAAATGGCACGATTTTTGTCTTTCTTATGGCTGAGTCATATGTCACTGTGTGTTTACACCACAGGCCTACAAGACCAAGAGCAGGAAGAAAACTTTTGCAAAAAAGAAATGCAAGAAAGCTATATGTGTAAAGGTGCTAAAATCGCTGGGGAAGGAAATCTTTTGATGCTGGATTAGGAAAAACAATGGATGGTCACATTAAATCAAATCAAATTAAAATGAGGGATTACAGGATAATTTTATGAGGAAGTTCTTTAGTCCTAAAAGTCATAATCAAAGTTTAACCAAACAGAGTTCTTTCCTTTCATTTGATTTAAAATTCTATCTTAGAATACTCTAAACTTTCTTCACTGCAATGTGGTGAATATAATTTCCGACATTTGTGATGCTGGAATAAAATCTGGGTAACAGACCAACCACATACAAACCACATGACTTTGTCATCAGCATGACTGGGTCCAGGCCCTTCTTAATCCCAAATCAGCTTTATTTTTTAATGTTTATTTACTTACTTTGAGAGAGAAAGCACAAGCAGGGGAAGGGGAGAGAGAGAGGGAAAGAGAGAATCCCAAGCAGGCTCCGTACTGTCAGCGCAGAGCCCAACGTGGGGCTCGATCTCACAAACTGTGAGATCATGACCTCAGCCGAAATCAAGAGTCCAACACTTAATTAACCAACTGAGTCCCCTGGATGCCCCTCGAATCAGCTGTACAATTTGGGAGGGGCAGTCACAATCCCAGATATCTATTTTTTATTAAGCTGGACTTAATTTTTCCAGAAAGTAAATATTTATTAGGTGTCAGCCTAAATGCCTTTTATAAGAAAAAATAAAACATTTTTTTGTTTATATATGAACACGTATTTCTCAGGATGATTTCTCCCATCGATAACACACAGAATGTTACAATCCTCCTAGTTCAGCTTCCTTTTACAGAGAGATGACTTTTTAAAAAAATTTTTAAATGGTTTTATTTATTTTTGAGACAGAGAGAGACAGAGCATGAGCAGGGGAGGGGCAGAGAGAGAGGGAGACACAGAATCCAAAGCAGGCTCCAGGCTCTGAGCTGTCAGCACAGAGCCCAACGTGGGGCCCAAACTCACAGAGTGTGCGATCATGACCTGAGCTGAAGTCAGACACTCAACTGACTGAGCCACCCAGGCACCCTGCGAGATGACTTTTTTAGTAATCTTCTAAGTATGCTCTAATACGGAGAGCTACACACGTATAAATTACGTGTATAAACGTGTTGCCAAGAAACCCACCAAATCGGTATTGATTGCTGAAACCTGGAGGTGTTTGGATGCCTATTAGCCTTTTACTCATCTTTGAACCACCAGGAACGTCCAGGAACTTACTGGACTGTCAGGACCTGACAGTAGGACTAATTCCACCTGTCCACCAGAGGCTCCACACCGTGATGCAGGAGGTCCAGGATTGGGCACAGGCTACAAAGTCAGCTGATTATACGAGATCCTGCAGTAAACACTACCAACAAGAAAATAAAGATCCTACGAAATTTAAGAGTCAGTTGTCAAAAGCACCACTTTCTATTTCTCCAACTTATGTCTTTTAGATACCACAGTAGCTTTCTACTCTAAGGCAAATTGCTTGTTGCAATAAACACATAATCAAAAGCTGTCCTTCACTGTGAGAGATCACTGTACTACCCTTCTCACATCATCTGGGAACAGCTCTTCAGTCCTTGTTTTAGTCTATGTTGACAGTTAAATGCAACCAATATTCTTTAATTGTTGGCCAAGCTTAGATACAACTGATACTCTCAAATCCACAACAATCTGGCTTCTGAACAAACATGGAAACATTATACATAAAATATTCGTCAATCAAAACCAGTAGGCTATTAAAAGAGCATCATAACCAAGTAGGGTATGTCCCAGAGGCAGAAAAATGATATGGCATTAAAAACAAAACAGCATAATTGATCAATCAAGGGGGAAAACATGCTTCTTATAATAGATGGTCCCCGAGAAGCATAAAATTCAAAACATATTCTTGATTTAAAAAAAAACAAAAAAACAGAAACCTCTTCACAAGCTGGAAATCGGAAGAAACGTCTGCAACAGAAGGGTGACCTACCAGAACGCCAGCAAGCGCTACGTTTAACGTGAAACGCTGGGAGCAATCCTCATGAAAGCTGCTCACTTTCCTAGGAGCAGACACACGCACGAACACACACACACGTGTGCACGCCCATGCGCACACTCATGCACATGCACACGCTACCCCTTACTCAGTAGAGGCTGCTGAGGGAATCTCTGAGATCCAAGGGAAGCAGTTGAAAGATTCGAATTTTCCCTTCCAAGATTGGATTCTTGCTTTTATTCTTTTACAGGATGAATGTATTTTATATTTCTTACATAATGAAAATACATAAATTGCCTCAAAATTAAGGAAATCAGTGCGCACATCTTCTTCGGGAATCATGAGCCGGTGCAAACATGCGGTGCGAAGGTCTCGGGAGCCCTGTGAAGGTCACGTCCCAGGGCGGCAGAGGCCCGGCAGGAAGTCCAGCCACCCGGAGCCTGTTGGCAGCGCTCTGCAGGGAGCCTCTCCGAGGGATGGGCGCGGCCGGCCAGAGCCACGGGGGTCCATCTCCAGTCTCCTCAGGGTCAGGAGGTGCTGCTCCCGCCTGGCATCTCCCCAGAGTGGCCGCAGGGATGTCACCAGCCTATCCTGGGCCACCGACTCAGAGAAGATTCTGGGCCCCTGGCTGCCATGGTTACAGCCACGCTGATGTGGGTCTTGGCCCTGCAGCACTTTACAGCTCCCAGGGAAAACCCAGCGGGGATGGTCCCTGCTGGCCTTGCAGCCAGGTGTGGCTGCTCTCCAGGGAGTTACTGGCGTCCGCTTTTACATAAAGGACACAAGGAACCACAGAACTGACCCTGTCTCCCTACCCCATCCAGGCTGGATTCATCTCAAACCAGCGCAGCGTTCTGTCTTGTTAGGTCAGTTCTGTCCATCTTACACACTGTTTCCCTTTGAATGTGAACCCTTATCTCTGGGTTGTCCTTTATTACTTTTTGAATAACGGATAATTAAAAAACAAGTACATGTGGTATAGCCATACACATATAGAAACGGTGTAACATTTAAGCTCCCGTCATTTGAAAATCTACTTCTGCAAGTGATTCTTTTTAAAGCAAGGGAGAGAGGGGTACACTCGCCAACTATAAATATCAATCATAGGTAATTCACTGGTTTCGCTCTGTGCCAGGGAGACTGCTCCCTGTAAATCTCACCGGACTCGCGCGAAGTACTCCAGAAGCAGGAAGCACAGAACACAGGTTGGCTATGGTTTCAATTAGCAACGTTGTGCGATGGACATTCTCCCCTTATTTTACAAACGTGGGGTTCTGAGGCTCAGGGAGTTCACGGCCTGTTGACCTCAGGGTCAGCGTGGAAATCTAGACTGCTCTGACACGTGCGTCTGTCCATCACAAGGGATGTTTCTCTCCTATCAATCAGGCAGGACAGCTGTCCTCACGTAAAAACACGTACACACAAACACGGGAAACACAAAACGTGCCGAAACCCAAATCTGCCCGTGCTCCCAGTTACAGACACAACTGTTTGGTTGATCTGGGAAAACAGAGTACGGTGAAATCAATGGCACATGTGTTTACCCACCCAGGCACGCTGACGATGTCTGCGCACGGTACGACAGGACCACTAAGGCAGCGACCCTCGGCAGTGAGAATATTAACGAGATGTTTCCCTGCAGTAATTCACGAAATGTCATTGGAATTATAGGTGCAAATGTTAGTGATGGTTCCTGAGTTCTAAAAAAGCACAAAATCGCCTTTAATCTTTAATCACTTTTACCTTCTAAGAGTAACCAAAAGAAACACTTGACTCAAATTTTCACATCGGCGCACAGAGAAGACGGGTCAGGAGGCGGACTTCTGAGTTCACTCGGATGTGCTGATTCTAGAAACACGCCTCTGATGCTTGCCCAAACCTCGCAGCATCATGGGGGGCATCGGCATTGCTTACCTGCACATAGCCTGGCCAGACTCGCGGTATTTCCAGTATTTCTACCCAAGAGCAACCTACATTATGCTTTCAGGGCCTGTTTTCAATAATGATGAGCAGAAACTAGGAAAGCCTCGGTCCCCCACTCTTTAAAACAGCTAACTCTTAACGCTCTCTTTTTTTAGACAACCTCAAGAGTGTTGAGTATTCAGGACTCTGGAAAAAGTCACTAAATTCTAGTGTTCCAAGGTCTCTGACACACACCCTTAAGTGTGCAAAAGAGCAAGCAGCTAAACATGAAGACTGGGCCGCTCCTTTCTAAAGGGAAAGCTATCAAAACAAAGAAACTGGTTGTTCAAACAAAAGAATGATGATATTCTAAAATATTTTGTATGGTTTATTCATTATTGAAAGAGTCAAGGGGTGCCTGGGTGGCTCAGTGGGCTGAGCGTCCAACTTTGGCTCGGGTCACGATCTCATGGTTTGTGGGTTTCAGCCCCACATCGGGCTCTGTGCTGGCAGCTCAGAGCCAGGAACCTGCTTCAGATTCTGTGTCTCCCTCTCTCTCTGCCTCTCTCCCATGCTCTATCTCAGTCTCTCTCAAAAACAGATACACATTATTAAAAAAAGGTCAAAAAAAAGAATTCATATCTTTTGACTCAGCTTAGACTCTATGGAGCCTCAAATGAGGAACCCACCACCCCACTTCCTACCTGGGTGGCCCTCCAGTCACAGACAGGAATAGTCTGCCCAGCTGTCCCTGTCTCAAGCCTCACTAGGTCTGGTCCACACTGCCAGCCTCCCCATGCCCAGACCCCTGCAGGCCAGCTGCCTTGGCCTGTGTGGCCCCCAGCCTTCCCCCAGCTTCCAGAAGTTCCCGGCCAAGGTCTCCATGTGGGGAGACCATCTGCAGTCCACCGCGTGCAGGCTTTGCTTCCCGTGATAGGCAGGATCTTGCACGCAGCACGCATCCATCAGTGGCGCTTCTCGTCGATGACTAGCTCTCCCTCTGTCCTGGGGGTGCCGTGAGAGCCAGTGGCGGCCAGCTCTGCACACAGCTGTTGTCCAGCAAAGTGCTTACAACACGGAGCTGCTTAAAGAGTTTATGGCCAAACTGGAGATGAACTCCACCACCATGGAGACAGGACTAACAGACACCTGGGAATTCCATCTGCCCAGGGACTGAATGCTTTTCAACAACATGCAATAGAGCCTCTGTACACATTTGTTAGGAGAAGTAAGGGAGAAAGGAGGATGGATGGATGGATGGATGGATGGATGGATGGATGGCAGGGAGGGAGGGAGGGAGGAAGGAAGGAGGAAGGGGGGAGAGAGGGAAGGAAAGGAAGGGAGGGAGGGAGGGAGGGAGGGAGGAGGAAGGAGAGGAAAGGGAGGAAGAAAGGAGGGAGGGAGGGAGGAGGAAGAGAGGGAGTAGGGAGGAGAAAGGAAGGGAGGAAGGGAGAGAGGGAGACAGGAAGGAAGGGAGGGAGGGAAGGAAGGGAGGGAGGGAGATGTCCACAGAGAACCTGGTTTGAAAACATGGGTCCTGATTCTTCAGGACACCTGTGAACATGTACACGACACGTAGGGACTGGGTGGGCTACTTTTGCTTTTTGTTTTATTTTCTTAATCCAGCATCAGGTGTCAGACCAGAGCCCTCATGATACAAGTTACAACTGCATATAACAAAGTCCAGAGGCGAGCGGGAGGTGGGATCAGTAAACAGGACCACGTCACCAGGCATCCCCTTGTGCTGGTGCACATGGAAGCTGCTGTCACACGTCCTGCACGTGTGTGTCACTCAGTGGCTATCCATAAAGAGACGTCATATGTGGAGAACCTCAGAAGACCTCCCTATTTTAAAGATCAGCATCTTTTTGAGAATGAAGAAACCACGTGGAGAAAATTCATGGGCCTCCCACAGCCATGCGTGTCTGAGTGGGCAGTTCTTCCAGCTAAACACGGAAACCATGGCACCACTTGTGCCAAGAATTTGTCAACTTGTATCAAACATCCACACGACAGTCAATTTTCTTTTCTTGTTCATCCTCGGACGTGTAAAATAAAACCACGGACCTGTAGAGCTGGAAGGATCCGTGAACTGAGAGCAGTATCTGGAGAAGGGTGCGGTGGGCGGTGGGATGCCGTCCTAGCTCACCCGTCCCACCCCTGCCTGCCCATCCGTCCGGGCCTTGCAGCCCGCACACAGGGCTGCCTCACTCCCTGCACTGCTCTGCCTGCAGATCTCCAGAGACTTACAGGTGAGGCAAAAAGGGGATGCCTTGCAAGTTTAAAATGTGTAAATGAATCAAAGTACATTCCAAATACAACAGCCACTGTTTTATGATCTTTATCTGATAACACGTAAAAACATAAACGGCTTTGTTTTTATACTAGATTTGAATGAGACCAGACAACAAGAGGGAACGGTTTTTTTCCAGAGCTGAGCTGGCTTCATTTGCATATGATTCGGGACAAGGGGTCCCACTGAACCCCAAGACAATCTAGGGCTTGTGATTACTGTGCCGTATGCAGTGCCTAACACTGGCTGGAAAAGAAGTGTAATTCTATTATAGGAAATCCACTTCAAGTAATGGAAGAGACTCATTTTTCCATAAGAAAACGTTTGATCAAGAGCTGAGTGTTCATCAGGGATGCAGTTGAATTTCAATTCCAAAGCTGTCACCATAATATTCCGGAGCCTTGCAGCCCCAAGTGGACACGTACATTTATAGACCTTGCGGGGGATTTTGCAAACCACAATGGTAGTAATGGACGACGCTCGCGGGGAGTCATAAAGGAGCTCAGTGTGGTCACGGCCCAGGTGGGATGTAGTACCACGGAAACGCTAATGCCCATCTTGGGAAAGTGGACCCCACGTGCCAGCAGGGCAGCCGGTGACGGGAATCCAGGCCAGCAACCGGGACACGCGGACAGGAGACGGTGAGAAATGGCCCTTTAGCAGGCGGGCCGGAGGACGGGGACCCGGCAGCATCACCGGGAACGTGTCTGGGGACCAGGGCTCCCGCCCACTCTTTCTAAGGGGCTGTGCCCACGTCACAAATGACACAACATGGCCGGAGGAATACAACATGCGGGACACGCAGGTGTTTCACGTGACACGGATGGAACCCATGAGACGCACACGATGTTTCACCGATGAAACCCGCACACTTGCTCACAGTAACAGCACAGATCGGCAGTGCAGGCTCTGCTGATGGGGGGACACCGCAAGACGACAGGGTCAGATGATCTAGCTCACAGCTGCACAGGGTGATGACTGAAAGCTGGGGGGATGTACTAGTAATCGCTCAGTGAGCACAGCTCACTTTATAGGCCCACCTCTCAAACACCTATGGGGGGCACCCTGTCTCCGGCCCGCTGGGAAGCCCCTGGGAGACTGATGATGTCCCGGCCACCCGTGAGGCACAGTGGGGGCGGACGGACGGATGGACACCCAAGGGTCTCCCCACGTAGACACCTGGAGCCCCGCATCCTCAGGCCCGGCACCCCCTTTGTCTCGGCACAGGATGACAACCCGGGGCACCTGCGTCCTCACGTGTGTGGGGGTCAGATGAGCTGTGGCATGTGCTTTACAAGTGTCAGTGCTCAGACTCCAAGGGCAGAGAGGCCTGGAGACCCCGTTACCAGTTATTAAGCAGCCAGGGGAAATCAGTGCTGATGCTGTGAAGCGTCACTGCCTCTCTCCAAAAAACAAGACGAGTGAAACCGTACCTTCCCTCGCTCTACCTGGGAACCTATGTCCTCATTATACGGTCTTCATTTCAGAGGAAGAAAGTTCCTTATAAAAGAATAATTTTACACAAAAGAGAGAGAATAGAACCAGTGTTCTGAGGAAAAGGTGATGTTAATGCTTAACACTGTTATTAGCGGGGGGAAAAAAATCACTGTTATTAGTGACTGTTAACACATTTACAAAGTATCCAAAAGAAACTCTTTTAGGCTGTATTCCAAAAGACGTGGAGAGAGACACAGGGACCCAGAGAGAGACAGAGACACGGAGAGACAGAGGGCAGCACAGGAGAGAAAGAGAACAAATACAGAACTACTCCTACTGTTGTTTTTTCTTTAGGGAATGAATAAAAGGTAATTTGCAAAGTACTTGAAAGGCTCACTCAAGTTTACGATGATTGTTCTTGCAGGCTTCAGTGCAAACATATGACACATACTATCTTCAGCTTGGAGTCGTGGGGGATCGTAGGCGGCCGCCTGGCCCACGCTCCGGAAGGCCGTGGAGCATGTGCACCTCGCAGGGGAAGTGCCCGGGCTGTGCCTGTCACCCACCCCACGGGGACAGAAATCAAACAGAAGAGAACCACCGGATGAGATTTACGGTAACGGAAATCAGTGCTCGCTAACTTTTAAGTTAGGCTCTGGAATACAAAACACAGTTCTGATTGAAATTGGTATAAAAGCAGATTAACGGGGATGCCTTTTGGTCCCCGGTTCATAGAACCATCAAAAGCACTCGTTCAAAGATTTCAGGTCAATACCTCTTTCCTGTTGGCCAGTTTGGACAGAAAAGATTCAAATCCACCCGGAACCTCTGGCCCCACCCAGTCTGCGTGACAGAGCGGAGGGCACAGGCGCATCGGGCTCACGCATCTGTCCCTGAGCCACAGAAACTCCCCGGTGTACTGAGTCCTCCAGAGTGGCTGTCACTCTTGCCCCCGGGCTCCCCCCAGTTCAATTCAGAGCCTGACAGATGTTTGCAATCACATGTGAGGGGACGGCTGGTCAGGGAAATAGAGAAATTCTGTTTTCAAGATTGAATTAAACTTAAAAAGAAAGTTTCTCAAAAAGGCGGGGGGGGGGGGGGGTCCCACCATCTTTTACCTAATAAACACTTGTCACAGAGGATTAGTAGCTTTGGTGAGAGGCAGAAGCCAGCCAGGCGTGTTTTTGAGAGACGAGGGGACCACATAAAGCAGGGAAACACGCGAACACACGCACCAAGAGCAAATGTTTCCTATGACAAAACTGTCAGAAAGGGAGAAAAAATATTTTTCTTAACTGTAACTCAAATCAGCAATTCACTGTGGGGCAGGGAGCCTGATCTTTGTGTAGGATCCATCCCTGGCAGGTGGCTGTACAAACAGGTTCCCAACGTGCCACCTTCATTCTCTTTCAAACGACCCAGCAGTGAGGACCGGCCGCTCAGGAAAACAATCCAGAACCTGCTATGTCGCCTGCCACCCCAAGGCTTTTGCTACCCTGACCGAGGTATCTGATCCCTGACCTGGGAGGAGAGACCAGGATGTGCCATCTTTGTTTCAGAATTTCATATTCCTTCTCTTTCTGGAAAAGCACGAACATGCATTGTTTTCTGTACACACCTGCGTGGGAAGAGCAGGCACGTGGGCTTCAGAACGCCCGGGGAGGCCAGTGCCACCATGGCACAGACCCCTGTCCTCACCCCACCCAGCAGAGGAGCCAGGCTGCCTGCCATGGTTTACAGGAGGAGACCGGCACTTCATCACCACTCGACGCTCTCACGCAATGCAATGGAAGGGGCGACGTGGGCTCGTCCGCTGTCCCACTGGGTTCCTCTCTCTGAACTGAAAGTCCAGGATTGAAGGCAACGACCCCTACGGCCGGAGCACCGTGCACGTCCGGCCTGTGACAACAGCAGGGGGGGGGGGGGGGGGGCAGATGGTGCGACTGAAACAGCTCTGTGTCTGGCTCAAAGCGGACCCCGGGGAGCCAGCCGCTGGCCCTGTGCGGGGAGCCTGGCTGGAAACGGAGCATTGGGCCCCCAGGCGGTCAGGCCTGCTTTGCGACCCCATTCCGGGCCACCCACCAACACCCGATGGGCATCAACAGGTTCTGAAGGGAGGCCTATCACGTCCTCCTTGGCCGTGGTGGCCGCCAGGAAGGGAAGACGGCCACCGCGTGGGGTCCGGAGGGCCCACGTCCCGGCCGGCCAGAGAGGCCTGCGGAGTTGCCTGACCCCGGCAGGGGGTGCGGGGGGTGCGTGGGCCGGTCCCCCCCCCCCCCCACCACCCCCCCCTCCCCGGGGGCTGTGTCAGCGCCGAGCCGGCAGCAAAGACCAGCCGGGCTGAGAGTCGGCAGGTCTGTTCCCCTTAGGGCAACTATGCCAGCAGGGCTCCGAGGACACGGGCCCTCACTCCTCGCCCCCGGGAGGGGACAGCGGCGCCCGGGGGAAGGAGCCGGCCGGCAGCATCCAGCTCTCCCCGCACGGAGCCACAGCCGCGGCCGCAGCCGTCGCGGGTCGTGTGGCCTCGCGGGCGCAGCTCCCCCTCACGTCCAGCACGGGCCCGCGTGGACTGCGCTCACCACACACGAGCCTCCGCGAGGACGCGGAGAAGCCGGCGGCACCTGCGGGGGACACAGAGCCCGGTGGCGTCGGGGAAGCAAGCCCCCCACGCGTAAATGCCGCTTTCGACTCGGGAGCTCCCAGGAGACAGCAGATGGCGGCGCGGGGAGACTGAGGCCGTGCCTGTGCCGGGGGACATCGCGCCACGGGCCCGTCCCCGGCCCCTCCCTCGCTTCCCACCCGACGCGCCCACGACGCGCAGGCCAGTGGGACGGTGCCAGGCTTACCGCCCACTCGGGAAGCGAGGAGCGCAGACGCCCAGCAAGGCCTCGACGGCACGGGGCAAAACGGGCACGTGCTCCGCGCACCAGCGTGGCCAGGCATCGTCCCCGCGAGGCGCGGGCGAGCAGTCGCACGGCTGAAACATCCGCAGGTGACTTGGGACCCGACCGTGACTCCCGCACGCCGTCTAGGCACAACCGGAACTCCGTGCAAAGAATCGCAACATTTGTAATGGGACCGATGGCAAGGTGTCAGAACCGCTGACCGGACCGTTGTCCCTCACACTTTGTCTGTTACGTGGGGTCAGCCGGCCAGGCACGTGCATAGTCGCTTACACGGCCTGGCCTTCGCGAATGCTTATTTGACACCCGACCAATTCACCTCAGTAAATGTGAGTCGCTTCCTCACGAAATAAAACTCACTGGAGGTGTCAGTGTCGCTTCAAGGCAGATCTGGCTACCGCGGAAGGCAGCGCCGAGACGAGCTCACCCAAGGACTGGCTCCCGCCATCTCGCCCAGGTGAGGATCAGAGAGGGTCTCGGTCCCCGGGCCGCGCACAGCTCCTCACATCCGACAGCCCCAGGGCGGAGCGTGGCTGCGGTGAAGGAGGCTGGGGATCCGTGGACTCGGGCCCGGGGAGCTGCTCTCCTGTGGCTCCCGTGGGCTTGTGCTCAGGGCTTGCAATCCCGCCCTCCTGAGGAAGGAGTGGGAAGAGGTCCTGCCCTCCTGAGGAAAGACCAGGAGGCGGCCCCGCCCTCCTGAGGAAAGACCAGGAAGAGGTCCCGCCCTCCTGAGGAAGGAACAGGAAACATCCCATCCTCCTGAAGGACCAAGAGGTAGTCCCGCCCTCCTGAGGAAGGAGCTGGAAGAGGTCCCGCCCCCCTGAGGGAGGAGCAGGAAGAGGCCCCGCCCTCCTGGGGAAGGAGTAGGATGAGGTCCCGCCCCCCTGAGGAAGGAGCAGGAAGAGGCCCCGCCCTCCTGGGGAAGGAGCAGGAAACATCCCATCCTCCTGAAGGACCAAGAGGCAGTCATGCCCTCCTGAGGAAGGAGCTGGAAGAGGTCCCGCCCTCCTGAGGAAGGAGCTGGAAGAGGCCCCGCCCTCCTGGGGAAGGAGTAGGATGAGGTCCCGCCCCACTGAGGAAGGAGCAGGAAGAGGCCCCGCCCTCCTGGGGAAAGACCAGGAAGAGGCCCCGCCCTCCTGGGGAAGGAGCAGGAAACATCCCATCCTCCTGAAGGACCAAGAGGTAGTCATGCCCTCCTGAGGAAGGAGCTGGAAGAGGTCCCGCCCCCCTGAGGAAGGAGCTGGAAGAGGTCCCGCCCCCCTGAGGAAGGAGCAGGAAGAGGCCCCGCCCTCCTGGGGAAGGAGCAGGAAACATCCCATCCTCCTGAAGGACCAAGAGGCGGTCCCACCCTCCTGAGGAAGGAGCAGGAAGAGGCCCCGCCCACCTGAGGAAGGAACAGGAAACATCCCATCCTCCTGAAGGACCAAGAGGTAGTCCCGCCCTCCTGAGGGAGGAGCTGGAAGAGGCCCCGCCCTCCTGGGGAAGGAGTAGGATGAGGTCCCGCCCCCCTGAGGAAGGAGCAGGAAGAGGCCCCGCCCTCCTGGGGAAGGAGCAGGAAACATCCCATCCTCCTGAAGGACCAAGAGGTAGTCATGCCCTCCTGAGGAAGGAGCTGGAAGAGGTCCCGCCCCCCTGAGGAAGGAGCAGGAAACATCCCATCCTCCTGAAGGACCAAGAGGCGGTCCCACCCTCCTGAGGAAGGAGCAGGAAGAGGCCCCGCCCTCCTGAGGAAGGAACAGGAAACATCCCATCCTCCTGAAGGACCAAGAGGTAGTCCCGCCCTCCTGAGGAAGGAGCTGGAAGAGGTCCCGCCCCCCTGAGGGAGGAGCAGGAAGAGGCCCCGCCCTCCTGGGGAAGGAGTAGGATGAAGTCCCGCCCCCCTGAGGAAGGAGCAGGAAGAGGCCCCGCCCTCCTGGGGAAAGACCAGGAAGAGGTCCCCCCCCATCCTGAGGAAGGAACAGGAAACATCCCATCCTCCTGAAGGACCAAGAGGTGGTCCCACCCTCCTGAGGAAGGAGCAGGAAGAGGCCCCGCCCTCCTGAGGAAGGAGCTGGAAGAGGTCCCGCCCCCCTGGGGAAGGAGCAGGAAGAGGCCCCGCCCTCCTGGGGAAGGAGTAGGAAGAGGTCCCGCCCTCCTGAGGAAGCACCAGGAAGCACTGGCTCCGTTTGCTTCCATCTGCACAATTTTATGTTTTCCTGACACTGCTTTTGGATTATAATGAAGCCATTTGTCCCAGGCAGGAGTTTTGCCCTGAAATGAATTATGCTTTTTTTGACAGCTGAATGAGCACCGTGAGCCAGCAGAGCCCCCCCTCACTGCACCCAGATGGCCGTGGAGGAGCCTGAACAGAGAAGAATAAAGCAGACCCCCGGGGCCTGCACCCCACCCAGCCCAAGACCCCCCAGGGGACCCTTGCCTGCACCGCTCGCAGTCCACTTACGTGGAGCCGCTCCTCAGAATCCACAGCCCTCACGCGTGTGTCAGGGACGCATCTTAGGGAGCAATGCAAGGTCCACCGAATTGTGGTTGGGGTCCTCTCTCCAAGCCCCCTACTCGGCCAGCTGAGCCTTAACGCCGAGGGCTGAGAGATAGCATGAAAATCAAAGCCACTGAAGATCAAATTAACCCATTATCCTTTGCAACATATATCAAGATTAGGGAATTTGCTTTATAATTTCATTGGGTCTATTCCATCTGGAAAAGGGTATGTACTCATTAACCTTGATTTTAAAATGTTTTTTCCATGTTTGCATTCTTGATGTTTACGTCTGCCTTTCTAAAAAACAACTTCAAAATTGAACTGAACAAACGCTACCCACGACGGTGACCTGGGATGTCATGCGCTGAAATGGGTGCTGAGGGGCTCAGGTAATGACCGTGCGCACCTGCCCTCGTGCAAGTCATCTGCCTGGAGTCGCCGTGTGCGCGACGTGCCCCTGGCTCTGCTCAACGCCCTGCCCTCCCTCTGGCAACCTCACCAGGAGGAACTACAAAGCCCCGGAATCCAAGCCCACCCCACACGGACTCCGTCCAGAACGCCGGTTCCTGATTTTACTCTTACCTACTTGGCTCGTGCGTTTATTGCTAGTTCCTGCCACCTTGTGCGTGTGCCCACCTTTATTCTCTCTGGGTCTGACACTTATAATCCACGTTTTATTACAGGTTTCCAACCTTGAACTTCGGAGCTCTTGGTGGAGAGAAGCCTGTGCATCCTAACATTTCAGTAGAGGCACCCCCACATCGCAGGACGTTGTCACGTATCTGCTCAAGAGCACGTGGATGGCTTCTGCCCTGGGAACATTCCTGCAGCACCGTGCTGGTGCCGGGCTGTGCTCACAGGGCTGCTTCAAGAAAACAGGTCAAAGAGATGATGTCAGGTTTTCTGGAATCTCTTCTTGATGATGGGCATCGAGAAGGTAAAATGGTCGTGCTGAATTTTCAAACACCGTAAAACCTTTTAGATCCTGTGGGAAAGCTCCGGGTTTATTTGAGGACTATACAGCAGGTTTATATTTCAGCTTTCCTTTGGCAAAAGAAATCCTGGCATTTCCCTTTTGCATAATAAGCCAAAAGCTACTGGCTGCTGATGGGGTTTGCTTTGGTTTCTGTGTCTTCCCATCAGCCATATTTAGATTCAACTAATTTTTATTCAGTTCCTAGCATGTCCCAGATATTTATTGGATATTTTCAAATACACTATCTGCCCCATTCTCACTGTGGAAAGGGAACTGAAAAAATAAGGCAGTGTTCAGAGCCTCCTGTCTGGTGCACGGCCCCCAGATTGTAAAATTTAACTCAAACCCAGGCTTTCTGACTCCCAAGTTTGCCTCATCCCCAATCCACCAGACGCCCATTAGAATGACATTGTCGACTCACAGAAGCAAGAGAGTCAGTGGGACATGTTGTGAAGCTGCAAGGGGAGAGAGGAGCAATCACCCTGCAAAACGGCGGCAGGCGCCCCTGCGCACCACACGTCACACGCTCTGCGTGCAGGCCCGTGATGCTTCTGTGCGGGGCTGGGGACTGCGGAAAACTGTGTGTGGTCGGAGACCGCAGAAAACAGTGTGGGGCTGGGGACCGTGGAAAACCGTGTGTGGTTGGGGACGACGGAAGACCGTGAGGGGCCGGGGACTGTGGAAAACAGTGCGGGGTTCGGGCCCATGGAAAACCATGCAGGGTCAGGGACTGTGGAAAACAAGGCCATCTGCTGACAGGCTCAGATGACCTGAAGGTTCCCCCATCTCTCTTCAGTTGAGGCCGAGGCTGGCGTCCATCGGTGGACATGTGTCCCATCTGGCGTCTAATGGACTCCCCTACTCAAAGCTGTGGTCTCGGGCACCACAAAGCCCAAGCAGGACTCAGGCCTCCAGCACTTCCAAGAGCACTGCACAGTCCTGCTGCCTGCCCGTCTGGGGAGGCTGATGATTCCTTCGGTGCTGTCCACACAGTGGTTCCCTGGCACTGAGTCCACAGGTGACACTCCCCAGGGGGCTCTTCTGGAATGTCTGACCCATCGTGCCCCAGTCCGAGAAACGGAAATGTCGAGCATACCCAGGACATCCTGCGTAGATGACGGGGCCACAGATGTGACCAGAAAAGGACCCAGGTCAGATCCCTCTGAACAGAATGGTAACGGCACAGTTTTTGTCATAAAATCTCAAAGCCACCAGGTTGGCCACTGGCTTGAATTCCTATACAAGGAGCACCAGCCCCGATTAAACGTAGCCAGTGGTCTCTCTCCTGGGAGTCTCTGAGCAGCACGTGTATCTCAGAGTGGCTCCAGCATTTCCTTAATTATTTGGATTCTATCACTGCCCCCAGGTAGGATTCCTAAGACCTCCCCTGTACTTGAAGCATTTTACAGAGTTTCGAATCGCTCCTGCAGGCTTAGGTGCCGCTGCAAGCGCTCTGTACACACGCACTGCCTTAACCCTCACTACCACCCGGAAGGGCAGGGCTCTAGTCCATCGGGCCACGGGCCAGGTGGCTCACAAACAAAAGAAATTTGTTTCTCGCAGTTCTTGGGCTGGAGGTCATGGGGTGAGACCCTCTTATAGGCGGCAGACTCTGGCTTTGTCCTCACATGGAGGAGGGCCTGGGGCTCTGCCGAGGTGTCTTCTCTAAGGACACTGATCCCATCACGAGAGCCCCACCCTCATGACCTCATCTGCCCCCAAAATCACCCCCTCCTGACACCATCACACGGGGGCCCCCACCCTCACGACCTCATCTCCCCCCAAAGCCCCACTCCTGACATCATATGGGGATTTAAGATTTTTTATGGATTTTGTGGAGGCATAAACATTCAGTCTTTTACAGGTTACTATTATTATCCCAATTATCAGAAAAATCAGAGTCTCCCAGAGGTTAAGAAACTTGCTCAAGGTCACATGGCAAGGAAATGGTGGCAGGACTTGAACCCAGGTAGCCTGGCCCCAGGATCGATGCCCTTCCCTCTCTCCTATGCTATTCCTCCTCAGAACTGAGGGAAATTCTTTCCAATATTGTTCTGGGGAAGCTAATGGGCACTGAGACAGACACTGTGCCAAATCCTTCCACGTTTTCTTTATGCTTAAATCATGTTGCACAATTCAGTCACCTCTGCGTTCAGAGTGCCTGCCATGGACGGGTGCGGGGACCTGTGAGGCGCAGCAAGACAGAAAAGCTGTGGGCACTCATTCTGAATGAGCTGAGCCTATTCAAGGGGCTCCCCTTCCAGAAGGGGCGGCCCTGCGGTGTTGAGACACATGCACCAGGACCGTGATCCAGAACCTGTCTCGCTGGCGGTGGGACAAGTGTGCTCAGCAGGTCCTTCTCAGCCGGCGGACCCAGCATGGCTGTGCCAGCACGTGAGCCAGTCGCCCGGCCAGCTGCACAATCACCAAGCCTCATGCACCAGGGAGACCAGGGGCGGGGTTGTGCCCATGCCCGTCCCAGGCTCAGACAGCAAGGCGTGAACTTGTGGGTCGTCACACCTCTTGGCAGTCACCAGGAGAGGAAAATTGAAAGCTACAATGAATAAGCCAAGTGCCCAAGAAGGTTCCTGCAGAACCTCAGTGGAATTCAGCTGAGAGTCTTCCTGAACACTGAAAGCAGGTATTTGCCATTGTCTGTACTTGTCACTGTTTTCTCCTAATTCGACAGACACCACGGCTGTCAGCCTCCACGTGTATCAAATGAAGACTTTTCAGACACGTGCTCACTCACAAAATTACTTCACGCTGTCACCGTCAATTACAAAACTCTGTCGTAACAAACTAGTGGAAAAGACTACTCAAAGGGTAGTTATAATACAGAAATGCTTAACTTTTGGGAAAACTCACTTTACTTTCTTCTTCCCGTTTCCCCATCAACTAGCAAAAAGGCAGAAAACCTCACCATGTCCTTGAGTTTGGGGACCACCTAGAGGAAAGTGTCCAGACATAGATGCAATGATTAGACTGAATATTTCAGCAAAGTCACCCCCCGAAAATTCTTCAGTCCCTTCTTCCTGCCTGAAATCCTGACTCTGCATGGTGTCCACAGCTGTCTTACAGACCCATTTCCCATCTTTTATGGTGATAAAATACATATAACATAAAAGCTACGACTGTAGCTTTTTTTTTTTTTTTTTTTGCAGTGGACAGCTCGGTGGCAGCCATTTCATCAGACTGTGGACAGCTGCCACTGTCCATCCACAGAGCTCATCTTGCAGGACCGGCACTCTGTCCCCAGTAAACCCCCAGCCCACCTCCTCCCCAGCCCTGGCGCCCCCTGCCACCCTCTCTCCATCTCTGCAGATGTGCCTCCACCAGGGGTCGCCTGTGGGTGGAACCACACCGTGTCTATCATCCTGTATCTGTCCATTTCCCTTGGTGCAATGTCCTCGAGGTTCAGCCCTGTTGCAGCGGGTGCCAGGATTTCCTTCCTTTTCGGGGCTGAATACCAGTCCAGCAGGCATACACACACATTGTGTTTATCTATCCACCCTGGGGAACACAGGCGGCTTCCACACCTTAGCTCCTGTGCACCACGTGGTTGTGAGCGTGGGTGTAATGGACACCCTTCATACAAGTGCAAAGGATGGCCTGACATTAGGACTGTTTCTTCAAAACACAGCAATAAACGGGCAAGAAAATCAAGCTGGGCTTTATGGCCATCTTCAGAAAACTCTCGAGAAGCCACGATGCACTCGAAGTTCACCCCGTCAAGGGGGTCACCTCCGGAAGAAGAGCAGAGCTGAGCACTGGTTCTGTGGGCGACAGCCCAGGTACTGAGCTTTACAGAAACCACAGCAGGTCGCCCTGCAGGTGGACATATGGCTCTGGCCCCCTCAGGAACGTGGGGTCTGGGTCGGAAAGCTTCTCTCCAAACCTGGTGAGGGGACAAAGCCATACCAGAGGAGTGGAGGGGAAGCAGGGTTCTTGGCACAATTAAAGCAAAAAACTGCAAATAATACACATGACCAACGAAAACAGCCACCCCAGGAAAGAGTCAAGGGAGACAAGCCTGCATCAGAGACCACGTCCTGCAGAAAGCTCACTCAACAGCAGACTCACCAGTCGGCAGCCTTGGCAATCCCACCTCACATCGCCTCTTCAAACCAGGGGACCGTGAGAGTTTCCACACCACGGACGCACTGACGGTCGCTGCACAGGGCTGTGGCTTTGCCAAACCCCAGCTCAGACGTGATCCACACAGGATGACAAGCCTATGCCTCCGGGCTCCTGGCGGCCTTGCTGAGTTCCGCGCAAGGGGGCACTTGTGCCAGGCTGCCCCATCTGATGAGGTCTCAGCAATAGCAAGGACGCCTGTCACAGCACCTGGATGCCCACAGGGCACATGTCCCCAAGCTCTGACCCTCCTCTTGGCCTTTAGTGAAAGGGGCCATCGGCCCAGGGTCAGCTCTGTGCCAGGCACAGTGACGGGAACCCTCACCAATGACCCTCCTGTCAGAGATTGTCTCCATTTCACAGATGACAAAACGGAGCCAAAGCCACAGAATGGTCAAACTGCTCCTGGTCACCATGCTTTAACAATACCGCAAACTTTTATTTTTGAGGCACGTGTGATAATTCCCCAAGCTGAACACTTTATTGGGAAGGAAAATCCATTTGGGGGCACATTTAGCTCTGTGTTCTGGATGCAGTGAACAGATCTGGTTTGATCGACGGTCTGCCCTCATTCTGCCCAGAGGCTAAGACCCGTCCCAGAAGAAAAGATGTCTGAGATGTTGAAGAACATGTGCTTCAGGAGCCTCCCTATCGTATTCACCGTGGAGTCCACATGGCTGTGTTCTCATTTTAAAGCTTCCCCCTGAACGCGGCCCTGACAAATGACAGTGGACAGATGCTGCAATGATGCCCTCCAGGACAGGTATGTTCTAACCCCGCGTGTCCCCACCCGCCACATCCAGCTCCTGCCTCTGCAGTTCCCTCCAGTGTCCCTGAAGTTTGCTAGACAAACCACAAAACATGAGTGTGGCAGTGCACAAGATGACCTTCTGCACACAAACTACTTGGAGACTCAAGAGCGAGAGGGAGGGCACCATGGACGTGTCTGTCCCACGGCCTCTGTGGTCGCCCTGGAGGATGCCTGCAGGGCACTGGCATCTGTAACTGCCAATTCATTGATGAATTAGAAATGCTGTGAGCATTTTTATATTAGCTACTTTGACCTCAGAGAATGATCTGACTTTCTAGGTTATTTACAATTAAATCTTATTCTCTGTCTAGAGAATAATAAAAAAAAAAAAAAAACCCTCTCAATCTCATTAAGAGTTAAGAGAGTTATCTATCTTCTGGAACCGGGTAGGACGGAGTGGCCCTCATGCGGCCACCACGGGTGCAGTGACAGCCCCCTCCCTGCTCAGGAGCTGGGGAACCGCCTGGAGTCACAGATGATGGCACAGAGCCGGGGACCACAGACGTGCCCAGGTCCTCCAGGCGTCTTCGATGCAGATCATTACTGGATGGCTCCCAGGCTGGGGAATTCAGGGTGGTCCTGAGGCACAGTCCACGGGCAGGGCGAGGACACTCAGGCCCGGGTGTCTGGGTTCCAGTGCAGACGTGGTGGGAGCCTCTAGAGGAACCCCCGGTGCCTGGACAGCGGTGGGGAGGACGGGAGCCCCCCGCCTAGGAGCCCTGCAGAAGCATCGCTATATGGAGTGTGTGCTCATGTGAAACATTCACACAATTGCACTCGGCCTTGTGTGTACAGAAGGTCAGCGTGAAGCGTCCCTACAGGCACTTGGTGAATAAACGATTCTGTTCGTTCCACTATGTGTGTGCCTGCCAGCAGCCCCCCATGCAGGCAGTGTCCCCTCTCTGCTGTTCTCCCTTGGCCACAAAGTGCCCAGAACCAGCTTCCCTGGGCTTTAAGGCACAGGAAAATGACAGCGGTGCCTTCCTCGGGCTCAGGACTTCTCAGCTCCACGTCATAACGGGCAATATCATTCCCATGGGGAAAGGCTCCCTTGTGCAGTGTGGCTGACGTGGGTGAGCACAGGGCCGTCCGTCCATCTCAGGGTGAAATGCGGGCACGGCCAAGCGTGGGGGCCCTCCAGCACGCCCGCAGCCCCGCCGCTGTAGCCTCGGCCGCACCCGTGACCTCCTCTCCCGCCCTCCCAGGTGAGCCAGCAGCGGGGACTCTCGCTCCGCCAAGGAGGGAGCCCTCACTGGTCTTCAGAGACCCTGCAGACGGAGGAGGCACTAGATGTCTCTCTCCCTCTCTCTCCAGAAAGGGATGCAACCTAATTAAGGGTAATTAATCCAGCAGCAGACACGGCTGGTCCCTGAGGCCACGTCCCCGGCAAGCCTGGCCTGCACGGTAACAAGACGTGGAAGGAGATGGCACTACGGGCTTCGGGATCGGTGTCTCCTGAACGCCATGCCCTCAGCGCGGCCCATCAGCCCTGGGCCTTTGTGAGGCGCAGAGCTCTGTCCAGTGGCCACGTGTGATTGCCCTCCTAGAGGGGTCTGGACTGTTTCCCGACCGGGCATGCAGAGGCTCGGGAGGCCAGAGCACGAGGTCCAGATACTGACGTGCTCAGGGTCGACTGAGTGATGGTTCAGGTCCCTCTGACGGTGCTCCTGCTTCCACACGCACCACGAGCCTCCGTGGCTACAGGGACCGTGTGACTCAGCCCACCTGGTTCCGGACGGGACCCACCACCAGCCACTCTGTTCTACTTTCAGGCCCAAAACCTCCCCTTTCATCCAACAAATAGGCCTGATGGTGTAACAGCGGCTGCAAGTCTTCGTGACCTCTGGGCAGGGAGGCGCCGGGGGCCAGGGGACTGCCCGCCTTACCTGGCTCTGAGGGCTTCCTCTCAACAGCTTTAGAAAGGAGGCTCCAGGATTTGAAGGTTTCAGATTCCGCAGACAAGTTGTAACACGGATGGCGTCACTCAGAGCACGTGATACTGTATTTCCTGATAATTTTATCGGGACCTCACAGAAGGAACACGTCCCTGTGCCTGCCCTTCGGGAGAACTTAGGTCTCCAAGACTTCAACACCAACAAAACTTTCGAACAATAATACGGTATTAAGAGAAATGATTCACCATCTCTGAAATTATACTTATGGCTCATGTCGTCATTCGAGAGACTCCTTTCCCCTTCCCTGATTTTATAGCTGACACACCAATCACACTGACGTAAGACAGATACGTATCTGTTTCTATATGTATATATGTACCAAATACGTGATTTTATAATAGACATGACTTAATAACATATAATTTTAGAACGCGATTTTATATAGGGATATACATTGTTTTTTTACCTTTTTTCTCAATTTTTTTGACAATTCAATTATTTCTCTGTCATGTGATACATGCTGGCTATTTTTGTTTGTTTAGTTTTGCTCCTGAACATTTTGTGCGTGTGTGGTAAAATATACACAAAATTTACCACGTGAAGCCATGCTTAAGGGCACAGTTAAGCGGCATTCTGGACATTCACACAGTCGCGAGACCATCGCCACCATCCATCCACCTCCACAACTTTTCCATCTTCCCAAACTGAAGCTCTGTCCCCCCAGACACGGACCCCACCCCCCTGCCAGCCCTAGTGCCACCATCCCCGTCCTGGTCTCTGGGGACGTGCCTGCTCCAGGGACCGTCCATGAGTGGAACCAGATAGACTTGTCCTTCCCTGGCCTGTCTGTCCCTGTCCGGTTTATCTCACCGATCACAACATCCTCACGGCCCATCCATGTGACAGCAGGTGTCAGAATCCCCTTCCTTTGCAAGGTGGAGTAATGTTCCATTTGTCAAGACTGGCTTTTAATGCCCATCCCATAGACACGGGCATGCCATTTTCTTACCCAATAAAGAGAAACCACCTTTGAAAAGCACTAACATTAAATGTTTAATAAAAACCCTTCACAGGACCTTTAAGAGGAAGCAAAGTGTCAGTGTTGGCCCTCAGGATTTCCCGACAAGGGAAGAATTGCGCGTTCGCTCATTCAGCACTCACAGGTGGGCAACCTGCCCCAGACAATACAACTCCGTCGGTCCCTGGCCTGGGACCTTCCGTGCCCCCTGCCGGTGTGCCCAGCAGTCCCGCAGCCAGCCCCTCGCACACGTCAGCTCACTGGGCGGGGGCATCGTGCCGTGGCAAACCAGGGCAGACCCCGGCCCTGGGGTCCGAGTGACTGCCACGTCTGTGCTCCCGCCCTCAGGAGGCGGATGCGCTGGCTGACACCCGGGAATCCTAGAGATGCCCATGGGCAGAGCCAGCACAGAAAACCGCCCCCACAGCAGCGGCCACCGCAGACGGTGCAGGGAAGAGAAAACGTTTTTTGTTGCTCAGTTTTAAAACAAAGTTCACACGGATAGCTGTGAAGCAATGGGAACATTTTGGTTAATATGGGCTGCTTTAAGAAATTGATTTTTATATGCTATTGCCTGTAAGAAATTTGAATCATTTTTCAAATTTAGTCTGTCTCTGCAGAGCATGTAATTCCTCAAACGCACATCTTTGTGGCCTCTCTCCTGCTTAGTCACGTACGAGCAGAGGACAAGGTCACGGGAGCCAAACTACTGCGCTTACCTCCACAGGTTACTACACCTGTCAACCGTGATGTCTAAGTACTACCCTCCAGAACACGCCCTCTGACTTCCTGCTGCACCTTTGTTTTCTTGTGTCAGTCTTGTGACAGGGCAGAAGCGATATATTTTTATTGAAATAAGGGCCTTGAATGCAGGTCGATGCATATTAGAAAGACATTATCTAAGTTTAAGTGAATTATCTTCAGAATGCCAAAGATCGGGTAATGACACAAGACCTGCACTATTGCTCAATACCCTATGCACTAATCATCACTGTCTAAATGTCAGGCTACCTTTGCTCAGTGAACCGACTGATGTAAAACAAGCTCTCTGCTCAGTTCCTATGGGAAGCCCAGTGGCAGGCTGGCAGATAATGCTCTGCAACCCTGGAGCCTGCCTCCACGTCTCACATGGAAGCATTTCATCAACCTATTCCTTCGTGTCCTTCTGGAGTTCTCTGGGGAAGGGACGGGGTCCCTCCCATCAGGAGGAAGTGCCACTGTGAGCACATAGCAGCCGAGACCCTAAGCTGTTTACCAACGTCCTCTCCGGTGTAACCCTCGGCATACAGCAGGAGCTCAAAAGTAGACACGGCTTCAGAAGTCACCAAACACCCCGCTCTGCACAACGCACCAATCACTCCCTGTTTGCTTTTTATCGTTGTGAAGCTTTTCACGCTGCTAACAGAAAATATTAATTCCCAGAAGTACTCGGGGAGAATTTCGTAGCAGCTACTACAAGGTCTAAAAGAAAGAACAAATCGAATGAAAATTTCAAGGCACATAAGAGCTTGAGAAAGCTAGGTACCAGGAATGTCAGCAGTGCTAAGAACTTATTTTTTTTTAATTTTTGGCTTCAAAGAATCTCTTTAAAATGTCACACTTATAGTATTTTCTACAATGCACATTAGCCCCAGAGGAAATGGTCATGAAGTGTCCCCCTCTCTCAAATGGACGCTGTTAAAATGCACGCCCTCCCACCTACACACTAATCCACTAAAATCACATTGATGATTTCTATAATGTCCGGAGCAAGAGGAGAACAAAAAGGTTCTCCTTTTTGTGTATAGACTGGAGGCAGGTCACGGCAGGTGCAGAGGCCGTCTCAGTGTGCTGAGACACTTCTCGCAAGGGCCCGCACGACCCTGGCGCCCTTCCACACTTTCTGTGCCTTGGCCAATATTCTCAAATCTGTCTACGAGGGTGTGAAAGCGCATCCCTGCATGAGATGCCCTTTCACGAAGGAAGGGTAAGCCAGAGGGACACCCCTGATACTCCTGCATGTTCTAGAAGTCCAGTCTAGAGCCGGAGCCGAATGAAGATTGCGCTGGCGTCTTGTCTTATTTACCGTTTCACATCTGAAATGACTTACTTCCAATTTAGTTTTCTGAATCTCAGAATGTTTTTGTAAACAAATTGGTGTGGGTAAGTTTCCCTGAGGCAAGCGCAGAACAGCTCTGGCACTGGGCTGGTCTCCAGGGCCTGTGCGCTCCCGGGGAGGGAGGGGCACCTAGAATGTTCCAGATGGTGTAGGTTTAAAAGAGAGCCAGATCTCTGTTCCAACATGAGTGTAAGTCATTGAGGGGTCTTCAGGCAAAAACCAGTGAGAGCAGCAGAACAGGAGGCAGGAACGTGGGAGGCCAAATGACTGCGTTACTACCAAGAGCTCAGCCTTCAGCCAACCGGAGAAAGAGCGTAGCAGCAAATACCGGCTCAGGTCTGTGCGTTTCATGCAGGCTCCATTCTGTGCATGACGCGGGCTTGGCTGCACCAGGAGGAAGCTCTCCAAGACACAGCGAGTGGGCGTTTCTGCTTCACCTCTTGTGCTGCGTAACACGGTGACTCCCCGAGCTCCTGACGACACACGTGACCCGGAACACACGGGACACATGGGCTCTGTAGAGTCATAACCCAAGTGTCCGGGGAGGAAGTCTGAGTTGACAATCTTTTAATCTTGTAATAAGTGTCCCAGGTGTTTCTTATGATACGAGTTTGGGAAATAATCAGTCTACTCATTTGGAAGCAGCCAAGGAAAGTCGGCCAGGATGCAGAGTGGACAAAGCGCCCACCAGCACCCCAAACCCAGCGCCCCCCATGCCCTCTGTGTATTAGGGAAAAGAGTCAGGGTGATATCATCTCCAAACAAACCTGTTCTTAAAGAAAAATGTGTCAGGGCGTCTGGGTGGCTCAGTCGGTTAAACGTCCAGCTCTCGACTTTGGCTCAGGTCATGATCTCACAGTTTGTGAGTCCGAGCCCCACGTCGGGCTCTGTGCTGACAGCTTGGAGCCTGCAGCCTGCTCCGGATTCTGTGTGTGTCTCTGTGTGTCCCCTACTCCCAATGTCTCTCTCTCTCTCTCTCTCTCTCTCTCAAAAATAAAAAAATAAACATTTATTTTTGTTTCACCAAGCATTTTCTTCATTTAACATCCAGATCTTGATTACTGAAAAATAAACTTCTCTTTTTCAAAACATGCAGAGTTCTCTGAAGTGGTTACACATTGTTGGTGTCAGATTCACGTGGAGCACACTCCCCGGGAAAGGCAAGCAAATGTTTGTTCTACGGACACTGCTTAGACGTCTCATGCTTAACATCCATACGGAAGAATGAATCAACTCTTATTAACGTATGTAATTGCTTTCTTACCCTTTTACTCTGCATTCCACAATCAGAAGTTTGTTTTTAATACTGAGAGAGGAAAGAACATTGAAGAACGTAGGCCCGTGCGTTTCCTTCCTCAGCGTGGGACGATTTTGCCAGGACACCTGATAAAGGTGAGGATGGCAATACTAATCCCAGCTTGCTGTGTGCGGTCACATGGGGTGTCCTCAGCCATCTGACCTCCAGAGCTATCTTCAAAGGTGGGCGCCCACACCCAGTCCTAAAGTCTAAGTACGTGAGACTCCCAGGAAGAAGCGGCCAGGAAACAAGTTCCAAATTGTTTTCTATTCAGGAACCCCTGTGACATCAGCCCCAGAGCCCTGACAGAGGACCCAGCGGATCCCCGACCACGGGAGGCAAGTGTGAGCAGTGAGTGGGGGCGGGGGGAGTCTGCCATTAGACACAGGTCAGGTGTCAGTGAGTCCAGACAGAGGGGCAGGGCAGAAGGACATGTGTGTCCTCCCCTCCATACAGGGACTCCGATAAGACTGTTCCGTTCTTCCTAAAATTGGTCCAAAGCCACCATGGCTTCTGTTCCCATACTTTTGTGCCCGTTGTCTATAAAACACCAAGAAAAGGAGGACCAGGAGCCCATCTCTCTCCTGAATCAATGCCAAGGTTACTGCTCTGGACGGGATGCCTCTGCCCCCAAATCCGTGTATTGGACCCTAATCCCCAGTGTGATGGTGTCAGGAGGGGGGCCCCAGGGAGAAGATGAGGTCATAAGGGTGGAGCCCCTACCAATGGGGTCAGTGTCCTTATCAAACAGCCTCCCCTAGGAGGGTCTCGCCAGAACCCACCCACGCAGGCACCTGAATTTCCACCTCCAGCCCCCAGAGCTGTGAGAAGAAAATGTCCGTGGGGATAAGCCTCTGGCCCATGGGGTCCTGCCAGTCTCCCCAGGGGACTACAAGAGCAGTCTGCAGATACGTCCTCACAAGGTGGCCGCAGATGGGGGCTGACCGGCCCACGAAGTCCCTACTACGTCCCAGGGGACCCGCAGGTCTTTCTTCCTGCCCCTTGTGGGTCAGCTCCTCCCACCTAAGACAGAACACTCACAGGAGCACAACAAGCAGAAAGAAACACTGGAGGGGCCAGGAGATGTGGTGAGACGGGGCTGTGGGGGCTATCTGTCACGTTCTCTGTCCTAAGATGAGCACCTGCCTGTGGAGGGGGGCACGGCGGCCCCACTCAGGGGGTGTGCATGCAGATGGGGCGCTGGCCACCCGTGCGCTCACCCAGCGCTCCAGAAACGCACGTGGTGGCGATTTCTGATGCTCTGGACAGAGCCCACAAGGACCCTCTGCTGTCATGGGCCAGAGCACCGGGCCACAGCGCACGGCCATCGCCATGGAAACCAGACTTGTCGGAGGAAGGGATGTCGTCAAAGGACTAAAAAATTTAAGCCTCAGCAGAAAACAGAGAAAAGCGCTTGAAAGATTTTTTTTTTTTACCCAGAAAAACAAAACTAATTATTCATTCTCTGTCCTGGAAGCATCTGGTTTCACCGTAACCGATTTGTCGGGGACCCACCTTACAGCTTCCAAATGCTGCTAGAGGGCTGCAAAGAAATCCACATAATTCCAGTAAGGACACCCGACGTGATTCAGCCTTCAGCTGTACAAGGTCTCGCCCTTGCTGCCACCCCGGAGTCTCTCTGGAGCACAGATCTGCCAGTCGGGACCACCTCCCCGTGGGGACCATGTCGATGGGGCCTCAGACACCACTCAGCCTCAAGCCTCATTTCATGCATGAATGCTCCAAACCACAGAGCAAGTACTGCCCACGATGGTTATGTCCACGTGTCTGCGTGGCTGGGCGCCGGTACCCAGACGCTCCCTCGAGCACCCGTCTGCGTGGCTGGGCAGGCACCGTTTAGAGGGAATGATCGCTTAAGCTGGTGGACTTGGCTAAGGCAGAAGCCCCTCCCTGATGCGGGGGGCGGGGGGCGGGGGGCGGGGGGGGCGCATCCAGTCTGCGTGGGACAGAGCTGGCACAGGGACCCGGCCACAGACCCCTCCTTCTGCAGGGACCCCCTTACCAGAGCCACACCCTTGGGCTCCTGGGACTTCTAGGTCTTCCCCTCAACAAGACCACAGCTGAACAGAGAGCAGTGAAGCCTGGTCGTCTGCCAGGCAGGCTGACTGCAGGCACTGACAGGCCTCAGGGTGCCAGGCCAGCCCACAGCCCATGCAGGGACCCTAAACACCACATCCGCCAGACTGGTACAGGATGTGTGAGACCCAGGAGAGAGGAAAGTGCGTGGGCTCCTTGTGGGAACATTGCTGGGACGTGTGATAGCAGAGCCCCAAGCCAGGCACAGGTGGCGAGCGAGGCAGGATCAGCACCACAGGACAGGTGCCCACAGGCAGAGGGGGCCCCTCCACGTGGCTCGTGTGATGAGGCTGGCCACGCGTGTCTCTAAGGAAAGAGGACACGGAGGCTCGACCACTGGTGCGGGATGCACTCGCTGCTCTCCGAAGCTACATGTTCTGTCATCACAGCCGAACAACCAGCAAACAGACCACGGCGGGGAAACCACAGTGAGGAAGCCACGGTGGGGAAGCAGGCATAGAACAAAACGTCCAGGAGCATCCAGCGTGAGGCCCACGGTCTCGGGTGGTTGAGGAGGGAAAGAGAAGGGGCAGGTGGGGAAATAACGGGAGGCTGGGAGCATGGCATCGGAGGGGACGGGGCTCTGGCACAAGACGCAGAACCAACACAGCAGCTCTTCCACAAGAGACTCCCACGGAGCCGCGAGTTCACATCCAGGGAGGATGGTGGAGTCAACAATCCACAATTCCCCTGTGGTCTCGATGTTCTGATGCACATGTCACGGAACACAGAGGGGGATGAGGTGGGAAAGAAAATAAAACCCTATAACACAGTTCGGCGAATTTTCAAAACTTTTGTTAAAAAGCAAGCACGGAGGGGCACCTGGGTGGCTCAGTCAGTTGAGCGCGTCTGACTTAGGCTCAGGTCATGATCCCACGGTTCGAGAGTTCGAGCCCCATGTCAGGCTCTATGCTGACAGCTCAGAGCCTGGAGCCTGCTTAGGATTCTGTGTCCGCCCCCCCCCCCCCCCGCTCTGCCCCACCCCTGCTTGCACTCTGTCTCTCTTCCAAAAATGAATAAGCATAATTTTTTTTTTTTTTTGAAGCAAGCATGAGCACATTCATGCACATATGTGAAGACATCCAAGCATTAGCAGTCTGGGCAGCAAACACGGATGACCTTTCCCGTTTTTTTCCTTCCCACTTCCTTTATCTGTTACGGTTTATAACAATTGGCTGTGTCTCTAACCAGGAACAGACAGGAAGCTACAGCACCAATAAGTCCGTCCCACGCCTCCACCCGTCCCACACCTCGCTGATCCCAAATTCAGCACTGCATTTGAGAATCTCTGTAGATTCTTATTACAGACGGTTGTGTGCACAGGTTGAACCCTTACAATTACCCCTTCTGAACCTATTCTCTGGGCTTCCAGTGATTCCTGTGGCCCCAGTATTTTCAGAGGTGATGTTTATGACACCGGAACAAACATGCTGGCTCGCAAAGACAGCCCACGTGAGCTCCAGCCTCCCTGTTCGCCATCCGTCAGGACGGTCCGGCTCCCAACGCTGCCCAGGAGCCCCAGCCCTGTAAGTCACAGGCCAAGGGGGAGACCCCGAGGGAACCCTGGCCAATATCCAGTCCTTGAGGCTACAATCAAGTGACGTCTTGGCAAAGGGAGCTTGAAATTCCAGAACAGGAAAACATCCTTCAGAGGCAGATAGTTGAGATTAGTGCCCTGGTCACCAGAATGTCTAATTTTGAACCGATTTCAATAGGAGTATGAATGGACCTTCACACAAAATCTCCATTAACAAGAGCCCTCAATAAAGACAGAATTATTTCCCCCACCTTCAGATTTAGTACAAAACTAGAAACACAAATCAAGAGAACGAAAACAAAAAGCCAGCTCCACAGTGCCCTGGAGTCAACACACATTGTGCTGAAGAAGCTCCCCTGCTTCTGCCTCTACAGCTGCCTCCCGGCGCCTGCAGGAGCTCCGGCAAAGCCCCCGCGCAGGCCTGCAGCCTTCACACCCTCTCGCCCAGGCCTGAACTCCCAACCTGCTGCTGGGCCTCCGCCTGGGGGCCGCCATACACTGGCCGTGCAGCTGGGACAGAGGCCAAGGGTGCACACCCTGGCGGAGGGACAGGCCTGAGGGCAAAGAGGCCGCCGGCGAGTGCCCTGGGCCCAGACTGGCCCTCGCCCTCTCCCTCTTCCCTCCCTTTACCACCAGAATCACCCCAGGCAAGCGTCCAACGCCTCTGGGACCCAGCACAGTGTCAGTGGGGCTTCTGCTCCTGAAGGGAGAGCCTGCCTCACGTCGTCGTGAGCTCCAGGGCCAGGTGGAGAGTCGGGGCTCCACACAAGGCAGTAAATCAGGGCACAGGACTCAGTGAGCAGCCTGGCATGTGGGGACGTTCTCCACGCTGTGCCAGAGAGAAATACTCCATTATACGTACCGACTCTTTCGGCTGGCCGTGATACGTGACAGGTCCTAAACACAGCACGGCTCCTTTCTTCTGGGCCCTCTCTCTGCTTCCTCATTCTGTTAATTCGGTGTTAATAGGAACAGCATTCGTGGGCCTGGAATCCACACAAACGCCAAACCTGGGTGAGCAGGAGGTGCCAGGGAAGGTGGGTGAGGCCCCAACAGCAGAGGAAAACTGCCGAAGCTAGCTGGGCCATGGTTACCGTGGAGGGCAAATCCCTCCGGGCATTAGCGGGTATCACAGGAGACAGAGAGACATTTGTTTCAATAATGAAATGCTCCCCTGCCTGGCAAACCTGGCAGGGCCTCAGACCCTCGCCCAGAGGAGGCCGGTGACTGGTCTCAGGGTCCTTGGGTTTTATTTTCTTACTGCCCGGGGTGGCCACGGCCACTGCACGGGAACATCCGTGGAAGAGGGCTGGGCGGAGGGAGCGGGTGACATGGCTTGTAGCCCCAGAGGAGGCTGGACTAAATCCTCAGAATCTTCAAGGATGCACTCACGCCCGGGACCTCACCACTCCATCAGGTGTAGAAAACACCCAGCTGCTGTCACACTGTCCAACAGTATCACTGATCAACTGCTGTGAAACTGGAAATAAGCCAACGTCGCACAGAGGAGAAGGAAATGAGATTTCACATCTGGGTTAGAAGCTGGCCCCATGTGCCATCCCAAACCTCCCCACCAGACAGAAAGATGGGTGGATGCAGAACATCCAGGGCCAGCCTGGAGCAAGACCACAGCCGCCTACCTGTCATCTCTGTGCCTCCCGCTGGTGACATGGAACCAGAGAAGCCTCGCAGCAGGTCCTGGGGGATAACATCCTCAGTTCTAGAGCAGCATGGGGAGGACTGGGCTGGGAGGGGCCGGGAGGCCATCAGCGGACAAGAGGCTCTGTCCAGCCCAGGTCAAGGTCACAGGCAGCACAGAGAGAGGTGACCGAGGAGCACAGACAAGAGACCAACCACAGGGACAGGGCTGGGGAGAAGCAGGGTTTTGAGCTTCAGTGTCTGAACATGGTGGGGCCTCAAAGAGAAGACTAGACCAGGGGTTAGAAGACAGGATGTGACAGATTGTACTGCACTGACAGGTCCCCAAAGTGACATCGTCCAGATTCCAGAGCAAAGCTCTGGCCATCTGGAGACACGTCAAGGCTGCCACTGACCTTTGGGGTCCAGCTTGTTGAGGTGACAGCAGGAGAAATGAGATGAGAAGGAAGAGCCAAAGCAGAGAAGACAGAAGGGGAAGAGCAGCCAGAGAGAACACGGAGAGGAACCTACACTTTGAATGCAGAGAGAAAGAGAGGCTGTGCAAATAGCTGACCAAGCCATCGTCAATCCCACCAGCTGCTACGGGAATCAACGAGAGTCGAGCTGTGCCCACCTCTGAGCGGGCATCTGTGGTCCAAGAGGGAAGCTCGCTGAGGAGGAAAAGTGTGCAGAGTCTACACAGTACAGTGGGGGAGGAAAGGAAGATAGCCGATCAGGGGAAAGAATCAGGATCTCATGTTCGTGAGAGCAGAGGGCTCTGTCGCGGTGGAGAGGGTAGAGAGTTAAGAGCTAAAAATGCAAACATGGCATAACTTAAGGTCACAATCCCAGGTGGCGCAGGGGAGAATGACCATCCAGAAGAAAACTTTGGGCACTGGCTGGGAAGAGCATGAGCATTATCTCCACTACTTTCGTGCTCATGACATGATCAGGAAGACCTACATAGAACATGCCGGCAACCGTAGATGGTTAAAGATAAATCTAAGTTCTTACTTACACCAGGAAGACTTCCGTGAAGTAGAAATGCTGCTTTTACAACTAAATATGATGCTTTCACCATTTACTAAAATCAGACCCCATAAGATTGAGAAGAGACCTCAGAGTGTTAGGATTTTGCATTTTGCCGGGAGCACACTCCTTTATTAGCCACCGAGATACATGAGTCACTTTCTGTATTAGGAAAAAACTCATTGTGGCACAAAAGAAGACCTTCCTTTTCTCTTGAAGGTACATTCATAGTTCTGATTTCTAACGTTAAGAACTCGGTGTAATTGGTAAGTCATGTGCTGATGCTTGCACATGAAATTAATGCTCTTAAATTTTCTCTTTAATGATCTACTTTAGAAATGCGTGCCCTAACAAAAGACTAATAAACACCACACAAATTGTCCCAGCTCAGTCAACCAATGAAATCTGATTCTCAGTGAATCGTGATGTCAGCCTAATTATGAGGGAAGTAGCCATTTCTAAATTCATATATAAGACATTTATAAGACATTAATAGATGTATACTTTTCGGAGCAAATGAGCTAAATTCAAAATATTCAGAGTATGAATTTGGGTAATGAAGTCAACACAAACTGAAACTTCATACAAGAGCTAAAAGGACTTCAAAATCCCCTATAATATCTGGTAATTCCTGAAATGGAGAAAAGAATCGAAAATAAAGAAGATGGCTGCTCTCCCCTCCACGGGCTCTACACAAGGGCTGGGCTTCTGTGAGCCACAGAGAATCCTTACTGATGGAGGAGCCACGTGTCCACAGTCAGCTGTCACTGAGGGTCTACAAGGCACAGGAGTGAGAGAACGGCCTGTGCCCTTGCGGAGAACCGATGTCTGTGTCCCCCAAAGCCCTCCATATAACACCCTATGTGGACCAGTTCATTTAAAATTTAGCATACTCCCCTCCAAAAGTGACTTCTTTTGAGGAAGAGAGAATTATATAATTGACTACATTTCTACTAGTAAACATACAGTCAAATCTCACAACTAAGTAATTAGTTGTGCTTGAGATAGATCTTTTTTAATGAATGCTGATATATATTTTAACACTTCAATATGATGTAGCATAGGCCCATAACAAACCCTTTTAAAAAGAACTTTTATTAAAAAAAAGGTTTAAATGAACCAGACTAGGAAATAACACTGGAATTCTACCCTGCCCTCATTTTAAATGGTTTCAGGGATAGCCTAGTTTGAATTCTGCTTTTCCCAAATCAAATTCGTCACCACTGATTATCTCCCCAATGTGGCATTTTGTTCCTACCACGGTTTTTAGTCTAGGTAAAATCCTACAAAAAGGAAGGAAAGTATGTACACTGCTCTTGCATGATGAATGCCTCTGGTTACCCAGCAGTCCTTAAATAAGCCATTTTAATCTTTTCTAGGAGACAACCCATGGATGGAAACAGATTGACACAGCTTGGAGCCAGCGTTGTGCCGAGCCTCACGTGTGCCAAGTGCTGATTCTTTGGCAAGCGTGTTTCAGGGGCATGTGCCTCTCCTTTTGGGTGTAATTGTCCATGAGCATGTGATTAGCCTGCCCCGGAGAGCCACAGTGTCCCTCAGAGTAGACAGAATATTTTCTCCACTAGTATCCCAGATTGATGTTCCCACCCCAACCAGATCCACAGAAACTATTACCACCCCCGCCCCTGTAAAGGACATTTTTTTAAAATAAAGAGAATGTTGGGGCGCCTGGGTGGCGCAGTCGGTTAAGCATCCGACTTCAGCCAGGTCACGATCTTGCGGTCCGTGAGTTCGAGCCCCGCGTCAGGCTCTGGGCTGATGGCTCGGAGCCTGGAGCCTGTTTCCGATTCTGTGTCTCCCTCTCTCTCTGCCCCTCCCCCGTTCATGCTCTGTCTCTCTCTGTCCCAAAAATAAATAAAAAACGTTGAAAAAAAAATTAAAAAAATAAAATAAAATAAAGAGAATGTAGAAGTGTGAAGACCAAAGTCAAAGAACAGAAAGAAAAAAAGAAAGTTTATAAATATTTTTTCTTATTTTTGCAAAATGTCCACAAAATTGGTTTTGAATTATGCACAGAACACACGTAAGTATAGTTTTGAACCTACTATTTACTTGAATTCTATCTCCAAAGGGTTAAAATAAAAAGCAACGGGACGTTTATGCAAACTGTACAAGCACCTGATGTGGAGGGCTCTCGGCACAGAGCTCCACCCTGCACACTGCCCCTTTCGCAAGAAGGGAAGAAGGTCCCCTTGTCTTCTTCTCTTTGCAGTTCGTCTTCTGACACAACATGGAGGTGAGTGAGCATTCACTCTCCTGTCATCCTGATGGAGGCTGGAAAGCCCAGAAATGGCTATGGAATCCACTCACTGCTGTGGAGACCAGAGTATCTTTGCTCACAATTCTTTTTCTCTTTGATACCATGGATGAGACTAACTTCAGATGTGGCGGTATTTTCAACTTTACAAATTCCTAGTGCAGTAGGCAGCCTGCACACGGGAAAGGTTCAACTAACCATGAATGAATAAAATGGAACCAGTAATGACAGAAACATACTAGCAGTGAGTTTTTTCTTAAAATATGTATTTATCCTATAATGAATCAGAAATTTCATAACAAATAACAATGGCTAACAATGATCACTGAGTTTTCAGTATGTGAGGGAGCCTATGATTTTTCCATCTTCAAAACCATTCTAGATCTAGGTATTCAGAATTCCAGTCAATATATTACTCCCTGAAAGCAATACTTAACACAATATATTTCCACTACAGTAAAATAAACTGGACAATTCCTCAGAGCACTGTATAAACGGATGTGGCCTAATATAAATTCACCACTTAGGAGTTATGTCGTTTAACCTTGATAATATTAACGTCTGTGATTCATAACTGGAACTGAGGAAAGTGGACCCCAGATGCAGCATGAGCTGAACAAGCACCCACCTTCAGGAGCCTTTACCAGGCAATTAGTGCACATTCAGCACCATGGACAGACCCCCATGGGCGTGACCTTTCTCTTGAGACTCCATGTTTCATGGGACACCAGTTGTTACCTCCTTAATATTTATCTCACTGTGGACACGCTGCTCCATGGCTGATGGCGATTTTCCAAGCATGACTAGTCTACCTTCCTAAACACATCCTTCATAAGAGCCCTGCATGGAAAGTGGACTTATGAGCTTTACAGGGCACTTGAGGATGGGGATCGGCCCCAGGGGAAGGGCAGCTCTGCCTCGCTCAGATCAAGCATTTGCCTCACCTCGTTGAGAGCCTCTATGCCTGCCTCATGGCAAGCTCAGCATGTTGTGGACAGCAAAGCTGTAAAAAACTCTATTGTGGACGTCCACACCTACGACATGGAAGTGCCAGCCTGCCATAGGAAGTATTCAAGGCCACGTGGTAATAAGGTGCAGAAGTTGGTTCATGCACTCAAAACCTGTGTTCTTAACAAGTCTCTCTCTCCCTTAGGCCCCCATCTCTCCATCAGTAAAATCAGAATAATAATATTACAGTATTGACAATAATAACAATAATGCCAGCCCACACTAACACGAGGGGAGAGATGATGCATATTCACGCCTTTGTTAAACTGTCATTTAGCCACCTCCTGGTCCTTCACAACCCCAAGCAGTAGTGAACACCTTCCCCAGTGTCTTTCAGCTTGAAATGACTTCTTTCAATTCTGGTATAAAAATGCCAGCTGTACTTCTAAGTCCAATTGAAAGCTGTTCCCTGTGTGAAACTGTCACTGATCCTTCAAACCTAATTTAAACTGACTTCAGAGTCCATGTTCTTGTTGCATTTATACCTTTGTTTTGAACACTTTCTTGCTTGCTGTGTTTTGCTATTTATGTCTATGACTATCTTCCCAACTGGATTACAACCTTGTTCAACATATGAATCATATTTTAATTGTCTCTGTATCTCCATCACCTAGGAGAATTCCAATTCATGGCTCATAGTCAGTGAATGTTCAAGAAATAAATGCATGACTATTAGAGCTTATACCCTTGTTGGGGGTCCTAGCTATAAGAATAAAATCACAAATAACAGAAGACAGTAGCTTATAAAAGCCAAATGAGTGCTTAACACACCATCTGTTACTCAGTAGGTGATTGATAACTTCTGCTAACCTGATTTTAGATCTTTTGAAACAGTTTCAATAATCTAGAAAAAACTAAGGCATTATTACTTCTTATAAATACACACACACACACACACACACACACACACACACACAGTACTGAAGAGAATGAAAACAAGTCACAAAATCAGAAAAATAAAATGTTTGCAAAACATGTTAAAGGACTGGTATCCAAGGAATTCTTAAAACTCAACAAGAACACAAACAAGCCAATTCAGAAATGTGCAAAAGACCTGAACAAACACCTCACCAAAGAATGCACGCTGATGGTAAATACACACTATGAAAAGATGCCAACATCATATACAGAGCTACTTTGGAAGACAGCCTGGTAGTTTCTTGCAAAGCTAAGCATACTCTTACCATAGGATCCAGCAATTACTCTCCTTGGTATTTGCCTAAATAAGCTAAAAACTTATGTCCACACAAAAACCTGCACACATATGGTTTCAGCTTTATTTATAATTGAAAAAACCTGGAAACAACCAAATGGATAGGTGATGGGAGGGACACAAGGTGAAGGATAGGTGATGGATAAATAAACTTCAATAGGTGATGGATAAATAAACTGTGCTGCATCCAGACAATGGCTATTACTCAACACTAAAGAGAAATGAGTTATCAAGCCGTAAAAAGACATGGAGGAAATGTAAATGCATCTCATTAAATGAAAGAAGCCAGTCTGAGAAGGCTACACACTGTACGATTCCAACTCTATGACATTCTGGAAAAGGCAAACTATGGAGACAGGAAAAGGATCGATCAGTGGTTGTCAGGGTTGGGGGAAGGGAGGGATGAACAGGTGGAGCCCACAGGGTTTTAGGGCAGTGAGACTACTCTGCGTGATACTTTAACGGTGGATACGGGTCTTCATACATTTGTCCAAACCCATGGAATGAACACCAAGAGTGACCCTAATGTAAACTATGCGCTTTATTCAATAATAACGTATCAGTGCTGGTTCATCACTTGTAACAAGATGCACACCAATGCAGGATGTTCAAATAAAGAAAACTTGTGGCACCTGAGTGGCACAGTCGGCTAAGTGTCTTTTTATTCTGGCTCAGGTCATGATCTCACAGTTTGTGGGACTGAGCCCTGCGTTGGGCTCTGTGCTGAAAGAGTGGAGCCTGCTTGGGATTCTCTCTCCCTCTCTCTCTGTCCCTCCCCACCCTGTATTGTGTGTGTGTGTGTGTGTGTGTGTGTGTGTGCGTGTGTGTGTGTGTGTGTCTCAAAATAAATCAATAACCAAACATGAAACAAAAATAAGGAGAAGTGGATGTTGGGGGGATAGGTAGAAACTGCACTTTCCGCTCAATCTTTCCATAAATCTAAAACTGCTCTTGAGAAGAGTCTATTAATTTTAAAAACCAGTGCCAGCTGTTCTTACTATCATTATTAATATTATTCAGGACGAACAGATGTTCTGAAGTAGGAGAAAATCCCTGATGAGCCAGCATGTGGACAGGGCTGGCAAGGTGAAAACCTAGACTCATCCCCATTTCAAAGTTCAGGAAAAGGTGGACAGAGGGTCACCTGCCCAAGGACCCAGTGGGATTCAAACTGATCTTGGCTTGACCTTCAAGTGCAAATTCACCCCCTGAGTAGGTAGCGGCCAAGAAGAGTGCTGTGTGACAACAGTCTCTGGGTTTGTGAATGAGTCTGCTGTGTGAGGAGATGGGGAAACGGTCATGAGCCCACGTTTATCATGTGGGAAGAACCACCCAAGCAGATGTGTGTGGCACTCGCCTTTTGTGGAGGAGGCAGTTCTGAGACATCGAATCATCCAAGACAGCAAAGCAGCCTCTCTGTGAGGCCAACCTCTCCACAGAGACAGCCGAGCGAAAATCTGAAAGGTTCATGAGACCATTTTTAGGACACAGCTCAAATATGAAATTCCAGCATGTTTCCCAATAAAGTTGGCACAACAACGGTCAGCTCTCACGTGAGCACGCGAGTCAATGCTGCCATCATGATTATGCTGGGACGAGTGGAAGGGGCCCAAGAGG
This sequence comes from Panthera onca, assembly GCF_046562875.1. Taxonomy (NCBI): domain Eukaryota; kingdom Metazoa; phylum Chordata; class Mammalia; order Carnivora; family Felidae; genus Panthera; species Panthera onca. The sequence goes on from NC_138342.1 coordinate 203,933,693, forward strand.
GACAGTGTTTATCCAGAGCCTCAAGCCTGGGAAACAGAGGAGCCAAGGGCTGAACCTGGATCCACTGACCTTCTGCTAAAAGTGTAATATCGCAATGACACTCACAACCCAGATCGTGAGTGGCTGTCACAGCAGAGGCCCTACCACCACCACCGCCACCACCATCACCTGGCTCCCAAAAGCCATGGCAGCCACAGCACAGCCACATCCTAAGACCAGTTCTTACTGAGTGTAATGGCAGAGCTGTGCCCCCAGTTTATGTGCTGAAGCCCTAATCGCAGCCCCCTAGAATGGGACCTGACGTGGGAACAGGTCTTTGCAGATGTAACTGGTTAAGAGGAGTGTCCATCCACTGACTTGTGTCTGCATAAAGTGAGGAGTGTGGAGGCAGTCGCACAGGGAGCGCACCGGGTAAAGATGTAGGGATGATGCCCCCACACACCAAGGACACCAGCAAACCCTGGAAGCTGGGAGGGAGCTCGCTCCACCGACACCTTGATGGTGGCCTTTGAGCCTCCAGAATGTGTGTCGTTCAAGCCTGCTGTCTGTGGTGCTGTTATGGCCACCCCAGGAAGTTAGCACACCAAGGGGGAATGGCCTCTAATGGCAAGGAGGGGCTACCATTTATTTCCCCAAACCTACCAACTGCTCAGAAGGAGAAGGAGACAACAAAGCTTCCAAAACGCATCCCAAGTAAAAGCTGGAGGCTGGGGGAGGGGGGGCACACACAATTCCGCACCCCTCACCGACAGGGAGGGCTTGTGGGCAGCCAGCTCTCTGCACAGGGGCCAGCAGGTGCGGGATGTTCAGTCCACCTGCAGGTTTTCAAGAGAGCACTTCTGTTAAACCCTCCTCCTACCTTTTGCTCTTCGTAGGAAACACTTCTCCTCTTCAAGAGGTGCACTTCAGATCAGTCCTCAAACCACTCTCTCTGGAGGAGCCCCACAAGGCCGCAAATAAGGACTTGGCCCAGACCCTCCTCTTGGGTAGTTTATAAAGGTGTAAGTGCCAGACGCGGAGGGCTGGGGGGTCAGGGACCAGCCTCTGCCTCCCAAAAGCACTTACAAAGTAAGACTGAAGGTCCCCAGAGCTCATTTACCTCGAACGCGCCCCTCTGACTCCACTGGTGTGCAGAGCTCCTGCTGTTTACACAAACTTCTGTCCCCTCCCCCACAGGAGACCAGATGGAACAGTAGGGGGACGGGCAAGGACAACGTGTGGCTGGGTCACACGTGCCACAAAACCCACAGGAACATGTGCTCCGCCGGGCAGGAGGAGACCGCCTGGAAACCGCTCCCAGCCTCCAGAGCGTCAGGGGCAGGCCCCCCAGGCCACCTGCGGCACCACACACGCCGGCCGGGGCAGTTCCCGTGCAACATCCCACTTCAGTGCCCCTTCCCACGAACACTTCAGCAAGGTGACTGACTGATAAACTAGGCCAGAAATTCCCCCAAAGTTTGCATAGCCCGCTCATCTGAAAAAGACTCCTCTCTTTGCCATGCCCACCAGGATGCATGGCCTTTTCTTGCTAAACCCTGGGTCTTTTCCTAAAGGGAGGATGTCTTTCGGGTCTGAGGGCATCAGTGGAGAGCAGCAGAGGAGTGACAGGTGTCCAATGACACAGCCGCAAGGATATGCTTGGCCTCTGAGGCCCCCAGTCACCCAGCCACAGGGTAAGGGCCAAGGGGGGGAGGGGGTCGCCCATGTGCTTCTCACATGCAATGGACCAGAGCGTGGCTTTGCCATTCTGAGTCCACGCAGGATCCCAGTGACAACCCATTGGTCACTGGAGGCGGAGGTCCCTTTGCTAGAGAGAGTTGAACTTTCTCAGGTGGAAATGGACCAAGACAATTTAATCCCCAAGAATGAACCAGATGACATCTCAAAAATCACCCCACGCCTTACTCATCTGATTACCACAAGGACAAGCGCCAGGAACCTCTCCTTCCTCTCCCAAAAGCTGCCTGCTGCCCATCCCCCGTGGAGTCAGCAGCAGATCCAACAGGACAGCTCTTTCCAGCAAAGGGGGTCCCGGGAGCCGACACTTGGCCTGGTTTCCTCGTGGTGAGGGCGCCAAGGCACAGGGACATGGGGCCAGGAGCCACGGGCTGGCCCTGAAGTGGAGGGGGGCTCTCACCCACCCCACTACCACTCCACATTTCTGACGTTCAGCAGGCAAATTGCGGGCAAATGGTGAACAATGCAGGCCAGAAAAATGCCCCCTTTCCTGCCTCCTGTGACAGCCAATCCCAACTATGGATCCGGGTGCATTCGTGTTCACCCTGAAGGGTGACTGTGTGGGCGATAACTAGAGCTCGATGTGGCAGACGATGAAACCTTTCCGCATGCACAGAAGGTAACAGGTCTAGGTAAACCTGGTGTTCTCAGGATTAGTAACTCCGTGTGTGGAGTCCACGTCGGCACAAGGCTTGTGGGAGCCGTCTGTCCGAGGAACAGTTCCAGCTACTCCACAAACTGGCCTGCAGGTACCACACACGGGCCCACGTCCCACCACCTCCTCCAAGGAAAGAAGACACCGAAGCTGTCTACAGTGAGGGGACAACAAACAAAAGATCTTTAGGAAAGTGAGACGTAACACATGCACGGTCCTCAATTCTGAGCTCAGGGACCAATGTTCACCTGCTTCTGAGCCACTTACTCCCATCTATAGATTCTAGCACTGGCATAAAAATGTTTTTATTATAGAAATTTCTATAAACAAAGGTCTCCTAATCTCCGTGGTCATTAGAAGGAAATACACTTTAAAGTGATGATTTCTTGATTGCATTAGCTACAAAACCGTACAATTCCACACAATTCAATAAAGCAGATGATGTGGCTATTTTTTTTAATATCCGTTATGGCTTTTAGAATTTTTGATATTCATGGTAACATTTAGAAGGGAATGTGAATTGACACAGCTCAAAGGCAGGAGACAAAAGTGATATGGGATGTTTTTCTAGGGCTTCTACTCAAGAATTGTTTTGGAAGGCTGAAAACCCACCTTGAAAGTGGGTATTGCCTTAACTCAAAATAACGGCTTTGTTATTGGCCTCAACTGTGGACTTCTCCCTCCTTAGGTAGCGTAAGCGTCTTTCTGTGATGATCCTGATGATATGAGCTCAGAGGTTCAAGTGGAGAGTGATAATTAATGGAACAGGATTAAAAGTCATAATGTGTCACACAGAAGCTCCCTAATTGAATTAATACTGCAACAGCACATTCCCTGAGAAGTCACTGCCACTCAGCCAGCAGAGAACACCTTCCAGACAGCTTGCTGGTGCTTCCGCGGCTGTTTTCCTTCATCTCCGGCACATGCCTAACACACGCCGTCGGTCACCTTACACGTGTAACATCAGAAGCCAAGATTCTCTGCACTGGCCGGAGCCTGCTGGTGCAGACCGTGTGTGTGTTCCGATACACTGTTAGTGACAATCCCCTTCTCCAAGACAGCACAAGGGCTAGGACGTTTGTTGGCTCTGATATGTTGCCCGAAGGAAGGCAAGAAGTCACATCAGCGCACCTGCTCAGACACACTGGGCGCCCAGCTGGTGGAGGCTGGGGCCCGTCCTGGAGCGATCCCTGGGGAAGCCTGAATATTCACGAGGACTCTGGAGTTCAGCTTTGAAAAACACTCCTACGTCTGAGGACACAAACGTTGATTTCAGTACATCGGGTGGGCACTGGGCGAGAGCATGTGGGACACTCACGGCAACGAAGGCTTAATAGTGACGTGGACGGAGACCATCACAGCAGGCTGTTTCCTCTCAAAACTGACACACACCACATGGGTCACACAGGAAATGGAGAGGAGGAGGAGGGAGCAAGAACAGGCACCTGGGACTGTCTCCTCTGGACATCGCTGTTCTCCAGTCCGAGCACCTGCGCCACCTGCCTGGGCCGCAGCAACGGCACGACCTGAACGGTAGCACGGCACCGCGAGGATCCCACCCCCCGCCCGTGTGGCTCCCAGCAGCCATTCCTGCCGTCAGCACCCATGCAAGCGCAGACGGACGGGTGTCCTGCACCCCAGCAGGAATCAACACCTCCCTGCCGGGTCCACACCTAGCTCCCTGTGCCCACATGCCTGCCACCTCATTTGGCTTCTGGAGCAACATCAGAAGAGCACCCTGCTTTTGTGAAGAATCCCTTCCTTGGTTAAATACGTGGGTGACTCACTGAAGTCTGCATGTATATGGAAGATGAATAAGGAAAACGTATCTAAAGTACACGCACACGCACACACCTGGAACCTGTATGCCACACACTGTCCTAGAAGGCTGGGAAATATTCAAAGTTCTTTAAAGGGGGATGAATTTTAAAATTGGAATAGGTGCAAAAGGAGGTGGAATAAGAGGAACAGGAAAATGAGACGCAGTGAGGAGGGAACAGGACGCTTGTGGCTCTATTTGTGGAAAGAGCCTAACGGGGAAGAGAATCTGAGGGGCTCTTGCCTTGCGCACATCCAGGAGCAAATGTTCTGCTGAATCGGATCCTGGACGACTCATGCTTGGCCCACGTGATGCCCTGCGGCCTCTGGAAGCAGCCGCAGGTGGGTCAGAGAGGGCAGGGCGGAGCCTCCCACGCCCACCCACAGAGAAGGGGTGTCACTGGGAAAGTCAAGGGCAGTGGAGCTTGAGCAGAGCACTTATTTGTGTTAGATTTCTTCAGGCTTCAAGCAAAGGAGTGGATGCTTCTCTCCCCCGCCAGGAGAAGGTGATGGGTGGGTTCAGTTAGTGCTGGGTTGCCCAGAAGATGACAGCTGTATCATCACACAAAAGCTGAACTGGAGACCACTGCTCTTCACCCCCTCCACCTCTGCTGTGCAGCTGGGCCACGGGCAGTGGAAAATGGAGGCCATGCACGGCCAGCCCACGGTGCCTGTGAGAAGGCACTGTGCCTCGCATGCAGACCCACCAGGATGCTCGTCGCGTGAATGACATCCTGACCTTGACTTCCCCTGCAACGCACCGTCTGCTAGAGTGTCTGTGATGATTTTAGAGGCGACCCTCTGAATATCAGCTGAATTGCAAAGGGGTGCCCACAGTCCTTGGTGCCGGGACAGCGCACTTCAACACTGAGCGGCGGGTCCTGGCTCCTGGGAGTGATGGCACATGGTTCCGCCCGGCCCGGCCCGTCGCGAGCTGCAGAACCGTTCCCCTCGCAGGAAAGGCCAAAGCCATCCTTCCTGGGATCACGTCTGTTCATTCACCCTGACTTCAGCCGGGGGGAGCCAGGGGGAAGACAGTTACAGGCTAACTTCCCCCAGCCCCCATTTCCTTTTCTGTGAATGAAGGGAAATTGAAACAAGAGAAGAGACTTGTGCCTTTTCCTCCAGACTTTTGTTCAGAGTGTGAGGAACCAGAGCCAGAGTACAGAGCACAGCTTCAGCCTGCCCTCCGGCCATCTCCACGGCTCACCAGGGACACGAGCCTGAAGGCCACGTCTTCACCGCAGATTTGCAGGGTTCCTGCCAGCAGTGGGTGGCAGGGGAGGGATCGCCCCCCATGCTGGCGGAGAATCCACACGGCTTCGTCCACAGCAGAGCACACTCTGCCCCGTGGCTGGGCTCGTTCCGCCGTCACTGGGACTTCTCAGCCCCATTTTTGCAGTGTTGTGTCTCCTCCCTGGAATCTACCACCAGTTAAGGAGGAAGGGGAGGCTCTCCCCAGGAGCCCTAAAACCACCTCCAGTAAGTCACCTCCTCCCCCAAAGCAAGGACACAATCCAGCAGGAAGGCCGAGGGAAGGACTGTGTGGTTTACCAATCTGTCTGGGTGCAGAGGCGAGACATGAACCAGCTCATGACATGAAGTGATTTTAGGAAGAAGCTTCTGGATTTGCAAAGAGTACCGGAACACGCACAGGGTCAGAAAGACACATTATCAAGTACAAGAAGAAAACCTCTGCAAAACTAAATGTGTGTCTATTGTACTTTGACTTGAAAACCCTTGCCTCCTTCCCACGGCTACAACTGTGTGTGTGTGCATGTGAATATGTGTGTGTACATGTGAGGTATGCATGCACGTGTGTGTGGATATGAGGTGTGTGCATGTGCATGTGTGTGTGTACATGTGAGGCGTGTGTGTACGTGTGCATGTCAGATGTGTGCATGTTTGGGTACAGGTGAGGTGTGTGTGTGCATGTGAGGTGTGTGTGTGTGTGTGTGTGTGTGCATATGGATGTGAGGTATGTGTGTGTGCACTGAGTGTGTGTGTTTACATGTGGGCATGAGGCGTGTGTACGTGTGTGTGCATGTGTGTGTGTGTTTGCATATGAGGTGGGAGGTCAGTCTGGCAAAGAGGCCGCCCAGCCAAGGTCACGTCTTCCCTGAATGCTGGTGGGCTCCCACTCAATCCTACGTAAATACCAAAAGCGCCACATCACACACCGTGCCCTCGGGCAGCACTTGGCACTAACCAAGCAGCAGTGACTGGAAAGCTGGTCGTCCCCGTATTGATCATATTTACGGTACATAGTAGCCTACTAAATGTAAGGCTCAAAATATGACACATCGCTATGCACGAACGGTGGTGTTTTTAACAAAAGACAGGGCCATGGCGAGAAAACAGTAAACCTGCAGGGAGGAGAGAATGAGGCTCGGTGTCTCTCCAACACTTTGATCCCATCATTCTCTCTAAGAAAACTCCAAGTCCACAGTCACTTAGCCTCACCTTCCCCGGTCCCTCCAGCTCCGACAGGCTGGAGGACGGACCGTGTTCTTCTCCGTCCTTTGTGGACCCTCATCTGGACAGACAAGCCTGGGGGCTGGGAAGGGGGTGTGGACAGTGTCTGGGAGGCCGGCGCGTGCTGGGAGGGGGGCTTCCTGCCATCCTGGCAGGGGCAGGGTCCCCATGCGCCCTGCTTTCTGCATCCTCTGCTCACCTGCGTGCCCACACCAGCCTCCCCCCGTCCCCACGTCACCACCCTCCACCAGCAGGGACAAACCAGCACAGCGTCCGGAGACGGAACTACTGCTGCCCAGGGATAAAACATTAGGCCGATCGAAGGGGCCTCAGTTTTCTTTTCTGCAAAATGGGCACGGGCACAGGGGTGGGCAGGACTCGTGGGTTAGCAGCTGGGTGACAGCGCAGCACGACTTTGCCATCTCGGGACGGTCCTCCCACAGCCACGCATGGCCCCACTGCCCTGTCCACGAGACGCAGTGCCCCCGAGGATGGACCCCACACACATCACCTCCCCTGACAAAGGTGCTAGCTGGCCTGTGACAACTGAGGAACCCTGATTCACCAGAAATCCCACACTGACGGGGCTGAGCTGGCTGCTGTGACCTGACTCTCAGCTGGCGTCCCGTCCTGAACCCTCACTTCTGCATCATGGAGAATACTGAGGGGAGCGTCTTGGCCGTCTGGATTGACACCTCTGGCAGGACACGGAGACGGCGTGTGGTCAAGCACACCCAGAAGGTCAACAGAGAGAGGCCCCATCAGAGCCATCCACCCGCTGTGGACAGGACAGAACGGTAAGGGGCGAGACGTGACGAGCCCAACGTAACCGCCACACAAAGGCCGGCGTGGGGCGTGGGGCATGATGCAGAAGCGACGGAACCACGGAGCTACTGCCGAGAGAGGCTGGTGCGGTCGAAGCAAAAGAAGTGTGCACGTTTCACGGGTTACAGAGTGGATGGCGCATGTGGGGGCAGAGCTCACCACCGCCCGATCGATCGGGACCTGCCAGGGACGGTCCCCTCCCTCCCCCTGCAGCCGCTGCAGACAGCAGCTACCCCAAACCAGCTGACCTGCAGCCTTCCCAGCGGCGGGGACACAGCACGCCACACGTGCGGCCTGAAGGCGAGGTGGGGTGTGCGTCCTTCCCCACTGCGTCCTGACAGGGAGCCAATGCACAGAGCCGGGCCCCTGGGCGACCGTAAGTGCAACCGCGGGGAACACCGCCTGCTCACAACACCCATGGGAGCCTTTGAGGCGGATGCGACACCCCAGCCGAGCCCGCCCGCCTGCCCCTCTGGGTTCTCAGGAAGGAACCCCACAAGGTGCCACCCTTTGCTCAGGCCAGGAGGACGGCTGACAGTCTGCAAACGCGCAGAACTCTGGGTTCCCTGGGGAACCCTGTAAAAGCACTTGGGGGCTCGGATAACAAAGACTCTGTAGGAACGATCAGGTCCTTAAGAGGAGAGCCAGAGTGGAGACAGAGGGCGGTCTGTCTGAATCTGGAAATGTCTGTGAGTGTCTGTGGGGCAATCAGATAAAGACAAGGCAGACTCGAAATCCTTCCCATGATCCCCCGTGCACGTCGTAATTAATGAGAGGAGCGTTCTTAAGGCACGGGACTGCAACCCCCAGAAGCCCTCCTCCCCTGCCACCAGATTTAGAAGCAAAATGCTTCATGGAGTTCGATAAATGACAGAAACAGAAGATTCCTGCCAGAATACGTCGCTCTCCCTGAATGCAGTACGTTTTTAACAAACCTGTGTGGACAAGAAGGCCATTTCACAATTAGTTTTCTCTAAATAGAAATGTTGACTTTTTTCCTGAGGTGAGTCAGATGAAGATTGCTAATTTTACTACCAGTTATTATCCCGAAATAATCACGAATAAGATAATGACCCCACGATCAAATTTCTGGCAACTGCTGTATCTTTGAAAATAACTTCCTGAGTCAGAGTTTCAGACACAAGCCTTGCTGAGCACTGGCTATGTGCACAGATGCCAGGAACGGGTAACTTTGCGTTTTAAATGCAGAGGGTGCAGAAAGGAAGCCCCGGGTAGCATGCGGACGTGTGTTTATTCAGAAATACCCTGTACGTGTTGTGCACGCTGTGTGGAGGTGTCTACTTTCAACTCAAGGCCCACACACACCACGAAGACGGTGAGTCCATAGCATGCTTTAGAACTTCTTTCCGCACCTCCTGGGGCGCGTGCAGGGCTGTCCCGGGCGCTCACCCCCTACCGCCCCATAGCTGGGGTCTCTAAGTGAGGTGGGTGGACATGTGTGCAGGTGCGTGCATGGTCATTTTATTCCCCCTAATAGGCATTTGTGCCACTGCAGCATACAGAGGCTGAAAGGAGAGAGGAGATGTTCTCCGAGAACCGTCCATGCGGCTGGCGTCGCAGCAACCCCATCCCAGCTGCACTGACACTGTATTTTCTGGAGAATGTCAGTCTAATCCACTAATGCAAAGACTCACTCACTTAAGAAAGCTACCAGATTAAACAGTATTGAAATACAAGTGACATTGCTTTGGAAAACAGAAAGTGCTTTGAGGTTATTGATGCTGGTTTAATAAAATCGGAGTGGAGAACTAAAGCTTCTCTGCCAAAGCACACTACCCCCAAACGGCACTCAAGTTGGGGAAGATCTGATGCGGTCACCTTTAGGGAACTGGGCGTCCGTCTCGCGGTGACGTGTTTCCAATCTGAACACCGCTACATCGCTTATTTTTAGGTTATTCGCTTTTGCTTTAGCCGTAAATAAATTGAAGCAAGTTGTTTAAAAATGCGGTATTCGATGCTTGCAAAAACTTACTGGATTAGTGCCAAGGATGGGCCAGGGTCAGGCTGGGCAATCTCCTCAGCCCCGGGCAGCTGTCTGCTCTCCCTGACTGAGACCTTCCCCCCGGTGCAGCCACTGCCAGTGAGAGCCCCGCTTCCTTGCTGTGTCCGGGGGAAGCGTGCCACCCTGCGTGCAAAGCCCCCGTGCAGTGACGAGTGGTCCTGGGCAACTACCTGTTGCTAAGTACAGCGTGAGTCACAAAGCCAGGGAAGTCCCACTGATGGGTTCTCTTGTCTGAACAAATTAAAGGGCACGAAATGTTCCACATTACACAAAGTCTGAGCTTTGGGGGCAGAATTATGAATGAAGAAGTCAACATTCACCTACATGTGGGCAAACCAATAACATCTGAGTGGACATGCTCAGTTCTGTAGGGAGTATAACACCCACAGAGTAGGCGTCGTGGTCATTTATGAGAGGAACTTTCAAAACCAGCTACTGCCTAATGCCCGAGTTAATAACATACCCTTTATGGACGCTCTCTTTCACTAGGAAGGAGCCGGCCCCTACTATTTAGAGGTGTGCGCGTTTCTGCACAAGGTAAAGAAAGCACATAAAAAAATGCTAGCCAAGCAGGACAGGAAACAGAAGCAGCAGCAGCCCCCTCAGGGGACAGCTCGAGCCGCCCACTCAACGCGCTCGAGGCACACAGTCCCCTGGCTACAAAGTTCCCTCTGACGAAGCCTCCTCGGGGGTCAGGGCGGGAGGCCCAGGGGCCTGCAGGGACCCCGGTCAGAGCGCGTGCCCGGGGGCCTCCTCGAAAACCTCAGCAATTCCCACCACGGTCCAACGCCGTCACCTCTGAGGGGACGCGGGACCGCTACCTGCTCGGCACTAAACGCCGGAGTCTCCTGCCTTTGAAGAGGTTTTGGTTTTCATGGCACGCAGGGCAGCTGCCTAGCACCTCCCGGAAAGCTCTCTCCTTCTCTTCCAGCCCGTTGAATGCAGCTGGTAAGCGGCACAGACCCTCGCTGCGCTAGGCATCACAAAGGAAGCTGTCTTCACAGGCTTCCTTCTCCCCCTCGCTTGCACACGAACGCACGGGTGTTAACAACCACAGGTCCCTGGATTCGCTCATTCCCAAAGGGGTGCTGAAGCAGCGGCGAGACTGATGCGTCCTTGCTGTCATCAACGGGGGCGACCAGAGTAGTTCCTGCATTACAAAGTGCTCTGGGGCTCAGCCACGACAGGAATAACGGGTAACTGGAGACTGAACTCGCACTCTAGGATTACAGCGGTGTAGTTGTGGACTGCTGGGCGAGACCTTTCCCCCACACCCTCCGTGCCAATTAAGACGCTCCCGGGATGGCAGCGACTGTGTCCCCAGCTGCTGCCGGCACGGCAGCCGAGAGACAGGAGCATTTTACTTATAAAGGCAGGTGCAGCCCGGGGCCCGGAGGGAGGGCAGTGAAAAGCCGTGGTGCAAAGTACGGAGAGGCGAGCCGCTCCCGGAGGTGAGCTACCACATCCGTGCAAGCACACAGCCAGGCAGGAAAAGTAAGAAATGAGTCATCCTGGACTTACCAAGGCAGGGTTCCCGCTGCTCTGCCGGCCGCATCCAAATGCAAACAGCAGGCGGCTTCTCAGCAAACGGGGAGACGTGTGCTTGGAGAAAAGGTCCGAAATCACCGCCACGGGAGAAGGCCAGAGGCGACGGAGTGTGTGTCCGAGGACCTGGCCAGTCACAGCCGGGGCTGGCCGGCCACAGGGCTCTGCCAGACAAGTGCACTGCAGCACGGTGGCCTAGGGTTGCAATGCATGTCCCATATATTCAGGCATAACAGAAAACACGGATCTGGAGTGCTCTGCATGTGGATGTGGGGGCCGCCTGGCACACAGCAGCAGAGGGAGGCTCTCTGCTCCTAACGGAATTAGCCACGGAGATGGACGCCTTAATTCCATGCAGTGCTATCCCCCAGGATATCAATTACAGAAAGCAGGTGCCTCTATCTCCTGTTTTTTCAGATAAATGTCTATAATCTCATTTCACAAATGATCCCTATTTAGACAGGAGCCACCTATTGTGATGATATCATTTGCTCTAGTAGCCATAAATGGACAACTTCCTAGGGAGCGTCACTGCTCTGGCGACACGGGTCTTTATAAACGTGAGCGTGCGTGGCGTTCGGAGGCCCGTCCGCCAGGCAGCTTCTACTCCTGACGCGGAATGCTCCCCATCTCCAAAGTTACAGCAGGAGAGGAGAGCCTCCCCTCAAATGCCTTGTGTGCCTCTGGACACCTCCTCCCGGGGGACAGTGCCAGTTCTGGCAGGGAGGGGAGGAGTGGGCGTGGGAGGGGGCATACCGGCACCTGTCTGTCACACGACCCCTCCACCCACCTCCACGACAGCCCCCGACAGAGAGGAATGGGGCACTTTCCGCTGCAGCAAAGGTCTGGGCCCTGTGGCCGGTGCCCTTTAAGGCACCGGGACCGTGTCCTGCTTGGACACACCTCACCCTCCGAAACTCCAGTCAGAGGTGGGATCAAAACCCAGAGAGGTAGTGTCCAGGGAGGCTGAGATCCCTCCAGGACCCATGCACGGAGACGATGTCACTGAAGCCGGGTTCCCACCCCGCCAAGCGGCTGTCGGGGAGCGTGTGGAATCGCCCCTGAGAGACTATTTATAAAAACCTTCGGCTTCCTCATCACGTGTGCCCACAAAGAGAGGATGGCAAGAATCCAGTGCAAAGGAAGATGCCCGAAGCTGAGTGGCCACGTGGAGACAGTAAGGGAGGCATTCAGGCAGATTTCATGATACAATCTCCCGAGATTCCCCCTGCACTACTCTGGAGACAGGGACAGGGCAGCGGGAGAAGACAGGGTTTGCACCACACTGTTCACCGTTAATAAGACTGATTAGCGAATGAAGACCTCAAGTATACTAAATTACACCAGCATATCACTGCGAAACGTCCCACGGGCCAGCGTGGATGCCCTGGGGTGCCAGGGGTTTCTGTCAGCACGAGTCCTGACCAACTCCCAACCCAAGTCTCCAGGGATGGAGACGGAGTGAGCCCGCGGTGGGCCTGCCTGTGCCCCTGGGAGGCAGCACTGAGGGTCCCACAACACAGGGGTGTCCATGATGCCGAGAAGGATTACAGGATTACCCAAGTGGATCGGGACTCTGAGCCTCCTTCCCAAACAAATGAACCCCCAGTAAGCGAACCCCACGAGAGTCTGCTCCAGCAACGTGCCGGGATGCCTCAAGGAGCAGCAGCGTGGGGCCTGACCTCGGCGCGTTTCTGGAGCCTGCGTCCAGAGCTGGGAGAGCCCTGCAGACAGAGGGTGACCTCCACGGCTTACTGAAGTGTAGAGTGAATCACCCTGCGGGGACATCACCTGTACCACTGGGAGGGGTGGACAGTGTCCCCCAAATCTACGTCCACCTGGCCCTCAGAATGTGGCCTTATTTGCAAGTAGCGTCTCTACAAACGTAATTAAGGATCTTGAGATCCAGTCACTGTGTATTAAAATCCACTGTGCAGGGGCGCCTGGGCGGCTCCGTCGGTTAAGCGTCCGACTTCGGCTCAGGTCACGATCTCGCAGTCCGTGAGTTCGAGCCCCGCATCGGGCTCCGTGCTGACGGCTCAGAGCCTGGAGCCTGTTTCCGATTCTGTCTCCCTCTCTCTCTGACCTTCCCCCGTTCATGCTCTGTCTCTCTCTGTCTCAAAAATAAATAAACGTTAAAAAAAAATTAAAAAAAAATCCGCTGCATGCTACATGCCATGGCAAGCAGGTGGGCATCCTCCCTAGGGAAGAGAGGACACAGAGAGGAAGGGACAAGCCAGGGGAAGGGAGAGCCTGGTCCTCCCCCAGGGCCTCAGCAGGAAGCAGAGCCGCCCACACCGTGACCCCTGCCTTCAAATGCACCCATAGGAAACATCTGTGGTTCTCAGCCCCAAGTCCCAGCTTTGTTAGGGCAGTCCCAGGAAATGAAGGCAGCCGCGTATGTCCTGAAAACACTCCAGTGTTTACCCTGCAGCCGGTTCCTGACCCAGAGCCTTGATTGCTGATCTCCTGGGGGGACTCTGCAAGCCCAGACCCGGGACGCCACAATGGAAGCTGCCCCCTGGATCACCAGAGGTCCCAGCAGCTCTGCCGGCCGTCCAGCCATCTTCCCCGCCATCTTGCTGGCCCCCCAAAGCCTGTAAGCACCTTTGAAAACTCCCCTTTGCATACAAGCGATTTATGCTGCTAATGCCAACAGAATCATCGTGACCCGTGGTCCCTGTACCTGTGTCCGCCAAGCCCCTATGTCCCCACCGGTTACAGAGGCGAGTCCACAGCTCCTGCACCACCACAGGGAAGCACGTGGCACTCAGGTGAGGGTCTGCAGCCCACTCCCGATGACACGCACAGAGGGCACATCACATGCTGGGACAGTGGTGCAGATGAGGAAGCAGACAAATGCTGTGGCTCTGTGGACAGCACGGCCTGAGCTGCGCAGCCACTCACCCGCAAAGTTTCTACTCTGTGAATGTATCTTCTCTTCCACGTGATTTTCTTAATCACATTTCCTTTTCTCTAGCTCACTTTATCGTAAGAAAACAGAGCATACGATATATACAGCACACAAAATACGTGTTCATTGGCTGTTATCATCAAGGCTTCTGGTCAATAGTGAAATGTTAGTAGTTACGTTTTGGAGGAGTCAAAGCTGTATGTGGGTTTTCGAATGCACAGGGGCTGGTACCCCAGCCTGCGCACTGATCAAGGGTCAGCAGCCGTCTGCCCACAGGCTGAAGTGGGAGGGCCAGGGCAGCTAGCAGGGCAGCCTTTGGGGCCAACGCTGGGACCACAGGAGATGGGGTGGAGGGAACATCACAGGGTGACAGATCGCCCCCAGAAGCAGCTGCAGATAGGGGTCGAGGACGGGAGGGGAGTGTCCCAGGTATCTCAGGGCTGGTCAGGGCCCAGCCCGGGGCACAGGGAGCCCTGTGGCAGTCCCTCCACAGGACAGGAGCTCCGTGTGTGTCCTCAGAAGGAGAGGCTGTCTTGAGTGAGGCCGTCGACTGCCAAACGAAGGCTCGCCGCAATGGATTTGTAGTTTCTGACTTTATTAGCGCTTTTGGGGTAGATGCAGGTGGGATCGTTACCACGGGAAACGGGTGTCCAGCTGTGTTAGGTCACCTGCATGCGGCACAGCCAAGTCTGAGGAGGGGTCCTTAACTGCCACGTCTAAGGCCGTACGATCTTACATACGGTCCGAACACCGAGCTTTGTCACAAGTGACTAAGGCACTGTCATTAAGACCCACGTCAAGGACAGGTCGAACCCCCGCACACGAGGACTAGGAAAGTCCATGTTAACATGCCCTCTCCATCAGTGTGGACTCACCTTGATGGAGCACACATGGCCACCAGGTTGTGCCAATGCCACCCAAGACGTGAGAACGGCCGTCCACACGGACGTGCGGAGAACGGTGCCCACGGACCCAACTGGATTTCATAACCTAATGTGGGCCACACTGCCAGTCTGTGGCGTGTGGCTAGGCTGGGGCCTGTGTTGGCCAGCACTCTCCAGAGACACAGAGCTGGCAGAGAGAGACAGAGATGTGGGGATAAGAACAGATTTGTTACAGGAAGAGCTCACGTGGTTATGGACGCCTGGAAGCCCCACTGACCGCATCTGCAGACGGAGAAGTCAGCCCGAGTCTGACGGCCTGGGAGCCATGGGGGGCGGGGGGGGGGGGGCAGGACAAGGTGGATGCTGCCCCTTCCTCTGTGTTTCAGTCCTATACAGGCCCCCAGCAGGTGGGAGGCCAGGGAGGCTTCCTCCACACAGACCACCGATTCCGGCACTGGTGTCTCACAGACACTGCACAGCAGGCCCAGAAACACGGTCTCACCAGCAAGCCCGGTCCCAGGCAAGGTGACCCATGAATCGAGCTTCACGGGTCCATTTGCGAAGTCAGGCCTATTCCCTAGCTAGGAGGAAACACCAACCACCTTGGACAGCACCAGCTACATTCCAAAAGGAGGGATTTAACAAAACACCAGAATGACACCCATAGCCAGTCAGTTAAGCCAATGCCCCAGGGCAGCCCGGGCCAGAGTCACTCCCTGGCCCCAGGGGACCCTGATGGTGGACACAGAGAAGCTATGTGTGCAGCTCTGTCCTCTCAAAACTGCCACAATTACCCAGAGCACGCCCTCCCTGGACTTCCCTCCACAACCACACACTCTGTGGCTTTACGCCCCAGGCCTCACGAGGAGCCAAGGACCCAGAACTGGGAGAGCGGCGAGACTGGCTGCCTGTACCTCTTCTAATTCTCCAGCCTCCAGCAGCAAAGCGTCACAAGTACTGCGTTTCACCCCATTAAGTGAGAGGTTATCTTTCCTTCTGTTTCCTGTGTAGTGCATGTTAACCCCTGGTGTTACTATCAACCGCATGGTCACAATTCTCGAAGATGAAAGGACACCAGCCGTCTGCAAACCAATCTCACTCAGAGCCAATCAGACCAGAGGCTGTGCTGTGCGTGGCCCCAGCCACCACCCCCAGGGCTCTGCTGGTATTCAGAACAGAGATGCCTCATCTTCTTTCAGAGAGAGACACAGGCCGGCTAGCAAGTTATGGAGACAACAGAGACACTGTGGAGTTTTGAGGCACGTCACTTATGTCCACAGAAGGGAAGACTGGGCCATCAATGATTTACTCTTGTCTACACAACGGTCGTGACGGACGACAGTTCAGCCAAACTGAAAACAAAGGCAGAGCCGGGACCTCTGGGTTAACACGAACCTCCACCCAGATCACCCCGTGAGGGTTCGAACAGTAACTCATTCCTGTTGTCCAGTCAGCTCTGCCAGTGCAAACCACTGACTTCGATCTGTCTTCCCGCACATACGCCCACGGGGGACTCTGCAGCTCCCGGGTGAAGACCTGCACAGGCCCGAAGGTGAAAGTCTGCAGTGATAATGTCACAACTCCAAGGCATTGTCCCGGTGCAGACGCGGCTCTGGCAGCCACTTATCTCACGGGATCTGGACGATGCTCCCAGGCTCACGAGTTCTCAGCTTCAACAATCACATCATTCGCTTCTTCAAGGGGATTTGTCCCCATGACATTTTACCTCCACGCTCTGGTCGTCTTCAGTAGAAAACGGAGGCACAAAGGATTAGTCAGGGATTACAGTTCACCTCCTAGGTACCGTCGGGCGTCACGGCACAGCCAACATCGGCACAGGGATTTCTGAGCTACGGGGGCTGGGCCCCATCAGAGCTCAGTACTTCTGGAGGGCCTGTCCGCCACGCTCCACTGGACTCCAAATTCAGTGTTAACTCCAGCACAACGCTCGCAAGACTCCCACCATCAAAGCCGGGGCGGCGGTGGGGGGGGGGGGGGTGGTGCGGCAAGGGTGCTCAGCGACCTGGAGGCCGCTGCGTCATGCACGTGGGGGTCCTGCTCACTGGGAGAAACGCTATTCTTTTCCCCAGCTTGGAAACAAGATCTATTTTGAAATGGTAACATAAGTAGGAAGTGATCATCTTAATGGCATCTATAAAACACGTTTTCTTTATCTGGGGGAAAAAAAAACAATAGCCTTCACAACACGGTTATTTCTTGGGTGTTAAATCGCCAGCACCAATTTAACTCTGCTAGCACTATAGCAAATGGAGAACAAAGAATAACTCCTTGAAGTACATATCAAGACACAAGAAGATCCTAAAATTAAAACAAGAAAAATAAATACACACACACACACACACACACACAAAACAGAATGGGGTGCCTGGGTGGCTCAGTCGGTGAAGCGTCCAACTTCAGCTCAGGTCATAATCTCACAGTCCGTGAGTTTGAGCCCCACGTCAGGCTCTGTGCTGACAGCTCAGAGCCTGAAGCCTGCTTCAGATTCTGTCTCCCTCTCTCTCTGCCCCTCCCCTGCTTGCACTCTCTCTCTCTCTAAAATAAATAAACATTTAAAAAAATTTTTTTTAAACAAGAGGAAAGGATAATGAGAGACAGCTGTAGTGGGCAGAAGAAGGAAGGACAGATGGAGGCCCCAGAGCCCCGTCCCCTCCTTAGGCACGGGGGTAGTTGAGTTAAATAAAACTCAAATGTACAGACTCACAGGAGTGACCCATAGGGCCTCTTGTAAAATGATTCCACATAACACATTTGATTGAAGCCACTTAATCAAAAAATTGTAACGCAAAACAGTATGGGCAGATTTTCTTAAAACATGAATTCGAGTTTTTTTAAAACCTCTAATGTTCTAACAAGCTGCCTGAGGAAGCGACTGCATTGTGATGAACACTCCCTCCTGGCCAGAGCAGAGCCCATGTGCCCCCAGGGCCCCGATGCCAGCTATCAGCTCACCAGGATCGCACCAACCGGCGCTCTTGCCCCTGACCTTGAAATATGAAGGAGCTTAGGTCCACGGAGAGTAAGTATTTCACCTAAACCCAGGATGTGAGAATCCGGGCTCAAAGCCGATTGTGTGAGGCTCTGGTGCCATCCCCCCCAGGACCCCCTCAGTGGAGCCACACTGGGGTTGGTTCGTGGAGCACTGGGACGGTGGCCAGCCAAAGGCGAGAACCAAAAAGGTGGTTTCTAAGGGTTGTAGGAGAATACTTGGCGTAGGGAAGAGTTTTGACAGGAATGTCTGCCAACAGGACTATTAAATAATGCATTACGGAATCTTAGCAGTGAGTACAAAGTGGAAAAGTATATTATGTGACTCGAAAACTAAACCAGATAAAGCCCTAACATATCATGGGTGCAAGAGCTTGGCCGTGTCACATTCTACGTGGGGAAGAGGAGACTCTGAGAGAACAGACGACTCTAAATCACCACGCTTACGGCTGAAAACGAAAGAGAGACACTGGTTTGCCAGTGCAGCAAGCTGAAGTCCTCGACAGCTCACCCGTCCTCTGCCTGCCCTGAAACCCCCATCAGTCCCTGACGCCAGGAGAGCCGCCCTGTGCTCACAGACCGCCAGAGCCCCATCAGGTGGCGGGCCTGGTCCGCGAGCCCCTCAGCGAGCCCCATCAGTGCCCCTCTACATGTTCTGCAGACCGGATTCTTGGTAAGACGTTTTGGGAAGCGGATCCTTACAAACGGCTCAAGCGCACGTGCGTCTTGTACACGTGTGACTGTGTCTCCAAGCGCGTGATGCCTGGGCGCCCGGCTGTGGGAACGCACCGCTCAGGTCCGTGCGTGCAGCTTAATGCTTAGTGAAGGAAAGTTGGGGTGTCACGGGCTAAGGATACTGGTATGATTTTGTTCCGGTGATTTTGCGACACAAAACACATTATTCAAAATATCTGATAATGAAAAATCTTTCTAGGTCAGACGGGTTTTCCTCACCATTTGATTACTTGGGAGGAGTTTCCTCTCTGTTCCCAAAAGAGTTTTAAAATCTTGACCCTAAATATAATAGTACAAAACTAACATAGCACAAAACCATAAACCCAAATGTTCTACATAGTTTTAGTGTCTGAGGAGAAAATATTTAAATTAATAAATTAAATAAAATTTAAATTTAAGCAGTCATCATGATCCGATCATTCCTAGGCAGGCAGCCCAAGAGGGGAAGGCCAAATTACTGTGTGTGTTTTATTATTCGTTCAGGAACTCCTTGGAAAAATACAAACGTGCAGAAACACATCTTCTAACACGGTGACTTAGACTACCAGAGTGATAGCATTGATCCGAAACTCTATGCTTATGAGACGGTAAAACAAGGCCCAAAGGCCTTACGATGCAGCCAGCCACACGCCTCACACTCTTGTTAAGAACAGAAGTCAGTCATTTAACACAGACAGGAAAACAGCAACACGGTCTGTCAGCGCTGCGCGGGAACGTGCTCACGGGCATGGAGGGGGGGGGGGAGGTCTATGCTCTGGTTTTTCTGTGTCTCTCTAGGCGCTTGTGTAGGTGTTCAAACTGGGAAAAGAGAAAAATTAATCAATACAGAAACCTTCCAAGAAACAACTTTGCAGCAAACTATCAGCTCCCGATGTTGGCACTTTTGATGATGAACAGGTCCCAGGAGTCAAATGTTAAACCTGAAACCAGGAAAACATGGAAGTCTAACACCAAATTTGTTGTAGCACCAACCACAGACTTCTTTACTCACAAAATCCCAAATAAAAGTTAAATCCCTCAAAAGGACTCTTTTCATCTTTTGGAAAATACAACCCCAACAGCACTCGGCTCTGAAAGCCTCGCGGAACAAGTTTCTACAAATAGAACAAGAGCCTATTCTGTCAAGAAGGGGAAACTACGGCAACAATAACGAAAATAATTAAAGTTTTGCTTCTTAAATAGTTTCTTAAATATCGTAATGATTTTTTTTGCTGCTTGCCAGCCTGCTATGGTTATTCCTTGGTTGCTATGGAGACATCCGGCTAGTTCCCAATATGTTCACAGAAAGGCTGTGTGCCCTTTACAATTCCACCCAGGGGCTGCCCTGTCTCCCGGTGCATGTGCATTAACCAGCCTGCCCTCGGTCAGCAGGGCCCCGCGTACTGCTCCTCTGAGACCGTGTGCATCCACGATGGGCCTTCGGGACAGAGTTTAACGTTTGCACTCACCCTCCAGACTCCCTCTGGGCAGGTCAGACTTGCACAGCTGCTGATGATCACGCTTGTTTGGAGGATGTAGGAACCATTTATGTCACCTTGACCCTCACAAGAGCTGTAGGATGAAGGCATTTTGTAGAGGAGGAACCTGAGGTCTCAAAATACTAAGTAATTTGCCCAAAGGGACTGGCTGGTCAACAGGAGAGAGAAGATCCCACATCAGATGTGATGTGGTTCCATATCATCCATGTTTCTGTTTTTAGTTTTCCAAATAACCCAAACTCACAAAACAAAACATAAAGCATCACTTTGCTGTTGCAAAAATGCAAACAGCAACATACATTATGTATGTTCCCTCGTGTCTGTAAACATACACACATAGAAAGCTGAGGCTTGATCAAATAACAAGTCTACAATGAAAAGAAACACAAGCAAATTTATTGATTATGTCAATTTACATTTCTCTTAATAGGTTCACATATTTGCTTAACCCAGGCACTCCTTGCTTTGCTGCACAGACAGACATGTGGGGAAAGGCACAGTTTGAATACAGAAATTGGATGAATTACAGCATTTCCAGTTTCCTGCTGGACCTGTCATCACTCAGGGTTTCACAGGACGCCTCCCAGAAATACTAATAGCCTTTTGGAAACTGGCATTGCACATTTCCAAGTCCATTACATGTCCCTGAGGCCACCAGGGCGCCCCTCCCTGTAAGTAACCAGGAGCCCGTCAATCAGAAAAGGCAAACCTCCCAAACAAGCCAATTAAACACCCAAGTGGTGGCTCCCAGGAGAGCATCTAGTCCCCTCTGCCACCCTTCAGGCTCTTCCCTATGACCTCCGACCCTACTTCCAGGGTGTGCCCCTGCCCGAGTTAGTCCTTCCGCACAACACCTGGGCTGGGGTCACCGCCAGTGCCGTCCTCTCTTCCTCTCTGTTCCCTCCTCGAGACCCTCCTGCAAACTTTCCATAACGGTACACCCTCCACTGCCGGGCATCCTGGTCGCCTGAAAAGTGATTTCCCTCTCCTATTTTCTTTTGAGGTCAGGGGACTTCCCCCAGCATTGGGCATGCCCCTCATGCAACCTAAGTCCTTGGGTGTGTGGAAAGGAGATGGAGGAGAGGCAGAAGAGAAGGGAACAAAAGCAAAGGAGAGAATTCCCCGGTGGTCAGGGGGGCCTGTCAGACACCCTGGACAAACTCTCTCCTATAGACTCATGGGGGTAGGGGTGGAGAGCCAGCCACACAGGTGCAATGGGTTGAGGGGACCAGCGCTCCCTCTGCCCTCACTAGGATGTCCCGGGAGCTCCGTGCCCCACGCAAGTACTCCAAGCTGAGTCACCAGGCTCCAGAGACTGGGGCCCGGCCATTATTTGCAGGATATATGTGTTGGGGGTGGGGGGTGGGCTGGTTTCTCCCTTTGCCTCCTCGGGGGGTGGGGAGGGGCACCTACCTTGGGTAGGAGGTGAACAGTGAGCATCCCACGTGCACAAATAACATAACAAATATATTTTTGAACCACTTGCTTAAGCTCACTTGCTTTCATGAAAACAAAGCTTGTCAGAATTAAAACACAAAAAACCCGGGGCTCCTGGGTGGCTCAGTTGGTTAAGCATCCAACTTCAGCTCAGGTCATGATCTCACAGTCCGTGAGTTTGAGCCCCACATCGGGCTCTGTGCTGATAGCTCAGAGCCTGGGGCTTGTTTCGGACTCCATGTCTCCCTCTCTCTCTGCCCCTCCCCAGCTCGCTCTCTCTCTCTCTCAAAAATAAATAAACATTAAAAAAAATTTAAAAAAAAAGAAGCAAGCATCACCTGGGGCACCGGGCAGGTGGAGGTGGGGGGCTCAGTAGGTTACGCGTTCGACTTCACAAAACTCGGGTCATGCTCTCTCACAGTTCGTGGGTTCGAGCCCCACATCGGGCTCTGTGCTGACAGCTGGGAGCCTGGAGCCTGCTTCAGATTCTGTGTCTCCCTCTCTCTCTCTGCCCCTCCCCTGCTTGTGTTTTCTCTCAATCTCTCTCTCTCTCAAAAATAAATGAACACTAAAAAAAATTAAAAATAAAGACAAAACAAACTTTAACAGCCTTCAGGCTGAGTCTTCCCTGTTCAGAAGTAAGTCAAGGCCCAGCGAGCTGCAGGCTTGCTCAGAGGTCCTGCTATGCCTGAGCAGAGGTGGCCCCAAAACCGCTTCTCTGTGTGACAACAGCCTAAAATTCTCTGTTGTCCTCTTAAACATTCTTATTACGCCATCTTAGACTTTATTCAAATAAAACCTGCACCTACGCTTTGAAAACCACACGGATTCCTCTGCATGTGCCTGTGGTACGTGCCCACCTTATCCCCGAGTATAAAGAATCTCGTATCAAGAGGGGAGGAGGCCGCATCCAAAACAACACAGGCAAGTGCTTCTTTCGGCTGAGTGCCACTTGAAAGTGCTGTCTCTACATTCCCAGAGCAGCCGGACTCTCTGGGAGGAAGAGAGTTGTAAGAACAGCAGGTACCCTGTGTGCGGCAGTGCGCAGCCCTGACATCCTCCGGGGGCCGCGGCTGCCATGCTGCACACGCCCGCCCTGGGACACCTCTTCCTCTGAAGCAGGGGTGTCACCGTCACCTCTCAGGCTGCAGCACAGTGTGTCAGAAGCACATAAAAATGGAAGCCTCTTTCCATCCCCTCCGCGGACCTGCTGAGAAGTCCCCAGGAACCTGCACTTTAAAGGAATTTCTGAGAAAGGAGTGAGGCATTTCAACACAAGTATGTTCTTAGATGTTGTTACTCAGAACAGCGAAAAACTGAAAGCAATTTAAATATCAAGAACAGGGACTAGGGTGAAAAAAATATTACCTGTACATGAAATACAAAGTAGCTACTAAGAACACATAAAATATTTGCAGGTATACACTTACATGATTCAGTTTAAAAGTTGGTTAATATGACATGCATTCCAAAAACTCAAGCTTGCTTTCTGAAAGCGTCAGAAACGCCCGTTCATGTCCCTGTGTCCACGCGCATCTGTGTCTGTGGCTGTGTGCACAGCGGGAACGAACGCAGCAATGTATCGGCAGTGCTGTGTTTCAGAGAGGTCGGAGAGGGAAGGCCAGATTCATTGCTTTTTCTAAATATCCCGTATCTCCCAAAGGAAACACTATTTACATAACCTGAGAGACAAACACAGTTAATTTAATTTGAACAAATAAAAGAAGACAGGTAAGTTCCACCCTCTTGTGGCATTGGGTGAGGTGATGAGAGAGAGATGGGCGAACGTCTTTGCTGATGGCGTCCTGACCGGGGACGCTGCAGAGAAGCTGTGGCAAAGAACGTCCAACTGGGAAGACACGAAATTACAGAGGAGAAAATGCCTTCACATTCAACATTTACCTTTGTTTAATGTTAGTTTGCTTGTTTTGCAGGGGGTGAAGGGGGGAGAAGGGCAGAGAGAGAGAGAGAGAGAGAATGAGAATCAATCCCAAGCAGGCTCTGTGCTGCCAGCACACAGCCCAATGTGGGGCTCAAACCCACAAACCGTGAGATCATGACCTGAGCTGAAGTCAGACGCTTAACTGACTGAGCCACCCAGGCGCCCCTCAACGTGTAAATTTTTAACGTTACTCACAACGTCACTACAAATTTTTCCCAGTAATTTAAGAGACAATGAATATAAAATCCTTACAATATAAAAATTCAGAGACACTTGATAGTCTTTGAACGAATCATTGATGATATCCTGCTCAAAATCGTCCCCCGAGGATACATTTGTGAGAATTTACCCTGAAACAGGAGGGACTTCATAATGACAGACACAGAACTATGTCAATCTCTTATCAATCTCATTCAGAATATTCTACAGTTTAATGTACTTCCTGAAAAACTGAATTCCAATTGTGACTCAGGCAGTAACACCGTTGCTATTTTTCTACCTTTCAGTCTGTTCGTGTCATTTCAATACAGTCGTGAAAATCACTTACTCGTATTTACGGGCACATTGAATTTTAAAGTCAGAGAGAACCTAGGGGAATACGTAACTCAAGCTTCTCATCTTATAGAGCAAAAGGGAAGGCGGGCAGGACCGAGCACCGAGGCAGGGCCCCGGCTGCTGTGACAGTGTCTCAGAGTGCTGCCCCATGGACGTGGCCCAGCACGTCTGTCACTGTGCTCCGTTGGCTAAAGTCATGTCCGGCAGAGAGAGTGGGACACCGCCCTGCCTCAGAGGGAGAATCATGGCTTTCCCTTCTTCCTTCACGCTCAGGGTTACGGTAACTAAGCAGACAAGGCTCACGAGCGTGAGGTCTCAAAGTCAGCGGTCACTGTAACAAGAGGCCCAGGGCAAAACAGAGGGAATAGTGTGGAAGTAGACTCAGATTCTGCCTGCTTGGCTTCCCGCATGATCCAGGACAACTATTTAATTTCTGTGAGCTTTGTGTCCTGCTTTATAAGGCAGAGATGATGACCTCACGTGAAGAATCAAGTAACACGCAGTAGGCACATTCTGAGCAATTTGCACACACGACGTACAACTCCTCACTTAACACCATGCCTACTCTTTTAAGTGCATTTTACTTTGTAGATGAAGAACTTGACCCTTAGGGAGCAGGACAACCAGACCTACAGTTTCTAGTGGAAACATCACCCAGGCAGGTGGGCCCCTGACCCTGAACTGAACACAGTACAGCCCACCCCACATGCCTAAAGCGTCTGTGATGTTCAAGCACAAAGGTGAGGTTTCATCTCCTTACACAGGATGGATGTGTAGATCAATGGAATAAAACTAAGCCTGAAAATAAACCCCTATAAGTGGTTTTTAACCAGGATGCCAAGACAGTTTTCAGGGAAAAGATGAGTCTTTTCAACAAATGGTGCTCAGACAACTAGAAATGCATGTGCAGAAAAATGAAGCTAGATCCCTACCTCACACCACATGTAAAATTAATTCAAGGTGGATCGCAGGCCTAGCATAAACTCTCAGAATACAGTGTGGGAGCGGTCTTCATGACCATGGAGTGGGCAAGGTTTTCTTAGGTATGAAACGAAAAGCACAACTTATAAAAGAGAGAAATAGGTCAGCTGGGCTTTGTCAAAATTCACAAGTACTGTGCTGCAAACATACCACCAAGAAAGTGAAAGTCAATCCACAAAATGGGAGCAAATATTCACCAATAACAAACCGGCAAGAAACGTATCCAGACTATATCGTTCATACAACCCAATAACAAAAAGACAAATCACCCAACATGTTAAATGGGCAAAGAATCCGAATAGACAGATCTGAACGAACACGACATTCAAATGTCCAGTAGGCATGTGAAAAGATGCTCAACGTGAGAGAAATGCAAATCCAAGCCACAAAAAGACACCTGTTTGCAGCCATCGGATAAAAGGACACAGATGATAGAAGCGTTGGCAAAGATGTGGAGAAATCAGAACATGGTCACGTTGCTGGCAGAACAGAGAATGATAGTACTCTGGGGATTCCACAACACAAGAGGGATTCTATGACACAGCCATCACACCCCCGCTCACACCCAAGAGAACGGAAATCGTATGTCCACATACATGCTGTCCAGAGTAGTGTTATCTAAAAACACAACGTCCATCAGTTGATAAATGGATAAATAAAGCATGGTATATCTACACAATGGAATTTTATTTGGCAAGAAAGAAGTACTCACGTATCCTAAAACATGGGCTTCGAAGCCTTACAAAGTGAAAGAAGCCAGACCCAAGACCACGTATCGCACGATTCCTTTTGTACCAAATGCCCGAAACAGGCTACGTTGTGGAGATAGGATGCGGGTTGGCGGTTGCTGGGGGCTGGGGAGGGGATAGCGGGCACCGGCTACTACTGGCCCCCAGACTTGTTCTGCAGGTGACGAAAATGTTCTGGAATTAGACACTGGTGATGGTTGCCAAGTCTGTGGATACGCCAAAATCCAGTGAACTGTGGATCGGAAATGAGTGAATTTTACAGCATGTGAATTATGCCTTAGTACAGCTGTTGTCAGAAAATTATATATGGCTTTAATAAAGCAGACAAGCAGATGCAGAACAGGTTTCCAATCTCGCGCACAGCACTGCACGCTTGCTCTGGACGAGGTGCTGACACCGATGCTCGTGCGGGCCCCCGGTGGGGGCTTCAGGTGGGTTCCACACCCGGCACGTCCCACGTTCCACAAGCCTCTCTGTTCGTCGGGAGCCGCAGGGAGGTTACCCCGCTTTTACATCCGCAAACTGGCTTCAGGCAAGGTACTAATGTGAGGTGGAGAGGTGGTGGCTCGCACGCCTGTCGGCTCACCCGACATGCACTGACGCTCTGGTTACTGCGGTGGAGAGAGAGTGTGCATGGCAGGCACCAAAGTGTCGGAAGCCTGCGCTCAAGTGTGGCATGACTTGGGACCTCTGCAACGTTTGTTACTTTCTTTAGCGTTTTAGCAGAGGGCGTTTCAGTGAGCCAGTGCCGTTCCACAAGCCCCGCGGAATCACACCTGCACAGCAGCTGGGGGACTGGGTGGGGCGTTGGGGTCACAAACCCAAACCAAAAAAAGAAACTACTTCCCGCCTCGCCACGAAACAGAGTGTGCACCATGGTCAGACACAAAGTTTGACATTTTTATGGAAAACAGCAAAGCAAATGTTTTTATAATGCACAGATTCCATTCTGCAGAATTAGAGATTCCATTAAAGGCAAAGCAGAAATGAAAGCGGTAAGGAAATAAAGGTAATTAAACTCACATTATGCTTCAAAAATAATGTTTCTGTTAATAAATGCCTGGTTTTATTCTATTTGCTACTAATTTACTAGTAACTGGACAGCTTTTATACTGCTGGGTTGCTTTTCATTATTTTTAATAGAAAAACCTTCAATAAAATCGAATAGCATATTATTGCATACTCCCGTCTACTCCCTCCTTACCAGTTAAAACCAACGAGGGCTTACCTCTGCACCCCTCCACCCTGACGTGTCCGGAACCCAGCACCATGGAACCTGGGTCACACACTCGGTCGGGCCTGACGGCGACTGTGCGGCTCTCTGCAGGATCCTGGGCCGGTGAGCTCTCCCCGAGGGCCCCAGGGTGCCTCGCACACCTTCTTCCGACAAGCATCTGTTGGGCATTTATCATGCACCTCTCTGCTGGGTGCTGCACAGAGAAGGGGGCCAAACAGAAAAGGCCTGTCCGGTGGAGCGGACATCCATTTGAAGGAGCAACGAACAAAACCAATCCGCTCACTTCCTCATGGGTAAGAGAGAAGATACCGACACCCGCTAGGA
This sequence comes from Panthera onca, assembly GCF_046562875.1. NCBI lineage: Eukaryota > Metazoa > Chordata > Mammalia > Carnivora > Felidae > Panthera > Panthera onca. The sequence goes on from NC_138342.1 coordinate 203,961,016, forward strand.
TGAGTCAAACAGCGATAACAGCATCGGAAAGGAAAAGTGATTGGCATGCAGACGGGGGCTGCACGTGGTGTAGACCAGAACACCTGTGGGACCGGGCCAGTCGTGCACACGGGAACACCAGGGCCAGGGACCAGCCAAGCACACCAGGCTGGAGAAACACTATGGAAGCCGGGTGCCTGGAGCCCAGTGAGAAGGGAGGGGGCACCCAGGTGAGGGTGCGAGCCGGGTGCAACCATATCAGCCAGGAGGACACTGGCCGCTAGTTTCTCCAGGCTTCTTCACGGGAAGCCGCTTGGGTTTTATTCAGAGGAGTGTTAACCCATCACACCCTTGAAGGATCCCAGGGCTGAGAAGCCAGGGCATCAAGGATCTGGACCATGGGAGGAGCCAAGTGGCACGTGGACGGCTCGAAACGAGGTCAGACGGGATTTCCTGATGGGCAGGGTGGAAGGCATCAGACTCCCAGGCTGTCCTTGCGTAGTTAACCCTGGTTAGTTAACCTGGGTCAACCTTAGCTAGCCAACCTTAGTTAACCTAAACTTGGTTAGTTAACCTGGGTTAACCTTAGCGAGTCAATCTTATTTAACCTTGGTTAGTTAACCTCAGTTAACCATTTAGCCTTGCTTAGTTAATCACAGTTGATCGTAGTTAACTTTATTTAGCCATGGCTAGTTAGCCATAGTTGGCTAACTTTGGTTAGCCGTGATTTGCTAACATTAGTTAACCACAGTTAGTTGGTCAAGTCAGAGACACGCCGTTTTGGGGAGCCCCAAGCCAGTCTCCGCCTGGGGCGTCTGCATCGTGCTGAGAGAAGTGTGTTGAGGAGAGTCCGAAGAGTCAGCTCTGACTAGAGTTAATGCCACACGGCCGGGCCCATGTCAACAGGGGAGAGCAAGCGAGAGCCGGTAGGAAGAGGCGAGGGGAGGGCCAAGCGCTGAGGCCTCGGCAGAGCCCAGAGAGAAGGGAGAGACAGGGGCGAGGAGCAGCAGGACCCCACACGGTGTCAGATGGGAGCCAGTGGGGCTCACGTAGGATTTAACAAGAGGGAGACCTCGGTGACCCTCAGGGCAGGTGGTGCAGGAGTGGAGGGACAGGAACCCAAGAAGCAGAGAGGAGGCAGCAGGAGTGAGGGCCGGCTGGTCCAGAGAGGTCCTTCCAGACTGACCACATGTCAGCGGGGTGGTGCAGTACAGGAGGCAGACCTGAAGCTTCACAAGCGGGGGCTTGGATGTCTGGGAATCTGCGGTGGGGGGCGTGCAGGCCAATGTTCCAGAGAAGCACGGGAGCCGGTCAGCTGCTGTGAGGCTGCATTTAAGGCTGGAGGCCACATGCACAGCTCTGGGCCCGTCCCAGCCTCAGGCAGCTGTGTGGGGGCAGGGGCCGAAGAGGGGCTCGGCACACGGGACTGGGTTTTGCCACACGAATATGACAAATCCAGAGGTGGGGAGCCTTGCCAGAAGGGTGTGCAATCTTGGACACCCCTGAGCTTTCACAGTCGTAGGGACTCCGTTCTCTTGGGATCACACCAAGCTACATAATTTAAGGGCTTTCTGCATGTCAGGTTCTAGGACCAGCAGTCTGTCCAACAAATTTCCGTTGAGCCTCTACTCTGGGCAGAGTGCTGGTGGGAAAGGGACACGTGATGAGGCAGAGTCCGACCCTCCTGAACTAGAACAACACGGACAGAGGCCCCCGAGGTATACAACGTGACTGCGTAATGCAACGGCCACTGCCCACAGGACACCCACAGCCAGCTCTGTCCTCGTGGCTTCAAGGAGAAGGGGAACAAACAGCCCGGCAAAGCCACGGTGGTGAGTGGTGGAGCCTCTCCCCTGACATTCTCGCAGCCCGGCTACAGACACGTGCCTTCCGTGCATGGGCTTGTTCTCGGGCGACTGCACCGGCCCGTCATGTTGTAGGGGCAGGAGCATCACGGGCGCAGAAGACGCCCGGTGCCACTGCGCACCCGAAACGCGGGCATGGGCACATCTCACGCCTGCTCCCGCGACAGGCTTCTGCTCTGGCCGCGCACACCTGCACCCGCCAAGCCCTCCCTGCAAAGGAACCCACGTCTGCCCCCTCACGTCCCTGCCCCCCGAGCAGCACCACTGGCCACCACCTGCTGGGGCTCCACTGGCCCGAGACACTCTCCCCTGGGGCCCCGGCAGCCCCGGGGGCCCTCTCCCGCCTCCGACACGGGGCTCCCGTCATCCGTCTGTCCGCTCCACCTCCACTCCCATCAGTCGGGAAGCGCTCACACGTCTTTCGAGATCCTGGGACAATGTCCCGTCTGTGGTCTCCTCGGACTGCGCTGGCAGCACCCTGGTCTCTTCCCCGCATCGAGCAGCGTGCTCTAACACCCCGTCCATTGCTGTGAGAAGGGCCCGCGGTCGCCACCTGCGCGTCTGGCCCGTCTACACCTCCTGGGGCTCACTGAGAAGCACTCCCTAGCGCCGGCTGGGCCTCACCCAACGGCACCCCAGGGTTTTCCCCTCGGCCATCCTCCACACACACCGCACGCAGAACACCTTGGAGGGCTCGCTTTTACCAGAGAATAGGTGATCTGACAGGGATTCAAGGTCAGAAGTGAAGTCCTGCGCAGGCCGTGAGCCAGGAACCCGGGATCCAGCACAGATCTGGCTCTCGCAGGAATTATGCTGCTGGTTTGCTACCACACGGATCACGACCTTGGGGACATGGTGACGCACGCGGTGGGCACTGCATTCCACAGTGGGCATGTCCGGAGCCCCTGCCAGATGGGCTGTCGGTCCCAGGTGGCGGATAGGGACAGACTTCGCCCACGTGGGGAGGTCTACACCTGGGAGGCACCGGATTCCCCACGGCAAGTGAGTGCAGACCCCCGCCGGTCAGTGTCCGCCCAGAGTCTGCAGTGTGCGGGCACCCAGGCCGCTGACACCCTGCGTGACATATCTGGGTCCCCACACTTCACAAGGCAGGGGGACGGCTCCATCTAGGGGACACGTGGACACTTTAGCAGCTAACTCTCAGAGGATCAGCTTTCCATCCCTGAACTCCCACAGACGGTGCTCACTCTGGGGCCGGGCGCTGACATCATGGAGATTCTCCCTTACTTGTGAGGGCCCAGCTGCACCGACAGCAAGCTCCCCTGGGGAGCAACCAAGGGGCAGCAAAAGACGCGCTCACCCTGCAGCAAGGGAGGAAGCGCGTCCCCCCCCCCACAAGGCCCCGCCTGCCAGCCAGCACTTCCCAGCTCTGCCCGCTGGCTGCTTCGGGGAACCTCAGATGGGCACCTGCCACCGAGGCCTCCGCTCCCAGCTCAAAGGCCAGGGCTGTGGGGGAGGCACATCTCTGCTCAGCCACGGTCGTAATGGGTGTCACTGGGGCGTCACGCTCAGCATCACTGTCTGCTTGTCTCACCCACGGCCAACGTGCCACGGGGAATCTCTCAGCACAACAATGGCAACACGAAAGGACGTCGAGCGTGAGCGGGAAGCCAGACGCGATGGACACACAAGGTCCCCAAGTGTGGCGATCGGACAGGGTGGCCAAGACCCGACACCTTCGCAGCTACACTGTCTAACCCTTCTGGACTCCACGTTCTTACGAGACGAGGGGACGAGAAGGGCTTCACAGATCTAAGGGAGGCAGTGTCTGTGCATCAGGACGGGGGTGAGTCCCGAGCTGGCCAGCCTGGGGGGCGTGTGGGGACGGCTCCACCTGGCCTCCCCCACAAGCGGGCACAGAGGGCCTGACCCCACCCACCCCCGAGCACACACTACGGGTCCAGAGATCAGCAATGAGATAGGCCTCACCAGGAGGAGCTGGACCGGGTCACGGAAGCAGCATTTTCTTCCTCAATAAATCAAGTAAATGAGATGCAAATGCTATCCTGTTACCGTCCCAAAACTGACGTGATCCCACGCCTGCATTTAAATTTTATTTTAAATGAACCGTAATCAAGAGTCAAGGATAGATTTCTCCCTAAAGAAGACAGATTAGTTCCGCTCCATTCCCAGATACAGGGAAAATTCTGCTCTCTCAGTGTGTCCCGAGTGCAAAGTAACTCAAGTAGAGGCTCCCGTGTCCTGACCATTTACTGTTGGAGGCGTCACGCCCCTTCGCACATGAGACGCACACGAGTCACGAGCAGGCAGTTGGCAGAAGGCAATTCAGCCGGGACAGAAAAGGCTGGTCCTGGAGTCGGGAGGAAGGGCGGGAAGCAGGGCTCCTCGCGGGGCTCACGTCCTTCCTGTCTGAGGGTGACCCCCCGGCACACAGCACCTCCAAGCCCTGCCGGTCGCCGATTCCACGCGTGTTAGCCACACGGGTTTCAATCCAAGGCAAGCGCTGTGTTGCGTGTGCTACACAGGCGTGATTATTTCTCTTCATGGATGAGGAAACCGACTGAAGCACATTTCTGGAAGACCCCAAGTGCTGCACCCTAAGGCCCCTGCCAGCCTAGGTCCTCAGGGCTGGATGCAGCCCACACAGACATGCACGTCCCGTGCAAACGCAGCAGCGGTGTGCCGAGACCCTGCCTTCACGGCAGCCGCAGGACACGGCAGCTTGCCCCGTTCACACGCAACAGCATGATTTCCTGGCCGAGCAGCTGCTGATGGGTGAACGAACACGTGTGGGGTCGTGTCCACACACACAGTCCTTCTTCCACCTGCATGGACGCCGGCCCTCACCTGCTTCCGGCCTTTGTTAGAATCGCAGGATTCCTTCCACGCGCACTCCTCAACAAAAACCAGAGGGACGGCAGCAGTGAGGTTAAACCACTAACCGCCTCATCCCAATTAGCACACTCAGAATAGGGTTACTTTTTGGAATCATAGCCAACTTAGTATTTATGGCCCATAAAATGCTGTTTAAGAATTCTCTCGCTCTCCTGCTTCAGATTTTGTGTCTCTCTCTCTCTCTCTGCCACCGCCTGCCCCACTCGCACGTTCTAAGACGAATATTTAAAAAAAAATTTTTTAATAATTATCTCACTCCGCCTCTTGATTTCTGATTTGGTGTCTAACAGAGGCCCCGGGGGAGGCGAAAATCATAATGCCGCTGGAGCCTACGGCATTTTTCTAGTTTCTTTTCCTCAAGTCCAGGGAGCGGTCACAGTGGCACTGCTTCCCGTCAGGGCAAATCCCACCCAGCTATCCAAGGTCACGCTCGAACAGAACACCCCAGAATTGAGCCCAACAGCGTGGAGAGGAGACACCGTCCGGCACAATCATCTACACAGTGACCCACCCACAACAAGACAAGAGCCTCAAGCGTCTGATGAAGTGACCTTGGACACATGCCGGGCGCCAGCCCTGCACTCGAAGGAGCAGAGCACCCCCTGCATGTACATGAACCCACTCACCACGCTGGACACAACACGCGCACAGCTCATGACGATAATAGAGTCAAGCTGCCTATTCAAGCCCCACACTGGGCTTCCCTCGCCTCTGAGTCAACTCGCCTGATTACTACGTACACTGGAAACAGGCCACCATGCTGTCTGCAAAGCCTGGGCTCACACCCGTGGCTGTCAGTCGTGGCCACTGGCAACATCAGCGTCACCTGGGGACTCCTTGGAAATACAATCAATCACCTCCCCGCCAAGGCCCCCACCCCGCGCCTGGTGAATCAGAAACCCGGGCGGAGGCGGCGATGCGACTTATGAGAACATCTCCCAGTGTTCGTCACGGGAGCAGAAAGCCTTCGGCTTGATTACTTTAATGGCCTGAAGTAGCTACAAAGGGGCCACGTCTGCACGTTCCCCTCTGGCCAAACTCAGGGATAACACGTCTTCGAGGGAAGAGATACTCCCCACTGCTCACCGTGTGCAGCTTCCAGAATCGCGGGCCTTGAAAACACCGTATTTTGCGGTGTGCAAAAAGTGCACCAAATAACGGACGCTTGGAGAACAGGGCTCCCCCGACCCCCAGGCCCGGGTGCGGACCCTGACGTCACTGGCACCCCTTCGCCCACCAGAACACAAGGACGTGGACGCTGACTGCCCGTGACACCTGCATAAGGTAGGTGAGCACACATTCTGATGTCCAACAAATGGAAACTGATTTTCCACAGACAATTAAGAATACGTGATCTTCTACTATTTTGAGGGCACTAAAACTTTACACAAATTACTGCATTACCCTGTTCACACCTTCCTTAGCGACCTGGCTACCGTCCCGGCTCCCACCACATGCCCCTCCGACCCGCTGTCTCCTCTCGGCCAGGATGGTCGTTCTGCAACACAAGCCCACTGCCCCCTCCCCTGTAAACTGAGCGTTCGATGGCTCCGTGAGCACCAAGTACAGTGGCCTCTATGAGCGTGCCAGGCCCAGGCCCACAGCCCTCCTCAGGTGCCCCGGGAACAGCCGGTCCAGACACACCTGCCAGTCCCCAGGCGGAAAACCCTCACGCTCATTCACATGCCTTAGAATATCATCCACCCTCCGCCATCACCCCAACTCCACATTTAAGGGGGAGCCTGTCCTCCCTGGGGGCCTCAGCAGGTGCAGGGTCCCGGGCACTGGGCACACTGTGGCGCTCTGTTGGTCCACCCGGGGTGGGAGGGTGGCATTGTCATTTCCCCAGCGTCTGTCATGGTGTTCGTTAACCCCCATAACTGATGCATGAATGCGTGGGTTTGTACCAGGAGTGCAGAGTCTGAGTGACGGGCTCTGTCTGGCCCCAACTTCAGAGCTTCGTAGTCGTGTGGCCTTGGCCAGGCCTTCCTCCTCCCCTGCTGACCCGGGTTTGCTGTGGAAGCAGGTTGACATGAGACCTTCTAAGCCACAGGAATGCACACTCACCATCCCTATAACCGGCTGCTCCTCACACCTGGGGCTCACCAACACCATCCACCCCGTGTGTGTGTGTGGGACGCACCCCTCAAACGCACCCAACGGCCACAAGAGCACCTGCCACAGCTGTCGGAACACAACACACGGCAGCAGATGGAGGCATGGCCGCGTTTTAATTGCCTTAAACATCACCAGCTTCAAGCACAGCCCCGTGAACAATGCCTCTCTACTGTCTGACGCCTGTGTGGTGACTCGGTGTGACGGTGGGGACTGTGGCGCTTTGGGGACAACGGGGTGCTTCCCAGAGAGGTGCCCTCCACTAAGGCACTGTCCACGTTCAGTGGCGATTCAAGAGCACAACCAAAGCCAGAGGGGTTCACGGTGGAGAGTGAGCGGCTCAGGCACATGTGGGCTGTCCACTCCAACACCTCACCTCTTGGGCACGGTGACATCTTTCAGCACAGGCCTAAAAGAAATAGACCAGGAAGCGCTTACATCCACAAAATAAAATCGTGCGGTGAGTCTGCGTGCCGTCAGCCCTCTGGTGTGAGCTGAACGGGTGAGGACGTGAGGGTCACTGTTACCTCGTCTGGCTCGGAATGACTCAGAGGTGCCCAGATGCTGGTCTGGGCCTTTGTTCAACAAGGAGGGAGTCTACCTTCCAGGAAAACCGGCCCGTGTGAGTCCTAGGATTTGCTGTTGGGCACACGGGCTGCATCCTGCATGCAGGCGCCTGCTGGCCCTGCACAGCCATCGGGGATGTCCCCACGCCACAGGCACGCCCTTCACCGTTTCAGTAAATGAGCTAAACCTGACGCCTGGTCTGTGCTGAGTCAGGGGGCAGCCCCCCTGCAGCTGGCCAAGCCCCCAGGACATGACACGACCACCATCGGCACAGACCTCCGGAGATGGCTTACGGGCTCGAAGCTGACGGCAAACTTGCTTCCTTGGGGTTAAAGACTTGGATTTGGGAAACAGCCACACAGTCTAACGAACTTCGGCGATTAGGAAACTCATTTCTAATCGTGATGGACTGTTTTAGGAGGGCTGGTTTCAAATGAGGTGGAGAAGTCTATGAGTCGTGACGTTTTTTGTTTTGGTAAAATTACTCTTAATAATAACATTTTCGCTGAAATATTTCTAATCTAATCGCACCACCTTGTACAGTATGGGAGGTCAGCATGCCCGACTCCAGGGTTCTCAGCCGGCTGCTGGGACGGGTCGGACAGGAGACCCGGCCACCACCAGCTGGCACCCTTAGGAAGAGATGCCACGGCAGCCTCTGCTCAGAAGACAACACCGGCTTCTCCACCAGTGTCAGGAGGGCTCTGAAAACTCAGGAGGCTGAGGACAGCGGCCACGAGGGAGAACAACCTTTTGTAACTACTACTTTTTTTTCAAACAACAAAACAACTTACACACAGTGGGATGCCATGGGGGTCCGACAGCAGACATGCTGGGACCACCGGCCCTTTCTTGGACTTGTCTTCAGGGCCTCTAGAGCCCGAGGCCTGAACCTTGTTCTGTTTTGACTGTTTTCCTCCAGGAGAGACTGAAGATGCTTCATGTGGCCGCACTGCTGCCGTGAGCAACTTTAGTGGACATTAGGTGAACAAACAAAAAAAACCTTAACAACGTAACCTCTCTAGATGCCGCCTTGCTTTCCGCCACGTGGATGGTGCCACGGCAGCTGCTTTCGTACATTAAAACAGCAAAGAAACCAAAACAAAATATAGAATAAGTGTCCTGAGCTAGTCTAGGGACACTCTCAACAGCACGTAAATTAAGTCACTGGAAGCACACAGTACTGCAGATTAAAAATTAAGAAGTGTTTTTGAAAGAACATTTGAGGGCAGAAGTTATCAAAATAGCACTAGTCCACATTCTACAGACTGAAAGAATACGTAGTATGGCGTAGCCAAGACTAAGAAAGCCTGTGAATCCAGCGAGGGGACATCTATTTCAGCTGCCCACATGTTACAATCTCATTTCCTGCAGCCAGCACCAAATTTTAAAAGTGTTGGTATATTTTGATCAATGCATTTACTCTTGAATGGCATCCCATGTGAAAATGTCTATATAAACACTTTCATAACACGTCAGGAAGAAATACAAGAGAACTACAGAGTTTGGGGACTGAAGTGTGGAACACACAACTGTTCCATTACTTCTGGAAGGGGCCACCGTGAGCGGGGACCCACATGTCAATAGGCCATAAAGGGGGGCACGGGCGGGAAAGCAGGTGCAGGGCCTGAGAGGCTGGGGTGCGTATAACAGACTGTATGGAGAAGGAACATGAGCCATGAAAACAATTATTCCACGTGGTCAAAGTATCTCTTTCAGGAAAAAGAAATGACTGAGTGGATTTTTTAGATTTCTGAAGTCGCATAAAAATGACGGGCTAGCCCCCCACATTACGACGACGGCCCGCCCTCAGCCTTCCCACGGCATCGTATCAGAGCATCTGCCAGCCTCCGCTCTGGCACTCCATCATGGTCTTCAGGCTGGATTCCACCGGAACTCAAACGAGCTCCCACTCGTCCAATTCGGAAACACACCCCTCCTCCCCAGCCCCCCACCCCCACCCCTGCCCTGAGAGCCCCCCCGCACCTTCGAGGACAGTGCAGTTTGTGCAGAGTGGGCACAAAGGCGACCCTCGTGTGCCAGCCCTCCCTCCCCTTGAGTCGACTCTCAGTGGCGTCAGTGAAACTGCTGTCACCGGGGTCTCCTGCCACCTCACCTGGTCCTGCAACATCGTCCGGCCACAAAGGAGGAAGGGACCCCCCAGCAGTGGGACGAGATAGCCACAGCATCCCGCCAGCAGCTTCCCTGACACCCCACTCCCCTCTCACACCGATTCCTTCCCAGCATCCCTCCCTCTACTTCTCCCTGCCTTCAATGACGGTCTCCATGGAGTTTGGTTCTGGGCCTCCCCTCTTCTCACCAGAGGACTTTCCCAGAAAATCCCAGCCCCCCTCCCACCCAAATTAACATCCAGATGCGAATCTGGACTCACCAGGATGCACCTTCCCAAAGCAGCCCCAGCCCAGACCCTGTCCATGCCCCACGGCCCCACCTGTGTCCTGGATGCAGATGACCCATAAGCACATCGGCACCAGAACCAAGAGGTCATACGTGCACCTGCCCCCGGCCTCACGGCTTGTGTCCTGCTAACACAACCCTCCCAATGGCTCAAGCAGGACCCAGCAGCCAGCCCGGGTCCCTCCCTCTCCCGACCCAGGCCCGCTTGGCCGTGAAGCACCGTTGCCTGTTCCCCACCGGACACACCTTCCCAGGACTCCCTGTCTCTGCTCCTCTCCACGCCAGCCACCACCCGGGTCACAGGGGTCTCACAAGCCTCCCCTCCCTTGCCCTCCACTCACACCTATCGCACACCCCCTGCAGAAGCAGCCCTAGGGAGCCGCCACGGTGCAGGTCTCTGCAGGAGACTCCCAGCTAATGACCTGCCACCAGGGCCTTCTTGCGGCCTTCCGCCGACCGAACCCTCCTTGTGCCCCGGCGCACCCCAGGTGTGGGGGCACACTGTGCCGTCCCACGCCACGTCCACTGCCTAAAACCACTGCACCAAGCACCGTGCCTGGACCCTAATGGGTGGGCCCTCCACCAGTCTTGGAGTTGATGCGTATTCACAACCTGCTGGTTCGTGGTCATCCCCTTGTATGAGTCATGTAACGGTGACACGGGCAAAGTCTCCGTGTCCTCCTGCCTTACTACCCTTACCCAGAAGTAGTTCACACTGAACAACCGTAACTGAATCCTGCAGCTAAAGAGGCCTGTCCACCACAGACACACACGTCACCTGCCACAAGACAGTGTGGGTGATAATCACCTCCAGCTTCTCAAAATAGGATCCTTACCGGGTAATGTTAAAGCCCAAAACGTGGATGATTCTCAATAATTTATACAGAGAGCATACATAAGAGACGATATTCCCAACGTTCAGTGATAATCTTTGAATTTCAAAAATAAAGAGAAATGAGCATGTATTTGTTATGGGAGGACTGGTTACAACACACTTTAAAACCTGTCATTAATCTTGTGGGCGTGTTCATAAATAGATAAAATACCTAAAAATAAACACACATGATTAGATACACACTGTATGTTAATTTATACGTAAACATAAAGATTTATAGGTAAATGTGATGCTTTGCTTGGACAAGAAATCTGAGCCATTATGAAACCAGTGTAAGTGCCCATCAGTAGATGAATAAAGAAGAGATAGTGGATGTGTAAATACATATTTACACACACACACACACACACACCCCAGCATGTTGTCACTCAACCCCAAGAAAGAAGGAAATCCCGCCATTTGCAACCCTCTGGATGGACCTCTGGGGGCCTTATGCTAAGTGAGGTGACAAGAGAAAGACAAATCCCTCAGTATCAAGTGTATGCGGAATCTAAGAATCTACGACAGAGCGGCACAGGTCAGCGTCCCAGACACAGAGCCCTGGGGCGGGAAGAGGGCAAGGGTCGGTAGAAAGCCGCAAACCTTCAGCGTAAGGTGAACGACGCCGCGCATCGAATGTCAACACGGCGGTCGAGTCAGTGACACGAGTGTCTGATGGAATCTGCTACGGGAACAGACCTGCACCGCCCTCACCGCAGCTCTGTGACCTGACGGGTGGTAACCAACCAGATGGTGGGGACCCTTTCGCGACACATGTGCACATTGCGCCACCGCGATACGCACTCAAATATCTGACAATTCTATGTCAATTATCCCTTAATAAAGCTAACGTTAGAAACAAATCCCAGTCGCACCAAATGTTTCATATATGTTTAATTTCAGTTTTAACATTTTGATACAAAATGACAGAATAACTAAACAGCGACAGAATTTCCTGAGTCCTTCTGCCATTGTTGTGAACTGTTTTCAGTTTGCAGATACAGAGCTGCGTGTGGTGACAAACCGTCTTCTGTAAGCGACCTGTGAAGAAAGGGAGATTGTTAGGAAAGTCTGCGCAACAGCAGTGGTTTAGGACACGGGCAGGGTGGCCAAGAGCGCACTCACCGCCGGGGCCCAGGGCGACCACACCACGTGCGTCGGGAAACAGCACCGCCGTCCACGCACCCAGGGAGACCTCAGCCTGTCCCACCGCCGGGGCCCAGGGCGACCGCCCTGCGTGTGTCACGGGGGACGGCACCGCCATCCACGCACCCAGGGAGACATCAGCCAGGCATGGCTCCGGTGGGGGCGGGGGGGATGCTCCATCCTCGCTGGTGCAAGTGCCCGTGGTGGAGGACTCCACGGATGCGCGTGCCAGTCACTTAAACCAGAGACTCCCTCCCGAAACCATCCTGACAGCTGTCTCCATCCTGGACCCATTCCTGTCACATGAACATTATTGTCTAGATAGCCCTCTTCCAACTAGAAAATGAGCTCCTTTGGAAAGGACCGTATGCTATGAATCTCTGCCATCCCAGTGCCTGGCACACGGCGGGTTTAGAGTGAAGATTTGCTAAACAGACAGGAATCCAAGAGAAAAGCATCAAAAAACAGCCTGTAGACGCGGGTCTGTCTGCCGCCATAACTGCGCAAGAAAACACAGAGATGGGGCCAGGGAATGGAGGTGAGGACAGGAGCGGGAGGATTGCTGGTTAGAAAGCGGCATGGGCCATGCCTGGAGAATGTTCTAGAAGAACCCAACAAGGGCAGACATTCTGATGAAAATGGGTTCTCCCAGGGACACAGAGCCCACAAAATCAGGATGCCACCTCGGGCCCTTTCCAGTGTCTGGGGATTGTAATTATGGCTGCATGTATGCACACAGACGTGGGACTACATGCACACATACGTGCATAAATGCACACACACGTACAGTAACTGCATCTCTGTCCACACGTGTGTGTGTATGCACATGTGTGTGTGTATATGCGTGCACAGAGAAGGAACCACTGTACATCTGGAAAGAAGCGAGACCTGATAAAATGCGGCCAGCTACATCAGCTGCGTTCCGAATCCCACTGATCCGCCCAGGCATCCAAGCACATTCCGGAACTCTGCTCTGGCTTCTCCCTAACTTCAGGGAGCCACGCCCCAGGTCGGGAAGCAGGGTCAGTCTTTCGCCTCGACCATGGGGGCTTCGGGGATCATCTGGCCTAATCCCCCGAGACACAGGATACTTGCAAGGCTCATCTTCTTGCACAGGCAAGCTGGGCTTCTGAATCACTGCATGGCCCCCCTACCCCTTCAGCGTGAAGCATCTGTGGTCTCATGAACACAGAGAACACACCCACACCGCCGCCCCCCTCCCATCAAGGGGCGAGAGCATGGGTCACCTCTTTTCACTTCAGCTCTGCCCCAGCAGGAGAAAGGGATTCTGGTCAAGGCAACCGGGACCACTGAGGTGCCCACGTCACGGCGGCGTGAAGGGAGAAGCCCCTGGTCCAGAGCTGTGTCGCCAAGGGGAGACCTGGTGATGTGGGGAGGAGCTCAAGCATCTCCCACGGGCGCTCATTTTCAACTGGAGCCCCAGCCACGAGGACCTCGTCCCGTCCAGGTGGGACGTACACTGTCCCTGCCACGTCATGTGGCACACCTGGGTGGAGGCAAATCAGACTGGCAGCCGCAGACACAGACGCAGGAGGTGGAGGTGAGGAGAATCCGGAACAGAAAGCGGGCAGCCAGGGGCGCAGAGCTTTTGGGCAGCAAACTCTTTACCAAAGCTGTGAGGTTGAGCACTCGTGGGTGGAAGGAGGGAGCACCAGCTGGAAACAGGAATGCGGACATGGCTGCCATGGGAAGTGGCATCTCACCGCAGTCACGAGAAAGTGGAGAACAGGCCCCGAATGGAAGAGACGGGGTGGGCACGGGATCTGGCTACAACAGAACCAACAGGCCCCCGAGCGGAAGGACTGGAACCCGCCACACGCACACGTGCAGTCACACGCACACGCGCAGTTACACACAGACCTGCCACACACACACATACACACACACACACACACACGTACTCCAGAGCCTGGGCCATATTTCCAACGGGTCACTCTGTGGAGTATGGACCAGCCTCAGGTCCATTACTGCAGACAGGAAAGTGTGTCCCACGGGATGTGCCCGGCCAGCTACAACCACAGAGCCCGGGCAGCTGGGAAGGAACACCTTCTACCAAACACAACCCATAGGACCCTGCTTTCTATCTTAAAACATGCTGACCTTTCTGGAGGTGAATCAGGACAAACTTTTGGAAAGAATCATCCAGAACTTCAAAGAACTCTTTATCTGTAAAAGCTGAAGCTGCACTTCGGAAACGTCCCATCTCTGGCACTCTGCTAACAACCTCATCGGCGGTCCCTTCGTCCCCGGGCATCTACACAGAATGGTACCACTGTTAGCGGGGCTGTGTCCTTGCAGAACCCGACACCTGAGAAGGAGCTGCCGGTGCCCTGGTCACAGTGACGGTGTGGACACCGCGTGGGTTCCTGGGACTTCACCGGGGTGTGGGGTTCCTGCTCTAAACCTAAGCACATCCAGCACAGATCAGAAGGTCGCTACAAGCCTGCCACGGTGACAGCCTCTGATCCCCTCCACAGTGGGACGGGCACACTTCTGGTCGACCTTTACTGCCTGTAGGGAAGGGGCATCTATTTCCTCATCTGATTCTCTGCCCTGGAGGGTGAGGGGGCGGGTGGAGAACAGCACTCAGCACCTCGTGCATTGTTCTGGATTTGCCCCCCGCACATCTCGCTCAGGTTGACTCCCTGGGATCTGGACGGCTCCCTCCTATACCCACAACCTGGCCACACCAGCTGGGACATGAGGAAGGAGGTATCCCCGGAGGCTGCCTGGAGGGAGTGCTGACCTGGCAGGAAGTCGGAGAGTGACAGGTCCACACCACCCGTCACAAACAGAGGACACCCCATGATGCCCGGGCATGTGACAGATAGATGGTCAGGAGACACAGCAGGAGAGGACCCTGGATCCCCGGCCTCTCCCTGGGAAATAAACTCCGGGTAAAATCATTAGAATTTAAGTCTTGTGTAGTCTACAGCTGAGTTCTCACCAATTTAGGGAATTACTTTGTCTCCTTCACTCTTCTTATCATATGAATAGACAGTCTGTCCAGGCCTCTGACTGCCTGAGATCAGGACGGCCAAGACAGGTTTCTGCCTGCCCACAATTTGTGGTTCTATAATTAGGGGGAAATCAGTCTGGTAACTGGCCCAGAGATGTTAGCCGCACTCAGCACAGCTAATCCACCCCTACAAGCAACGTCTTTGCTGGAATCCAGACAAGAGGACGCCACAGGCTCCCCAGCCCCGTCCTGTATCTCAAAGACCACCTCCATCACCAGGACATGAGATGGGTTCAGTGTTCTTCTCTGAGCAAATACGAGATACAAAATATATGGCATTTTATGCCTGGTTGCCTAATGATCTTCATGCCTGAGAAAAATCAGCAATTTCACACGTCTGGATCTCCTTACGAAGCTTCTAGTGGGAAGGGCACGCTCATCTTCTCAGGACCTAAGGTGCTTCACCTCGGCTGGTACTGTCTGTCCCCAGGAACACAGTGAAGGTGACACGGATTGCTCTAAACACATGTGGCCATCACAGCGGCACACAGATTTCCACCCTCAACCTGACACTCGCTGATCAGCTGACTTTTGGTAAATCATTTCCACCTGCCTTTCAGGGTCTCCATCTACGATCTGTGGACAAGAACCGAGCCCTCCTGCAGTGGGATATTGGATACCATTCCGCCTGCTCCCAGGGACCGTGACCAGCAAGCACGTGGATGCGGAGTGAGGAGGGTGGACGCTGGTCTCCACTGAGCCGGACAGACTCGCTTTGCCAGGAATCCCGAGTCTGCAGACTGACCACGTTCAGCCTCTCAAGTACGGACCCTCAGTGAGGCAAACCCAGAGCTGGACGATAGTGCCGTCCGCCGTGCTCTGGGTTCAGGAAGGTCTCTCCCAACGGCTGGAGAACCAACCTCATTTTGGCCTGGGACACTCTGATTGGGTTTCGGCTCCTTTGAAACCCAAGGGGTCCTAAGCTCAAGGGGTCACACGTCCCGTATCATCTGTACAATCCCAGTTGGTGCCCACCGTCCTGGTAACTCTGGTTAACACGTTGGTCTCACTCTCAAACACACGCTGATTCAGCTAACAAATCATGTGGTCACAACTCCAAAGACCTCGACCTGTTTCGAGTATAAAACGAGGTGAGGTGGTTGGTACATGTGCAGACCTCGGAATGCCATAGCGCTGTCGCGTGCAAGCCCTAGCTCCTCAGAGAAGGTTCCAGAGCACTACATGCAGAGAAAGAACCGGCAAACACTTGTTGACTGAGAGAAGCCAGTGTTCCCGCCAGCAAGGGCCTGACTGCCGGAAAACACACGTTCTTTCGGGCCTCCAACCTGCCTCCTCAGTTCATGTCAAAACTAGAGCTCAGCATTTTTTTAGGAACAGGATGACCCCCTTGTACTTTGAAAGCAAATAAACAGGTTGCCTAATTGCAAGACCATTGACCAAGCCTGCTCTATGACACAAATACGCAAACAACTGTATAATTTATCCGTCTCTGGAAAACGATGCATCGACTTTACAGAGACAGGCTTACAGCCATCGCGCCTTAATATCCACGTCTGCTTCCTCGCGTGCGTCTTACTTGCTGGCGACTGAAATACTGAACCAAAGCTCACAGAATAACTTTACTGCTCTCCCAGAGAAGCGGCTCCCGTGCCTCGCTCCCTCCCCCATTCCTGCACACAGGCTGTGCTGGAGGGGGCCCAGCAGTCCATGCTGGCCCTGTAAGGCATCCATGCTCACACCCCAAGGCCGGGCGTCACTCAGTTTACCCTATCCTGGGCCAAAGGCTGGATCACCGACCCCACATGCGTCCCTGACAGATGCCAGCAGCTAAGAGAATATGGCCAAAACAGATCCCACCCATAATCACAACAAAGCAAATTCTAGAATAGTCAGAATCGGAAGCAAAAGAAGCCACATTCCCTGCAAACATAGGATTACTAAATGCTGTGGGAACAACTCACCTTCAAACCCAGACACGGCCTCCACCAGCAGAGGACGCTCATCTTGAACCCTGTCCACAGAGGGCAGATGTTACACTCAGGACACAGAGAGAATTCTCTCCTATAGGAGATTCTGGGTGAAAATCTTACTTTGTGGAGTTGTCCTGGGTGGTGACTCTTCAGCGGAGGCCCACTGGTCCAGGTACTGTCACTTGGTACAAGCATCTCGGTACAGGAGGGGTACGGGTTCCTGAGCTCCAGTAGGAAGCGGTGAGCTGTGCACGAGCCACCTGTCCGTCCGCGGTGTGTTTCTCGGGTGTGAAGAGTGCTTCGTGCTCACTAGGAGAGAACAGCGCGTGCGTGAAAACAGCTCTAACTCGGACGGTGGCACATCGCACACAACAAAGGACTCCTCCAAACAGGACAGGCCAAGAGCACTTTGACAGCACTGACCTTCTCAGCTGCTTCCTCCCGTGCCTCGAGGGTATCAGACGGTGGACGGTGGCCGTCACCCGCAGAGACGCATCTGTCTCTGCTCCGGGAGCGCAGGACTGCCTTCCAACCGTCCTTCCCAACAGCCGCGTCAGCTTGTCATTGTTATTGGATTTCAGGGTTTGAAAAGGAAATCACATACAACGCGGCACCAAATGTTCTTTAACGGACAAGAAGATGAAATCTCAAACAGTGATGTTTTAGTTGAAGTGACAGTTGAAATGTGTCTCCTTGGAATTAACAAAATACTTCTAAGAATAGGGTCTAGAATTAATGTAAAAATTACAAACTTTGGTTAAATATCACGAGTTAGGAGTCTTCAACACGATCGTGAGGGTGAACGGATTTTAATTTCTGCCAAGAGGAACATGTGCGGGGCAGGGCAGGGCGAGAACCAGGGTCTCCAGGCGCGAGGGCTGCTGGGGCTGCTGATCAACCTTGGCGCGAGCACATATACCTGCAGGGCAGTCGAGAGCCGCTAACTAGCAAGACAGCAAAGGTGATGTCTTCGCAGAGAACGTCCTGACTTCATGCAAAGCAGAGTCACAGGAAGATGCCCTGTGGTCACATTAACTACTCCTGCTTCTTCTTCAAAGCCCGGTTTATTTATGCTACCCACCACCCTAAATCAGCGAGAAAGCCCTGACCCTGTGTCTGGACCACGCCTCCGCCCGCCCACAGCAAAGCACGGTGAGGGTACAGGGACAGTGAGGGAGGGACCATTCTCCACAAAGGCAAGGTAGAAAATACAGTAGCATTTGAGGAGGACACGTTCTCTGCCACAACTATCACCGCAGCAGGACAGCAGCCCGGGAGGACAGAGCAACGCGGGGGGAGGGAGCTGTGTGCTGATAAAACTTTATTTATAACAACACGTAGTGGGACACAGACTGCGGTTCACTGGCCTGAACTGGAGCCATGCAGGGTCAGGACGGGATGAATGTGCGGGACGTCCCCTGCACGCCAGAGACCCTGTGGAGAGTCAGGTCAGGACCGCAGGGCTCCAGGGTCAAGCTGGAGACCCTGTGCTGAGTGAGGTCAGGACCCTGATGCTCTGGGGTCACCCTGGAGACCCCGTGCAGAGTTGGGTCACAACCCCGGTGCTCCGGGGTCACTCTGGAGACTCCGTGCGGAGCCAGGTCAGGACCCCAGGGCTCCAGGGTCATGCCGGAGACCCCTTCGAGACCCAGGTCCAGCGTCAGCCCCAGGGCACACATGGTGAGTTCTCCATCCCGAAGTCTGCAAGATCGCAGCCAGCACACAAGCCTCTACTCTCTTCCCCTGTTCTTTCATCTGCATTTACGCTTTTTCCTCATCAGTTTACAAGAGGCTAAAAGGCCGTACTCTATCCTGCATGCGGGACGGTACACAGCAGGCACTTAACAAACACTTGTTAAATTTTTCACACCAATGATTTAGTTCAAAAGTTCAAAATGTATACAAAGAGCTCCTGACTCCTCACAAACATGAAGAGAATTAGTAGCAGGGGTCTGTCAACAACCTGGTATGAACTCTGGTGTTGCAGAGAGAACACGAGAGTGTGTGTGGGGGGGGGGGGGGGGGCGGGCAGCAGGACCCAGGAGCACTGCGACTCGGCATTTATTACCCTCATGAAGATGGGAAGTGTCTTCCCAGCCCAGGCTTCTTCCTGTGTAAAGTTGGAACGACACTGGCAGGGGCCCCCCATGGGGCCTGGGGGTTAAATAAGACACACGTTTAAAGCATCAGGCATCTGGGGCGCCTGGGGGGCTCAGTGGGTTAAGTGTCCGGCTTCGGGTCAGGTTATGAACTTGCACAGAGCCACGTCGGGCTCTGTGCTGACAGCTCGGAGCCTGGATCCTGCTTCGGATTCTGTGTCTCCCTCTCTCTCTGCTCGCCCCTCCCCAGCTCACGTGCTGTCTCTCTCTCTCTCTCTCAAAAATAAAGATTAAAGTAAATAAATCAGCCGTCAGGCATTTAACAAGCACTTGGGTGTTAGCCTGCAGTGCACCATGAGGACGTGGCGGAGAGAAGCTGTGGTCAGAGGAAGCTGGGGGACAGACAGCGTCCACCCAGCCCGGACACAGCTTCCCAAGAACACAGACACAGAGCTCCCGGGAGAACCAGCCTCTGGAGCCAGGATGCATGTGTTTTCATCCCAAAGATAGTATCAGTTTTGAAAAAAGGCTTCATTCCATCAGCGTTTTCTTTAATTCCAAGAACAGAGACAACTATGTGGAGACTACGGGCAGGCGTTCAGGCTCGTCAGGGACCAAAGGTAAATGATGTCAGGGGAGCAGGTCACAGGATGGCAGGCGAAGATCCACGTTCAGGACACCACAGAGCTCAGCTCGGAGGTGGATCTGAGGGGCCTGGCAGAGGGTGCAAGGCAGACAGGCTTGCAGGGGCTTGCTAAGCGCCTGGCCCTCGTTTGCAGAGCCTATGGAAAGGTCCCCAGGCCACTTCTCCTATCAGAGTCATGCTTCCTGGTCTGAGCCACCCCAGGAACCAGTCTGGAGCTTGGAACGTGTTTCTGTGCCCACCTATACATGACCAGCAAAGGACAGAACGAGAGAATTCCCTTGACAAAATACACAAACCCCTAAGCAAAACCGTCTGTCCCCGGCTCCTGATTCCTTGGTCACTGAGGGACCCAACCCCGAGGATCACTTGTCCAGGCTCATTCTTTTGGGTCCTGCCTGTACATACACCTTGAGGGAAATCACAGCAAAACAATGAACAGTGTAGATTCCTAAGATGTGATCCAAGTGTAACTGCAGGGGGTTAAAACAGAGTCTCCAAGACCCTCAGGAATTCATCTTCAAAGGAAAAAACCCAGTAAGTATGGCAGGAAATTGGGAAGATAATTTTCTCAGGTCCCTCAAATCACACCCATGAGGTGGCCACCTACTAGCTAAGCTGCTCCCAGTGGCTCAGATTTTTTTTTTAAAGCTCATTACACTCCACTGAACGTCTTAAACGGAACAGGAGTTGCAGACTGCCTGTAAGTCAGGGGCACCACTGACTTTTCAGACAGCATGTACACGTGTGTCTGTGTTTGAATCTGCGCATGTGGGTGCGTGTGCGTACATGGTGTGACGTGTTTTCATGCATGTTTGTGTGCCGTGTGTTTGCATGTGTGTGTGTGCATGCATGTGTCTGCACGGGCATATGCATGTGTGCGTGTGTGTGCGTATATTGTGTGCCGTGTGTTTGCATGTTTGTGTGCATGTGTGTGCATACGTTGTGTGCCGTGTGTTTGCATGTGTATGCATGCATGTGTGTATGTATTTTGGGTGTGTGCATGTATGTGCATGTGTGTGTGTGCACGTGCGTGCACGCTTGTGGGTGCACACATGTGTGTGTTTATACCTAAACAGCTGGTGACTAACCAATTAAAAGATATTCTTAAAACAACAGTCTGTTGAATCTAAATAATTCTTTCGGTCTCTGAGTAACCACAAGAACTGCAATGAAGCCCTAACGCTCATTTTTACTTTATTAAAGCAGTACCCAGAAACCTGTCTTGAAAGACAAATTACACTAGTGTTCTTTAGTTGCATGAGCTCCAGTGTGCAAAAACGCAAGCACCCCAGAGGCTTGTTAGTGGCAAACCAGGTCCGGTACAGTGTCTCACAGTGCTGCTATTGACAAGACGGATGGGCCTTGGCTACTGATTATTCTCTAGTTTAGATAATAATCTCTCAAGTCAGTCCCACCTGGCTTTGCAAAGCGCCAGGGTTACGTAAGCAAGGACTACACGCCTCAAGACAAAGAAGACGGTGCCCATTTTGCACACAGGGCGGGTTGACATGATCAGGGGCATCTCTGGTTCTTGACAATGCAAATTCGTAGCAGAATAAAACACCCGAGCTCTGTCAGGGTCACAGACTCTGCTCCCTGCTGACACAGGGCGTGAATACCCTACTCCACCCCCTCCCCAGGCTGGGCACTCAACCTGGGAGAAAGCCCACCAGGGAAAGCTCACAGCCCCACTCACATTTAGACATCCCACTTCATCCTCCACACTTACGAAGAAACACATCAGCACATCTGTGAAGGTCTGTTCCAGGTATTAACTCTGGATGACAGCCGAATTCTCAACAGTTAGATCCTCCTTCAAAAACTCTGTGTGCTCCTTGGGTGAAATAAGCCATTATAAAGACAGCCAGTCCTGCTCGTTACACAGTGAGCTCACACAAGGTCCATGAAATTTCTGATAAAATGGAAACTGGGTATCTTCCTGCTATGCGTGTGGACTGGGCCTTAATGAAAAGAAGTTGAATCTACTTCATGAAGGCCAGGAGGACGAGCATTAGGGAAAACAGGGCTGTGCAGGCAGTGAAGTCAAGTCAGCACCCGAGGGCTCTTGAAGAGGCGGCACGTTTTATAATGAGGACGGCCGTCTGACCAAAGGGAAGAACAGGATCCTGGACATGGGCCATTCAAGACCAAGCCTGCAGCAGGGCCCCAGCGTCCAGAGGACATGTACCCCCTAAGGTCTCAGGTAAACAAGGCATGACATCACAGGGTGTCTGGGAGGTTTGCCGGCAGAAGCCGCAGGGACGGTCTGGGGACAGAATGCACTGGGGGCCTCTGCACGCTGCCCTCCCCTGCTCCTCTCCCGGGCTCCGGCCAGGGGTGGACTGGAGGTTGTGTGGCTAGCGGTGTCACCCACCTGGTCACCGGCATCCCTGCACGGACGGATGGGAGGGACAGGGCTCCCCCGGAAGCAGGCAGGGAGCAGACCCACTGTGCCGACATGTCACAGGTGGCCGGGCGCCCAGCGAGCTGATGGTCAGGAGCACGCGGCCCGTCACTAAGAGTAGCTAGTGGCTCCCTCGCTCCAGATGCAGGACGCACGACCAAGGGGACAGCAGAGCTGCTCCAGTAACCACGGCCACATTAAGCATCTGGTAGGATTTCAAGTCATGTTTCTATGCGTTAAACTTTACCTCATGTGGGAACAGTCACCCATCTAAGTTACTGTGAATCAGTAAGAAAGTATGATTTTACGTACAAATATTCACTGTTCCCTTTTCAAGAACATAATTCCTTTTAAAAATTGTTACAAATTAGAATATGATCACAATCATGTTAAAATCACACAATATGATTAGTATCACTTCTCGCTATGTCATGGCCTTGTATATACTATTTGAAGTATAAATTTCCAAGCGACCTTTTTAAATTTTTGCAATACTTCTAAGTGGCAACTGACATTTATCTCCTGATCAAAATCTTGACCCAGAATTTAAAATTTTTCCATTTAATGTTTATTCATTTTTGAGAGAGAGACACAGTGTGTAATCAGGGGAGGGGCAGAGAGAGAGGGAGACACAGAATCCGAAGCAGGCTCCAGGCTCCGAGCTGTCAGCACAGAGTCCGACACCGGGCTGGAACTCACAAACCGTGAGATCATGACCTGAGCCGAAGCCGGACGCTTAACCGACTGAGCCACCCAGGTGCCCTTTGACCTGGAATTTTAAAAAATACTTTCTAATTTCAGAATAAATATGTCTGATGGTGAGATAGATCAGGATCTGGCTTTTCTAATCAATTTTGGTGAAAAATAGGAAATACTTAAAAACTTATTCTAGCCTGGAGAATATATGTCATTTTCGACTACATGAAAGCATACATCCGCAGCTTCTGTAACCCGTCAGATTAGAGAGGACACATCTGCTCCCATGCACAGGGCATTTTATTGTCAGGGACACAATGCTTCTTCAGAAACCGAGCACCAGAGAATGGGTATAACCCTCTCCCCCATTATAGCACATTTTCTCTTTTAAAATACATTTGCTATAAATCTGAGAAACACAAATTCTCCTATTTCTGAGCTCAAAATAAGCCAAAAACCCTGTTCCTAAAATCACAACTTCAGTTAAGACACAAAACAGATTTTACCAGATGAAAGCCATAACCACATCATCTGCCTGCCTATTTGGGGCTCCTATGACCCTGCCAGGTACTGCTCCCGCTTACGCCCAAACAGACGGCGTTGGAGCCGGCCAGTCCGTTAAGTATATTTTGCCCCAGAAAAGCACTCGCATCTTTACAGGAAACACCCTAGACAGAAGGCAGCCACGCTGACCGCACGGATTCAAGGCAGATAGGGGGGCTCTGTGTCCTTAGGCACAGCATCTGCCTAGCGGGACGTTTTCCCTTCTGACGTGTAAACAAGTCACCTGACTCTGTCCACGACTAAGATGTCTAGTGAAATCGATCCTGAGCTATGCCAACATTACGAGACACCATAGTATCAACTTGTCGAACCCCTACGTTTACACCTGAAACAACCGTAACGTTGTGCATCAACTGTACTAAAATTTAAAAAGCTAGGGGCGCCTGGGTGGCTCGGTCGGTTAAGCGTCCGACTTCGGCTCAGGTCACGATCTCGTGGTCCGTGAATTCGAGCCCCGCGTCGGGCTCTGTGTCGACAGCTCAGAGCCTGGAGCCTGTTGCAGATTCTGTGTCTCCCTCTCTCTGTGACCCTCCCCCATTCATGCTCTCTCTCTCTCAAAAATAAATAAACGTTAAAAAAATTTTTTTTTAAATAAAAAAAAAAATTTAAAAAGCTAAAAAAAGAATTGCCCATAAAAAATAGAGAAATAAAATGCAGCATGAAAATGCCACTTCTGTCCCTTCACCCCGCCTCAGTAAGCTTGCAGCCAAAGGCATGAGAGCAGGACAGGGTCCTCAGGACAGCCACCGATCGTGTCCCCCCGTGGTGCACCTCCAGAAATCACACGGCACTGGAGACAATGAAGTGAGAGCCGAGCATGCCCCCCACCCCCGGCCCCGGGACGGGCTGGCCCAGGGCCTCTGACATCCCTACACACAGCTCGCCCACGTTACCCTGCTGCCTGCGATCTCCACGAGACCTGGGTTCTCACTGTGCTGGCCAGAGACGTCTGGAGCACACTCCCAGAAAACACCACCTGGGACCACAGTCCCAGAGAGGAGCTGGGTAAGTATGTGACGAGAGAAATCTTCGAAGCTGTAGGGAAGGAAATTCCTGCCACACGGGCACCGTTTCAACATCAGGATGTGTAGCCAGCACGGCACAGGCATCAAATATTTGAAGGGCTGCCTTACAAAGGAGGAGGCTGACTTTTCCATGGCATCCTTTCAAGATAGAACTTTCTGGGCGGGACTCACAGGACGACAGCTTCACTCCAAGAAAATCAAGGTCAGCAACTGTCCCCTCAAGACCTCGAGCAAACACCCTGTGAGGGAGTCGGCAGAAAGGATTCCTACCTGCGCGTGACGTCAGTGATTTTCAACCATGTGCTAAGAACTCTTCACAGAGGTGCCAATAAGACTGTTCTTATTTTTAAATAACTACAGATGCACTTGAAGACACGGGAGAAGTACAGAATGGCCCTGCGTATGCCTCCCCCAGTGTGGACACCTGATTCAGCTGTAGGACAACACCACACAACACGTGCAGGAGATTGGCGTGGAAACACTGTGTGGACAGTTCTACCACCATATTTTCAGGCACACACACATTTTTGTAACCACCACTACAGTCAAAACACAGGATCACTCCCCAGGGCGGTGAATTTTGTGCACTGTGTGATATTTATGTTCTCACGCAGTTGGAGGATATAAAACACGACAGCGTGACGATTCATGCACAATATCATGTCAAGTGGATCTTACAAAGTAGGGGACAGGACAACGTGGAAGAGGGTTCAATTTGCTGGTATACGGTCTAACTGGCACCAAACAAAACTTCTGCATTTACTGGAACATGGTCATAAATCTATCAGATAGTGAAATTAGGTTGATAATTAGTTCTCGCCATAACTGGCCCACAGGGTCAGCGGGATGACTGTGGACAGACTCTGACTCCTTCAGGCGTGCTGCCCTCTCCAACACACACGTGTCACGGGGCTAGAAGGGTGAAAGCACACATCCGGATCCCAGAATAGTGCTTACAATACATGCCCACAGTTCTGTATGAGCTGGCCCTAAACCGCAGGTGCAAGCCAAGTCAACACCAAAACTGCACGCATGTTCGGTCAGCCAGAGCCCCCCTACTTATGTCACAAGTAACCTTAATCTCAAAATGCGACTCACAGGAATAGTGACCCGCTCCTTTAGCTCAGCCAGTTTATTTAGACAGGAGACAAAACGAAAACGAGCCAACGCTGGGGAAGCTGCTACAAAGGGCTTGCTGGGGCTTGCCCCTGGAGACATAAACCTGTGCCGCCCCGAGGGGAAGCAGTGAGACGCGCATCAAGAGTCACAAACACGCGGTACCTGCAGCCAGCGCCTCCATTTCCAGGGACGGTCCTAGGGAGATTGTCATTGCCACAGGTCAATTAGAAATGACGGTTTTAATATCCTAGAAGCCAAAAAATCAAAAACAACTTACATGTCAGTTCTGTTCTCACAGGCGCTGGGTGCTTGCTCAAGCATCTCCACGGGAATAAAACACGGGGATAAAAGATTTAAAATATGTTCCTGGTACTTGACAAACTTACAACGCCGGGGATGGGCACCAAATAAAAAGATAGTTTCAACACCACATGACGGTAAAAACACACCTGAGAAAATCGTGAGTGGTCTGTGCATTGCCCCTGATGGCTGTGCGGTCACTCAGCAGTCCCACGCGGAGCCCGGCCGCACCAGACGGCGCTCCCTGGAGGAGCCAAGGGGTCAGGGCAACAGCCCTAAGAGAGCGGGGGCTGCCAGCCCCGTGAGCGAGCATCTGGGCCATCCCAGCCTCCGCAGAGTCCGGCGACCACAGGCCCGTCACACGGCAGGGCCAGGGACCAGCCCACGGAGCCCAGCTCTCCCTCAGCCTCTGGAAACGATAAATGTTGGCTGTGGTTTCCAGGCACTAAGCCGTGAAGTGGTCTGCTACACAGCCATCCGTCAGCACCAGAGAGGACTCCATTAGAAAGTGACGTGGCCAGAGAAATGCTCCATCCACCCGCAGACACGTTAGAGCGGTCCTGCTAGCGGCCGCCGACTGTGACATCTGTAACGGGATCCACGGGCCCCGGGCTCATCAACAGTGTAACCTGTGAAGTGTTTGCACGCTCTTTTTCCGGGCTCCCGTCAAAACTAGCATCCAGGAATGCCAGCCAAGGGGAGGCCGCGGTGAGGCCTAAGTACGAGGAGAAGGTAACGAGGGCAGTGGGATCTTGGGCCACGGCTCCTTCGTGTGCACCTGCTGCCTGCTCCCACAGCCGTGGCCACACAGAGCAGCTGCTGGGAGACAGAGCCCGCCCTCCAGGGAGTCTTTGGAGGCCACGTGGGCTGAAGCAGGGGTGGAGGCGCTGGCTCAGGACCGGGTCTGCCTACCCACGTGGCCAAGTCCCTCCAGCACGTCCCTTGGGAGCACACAAGAAGGCTGACTTCAAACTGGGATTCCCGGTCACGATAAAAGCCCATGTGCCGTAGTGGGAGCACAGAACGTACTGTGCTGACAGCGAATTAGCTCCATTTACCAGTTGTGGCTGTGTAGACGGGTGGGGGAGGGGGAGCGGCACTTACAGGAGCCACAGCAAACACACTCTCCCCTGTCACCTGCTGGGTGCTCCTCAAGGCCATGCCTCCCTCTCAGCCACTGGGCACTTCCCTGTGTCATTTAGGACCCATCTTGTTTTTCTTTGTCCCTTTTAAAAGTGGTGATGGGGGGCGCCTGGGTGGCTCAGTGGGTTGAGCGTCCGACTTCGGGTCAGGTCATGATATCACGGTTCATGAGTTCAAGCCCCGCATCAGGCTCTGTGCTGACAGCTCAGAGCCTGGAGCCTGCTTCAGATCCTGTGTCTCCCTCTCTCTCTGCCCCTCCCCTGCTCATGCTCTGTCTCTCTCTGTCTCTCAAAAAAAAATAAATGTTAAAAAAATTTTTTAAAAATGGTGATGGACTCAGGAATCAGGGGACACTGCTGGGAACAAGTGTACTCAGGCTCTAAGCCCCACATCACAGCACCCCACAGGGCACCCAAACCCCATGGGATACAGAGCCCCCCCCTCACAGGGCACCCAACCCCCATGGGACATATAGCCCCCCCCACAGGGCACCCAACCCCCATGGGACACACAGCCCCCCCCACAGGGCACTCAACACCCATGGGACATAGAGCCCCCCCACACAGGACACCCAACCCCCATGGGACATACAGCCCCCCCCACAGGGCACCCAACCCCCATGGGACACACAGCCCCCCCCCACAGGGTACCCATGCCCCCCACAGGGGCACACAGCCTCCCCCACAGGATACCAGCCCCCCACAGGAACACAGAGGGACCCCACAAGGCACCCAGGCACCCCACAGGACACCAGCCCCCCACAGGAACACACAGGGACCCCACAAGGCACCCAGGCACCCCACAGGGCACCAAGGCCCCCCCAGGACACCAGTCCCCCCAGGACACCAGGCCCCCAACACAGGGCACCAGGCCCCTCCACAGGGGCACACAGCCCCCCCCCCCACAGGACACCAGGCCCCCCACAAGGCACCCAGGCACCCCACAGGGCACCAAGGCCCCCCCCAGGACACCAGTCCCCCCAGGACACCAGGCCTCCAACACAGGGCACTCAGGACCCCCCCCCCCAGGACACCAGGCCCCCCCCACAGGACACCCAGGACCTCCCCAGGACACCAGCACCCCCACAAAGTGTATGTATGCCCCCTCCCCTGCAGGCACCTGACCCATCCCCCACCTCGAGGGGCCTGGCCAGGGACACTGGTGACCATACCCCTCCCATGCTCAGAAAGGGAAAGCAGACAGGCTCCCCTGTTACCTTGCTGACCTTCCTGATGCCGCCCCTCAATGCCAAGGACTGTTCCTAAGTGCTACTGAATACGTATCCTACTAAACTCTGGCCTTTCAAAGCTTGGCTCTTTTTAGTGCAAACCACTCATTTCTTGTCGACAATTTCCTCAGCATGGGTTTAGTTAAACACGTTCACTGTGACCATCTCACTAAGACCTCTTTCCCCTTAATTACAACAGGTCACAGGACCGTAAGGAAAGGTGGAAAAGGTTTGAAAACCAGCCAGAAACACTGTTTGTGTAGTAGTGTCTTTTTTTTTTTTAATGTGGTGACAAAGAGCCCTGGGGTCTGACAGCCAAGGTACAAAGCCTGTCATCACGCCTCATTAGCTGTGCAGCCTCCACAGGGACCGTGCTCAGCACCTCAAACTCTCCATCTATAAAACGGGGTGATGACAGCAGCTGAGGCAGGTGCACAGAAGTGCTTAGCAAGGTCCCCAGGATGAAGGGGAAGGGGAAGGGCCATTACGGTTTACCACACAGGGAAATAAGCACCTGCCACCATGGAGTCAACTCACTGGGTTCTTAGGGTCGTGTTGCAAATACTTGCAAATACTCTAGAGGAATTGGGAAAAGATGGCTTGCTTCCCGCCATGCTCATGAACCCAGGTAATGCTCAGAGCTTCAGCATTATTTTGAAAGCTGAAACCAAACAGTGATGCTTAAATCAATTCTAAAATATTACTTGTGTTTTACCCTTAAGCAAAGTTCAGCTTCCCCCCCCCCCCCCCGGCCTTTGTCTCTAGAACTTACTTTAGAAATTTCAACAAACCTAATATTTTTTAACAGAGTACCTTCTAAACATAAGCACTTTCATAAGCAATGGTGTGTCATAAAAGCGGTTTTATACAGAGGAAATATCTGAAAAACTATAATTATTATTTAAATATTTTGTGGCCAAAGGTTGGGCTAAAAATAATAAACATTAAAAACAAATGCATGGAAATAACACGACATTATGTTTTTGTCCAAAAGTCGCTCAGCAAGCTTCTGGCTGGACCACCATCAAGTGATGTGGCCTCTGGACCCGGACAGAGGAGAGGCGCTTTCCGGCACCGTCCCCTCTGGATCTTAATGACATGAGAAGAGACGAGACGGAGGCAATCGTTCCCTTGTAAAAAAGTCAGAGGAGGGAATTAAACCAGCATCACGGAACCAAGAAGTCAGTCGGGACGAGCAAGTAGGCAGAGATACAGGCAGAAACCATGTTCCTGCCATGGAAGAGTCAAGGTGAACACAGAGAAATCAGAGAGGAAATGAGATCAGACGACCATACACAGGCCGATGCGGGTAAGCGGCTCGGCTGGAGAGGAAGCGCCACACACCCTCACGGGAAAGCAGAAACACGCGGGGCCAAAATAACCCCCGAGATCGGAGGAGGAGGGGCCTCTGCCATGAAGGAATCACCGCAAACTCCAACAGAAAAGGACTGACGACACTCTACGCCATCCGTACACAGTACAAGACATGCATAGGTAAGATTTAAGTCTAAAATTTTAAAAAACCATCAACCGTGCAGATGTGATACGACACTAGACTCTGGCAGTTCTGTGGGAAACTGCGGCCCCAGGACACTGGAGGCAGAAAGGCTGTCGTCGGCCCTCTCCACCGCCAACAACTCAGGGAACACGGCCTTGTGCACCTTGGTGGCGAGCACGTCAGCCGCATCACAAAATCTGGCCATGGAAAGGAAAGGGGAAAGGGCCAGGTGGAGGAGGACGGAATGTCCAGGGCAAGACGACGAGGGAATAGCGTCTGGTGAGCTCCCAGAAGTCGTACAACCCAGGAAGGTGAGATGAGCCAAGTGTTCCCTGGAGAACGAGAGCAGGAGACAGACGTTCTCATCCAGGAGGAAAAAGCCGCAACCCCCACAGCCGGTGCTAAGAAGAACCCCTTCAGCCAACCAGGAATCAGAACAGATCTGGCCAGACAGAAAGGCCACGGTGAAAGGGGTGGTGGGGAGCACCGAGCCCATGCAGAACGGAGAAGAAGTCTCCGCAGGGCTGGTTCCATGGCACAGACACGTGCGTGTGCACAGGTGCACGTTCCAGGTCTTGGGACAAAGGAGAGAATATAAAAATACTACTCATTCTCTCAAAGCTTCCCAATATTGTTCAATTTTTTTTTTATTCTTAGAAGGCCTTTTAAGGGATTAAATCTGTTGGAACGAAGAGATATTTGTGTCAAGAATGGCAACGACTTCAGCGTCACATCAACTTACTGCTTCTGTTAAGACTGAATAGTACATTTCATATTTCTGTAAAATGGACCAAACAGAATACAATCTCATTTACTCAAAGTATTCCTAGAGTTTGCACTATTTGGACGTGGTGTTTAACGGTGGTTATTCCCCAGAGGCAGGAGTTCTCACGAACACCTTCTAATTTCCTGTAGTGGTTCAATGCCTTAGAGCATATATATATTACTTTGCTTTTTTTTAGTAAGATAAACTGAAAAGGAAAACCATCAAGTAAAAATATCCAGATTTTCCAGATATTTAAACAGTATTTTGAGATTGGTAAGATTTGCTTTGTAATTTTCATGAACTAATTTCTGTATTTGAGTTCATCTTCCATGAGAACCGATGGGGACCAATCCCTCAATCTGAAAAACCAAGTCGTACAGCATGACACCTCGAAGTGCACGTTCCTCAGAAACAGTTGAAACAGTAGCCAAAGTCACAAGACAGTTTCACAAAATGAGGATCATACGATCCGGACTCTTGATTTTGCTGGGGTGACTTTCACACAGTGAACACAACAGTCCATCGCAAGGGTTCTGCAGGCCACCTAACCACTTACTTCTGCTGAAGAACGTGGCAATCAATACCTCCGAACGTAAACTCCACCCAGGTCAAATGATACCCCCTCTGGATAGATTCCAGGCCCACGAAGGGTCCCAGAGAGAAATTCTGGAAAGGGTATAAAACGGTGCGATTCCCAGGGAGGCGACCCCTTTTTATGTCGAAGTTCCAGGATGCTTGTTTCGAGGGAAACTGGGCACAGTACTCTTTACATACACCCCTGGGAGGTGTGCTTGACCTGCCCTTGGGATTTTCTTCCTCTCCCTGGAAACTACACAGGCTGGGGGAGTGGGTATCACAGTACGTGGCATTCCGGTACGAGTATGATCGGTTCGTGCAGATCAATGTCAGGCAGGTTCTTTGCGGAACACCCCTGAACCCACACACCTTCTGCGAAGACCCACCTCCACGTAATGGCTGGTAACAAAACTCATCTTTCCAGTGTTCTGAGGAGGGGCAGGCTCGGTCACAGGAGGCACTTTGCTAACGTGGTGAACTGTACGTCCCGACACTCCGGTCCCCGCGGAGGGTGCCTTCAGCACCCAAACCAGTCTCCACGCTGCTGCCCAAGGCCCCACACTGAGGACACAGGACCCCAAAGCCTCAGCCAGATCTCACTCCTCCGTTCCCATCATGACCCCAGACCACCCAGGAAGAGCTCTGTGTTCTCGGATCCCCCTAAGCAGCTGGGCACTCTGGGGGAGACCCCAGCTAGTGCCGGGCTAGAGGAGCAGGAGGCTGTGAGGCAGGGGCCAGGGAACCTCCACGAACGGACTGTTTCCTGGCATGAAGCCTATGTGCACCTGCCAACAGGCAGAGGCGGGAGGAGACTGTGGGTGCTGGAAGGGGCCTCCTGGGTGTCAGGTCTTCAGCGTCCACACGGGGGTGACAGCTGGCTCTCTAGGGAGACAGACTCCTGTCTGCCATCTCTCCAAGCATGTCAGTGCTACTGACACCTCCCTGAGAAACAAGGACTTGAAGATTCTCCTCACTGCATCGTCACAGCTGAGCCTCATTTACAACACATCACTCAGACTTTTCATCAGTGATTCGAGTTATTTCAGTATTTTCCTGAAAGCATCGACTTTGGCTCAGATCACAATCTCACGGTTCTTTAGTTCGAGCCCCGCGACAGGCCCTGGGCCAACAGCTCAGAGCCTGGAGCCTGCTTCCGATGCTGTGTCCCCCTCTCTCTCCGCCCCTCCCTTGCTCACATTCTGTCTCTCTCAAGAATGAATAAACGTTAAAAAAATTTTTTAATAAAAATAAAAAACCGAGTGTGCACAGAAATAGCAACACTTCATAAATGAGTACAATCCCCTCCCCAATTCCACCCTGACTCCCACCAAACTGTTCTCTTACATACTTAAATCTGGTTTTCTACATTAACCATATAAAAGTGTGTCTAAGGCAATAAAAATGCTTTATTTTGGGGGCGGCTGGGTGGCTCATTCGGTTAAGCATCTGACTTCGGCTCAGGTCATGATCTCACAGTTCATGAGTTCAAGCCCCGCATCGGGCTCTGCGCTGACAGCTCAGAGTCCGGAGCCTGCTTCAGATTCTGTGTCTCCCTCTCTGTCTCTCTGCCCCTCCCCTGTTCATGCTCTGTCTCTCTCTCTCAAAAATAATTAAATGTTAAAAAAAATTTTTTTAAGTGCTTTATTTTAATTGCATGTAATACTCTTCATTTTTTCAATCATTTCCAGGCATGTTTATGGACTTTGAGATTATTGCACAGAACAAAGCAGCACTGGACTTGTTCTCAGCACCTCGACAGAAGAGTTAACGGGTGTCTAATTCAGGTATAAATACAACATGAGCCATGTGAGACCAACCACCCCATCGTCTCATTTGCTTTAGTATTCTGTTTCCTAAGTCGCTACAGCAAAATGCACTCACATGTAGCATAAACTGGTCGTGCATACAGTGAAACGGGATGGCTTTTGAGGTCTGGTGTCACCTGTAACAAATATACATTTGGCCAGGCTTCAGCACGCCATGATCTCCTCTGAGCTGTGACTATCCCGGGCTCCCCAGTCCTCCAACCATCCCCGAACGCCAATGGAGATACAGTGTCTGCTCCGTGTGTAAATGCAGCTTGTGAGGCAACCGTAGGGCTGTCCAAAATTCACACACATCCACTTGGACTCACAATGACACAGGCATCAGAACTAGACAAGTAACGTGGGATCCTGTCCTTCAGGAACTCAGAGTCTTTTAGGAAAGTTCCCAAGGCACATGAAGGAGGTTTAGCTGGGGGAGATGGGGTGGGGGAAAAGGAAGGGGGATGGGGTGGGAGGAATGGAGGAGGGATGGGGCAGTGGATGGAGGGGGGGACGGAGTAGGGGGCAGAGGGGGGACAGAGGTGGTTATGGAGGGGGGACAGAGGGGAGGACGGTGATGGAGGGGGGGACGAAGAGGGGGTGAGGGGGATGGAGGGGGATGGAGAGGAGGTGGGGGGATGGTGACGGAGGGGGGGACATAGCGGGGCAGGGGGGACGGAGGGAGGGACGGGGGGACAGTGACGGAGGGGGGAAGGAGGGGGGAT
The DNA here is from genome assembly GCF_046562875.1 of Panthera onca. NCBI lineage: Eukaryota > Metazoa > Chordata > Mammalia > Carnivora > Felidae > Panthera > Panthera onca. The sequence goes on from NC_138342.1 coordinate 203,994,422, forward strand.
GGAAGAGGAAATGGGGTGACAGAGGGGGTGATGGGCAGATGGCGGGGGGGATAGAGGGGGTGATGGGGAGGAGGTGATGGGGGAGCAGGCGACGGGACAGGGGAGATGGAGAGGGAGATGGAGAGGGAGATGGAGAGGGAGATGGAGAGGGGGATGGAGAGGGGGATGGAGAGGGGGATGGAGAGGGGGATGGAGAGGGGGCAGGGGGGATGGGGGGACAGAGGGGGGATGGAAGCGGGATGGGGGGGCGGCAGGCATAGGTGGGAGGGGATGGGGGCAGAAGGGCAGCTGTGGAGAGGAGATGCATAACTGTTTGGGACGTAAAAGTTGCAGTGCTGGTGGGCTGTGGGGCCCGAGGACAGACAAGTGGGGACAGCGGGGTCCTTGGCACAATTGGGAATGACGCAGAAGACCAGGACTCGTGCACTGCGCAGGCCCAGGTTCAGGCCGGGGCCGGGGGACAGGGGAGCAGGGCTGACACGTGACCCCTGATGCCAGAGGGGGCATATCAAGCTGGAGGGTCAGAGCCCAGGCACGACGGTATCTGAAGGTCAAGAGGAGGCCAGGCAGGCAGTGTCCAGGAGAGAAGGGGGCGCACGTGGCCCAGGGGACACCAGCTTCTGGAAGGACTTTGAGGCCACAAACTATACAGCGGTCAAGCCAGGTCAGGACAAGAGAAAGAGATGTACGAGGAATCTGTTGATGATCTCCTGTGTTGCCAAAGACGTTTTAAGTTGAGACCAAGAAATCACATTTCTAGTCCTTCACGCGGAATGAACAGCTAAGAAATGAAGTTAGGCAGTAAAATACTCTTAGGCTGAGTGTTAACCAAAGCTTTGGAGCAAAGAATGAACATTACACTTTGCCAAGAGACTTGGAGGGCCTCAGTTTGTGGACACTGATATTTCCGGGTTTCACGGTGACCCTGAAGCTAAAATGTATATTCTCATTAAACACGCACATTCATAAAATCCCGGGACACGCTTGCAGGTGATCTGGTGCCTACTTTTTGGTCTGAACACTAAGGGCACCAAGCAGGTAAGAATACTTAGGGCAAGAGAACACACTCCATCTGAAGTACCAACACGCGACACCGTGAGGCCACAACGCACGGGTCGTGGCAGAGTCTGCGAGAGCCAAACAGGTCCAGGACCCTTCTGGAGGGGTTCTTCCTACAGCTGTGGGCTAGCTTCCGCATGAAGCCGCATCGAGGGCCAGAAGTCCTTCTGAGGAAGCTTGCTGCAGCCACAGACAACATCAACTTCTTACCATAACATATACTTACGTGTGCTGTTACAACACCATACAGGTGCACCGGGGATTAGCAGATAAACATTAGGAGAACCCATCTATCATCTGTTCATCCACACTGGAAGGAAGCCAGCCTCAAAGTACAGCCGAGCTCCACGGACATAGCAGCAGCATTTGCAAGTGGAAATGAAGCTCATTGTCTACTGGGACTGATTCCCAGCCCCAGCAGGAAAGGTGAGGACAGCCTCACGGAGAAGACAGCGAAATTCCCAAGGTCCACAGTAAGACCAGGGCGCAGAACATCTGGGCAAACATGGAGTTTGCCCTGGTTGTCTGTTGGCAGGGTTTCCGGGGCAACCACAAAAGCCCACAGTTAGACAATAGATGCTGGGAAGTGGCGGGGGTGGGTGGGGGGAGGAGGAGGGAGTGCAGGGGTCCCCAGGGTCTTCAAGGTGTCTGTGGGGAGGGAGGGGAGCATAGGGGTCCCGCGGTTTTCAAGGTTCAAGGTGGCTGCGGCGGGGGGAGTGCAGGGGTCCCTCAGGTTTTCAGGCAGTGGGCTTTGCTTCTTGCCTGTGTGGTCACTGGAGATGTGACCTGCATGGAACAAGCGGGGAGGGAGGTGCAGATGTGGAAATGTCCCCCCGTAAGACCCCTGCAGGTTTGCAGAGCAGGACCTCCCTCGTCTTCCTGTCACTCAGAAAAGACACTGGACACAGGGATGCCTTCCTGTATCGTGACGCCCTCAGAGCCAAGTGCCAGGGGCATGTCCCACCCGGGTCACAGCCAACCCCCAGGAGCAGCTGCCCAGCAGAGACAGCAGCTGAGAAGATCTGGAACAATGGGAAATGTCCAAGGTGCGTGCGGTGAAAAGACCTGGAGGGCTGAGGCAGGACGAGAAATAGGGGTTTGATCCCGATTTCCCCACGTACTTGCTCGTGATTGTAAACTCCCTCCTAGGGTGTCGAGACATTAAGCCACATGGTGCGGGACAGGCCGCGGGGCCTGATGGATACAGGGCCCTTCTTCTTTCCTCCAAATCAGGTCACCTAACGGCTGTTCGCTGCTGTGGGGACACAGCCCCTTCATGTCCCGACATTTGGGGGAGTTTGGCTGTAAATTGTCCTTGGAGAAGGAAATCCTCGCCAATGCCGCCCAGGAGACCAGGCAGCTGTAGGAAAGCCACACGGGCTGTCAACACGTGGACCGTGGATGAGGTCAGCTCCTGTTAGCGTCAACCCAAAGGAAATCCGCCGGGAAGGCGTGTGGTGGAAAGGGCCACGCAGACTCCTCCCGCCAGCCCTGCCCAACCCCACGTCCTGAGAGGACAGCACCAGGGCAGGGTTTGATCAAGGCGCTGAAACACTTGGGGACTCATGTCAGGGCACCCATGGACTAAGCTCCAGGACCCTGACCCACACGGCTCCTGCCCGTCATGAACACGCTTCCCTCAGTCCCACATCTGGGGACGGACAGGAACCATAAGGCAGAACAGAGCCATCTCAAACCATCTTCCCCTGACGGATTATAGATTTTCAGGGAATTTAACCAAATTCTGCCATTCAGGATGCTTGTTCTCAGATACGCTGTAGGCTTTATCAGGGTTTCATTTTATGAAACATCATAAAAAATCCTATATAAATTTGATTGGTCTACTCTCCTTTGAAACATTTCTCTCTGCAAAATTTTCTCCGCATGAATCACCTTGACTCACTCCGTACCTGGGGAACGGACAGGGAAACTGATGTTTCAGAGATGACCCGTGTGCTAACCACATGCATTACTTCGTTTAATCCTGACAACGCTGTTCTCCACCTATGTAAATTAAGGTTCTAAGGGATTAAATAAGCGGTCTACACAGCATTCCATCTGAGGCCCGAGCCTGACTCTGAAGCTCATGTACCTGCCCCACCCATAACCAACACTCGGCACTAAAACGTACTCAAGGGACAGTCAGGCCAGGCAGGCCTCCTGAGCCGGTTCCAGAATGCCCGTCTCCCGGATCAGAACGAGAGCCCAAACGGCGCCATATTCTGCCAGTGTTGGCAAAGGCCCAGACCAGCCTCAGCGCCGCCATGGCTGTGGCGGAGATGCGTGAAACGTCACACAGAGTACGAACTCTGTAAATACTTGCTTTACTTCCCTCTTACTTGGAAGCATGTCTGAGACACTTGGCGGCTGTTCTGTTTCAGCTCAAAGTTTAGACGCATGCATGCAGTCAGCATCACGGTGCCGTGCAGTCCAGCAGCCTGCCCGGGGTCAGACGTGGCACATTCAGGCTGTTGCTGTTGTAACGGCCAATGAAGAACACGGACACTTGTCTTCACGGCTTTCGTTTCACTTCTCACGTCGGTCACTCACACCACACGCGGCGACCCAAACTAAATAACAACAACGATGAAAACTGACCCAACAGTGGCAGCCTGTTTCCGAACACAGCCGTGCTCGAGTGAGTCTGCACGCCGGCTGGGTCCCGGGGTGCTGACACTCGAGTTGAGCACGTCCGCACTGGCTCTCTGGGCCAGGCCCTTCCTCGGGATGGTCCACGCAGGCAGTCCCAGGTCGGTGGCTTGGGCTTGGCTGTGGTCTGGAGCAGGGCGAGCCGAATCTGCACCCACACCCTCAGAAATAAGGGGGAGGGCGCTTCCCGACGGGGTGGGGGGCGCTTCTGGTCTCCAGCTGCCAGCTGGGGTGTTTCTGCTGTTGATGGTGGACACGGGGTCAGCACACACTGACACCTGACAGAGGCAGAGGACGTTGGCATCGGAAGGCACCAAGCCCCCGTCCACCCACCCGCCTCTATGCGCGAGGACACGCAGGCCGGCGGTGCCCTGGGCCGGGACCGAGGCCGCCAAGTCTGAGCCCAGGGCTCTCTCCACTGTGATTGTCAAGGACATGCTTCCGACAAAACCCGGAAACGACTTCTACCCCCGGGTGGGAACTGACGCCCCGAAGCCACCTGTGGGACACGGGGTGAAACAGGCGCGCCCGGCACCGGACGGCCTGTTGCCGCCACTTCCTTCCATCCAGCACAGGCTTCGGTACGGAGGAGACGCCCTCGTACGGCTGCGCACCTACTGCACCCTCAGAGCCTCGCGAACAGAGGAGGAAGCTGAGGCTCAGAGACGTGCAGGCGGGTCCAGGCAGCGCGGTGAAGTGTCTGGTTCCACACCCAGGTCTCCGCGTCTGCAAGCTCCAGGCCCATCGGCAGCTGGGTGTTGAGGGGATGTGCTGACCGTCTACCGCGTGCACCCAAACCGGCCAGACCCCAAGGTCCACCCTCTGCGCTCCGAGCCACAGTATCAGTGAGCCGCAGCTCTTGTTTTCCAAACAACTCACTGCCTTAAAGGAAAGGCGTAGACAGAAACAGGAGCCTAGAGGCCAATGTATCCGCCTGACAAGTCCGTCTTAAGACGGTTCTCGGTGTGAAGCCGGGGGAGGGTCAGAGCCGCCTGTAAGGGCCCCACAGTCACGAATGGACGTGAGTGAGTACTCGGCTCCCAGACCAGGGGTGCCGGCTCTGACGCTGAGTACAAGGCCACACAGAAGAAGGATGAGGGTGCCCCGGGTGCCTGGCAGAGTCCCATGTGGTTGTAAGTGTTAGCAGGTCTTCTAGTACTCACAGGCGGGAGGTGCTGAGACTCAGAAATCCTCAAATTTTCAAACACGCCCGTGGCATTTATTTCTCAAGATAATTCTACATTCTAGCAAAGAATCCTCGTTTTCTTAAACCTCCTGGCCTTCACTTCCGTCGAGAGCACCGCTGGTTTTCTTTATAGGGCTATATATTTTTTCCCCTACAAAGAGACAATCTGTATCACTTCATAAAAATCCTTTATAAACCCTCCGTGGAAAAAGCCCCTTGCAGTACAAGCACGAAGCAGTAATTCACATCCTCGGCTGACTGCTGAAAACTCCTCGTACCTGGGGTAAAAGAACTCAGGAGACAGTACAAACACGATCAATGCTTCCTCCAGTCCGACTGAATATAAAAAACACCTACGTGAAAACAGCAGCAACTATTGAGTGCTTACTGCATAACGGGTGGAGCTCTGCGTGCTGGTGTGCAGCACACCAGTAACTTGCACACGCACCCCATTAGGCGCCACCACACCCACTCCGCCAACTCTGCGGCTGAGGCAGAGGCAGTGCCCATGGGAGCCAGCCAGGAGGTTGGGGTCCACTCTCAAATGCTCTGTGCACTCTCCGTGCCGAGGGGAAGCGGTCAGACAGGACCAGGCAAGCTGAGAAGGGGGGGCAGCTAACTTCTAAGCAGCAGCAAGGGACACACCTGGACAAGAGAAAGAAGGCTTTCTGAAGAAGAAACACTGGCGTCTGATTGGGCTGAATATGACAAGAAATAGATAAGAAATTTGGGATATCAAGACTTACTATATTTCTAGTCAATAATAAAATCCAACCTCCTCATGAAAGTCCACGGAATGGGAGAAGATATTCTCAAATCATCAGACTGACTGAGGAGGGATTAATATCCATAATATACAAAGAACTCCTACAAGTCAACAAAAAGAAAGCAATTCAAAAATTGTCAAAGGACTTGAAGAGACATGTCTCCACAGAAGACCTACGGATGGCCAGTGAATACACGGGAAGCGGCTCACCACCACCTGCCTAGAGAACACTAAGTCAAAGCCGCCGTGGGACCACCTCACATCCACTTGTTCAAAAGAACAAGTAACGAGTGATGTGGACAACTGGAAGCTGTGTGCACAGCTAGTGGGAACATAAAACGCTGCAGCCGCAGTGGACAATTTCGCCGTTCCTTAAAAAGTTACACACGGGATCAACCTATGATCTGGTAATGCCACCCTGGGTGTAGAGAGCCAAGGGGGTGAGAGCAGGGCCTCAGGCGCACTGGGGCCAAGAGGTGGAAACTCCCCAAACATCCACTAGAGAAATGAACAAGATGCGGGGCACACATACACAGAAACGTTATTCTGCTGGAGAAGTGAATGAGGTTTTCACTCGCGCCACAACGCGGATAAACCCTGCAAACGTCATGGCACGTGAGATGTGTGGACACAGAAGGGCGAACACCATATGACTCACTGAGGTCAAGTAATGATAATGTGCCTGGAATGGGCAAACTCATACAGAAGAACATAGAGTGGGGTCCCCGGGGCTAGGGCGGCGGTGTAGGGTCTCTGGGACTATGAACAAGATGAAAATGATGTTCGCACAACTCTGTGAACGGACTTCATGCCGCCAAGCTGTAGACTGAAGAATGGTGAAGAGGTACATTTATGCACACTTTCCACAATAAAACCCTGACACTTCCACGGATGTACGCTTTCCACAATAAAACCCTGACACTTCCACGGATGCACACTTTCCACAATAAAACCCTGACACTTCCACGGATGCACACTTTTCACAATAAAACCCTGAAACTCTTCAACAGAGAATTCAGTGCCTCCCGGATCTTAAGCACCTGCCCGTGGGGCCTTCTGGCCATGAAGGTCCCTTCCTCCAGCTGACCCACACTCGCACCCGCCCTCTCTGCGACGCAGTTCCCTCCACCCGCTGACTCCAGACCTGCCTTCTCCGCGGCGTCTCCTGGCTGCTGGCGGTCTCCTCCCTCAGCCTGGCCGAGGGGTGCCCAAGGGACCCTCAGAGCTCTGTGCTTCAGACTCTACCCACCGCCAGCAGCTGCAGGGCCAAAGCTCCACCAGAGCCCCCTGTGTGTCGAGTTCACCCAGGGGCAGGCACACGGTGCATGTGCCATAACCCCAGACTGCACGACTCACAGGGAGACAGTGAAAGTGTTAGCATCACAGTCCCCAGACTGTGCTCCAGGGCACCCTGGGGGACAAGGCCACCAGATCACCTAAACTTTCAAGGAAAAGAGACCAGTCCTCAATATCTGTCGGGCCACCGAAACCATCACCTTAAGAGAGTTCAGTTTCTTCATTAAATTGTACTATGTTCCTTCCAATGGGTCATATCATTGTGAGGCTGGGTCTCTGGTCGGCCCTTCATTCAAGGCCCAAGGAAAAACTCAGTATGGGAACAGGAAATAGCAAGTCAGGGAAGCCGTGAGAGCCCACGGGGATACGTGTTCCATTAGTAAGTGCACACGGCTGTTTGACAATGAGATGTGAGTATCTTTGTTTCAGTTTACGTGCATTCTCATTGAGGTACAACTGACATATAACATTAGTTTCATGTGTACAACCTAACAGATAGCTGTATATATTGCAAACGGTCTCCACAATAATTGTAGTTAACTCCTGTCACCACACGTAGTCACTAATTTTTTTTTCTTGTGAAGAAAACGTTAAAGATTGAGTCTCTTAGCCACCTGCAAATATACGACACGGTGTCACGAACAACAGTCACCGTGCTCTATCTTCCACCCTCAGGACTTACTTACAATCGGAAGCTTGTATGTGCAGTTTTTAAGTAACTACTACTATGTTAGCACTGAAATACTCAGCAAATTGTTCAAACCTAACAACCTGATAAAATGAACAGGTAGGCACTTCTTCTGGCCAGGGGCACTTCGAAAACCCTACTGAGACACTAAGGTGGATTTCTGGCTCAAAGGAAATTTCGAGGAGGGTTGGCCTTACCAACCAGGCGGACGGCTTACTGTTCCTGATCACAGAGATGGACCGAAAAATCAATACACAGACTTGAACCGATGCTGTCCGTCAATCAAGGTGGGTAAGGCCAAAGCCCCTTCCTTTTTCTGCGAAACAATCTTCTGACTCGATGTTGGAGTCATTATGCTGGTTTTCCCTGTGCATTTGTCGAGGGCATTCGACGGAGCAGATGCGTGTGGAAGTGCACAGTAAAGACACACTGAGGCAGAGCCTGCTGCACACGTGGCGCCCACGCGGAGCCCACACGCAGTCCCCTCCGCGTGCCAACGGTCACGGACTGTGGGAGTCCGACCAGAATACCTGCATCAACAGAGCATCTGAAAGAACAAAACATACCAAGGAAGTGGTACACGGATGTCAGGCGACGACCGTGAGGTAAACGTCAGGATATACTCCTCACGCAAACCAGCATTTCTTAACCCTACGGTCTGATGGCAGGTGACCCTAATGCACTCACACGCATTCTCTCAAGATCCCGAATACGCTATGCAGACTTTATATAAATAAGTGTAAATTATTACCACAAGCGTATATAGGTATAAAATAATTTTATTCTGAAACAAATAGACAAAAACACTATGTAAGAGTTTTCTGAAAATAAAAGCATTTGATTTTTGATCATTTTTACGGGTTCTTTTTTTGAAGTTTGAGAGGTGGGGCCTCAGGCCTGGCCTGTGCCAGGCGCTCCGGTCGCCCGACACCTTCACCTTCAGGAGGAACGGGCTCACCTCGGGGCCAATGCCAGTTCCGCCTCAGACGCCATAAAGCAAGTCAAGTGAATTTTTGGTTTCCCGGTGCACATAAACACGTTTACACTACCCTGTCTCACGTGTGCAATACCATCACGTCTGCCATAATGCACATACTCGAATTCAAAATACTTCATTGCTAAAAAATGCTAACCATCACCTGAGCTTTTCAGCGAGCTGTAACCTCAAACACAGATCACCATAACACATGTAACAGTAATAAAAAATCTGAAGTATGGGGAGAACTGCCAAATGTGACACAGAGACACGAAGCAAGCTCACGCCGTTGGGAAAACAGAACCTCCACGGGTAAAAGCACAATACCCGCCAAGCACGATCAAGCAAGGGCACCTGTCCTCAAGTCCCTGTACCTGGCCTGAAGACACCTGGTCTTCAGATCAAGTGTCAGCACATCCTGGTCCTTCCCGATGCCGACGGGGCAAACACAGGCGACGTGACAAGGGAAGACCGCCATCACCAGGCGCAAGCATAAGCCGCTACTGTAAAAACCAGGAGCACTTCCTGCTCAAATGTCAAAGCACAACACCTCCCCTCCCCGGCCGCAAGTCAGGTGCATGCTACTAAGAAAAGCGTGACGCAATCACCTGGCGACAGCATGTTTTTGGGAAAGAACGCACACACAGATCCCCTACGCCTGCTTCCGTGAGGCTCAAATACCGTTTCTTTCCTCGTGGGGGATATTCGGTGGGGTTCTTGCTGGTCTTAGCTGTTCTCCCAACTATTTGGAGATCAGTATGTTTAATGCTCTCATCTCCATTTGCTTAATGCTCTTATTATTTTGTCATTATAATCCCATTAGAGGAGACTCTTGTTGCCATTAGGATCCTTTGTGGAGTTGTCCTGACTGCTTTTTGAAGGATTTTAATAATACTGGGCCCATCCAGATGCTGGAATGGCGATCACCACACCCAGATTTAAATTTCTTCTGCCTCAAGAAGTCACATCTGCTGACTCCCCCTCAGATGCCAGGGAGTGCAGGAACTGGTCCCTCACTCATCACGCTGCCCTGGGGAACACCACTGATTCTACGTGAACCACAGGCTCGCTGGCGGGGGGCGGCGGCTGCAAAGTTATTTTTGTAATAAGACGTCTTGTACACTTTTTGTTATTAACGTTCCAGAGCTGCGTTATTTTCATTTTGGAACGTTTAAAGAAACCTCGTTCAATAAAACACACAGAAGTTAAGCTGCCTTGCACAAAGCCTTTTAAACGTTAGGAAAAGCAAATACAGCTTTGAAATGCCCGGCCAGACAAAGATCCGTGTTGAATTACGACCAAGCCAAGATGAGAACCCGGATGTTCCCTCTCTTCCGGACCACCCTCCCCATGGCCTTGAGACCCAATAAACAGTCTACAAAAATGAGAAAATGTTCTCTATATCCTGTAAAGAATAAAGACAGTTTTACAGATTTTGCCAGATATGAATGAAAATAGGTACCCCCTTCCCCAACAACTCAAAATAACCCAGCAAAGGCAGGAGCTCAAAAGTAAACATGTAAAACCAACTGGCAATAACCTGAAGCCGCAGCTTGAAGTGCGACCCGTTGGAGAGAGAGGTTTTGCTCCATCAGAACGTGTCACATCGTGGTGCCAGACACCCGCAGTGTTGACCGTGTCACCCTGACGTGAGCCATTTGCAAGACCACCCCCCCACCCACCCGCACGCAGACTTGGCGTCCTGCAGTCAAGAAGCAGGTGTGGACATAGGTTGTCACCAGAAACACTAAAGGTAGGAGGTATTCTTCAGGACAAATCTCCGGGGGTAGAATGATTTCGTTTTCTCAGCACCCAGAAGTGGAGTAGAAGAGGGAGGAAGCCAGTAGGCCTCTACCCACTCTGGTCCACGAGGAATGTCTACAAACCACCGGCAGAAGAGGAGACGAGACAGGAACACGCAAAACTGCCTCGTTGTCACTGAGAGGGTCTGGCTTTTCGGCATACAAGTCATGGATCACGGCCACCTATCCAAGTCATAAGTCGTGAGTTTTTAACAGGTTTATTAAGAAATAACACACTGACGTAAAAAACCACTCACTCAAAGTGCACACTGGTTTTTAGCACATTTATAGACAAGGGCAACCACCACTGCAATAATTCTAGAACACTGACATCACTTCGAAAGGAAACCCCACACCCAGGGACGGCCATCCCCGTGCCCCTCCACCCTGGACACCACGTGACCTCCTGCCTCAGTGGGTCTGCCTGCTCCGGGCGTTCCCCATACACACACTCACAACACGTGACGTCCTGCGTCTGGCGTTGTCGGAGCACCGTGCCTTCGTGGTCCATCCACGCCGCAGAGTGCATTAGATCCCTTCTTATCCCTAATTCCCCACCGCACTGGAGTGCCACGTCTTACCCCTCCGTTCACCTCCTGACGGGCACCTGGATTGTTCACACTCTTTGGCTGCTGAGAACGATGCGTGTGAGGACATTCCAGTACAAGTTTTGCATGGATGTGAGCTTTCCTCTCTCCTTGCTGGGTGTGTACCTCGAGAGGAACCACCGGGTGGTACAGTAATTCACCTACTGAGCGACCGCGAGCCGCCTTCCACCACGACTGAGCCTTCACGCTCCCACCAGCAACACACAAGGGTCTCAATCTCTCCACACCCTCACCCGCATGTGCTATTTCCCATGGTTCTTCCTGATCCCTATAGGCACCCTGGTGGATGTGGGGTGGCACCGGACCGTGGCTGGCACTCACTTGCGTTTCTCCAGTGGCCAAAGTGTGGGGCATCTTTCCACATGCTTGTTTGACATCTGAGTATCTTTGGAAATCTGTTTATTCAGAATCTTTGTCCATTTTTAGAGCATTTTTAGGCTCACAGAAACACTGAGTATAAAGTACAGAGACCCCCATGTCCCCGCTGACGCCCCCTATGCCCCACCCCAGCATCCCCATGGTCAACATGTGCACCACTGGTATGTGTCTGTGAAAACTAACAAACAGCACTGGCACGCCCTTATTAAGCCAAGGGCACCCCTGACTTCAGGGCTCACTCAGTTGCTCTGTTGTACGAGCTCTGGTAAACACATAACGTCATGTGTCGACTATCACACGTATGCCAGACTTTTGTAACTACCCCATGGGGCTTGGCCAGCCTGTTCCTTTATTTTTCATTCTCTCTGCCCTTGATTTCCAGTTGGGTAAGCTTCCATGGACGACTCCTCCAGACCACAGATTCTTCCCTTGGCTGTGTCCAGTCTTCACCCGTTACGGAATTTTGATTTCTGGCATTTCCTTTTATTCTTTTCCTGACTTTCCATCTCTCTGCTGACACCACCCTGTGCAGTTCACTTTTTCCACCAGAGCCCTCAGCCCACCCCATCTGATACTCCACAACCAGCTGAACCCAAGTCTGCTTCCGACGCACGTCTCTTCGGACTGTGCCTTCTGCCTCTCAGCATGAAGGCCAGAGCCCCGGACAGGCTGCACCAGGTAAGGGCTTTGACGGGACGGCTGACGCTCACCTGCATAGGAGTTGGGCTGTTCCGTGTCTGCTGTACCTTCAGGCCAGGACGCTAATATTTCCTCTGGTGTTCTTGTCTCTCCTGCTATTTCTGGGCTTCCCTCAAGACTCCTCCTCAAGTAGGGCCTGGCAGAGGCAGAGGCAGGCCTGTCACCCTGCAGAACCCCACTGCTGTGGCGGGAAGGCGTGTGGTCGGGGAAGCTTCTAGGTGCCGTGGCTCCGTCTCCGTCTTGCTCTGAGCCTGCGTTCCTGGGCTGAGGCTTCTCTGCCATGTTCCCCATACATGGCAAAGGAAGAAGAGACATGCGAGGGCTGGGTATCCCCTCGACCACATCATATGTGATTTGCAAATATTTTCTCCTACTTTTTGGGTATCTTTTCAATTCCATGATGTTGTCCTTGGGAGCTCAGAATTTTCAGTCTGGATAAAGTCCAATTCTATACGGAAGTCCTGAGTCTTGACTGACACTGCCTGGTTCTGAGATAATCATTTAAGACCAAGGCAAGATCCTGACATAGAAGGAAAGACACGTCAAGAGCGTGTACAATTTGAAGTTTATGGTTAAACATGCTGAACGTAGGCAAAAAGAAAAGAACTTGCTTATACCTTAAAAGAATTTTGCACTAGAATTTTATATTTGCTTAGGAGATCTTAACTGCATTAAAGTCAGGGCACTCTGGAGTCTGAGATCTATCATAGAAAATGCACTGAAAATCTCAGGTGTGTTAGTAAGCCTGGAATCAAGGCCACAGAACATACTAGGAACTCAGCACAGCTCAGGTCTAGAATACCACTGATTTAATTGAATAATTAAAGCATTTTCATATACTAAATTTTAAGAGCATTTTATTTTTTTTTTTTTTTTTAATTTTTTTATTTTATTTTATTTTTTTTTTATTTTTGGGACAGAGAGAGACATAGCATGAACGGGGGAGGGGCAGAGAGAGAGGGAGACACAGAATCGGAAACAGGCTCCAGGCTCCGAGCCATCAGCCCAGAGCCTGACGCGGGGCTCGAACTCACGGACCGTGAGATCGTGACCTGGCTGAAGTCGGACGCTTAACCGACTGCGCCACCCAGGCGCCCCAAGAGCATTTTATTAAAGTAATTGTATCTTTTCAAGGACATAAAAATCGCGTATTCCCATTTCTTAGTCACAAGGAGAAAGCTCTTCTTGGTTCGAAAAAACAATGACATACTTTTCCTTGCAAAGCTTTTCTGATAAACATCCTTTTAAGTCTAATCCAATCACACCTATTTACTCCAGTCTAAACAACAGTCCTGTTCTCTTCTATCACAGAGAAACACAGCTAAGGTCAAACAGATGGGTGTCTAGGTCCCCAAGCTGTGGGTGCCAGTTAGTGTTTAACAGCTGCTTCTAGGGGGTGTGGGGGGAGGCTGTGTGACCAACAACCGTCAGCACATAAGACCACAGAGAAATGCTTGGTTGCAGCCTGATTCGCCAAAGAGCTCCAGTGTCACCGACAAATGAGTGCGGCTCCAACGTGAACGTTGGTGGCTATTTTTGCTTGTGTTAGCGAGCAAGACAAAAGGGAATACAATGAAGACGTGTCAGAATCTCCCTCGTCTGTCAGTGATGTGAGCAGCTTCCTTGCTGAACCACGTAATGGTGTCTGAACATTAAAAGAGCATTTCCTCCGTGTTTGCGCTGTTTGCAACATGCTGGTGAGACCCAACACGCTTTCAAGTTTAATCCACACTGGTAACAGTTGTCGGCTCACACAGTTGATGAAACAGTCGATCAGGCCCTGATGGGACGCGGTCAGTTCCCAGGGCAGGGACCCCCCCCAACACTCTGATCTCACACCACTGAGAGGGCATCACTGACCAGGAGCCCATGTGCAGGACCCCCTCCAGTGCCACAGACACAGCTTCCAGAGCCCAGGTGACAGTAGATGGGACATGTGTTCTGGACGGTACCTGTGAGATAGTGTTCATGGTTCTGAGTTCACACCATCCATACCTTCCAGCCCAGTTTGTACTCTAGGGCAGTGTCAGGTTCACGGCAAATCTGAGAAGGCACAGAGACGGCCTGTACCCCTCTGGCCCCCCCAGGTGCACAATCACCACGATCAGCGTCTCCACCGGAGGGACATGCGCTACCACTGATGAACTTGCACGGACACATTGTCATCACCCAGAGCCCCCGGTTTACGCCAGGGTCCCTCTTGGTGTTGGGCATCCTGTGGGTTTGGGCAAATGTATAGTGACACGTATCCACCATTACAGTATCACACAGAGTAGTTTCACTGCCCCCAAATCCTCTGTGCCCCACCTGTTCATCCTCCCGTCTCCCCGACCTCTGTATCATTTGATGTGTAAACTGACACGCAAAACGCCTGCAGAGGCGGCACCTGCCTCGCGAGGGCGGTAGGAATCCACTCCTGCGCACTGTGGCCCCGCTCCACTCCAGCCCTGCCTGCGGCCCGGCCCAAGACCTCCACCAGTTACCGCAAGCGTTTTCCCCTGGACTGCAAAGGGAAGGTGGGAAGGCTGGGCTGCTCCCCGCCACCAGGCTCCCTGGTGGGGGCTCCGGTGCCCAGGCCTCTCCCGGGGGAGACCCTCAAGCAGGCGCCTCAAGGGAGCAAGCAGAGGTGTGCTTGGGTGGGGGCGGGCTCCAGAGGCCCCCATGTGGGCCTGCTGTGAGCTCGTCCACCTCTCACCGAGTACTTCAGGGGCTCTGCCTGTGCTGCGCTCCTGCTCCATCGCACATGTTCAATATTCCACCAACTGTACATTTCCTATGGAATTAAGTGAGTCAGCACAGTACAGCCATTGGTAAAGAGCCTGGGAGGAGGTAAGCACTCAATAACCACCGCTGACACCGTTATTCCGTTATTTTTACTGCTTATGTGGGGGTTGTATTCAGTAAAAAGCCTGCTTTTCCAAGTTACAATATAAACGAAAGTTGCAATTCAGATGCTGTCTGAAGTCACCGAATTAAGATTAAATACTCAAGGATTATCAAAAGAAAACGTGAGTAAAGCAAATGAATTTCGGGGTGTGTGTGTGTGTGTACATGTCTGTGTGTCTGCAGATGTGTGCAGATGTGGGTGCACATGTGAGTGCAGGTGAGAGTGCAGGTATGTGTGCATGCAGGTGTGGGTAGGTACGTGCATCAGGTGTGGGCAGGTATGTGGATACAGGTGTGTGTGCATGCAGGTGTGGGCAGGTATGTGGGCAGACGTGAGTGAAGGTATGTGAAGGTATGAGTGCAGATATATGTGTATACAGGTGTGGGGGCAGGTCTGTATGAAGGCAGGTATGTGTGTACTGCTGTGTGTGTATGCAGGTGTGAGCAGGTGTGGGTGCATGTATATGGGTATGTGTGCAGATGTGAGCACAGGTAAGTGTGTGTGCAGGTGTGTGTGAGCTCAGAGGTGAGTGTGCCCCATGCGTATGTCAGCAAAGAGACTAAATCAGACTCAATCATACTAAGTTGGAATAAGGAAGCCTAAACAAAGAACATATATGTCCTACTCATCATGAAAAACCACCTCCATGTTGAATATACCTTTTTGGATTCCTCAGGATCTTACAAGCTAACAAAACAAACTTCCTTCAGTGATTCTGTGAAGCAGATCCATACGGATATTTGTGCCTCTCCTCAGAAGTACATCCCATCCAAGAAAAAAATCCAGCCTGAGACAACTGTGCAGTTAAATTCTAAAGCACCTCTGCCAAACTTTGAATCTCTCCTTGTTTCACACTGAATTACAGGCTGTCCCACCCTGATCTTTCCATACAACTATTACTCACATAGAAACCCGGAATTCGCGAAGGTATCCAGAGAGTTAAAGACATTCTCTAGGCTTCAGCAACCAGTGACTCTTTCTCAGATGAAATGCATAAGAATAACCCACTTACTCTCAAAACCACAAAGACTGAGAACACAGTTGGCACAAATTTCTCAAGGCTGTGTGGTATCTGAACCATTTTAAAAGTGAAACAGACCCTGATCCGGGCATGTCCCCACTTGCTCAAGGGTAGGATGCACTTTAAGAAACACTAAGCTTGTGAAGAGCCTGACTGCCATCAACTCAGGGTGGTAGGTAGACCATGAACCATCAGAACACGGCACAGGCAGTGAAATCAAGGGTGTCACCTGGACCAGCGACCTCTCCCAGAACCCACCCGCGAAGGCACCTGCATGACAGGGAGAGACGAACATCCCGAGAAGTTTATTTCAGCATCACTAAAGAGGAGATTGTCTAAGTGTCCACGATAAAATGTATCATGATGCATCACAAAACATGTGCTCCTCACCTCTGGAAAGTTAATTTTCTTTGTAATCATATTGCCTTCTGAAATTACATTTTCACGTGATGCTACATGTGGACTATGAGGTAGCCACACAACAACATCCCTTGCCCTCTGGCACTGAATTTAATCAAGTGACCATCTCCCCTGAGACCATTCTGTGATATTCCTTCCCCCTGCTGTCTCCTGAATGTGTGTGTCCCAGAAATCCAAGGTGATGGGTTAGGAGGAGGGGCCTTGGGAATGAGATGAGGTCATGAAGGTGGAGCCCCCAAGATGGGATCAGTGTTCTCATCAGATATTCCAGAGCCCCCAGCCCCTCCTCCATGACAGGACACCGTGAGAAGATGCCATCTATGAAGCAGGAAGAGACCTCACCAGACATTGGATCTGCTGGCACCTTGATCTCAAACATCCAGCCCCCAGAACCATAAGAAGTAACTATCTGCTGCTTATTGTAAGCCCCTGTCTGTGATGCCCTGTCACAACTGCCCAACGGACCCGGACATCTAGGGTTGGACCCAGGACACTAGGATTGGACTCAGGACACTTAGGATTGGACCCAGGACACCTATGGTCAGACCTGGGACACTAGAGTCGGACCTGAGACACCTAGGGTTGGATCCAGGACACCTAGGGTCAGACCAGGTCATCTAGGGTCAGACCAGGACACCCAGGGTCAAACCCTGTGGTCAAAAATATGAGTTTGCGGGTGTTCACTGCTGTCCTGTGATTCCAATGCCTGTGCCATGCACTGGCACCTACAGCCTAGCCATCATCCTGTAAAAGGTGTTGGAGGGTGTTAGAAATTAAGTGTGGCCTATTCTGAGAGCCACCCTGTTCATCAAGTTCAGGGACTGTCAAAGTAGAAGGAAACCAACCTCCTTGAGGCCAGAAGGACAGGCCAGGAGTTTCACCTGCATGTGCTCAGGTCTTGTACCCTGTACACCTTCTACAGTGGATGGGAGCACATTTACAAAGACAAGCATGAAGACTGCTGATACGCAGACTCTTAAGATTCTGTTTCTAGGGGGCGCCTGGGTGGCTCAGTTGGTTAAGCATCCGATTTCAGCTCAGGTCATGATCTCACAGCCCGTGAGTTTGAGCCCCGCATCGGGTTCTCTGCTGACAGCTCAGAGCCTGGAGCCTGCTTCGGATTCTATGTCTCCCTCTCTCTGCCCCTCCCCTGTTCATGCTCTGTCTCTCTCTGTCTCAAAAATAAATAAAAACATTAAAAAAAATAAGATTCTGTTTCTGGGCTCACAAAACCGGTCGCTGACAGCGGGTAAATGCCCTTTACCAGACGGTGTGGGGTAAAGCATGTCCACAACTGTGCAACTCGGGACAACCATGGGCCCAGCCTATGACATCACGATGGGTCACATCTCCACAGAGGATTCTGCTCTCCTCCACCTGACATTGCCACTGACTGTGACACCTGAACGGAGCCACCTGCTTTGTCGTACTTCCTCTCTCCTCACCTCTGCCATGCACAGCAGGCGGCCTTTCGGAAGAAGGGATGGGAAAGCTCTTCATAATGGCTGCAGCAGGAACGTCACCTGTGGGCAAGGGCTCTGCACCCACAGACAAGCTCACAGTCACCTGGATGCTTTACAGCACAGGCAGATGACCCCCAAAACCTGACTGCCGGCCAAAGTCAGGGTGAGAAAAAGTATGAGGCCAGGTAGAACCCATGAGGGTACTTCAATTTTAGGTAATGTTCTATGTTCTTTTTTCTTCTAATACCACTTTATCAGGGCATGATAGACATGTAAGAAACTGCATGTATTTAACATGTACAAATCCATGAGTTTGGGGAAAATCCAGCCATGAAACCATCACGACCACCAAGGCCACAGTTTGCTACCAAAATGTCCTGCTGGCCCCCATTACAATGACACGCAGTGTGTGTGGTTAAGAACGTCTAACGCCGATCTACTTTCTTTGTGGATCTCAAGCACACAGAATGGTGTTGTCAGCTGCAGGCAGCTGGATCCCATAGCAGATCCCAGAACCTGAACTCATCCTTCATGACCTGGACTCCTTGCCCTGTGACCATGACTTCTGCATCCTCCTCCCCTGGCAACACGGGTCTGCTCGCCACTTCTCCCAGGCTGTTTGAGATTTCCCATGCAAGTGAGACAATGCTGTTTCTGTGTCTGGCCCATCCCATTCAGCATGGCCGTCCATGGATCCCACTCAGCATGACCGTCCACAGATGTCATTCAGCATGACCATCCACGGATCCCACTCACCATGACTGTCCACGGATCCCACTCAGCATGACTGCCCACAGTCTGCTGGTCAGGAAAGAGAGCCTGTTTCCTCACTGCTCCGCCTGTTCCCATCCTCTAACTGTAACTCTGCTAACTGGAATGCAACACTCTCACTGGTATCTTGTTCAACAAATCCCTCAGAATTTAGTAAAAATATCCTACGAAAAAATCTCAGCACAAATTACAAAATAATGAGCCATCAGGGAAACCTTAAGTATGGCAAGGACTAGAATAATCAGAAGGAGTGCACTCACAAGTATCAACCTCAGAAAGCTCATCAAGTGCCCACATTTAAGCTTCAGTCATTCAAACTACCCTGTGTCTGCGGACAACACAGTCTCCAGTGACAGCAGCCTATTGGCCCAGGTGAGGATGTGGAGAAGTGGCCACACAAGGGAACTGGCCTTGCGTGCACACCCATCCTTCACACTGATCAAATAGCACAGTTTCTTTACCGAGTCTCATCAGTTTCCATGATGACACAGTTATCTTCATAGTTTCAATAGGAATCTGCCCTTCCGCCTCCCAGGATAAACAGAAGCATTTGGATAAAAACGTATTTGTAATGTTACCAATGTTGGAATCTGGAGATCAATTTCTTCCTCCAAATGTTCCATCACCGTGAGGTAGTTGCAAGTGAAAATGTGAAAGGGCAGGGAAATACTGAGTGCACACACCAGCGGGCAGCACCGTGGACAGCTCCCAGCACAGCTTGGTCCCTCAGGGGGTATCTACTGGATTACTGAACACGTTAGTATAAATCGGGACAAATTCATGAATACAATGAAACCACACGAACTACAAGTCTGCTTACCCTTTGAGTCAGAAATGCACTACTTACCCATCAGTCTACCAGGGCATCCTGAGGACACAGGAGATGCGCAAAGACATTACTCGTGGTACTTTTTCTTAGGTAGGAAAGTATCAGAAATAAGGTAGAAATCCTACAATTGTTGAATAATCCTTTAGACACACGACGGAATATTATAAATAATACATTAGAAAAGAGAACCACAGGAAAATATTTACAGTACAACATTAAGGAAAAGAATTACGGAACAGTATGCATAGTCTTCTGTTTATATAATTGACGTACAGAACACATGAATAAAATGAGAATCCAAATAATAACAGTGATTCTGTCTGGGAAGAAGATGTAGACGAGTGTTTCCTTTGGCTTAACTTAATCTCTTAATATTTCCACATGGCACATGTACAGTTTTGGTCAAACGTACAGATCTGGTTTGGATTTACTTTTTCCTCTGCAATTTACCAGCCCTGTTCTATGTCTCCTCAAACGTGTTTTCTCAACTATGTAACACAGAAAAGGCCCCTATCACAAAACTGCGCTGTGAAAATACAGGAGATGATCGAAATGAAGTGCTCAATAAATAGTGTTATCTTTATGTGTTAGTTGTATAATTTAAAAGTTGATTTTTAAAAGGTTATTAAACATTTTCCTCCGGAAAGCGCCCCACTGTAAGTCTGTGTCCCTGTCAAATTCTATCACGTCGGAGAATAAAACAAAGTTGGCCATGTCGTATTCCTTCATTTTTGATAACATGGCATCAGAGAGCCCCATCTTCAGATCACAAATCACGTCAGCTGGGCATGGAACTGGAAATCCAGCACGGGATCACCATCCGGGGCCAGATCGCTGACAGAACGATCTTCCGTGCAGCCACACGGACGCTCGAGGGCACGGAGGCCCTCGTGGAAAGCTGGGGTCCTCTGGAGAAACCATGAGGGAAGACACTGCAATGACGTGTCCGTCTGCCTTGGTTACAAGATGCTATAAACGCGGCTGTGCCAGGAGAAGTATCTTCCATGGCTCTGTTTTCCATTGGCAGAAAAGCAATAGCTCCTAGTACTCTGCACCCGTGGGGCCGGCCAGATGGTCTGCAGGTTCGGACACCAGAGAGTCGTCACCCGTACTGTGTGCCAGCGTGCTCTGCTGAGCCCAGCCCTTCCTGACCGAGAGCCCCTCCTCCTTCAGTCCACTCTGCACCTGTGGTGTGGCGTGGACCATCTGCCCACAGCCCTGAGGTGACCCAAAGATGGTCCCAGACATGAGACGCTGCTCCCTGGAGACGTGCGGAGGTCTCAAGAGGACAGTGGGGCAGAGAGAGAACCTGCCAGAAAGAACACAGCTAAAGGAGGCTGAGCTCCGGGATGGGAAACGCAGAACCAGATGCGTTCCGTGAGTGTGAGTGTACACCTGCACGTGTGTGCCTGTGGTGTGCACAGCTGTGTGACCTTCTCCCACCTGGCCCGGCACTGGGCCTCCTTTGCCGGACTTCCTCCATCCTCCTGAATTTGTTGGCCCCAGGGCTCATCTCTCAGGCCTGTCTCTGCTCCTCTCTACTGGGGCCACCCAACCCCTCCTCTCTACTGGGGCCCCACTGGGGCCACCCAACCCCTGGCTGCAGACACCACCTACATGCCGACAGCCCCCAGGCCCATCTCCAGACTCACACCGGTGGTGTGCCCTGCTCTTATGCCTGAGCCTCTAACAGGCCACTGAGTGCAGCGAGGGCCAACACTGAATTCCGGATTCCCACCACCCCTGCTCCTACTCAGGAAATCGCGAGTCTGTGTTTATGACAGGTCACCATGAAGGTCTTGGGGAGTCCGGGGAACCTCCCCACGGGCCCTAAGGGAGGGCTCCAGGGTGCAGACCCTAGAAGCCTGATCTGTGGGGAACCTCCTCTCCAGGCTCCTCCCCTCCCTCCTCCACCTCCCACACATGCCACCGCCACCAGCAGCAGGTCCTTCCCCCAGAACATGCCCCCCCCCAAACCCCTCACACCTGCAATTAACTACACACTCACCTTGCGGACCCTTCCGTGATCATCAAGGTCACAACACGAGCTTCACGCCCTTCCTGGGCCTGTGGCTCTCACGGCCTGTGAGAGTTCACCCGTGCCTGAGTCTGAGGCCACGGACAACATCTGCCCTCCCCCAACCCAGGCTCCCTGTCTGGCTTTCACAGACCCGGCTCCTTCTCTACCCGCCAAGGCTCAGTTTAAATGGTATCTCACAGAAGACCACACCTGCTCCAAGGGTGACCCTCCATGTGATTAAAGCCAGGAGAGCATTAACACTGAAATCCACCTAGACACCAGCATCACCAGGGCCCCGCCAACCAGGAGCTGGCCCTTCAGGGAGTGCTGACTCCACCAGAGTGTGGACGCCATATGCTGGACGTCTGTCCTTCCTCCTGTACCGACCACACAGAGCCTGTGTGCACACTTTATCTCCTTCTTCCTCAGTGTCCGTCCTGTTCTCCCAGGTCCACAGCATCCACAGGAGAGCAAGGACTGAGTACCGGTCCTGGTGTGGCCCAGGTGTAGAATGCACAATGGACAGCGTCAGTGCTGGTAAAGTGGCCTAGGCTGGGTTCTGGGAGTCACGGAAGCCATGGTGAGGGGTGACCTTTAACCCGCAGATCAGGACTCCGTAAACTGCATTGGTCACCTGCTTTTATATAGTTTTATCAGAGTGCACTCACACTTATTTACACATTGTCCTCAGCTACAGGGGCAGAACCGAGGGGGCTGAGGGGGCCGAGGCAGGCCCGGTGGCATCACGGGTGGATGAGGACACGTGGCCCCTTGTCCCAAAATTAAGAATCTCGAGGTGGTGACAGCAAAGCCTGCAGCCTGCAGCCCGTGTGACAAGGGGGAAAACGCCCGTGTCTAGTATCAGGGACGGGGCCCCGGCATCTCCCAGAACACCTGTGGCAGGGCTCCGTCCTAACCCTACCGGGGTTTTCTCCTTCCTATCGGGTGTCTGCTCGCCAGCCAGAGGCCCTCGCTGTCTTCCAGACACGTGCAGGAGCTCATCTTGGTGAGGAAAGCACCCTAGAGCAGGGGGGCCCCTCGGGAGCACAGGAGCGGGGCTGGGAGCTGAAGATCTCCTGCCTGGGCACCTGCTCCTGTCCCTCCCGCCACCCGGCCTCCCATGCCCACCAGGTGGCGCTGCCGTGCAGACCTTGCAGAGGGGCCCTGCCTGGCCAGGGCTCAGGTCCCAGCCTGCAGGCCAAGAGGGGTTCCTGCCTCTTCTCTGCATTTCGGGGAACCGAGCGACCAAGCCTCAAGACTAAGGGTCCACTCCTGCTTGGGAAAGGCAGCCACTCAGAAAACCTGCTCGATGTGACGCTGACTCTTCCCGCGAGGCTACGATTTCTCAAACCAGAAAAATCTCAGCTAAGACAGAGGAGGTGTTCACCCTGCAGGGAAACCACGGCTGTCTGCTCGGCTTTTGCGTGCATTTACTTTAGGTCCGGGAGGCCCCCCGTGTGACCGCAAGAGTAAACCAGGCTAGTGATGGGAAACTTACAGATGCCACCAGTGTTTTCAGATTCACCGGTAGCCTTCAGCAAATCCCTGCACACTTAACCCCAGCCACAGAAGCTCCTGTCTCTTGGCGTCACTGTCTCCATATCCCTTCTCCTTCCCTGAGGCTCTGACTCCCGCTTAGCGGCTCTCAGTCGGGGCTGATGCCTGCTGCCCACGTGGGGACAGCGGCAGTGGCTGGAGGCTTCCCTGCTGGGTGACTGGGAAGGTGCCAATTGAGCGCCCGTCACGCACGGGACGGCCACAACCACAGTTATGCCCAAATGCCAACAAGGCCGTGGCTCACAAACCTTGCTCCAGAATCTCCAATTCCCCATTCTTTCTTATTTTCTGGAGGGTTAAATTAAATTAACATGTGCAAACCATTTAGGAAATTGCATGCAACCCAGAAAATTTTCAAAACATCCCAGTTACCAATGGGGATATAACATCTAACACTGTGTTTGCATTTCTCCCCATGTGCAGTTGAGGTTGTGAGATCATCAACAGGAATTGGCTCTGGGTCTGCGTAGTTAACACCCAATTCTCGAAGACCATTAAGGAAGTCACATCTACAGACGTTCGGGATGCTCACACAGCTTGTGAAGCTGTAACCACTTCAACCATTCAACCACCTGTCTTTCTAACATTACCACTTCAAAAATTCATTTAAACTAGGAATCACAGCAGAAAGAAATCCTGTCTCATCATTCATTGCCTTGAGCACTGTGTGAGCACTTAAGAAAATACCGTTTTTCTCAGAGAAGGCTTTCGTCATTCAGGCAGAGCCCGACCAGAGCTTCAGGGCATCGGACACACTGTCAGCCAGAGGACGGCATTCTGCAGGCCTCTCCCGACCCCCAGGCCACGAAGGTCACACACAAGAGAGCACCTGCACCAGCTCAGAACCTGAAGCCACGGCAGCCCCAGACCCGGCTGCATGGTGGCAAGACCTGCGTGTCCATGTTCAGTTTGGCCACCCAGTGTCCCGGGGCCCCGGCACATGTGGGAGGACCCCCAAGGAGGCCAACAGAGGCCTACTTCCCATGACGGGGACAAGGCGGTGCAGAGACGAGAGCACACGGGGCATGCTTACTGACTGACCTCCCGCGTTGTCCCCCGACACACGGGAGTGTCAACACTGACGTCACAGACCAGACGCCACGGGAGTGGACGTGCCTCAGTGGCCCTTAAGGGAGAACGTGGAAAACAGCATCCGTGAAGTTCCCATCAAAGACGCTGCTAGAGAAACGCCTCGGAATGGCCACTCCTTAAACACATGACCCGCAAGGTCACTACAAGGCTTCTTGGAAAAACGATTCCTTCACAGAATTGAATGCACTTTACACATGATGCTGTTCACTCCTCAGGGGAACAGGGAGCAGGACAAGGGGGACGTGGTAGGCAGCCACGGCCCCTTGCAGCAGACACCCCACTGTCCCGAGTCCTGTGTCTCACGCTACAGGAAAATGAGGAAACTTCAGGGTGTCACAATAATCACCCCATGGTACGACCCACGCTACTCAATGTCAAATATGCCACGTGCAAACAGGGTCTGGAAACGTACTCTCTCTGCAGGGTTTTGACCGGAAACAGAGGAATGCTTCCCGTAAAGGAGGCGGAGGACGCGGCCCCAGGCCAAGGGCAGGAGCGAGGGGACCCTGGAGGGAGGATGGTTTGCGAAGGAGAGCATGTCAGTGCTTGGTGACGCGGCTCTGAAATACGGCTCAGACTTCACATAAATTAGCCGGATAAAGGAGGTCACACTCCTAACAGGGCATTCTGTGCGCAAAATCCTATTTTTTTAGGGTTCTGCCGAGGAACCCCGAAGGACCTGGATGAGATGAGAAACTGGACAATTCTGCCCCCAAATGAGTCACCTGCAGGTACAGGGGGTGTCAGGTTGGCTCCTGCCCCCACACCAGCCCCAGGGTCCCTGCTTATCAGTAAGCAATCCTCTTACCTTCCCAATTAGGGCAAATTATGCAACAGAGTTCAACACCGTATGGTATCTGGGCCCAAATAAACCTGTGAGGACAGAGTTGCATCTATGTCTGGAATCCCAAGATTAGTCCTTTGCACGGAGGTATCACTGTTTTCACCTGGGGATTCAACACAGAGAATCAGACACAGAGGCTGATGTCCTGGAGGTCAAGGTGTGAAACATAAGCACAGAGAGTTCAAATATTTTCACTCAGCGTTGACCACTTAATCCGATCCATAATTTCTCACCACACGATATCTTAATTTATGACGTGCCGCCAGCTCTCCCACGCGCTCTGACGTGAGCAGACGCTCCCCATCCATGAGCCCGTGCACGCACACACGGTACACCCGCTAGGCTGCTGCTGACTGCCAGCATGGCTGGTCCAAACGAGGCGTCCCACAGGTGGAAATGCACGCCTGATTCCACACACAGCACGCACACAAAGCGTAAAGGTCTCCTTAAACATTTTTCTATCGGTCACGTGCTGTGCGGGAAGGAGTGAGCCCAGCATGTTGAGGCCGCTGTCTTCAGAAAGGCCTGATGCAGAGATGACCCTTGCTGGCATCTCAGAGAATGACTGGGAAACAGTTCTCTCCCCCTCGCACTGATGGAAACTTCCCTAAATGGTAGAGTAGCTGGCTGTGCCCATCCTCGCTCTACAAGCGTTGTGCCTGCTGAACACCTTCTTTCCTTCCGGGAGTCCGGGATCTGAGTGCCTGTGGTCAGTCACGCGGGCACGATGTGGCCAGCCCCCGGTCAACACTCAGACTCCTGGCTCAGGCGAGCACTTTTTTTTTTAATTTTTTAATGTTTATTTATTTTTGAGAGAGACAGACCATGAGTAGGGGAGGGGCAGAGAGAGAGGGAGACACAGAATCTAAAGCAGGATCCAGGCTCCAGGCTCCGAGCTGTCAGCACAGAGCTCGACATGGGGCTCGAACCCACGAACTGTGAGATTGTGACCTGAGCCGAAGTCAGATGCGCAACCAACCGAGCCCCCCAGGCACCCCTCAGGCAAACACTTCCGACAGACAACACTCACCGTTGCAGGGATTAAATGTGTCCCAGCTTCACTGGGAGAAGATTCTGAAACCCAGCCCTGGTTTCTCCCAGACTTTGCCCCCACACACCCTCCTCTTTGCAGACCTTACGTACTGTTTCCCTGCACCAAACTGCCTCTGGAAGACCACATACGGTGATATCATGACCTGGGCTGAAGTTGGACGCTTAACTGAGCCCCCAAGGTGCCCCGGGCACAAGCTTGTTTTAAAGGAACAAAGGAGCGGAAGGGTCAAACCTCAGATGTCTGGGAGGCTCCTGAGTCACTGCGGGCAGTAAACAGCACCTCAGCTGTCATCCAAAAGGCCAAAGTCACCGATGCAATTCAACAGTAACAGGTCCAGCCCCAGGAAGGGTGCACTGGGTGCCTGGAATGTTCTCGGCTGCACTGGCTGATGCAGGCAGGACAGCACAGTCCCCGTGATGCCTCTGGGTTTTGTGCTCTCCTCCAGTGGGGGGAGAAAGACCTCACACATCCCTCAGGTGAGCCTGGAGGTGCCACAGGTGTGAGGCAGGTGTTATGCTCTTTGTCAAGTAGTAAGAATGAAGGTTAAATCAGGTCCCAGAAATGGAACCAAGGCTTAGAAAAAAACAGGAAAACAGGAGAGAAAACACACCCACTGTTGCTGTGGCCTCCCCCTCCTTCCCGGCCAGGACCCCCTGGCAGTGCTGCCCCTGTAGACGCTGCCTTCCAAGCCATGGATCTGAGGAAACTCTCGAAGAGCATTCTGACTATTAGGAACATAACAAATCTGCACCACTGATGACAGCTGCCCTAATCTTGTCCGTTGGAGCCCACGGAAAACGGAGACAGGAGAAGAGAGAATCTGCAGTTGGGGACACACTTTTGGAGTTTTGACAAGTGGTTTTTAGCTTGCTAACAAGCTGTCTTAAATCAGAGGTCTCCCTTAGAGCCTAATGTGCATATTCCTCGGTGGTGATTGAGATCCTAAGCTGGGCAAGACAAAAGGGCCTGGGAAAGGGCTGTTGCCACTCCGGCCTGGGACACAGCCACCCGGCCACCTCAGCTTTGTGGCTTCCTGAGAAAAGCCACTTTTTTTGTTTGTTTGAAGTAAATCCTGGAGTCACAAATTCTGGTTTTAAGACCTCACACTAAGCTAAAACCTGAGGGTCTGCTCTGAGCTGTTTCGTTCTCAGAACTCACGGTATTGGGCTAACACCCAGCAAAATCACTGCTTATACACACGACTCAGACTCAGGGACAGCGGGTGGAAGACGGAGTCTGCAGGGGCCTGAAAACCCGGAGGCTCAGTACACGGCCAGTGTCCCCTCCCTGCCCATAGGAAAGGGCTTGCTCTCCGGGGGGCGTCCAGCCTGCTCCACATTTACCACACGGAGGACCAGCTGTGACCCCTAAGTGTGATTCCTGCAAAACCTGACTGGGGCCTTCTGTGCACTCCTGACACGTGGTCCCCAAGTCCCTGGGACCTGTGTTGGGTCTGAATCTCCCTCCCTTGCCTCCCACCTGCACAACCCCACCCGGGCAGCCAAATGATTAAACGGCAGGGGTCTTTTCTAGGATGCTTACTCAATCAGCGTAACAAGAGGGGTCAGAGTGTGCAAAGCTATTTTAGACTTCCATAAAAGATCAGGAAGTTGCCCTGACCAACTCCTGAAGGGGATGTCCTTTCTGGTTACGTTGTGTAAGACACACTGTGTCAACATGCATCTGTCCCCTTTTGCTCCCGACTCACCCTCATAGAAGGTCTGCACGAGAGTAACAAATGACAAACAAAATGTGCAGAGTCAGGATTACGAAATGGGCCGCGCTGATCCTGTGATAATGGGGAGAAGCCCAAGCCCGGCACCTGGAGACACACGGGGAGCAAGGAAGTCCTTTCCAAGCCGCTCCCTGGTGCCCTGGGTTCACCAGGCATGCCCAACGCACCAGCAGCACTGCCCACATACAACACACACGTCCAGCCCACCTTCCACGAACACCACCTCTGATGTTGCCTATACTCGTGAACTCAGGTGCCACGGTCAAGGAACACGGGAGCCGACCTCAGGCAGCCTCGGAATCCAAGCACCAAGCTTACAGGTGAGGACCGGACAGGGTGGGGTCTGGGGGAGACCATGCAGGGCTGCTACCCTGACCCCAGGCATCAACTTCATGGTGAGAGTGTGCCTTCCTGCTGGGACTCAGGAATTGGGGCACATGTGAGCAGAGGGCAGGAAATGCTGGCTCCCAGGCTCCCTGGTGGATGCTCCGCTGTGTGGCTGCAGTCACGTGCAGCCTTTGTGACCCCGGGGACAGCTGGGGAAGCCTGGCTTCCTCGGGCTTCGCTGATTATGCCCTGTGTCCTTTGCTGTGATAAATCACTGCCATGAGCACGACTGTGTGTCAGGCCCTGGGAATCCCAGTGCCTGGTCAAGCCTGGGGGTCCACCTGAAGACCCCAACACACATTCAGAAATGACGTTTTTGGGTACACGAGGATAGGTAAAGCGTATTATCAGAGTTGGGTCTCACCCTGCATCCCTCTGGCATGACCACTACCTGGCTAAAAGTTACACGTAGCTCACACGAGGTATGTACCGAGGCTCTGTGCACGTGGGTCCCGCCCTCCCGCCCACCACCTGGCAGGGTGCCTGATGCTCCCGCAGTGTCTCCGTGCCCCGCACACTTCCTGTCTACACAGCGGGGGGAGATGAGGGCTCTCTCCTAGGAACACTAAGCGTTAAACGTACTTATGCACACACGGCTGGTTGAACAGCACCCGACATGCGGGAAGCCTAAATAAATGTGGTCGTTGTTAGCATTCCTGTGTATTTATCCGAAAAAATAAGAGCCACAACACTGACCGCTTCTCACAGCTAAAAGTAGGATCTGAACCCAGGTTTGATTCCAAAGTCGTTTCTTTTTTTTTTTTTTTTTTTTTTAATTTTTTTTTTCAACGTTTTTTATTTATTTTTGGGACAGAGAGAGACAGAGCATGAACGGGGGAGGGGCAGAGAGAGAGGGAGACACAGAATCGGAAACAGGCTCCAGGCTCCGAGCCGTCAGCCCAGAGCCTGACGCGGGGCTCGAACTCACGGACCGTGAGATCGTGACCTGGCTGAAGTTGGATGCTTAACCGACGGCGCCACCCAGGCACCCCCCAAAGTCGTTTCTTAAAAGGCACAGCCAGGGGCGCCTGGGTGGCTGAGTCGGTTGAGCATCCAACTTCAGCTCAGGTCACGATCTCGCGGTCCATGAGTTTGAGCCCCGCGTCAGGCTCTGTGCTGACGGCTCAGAGCCTGGAGCCTGCTTCGGATTCTGTGTCTCCCTCTCTCTCTGCCCCTCCCCTGTTCATGCTCCGTCTCTGTCTCAAAAATAAATAAATGTTAAAAAAAAAATTAAAAAAAAAAAAAAAGGCACAGCCAGAGACTTAACTTTCTTCATTAGTATTTTTTTCTCCATTAGAGCATCACCAACTCCTGTGGAAAATGGGAGCCACTCCACAGTGATCTTCTGAAAATTATTTTTCAAACAAGCATGCGCCCCCGGTTCATCAAAAGCTCATGGTTCTCTTCCTAAACAGGGTTATCCCGGAAAATATCCATTTGACTGGAGAATTGATGCTGATAATATCTGATGGTGTGAAAACTTGTTTCCACCATTATTAGGGATCTGCTGACAAACACGATGTGCTGCCACACACATATACGCGCCCGGTGCATATTCGCACTAACCCCTCATGGTGCTTATATACCACGTAGCGAATATATGTATCATATGTAAGTGCATACGTGTGCATATCCCACTCAGCGTATACATGTGCACAGCGCTCATGTGTGCTTGTCCCACACGGCACACGTACACACATGTAATTCCCTGCATGCACGTGTGCAGAGTGCATCTATGTGCCCGGACTGCACAGGTCATACCCGTGTGCACTGCGCACACACACCTCCACTGCCCGGTGTATGCACGCAGGGTTCACGTGTGTGAACGTACTGCATACACCCCATAGATGAGGGAGTGACAGGGCCCGCAGGGCACCTCAGGGTCATCAGTGAGCTGCTCACCTAGAGCAAACCTGGCTAGGGCCCGGGTCTGAGCCGCTGTGTTCCATCCCGGTCCCGGATCCCCAGACCCACCGAGCCACCGTGAGGCACACCTATGGCACAGAAAGTGTCTTACCTGCACTCCCTGTTCACGTCACTCAACCACTTTCGCTGCTGCTGCCGCTGTTGTACCAATTTTAAAGGTGAGATGGACAATCCGAGAATTTAAGTAAATGTCAGAAGAGTCATAAAGTGAGCGGTGAAACTCAAACAGGAAGCCCCATCTTTAGCCCCAGGCCCAGAGCCTTTCCACGGCTCTCGTGGCCTTCATTTAAATTCCAAGTATGCTGTTGCTCTAATACCAGCCAGAGGCACTCTTAATCTTCAGGATGAAGACCAAGATTCCTTCGCTGGTGGTTGCAGGGCCTGGCCAGCGTGCGCTACCGGTGAATCAGCGTGTGTGTCAGCGGCCCGGCACGATCTCCGCCGTTGCCACCACCCGGGACCCCTGTGTTGGCCACACACGCTGCTCAGCAGCAGGGTCTGGGAGGGGTCTCCGCAGCCCCGAGGCCGGGGCTCTGCCGCTCCTTCAGAGAGGCACTTGGGAGGTTTCTGGGCACAATGGGTGCAGGTGTGCAGGACAAACGTCACTGCCTCTGCGCCTTGTTCCTCATTGAGCTCCCGCCACATGTTTGCTCACATCTTCCAAATCCGCTCCGTGGCCTCTGCTGTATCCTGTGCTCATTCACCCTGGGTGCCCGTGGGGGCCTCCTCCTCTGAGAACCCCATGGGCCTGAGGCCAAACGGAGGAAGAGTGGGACAGACCCCTGGCCACGGCTCTGGGGTGGCCTCACGGCCGGCTTACAGCTTCTGACCAGAATGGCCACACAAGCCACGTAAGCTCCTTCCCTGCAGCGTGCCGAGGAGGTGGAGGCTTCCTCGAGCAGCACCAAGGGCCCTCCTGGACCCCGTCCCGGCCCACCGACCCTGCCCGACCACACAACCCCAACCTCCCTCCCTCCACAGCTCGCCTCCCTCCAGAGAACGTCTGCCGTCCTCAGCCCTCAACGCCTGCTGGACCCCCTGGGAGAAGGTCTGTGAGTGCTCCAAACACGAGTAATTCCAGGGTCCTCTGCTCTGCCACAGCCACCTCCCATGCCCTGTGCTTGAGGGAACTGCCTCTGTTCCGTCTCCCCGATGGGCCCCTGCGTTCCTGGAGGACAGAAGCTGCCCCGTCTGCTTCTGCTTCCCCAGACCCTGGGACAGCACAAGACACGTAATTAAAACTCGGCCTAAACTTAGAAACACGAACTGAGCTCCCCGCAAGAACATACAAATCTCGCCCTGGCGGGTCTGCATCTCAACATGGTCTGAACTACAAAGGGCTTTGCGTTTTCTCACGGAATAATCTGAGTCTAATGAGTCAATTTCACAATAATCTCTGAGAGGAAATGCAGAGAAACGCTCCCCAGGGCCCCTGCCTCCTGGGCTCTGTCCCCCGCACGACCACAGGGTCCTACGGGGAATCCACACACCTGGTGCTCTCGGCGGTGTGACATTTGTGACCTTCAGGAAAACCTGTATTAGTGAGCGTCTCTTCAAAGCAGCTTGCCTTAGGTAGCCATGGAGAAGACAGTTTTTTGAAGAAAACAAATTAACAACTAGACCAGATTTTTGAACATCGCTTCTGTTTTGACCTTAATAAGGCTTTGGTTACAGAAGCGCATGTTTCTGAAGCAGTAATAAAGACAAAGCACACGACCGTACTGTCACCTAGGGGCAAGGTACGGACTGTCCACTGGCCAGTGACGTGCCCTGCACGCCCTGCTAGGCACAGGGGCACAGCGGGGAGGAAAGCAGCTTAAGTACTTCCTTGGCTCCCTGTGAGTCGCTGCCCCATAAACCAGAGAACCGTTGTAAGGATTAGCATGTTTTGCAAAACCAAAACAAACAGGAGCATCACCCTGAGGTCATTAAAGCCTTGAAGAACATGCCTAGGGGGTCTTGAGAGAACAGCACAAAGGGCTGCACCAACTGCTGTGAGTGACTGACGTTCAGGGATATTCAGGGAGAATGTCAGCACGCCAGGGGCTGCACCATGGTCTAGGAAGCCTGACTGGTGCTCGGGGGCCGCAGGAAATTTAAAAATGAGTTCAGACATTTAGAAAGGGCAGTATTGATGGGCTGGCATCACGTGAACACTTAAATGGCCCGAGCTGGCGGGAGCACTGACAAGAGTCCTCCCAGACACAGCCGGGGGGAGCCCCTCCTGCCGGGACTTTATTCTGTGGGAAAGTTGGTGGAAAAGCTGACTGGGCGTCCTCTCTGCCCGTCCCCAGGAACCAGCAGACTCTGCACTGATGCCTCCACCACATGCAGACAAGTTCGACAAGTCTTCTGTAACGACCTCCCATGACCTCCAACCCCTGCACCTGCAGCCCAGTGACTCTGGGAACACACGGGGGTGGGCACGCCTCCCTCCCCAGCTGTGGTCCTCGGGAAGTAAGAGCATGCCCACCCAGCAAGTTTGCTTCACGGTTGCCCCTGGGTCCTTCAGCCCTTCCCTAGGAAACACGGGCACCTGTGCAGAAGCCAGGGCTCAAAGCAGGAGAGGAAGGGAGGAGGGAGAGGAAGGGAGGAGGGAGAGGAAGGGAGGAGGGAGAGGAAGGGAGGAGGGAGAGGAAGGGAGGAGGGAGAGGGAGGGAGGAGGGAGAGGAAGGGAGGAGGGAGAGGAAGGGAGGAGGGAGAGGAAGGGAAGGAAGTGGGCACATGCCAGTGTGGCTCCCCTGTGCTCCGCTAGGCCCCAACCACCCAGGACTGAGATGGCATATGGGGACCGTGTGAGTGTCAGTTCAGAGGCCAGGGGCGCAGGGAGAAGTGTGGCACCAACAGACCCACCCCTGGATCACAACCCAACCAGTCTTCGTGTGCAGCGAGGTACGTATGAACCACCCGTGAGCCAACGCTTTGCAGAGCAAAGGGACGCACCCCCTCCAAGCGGCTCCTGCAAGAAATAAGTGGAGACAGTCTTGTGGACGCCCTCAGAGGCCGACACAGAACGATGCAGTGAAAATACCAATTCCTCCCCACATCCTCCATGAGAGGAAGAAACTCCCTCGCCGTGACAGTCCCAGTGTCCTTCACCTTTGCCCGAAACGGTCCCGGGTCAGGCAGAAGGATCAGAAAACAAGGCCGGGTGGGTGACGAACACTGATGGCATTTCTTCCAACCTAGTAGTTACCCTCATTGTCTTCATCCTCTTACTTTTTAACTTTTAATTTTGCAATGATTTCAGACATACAGAAAAGCTGCAAACAGAGAATCTCCAGATTGCCCACACATTACGGTTTATTACGTCTGCTGTTCTTAATCCGTCTTTCATGAACCTTAACCCGTCTTTTCTGAACCACTGAAGACTGGGTTGCAGACAGAACAGCCCTTGGTGATCCGGCATGTTCCCTAAAACCAGGGGCACCTCTGTGATCACCACAGGACAGCCGTTAAAATCAGGACACAAAACTGGCAGGCCTCAAATTTGTCACTCACCTCCTCCTATGCATCACAGGAAAAATCCCCTGTCCGAGACCACACGTCTCGTGTACCTGTCAATCTCTGGTTTTAACCTGGAAACATTTCTAGCTTTCCCCTCTACAGCCTGAGAAATTTCCCCCTTAGAAATTCTAAGAGGAACATCACATCTGCACACCGCTCCCGTGAGTGTGAGACCCCAAGCTGACCCTCACAGGCCCCTGCCATCCCAGACGGCGTGCAGCAGTCTGGGTCAGGCACTGAACTCATCCGTTCACCCAAAAGTGACCGAGAAGCCACGGGTGGGTGGGTCCGCCGACAGAGGAAAATCAGGAAAACCTGCTTGCCTCATGCAGAGATCTCAGGATGTGTGTTTTCCTTCAAGTATTTCCTAGAAGGCATTTCTGGGAAGAGAAGGCTCCCCAGACAAAAGACAAATTACAGAATATGTGCAAGGTGCATAATCCCATAACTTCTTCCCACCCACAGGGACCAAACGGAGCTCCTCAATCTTTCTCTCTGACCAGACCGTCCACAAGGATTCCGGTGAATGGAGTCGCAGCCTTAACAAGTGCCCGTGGCTGGAGGAGAGAGGCCACATTTAGGCTTTTACATACACCTCACCAACCAAGATGCCTAAAAAGTGGACACGAGCGGTATAATGGGATTATAAAGGTCATTAAAGGAAAGCAATGCCAAGCAAGGCCAG
Organism: Panthera onca; assembly: GCF_046562875.1. Lineage (NCBI taxonomy): Eukaryota > Metazoa > Chordata > Mammalia > Carnivora > Felidae > Panthera > Panthera onca. Next base: position 204,028,727 of record NC_138342.1, read on the forward strand.
TTCTCCTGGATGCACACAGCGTGGTGCTTGGGGGACCTGGGGCGGCTGCACGGCCAGGGTGAGGACAGGCCCAAGTGCAAGTCCCACAGTCCCAAGTGCAGCTGGCGGCAGGTAGAAGAGGGGAGGCGGCACGAACACCAAAGGGAACCCGGGTGTGGGCCGATGGCTGAGCCGGGTGTCGAGTTCTAACCGTAGGACGAACGTTCTCAGGAGCCGCGGGATGTGGAGTCCTTAGGGAACCATCAGAAGCCCCGGCGTCTCCGGGCAGACTGGGAGTTCAAAGAGTGACGAGGTGGCATCGTGCTGCCCGTGACGGTGACTCTTCCCAGAGCTGGGAGGCAGGAGGGGGGCCGCGTCCCCACAGACCCCAGGTGGCTGGTGTAACCGTCACGGGAATACGCCTGCCTGGTGTCAGGGGCACACGCCGCCCTCCAGCCCTCACACACAGAGTCGGCTTGTCCCCAGGACTCAGGTCCAGGAAGCTTGAGGCCCTCGCCCCACCGCCCGCGGGCACCTGCTCACACAGTTCCCGTCCGTGCACACACGGTTCTGTGCTTTTGTCCCTGCCCGCTCCCCGGGAGGCCTTCCACAGGGAGAACTCTGTGACCCTGCGGCCTTTCTGGGGATGGCAGGAGGGTCCCTCTTCCATCCCCCCCGCCCCCACGGGCAGAGTAAGCCCCCTCCTTCCATCACATGCACCAGACACACGTCTGAGCTCGTCTTCACAGGTTCTGCTCATCCACGAACGCCTCCCCGTCACGGCCACAGCTGCGCACGTCTCTACCACTCTCGACCCCACGAGGCTGCCATCCACACCGACTCAGACGCCTGCTCCGGATATCTCTTCCCCCTCTGCACCCCACGTGAATGTGCGACAGTGGAGCCCCGAGTGAATGACTGCTCTGAGTGTCTGAGCCCACGGGGCTCCTCCAGGACCCGGAACGTCCTGGCGGACCTGGCTAAGCTCCTCCTTGCGTAAAACGCCGCTTCAAAGCGTCCTCCACCACCTCCCGCGTGGCAGGCTTTCGCAGCCTGGCTCCTGACCGGCATCAGCACGTCCCCGCTGCGGGCCCAGAGCACGAGGGCTCATCACGGGCACAGGAGCATGTGCTCCCCAGCCACCTGCCAGAGCACCGGGACTTCCCCAAAGCAGAGGCGAGGTCCCACAGCAACCGGCCGCGTCCACGGAGCGCCGCGCCGGCTCAGGAGCCATGTGAAGATCTACGGGACGCGCTGCACCGTCGTCTCCATTCCTTCAGGAAGGGAAGGGGCTGTGCGGCTTCAGTTTGTGCAGCCACCTCCGTAAATGCTACAGAAAGGAGACGCCAGGATTGGCCCGTGTGCCTCAGAACCTTTGGCCTTCGACCCCAAGCAGATGCATCCGGTGGCCTGTCTCAGGTGGAAACACGCAGGAAAACCATGCTGCAGAGGCACACGGACCCACTTCTTGGAACACGACGTGGAAAATCAGAATTGCAACAGAAGGAAAGATTAATTTCCAGGGGAAGACAAAACCAGGCAGACCAAACTAACTGGCTCAATGCATCGCACTCACGTCGGGCACAGACGCGTCCTTTCACGGCAACCCACTTGAGAGTGGAAACAACTCACGTAGAAACCGCGGCAGCCCCGGCAACGTCTCCCTGCGGGTGTAAGTAGACTCAGGCCTCAGAGTCACCGGACGGCCGCGGTGAGTCAGGGCGAATGCCGGAAGGACATTCACGGGTTTCTACTCAGGGAGTCAAGTCTGAGGACCGGGCTGAGGGCAGATGGCACCCGCGGCCGCTGCCCCCCACGTGTGCGCGGCGAGCTGTCCATGAAACCAGGCTTTGAGACAGATCCCGTTCAAGGCCCTTCCACGTCTGGCGCCCTGTGGCTTCGGGTTTGACCTGCGCCGAGGGGGGCGACTCACCTAACCCCAGGCCCACACATGGAGACACTCGCGCTGGGTGCGAAAGGGGCGGAAGGAGCTCTTCGCGCCTCATCACCAACCGACACCTCCGCGTGTTTGCGCAGGTTGTTTTACCGGCTCCAAGTGAGCGTCACGCTGTGATGCGAGTGTGTCCCACGCCGCCCAGGTGCCCTTGCCACAGGCATACGGCACCGAGTCAGGCCTGTGAGCATCTGCTGAGCACCAACGCACCTGCCCTCTGTTCCTCCTCCACGAAGCGCGCCCGCTCGGGGCCACGCCACGGACCTGTAGATCCGTCCCCATAACGCCCTGCCGCGTTCCCCCAACCTCCTAACCTTAGCAGTGCGAGAGCTCGCCCCAGACGTGTAACGTGGTCAGGTAGACCCGACCTGTGGCTTGGGGGCCGCGCACGTGGTGCGGTCCCAGTGGACGACCAGGATTCCCCGACAGACCCCAACACCAGTTCCTTCGCTCGGCCACCAGTCTGCGAAGGCGCTGTCTTAACCACAGCCCCCAAGACGCCCAGCTAGACCGCACCTAACGGCGACCCGGGGAGACGGCCAGGACTCAGGAGCAGCAGCACACAGCCCCGCAGGCACCCGGGAGCTCCAGGGCCACCCTGCCCTCCCCACCGGCGGGCACAGTCACAGAGGGTCCCACGGCCAACGGCCACCCCTTCTCACTGACTTGCTACGCCCTGAGTTACACTGAGCCCTGGGCTCTGAACAACAGTCTGGAGGGTGTGGTCCACTTACAGAGACTGCTGTTCACTGAATACAGCAGTTCCCCCCCCCCCCCCCCCCCCCCCCCCCCCCCCCCCCCCCCCGCTCCTTAGGGTTTTCCTCAGGACATTCTCTTTCCTCTGGCTCCCTTCACTGTGAGAATATGGTACATAATACACGAAACCCACGAAATCTGTGTTAACCAACTGCTTATGTTACTGGTGAGGCTTCTGGTCAACAGCAGGCTGTTAGTAGCTAAGTTTTGGGGGAGTCAGAAGCTATACGTGGATTTTCGACTGCACGGGGTGTGGGGCGTCTCTAACCCCACGCAGGTCCAGGGCCCGTGGATCCACACGCACGACAGATGCAGCTGAACCTGCCCCCTGGCACACATGTGCTCCAGTCCCATAACTCTGCAGACTGTCTTCCTTCCCTCAACTCCACCTCCATTTCTCACGCATTTCTCAGAACGGCAAACCCTGACCCCGTGCTCCAGTGTGCGACAGGACCGTGACCCTGCATGGGTACAGCAACCACACACTGCAGCCTGCCCTTCCTCTTCACAGTGGTGGGGCCCACAATCCTCTGAGAAGGACACAGAAGGGATACTGTTGTTCCACTGATGACAAGGATGTCCGGGCCACAGGACGGCTTTCACTCGGTCCCTATCAATCAAGTGACCAGTGGGTTCTGAGGTACCCGCTGTCCTGCCCAGACTTCTGAGCCAGGACTCAGCCCGGCCGGCCTCCTGATCCCCCTGCTCCCCCTCGCCCAGCCCAGCACTCAGGGCTCTCACTCCTCGGGGACACAGAGGACTCCCCCCTGGGGCACACCCCATGCTCCCTTATCTGACTTCAGAGTTTCTTGAGGGGCAAGCCCGAGGCCCTCCTGGAGGAGGGGGCCTCTTCTGATGCCCTGCCCCCTATACCAGGACCCTCATGCTTAATTTCACCTCTTGGCAGGGCGCTGGCCCCACTCTGGCCCCACAGCCAGCACCCGCTTGCCTGACTGCCCCCAGCCCACCTGGGACTACTTCTCGCCCCACTGGCCCGCCCACCCCCACAGCACCTGCTCTTGGAGGAGAAGCAGAGCCCACACACCTGGCACTGGGAGAGTGTGGGGCCCAGATTCTGCTTGTGTCCAATACGCCCAGGATTGGTTTTAACCAGGTGAGACAGACACGCAGACACAGAAATGAACCATCCTGAGGACAACGTTTATACCCACAGATTCCTGGACACAGGGGCATAAGGGCCACATGGAGAAGCACAGGGTCCGTCCGCAGGCAGAGGGAGAGGAGAACATGGGCAAGAGCCTTCACTGTGGTTTCCTGGGAAGGAACAGACGGGGCTGGGGAGGGGGCAGCCTTGGGAAGGGCCAGTGGCTCTGATCTCAGGGCCTGCGCTGAGCAGGGCAGGTGCTCGGTGGCCCAGACACAGGAGCCCGTGGAGGAGGGGTCGGGGTGTGGGCTCTGGGTCTGCGGGTCTAGGAACTGGTGCCCCAGGAGGCACGGGCCCTGCAGAGCACACAAGGTCCCAGATGTCACAGCCTAAGAAACAGAAAAGACACAACTAATACCTGTCCCTCCCTCAGAGCCGAACCCAAGTGGCTCCATGGGGTGAAGGCTGTGACCTCAGGGGGGAGGAGACTGCTTCCTTGGCACATCCTGCTTCTCTGACCTCCAGCGTCTCTGCGGGGTAAGGCTCCCCATGAGGACGCTGCCAGCAGAAGCAGGGAGCCCGAGGTAGGTGAGCCCCTCCATGCTCCAACCTCCATCCCCGCCCAGCCAGGCTTGTGACCTCACCCAAGACCACCCTCCACCTTATAGGGAAGCAAACAGTAATCTATAGTTTATATTGGCAAAAAATTAACCGCAAGGTGCGTTCTTTCAAACACAAAGCAGGACCAGCTGAGCTGGGCCTTCTGTGCTCAGTAAATTTCTCCTGGACACTGCCCCGTGCCAGGCAAGCCCATGGGTACTGGAGGCCCGTCAGGGAACCAAAGAAACAACCTCCCACCACACGGAGTTCAGATCCCACGTATGTTCCTTTTGGTTTTGTGGACAGAGCCCAAACTCCAGACCCAAAGGGGCTGGTCTCAAACACAGTCTTCACTGCTTGTGCGTTTGTTGCAAGCCATGTGCGTGAAACCAGACCCGCCTCCCAGGCTCCATGAGGAGACCAGACGACCTGTGAGTCACAGGCTCACGGGTGCACACGTGGCAGTCAGCAAGCGAGGGAGACAGGTCTGTTTTCTGTCACTCACCTGTGCTACCGGTGAGCCCAGCTGCAGATGTACAGGAGGAAGAGGCCCGAATTTGGTCCAAGATGGCAAACTCGGTCTGACCCCAGCACTTGAACAGGTGCCAGGGTCTTCCGGTCTCCTCTCCAGATGGTGCCCGGGCAGGTGGAGCTTCCACCACTTGGCTGGTGTTGGGGGCGTGGAACGCGTGGCCTCGGCGGACCGTGAGCGGACGCCTTCTCGGCCCCAAGAGCCTGCGTCACCGCCGAGCCCCGGGGCTGGTGCTGCCCACGGGCCGCCCCCCTGGCTCCTGCCTCAGCCCAGATGTCTGGGCTCCCAGTGGGTCCAGGAGAGCTTGCTCTGGGCTTCCACTGAAGGTGTGTCCTGTGATGGTGGATTTTCTGTGTCAATGTGACTGTGCCACTGGGTGGCCTGACAGCTGGTAAAGCATTGATCTGGGTGAGTCTGGGAGGGCACTTACAGATGAGAGTAACATCTGACTTGGTGCCTGAGAAAACAGACTGCTCTCCCCAGTGTGGGTGGGCCTCGTCCAATCAGTTGAGGGCTGGACCAGAAGACAGAGAGGGGGACTGCACCTAACTCCACACTGGGACCCCGACTCTCCCTCTGGGACTTGAACTGAAACATAAGCTCTTCCTGGCTTTCTGGCCCACCAGCCTTCAGACGTACGATGCCATCCAGTCTCCCAGGGCCCCAGCGTGCTGGCTCTCCCTCCACATACTGAGACCTGACTGCTTGCATTACCGCACAAGCACATGCCTTGTACCCCAGCACTCATGCTCCCTCTGCTGTGTGAATGTGTCAATGTGTGTGTGTTTACATGCATGTGTATGCATGTTTGTATGCATGTGTCTGTGTACATGCGCATGAACGTTCACATGCAGGGTGCGTGCATGTATCTGCATGTGTGTACATGTATGTACATGTGTGTGTGCACGTGGGTTCATGTGTGCACGCACATGTGTTTGTGTGTGCACATGTGTATGTATATCCATGTGTACACACGTGTGTGCACGTATGGGTCTATACATGGGGGTGTATACCTGTGTGTTTGTGTGCACGTAAGGAAGCATGTGCTCACACGTACACAAGTGTGTGCATGTGTGTGCACATGCATGTGCTCACGTGTATGTGTGCATACATCCACATCCTGCTGGTTCTGTTTCTCTGGAGAACTCTTATACAGCTTCAGACAGAGGCCACAGAACTGCTCCGTGCACCATGTTTACAACCTAGGAATACTAACCGGGCTCTCTGCCCATCTGCGATGCTGCCCGTAACTGACTCCTGGGCCACCGCAAAGCCTTCCCAGCGCCCCACAAAGCACAGCGTCCTTCCCTCGACTTGTGTGACCCACCTCCATCCAGAGAGAGGAGGCAAGCTCATTCCGTACATAAAATCCAAATAAGTACATCCGCAGCATTCCAAGTGGCCATCTACATCACGCTCCTCTGTGACCGTCATTATCAAGACAAGTATAAATTCACCTGCTGAGGTCTTTAGAGAGCCAGAATTTCACAAATCACTAGGGACAGTTCAGAAGGAACAGGCAGTGACCACATCCGGAGGTCTCTGAAACGCACCCGCATGACCGCCCATCCACACCTGTCCGGGCTGGCTCACCTCCGACGGTGACCGCAAGCCAGCCCCTCCTCAAAGCACCCAGACGGCCGCCACCACCGAGCTCCAACCCAGGCTCCCGGCCCCTCTGCAGCCCCGCTTCCCCAGCTCGTGGGCAGTGATGACCCACCTGGGAAAACAGGACCCCCACAGACAGGAGACCCCATTTTTGTGCTCTCACTGCCAGCACAGCACTGCCCGCAGATGGGACGGAATCAGTGTCCCGCTTCAGAACACACACGACCACTGGACAGCTCGGGACAGATCGCTAACACTGTCCCCAACGAACACTCCACGTGTCACCACACACTGCAAAGTGCAGCAACGCTGTGCGAGCCCCTCTCTCCAAACCCGCGTCCCGGTGCTTACACCCTCCCGCCTGCACTGTAATCCCTTGTGCGCTGGCACCCCCGACTGAAGCAGCATCACCAGCACTGCTCACTTACCGTAGGGCACTTAACTGTCGGTCTCTTCAGAAGAGAACGTTTGCTGGAACGGACCTGATGTCACCTACAGGCCGTTGCTGCCTGCCGTGCAACCTGTACACTACTTGGGCACGCAGCTAATGAACTTGAGACCTTTGGCAGTCTCTGACCGTTTAATTATTTTAAACGCCACTCTCTAAGACATTTCCCTTTCATTAGTTATGCTTTCCTCCTCTATCACTTCCCCCGTAACAGGGCAGCAGCCGTCTGATAAAAGCAAATGTTAAGTTCAATTTAAAACTGGCTTTTACCGACCGTCCTCTGTGTAGCCCGCATGAGAGGGGCACCCAGATCGGTCAGGACTGCTCCTGACCCAGGGGAAGCCCGCCCACCCCCCAGGGGGGGCATCACAAATCCATCACGGCCCTCGTCCAGCAGAGAGGCTTTCTGCACATCAGCCCAGAACGATGCTGCCATGGGACCCGGCCCCAAAACCCGGGTGCCACCGTGATGTAGAGCCAATTTCTCACTCACGGACCAAGCCATTCTGACGTGTAAAGGACGTCTGGCTTCCTGCAGAGCACAGGGCTCACCAGCAGCCAGCTCTGGTCACCGCACGTGGCCCTTGTGTGCGGCCCAGGTCCCTGGCTTCGTTTCCCCAAAGAGGCACTGTCTTCCCTTTCGTTCATCATCTGTGTGCCGGTTCCTAATATCCCCACACATTAGCCGCCTCACACCAGAGAGAATGACTGCTATAAATCAAGTCGCCCAGCATGATTTATGTCCCACCTGAACAGCTGTTTAGCAATGAAATTGCACTGCTAAATAAGCAAGCCCTTGTTGGAATACTCAGTCACTGTCCTTATCGGAGGTGTTCATTCCACTTTAAGACAAGAATATTAAAATACATACTAAAGCTATTTCTATTATATATGGCTGTGGGTGCAGATAATAAAAGGTTCTCAGACATAGAGCACACAAAAAAAAATCAGCCAGAACCTTCTATTTGGGCAGTGCTTAAAACTTTATTTTTAAAACTGCGTAGGGGCGCCTGGGTGGCTCAGTCGGTTAAGCATCCGACTTCGGCTCAGGTCAGGATCTCGCGGTTCATGGGTTCGAGCCCCGCGTCAGGCTCTGTGCCGACAGCTCCGAGCCTGGAGCCTGCTTCGGATTCTGTGTCTCCCTCTCTCTCTGCTCCTGCCCAGCTCACTCACTCTCTCTCTCTCTCTCTCTCTCTCTCTCTCTCTCTCTCAAAAATAAACATTAAAAATATTTTTCAAGAAAAGAACTTCAACCAAATAACCATGTGGGTTAACACAATGGTCTTCCTGAAAACAATTCTATAGCAACTGCCAGTTTATCCACCAGGTGTTATGACCAAAGTACTTGCTTCAGAGAACAGGAAGGCCCACCAGGTGCTGGTGCCCACCACAAAGCCAAGCGCACCGTCCTTTCCAAGAACCCACACCCCACCCAACCCCCATGAGGACGCTGGCACGAGCTAAGAGCGGGCTGTCCTTCGAGCTCATCCACCGGCACCGGACGACCAGACGACTCTGTACACTCTACTTTCCACTAAGGTGATGAAAAACTAGCAGTCCTCTAAATTACAAGGAACCCTAACCAGCCACGCTCAAATGGCAGAGGCACATCTTAAAACAGGAAACTAAATCAAAATTGTTGACTTCATACATCTCACGCACAGGCACACACAATACCAGCACCACTCAGAGATGGAGACGTAAAAATCTGGAAAGACCAGGAACCTTGAGAAAATCCACTTGGATTTTAAGCCCGTGACTCCCAAACGGCAGCACCAAATATCTCAGCTCCACATCACCTGCAGCTTGAGATCCAAAAGTGACCCGAGGACTCGTCCTGCACACGAGGAATCAACAGTGACAGGTCCCAAAGTCAGGACAGTCACACGGTCATTCTGTACAGACTCATTTTGATCAGGGTTTCTTCAGAAAGAGCACACCTTGGAGACGTCCCACGACAGAGATAAGACAAAGGATTGCGGTGGGAGTAAGGTTTCCTGGGGAAGCACGTTTTCCTAACATGGGAACTGGCTCCAGGTCAGGTCCTCACAAGGAGGGTACCGTGCTTGGCGCACAAGGGACTCCGGTGAGTGGCGATGGCCCCTTCTTCCTGAGGACGGCAGTGGCCACTACTGATGCCCCACATGAACCGATGCATCACAAACTCAAGGCTGCTTGCTAGTTTGCCAGTACCTGTGCAAGGGCACTGGGGTCCTGCCCGGGCCCCACCCAGCAGTGGGAAGATCCCAGGTGGTTTCACACAGGCACCCGGCAGGCACAGCCTTTCTCCCCGTGATGGCTCACCCTCTGGAAGGCTACCTCAGGCTTCTAAAAATGGCCACGTCCAGAGGCCATGCTCAGAATTAGGACAGTATCATTTCCACTGGGTTCTATAGGTCAAAGCCAGCCTCAGAGCCAAGGCTAGTCTGGACTTGAGGGGTTGGGAAACAGACCCTCCGCATCATGGGGAGGGTCAAAGGTTGTTGGTCAGCTGGCCTCACTCCACAAGACAGCTTCTCTCACTGGCGGGTTTCCTCCATTGGCAAAGACCAATAACCCCACCAACCTTCCGACACTTTAAAGATGAGCATTAACGGTTTCGAGGGGAAGAGCACATTTGGTTAAGTGTGCAGGAGCTCTGAGCAGGATTGCTACAGACCAGTAGTCTGTGCCCCCAGGACACTCTTATATTGAAGACCACCCCTCAATGTCGCAGTGTCAGGACGGGGTCTTTGGGAAGGGACTTGGTCATGAGGGCGGGGCCCCCCTGCTGGGGTCAGTGACCTTAGCAAAGAGGTACAAGATCACGTCCCTGCTCTGTGCAGGTGAGGGCACAGCAAGAGGGCAGTGCCTGCCGGGGCCTTGCCCGCGGACGTCCAGCCTCCAGAAGGGCAAGAAGCCCTCGACTAAGCCCAGAATGACTAACACAAGGGGAGCTAATGTTCCTGCGGAGAAAGGGTGCCATGATCGTATCAGGAGTGCAGGCGCACCTGCACCGGGCACCCTCCCTCCACCTCCCGCTCCCTCCTCGGACCTACGTGTGGGCAGCAGCATCCTGGGAAAGAATGTGCCCGTCCAAACCTGAGTGCTCCTGGCGGGGCAACAGACAAACCTCTTCCGGATCTCACTCTCAAAACGCCGACATACGCGGCTCACTACGATTCACTCAGAAGAACGGTGGGCGAAGGAAAAGCTGGCGACCCCACAAGCCTCCAGCACTCACACCATCCTCTGCCCAGCAAGAGACGAACCCGGAGGGGACTCTGCAGGCCAGAGGAGGGCCTAGGGCACCACCCGGTTCTCACAGGGATGGCGAGCCTGGGGGGAGGGTCCAGACCCTCAAATCCCCCTCAGCATCAACCCTGACCTTGATCCAGTTCTTCAGGACCTTAATTCCTGGCTTCCGGAACCAGATTCCCACAGCAAGAAGCAAAGACCCTGGGGCCAGGTCACCCGTCTTGGTGCCACACCAAGTCAGCACTTACAACAGCAACTCGAGGGAAGCTTCAGGCCTCTCCTTCTTCAGTTCCGGTGGCTGAAAGGGGTTAGGTTGGATTTAACGATCAACCACAGACTGATACCTGCCCGTCAGTTTTCTTTCTGTACGAATGCACATGCGTGCTGTCTCACGCCGGAAAGAACTGAAAGTCGCTTACGAATGGCCTGCCTTGCATTTGCTTTGGTGGCAGCAACACAAAATAACAAGAGGGCAGGGAGGACACGGTAAAGCAGAGGTGCAGGTGGACAGGACACATGGGGCGGGGGGGGGGGGCGTACCGTGAGTAGATGGACACACAGGGCGCTGGACAGACAGCAGCTAGACATGTACCTTCGCACATGTCCTCAGTCGGGAGCCCCGGAGCCCCTGGGGAGCAGGTGGGCGGTTCACACTCCAGGAGCAAGCACCAGGCCTGCTCAGTGGACACGGGGACGTGGGGCAGCTGTGCACTCACGGTCACACAGTGCACACACAGGGCTCTCGAGACGCGGGGGCAGACGTCGGGGCCACTCCCCTCCACAGATCCGGCTTCTCCCCGCGGGGCTTTGGACACACGGCTCACGGCATGAGCAAGGTCACACCGCTCGGCACCGGGAGCCCTCTGTGCTCCCGTGAAATGCAGCCCCAGGGTTAGTGGGCAGACGAGCCCAGAGCCGTGAAGACGCTCCCAACACCCCCAGGGCACGAACCCGCTCACAGGGCTGAGCATTCCCCGTGAGCAGTCATTTCAGGTCCCCTCGCCCCCCCCCCCCCCCGATCAGTGCACACAGGGCGGTCCCAGTAAGTCTTCGGGGGATCTTGAGGCCCCCGGTGGAGACACATCCAGACCACGTTCAACCCTGAGCCACAGAGCTGGTGTCTCCACATTAAACTGCCACTAAACATAAAACTCAGTCAGTAAATACCTCCACCTGCTCTGCACAGAAGCGCCTGCTCCCGGGGTGAGCAGAGCAGGAACCCGCTTCCGTTCATTTCCATCTCGCTTTCCCCAAGGGGTGACATTTTTCTACGTGGTGCAAAGATGCCAGCTAGGCTAGAAGCAGGCCCTCAGGGTTAGGAATAAGCCACGTGGAAAAAAAAAAAAACAGTTCTGGCCTTAAAACTATTGATCCATAACCTTTCATTCTGTCAGCAATTAAATAGCATGACTTGGATTCTAATAAAGTAATTTTCAGTTTATGAAATAAAGCCCTTTTTGGCAGATGAGGATTTTTGTTTTTTGTCTTCAGTTGGTGGACAGGGAAGGAAACGTGTCACTAGGCCATGGAGACACAGGCTGGGGCGTCACCAGGCCACAGAGACACAGGCTGGGGGGTCACCGGGCCACAAGACACGGGCTGGGGAGTCACTTGGCCACAGAGACACAGTCTAAGGTGTCACTGGACCCTGCAGATGCGGGCTGGGGTGTCACCAGGCCATGGAGATGTGGGCCGGGGTGTCACCAGGCCACGGAGACACAGGCTGGGGCATCACCAGACCATGCAGATGTGGGCTGGGGAGTCACCGGGCCATGGAGATGTGGACTAGGGTGTCACCAGGCCACAGAGACACAGGCTGGGGGGTCACCAGCCACAGAGACACAGGCCGAGCACAGAAGGCTCTTCCTGGCTTCTCCTCTGTCATTCCCACCGTGCGAGCCACACAGCAAGGCACCCCATTTGCACACCTCAGGTTGTGTAAATAATTTCAGTATCTGGGTAAGAGAAACTTATGAAATATTTGACCTTTGAAAGAAGTGACATTTTACCCTTAACCTAGTCTTCAAATGCCATTCACCTGACATTTTGAAAATGGTTAAGCATCCTGTGGAGGTAAGTTTCCCACTTAACTGGACATCTTCTTGGCAACAAAGCCATCTGGAGCACTTGCCCACATCATCCTGAAGCTCCACAGGCCAAGCTGGTCTCCCTCCACTGGCACCCTGGTCCATACTGCTTGCCTGGAACCGTATTCGGTAGGGAAGTCTACACACAGGGTCACTGTGGTGTCATGTGCTAACTTGGAAAACGGATATCTGCGTCCCAGCAAAGTAGTTAGCAGCTGTGTGACAACACGTGAAGTCACATGTACCTGTGGATCACCCGCAAAATGGCACCACATTCCCTATCTCCCAAGAAAGTGGAAGGACTCCCGAAAAGTTACCGTGATCTGAGAGACTTTTAAACCGAGACACCTTAGGAACACAAGGTGCGACGCCCACGGTTACCGCAAAGCTTAAGTTTAACACTGGTGACATGGCTGCATGCAGAGCTTTGGGGAATCACGCCCGTTGGGTGTGAAAATCACAAACTAGAGGTTCACTCCCACTCGCAGACCGTGAGCCTTCTTCCGCCATCAGTTACTGGGAACCCTTTATTCTTGAGACAGGTCTGTGGCAAACACAGCAAACTCACTCACTGATTTTCCTGTATGTGCCCATCGCGAAAATAAAAGCTTTTTAAGGGGCACCAGGGTGGCTCAGTTCGTTGAGCGTCCGAGTTCAGCTCAGGTCACGATCTCACAGTTTGTGGGTTCGAGCCCCGGGTCGGGCTCTGTGCTGACAGCTCAGAGCCTGGAGCCTGCTTCCGATTCTGTGTCTCCCTCTCTCTCTCTGCCCCTCCCCCACTCACACTCTGTCTCTCTCAAAAATAAAACGTTTCTCAAATTCCACATGTGAGTGAAAACATAGGACATCTGTCCTCTGACTGACTTATTTCACTCAGCATAAGACTCTCCAGTTCCATCCATGTGGTTCCAAATGGCAGGATTTCATTCTTTCTCATTGAGAAACTTCCCAGAAGACCTTGGGGGAAGGGAGATAACACAAAAATAGTTACAGAGAGGGAGGGAGGCAAACCAGAAGAGACTCTTAAATACAGAGACCAGGGCGCCTGGGTGGCTCAGTCGGTTAAGCGGCCGACTTCGGCTCAGGTCACGATCTCCCGGTCCGTGAGTTCGAGCCCCGCATCGGGCTCTGTGCTGACAGCTCAGAGCCTGGAGCCTGTTTCGGATTCTGTGTCTCCCTCTCTCTGACCCTCCCCCGTTCATGCTTTGCCTCTCTCTGTCTCAAAAATAAATAAAAACGTTAAAAAAAAATACAGAGACCAAACTAAGAATTGATGGGGCTGGGGGTCAGGGGGAGGGAAAAATGGGTGACGGGCACTGAGGAGGGCACTTGTCGGGACCGGCATTGGGTGTCGTGTGTAAGCAATGAATCACAGGAACCCCCCAAACCAAGAGCACACTGTATACGCTATATGCTAGTCACCTTGACAAGAAATTATATTTTTAAAAAAATAATAAAATAAAATAAAATAAAATAAAACATTAAAAACAATTTTAAGCTTTTTAAACCCTTGGCTCTGAAGACACCGGGGATTTAGATGGAGCAAACACAAACGCTCCTGCCATTTCGACAACTATGTTCCCTCTGCCATTTGAGCTCAGTATGCAAACGACCCCAGCGGGTGTCCATATTCCAATAGCCTTACTCACTGAAGAGTTCAATAATGTGTAATTAAGTCCACCACCCCATAGGCTTCTAAAACCTTATGTAACAGTGCATTTAGACTCCACATCCAAGTATACAGGATAAAGATATTTGTCAACCTATGTAGGTTTGGTAAACTAAATGCCCTCTCACAAACATTAAGCTCAATCCAAGATTCTATTTAGCCAATACACAACTGAACACATGGACCCCTGGCCCCTGGATAAGACACCTCGGGAAGGACGCATGGGCACAAAGGCAGGAACCGGTGGGACAGCAGAGCTAGCTTGTAGCAGCTGGGGAGGGCAAGCAGCTGAGAAGTCCTCGCGGACCCACACTCACCCACAAGAGGGGTGGAGCACATCCAGCACAGACACCCGGGCCTCCTGGCCCCTCTCTCACTGTCAAACACTGACCAGCATCTCACTGGCAGGGACCCAACAACAACCAGAGTCAGTAACCCTTATGGCCTCAGTGAATGACACAGTACGTATTTGCAAACACAAGAATCGGTTCCACAAAATAACAGAAATACTTAACGTCTTTCCACCCCGATTTTTATATACAGATTATTTCACATTTTCCATTCCGTCGAACAGAGGCATGACGCAGCCCCCTCGCTTGAGGCTTCGTGACGTAGGTGTTACTACCAAACTTTGTGTGGGTGCAGCCACTGCTTCACTGCAAACCCAATTCATTCCAGAAAGTTCTCATTAGTCTTAGCAGTGGAATGGGCTGTCTCCTGACCACACAGGATAAATGCTGCGGGACAGTGGAGCTCGGAATACCAATCCCTGCCTGCTGTGTAGCCTGAACAAAGGAGAATCTGCCAAGCTCACGACTCCCCAAGTGGCGTGGCACTTCTGAAGCAGCCACACTGATCAAGATAAGGAAGCCCAACTGTCCAAGAACTAAACATCTCCCAACCTCCTCGCTGCTCAAATCCTCACTGTTGGGGAAACCTGGATTCCTAATCCACATCTCCTTCATGGAGGGTTGCCCCCGATGTGTTAGCCAACAATGGTTATGGGTAAACCGTACCCTCGTGTGATGAGACACGAGATACTGTCAGAGAGGTAACGGGCAGCTTGGGCTGTGAGTCACGTACCGCAAGGAACGAACGTGCCGACGTCCGCCAACCTCACAGCGGAAACTGCCTATTACAAAGTAAAGACGGGTTAACTTTAGTGCGGAAAATAGCCACTCATAATAAAATGATGTTTGTGAAGAAGTCACTGCTCAAATAAGATTCCAACCACACAGGATTGAGCACCACCTTGGACTATCTTAACTGTGCAGTGTCCAGGGGTCCCACCAAAGACCAGCCATCTGGGGTTCAGACACAAGGGTTCCACGCTGAAGGGAAGCAGACCATAGGACACCTGCCCTCATTCCACGTGCGGGTCAGAGGCAGCTCCCCATACCGGTGCTGAGAGACGGAGGGGCCCACGACACTTCGCGGCCACTCCAGGAGAGGCTGGTAAGGGAGCTGAGTACCAGATGCTGCTGCCGTGCCAACCGCCCACCTGAGTGGTCCGCCGGGCATCCGCCACTCCTCCCCAAGCCGGTCCCGTCCCCCCGCAGGTGCTGGATCCGCACACACGCTCCACAGAGGGAGCACACCGAAGGCAGTGCTCTCCTCCAGAGAGGGGGCACACCGAAGGCAGACGAAGGGTCAAACAGGGGCCCCAAAACAAGAAAAGAGAGAGCGGCTAGAAGCAAAGCTGACGTACTAAAACACGAAAGGGCCTACGGGCACATTTGGTTGTGCAGGCGCGTCCCCACCACGACGTGACACACGCTGCCTGCCTGACGCTCTATCGAGAGCAACACGGAAAATAAGGCAGTGTGCAGAGCTGGTCAAGAGACTTCACTCAGCTCTGCGTGTCATCGGCCGAAAGTATCCCAAGGAGTCGAAACACAAAGAGAAGATGACGTCTGTCTTTCCTGTTTAATCCAGAGAAGGGCGAAGTGTGCCATCCGATGTTACTCCTCGTGCTTTTCATACCCAGTTCTGTTAAGGGCATCAGTTCCGTGACAATGACAAACGCCTGAAAATACGTGCATCTTCTTCCGGGTATGCAGCTACAGAATTTCTAAAATAACTAAAAAGCAAAACGCAAACAACATCACAGCATGGCTCATCCCAGAGCTGTCCAATTTTGTAACTGTGGCAAAACACACATAAAATTTACCATCTTAACCATTTTTAAGTGCAGAGCTCAGTGGCACTGGGTGCACGCAGGGTGTCACACACCCAACAACACCGTCCAGAACATTTTCATCTTCCCAAAATGAAACGCTTTCCCCATTTCAGCACTGATTTTAATCAAAAAGGTGGAAACGCTTCTATACAACTACTAAGACTACAAAAATATCCATTCGAGTTCATAAGGAACCTGTATGTCATTAAAATGCAAAGCCAATAAACCATTCCATCTGAGTCTGAAGAAATTTCCAAACAACATCTCCTAAATAATCGAGCAGCTTCAGACATATTGCATCACATTACGTGGTAAAAACCAGAATTCACACATCTTTCAGCTCTGAATGAGCTGACACTTTGAAAGAGTGATAATTTCAGCCGACTTTTCTTTCCTCTCATTCGATACAATTCCTTTCGTTTTCCGCACCTAATGTCATAGCCTTGGGTCTTCAAGAACTGACTTCTATAATGTAAAAATCTTCAAAAGAAAATCCCCTAACAAACGTTCTCAGTGTTCAGGTCTTACTGAAGGGGATGCTTTCTGGGTTCTAAAGGCTAGTTCCTTGGATTCTTACAGAAAGCAAATAAAACATCTCAATTTGGCAGAATTTCACATATTAACTTGAAACTTCTTATGTAACAAATGGTCTAAAAATACAGAAAGCTCATTTCAACATTTAAAATCCAGTTAGATTCCCAGAGAATGGTACTTAGCCTTTAGCGAATTTTATCATTATTTTTTGATGTGGCTCAGAAACAGAGACTCGCCTGGAAGACATAAACTAATGTGCAAGAACTAATCACTCCTTCTTTAACTTGTGTGCCACTCACTATTGTTGATGGACACAGTTTGCAAAAATCTTTGTTCCTTCACATGGGACCTGTTCGTGTATTTCTGTTACTAACCAAGACTTCTGAAATATAAAAAGAGGCTCAAAAAATACGTAGCCACATTCCAGACCAACTCCCCTGTAAGTAAGTGTGCTCTAAGTCACAACCAGGGTATATCCAAATGGGTGATAACAAAACAGGGACCACTCTATGGACTGTTTTTGAAAAATAATACAGGTGGTGATACAGTCTGTCCATGATCATAAGTAAAAAAATAAATAAAGATCCTATTTTCCCCAAATACTCGGTGTTTTACACTGGAATGCATAATATAAAACAGTAACTCATTGATCACTTAAGAATGAGACTCCAAAACCATACTAGCTGGTTAATATGCTGTTAGAGTAGATCCCAACACGTTAAATTCTTCTGACTCTCAGAGAGCCCGTTATGGCTCATTGTGTTAAAGCCGTAAACCCTAAGGGGACGGCAGCGTGCCTCCATTCCGTACCCAGCACCAGCACCCTGGGATGCAGACACATCTGACGGGACACAGCTTATCCCAGGAAGGAGCAAATTCTCACAGAACTAGCCCTGGGAGGAAAGACAGAGCATTCTGTATCTTGTCCTCAGGTCCTGCAATTTCTTTTGAAAATGCTCTAAATTAGAAACCCCACCAGGGAGACTGAGACAAAGGCCCATAGGACAACACACTCCATCATGTGATCTTCATGCTTGTTCCTGAACTTTAAAACTACTAATAAAGTTCCAAAGGTTTCTTTTCAGGATATCCCCCCCCCCCAACATGTTTCCTAAGAGTAATACAAACCACCTCATTTACAACCTCCAGATGCCAAATCTGTGAGAAATCACACAACACACAATCTCCCACGGCAAGACACCCATCCTTTGTTTTCTCATTGAGACCCTCAAGGCTTTAAGAACAGAACACCTGGCCAGTTCCTAGCCTGGCTGCAGTAACGCCCGGACAGCAGACTGACCACAAACACGTTCTGTGCCTGCCAGTCCCGGAGGTCTTTCTTAGTAAGTACAACCAACAAAATAAACCACTTTGAAACTCAGATATTCAACTTTAAAACACAACCAGTTTCCCTTAAAAGCCTAAGACAACAATCATCTAAATATATTTACTTTGTCAAAGAGAAACAGATCTCCGAGCTTAGGCTGTAACTCACCGCAAAACTGAACAATCCAGTTTTTCGCTTGTTTCAGTCAACATACAATCTTGCACTGAAACAACAGCTAAAAACACAAGGTGTCTAAATTATGCAATCATATTTCTCAAATTTTCCACTGAGAGAACACCCGTCAGCTCATATCAGAAGAACAAAATATATTTACCTGTATTCCTGTCTGGTAAGATACAGCAATGCTTCTGCAGAATGCCAGGCAAAACCTGTTTCAAAACACACAAATAAGATACATCTGGTTATCACTCAGGTGGAGAAAGGTGTCTCATTAACTGTAGCAGTGTTTCTCTAATAAGGTCGCTCCGTGTCGCACAGGGTCATCACGCCCAGAACGATCTAACAAATTAAACAATTCAGAAAAATTTTGATGACACACATTTTTCATCAACAAGGTTAATCAGGTAGGTGTGCTGATTATATATGCTGTTCCAGAATGGTAATGCAGTTCTATTTCATGGATGCCCCTAATGGGTCCTGAGAGGATCTTGAAAGCTGCACTCAAGGGACTCCTACAATGAGGCAAATGGGCCCACCAATTTTTGTGATGGCTTTTAAAATATTAGATGCAATTAGAGCCTGAAAGTGGAGAAGCATACAGCGGCAGTATACAGAGCCTGTCTTGTGGGATCCAGGCACAGATGCTTTCATCTAGGATGAGTCACAAAGAGGAATGTGGGAGAAAAGGCTCTATTTACATTCATGGTTTGGTCGTAAATGATGAAGGAAATATCTTATTTGATAAGTGAAGGGAAGGTGAAAATAACAGAAAATAGCTTTCTCCCCAGAAAACAGCAGCGTGAGGCGACGGCAAGGCACAGACTGAAAGAAGCTGCACCGAAGAGACCACGTGGGGATTTACGATTCGGTGTTCTAACTCAATCACAGTAAAAGCTAGACTTCCATCCTGAGTTTTCCACCGATGAAGCTGCAACCATTCCTCAACCCTCTGTGATTACACCCATCCAAGACTCTCAGCCCAGAAGCAGGCATTACTTATCTCGGAGCAATTACTTAGTGAAGAGAGAGGGAGAGGCAGGGAGGGAGGGAGAGGGAGGGAGGGAGGGAGGGAGAAGCAGGGCGGGTGGTGGGGGGGGGAGAGTTAGGCAGAGAGGGAGGGGGGAGAGGCAGGGAGAGGGAGGAGGGAGAGGAAGGAAGAGGGAGGGGGGAGAGGGAGGGGGAAAGGCAGGGAGAGGGAGGGGGAAGGCAGGGAGGGAGGAGAGGCAGGGAAGGAGGAGAGGCAGGGAGGGGGGAGAGAGAGGGAGAGGGAGGAGGGAGAGGGAGAAGAGGGAGAGGCAGGGATGGGGGAGAGGGAGGGTGAGGGGGGAGAGGCAGGGAGAGAGGGAAGAGGGGAGAGGCAGGGAGAGGGAGGGGGAGAGGGAGGGGGGAGAAGGGGGAAAGGCAGGGAGAGGGAGGGGGGAAGGCAGGGAGGGAGGAGAGGCAGGGAGAGAGGAAGAGGGGAGAGGAAGAGGGGAGAGGAAGAGGGGAGAGGAAGAGGGGAGAGGAAGAGGGGAGAGGAAGAGGGGAGAGGAAGAGGGGAGAGGAAGAGGGGAGAGGCAGGGGGAGGCAGGGGGCACCGAGCCCAGGGTCTGCCCTTGATCGACTTGCGATCCAGTCAAGCGCACAGCCTGTTGTAATAGGTGGAACTAACGGTCACAGAAGCTTCGCTCTGAAAGAGCATCGGCCTTCTCTTCCATGCTGCCTGCCATCCCTCCACACCAGGGAAGGAATAATTCACGCCCAAGTATCATCAGCTGCAGACAAAATGGTATTCCCAATTTCCAAGTCTAAACAAACCTAAGAGACACCCCAAGTCTGTGGTTCTAGGCAGTGCAGGAACCAGTGGGAAAGACCGCAGTGGTGACAAGGGCTGCCTCAGAATCCGTGATTCCCGCCTGGGGTGGGGTTGGGGGGCCGCACGCTCCACAGGGACTGTCCACAGGTAGGAAGACCCCCTTCCAGGCCCCGATATGCCAGGGCAATCACACCCCACTGGGGTCCATCCTGTGGCATCTGTGTCAGGGAAGAAAGACCTCGAGAGCCACACAGATGTCCACAAACACACGTCAGCTTATTAGACGGGTGATTCTAAAAGCAAGCCACAGGAACTCCCATGCATAGCACCCACACACACAACTAAGCCTCAACAGGCCTCTGCACCCGACCCCGCGATTCTCCCCATTCCAGCCCCCACCCTAGACGCTGCCCCACGCGGCCACCAACTGGCATGGCCACTTGCTCATTCCAGGGTCCCACAGAGGCAGCGCTCAGCCCACCCTGGCCACCGCAGTCTCTGTGAACAAGCCGTGTGGCTCTTCTCACGTGACCCCAAGCAAGAGAACATATGGGTCCAGAGAAATCACAAGCAGCCATAGAATCCACTTGTGACTTTGCTGAGGGCAGACCATTTGAGTTCAAAAATAGCACCCATCCCTAATCTCGACAAGCTCCTCCTCGCTATGGCCACAGGTGAGACACCGGTGCTCGTTCCCGGCAGGCGCCACAGCCTCACGTCTCTTCCTCGCCACCAGCTGGGGCTGGGCCAGGGACCCACAGTAGCCTCGCTCCCTCCCTCAAGCCTCCCCAGGAAACAGCAGAAGGGAATGAAATCACCCTGCCTGACCAACGGCACTAGTAAAGGCTCAAAGCCACTAACCTGCCCGTTGCAGGAGAGCATTTACTGCGGAGAATACCTGGGGGACACCGTGCTCTGCACCCCACAGAACACATCCATGGGCACCTGCCCACGTAATCACGAGCATGACACCCACAGCACGTGCTCTCGGAAACCGCTGCTGCCTACGTCCTCTGCGTCCTGTGTCCAGAGTCTTCCAACTGACAATCCATTCCCCGAATGTCAAGTTCAAGCTTTCGCTCCTCCCTGCATCCTGACTCCTGGCGGGGCCAACCTGAGCAGGGTTTACCTAAGGCGTCAGGTCAAGAGAGCCAGAGCCTCAGATCCGGTGCTGCTGACCCAATACGGCGCTGACTGGCCACACGGGCGAAGTTAAGTGAAAATACGTGAAGTCAATTAAAATTCGAAATTCTGGTCCTCGGTTGCACTGTCCACATTTCAAGTGCGAGCGTGGCTGTGGCCGCCGTATTGAATGGCGCAGACCTCAGATATGTGCGTCATCTTTCAGAAGAAAACAAGGTCTGGAGGCAACATCCTGTGTCAACTACATTCAAATTTAAAAATAAAATTTCTCAGGGGTGCTGTTTCGTCCTCGCCCCTTCTCCCTCCATCCAGGCAGAAGCCTCTCCATCCCCGTGTGGTCACGAGAAGCTGGATGTGGACTCAACGAGCCACGTGAGCTGGAGGCCCTCACAGCCTTACTTCCTACGGCCCAGGTAACGAGCTAGTGCCCTTTACATCTGCAAACTAACACCGAGCAGCGCAACGTGCTCCACGGGGCACGTGAGCCTCAGACACGTTCTGCAGCGCGGGGAGCACGGGGTACACCAAGCTGCTCAGGCCCCTCTTCCCGGCCGATAACTGTTAGCCAAGAGCTGCAGGCAGGTCCCGACAAGAAGCCGTGTCCGTGGCTCTCACGAAATGAGACAGCCAGGCTTCCGTGTCACAGCCAGGACCACGGATCTGCACACGGATTTACACGTGGTCCCCGCTTCCCATCCAGGACCACGGATCTGCACACAGATCTGCACACGGCCCCCACGTCACTGCCAGGCCCGCGGAGCTGCACATGTCTGACAGGCTTTCTCTCCTATGCCTCCCTCCCAAGGGGAGCTGAGCAGCAGTGACCAGCTTAGGCACCTGCTGCAAGGCACACGGCCACACAGAGGCTGGCCCCCGGCCCCACGCTTGCCCTGGGGCCCGGCATACCTCCCGTGTGCTCAGTCGAGCCCCGTGCCCGTGGCGGCCCCTCGCAGCAGCTGGCCGGGGAGGCGGCTGCCCCACACGCACCATGCCCGTCAGCTCGCATCTCCAAAGAAAACACGTTCAGGGCGGCTGTGGGGATGAAGGGAGTTTGCACGCACTCCCACACTGGAGGGCGGACTGGAAGAGGGGGTTCACAGACGGAGACGTCCCTATTCCTAGTGATACAGGCCACTGTTACACCCTCAGGGCACAGGCACGTGCACAGGGCAAGCCTCCGCCACCAGCAGCCTCGACGGTCACATGTGAGTGGGGCAGGGGTGCGTCATCACACTCTGCCTGCATCAGCGTGATGCAGGGGGCTGTAAGCACAGCCCCCCCCCCCACCCCACCAGCCCTGCACTCACCCATGTTTCCGGGCTGGAGGAGGAGCTCGGGAGGCCTGTGCACACGCAGCACCCGCCATCCGCGATGCTATGCCGAGCTCCTGGAATGAGTGCAGGCAGATGGTATGTAGGGGGTGCCCACCACACCGCGAGGAGGGGCAAGGGCACTTTGGGAGGCAGTGGCCACGTTCACGGCCTTGACTGTGGGGATGGTGTGTGTCCACATCCCAACGCCTCAAACTGGAGTTTTCGTGTATCAATTATACCACAACAAAGCTCTGGAAAAGATTTTGTTCCCAATCTTCAATAAATCTCTCCTATGCCTTTAAACACACAGGTGCACGGACACACCCAGAATCTACACTTCTACTGAGCTCCCAAGCGACACTGATGCTCCCTGGACAGGAAACACACTCGGCGAACTGAACCAGCCCAGCATGCAGCTTATGCTGCGTAAACACAGCAACACGTTCAATTAACCCGTCCCTTCGACACACACAGACATGACTTTAAGTCGGAAGAGCGGCTGAGATAAAAACTCACACACAAGAACCGAGTGTCTGAGCACGTACGGAAAGGATTTCAACAGGTGCCTGACAGATAAGGAGCAGAAACGGGCGTCTGGCGGGGGGGCTCAGTCGGTTAAGCATCTGACTCGTGATCTCAGCTCACATCAAGATCTCACAGTTTGTGGGTTCGAGCCCTGCACTGGGCTCCATGCTGACAGCTCAGATTCTTGGGATTCTCTCTCTCCCTCTCTCTCAAAATTAACAAATAAACTTTAAAAAAAAAAGATAAGGAGCAGAAGGAGGAGAGCCATAAATCTAGGGTCTGACTGTCCAAGAGTTCTCGGCAAGGACTCAGCACCAGAAGTTTGGGGCTCAGAAGCACATTGTGTCTCCAGGGAGGGCACAAGCAGCCACGCCGGAGTGTGTCGTGCCCAGGCCCCCCTCCCACACCCAGAGACATGAACCAGAGGGAGCAAAAAGCACACGGGTGCTGGGGAGCGATCCCGGGGCTGCACAGAAGCGAGACACAAAGCTGGCACGCCCAACGGTTCTGCCTCCCACCTGCTTCACCTTCTTCCAGAAGGAGAACCCTGGCCTGTCACCTGCCCCACCCCCGTCCTCCCCAAGCAGGAGACCAGAATATTCTCCTCTGAAAAATGAAAAAGGCCAAGAGAAAATACCTATTAACGTAGGCTTTCCAATTAAAACTGGCTTGCCACCAGATCTGTGTGGAAAATTCCACCAGCCAATAAGCCCCATTTACTCACCAAAAACCAACTCCACATAAATGTTTAATGTCTTGCACTTAATGAAAATTCACAGCTGAGGATTATCATGCATTTAAAGAAACCCCCCACTCTGACAGTGACTAAGAAAAACAAAATCAGAGGAAACAGAAGCATTACCAAAACGAGAGAACATTTTAAGATAATGATAATTAACATTGCAGAAAGAAGGAGGAGAGATTTTGTCCGTGACCCAAGGACAGGATGCTATTCTTATAAAAGGGAAATCTACAGAACAAGAAACAGCTTTTGGAAATTTAAAAAGAAAACAAAAATGAATATAAAATTAAAAAATAGTTGAAAAAAACAAATTCAAGGAAGTCTCCCAGAAGGTTTAGAGAAAAATTATATAAAGAGGGGAAAAAAGGAGAGAACAGAGGTTATGTGGCCATCCCGGGGGCACACCATTCTGGCCAGTGGGAGGTCCAGAGTGAAAGGCCACGAAACAATACACAGCATCACACAGACGGTCATGATCCACAGGTCTGAACGACGTAATTTCGGACTCAACAGGCCCACTGAGCTCCTGGCACAGCCAGCACAACGTGATGAGCCTAAGATTCACCATCATGAAAATCCAGAACAAACAGTCCCAAAGTCAACCAAAATACTAAATACTGGAAGCTAGAATATGCAGAAACGGCGTTTTAGAAATTCCAAGGGAGAAACAGAAGACAGCATGAGACAAGCAAGGCATAAAATGGGTCACTTTCTAAAATGACCCCACAAGATCTGTGGCAGGAGCAGACAGAGAGCCCAAGAGGCCACCCCCCCACCCCCGGGGAGGCTAGGGCCACACTCAGGTGGAGGGTCCCCACGTGACACCCGGCCATGGCCCCAGGGAAGGAGGGAGTGCGGAGGACGGATGCAGGCTGAACACACAGGAAAGAAAGATAAAAATGTTAAGACAGTAAAGAATAAGGCAATTAACAAACAATAAAAGACGTTACCAAAAAAAGAGGTGTGATCCTATAAACTGAATGTGATCGAAGTACTGACCATCGATTTACCCAAAAATCAGGACAGAAGGGACACTGAGCACAGGGGGAGGGGCCGGAGAGGCCCCATCTTCCACACACGCCAGCGGGGCACTCGGAGGGGACAGGGGTCTCCAGGCAGCAGGACAGGGCGGGGCCGCTCTTCACACACCTCCTAAAACCACTTCACTTTTTATAGTGTGTACATGTAGGATTCACATGATAATTAAAATTAACTCACATAAAATAACGTACGGCCAGTCTGCACAATGATTTTTACAATTATAGGAGAGCAGTATTAAATTGTCCTGAAGGATGTTTATTCGTTTAATGTTTATTTATTTTGAGAGAGAGAGAAAGAGAGAGAATAAGTGGGGGCGGGGCAGAGAGAGGGAGAGAGAGAATCCTAAGCAGGCTCCACACCGTCAGCACAGAGCCCAACCTGGGGCTCAAACTCACAAACCGTAAGAGCATGCATGACCTGAGCCGAAATCAAGAGTTGGACGCTCAACCAACTGAGCCACCCAAGCGCCTGCCCCTGTCCTTAAGGGCATTCAAAATGACAAAAATGACCAAAATACCTATTTGGAATTAAAGTGCTTCCACACATTTTTATAGCTTTGTCATTATAAGTCAGACACACCTGAACTCAGTCGTTACCTCATACAAAACCCACATCCAGCAAACCCGGATAAGGCAAACGCTAGGAGCAAGAACAAAACAGGAGCACGGTCTGGCCCAATCCAGAGTCACTTCATGATAAAATGTTTACGAAGGGCTGTAAGAGAAGGCTTACGAAGGCTATAAGCACTCAGGTCAAGTGCTTCTATTTAAACACAGTAATCACGGCAGCATGGTATCAGTGAAAGAACGGACGACAGACCAGTGGAACATAAGCACAGACAACTCATCTCTGGCAAAGGGACCCCAGCAACACAGCGGAGCAGACGGGTGGTCTTCACAACAAAGGCGTCCACGCGCAAAATGACGAATGCACACACAGAACTTGCGGCCTTCACAAAAAACAGCGCGAAGTGGATCACAGGTTAAACGTGAAGGACGAAACTATAAATCCCCTAGTGCATAGCACAGAGAAAACCCTAGACGCACTTCCTCAGGGAGACGCCCTTTTAGGTACAACACCCCAGGCACGAGCCATGAAAGAAAGAATTAGTAAGCTGCACCTGATGAAAACTAAAATCTTCTGCTCTGTGAAAGGCACTGTCTAGAGAAGACACAAGTCACAGGCTGGGAGAAAATACCTGCATAAGACACACCTCATAAAGGACTACTATCCAAAATGTGCGCAGAACACCCAACGAGAAAACAGACAACTCAAGCCGTGGGCCAAAGACCTTGACTGACGGCAAAGAGGCACGTGAGAAGACATGCCACATCCCGTGTCATCAGGGAAACGCAAATTCAGACAAGGAGACGCCACCCACACCTGTGAGGACAGCCCAAACCCGGAGCACTGAGCACGCCGAGCGCTGGCGAACGAGGACGCGGAGCGACGGAAGCTGTCCCTCTCCCTCCGCAGGGGACGCAGGATGGCTGTTTCTAGGGGACAGGCGGTGGCTGTTTACACAGGATGCGGGATGGCTGTTTCTAGGGGACCCAGGGTGGCTGTTTCTAGGGGACGCAGGGTGGCTGTTTCTACAGGACGCAGGATGGCTGTTTCTAGGGGACAGGGGGTGGCTGTTTGTACAGGATGCAGGATGGCTGTTTCTAGGGGACCCAGGGTGGCTGTATCTAGGGGACCCGGGGTGGCTGTTTCTAGGGGACCCGGGGTGGCTGTTTCTAGGGGACGCAGGATGGCTGTTTCTAGGGGACAGGGGGTGGCTGTTTATACAGGACGCGGGATGGCTGTTTCTAGGGGACCCAGGGTGGCTGTATCTAGGGGACCCGGGGTGGCTGTTTCTAGGGGACCCGGGGTGGCTGTTTCTAGGGGACACAGGGTGGCTGTTTCTACAGGACGCAGGATGGCTGTTTCTAGGGGACCCAGGGTGGCTGTTTCTAGGGGACCCGCGGTGGCTGTTTCTAGGGGACGCAGGGTGGCTGTTTCTACAGGACGCAGGATGGCTGTTTCTAGGGGACGCAGGGTGGCTGTTTCTACAGGACGCAGGATGGCTGTTTCTAGGGGACAGGGGGTGGCTGTTTGTACAGGACGCAGGATGGCTGTTTCTAGGGGACAGGGGGTGGCTGTTTGTACAGGACACGGGATGGCTGTTTCTAGGGGACCCAGGGTGGCTGTTTCTAGGGGACCCGGGGCGGCTGTTTCTACGGGACACAGGATGGCTGTTTCTAGGGGACGCAGGATGGCTGTTTCTAGGAGACAGGGGGTGGCTGTTTGTACAGGACGCGGGATGGCTGTTTCTAGGGGACCCAGGGTGGCTGTTTCTAGGGGACCCGGGGTGGCTGTTTCTAGGGGATGCAGGGTGGCTGTTTCTACAGGACGCAGGATGGCTGTTTCTAGGGGACAGGGGGTGGCTGTTTGTACAGGACGCGGGATGGCTGTTTCTAGGGGACCCAGGGTGGCTGTTTCTAGGGGACCCAGGGTGGCTGTTTCTACAGGACGCAGGATGGCTGTTCCTAGGGGACAGGGGGTGGCTGTTTATACAGGACGCGGGATGGCTGTTTCTAGGGGACCCAGGGTGGCTGTTTCTAGGGGACCCGCGGTGGCTGTTTCTAGGGGACCCGGGGTGGCTGTTTCTAGGGGACGCAGGGTGGCTGTTTCTACAGGACGCAGGATGGCTGTTTCTAGGGGACGCAGGGTGGCTGTTTCTACAGGACGCAGGATGGCTGTTTCTAGGGGACCCAGGGTGGCTGTTTCTACAGGACACAGGATGGCTGTTTCTAGGGGACGCAGGGTGGCTGTTTCTACAGGACGCAGGATGGCTGTTTCTAGGGGACAGGGGGTGGCTGTTTGTACAGGACACGGGATGGCTGTTTCTAGGGGACCCAGGGTGGCTGTTTCTAGGGGACCCAGGGTGGCTGTTTCTAGGGGATGCAGGGTGGCTGTTTCTACAGGACGCAGGATGGCTGTTTCTAGGGGACAGGGGGTGGCTGTTTGTACAGGACGCGGGATGGCTGTTTCTAGGGGACCCAGGGTGGCTGTTTCTAGGGGACCCAGGGTGGCTGTTTCTACAGGACGCAGGATGGCTGTTCCTAGGGGACAGGGGGTGGCTGTTTATACAGGACGCGGGATGGCTGTTTCTAGGGGACCCAGGGTGGCTGTTTCTAGGGGACCCGGGGTGGCTGTTTCTAGGGGACGCAGGGTGGCTGTTTCTACAGGACGCAGGATGGCTGTTTCTAGGGGACAGGGGGTGGCTGTTTGTACAGGACACGGGATGGCTGTTTCTAGGGGACCCAGGGTGGCTGTTTCTAGGGGACCCAGGGTGGCTGTTTCTAGGGGACGCAGGGTGGCTGTTTCTACAGGACGCAGGATGGCTGTTTCTAGGGGACAGGGGGTGGCTGTTTGTACAGGACGCGGGATGGCTGTTTCTAGGGGACCCAGGGTGGCTGTTTCTAGGGGACCCAGGGTGGCTGTTTCTAGGGGATGCAGGGTGGCTGTTTCTACAGGACGCAGGATGGCTATTTCTAGGGGACAGGGGGTGGCTGTTTGTACAGGACACGGGATGGCTGTTTCTAGGGGACCCAGGGTGGCTGTTCCTAGGGGACCCAGGGTGGCTGTTTCTACAGGACACAGGATGGCTGTTTCTAGGGGATGCGGGGTGGCTGTTTCTTACAGAACTAACCACACTCTTGACGTACAATTCAGAAATCCTGCTCCTTGATATTTCCCAAAGCAGTTGAAAACTCACGTCCACGCAAATGCCTGTACGCAGAAGTTTACAGCAGCTTTATCATAATTGCCCAAACTCGGAAGCCCCTCAGCAGATGAATGGATAAAATGGTCCATCCAGACAATACAACATCGTTCAGCATGAAAAAGAGGTGAGCTATCCAACCATGAAAGCATGCAGGAACCTTAATGCGCATCGCTCAGGGAAAGAAGCCGATCTGGAAAGACTACTTCCTGTGTGATTCCAGCTCCAGGACGTCCTGGAAAAGGCAAAACTACGGACACAGTGAGAAGATGAGAGGCTGGCTGCCAGGGGTTGTGGGAGGAGGGAGGACGAACAGGTGGAGCACAGAGGGGCTCGGGGCAGTGAGACTAGGCTGGGTGACACCGTAAGGATGGACACAAGTCACCGCACATTTCCGCAAACCCACAGGATGCATGACACCAAGAGGGACCCCGGTGTAGACTGTGGACTCTGGGCGACGGCGACATCATTAGGTGTGACAGATGCACCGTCTGGTGAGGGTGCTGGGGGAGGGGAGGGTGGGAGAATGCTCATCGATGCTGGAAACTGGCTTGTATTTCACACAAAATGCAAGCACGTCCGGGGGACCGTAGGGACTTCACCACACAGTGAACATGAGCCTCCTGCAGGTGCCCCACCTGCCCGCTGAGGGCGTGGGGAGGGCAGGCTCTCTGGCTCTGTGCCCACGGCTGGGCCTCCTTGGACCCTCCCTCCCTCCACCAAGGGACTGTTCTGTCGGCAGAACGGCTGTCATCTGTCACACACAGGAGACCCGGGGTGACCGCACACCTCTCCTGGGAGGCGGGTGCATCTCTGCTGGTAGAAGCATTACCACAGAGCACGGGCCACACAGACAACAGCCCCCAGAGACACTGCACATGCAGGGTTCGTGCGTGCACATCATGCTGTGTACTGGAAAGATGGATGTCAACACAAGGATTAAAACTCAACCCGCCAGACGGAGTTAATAGCCCCTCTTCACGGCTGTGGTGTTCCAAACAACAAAACCGCACTGAACGTTCCTTACAAACCACAAAGCATCACCTCCGTGGCAACAGACACACGGCTCAGGGCGTCCGTACAAAGTGAGGTCAACGGTCCCCTCCTCTCGGTCGGGTGGCTGGGGCGACAGCTGAGAAACCCATGTGGGGGCTGCCCCTGCTGACCCACAGCAGCCCTCAAACCCCGTCCTGGGAGCTCATCCAGACGGGCCCTTGCAGGAAGGAGCCCGTCACGGTTCTGATGTGAATAAGCAAACCCCTTGACACCACTGGACATGACCACACGATGAGAACCTCAAAATAAAAAGCCGTTCTCAACGGTGTAGTGCAAGCCTCTCACTGAGGCCGAACAAGGTGCTGCCTGTGATTTCAGGGGGAAACAGGGAAAACCCCAAAGTCACCTCTCGCTGAAATGGCACTGGATGGGCAGAGGCCACACGACCAGACCCACGGGCGGGTCAAGTTCCACACGGCTGTCCTCACCGGTGATCCGCCCGATGTCGCCGCACTGGCACCTAACACCCTGGAGATGGAGAGGCCACGACTCCAAGCCCAACGTCACCCCCAAGTGAGGCAACGGGGGAACCACACTGCAGCTGGTGAGCTCCCCACCGCCGCCAGCTCAGGGGGCCTGCGGGGCGCCCAGCACATCCACAAACTGAGGGGCGATGTTCGAGGCCGAGAACCACGTACTGAGCGAGCTGTGTAGAGTGTTTCCAACGATAACAACCACTTCTGAGTGCACGACGTAGGCCACTGCCCAGCCTTACGAGAGCTGTTCTTTGAAACAGGCCAGCAGGGAGCCAGCCTCTGCACCCTCAGCAAACAGCCGGCTGAGAGGCACACGTCAGCACACCCCCCACGTTCGAGAACGAGACCAAGTAGAGCAACAGGCCTGCAGGACGGCTGTGGCCAGAAACGCCGTCTTCGCTCCTCGACGCCCTCAAACCCCTTCCTCCGGGCTGATCATGGCCGTCAGACTGCACGCACGGCCCACCGCGTGCCCCCCGGCTGGAGATGCCCACCCTGCTGGCTCCGTGCCGGCCACGGTTAACCTCGTGCGTCCCGAGGCGTCCTTGACCGGCCTCAGGGTGCCGAGACGAAACCCCGTTTCTGGGCACGTCTGAGGGTTTCCAGAGCACAGACCGCCTGCCCCAGCAGACCCGGCACCAGACCGGCAGCGTGGCGGTATAGTTCAGTCCCCTCGGGGCCTGAGCAGGACCAAAGGGGAGGAGGAAGGAGCTGCCCCCGCTTCTCCGCCTCAGGGCGGGAGCCGGCACCACAGTGTGCCTGCTGCCCTCACCCTGGGAGATGAGCCGGCAGCTCCCTGGTTCTCGGAGCCCCTGGGCCTCCAGCCTGCGGACGCAGCCTCCGTGATGCGTGAGCCACTTCCTCACGACAAACGTCCTGCCAGAGAGACACAGAGAGGGGGACAGACGGACACACCCGTGAGCCCTGCGGCTCTGTGGCCCTGGAGCACCCTGGCTGAAGCCAGAGACCAGCACCAGCCTCCTCGGCATCTGGAGGCCCAGAGCAGAGGTCCTCGGCCACGAAGCCTGGCGCAAACCTCCCGCGGGGCAGCCCGCGGAGACAGGACATCGTAGGGCCCTGGAGTGGGCCCAGCCCCTGCGTGCCGTCAACACCAGCAGGTGACCACGGGAGCACCGGGGTGAGGGACCGCCCCAGCGGTTCTCGGAGAGGTTTTCCTCAACCAAAGATCTCATGCTGCACCCCCATGTCTGCACGGCCCAGCCCGGCTCGCAGCACAGTGGGGCTGCATGCAGGGGGCCCTGGCGACTGCCCGGGACCACCCTGTGAGGACATCCTCTCGGGCTCTCCCCGTGATGGACGGGGACACAGGGGAGGCAGGGGAGGGGCCAAGCCACCACGACAGGGGTGTGTGCTCTTGAGCACATGTGGCTTCCGAATTGTTCCCCAATTCTCACTGGGAGACCCTGAGCATCTGCCAGAGCAATGCCAGCTCCTGAGTCCTCATTACTGTGGGGCGGGGGTCCCCCCCCGGGGAGGACAGGGTCCCAGTTACTGCGGGGCGGGGTCCCCCCTGGAGGGAAGGATGGGGTCCCAGTTACTATGGGGTGGGGGCCCCTGGGAAGGACGAGGGGTGAGGGCTGCCTGGGGAGGACGGGGTCCTAGTTACTGTGGGCTGGGGGCCCCCCAGGGGGAAGGACGGGGTTCTAGTTACTGTGGGGCGGGGCCCCCCGGGAAGGACGGGGTCCCACTTACTGTGGTGTGGGGACCCCCCAGGAGGACCGGGTGCAGGGGAGAGGCCCTGTTATGGGAACAGGCAGGCAGGCAGCCATGTGGAGGGTAGAAGCAGTGAGACAGGGTGTCAGGGTCAAGCCCTAAAGCCAGGGAAGCCAATGGACCTACATTCTGCTCAACAAGAAAGTCGGGGGGGGGGGGGACTGGAGGGCTGGCCCCACACTGGGAGAGACCCTCACCAACCACCCCGGCCCTGCTCTCCCTCAGGCATGCACTCCACTCAAACTTCCAGAAGCTTCCCTCAGTGCTGCTGTCAGGAGAGGCCGACCTCGGGATGGGGGTGCCTCCTCATAGCGTCCCCTGAGTCCATCCTTGGTCTGCAGTGAGGACCTCGAGCCCCTCATGCTGCCCCACCCCAACGGCCGGCACAGAACAAACGCCTGTGATCTGGAAAGGTGACCCCACGCTCACGGGGTGTTCACAGGGTCCTGAGGATTTAGAAAACTAAACCCCCTCAGGACAGCCTGCCTTTCGGGTCTCGTGAAGGAGTCAAACACCTCATTTCTGAACGTCAAACAATATACTTGTATCCTGTAGACGGGGTGGGGGGGGGGGGGGCACGCCTGGAACCAAGAAGTGCCAGCACACACACTGCACAAATTGTACCCGTTACAGACAGAAAAGGGCCCAGAAAAGTTGCAGATATTTCCATTCTTATAGAAGAGACCATTTAACTTAATTTTACAGAACAGTTATCTGAGTTTTAAAATAGCAGAAATTGGCATGTAATGAGTTTAGACTCGCTGTTTCACAACGCTGGCCCACACACTTGTTAGTCTAAGTTTCAGGAACTATTGATTGACAAAGTTAAGAACTCAGGAACTAATTAGGAGCTTACAGTCCTATGGACAGCTTTGAAAAGGCGTAACAACTTAAATTACGAGAACAAACATCATTTCTCACTTTTTGTAAACAAATCATCGGAAAAGCAAAGAGTGACTTAAATCACGGGTCATCCAGCCTCACCACCAACGGCTGTCCCTCCTGACTGCAGGGTGAGGGGTCCCGGAGACTTCAGTCCACAGAGGTGAAGGGACGTGGGGGCCAGTGATGACCCACAAACACTGGCACTTTAAAGAGCTCTGTTATTCGCACAGAAACGCTGGTAATTGTGTCAATTATGTTCTCTGAAAGTTCAAGAACGGTCAACGCTTAACGCTATAAAATAAACACCTTACCCAACACCCCACTCCTGCCATGTGCACCCCCCGGAGATGTGAGTGGAGCACTGAGGGTCCACGCCAAGACGCCACAGAAACGCTTGGTTCCACGTCACCTGTGAACCTTCCCCTTAACCGAGCCTCCGTCTGAACTCATGCCCTCTGACAGCACAGGAGGGCCCCCGCCTTGGCTTCCGGCTCCTTCCCAGTCTCCTGTGCCGAATCCTCGCCTCGCCTCTCAGCTCTGGGTGCCTAGGACACGGCTTTTCTCCATCACCACCCGGGCCCTGGTCCAGAATCCCCGAGCCCTGCACACTCCCTTCCCTGGATCTCAGGGCCACACGTACAACTGCCCACTTGTTGTTACCACTCACACGTCCAGTGGGATCTCAAAATTAACATGTCCCCCTAACAAACGACCTCACTTTTTGTAAACAAATCATCGGACCACATGCATCCATGCATGACCACATCTCTGCAAATGGTGCCAGCACACTGTCCCCGGCGGGGGCCTCAGACCTCTCTTGGAAGCCTGCATCAGACTCAGGCAGGGTCTCACGCCCCCCACTCCTGCCCCGGCCGTGCTACCACTGGCCGGATGAGTCCAGCATCCTCCTGACTGGCCTGCCTGCTTCCGCTCTTGTGGCCCCAAAACTGGTCTTCACACACAAACCAGTCTGACCTTCTAAGCCAGTCTGGATGTCATCGTTGGCCCAGAACACTCTGACGCATCCTCAGAACACTTGGTCCCTAAATGCCCCAAAGCCCCCAGAGCTCTGTGGCAGGAGCTACTGATCTCAGCCCCCTCAAGAGCCCCAGCCGCTCGGGCCCTTTGCTGCTCTTCCACCTGCCAAGCATCCCCCAGGGCCTTTGCCCGTGCTGCCCTCTGCTGGCAAGCTCCCCTCCAGGACATCCTCACCGATGGCTCCCTCCAGATTCCCTGCAAGGTCCCTCCAGCCTTCTCAAGGTCATTTCTCTGCACCCGCTCCTCTGCTCTCCCCATACTGTGCTCCCTCATAGTTTACATGGCCTGGTGCTACCTCCTGCTTCTGTGCGCTCTCCCCCTGCCCCGCCAGGGCAGGAGCTCTGTGCAGGCAGGACGGTCTGTCAGGGGGCCGTGCTGTGGCCCCAGGGCCCAGAGCCGGGCTTGACGTGGGCCCTGAGTCAGTGTCTGTTGAGGTACTCAGTACACTGACACATGCGAGAGCGGTCATCAGCCTCAGACCACTGACCCTAACAAACAGCAGGTGCAGGGGTATGTGTCTGAGTTGTGGGGTCCCAGGACACCAAGGGCTCCTTTCCCGCTGCTCCCAGCGGGGCCCACGAGGCGGGACTGCTCCCCAGATGAATACAGGGTGTGGCGGCTGCAAGCAAACCCGTGGATATCAGGATGCACAAATCCAACAGCACTCGCTGTCCGGGCCTCAGGCCACATGCTCGCCTGTCGCGCTCTGATTCCATATCCGTGGCGATCTCAGGAAACCTGCCATGATTCCCCCACTTTAGAGTAAACTGAGGAATGGAGAGGTCATGGGACTGCTGGCCGTTTCACAGCTCAGATGGACCCTTCCGGCTTCAGAAACAGAACTTCCACCACTGTGGCGTGAGCTGACCTGGCCTGGTGACTGCCTGTCAAATGCCCACTCACAACCGTGGCTTCAGAACCCTGCACAGAACATGCAAATGCCCTGGTTGTGCCGTAGCGGCAAACAGTCCCCCGGTGCCTGGGTGGCAGACACACAGATGAAGCTCGCTGACTGCATCCATTTCAGGGGGGACACACGGAGACCACTGTCCGGAGCCCACGGGGTGGGGGCAAGCAGTCACGCACTGGCTCCTCAGGGTCACCACAAGGAACGCAGTGCCTCCACTGGCATCTTTTAGGTACAAAGTGCAGTCCCACGGCCACCCCTGTGATGAGAAGCACATGTGGGCAGGAGGCAAGAATCACTTAGCACCGCAACCACGCCACCTACCATGCCACTGACCATACCATCCCTCGTGCCACCCACCACGCCATTGACCACACCACCCACCACACCACTGACCACACCATCCATCATGCCACCCACCATGCCATGACCACACCATCTACCACACCACCCACCACGCCATTGACCACGCCACCCACACCACTGACCACACCACCCACCACGCCATCCACCATGCCATCCACCACATCACCTACCACGCCACTGACCACGCCACCCACACCACTGACCATACCATCCATCACACCACCCACCACGCCATCACCATGCCATCCACCACGCCATTGACCACGCCACCCACACCACTGACCACACCATCCATCACACCACCCACCACGCCATCCACCATGCCATCCACCACGTCACCTACCACGCCACTGACCACATCGTCCACCACACCACCCACCACGCCATTGACCACACCATCCATCACACCACCACCATGCCATCCACCACACAACCCACCACGCCATTGACCACGCCACCCACACCACTGACCACACCATCCATCACACCACCCACCACGCCATCCACCATGCCATCCACCACGTCACCTACCACGCCACTGACCACATCGTCCACCACACCACCCACCACGCCATTGACCACACCATCCATCACACCACCACCATGCCATCCACCACACAACCCACCACGCCATTGACCATGCCACCTACCACACCACTGACCACAACACCATCCACCACGCCCCCTACCACGCCACTGACCACACCGTCCCTCATGCCACCCACCATGCCATTGACCACGCCACCCACCACACCACTGACCACAACATCCATCACGCCACCCACCATGCCACTGACCACACCATCCACCACACCACCCACCACGCCACCCACCACAGCACTGACCACACCATCCATCACGCCACCCACGACGCCATCCACCATGCCATCAACTGACAGCCAAATCTCCAGCACAGCAGTCAGGGAAGCTTCAGGGCAGCATTATACAAGCAGGTGGGATCCTCTATGACTTAGTACATGATGAGGGGAACCCCACCTTCCAGGAGCGGTGGGCCCCCGGGCAGGTGAGGAGGCGGGCCACAACCTGGCCCCCGCTGAGGCCCCTGGGGAGGGACGCAGGGGACATGGCGCTGTGTCACTCACAAGCTGTCCCAGAACTGGAGCACCTCGCACAGAGGGGACTCGATACACATTCTCCCCAAAGACAGATAGAAATGAGCGCGGAGACAGACACACAGACAGGCGGGCAGGTGCTCGGCCACGACCACAGCGTCCCCCCTTCGAGGGCTGAATCCACCCAGGAGACTCCTGCCGCAACTCCCCGGGGCCCTGAGGCCACGTCAGCCCGTCTTCACCCAAGACCGTGGGGCCATGGCCTCGAGCAGTCCTCTCCTCTCACATTCCTCCTGCTTCTCTGCTGTAGACAAGGGCGCATACTGGTTCCATCCATTTAATTAAATTTAATTAAATTTATTTGCAGTGTAAGAAAATTTGAGTGCACTGAGCACATGTAACTAAGATAAATCACAAATGCCTGTTCATTTAATCGATCATCTCGGCATGGTTAAGACTCATGAAACAATTCTTCTTCAGGATTATTCCAGTTTTTCTTCCTGTCTACTGAACGCAAAACGACGTTGTCGTAGTTGGGAGTCTCTGGAGAAACGCTGCACCTAGATAACAGGACACACACGTACACACGTGCACGCGTGTGGACACACGTGCGGACACATTTCAGCCCCTCTCTGCACAGGAACAACAGGAACACACCTGCTGGCTGCCGTGAGCACAGCCATGCAGGACCCAAGTCCCTGCTTCCGCCAGGAGGCGTGTATACTTAGTGAAATTCTGGCCCCGGTGGTGGCGCTTTTCTTACCTCTCTGGACCTCCACATGGCTGCAGGACTTTGCATTCCCACCAGCAGGACACAAGGTGCCCCTTTTCCCTGTGCCCTTGCCCGCATCTGCTGTTCTCTGGGTTCTGACAGCAGCCAGCCTGGCGGCCGTGAGACCGCCTGCGGCAGGGCTCGTGAACAAGTGCGCATGCGCTACCACGTGCGTGCGCGGCGCTCCCGAGAGCACCAGGGGCCCGG
Organism: Panthera onca; assembly: GCF_046562875.1. Lineage (NCBI taxonomy): Eukaryota > Metazoa > Chordata > Mammalia > Carnivora > Felidae > Panthera > Panthera onca. The sequence continues at coordinate 204,065,761 of NC_138342.1, forward strand.
GCTCTGCTCTCCACCCCGGACCGGCGCGATGCTCCCCAGACCTTCTGGAGGCCAGGCTCTCCGGAATGTGCCCTCCCCATACCCACCCCGTACTGCACCCTCCCCCACGTTTCCGCGGGCCTTCCCGGCTCCTCGTGGATGGCAGCCGCGTAGCACCTGGCGTATCATGTGTTGTGGACGCTCCCAGGCTCACAGCAACCGCCACGTGCGCCCTGAATGGTCTTCTTCCAAGGTCAACCCTATGCCTGCTTGCACACGGACTCACACGCACAGAGAGGCCCCGTGTGCACCCTGCGCAGGCCTCCCACGCCCGCGTCTGGCATAACAGCAAAGGGCTGCCCTGTGGAAGCTTTCCACCCACGGCCACCCAGGAGCACAGTCATGGGCGAGCTGGGCCGGGCCTGTGGATTCTCTGTCCCGCCTGGGAGCACAGTTACCAGGAAGCAGAGAGCACCCATGGGTTCTTTGTCCTGCCCAGGAGCACGGTCACCAGGAAGCAGAGAGCACCCGTGGGTTCTCTGTCCCGCCCGGGAGCACAGTTATGGGCGAGCAGGGGGCGCCCATGGGTTCTCTGTCCTGCCTAGGAGCACAGTCACCAGAAGCAGAGAGCACCCGTGGGTTCTCTGTCCCGCCCAGGAGCATGGTCACAGGGAAGCAGGGAGCACCCGTGGGTTCTCTGTCCCGCCCAGGAGCACGGTCACCAGGAAGCAAGGAGCACCCGTGGGTTCTCTGTCCCACCCAGGAGCACGGTCACCAGGAAGCAAGGAGCACCCGTGGGTTCTCTGTCCTGCCCGGGAGCACGGTCTTGGGCAAGCAGGGGGCACCTGTGAGTTCTCTGTCCTGCAGGCACCAACCAAAGGCAACACTGGGTATAACCCTATGCAGCCTGACCTTTTGGACATTCAGTTCCTCAGCCCTACCCAGTGACCTTTCTTCACTTTCCTATTGAAATACTGTTCCAAATTAAGTTTGAATAGAACACCCTCCTTGACTCCTTCATGCCACAAACGCCCCGTTCACCTTCAACTTTCAAAGGCTGTCACCTGCCAGCAGTGCCTCACACCATGCCTGGTGACAGGTGCAGCCCCCGCGGACGGGGTCATGTCCTTCTCACAAATCTGCCCCAGAGCATCTGATGGGAGGAGTAAGGCAGACACCCCCATGCCTGCCCCCAGAAGTGCACCACGGGGCCGGTGGGCTGCAGACCCACAGAACCCCAGGTACAACAGTGGGAGGGGGGCAGATGCCAGCAGAGAAGCGTCGGCTTCGAAGGCTCTGCAGAGCTGAACGAACAGCGGGTTTTTAGGCACAAAGTCTGAGGGGACAGGCCGAGCGGTAGGGGCTCCAGAGTCCATGGCAAGGCCGGGGCAGACCTGGTGGAGCAGGCAGGAAAGAGCGGTCATGTGCTCACAAGCAGGGGACAGGGTGAGGGGAAGCCCTGAAAACCCGAGACCACAACCACATGTGACCTGGGAACAGGCACCTAGGGAGACGGGGGGGGGGTGTGGGCAGGGCGGGAGCGCAGGGAACCACATGTGACCTGGGAACAAGGACCTGGGGAGAGGGCGGGAGTGCAGGGAACCACATGTGACCTGGGAACAAGGACCAGAGAGTTAGGGGGTATGGGCAGGGTGGGAAGGTCCCGCCCGGTCACATCGCTCTGTGCTCTCGGTGTGGAACACACGCCGTGGGCTGAGTGAGGCAGCAAGGTAGGGACAGAGCACAGGACACAGGAACACACGATCTTAAACAGAGCTGAATACAGAAATAAGACAGGAAGCATATTTACCCGAAGAAAAGATAATGACCCCCTGCTCCTTGCATCATTATTTACAGTAGCCGAGACGGCTATCCACCCATACGGAGCGTGTCCATCCGTCCAGGGTCCATCCATAGTGTCCACCCGTACACAGTGTCCATCTGTCCGTAGTGTCCATCCATAAATAAGATGTGGTAAAATATATACGCAACGGAATATTAGCCGTAAAACAGAATGAAATCTTGCCATTTGCAGTGACATGGACGGAGCCAGAGAGCATAATGTTAAGCAAAATAAATCCGCCAGAGAAAGACAAATACCCCATGATTTCACTCCTATGTAGAATTTAAGAAACAAAACAAGCAAAGGGGGAAAAAGGGGGAGACAGAGAGAGAGAGAGAGAGAGAGAGAGAGAGAGACAAGCCGGTAAACAGACTCTTAAGTCCAGAGAACACAGTGCTGGTCACCAGAGGGGAGGTGGGTTGGGGATGGGAAGACAGGTGATGCGGACGAAGGATGCACCTGTTGTGATGAGCACCAGGTGTGATGAATCACTACATCTACCTGAAAGTAACAGAAACAGCGTTGGTTAATTATGGTGAAATAAAAACAAAAAAACCCCACAGTTGAGATTTTGAGGTGACTGCTATTTCTAATCTTCAATTAGGCTTGAACTCTGTTTTCCAAATACTATTTCCATGGGGAAAAAGAGAGTTTCAAGGTCAAAGAAGATGAGGGAACACTAAATATCAATCACACACTCATCTTGGTGACTGACGACAATTAGCATATTAAGGACTCTAAAAAGTCCTGCGCAAAAAAGGTCGACCCTGATGTGGGATGTGTGTGAGGTACATGCTTTTTTGTTTTTTAATTTTTTTTAACGTTTATTTATCATTGAGAGACAGAGACACAGAGCGTGAGCAGGGGAGGGGTAGAGAGAGAAGGCGACACAGAATCCGAAGCAGGCTCCAGGACCCGAGCTGTCAGCACAGAGCCTGATGCGGGGCTCGAAGTCACAAACTGCGAGATCACGACCTGAGCCAAAGTCAGTCACCCAACCAACTGAGCCACCCAGGTGCCCCGGTACATACTTTGTTATTAGTTAAACTTAGGTAAATTTCCTTAAATGTTTCTATCAGAAACTGTCTCAGGATCACTGGTCTCAATTCCTGCACAGCCAAGTGGTGCACATGGGGTGGTGGTCACGGTGGCCCAGGCCAGGCCAGCCCCGCCTGGCTCCGGCTCCTGCAGACAGACACGACGCCCGACAACGGGTTTGTGAGAGGCAAGCAAGCGGCCCAGGGCGGCTGCAAGGGCACAGCCTTCGGGCCAGGGGAGGGCAATGCCATCAAGGCTCGCCCGACGGTGGGAACGGGGTCCTGCTCAGACCACAGTCTGGAAAGCTAATTCTTCTACCAAGAGGAACAGAATGAAGCCACCCTATCAGCACGGTCTACACCGCTCACAAAATCAGCTAGTAACACGGCAACACACACGAGACGGGGGTTAAGGAGGGCCGTGCGACACAGCCATACAGTGGCTGACAAGAAGGAGGGGCCAACCCTGGCACAACCATCTACGAAACTCGACTCAAAGCATCACTTCTGAGCAGCTTTTCTTCTACAGACTGAGGCAGAGGCGCTGACAGAAGTCACAGGTGCGAGCCAGGGCGGGGTCACTGAGGAGGGTGGCCGTCGGTAACCAGCGAACCGAAGGAAATCAGTCCTACCGAGTCTCAGTCCATCTGCCGCGGGCAGTGATACTTGGGTTAAGTGAAAGTCTAAGTCCACGTAAGTGCATATACGCATACGGGTGTTCAGGTAGGTGTTTCTCACTCAAAATTTCTTTGACTGCCTTCACTAGTTTCTCCATTAAAGAACCATTTCAACCATTCCAGAGAGATGTCTGGACTGCAGGATATTACTTGACTAATGATACCAAGATTTCAGTGCCCAGAATGGGCAAAAAACAGGTCAGTGCTTCTCTTAAGTAGTACTTACACCACGAGGAGTTTGCATATGGGACGAACTCAAACATTTCTGCTGAATAAACTCAGTCAGGGAAGGGAGGAGGGGGGATGCATAACTTGGGAAATGGGGAACAGAAGAGAAACCAGATACTCTGGTGAAGTATCCTACAACCAGCCAAATTATAGGGGACAAATGTCTCATATAAAACTGAGGGACAAATGAGACTCATGGTCACGTTAAGCCTATGTAGACCTATTACCACTGGAGAGAATTTTATAGCTCAAACAAAGATTGTCTATTAATTTTCTGAAAAGTTAAAATCCCCATTCTAGGTTGTATAACTTTGCTGAATTGTTTTAAAAAGGACTATTCTACTTTAAAACATGTAAGATTAAATTTATGACTGAAGTCACACTGCATGTAGTTTCTGCAAGTTCTTTAGAGCTTTAAAGAGCACCCTGCGAGAGCGGGCCGTGGCACAGGTCCTGCAGACAAAAGCTGGCCATCCAATTAGAGAGGACATGGTGTGCCGGCCACAAATTAACACCGTGCATGCTGTTCTGGAGCAGCGTTCAGAGCATCACGGCCACGCTTGAAGAGCCACGCACCCCAGTGTAGGAGGGAGGGGCTTCTCCGAGGAAGCTGGGCCTGTGCACCAGAGAAGGTGTCCAGATGAGGGAACACTACCCTCAGCAGAGGCCCCTACGTGCAAAGTCACCAGCAGGACCGACCGTGTCACCAAGACTGTGGAGTGGTCACACATGTGACAGTCACCACGGACGGAACCCTCTGCCTGAGTCTGAATGCTATCCTGGGCGTGGCTGACAGAGTCTCACGCAAAACACAGGCAGGTCTGTGCCTGCGGAGCACAAATCCGGCAGCAGATCGCAAGAGGAGCTTAGGTAGGAAGGACACTAGAAACGTGGAAATGGGCCAAGAGGACGTGGTAAAATCCCGTCAGAAGGAATGAAAAGAGGGAACAGACCTGATGCAGGAGAGGAGCCAAGAACACAGTGAACAGAAAACCCCCTGGCAGGAAGGACACATTCCCCCCCCACCCCCACCCTCCCAGAGTGAGAGCACAGGAGGAAAACAGAAGAGCAGCCTGGGGACAAGGCACGAAAAGTGTTTCTTTGACCTCTGTGTTCTTTGTGTGAAATGGAGCATGTTGCTTGCGGAGAGTAAATGAGTAAGGAAGTAGGTGGGGGAGCCTGAGGAGGGCTGAGACGCGGAGTCCCACCACAGGGAGAGACGGGGTGGGAGAACAGAGGGGCGTCTGGACAGGGCAGAGACGAGAAAGTGCTGGTAACAACATGGGCGCGAAGTGGAGACCGTTGCGGTGCGGGGGGGGGGGGGGGGTGCTGAATTTTAATCAGCAGCATCAGCACAGATATACGGTTTCCTTAGCAGAAATCCTCTCGGGTACTGAGTGGAGAAGTTCAGTCATGGAATTAACCCACACTTGGAATCTTGCCAAGGAGAGCAATGACAGACCAGGAAGAGAGAGGGTTGAGGAGGGGCAGCCAAAGTCACGGAACAACAGATCCGCAAGGGCCTGTGTCCCTAGGAATGGCCCTGAAGATAAGAGGGGACCGATGGAGGGAGAAACCACAGGTGTCCGAGGACTGGGTTCTGTGTCAACAGAGAGTGTCTCCCAACCAAGTCACAGCTGCTCCTGGGGCAGGAGGAGGGCCACACAGGACAAACTGAAAGTGGAGGACAGAGCACCTGTGTGGGGCAGGCAAGGGCTGACAGGGAAAATCACAGGCTCACTGAGGGCACCTCTGGGCACTTGGGTGTCCATCCTGGAGCACAGCCTGACGCCCTGTGAACATTCCAACGACACAACGGCCACCTCCTCAAAGGCTGACAATCATGTAACCAGACTCTGCAAATGACTTCTGGGAGAGTGAGGAGTTCTGCACTCAGCAGCCAAGGGGGAAACAACTTAGGCTCCCCCGGACGTGTTCCTGTCCCTCAGCGAATCAACTCATCAAGCCCACACTGAAACTGACCTACATTCCCTGTGGATCCCACATAAAATGTATTCAGATAGTATCTATGTCACTGTAAAATATTTTAAATTAAATTTTTACACATTCAAGTTCTTTTTAACACATAACCTTGCCAGATTTGGTCAGTAAAGACACAGGAAGCCCCTCAACCTATTTTTTTTAGCTCTATTGAGGAAAACTGACCAAACTGTATATATTTAAGGGGTACAACGTGAGGATTTCTTATACACCTATACTTGTAACATGATCACCACAATCCAGTTAATGAACATATCTATCATGTGGCTTAGTTAACTCACATGTGAGCATACGGTGAGAATGTGTAAGAGCTACACTCAGCAAAGCACCCAGTACAAACATGCTCACAGATAATGGAAAACCATGATTGAAGAAATAAAAGAAAGTATGATGTCAACGCTAGAACAGAGAACAAGAATATAGAGAAAGAAATTTTTTTTAGTATAATGTGCTGCCGAAGCAAGCATGAGAAAGAAATTTTTTTAATAGAAATTCTGGTGCTAAAAAGTGAAATGACTAAAATAAAAACTTACTCGAAAAGCACAACAGCAGCCCTGAACTGAGAGAAGAAGGAATAAACAAACCTGAAGACCCATCAGTGGAGATGACGCAAGCTGAGGAACGCCGCACAGCCTCAGAAAGGTGAGACGCCGCCCGGCTTTCAAACACGTGCCAAACAGGATGAGAAAGAGAGGAGAGGAACAGAAAAGATACTCAAAGAAACAATCACTGAAAACTTCCCAAACTTCTTGAAAAACAACAACCTACATATCGGGGCAGAACTCAAAGAGATCCACAAACAGGCATAGCAGAGGTAAAACTCTGAAAGTGAAAAGACAAGGAGAAAATCATGAAAGCCCCAAGAGAAAGGACTCCTTACTGACAGAACCCCGTAAGATTAACAGCTGGCTTCTCAGCAGAAACAAGAGGGGCCAGAAGTCAGTAGGATGACATATTGAAAGTGCTCAAGAAAAACGCAATCAAGAATCCTATGTGCAGCCAGTAAGTCTTCAAAAGTGAAGGCAAATGAGGATCTTCCCAGGAAACCAAAAAACTGAACGAACTTATTGCTAGCAGGCCGACTTCACAAGAAATACCAAAAGTTCTTCAGGTTGAAAACAAGTGACCTCGGGTGGTAATTCAAATGCATATGAACAAAATGAAGAGTGTGGGTAGTAGTGGTAATTATGTAATTATAAAAAACACAGTATAAATGCACATTTTCTCCTTTCTTCTCTTAACGGAATGACATTGTATAATACATATATTTTATATACATATACTATATATAAAGTATTCGTGGGCCTGTAACATAGAGTAACATATGTGTTAAGATATTTGCCAATAACAGCACAAAGAGGGTGGGTGGGAGCAGAGCTGCAATGTGCTAAAAGAAACAAATAATTACAACCATGTGCCATGGAGTTTGTAAGGGGGAGATGTAATAGAGCTACAAAGGAGTAGTGTTTCTATATATGACCAGAACTTAATTGGCATAAATCTAAAGCTGATTCTAACAGGGTACTGTGCACAAGGCAAGCCCCAAAACAACCACAAAAGAAATAAAGCAGTAAGGAGGAAGAGCAGAATGTAAAAGACTCAAGACAACTGAAAACAAAAACTGGAAGGGCAGATGGAACCCAACCATGTCAATAACAGGAAATGTGAATGGACTAAACCACCCGGTCAAAAGCAGAGTGTGTCAGAGGGGATTTAGCAAAAACAAACCATGATCCAACTTAACACTGCCAGAGGAGACACACCATAGATTCAAAGATACGATAGATTCAAAGTGAAAGGATGGAGAATATATCAAGCAGACAGCAACCGCAAGAAAGCTAAAAGTGGTTACATCGATCTTAGAGAAAGCAGATTAAGACACCAAAGTGTTACTAGAGATAAGGGGACATTTTATAACCAAAGAAGGATCAATCCACCAGAAACATGTAACAACTATAAACACATATGCAACTTAACAACAGAGCACCAAAATCCCTAAAGCAAAAACAAACAAAAATGAAGGAAGACATTTGACAACAACAGTTGGAGCCTTCAACACTTCACCTTCAATAATAGGCAGAACATGTGGACAGAAGATCAATAATGAAACAGAAGACAAGAACAACGCTAGAAATGAACTAACCCAACAGACATCTGTACAACATTCCACCCAGCAATGGCAACAGAACATATGATCTTCTCAAGTGTACATGAAACATTCCCTGAAGACACCACATGCTAAGCCACAAACAAATCTCAAAAATGTGAAAGGAGAGAAATTATATAAATTATGTTACTCAATCACAATGGAATAGAATTAAAAATCAGTAATGGGAAAAAAACCGGGAAACTCACAAATATGTGGAAATTAAACAATGCACTCCCAAATAACCAATGGAACAAAGAACAAATCAAAAAGGAAACCAGAAAATATTTTGAGATTAATGAAGACACACATACCAAAACTAAGTGGCTGCAGCTACAACAGTGCTTAGAAACGTAGAGCAGTTAGTGCCTTTATGAAGAAAAAAGATAAACTACTCTTCCAACATAAGATGCTGGAAAAAGAAGAGCAAACTACCCCTAAGGCAAGGAGAAGGAAGGAGAATAACAAAGATTAAAGCAGAAATTTATGACACAGAGAATACAGAAACAAAAGAGAAAAATAAACCCAAAAGCTAGCTCTTGAGAAGATCAACAAAACTGACAAACTGAAAATAAGAGAAGGTCAAATTACTAGAACCAGAAGTGAAACTTGGGATAGTGCTACAGACCTTGCTACAGACATTACAGAAATGAAAAGATTTATAAAGGAATACAATAAACAAGTGTATGCCAAAAAATTACATAGCTTAGAAAAAACAGATAAATTCCTAGAAAGACACAAACTACCAAATCAGACTCAAGAAGAAAAAGACAACATGAACGGACCTATAACAAATGAAGACAGTGAATTAGTCATCAAAAAGTATCCACAGACTCCGAAGGCTTCTCTGCTGATTTCTGCCGGAACCTTACAAATTAGTGCCAACTCTTGACATATGGTGCATCTGAACCCCTTTGATCTCACTGCAGTGCACTTCTGTGTGTCCTTTTCTCCTATAAAATCTGTGGACCAAGGCTGGGATTTTATGGAGAATATCTGTGCAGCTGCCATGGATTGCCCTCCATCCTGCCCACCCCCAACCATAGTGACACCAAGTATACTGTGTCAAATATACCGAATGGCCTGCTTCAGTTTCCAGGCTCAAAGTGCCTTCTCAGTTTGGCAGGTACTTTACTGTCCCTCCTCCACCTCCTAACATGTGATCCTGTATATAAACTAGTCTAAGAAATCCACCGAAAACAATTAGAATAAATTAGTCCAGCAAAGTCAAAGGATACAAAATCAATATTAAAAAATCAATGGTAATTCTATATACCTGAGATGAGCAATCTATAAATAAAACCAAGGAAACAATTCCAATCACAACTGTATCAAATACAATAATATACTTTGGAATAAATTTAACAAACACAGTGAAAAACCTACACTCTGACAACTACAAAACATTGTTGAAAGAAGTTAAAGACCTAAAAAATGAGAAGACATTCCATGTTCATGAGGCAGAAGACATCAAATGTTAAGGTGGCAATGCTCCTGAAACTAATCCACAGATTGAATGCAATGCCCCTCAGAACCCTACCTAACTTCTTTGTAGAATCAGCAAGGTGATTCCAAAATTCACACGGAATTGCAAGGGACCCAAAATAGTCAAAACAATCCTGAAAAAGAACAACAGAGTAGAGGACTCACGTCTGGACTTCTAAACTTATGACAAAGCAGCAGTAACCAAGACTGTGGTACCTACACAAGGACACATCAGTGTAATAGAACTGAGAATCCAGACGCAAACTCATATACTTTATGGTCAACTGATTTCCAACGAGAATGCCAAGACCATCAAACGCGGAAAGGAGACTTCTCAACACACACACTGCAACGACCAGAGGGCCACACGCCGGTGCATGAAGATAGACTCTCTGATCTCAGGCCAGACACAAAGACCACCTCAATATGGAGGAGAGACCCACGTGTGAGAACTAAGCCTGCACAGCCCTTAGAAGGAAAGGCAGCGGTGAAACTTCCTGACTTTGGTGTGGCATGAACAGAGGACAAAACACGTCTACAAAGGGACAGAGGGGACGGCTGCACGATAAGGTGAATGTACGTCATGCCGCTGAGCTGCACACTTAGGAACGGTTAAAATGGCCAAATTCCAAATCTTTAAGGCTGGAACAAAAACCAGTTACAATGGCAGATTGTATGCTATACATATTTTGCCACAATAAGAATATTTTTTAAGTTTTTTAAAATTAAAAGAAATAGGAATTTTTAAAAGGAATGGTGTTCTGATACATGCTACTTGACGAATTCAACCTTGGATACATTTTTCCAAAGTGACAAAATCCAGTCACCAAGGACCACATGTCTTAAGACCCCACCCACAGGAAATGCCCGGGACCCAGGTGGGTGAAGGGGCGCCTCAAGCAGAGGCAGAGGTAGGAGCTTGGGGGTGATGGCAGAGGTGACAGGATATTCTAAAATTGGCCATGATGATGGCTACATACAGTAAAAGTCACTAGGTCATAAACTTAGTGAGTGAATTGTGTGCCGTGTGAATTATATCTCAATAAAACTGTTTTTATTTTAATGAGAGGAAACACTCCTTGGGTAGAAAGACAGTTTAGTCGTGGTTACACGTGTGAGTATAATGTTGTTTCTGCGTCTTTCCTAACAGTAATGGTTTTGAAACTGAATAATCAAGAAACATGGATGTCACCATATCATTTAAAATATAATTTAAAAGCAATAGAATAAATCCCTTTAAATTTCTGAGGAAGAACGAGAAGAAAGCACATAAAACACACAAAGTATATAAAATATTTTTGAGTTTTTAAACAATAAAAGCAATTAAATAAAAATAAACAAGAATAGCACAAAACACGTGCTACATTAAATAGGATAAAATCACCTAGAAAGAGAAAGACTCAGATTGTGTCAAAAAATAAAATCTGACTCTCAGGTCTCCAAAATAAACAGACAACAACAAGAGTTGAGATGTTAACGCAGAACAGTGTTGAGTCTGGGGCGAAACTGTCAAAAACAGGAAGGAGATTTCATCATGGGTAAACAGTCAGAGTCAACATCTGTCATGAATCCACACGCGTCAAAATGGCTGAAGCAAAAAGTGGAGAAAACCAAGGAGACAGCGGGGCCCGGCAGTGGGAAAGAACATCCACGTCCCATCATGGGTCCCACCGCGGAGGCGGGAACAGGGAGGGTGGGAAGACTGTGGACCCAGTAGTGCTAACAGATCACCACACACACGTTCAAGGGGATGGAGACGTGCACACGTCTGCCACGGGGCAGATCAACACCCAGGAAGCACCAATTCTTACCAACTTTGTCTGCAAATCCATCGTAAGCCTGGTCAAAATCCCAAACATAAATGCTCTTTGGAAACTGGAAACACGATTTTAAGGTTGATCTGGACGGACAAATGTGTCAAGAAGAGGGGATCACGCCGTCAGAGGTTACAAAACAGTCCTGTAACAGCAAGCTGTTGCCACAGTGATGGAAGAAAAGAAAGATCCAGGAATAAACCAAAGTACGCATGGAAATTCGGTGCATGCTAACAGATCTGTGTAAAGCTTGACTGAAAAGTGCACAAAAGACAGATTAATTGGTTAGTTTAGGCGTGAGACAAGTGGGGAGCCACTGGAAGAAAACCACGGTGGGTCCTGCTGCTGGCCTGTGGCCTGAGTAGAGGTGGAGACCTGAGGAATCCTGTTTCCGTGCGGAAGGGATACTGATAACCCAGGGCACGGGGCGGAGAAGTTCCTCAAATTATCCCAGACACTTAAAATACAGACTCGGTTGAAGAAGGCACATGAGGTCACTCCATATTCTCTGCCACAGACCATCCCGGAGAAAATAAGTGGGGATGTTTGGCCGCTTCTGTTTACTCTGAAGGACGTAAGGAAAGATGAGGGGCTCTGGTGGTGTCTCTGCACAGTTGGGGAAGCAGCCCAGGTGGGTCCAGGGACCTACTGGGCCCTCCAGGTAGCAGGCTGGCCTGGCCACAGGGCACTGACCTGCAGCCCCTGGCCCGGCCCCCACCCGGGTCCCTCTCCTTCCCAGTCCTTGCGATGAGTACTAAAGGCACAGAGGCAAGGCCATAGACAGAGACCCCACCAGAGGCAGGCGGGGGTGCCAGAAAGCTGAGGGCGGTTCTAGAAATCTTCCACCAAGAAGCAGTCAGCCAAAACGCCAGATATGGGCCCAGACTGGGGCAATGACCACGGCAAAGCAGAAGAACAAGGCATGAAGACAGGACCCCTGGATGGGCTGGGCAGAGGGTGCAGGAGGGGAGAGCAGGGACACAACGAGAGTCTCCCAGGGCTTGCGTCTGCTGTCACGGAGCCAGGGTGGCCGCGTTTTCAGGGTAGAGGGACAGAGGGTCAGAGGAAGAGAGCGGTGGTAAAGGTGCAGGGCAGCTCCAGGAGCCTGCCCACGCGTGAGAAACTCGGTTATAAGCGGAAGAGAAACACGGTTATAAACTCTGAAAGACGTGCATTTGGGGGGAAACTAACAAAGAAACAGCCACGGAACCAGGAAAACCAGGGTCGTGTCCTCCCAAAGCCAGAGAATGTTTTCATCACGCCCAGAGTGAAGACCCGAAACCAGGCCCAGAATTTCACTTTCCACGTCAAATCTGTTTTGTAAAATGGTAACAGTGTCTTCCTCGCTGGTGCCCAAACCCTCTGCTCCGCTGAGGAAGCCGCCACCCACCCCACACTTTGTCATCAGCCCCTTCCCCGGAGCGGCCCTGCTGTGGGGACACCTCTGGCCCACCGGGTGCCACCCCGCCCTGCACTCTGTCATCAGCCCCTTCCCCGGGGCGGCCCTGCTGTGGGGACACCTTGGGCCCACTAGGCGCCACTGGGGGCCACTCGGCGAGCAGAGGCCTGCGTCCAGGCAGGGTGACCCAGACTCCTGAATGGCCATCCACACCACCACTGCGGATTCGCCGCCCAGACCTTGGTCCCTTCATGTTCCAGCAGGACTGAAAAGGACATGTGCATATTCATTTCAAAGACAAAGGAGTCTTTTCGTTTTCTTATTATGTTTATTAAGTCCAACTTTATCCCGCCACCAGCCTGGGAAGAGACACGGAGGTCTTGGCATAATTAAAAACCTGGTGCTGGAGACATGCTTTTCCTCCTAGTGATTAACGGTGACTGGCTATCCCTTTCCAGAGCAAAATCAGGAAGCGTCTATTTTAATCACTGACTTTCAAGCTCTCAGAGCACAGACAGAAAGGGCATTTTGTTTCTCTAAAGAAGGAGATGTGCAGAATTGGCCTCAGTGAGAGAAAGAGGGCCCTGAACAAATGAGCTGGGGGGCAGGGACGGGGTAGGGAGGGCACCACTTCTCCGTGAGAAAGCAGGGGGGTGCGCTGGGAGGGGGTGGGTGCACCACAATCCAGTTCGGTGCTGTGGCCGCTCTCCATCAACAATAAAGAAAGGTTCAGACAGTAACTCCCAAGCTCACAGGAGCTCGTTGGGGGGGCTCATTGCAAACCAAAGGGAAAATAATAAGCTGGTCCAGGATTATGCAAAGCTGCACACGTACATCAGGCAAGAGGAGACACAGGAGGGCCCTCAAGGCAGAGAAGATGCCACCGGCAGTGGGACCCGGAGGGCAGGCGCACCGCCAGGGACCGGTGTTCACCCCGTACTCAGCCGGCCGACGGGGACGTCTGCAGAGGGGCCAGGCACCTTCTCCTGCTTATCAAATTCAGACCAAATGGTAATCAAAACTTTCCTAAGGGGGAAATTCCTTCAGATTCTTCTGTGCCACCGTGATCACCGGGACCCAAAGTACCAGGAGGCATAGTGGCAGAAACTATGTGAAAACCCCCTTGAACACCATTTCCAGACTGACTGGTCTAGTCCCCAGTTATTTACTCCTCAGGGCTTCCAGACTTGGGATGGCGTTAGACCGACACGTCTCCCACCCAGAAGGGGGACAAGGTGTTCACAAGGCATATGATTGAAGATCGTAGGCTGAACGTGTATCAGACATACGGAAACCTACACGTGCTTCCCTCGGAGCTCGTGTCCTCGGGGAACAGGCTGACAGTCGTTATCGTATTTCTAGAGCCCTTCTTAATAATCACCTTCAGAAACTACAGCACATTTTTCAGATTATCTGCCATGGGGACCAATCTTGATTCTCTCCAGCAGCTTTGATCTCCAGATAAGTGGGAGCACCGTGGGGGTTCCAGAGCCATGAAACCAGGTACCTGTTTCACGTGGCCGTGCTTCGTAAGGGTTTCAGAAAATGAGTCAGATGGTTTGTTTTTCTGTAGGTAGGTGTCTTATGGATTCACAGTTACTAGACTTCCTGAATCCAACATTGCAACAGGAATATGTAGTCTTCCAAGTACAAGGGTGCAACACATGAACCCGTGAGCACCCCCACTAGGGAGGGCAACTACAAGACAAAACACCTACACCTAATGGGGAAGTCCCGTGGATATGCAATCACACATGTGACGACGCCTCACACAGACAAAAATAACGGCCTTTGGGATAAACAAGAACCATTTTCTTTTTCTTATATGCCTTTCCCATGGTATTCTTATCCCCAAATATAAAGAAAAAAATATAAAAATTTTTTTAAATTAGCTGGAAATAAATCACATAACCATCTTGAAAACTGACACCTTTAAATAATTCATACACATTTGCATTTGAAGCAATGGATGTCTGACCGATGTAAGTGATAAGAAATTTTAAAAACAAACTTGAAAACTTAAAACTATCTTGCCAGGTGCTAAGTTTTTTTAAGTGAGTATAAAATTAATACAAGTGTCACAAGAGAGTAAATATGTTCATAATAAATATGAGTGGACACAAAACGTACCGTTTACTTAAAAAATGCTGGGCTCACATTCTAGAATTTGACTCAAAGCAGTATTACCAAAGCTTCATCCCCCCCGCCACACACACACCATGAGAAACGAGTGTGAACAGAGATACGTGGTGGAAAATCTGAGGCAGCCACCCCGACATAAAGCACAGATGACAGGGCAAAACAGAATCTCACATGAACAACACTAAAGTACAGCCAGCATCAGTGTGATTTATTCATACTCATTAAAGCCCAAATCTAAAACTCTGCAGATACATGTACATCACTGAAGATTACGGTCACCGGGTCCAGTGTGAATATGAAACAGAACAATCCATGTGACGTAACTGTGATCACACTGTGCTTCTGCTGTCCCATAGTTTGGATGTCAAAATGAAGTAACACTTCCACGAGACTCAGCACCTGTTAGAGCTTGTGTGGGACCTCAGACCTTGCCCCTGCAACTGCTCCTTCTCCTTCCCACCAAACAGGAAAATCAGAGCTTAGAAGCTAACGTTTGCTGATGAAAACTAGCAGGTGCATGAAGTTTTGATAATTAAACATACGTAAATTCCACACATCCAACAACAACAACAACAACAACAAACTATGAAAAAAAAAAAAAAAAGATGCTTTGTAGATGGGAAACACACAAAGAAAACACAGTGTTTCCTTCCCATGGAACACAAGCCCAGTCCCGGTAGACAAAGATAAAATTTAATTTCCAATTCTGCCTTTGAACCCAGAAGCCAACTGTGCCTTTATCAATGATGACGGCAGGTAAACAGCATATAAATTGGAGTCACACGGAGTTAACAATCCATAGGTGAACACAGGACAGAACATCAGAATTTCTTCACTCTTACTTCACATCGGTCTGACCTATAAGGAGAACGGCCTTCATGCTGCACAAGGAACCAAAACAAACCATAAACAAGCAATCACAGCACCAGGTCACTGAGACCATGAAAACTATGAAGACAGACGTGCTTGGCCTTCAGACCCAGGGTGGTCCCCTTAGCGCTCTGCAGCAAGAGGGGAAAATCGTCCCTGAGCGAGTTCTTCCAAACACTCACACGGGATAAGGTTACCATCCGGAACACAAAGAATAGCAAAGTCTAGATTAATTCATAGGAGGAAAGGGCACATCCTAGAAATGAACGGGATTTATTAATTCGATGTTCATACTTAACAACGCCTGGGAAACATACTTAGAATCCATGGTCGCGATCACCAGGAGCTACACCAGGCTCTCTATGAACAAGTCACAGCTAAACGCACCTGTTCGGACAGGCTGTGTTAGTAAAACTCCATTTTCTTGGGCACACAGAAACCCACTATCAGCGCTGTGGTCTGATGCAGACAAGCCCCATGGGAGTTGACGGAGCAGGTCTCAGAGAAGCGGGTTTATCAGAAGACGAGGGTTGGGCAACCACCTTATGTGGCTGGGAACGAAAAACGCAAGCACTAAACCGGCAGACAAGACGGACGGATGGATGCGCTGTCCTGGAACTTCTGCAGGACCCTTCCCAGGCCTTGTGCCCCTACTGCTGTGCCCCCCACCCGGAGCGCACACACAGCCGGCGCTCCAGGCACCTCCTGGGTGTGTGTGGCACCGGTGCAAACGTCGTGAGCAGCAGTAGCAGCAGGCAGAACGAGCATCACAGGTGAGACCCTGGAGCCACACTGAACGACTCTGGACAGCACAGGAGAAGCCTCATCAGACACTCATGTCCAATTGGGAACAAGGATAAAGGGAGGAAAAGAATAACCGACCACCCTCCCTCTGCCAGGAACGCCAACCCTGCTGCAGACTGGGCGAGTTCTGCAATTAAGTAAACACTCTAGGCCCCAAAATACGGTCCTAAGATCATATTTTTTTATTCTATATAAAAATTAAGAAGAAACCGCGAGAATACGTGGACTAGAAGATTCTACCCTCCTAAGCGCTTCCTCAACCTATCGTCAATGGAGACTCAACAGGGAAGGCCAGAAATTTTAAAGCTGCTCTTGTCTTAGGGATCAAATTCAACTGTGTACACACAGACCCCACCGCTCCCCAAGAGAACACACACAGAACCGGGAGCCGCAGAGACCAGCTGAGTTCAGGAAATACCAGTGGAAGCCCCTCCCACCGGGACAAAGGCCTAGAGACCCACGGAGGGGCACTGGCAGCAAGCTTTGTAGAAAGAGCAGAGCGTTGTTAAGGCAAGCAAGCTGTTCCCATGATTATAAAGCCCTATTTAACCAGGACTTCCTCCCTTCCCACGACTAAATACCACATACAAATGTATACCGGTGAGCGAATGCACACAGTTACAGATGGACAGTCAGGCGGGGCATCAGGGACTGGAGTGCTCACGTGGTGGTGTCCACACTGAACCCGGCCCGAGGCACATGACACAATCAGATCAATACAGAAAAGTGTGAAGCTTACAAGGAAGTCTGGATACAGAACTGATGGTGCAAATCGAGACGAGTCCCAGAAAGTCTAACTTTAAAGTACAATCTTAAAATCAATCTTAACGGCCGGAAGCTAATATAAAAGCATTAGGCTGGGAGCATGAGCTCAGCATTTGGAAGCAGTAATAACTCCCCAGTGGCCTTCTGTATTATCCGGACTCCAACAGGGACGGCCGGAAGATCCGCGGAGGGAAATTTCCATACAGCAATCGAGCTGCAGCAAAGCGACTACAGACAGCACACGAACTGAGGGCGAAAACTCACGCCACCGTGCCTTCAAGGGGCTCCGCTGGCTGCCCAGAGGTCAGCAGAGTGAGAGCGCAGAGGGATCGGGGCCTCCCCTGTTGCAGGAATACTGAAAACTGCCATTTCCAGACTGGAGAATGGATGCCAGGCAACTGTATCTAGAAGAGATTCAGCTTTTCAACAAGTTTATATTTGAGATTTCTAAATCTACTTTCCAATTTTCCTATGTCTGGGAATACATACAACTTAAAATTTCAAAAAAGGAAAGAGGTGTCAAAAGATAGGGCTGTTGAATTGGTTGTATCATCCTAAATGACAAGAACACTGCCTAATATAAATTTTTATTTTAAAGTGCTTTCCATAGGCCTTCACTTTATTGCTGGACTGCACTTCCCAGATGTTGCTTTTTCAGCAAATGGGAGGTTCGTGGCAACTCTGTGTTGAGCAAGTGTGTCGGTGCCACCTTTCCAACAGTATTTGCTCACTTCATGTCCCTGTGTCACATTTCGGTAGCAGGTGCAATATTTCAAACTTTTTCATTACGGTCACATTTGTTATGGTGATCTGTGGTCAGCGAGCTGTTCTACTGTAATCGGTTTGGGCACCACAAACAGCGTCCATATGACGATCAATTTAATCAATACATGTTATGTGCGTTCTGACTTCTCCACCCTCAGGCCTCCCTACACCCCCAGACACAACAATATTGATATCAGGCCAATTAATTACCCTACACCGGCCTCCTAAGTGTTCAAGGTCTGTCACGTTAAATAGAGAGCTAGAAATGAATGAGCTCGTGAGAAAGGCATGCTGAAAGCAGAGACAGGCTGAAAGCTAGGTGTCTTGTGCCAAAAAGTCAGCCAAGCTGTGAATGCAAAGGAAGAGTCCTTGAAGGAAATTAAAAGTGCAACTCCAGTGAACACATGGGTGATAAGAATGTGAAGTGAGGGGAGCCTGGGTGGCTCAGTCGGTTAAGCGTCCGACTTCGGCTCAGGTCACGATCTCACGGTTCATGGGATCCGGCCCCGTGTTGGGCTCTGTGCTGACAGCTCAGAGTCTGGAGCCTGCTTAGGATTTTGTGTGTGTGTCTCTCTCTCTGCCCCTCCTCTGCTCGTGCTCTGTCTCTATCTCAAAAATAAACACACATTAAAAAAAAGAAAGTGAACTGAAACAGACCTATTGTGGATATGGAGAAGGTTTGTGTGGTCTGTATAGAAGGTCACCATTCCCCGAAGCCAAAGCCTAATCCAGAGCAAGGCCCTGACTCTCTTCAATTAATTCTCTGAAGGATGAGGGAGGTGAAGAAACTTCAGAAAAACATCTGATGCGAGCAGAGGATGGTTGGTGGGAGTAAGGAAAGAAGTCACCTCCATAATGTAAAACTGCAAGGTGAGGCAGTGAGTGTTGATACAGAAGCTGCAGCCAGTTATCCAGAGGATCTGGCTGAGACAATTCATGCTGGTGGCTGCACCGACCAACAGCTTTTAAGTTGGAAAATCTACTGGAAGCCTTCTGTTGGAAGAAGATGCCATCCAGGACTTTCATAGCCAGAGAGAAGTCAGAGGCTGGTTTCAAAGCTGCAAAGGACAGACTGACTCTCTTGTTAAGAGCTAATGCGTCTGGTGACTAAGTTGAAGCCAATGCCCATGTACCATCCTGAAAATCCTGGGGCCCTTAAGAATTATACTAAATCGACCCTGGCTGAGCTCCATCAACAGACAACAAAGGCTGGATGATAGCACATCTCTTTACAACGTGGTTTGCTGAGTATTGAAGCCCACTGTTGAGACCTACTGCTCAGAAAAAAAATCCTTTTCAAAATATCACTGCTCATTGACAATGCATCTGGTCACCCAGGAGCTCTGATGGAAATGGACAATAAGATTACTGTAGTTTTCATGCCTGCTAACACGACATCCATTCTACAGCTCATGGATCAAAGAGTAATTTCAACTTTTAAGACCTACAATTTAAGAAATTCATGTCATGAGCCTCCAGCTGCCATAGATAGTGATTCCTCTGATGGACCTGGGCAAAGTAAATGGAAAACCTCTGGAAAGGATTCACCATTCTAGATGCCATTAAGAACATCCGTGACTCATGGGAAGAGGTCAAAATATCAGCATAAATAGGAGTCTGGAACAAGTGGACTCCAACCCTCATGGATGACGCTGAGGGAGTCAAGACTTCATGGGGAAGTAGAGGCAGACGTGGTGGAAGGAGCCAGAGAACGAGAGTCACAAGTGGACGAGGGGCCGCGTCTCACGATCAAACTTGAACAGATGAGGAGACGCTTCATGTGGACAAGCAAAGAAAGGGGTTTCCTGAGATGGAATCTAGTCCTGGTGCAGATGCTGTGATGGTCACTGAGATGACAACAAAGGACTGAGAACATGACATAAACCGAGTTGAGAAAGCCGCGGCAGGGTTTGAGACGGTGGCTCCAAAGCCGGAAGAAGTCCCACTGCGGGCAAAATGCTGTCAAACTGCCCCACGTGCTGTGGAGACATCGTTCACGGAAGGAAGAGCCGACCAATGTAGCAAACTTCCTCGTCGTCTTATTTTAAGAAACTGTCGCGGCCACCCAGCCTTCGGCAACCCCCGTCCTGGTCCATCAGCATCGAGGCAGACCCTCCACCAGCAAGAAGGTTACAACTCACTGAAAGCTCAGATAACGATTAGCATTTTGGGGCAATAAAGTATTATTTAATTAAGGTATGTATATTTTTGAGATATAATGCTAATGCACACTTAATAGGCTACAGTATAGTGCAAACATAGCTTTTTTTAATGGGAAGCCAAAATTCATTCCACTCACTTTATTGTGATATTTGCTTCACTGCAGTGGTTTGGAAGCAAACCACATCTCCGAGGTATTTTATTTTAAATGATCCTTTTTTAGAAATAAACTATCAGTGTTAGTGCAGGCCTTGGCCATTTGTCACTAAGTGCCATGAGCTCCCAAAACACAGATAACACTCACCATTTTATGACCATAAAATATTTACTGAAAAGAATATTGTTTGACTACCATCGCTGAATGCAACACTTTATCGTCCTGAACTCCCAGTGGGTAGAAAGACATTAATTTAATCGAAAGTAAGTTAGAATTGTGTATCAAAGCATCCTAACAAATGATCAGGGTTTCTCCTGCAACCACTACATCAACCCTCATCTGTTTTTCTAGCCAGAACCCTGAGGCATTATTTCCAAGACATATGGACACTGGCTGAACGCTAGAACATACCATGGTACGGGATCATCTACACTGAAAAGAGGGTTAAGAAATTACTCCTCATAGAGAGCCGAAGGGCATCAAATCTTAAACACTGGGGATTTAACCATTATTTGTCGTTCAGACCAATCAAGCAGTCAGTGACACGGGGACTGGTTTAGAACCAGAGCACCCAAGCCAGAGAGAAAGTGATGACACTGGCATCACTACATCCCTGGGTGGCCCCAGTCACCACCGAGGGAGGCAGAGTGGGACCACTCCTACCTTCACTCCAAATCCCAACACCCACCTGACCAGTGAACTACACTGTCACTTCACTGTTCTGGGAGCAAGGGGAACCACGCCAAAGAAGCCCCACAGGAGCTGCCGCTCAACTATCACAGCACGTAAATAAGCAACTGATAAACAACCACGCCCAGCACACCTGAACGGTTGCCTTGTTCATATCTAAACATGCGACGGGACACACACTGGCTCAGACTCTCGGACGACAATGGAAAGTACGCGGATTAATTGCCCCAATTTTATCAGTTATATATGATAACAAGTAAAATACAACGTCAAGTGACCACTCACAGTCTTGTATCGGTGAGCGTGCCAACACCAGACTCCTGGAAACATGAAAAAACTGAGGCTTCAAATTCAATGTGGATTCAGAAGCAACCCTGGACTGATCCATTCTAAATCACTTACTTACAGATGAAGAAACTGAGGGAAAGGCAGAATCGTGTGAATTCCCAGGGCAACACAGCTACTTCCAGAACTAAAAATTGGAGTCCAACACTCCTGATGTCCAGTGTTCCCTCCAGATGCCCAAGAGAAGGGCCAGCAGCCATAGGAGGCAGCGCTTCCTGCCCAGAATACTACCAGAGGCGATGGCCCAGGCTTGGGTGCACCCTGGGTGTAGAGTCTTCTCCCGCCCACAGCATAGACCTCTGTCCTCAGCCGTTTGCTCTGATTATAGACAGAGACGAGCTAGTCAATGTCTCAGCACGTCCGCCTCTCAGCACCCATGTATCACACATCCCCACGGTTCAGGCAGTACTCAAAGGACAGGTTCTCATTTATTTCAAATTCGATTATATCTGGATCCACAATCATGATAGGTTCAGAAAGCTGTGAAATTATTGTTTCTACATATATTTCAGAAGAATTATAGAAAACTGTGTTGAAAACATTGATGCAGGAGGCTGGAATTTCTTTCAAAAGTCTGCTAATTTAAACAGTTGGTGGGATGAGAATTTATACATAACTGCCTTTTGAAATAATTTCCTAATGATTTGAAAGAAGACAATTTGCATTTATTTACACTGAGCCAAACAGTATTATCTGAGGAATAAAATGGCATGTGAATTATCAGCAGAGAATAATCTCCCAGCAAAACAGCAAAGCACCCAGCAGCAAACACGTCTCCACTTGGAGGGTAGACATACCCTCCTGTTCCAGTGACACAGCTGCAGACCCGATGCCACTCCGTCCTGAGCCAGCACGGAACACTTATCAGGCTTGCCAGGTCAATATTTTTAACGAATGGTTGCTATGGTTAAGACTGTCAAATACATTTCTCGTAATTTTCCGAATAATTCCCCAGCTTGTTTGGAATTGTATACTTCGCTTCACATGAAAGGGTGCCAGGTTTGCAAAATTCCTATTTATAATAAAAGGTGACCAGCTATCTTTGAACTTACTTATCATTCTTTCATTCAACAATACCTATTGTGTAGCAATGAGGATTGCTGCAACTAGAGATACAGGAAATATTTGCTCCTTAAAAGAAATGTCCAAAGCAGGTTTGGAGTTAAGGCTTCAAACTTCTTACACGAGTATTTAGAAATTCCACTGCAAGTGTGAAGTCCACGCTGTGATTATAAGAGCATGAGTGACAGTAACAGAATTAAGTACCCATCCCCAAGTTTTCCTTCATTTTCAGTTCTGAGCACAAAGATTACTTTGGTCATAAAAGCTGCCTCCAGGAGAGCAAGGTAACTATACCTGTAAGTCGTGCCCACGTAAGAACAAAAGAGCAGATGGCCAATTTCTTCCTCCCAAGTATCTATGTACTAACTGAAAGTGAAAAAGCAAACCTTCTGTACAGCAGAAACATTAACAGACTAGAATTGATACAAAAATATGAGGACAAAGAGATAAAATTTATTTTGCAGGTAACGAGCCACATAGAAGATCCAAGAGAATCGACTACCAAACTACAATAGTTGCCAATATTGCTAGGGCAGTAAATCAGTAATAAAAACCTGGTAGAGTACATAACACGAGGAGTAACCAACTAGAAAAGACAAGAGATATTTTTTTAATCTCTTTTAGGCGCTAAAACTCTAAGATGATTTTCTGAGTGTAAGTGTAACCTAATCAGAGATACCCAAAATTGAAATGGAAAAGATAACATTCTTTAGAACATAAAAAAAATCCTGAATATATGGACACATATACTGTGCTTGTAACATAGAAGACTAAATATTGTAAAGCTACCACTTCTCCATTAGTTAATCCATAAATTCAAAACGATTTGAATCAATCGTGTTTTGGAAAATTTAATAAGCAGTTTTCATGTAAACAAATAAATGGCCTAGAATAATTAAAATAATTTCTGAAAGAAAATTGGGAAGATTTACTCTACACCAAGTATTTTGTTTTGAAGATGTAATAATTAAGAACATGAATCATTACCAAAAGTTTTAATAAACCGACCAAGGAAACAAAATAGAAAGCCCTGGAAGAGACACATACCCCATGAAAAACTGCCATGTAACAGTGATATATTTCAGAGTGATGAGAAATTTATTTACCCAGGAAAACAGATTATCCATATTGAAAAATA
This sequence comes from Panthera onca, assembly GCF_046562875.1. NCBI lineage: Eukaryota > Metazoa > Chordata > Mammalia > Carnivora > Felidae > Panthera > Panthera onca. Next base: position 204,089,268 of record NC_138342.1, read on the forward strand.
AAATCAGAACACTATGTCATCCCATACCCAAAAACCTAATTCTGGGTAAATTAAGCATGTAACAGTGAAACGCAAACTTTAAAAATCTTTAGAAGAAAATAATTAGCACCCTTTATATCAAGGTGTGGAAGTCATTCTAAAGCAAAAATAAAAAATAAAAACTGTGAAACAGAAAGAAGTAGATTTTAAATTTTAACTAAAATTAATGTTTTTAACACAACGGGTGACAATAGACACTATAAAACAGGTTACAAAAGAAGTCATAGATGACAAGGATTAGTATCTCAAATATATAAAGAACATCTATAAATTAATTGGAAAAAAAGACAAATACACCAATAGAAAAATGAGCCAAGGATATGAAGAGGCAATTAACACGAAAGGAAATATGAAGAATCAATAACCCTTCGAAAAATATGTCCAATGTCATTAGTAATCAAGAATTTAGAAACAAACAGAAATGATGAGGGAATACCACATTTTACATCAAACTGAAACTAAAGTCAAGTTGAAGATTCTCTTACCCTACAACTCAAATTCTACTTCAAGATATACCCTAGAGCAGATTCTCAAACTTTAGCTTAGATCAGACTCACTTGGGGTGCTTGTTAAAACCCGGGTTTCTGGGCCTCAAAGGCAAAGTTTCTGATTCAGGAGGTCTGGGGCAGGGCTCAAGAGTTTGTATTTCTACCAAGTTCTCAGGTGATGCTGATGGTGCTGGACCTGGGACCCCACTTTGAGAACCGCTGCCTAAGAGGGACACTGTCTAAGCAGAAATGGGAGCTATTCATTGCAGCTCAGCTCTGCAATACTGAAAACCCTGGAAAAAAACCTAAGTGCCTTAAATCAAGCTGAAGAAAGATAAACAGAGTCATTTTCAAGAATGCAAGAGCCATGCAGCAGCTTAACATTTAAGCTAAACACAGCCATACAAATGGACCTCCACCTGCAAATACCTGCAGATTATCTGTGGACGCACAAAGATGTCATCTACAATACTGAAGACCTGGGAACATACAAACCAGAGACGCGACACAGACCAGCTCCAGGATGCGAATGCAGTGATGGGATTGAGGAAAGTAAAAAGGATCCTTAAGGAATCACATCCTTAAGTGCTTTCTTAGAAAAAGTAAAATATGAAACAGACTTGGCATGACATTAATATTTAATAAACATGAGTGGTACAGTGGCGAGCATTATATTTTTCTCTATTCATAGGTGTGCATTTGAAAGAGTTTATAATAAAATGAAGAACACAGTACCTCAATATTAGCTGTTTAGGAATTAACTGTGCATAAGTAGATGAATGCTTTAAAGAAGCATTTTATTCAGATAAAACCCTATGTCAAAACACCAACACTTGGACTTGGCAGCTAACGAAGACTTTCTCCACCAGTGACTCCCTCATTGGTCAGCAGCTAGACCTTTGTTGTCCGCGAGGCACCCGGGGCCCTGGCCCTCCAGGAACTCCGGTGTGTCCTTAGCCAGGTGCGCCGGGTGCTCTGGGAGGCGGAAGCTTGGGGAAGAACTGGGGCACACTTACAAGGACGAGCTTTCAGTTGAACTTGAACAAAGAGGAGAGATTGTTGTCAGGTCAAAGGGGAGAACGGTGACCACCCGCAGAAGAGACACGCTGTGCACAGCGGTCACGGAAGGGTGATCTGTGCGCCTGGAACCCAGATTCTGATCCAGGGACCACTGGGATAGACAACGGCAGGTGACACAGCAAACTAACAAAGACCATCGGCAAGTCGCACCGTTTACCCAGCTGTCAGGCCACAAACCCCAGGGTCACCCACGACTTCCCTCTTTCCGTCACGCCCACATCCCATTAACCCATCATTCAATTCTGCGAGCTCTACCGCCAAGACGCCTCCTCCAGCCACACCTGCTGTAAACCATCACCTCGCCTCTGGATTGGCCAAGGCCGCTGTCCGGCCCCTGGGCTCAGTCCACTACCGCCTCTGCTCTGCAGAAAGCAGCTGAGTGATGCTGCCCAATGTGAATCAGACCGCGAGCCCAAAGCGAGCCAACAGCTGCCCATCAAAACGAAAACAAGACTCAGCGTCTTTCCTGTGGCCTGGAAAGCCCTGGGCCACTTGCCCCCTCCCCCCACTCGCTCTACTCCAACTGTTGTCCGGCCACATCATACGCGATGCCGCCTCAGGGCCTTTGCACCTGTGGCTCCCTCAGTCTGGAATATTCATCCACCATGAGAGACGTGCAGGTTCTCACCCAGGACTCTGCTCAATGTCACTTCTGCTCAGTGAAAGAGGTCTTTTTATCTACAATAATACCCCCCCCCCATCACTCTCTTTACTCCTTCTCCTGTGTTAGTTTTTCTTCCTGGAAAGTACTGTTTTGTATAGTATTACCTCATTGTTTGTTTACTTATTTTTTGTCTCAACGGCTAGACTTTACACAGGGATTTTTACCTGCTGGGTCTCCATGAAGCACGCCTGGGACATATGTGAGACAAATATTTGTGGAATGAACAAATGAGTGAATGAACATTCATTGTGTTTACATTTTTGCGAAGAAACGAGGGCGAAGAATGACTTAGACACGGGGTAAGGGGTTAAGGATTGAGTGAAGGAGGAAGAACACGCATTCACCCTAACTCGATCACAGAGTGAGTGCTTGGCAAAAGGCTTCAGTGGCTCCCTGAGAAACACAGATCTTTTCCAGGTTCAGCACAAGCCTCACAAAGCTATTTGTTCCTTGACAAGCAGCATTTATCCCATCAGGATGGAAAAGCCAAGGTGATAAACAGATGGAGAATCTTGGAGAAGTCTGTGAAGTATAGGACTCTCTTTATTTTTAAGTCACAGCCAATCAGTCAAGAAGATTTGCTCTTTGACGGTATCAGTGGAGTTCGCGGCAGCAATGAGTTGTTGGTAATTAAAGTGATTTTTCTGCAAAACCTGGGAAGTCGTCCCAGAACCCCATTCTAATTTCTAGGCAGAGGCTTTGAAAATTTACCTAACAAAGGTCACTCTCGAACTGTGGTTAGGGCGACTTCGGGAACAGTGGAAAACTCCTGCAAGTCATTATAGAATCTGCATCAAAAGGGCAAAAAAGAGAACAAAGAAAAAAAAAAATCAAGGAATATTTACCCTTCCTGGTTTCTTTCTTTAATTGGGAAACAATATCCAAAACAGAAACAAAATCATCTTGGCTAACGATAACTTTAATCTATTTTTATCACCATTAACACTAAAAAGATGAAAAGGCAAAACCTCAACATTGGGAAGTCTCTGAGAAGCGCCTTTCAACCCCCCTCCCCCTTCCCCTCCCCCCCCCCCCCCCCCCCCGCGTTTACACGTGTGACACGACCATCTTGACTCCATCTGAGCCACGCGCCCTTTCTGCCCCGGCATCTACCGCCACTGGAAGCTAGGAATGAGCCCTCAGTCCTGCTGCTGAGCTCCCAGGACCCGCTGGACCACAGGCTGGCCGAGCGAACAGAGTAAGTCTGAAATCTCAACATCACTGCGGTCTTGTTACTAATGCAGTTCGTCACCTGGGCGGTCACGTGCCCTGAGGCCAAGACCTCATCGCAAGAGCCACACGTCCAGGAAAGTAACTCACGGGCAGAATGCTTACACACGCGGTCACTGGCTAACAGACTCCCGTGCTGCAGAAGGCGTGCTGAGCCCTGAGGTCAGGCCACCTTTGCTCAAACCTCAAGTTCTGCCATTAACCAGCTCTACTTTTTTAGTAACCAATTTTTTTAAGAGATAATTTTTAGAGTAGTTTTAGGGTCATAAAAAAAACTGAGGAGAAAACACAGAGTTCCCATATAACCCTTCCTCAACCTCTTCTAGTTCCCCTTTCATTAACATCTTGCATCGCTGTGGAACATTGGTTATGTCTGCTGAGCCAATATAGATACACTATTATTGACTAAAGTCCCTAGTTTACATCAGGGTCACTCCTGGTGTTGTACATCTTATGGGTTTGGATAAATGATGACCTAGTATGACACAGAGTTTGATATACAGTGTCATAAAATATCATAGAGAGTATGATACTATCAAAATCACACAGAGTAGTTTCACTCCCCTAAAAAACCTGCGCTCCCCCTATTCATCCCTCCCACCCCTCAACACTGGCAACCACTTATCTCTGTCTGTGTACTTTTGCCTTTTCCAGAGGCAAATACAGGATACAGCGTTTTCAGACTGACTACTTTCACTCAGTCATATGCATGTGAGTTTCCCCCATGTCTGTCCATGGCTTGATAGCTCCTTGATCTTTAGTGTTGAATAATACCCACTGTCTGGGGGGACCAAGGTTTCTTTATCTAGCCACCTACTGAGGGACATCTCAGTTGCTTCCAAGCTTGGGCAATTATCAATAAAACTGCTATAAAAATCTGGGTGCAAATTTTTGTGAGAACACAGGTTTTCAACTCTTATGGGTAAATACTTCAGGAGCAGGTTTATCGAATCAGATGATAGAGTATGTTCAGTTCTTTCAGAAACTGATAAACTGTCTCCAAAGTGGATGCCCCATTTTGCGTTCCCACCAGCAGTGAGTGAGAGTCCCCAGTGCTCCACGTCTCCACCAGCACACGGTGTGGTCAGTGCTCTGGATGTTGGCCATTTTCACTGGAGTGTGGTAGCATCTCGTTGTTTTAACTTGTGTTTCCCTAAAGACATATGATGAACTTGTTTTCCTATGTGTTTCTACCATCCATATACAGATGTTTGTTCAATTTTTGCCCATGTATTTCTCCTTTAACATAGTATCTGTTAAATCTTTTGCTCATACTCATTTTTAAATTTATTGTTGAGTTTTAAGAATTATTTGTATATTTCAAATACTAATTCTTATCAGCTGTGTCTTTGGCAAATATGATCTCCCAGTCTGTGGACTGTCTTTTCATTCACCTGACACTACCTTTCACAGAGCAGAAGTTTATTTTAATGAAGTCCAGTCTATCAATGACTTCTTTCATGGATCATGCCTGGGGTGTTATGTCTAAAAAATCATCAACATAGCCAAAGTCATCTGGAGTTTCTGTTATCTCCCAGGTGTTTTTTTTAGTTTTGCATTTTACACTTAGGTCTGTGGTCCATTTTGAGATAATTTTTGTAAAGGATATAAGTATGTGTCGAAATTCATTGTTTTTGCATGTGGACATCCAACTGTCCAGCACGGCTCATTAAAAACACTATCTTTGCTCCATTGTAGTGTTTTTGCTACTTTGTCAAAAGCAGGTGAATATATTTATCCAGGTCTGTTGTGGGCTCTCCATCCTGTTCTACTGATCTATTTGTCTGTCCTGACACCAATACCACACCCTCCTGATTACCGTACCTGTATTTTTAATAAGTCTTGAAGTCTGGCAGAGTAAGCCCTGCAACTTTGTTCTTCTCCTTAATTCTTGCACCGGCCATTCCAGGTCTTGGGCCTTTCCATATAAACGCCAGAAACAGTTGTTGATATCCACAAAGTAACTTGCTGGTATTTTAACTGAGGTTGCAATGAATCTACAGATTAAGTTGTCAAAAAATACCATCTTAACAACGTTGAGTCTTCTTACCCACGGACATGATGGAACGTCTCTCATTTATTTAGTTCTTCTTTTATTTATTTCATAAGGGTTTTGTAGTTATTTCTATATAGATCTTACATATATTTTGCTATATTTCTATGTATTCCATTATTTGGGGCTAAATTAAATACTTTGTTTTTAATTTCAAATTCTGATTGTTCATTGCTGGTATGTAAGAAAGCAGTTCACTTTTTTTCTATTATCCTTGTATCCTGCAACCTTGATATAATCACTCATTAGTTCTAAGAGGGTCTTTTTTTTTTGTTGATTCTTTGTGCTTTTCTACATCAACAATCATGCCGTGTCAAAAATCATCTTACTTTATCCTTCCCAATCTATATACCTCTTTTTCCCTTTTCTTGTCTTATTGCATTATCCAAGAATTCTAGTATGAAGTTGAAAAGGAGTGCAGCGAGGGGGCATCCTTCCCTTGTTCTTGATCTTGGAGGAAAAGACTCTCCTTTATCACTATTACATATGACATCAGTTGTGGGGTTTTTGTAGATTTTCTTTAGTGAGGAAGCTACTCTGTATTCCCAGTGTGCTCAGAGTTTTTACTGATCAGATGTTAGATTTTGTCAAATGCTTTTTTCACAACTACTCATAAGATAAGACTTTTCTTCTTTGGTGTGCTAATGTGATCGATTCCATTAATTGATTTTCAAATGCTGAACCAGTCTCCCATACTTGAGATAAATCTTCAATTTGTTACATATGCCTCAAAAATTAGTAACTAACGTCCTTCCTTCTGCCATTCCACTTCTATCCCCAATCAAAACAAACGTGGCTTTCCTTTCAGGCACCTGGAACTTATCTAGGACCTTTACAGTACCAATTTCACAGACACTCTTCATTATCCTCCTCTTGCTAAGTCTATCACAGGAGGCATTAGTGGAAAACAGAGGCATTATAGAGAGAATGCTCATAACATGGCTCTATGGGTAATGTGCCCCCCCCCATACCAAAGTATACTAAAGTCCTGATCTCTGATACTTCAGAATGTGATGTTACTTGGACACAGGGTCTTCACAGAGATAGTCAGGTTGAGATGAGCATGAACCCTAATCCAGTAAGACTGGAGTCTTAAAAAAGGGAATGGACATTTGAACAGAGACGGACATGCAGAGGGAACGAGAGGTGAGGAGACACTGAAGATGGCTATCTACAAGCAAAGGAGAGATCCTCTCTCACAGTCCTTAGAGGAACCACCGCCGATGACTCCTTGATCTTGGATTTCCGGCCCCCAGGACTGTGAGACACTACATTTCTGTTGTTTACACCACTGGCTGCGAGGTGTTTCATCACAGCAGCCCCAGCAACCCGGAGCACACGGAGAAAGGCACTGGGGCAGAGTGATAAGAAAGTGCAGGGGTGCCTGGGTGGCTCAGTTGGTTGGGCGGCCGACTTCAGCTCAGGTCATGATTTCACGGTCTGTGAGTTCGAGCCCCGTGTCGGGCTCTGTGCTGACAGCTCAGAGCCTGGAGCCTGTTTCAGATTCTGTGTCTCCCTCTCTCTGACCCTCCCCCATTCATGCTCTGTCTCTCTCTGTCTCAAAAATAAATAAACGTTAAAAAAAAATTTTTTTAAAAGAAAGTGCAAAGCCCTGAGGCCACAACAGGCTTGTCACTGCCATCACACACAAGTGCTGGTCTCAGGGACAGGGGATGAAGCCCCGTGTCACAAGACAGCACGCTAGGCGTTTTAGGTCCTGGCGGTACAGCCTCTTGCTGAAATCAATCTTAGCTGTTGAGTTCAACCATATGCCGAGTGCTCCCGCTGAATCAGTGAACCTGGGGGCTCTTGGGGAACCCCCCCCACAGCTGAAGCGTTCCACTCCAGCCCCCCACTAAGCTGTCACAAAAGCTCTGAGCACTGAATTTCCTCTCTGTAGCAAGGACTTACCCATAACAGTGAATGTGTCATCACCACGACATCTCTCTGGATTCTTAAACCACATGCCATCTACATCTGGCGACCTGGTGCCCAGCACTAAGTCCGTACACAGCAGACACATGACAAGGCTCACCAGTGTTTGCCGTGGAGATACTTGAATCAACCAGCAGATTCGCGGACGAAAAGAGCACACAGGGCAAGGAAGCCTTCGGTAAAAAGCAGCAGGTGCATGTGAGGAGGCAGTTTCGCTCACGGTAAACTCGCGGCCCTCGGGTTTCCAAGGAAAAGCTCACCAGCAAGCCCACGAAGCCACAGGGCTCTGGAGGGTATTTTACCCTTTACAAAACTACTGCAGTGTCAGAGAGGCTGACGTGACAGCAGGTAATATGATCAGCACAAACCCTGCTCGCTGGGAACATAATTCTGTTGGCAATTTATATCAAAGCCCAAGAAGCCGACGGATTTTGATTTGCTTATTCATTGTAGGCAGACAATCAATTAAGCTGGCAGGAGAAAGATGAAAATGACCCACAGAATCTTAAGTAGAATGAAGCTGATAATCCATTACAATTTACGGCCAATAAACAGATAAAGGGGAAAGTATCATGACAGTTTGATTGGATTTGCCATTAGTCTTATCTTCTTGCAAGAGGGCTAAGGACTGAGTGAGAAAACCCGATCCAAGGTTTCTGACGGGAGGTCATGGTGACTTCGTTACACGCAGGACGGAGGCAAAGGAAGCAAGTGACAAAGCCCAGGACCGTCCACAGTGCCTTCTGTTCAAACTCGGAGACCCAGGTGCACAGAACAGAAAGGAGTGTGGTCAGTGGGACAGAGCCGGCTGGGGGAGAAAGGCGGCTTTATCACCCCATCAGTCGAGTCAAACCCCAAAACCGTAAACTGCCGAGATTGGCTTTAGGCGCATAGACTCGCTGCCCCTGCTGCTAAGAGGTCCCACCTCCACCCCATGCAAATGACCGTGGTCTGAAGGGGGTAAGTTGTACGTGTGCAGGCGTCATCAGCAGTCGGCGTGGTTGTGAGGGGCTCAGGCTTGGAGCCAGGCCCACCTGCCCTAAATCGCGGCTCCCCACACAGACAGAGTGGCCTGGAGAAAGTCAGGGGAGCCTCCTAAGGCTCAGTGTCCTTGCTAGCAACAGAGGGGCGGCAGGAAAAGCCCCTCCAGGCATGCACACAGGCTCAGCAGCCCACCCACCACCAGCAGACAGCCAGCCTGTGCTGGACGCTCGCAAACCGCGGCCCCGCAGAGCCCAGCATCTGGTGCTGTGTGACAAACAGCGTGTGCTCCACAAGCTTTGTTCAGTGAACGGGGAGATCCACACATCCTCCTGTCCACTGCCACCGACGGTAAATAAACCTCTGATACAGTGAACAAATCAGGAGACTACAGATGCCGGCGAGGATGTGGAAAAACAGGAACCCTCTTGCACTGCTGGTGGGAATGCAAACTGGTGCAGCCTCTTCGGGAAACAGTGTGGAGGTTCCTCAAAAAATTAAAAATAGATCTACCCTATGACCCAGCAATAGCACTGCTAGGCATTTCCCCAAGGGATCCAGGAGTGCTGATGCAGAGGGGCACTTGTACCCCAATATTTATAGCAGCACTCTCAACAATAGCCAAGTTGTGGAAAGAGCCTAAATGTCCATCAACTGATGAATGGATAAAGAAGATGTGGTTTATATATACAATGGAATACTACTTGGCAATGAGAAAGAATGAAATCATGCCATTTGCAGCAAAGTGGATGGAACTGAGGGTATTATGCTTAGGGAAATAAGTCAGAGAAAGACAGATAGCATATGTTTTCACTCTTACGTGGATCCTAAGAAATTTAACAGAAGACCATGGGGGAGGGGAAGGGGGAAAATAGTTACAGAGAGGGAAGGAGGCAAACCATCAGAGACTCTTAAATCCAGAGAACACACTCAGGGTTGATGGGTGGGGGGAGAGTGGGGAAAGTGGGTGATGGGCATTGAGGAGGGCACCTGTGGGGACGAGCACTGGGTGTTGTATGGAAACCAATTTGTCAATAAATTATATTTAAAAAATAAATAAATAGGGCACCTGGGTGGCTCAGTCGGTTAAGTGGCCGACTTGGGCTCAGGTCATGATCTCGCGGTCCGTGAGTTCGAGCCCCGCATCGGGCTCTGTGCTGACAGCTCAGAGCCTGGAGCCTGTTTCAGATTCTGTGTCTCCCTCTCTCTGACCCTCCCCCCATTCATGCTCTGTCTCTGTCTCAAAAATAAATAAACGTTAAACAAATTTTTTTTTAAATAAATAAATAAATAAATAAATAAATAAATAAAAGTAAACCTCCGTGAACCTTCTGGGAGCACGTCTGAGTATTTCAGCAGGTGTATGAGTTCATGCCACAGAGTGCTGGGCTGACTGGTCGCGCGAACCCACACACCTTGAGAACGGTGTTTGTAAATGCATGTGACACAACACACACAGAACGGTTATACTGAAACCATCAAATACGTTTAGTCATGAGGTAGTAACGCAGGAGGCTTGTTACCACATCACGTGTGTGATCCACTGACACTAACTTCAAAGCATGGATGAGCTCGCTCACTCACGCTAAGGCAACAACACTGACCTGATATGAGCAGCTCTCTCCTGTCCCTACTGGTGAGAGGCCACAGTGCTGTCACCTACGCTGGGGTATGTTGCCTACACTGATACTTCCAGGAAACGTAAATGCCCATCAGAAGCAACTGAAACAGGCTTCCTATTCGAGCCTACAGGGCCACGTGAGCCCTTACCTGCCAGCCCGTGAGGGTCCACATACCCCGTTAAGAACCTCTGCTCCAATTACAGTATGACGTCTTCATGGTCCCGGAAACGTTTCACAGGATGCGAACATGCAGCTTTGTGTCCCATCTTCCTTCACGTTTTTCACGAATGTTACCACAAAATCGTAGGTATCCACCAGGGTCCCGGGAGCTGCACGGAAAGGTGGGGGCAGCAAGAAGAAAGGGGCACCAGCCTCGGACCCAGGCGGACAGCTATGCAATCTCAGATTCCACATCTGCAAATGCAGGGATCAAAACAGGTGGTGTCCGTGGGGGGCACTGCGGGGTGCTCCTCAGAGGGCATCTGTGACACGTGGCAAGGTCTTCAACGACCCCTCACGCCTCACTCTGTGTTTTAGAAAAAGAGCCAAATTATGTGGATGACAGACAGATGCAACACACACACAGGACGTCAGGGCAAGTTTCTGGTAACACGCCCACCTCACAAAACCCACAAAAGGGGAGGCTCCAGACGCGGATTCCTAGAAACGGTTTCTATGTTAAAGCTACCAAAGTATCGGCCGCCACGCTCCCTCACTAGCGGCTCACCCAACGAAACAGCATTTCTTAGAAGTCTCTACGCAGCCAAGGCCTTTGAGATTTACGTCGACATTAGGAACGGACATCCCTTTGGAAAACTACCGCCTATCCTACCAAGCGTCTTGATGGTTTTTACTGACGGACATTTAGCAAGACCAGCAGCTCCTCTGAGTGTCGCTGTAAACAAAAATAACACGGCAGCCAGTATGTTACAAACAAACCTCTTACGATATGTGCTCTGAAAAGAACTTTTCGAAGTATTTCCAAATCTGCTGAAGGCCCTGGAGGAAGCGAACATACAAAGATGCAGGACGTGTGCAGAAAGACGAGCTTTACCACGGGAGGGCTGCCAACTCCACTTCCCAAGGGTGATCATGAACTGCAAATACATGAACTTAAACGGGGAGGGGTGGGGGCGTGGCTCCACCAGTCAAGCATCCGACTCTTGGTTTTGGCTCAGGTCATGACCTCTCAGTTTGTGGGTTCAAGCCCCACATCATGCTGTCAGCACAGAGCCTGCTTGGGATTCTCTCTCTCCTTCTCTCTCTGCTCCTCCCTGCTTGGGCTCGCTCACTTTCAAAAATAAATAAATAAACTCAAAAAAAAAGAGTAATCAGAAACCTAACCAAAGCAGGAAGACTCTCTCATCACTGAGCCGGCACCAGATATCCTGGGCTGCTGCAAAATACAATAAATAAATGCATCCAGCCCAACTAATCACTTAAGGGAGTGGAAGAAAGGGCACAGGAGTCAGTGATTGACTCCCTCCAGCTTTGAAATTAAAACCTTGGCTGGGTCACCAAGATTAGTTTTAATATATGCATTTACACTTGCCTACAGTGGAAAGCCACTGTCCTGTGACAATCTCCACCCTATTGGTTTTTTTTTTTTTTATTTTAAGGCAAGGAGAAAGTTGGAAAAAAAATTAATAATAAGAGTAAGTTCCAGAAATGTGTCCTGAGAACCAAGTGGGGCATAAACTTATAAACCTTTTTGTGAAGAAAAAAAAAAAAAAAAAAAAAGCCCTTTGGGCTCAAACACAATAGGGGGACTTTAAAAGCTTTTTCATTAGGCTTCCCTCAAATGCAAACATCTGCTGCAGAGAGATACAAAGAAGTCAATATTTTTAAAAATGTTGTTTTGATAAAGAAATGCTTCTGGAGTCTGGAAAGTGTATCTCCTATCATTTGCTCTTATCTCCCAAAAATTTAATAACATGACTCTGTAAATTCTCTCTTCACAAAGAAATGTGCTAATGGTATAAACCTTGGTTATTTCAAGGATGAAAAGACAGTAAAAGATGACACTGCATGAGAAAAAAAACTGTTACCAAGTTTTGTTCACTTATCTCTGAACTCCTTAAAGAGAACAAAAATGATGTTTAACGATCGCTTTAGCATCACCAAGACAGGTTTTGTTCATCGCTAAGCCACACCACCCTACAGCACTATAGCACTGTGGGAATATGTCAGTATTACAGTAACAGTGGTCAGTGAGTGCCACAGTATTTAAAATTTCATGCTGCTGTAAGATCATTTTCAAAATAGATAAAGCCTGGGGCGCCTGGGTGACTCAGTCGGTTGAGCGTCCGACTCTGGCTCAGGGCGTGATCTCATGGTTTGTGGGTTCGAGCCCCACGCCGAGCTCCGTGCTGACAGCTCAGAGCCTGGAGCTGCTTCGGATTCTGTGTCTCCCTCTCTCTGCTCCTCCCTGGCTTTCTCTCTCTCTCTCTCTCCCTCGCTCTCTCAAAAATAAACATTAAAGTAACCTTTAAAAAAAATAGATAAAGCCCAATAATGCACATGTTGGTTTCCGTTGGGAGTCTAATCTCATTGCTTACATATAATAAAAATGCCAGCATCTACCTGGGTTATAAAACAACAAACATATTTCTACATGTGCACACACCCGCTCATATATGTATATATGCAAATATCAAAATGTTCAAATATTAGCTGCCCTATTCTAAAATATTCTTACATATTTATCTTAAGCTTTCCCCGAAACAGTAAAAACAACGTAACTTAAAAAATTCAATTAAATTAATTAACGGTAGAATGAGTCTTTCAGGATGGCAACAGCAACATTTTACTTCTACAAGCAACAGGTTAAAAGTTTAAAACAACTGCTGACCCAAATTCTTCATCACCTCCTTTCAGGAAATCAACCCCATCTGGAGAAGTAAGACAGTTTGATCAAGACAATATCCCACTGACAGAGGATAGCAGCCACTTTAAAGAGTGACAGACAGGGGCGCCTGGGTGGCTCAGTCGGTTGGGCGGCCGACTTCGGCTCAGGTCATGATCTCGCAGTCCGTGGGTTCGAGCCCCACGTCGGGCTCTGTGCTGACAGCTCAGAGCCTGGAGCCTGTTTCAGATTCTGTGTCTCCCTCTCTCTGACCCTCCCCCGTTCATGCTCTCTCTCTGTCTCAAAAATAAATAAACGTTAAAAAAAAAATTAAACAGTGACAGACAAGAGTGACTGCCCCCCGTTCCTGCTGCACATCGCACCAGTTCCCTGGCACTTTTCTTGGGCTCCTGTCAGAAACCACTGGCACCGTTCTGGTAAACACAGACGGAGGGCTTGCAGCAGACGAAACCACACAGCAGACACAAGTCAGGTGCAGAAAAGGGCAGGTCAGTGAAGACGTGACCAAGCTTCCAATCTCCCTTGTCGACTCACTCTTAACTGGGAGCATCCGGCAGCCACCTGTACCCTCTGGTGCTCAGATTGGATTCTGTACTGACAGTGTCCCCACTTCCTGAGACAAGAAAACATCAGAACACACGGGAAACATACTGTTGTTACCAGAATGCAAGAGTGACCTCAAAGGTCAGTTGGGCACTGTGCTAATATCACAAAGAGCCAACATGAGGTAGGGAGGGGGTTTCAGTGAGCCCTCAGGAGAACAAAAATTAATAGGGGTGCCTGGATGGCTTAGTTGGTTGAACGTCCCACTTTGGCCCAGGTCATGATCTCCTGGCTCATGGGCTCGAGCCCCGTGTCAGGCCCTGTGCTGACAGCTCAGAGCCTGGAGCCTGCTTCCCATTCTGTGTCTCCTTCTCTCTTTCTACCATTCCCCAACTCACACTGTCTGTCTCTCTCAAAAATAAATAAATATCCTTTAAAAATTAATAATAATGGGGCGCCTGGGTGGCTCAGTCGGTTGAGCGTCCGACTTCGGCTCAGGTCATGATCTCGCAGTCCGTGAGTTCAAGCCCCGCATCGGGCTCTGTGCTGACAGCTCAGAGCCTGGAGCCTGTTTCAGATTCTGTGTCTCCCTCTTTCTCTGACCCTTCCCTGTTCATGCTCTCTCTGTCTCAAAAATAAATAAACGTTAAAAAAATTAAAAAAAAATTAATAATAATGATGATGTAAGTAGAAAAAGGGAAGTCTATACAAAAGCCTGATTTGATAATGAAATCCAGGCAGGAAGAATTAATAGTGTTTTAAGAATACAGTTGAAAGACCACTGTGAATGTATGAATGCATCAAAATACCCACCTGTTGATTGACACAAAGAAACAACTAGGTGTGTGACGATACCGTGTTTCTTCTGGTAAGCATTAGTCTGTTCCTAGTGTCTAATTTCTACTAGTCTTGATTCTATCTTTGACAGCAGAAAACCAGTAACCGTGTAAGGCAAGCCGACCCTGCCAAAGCAGGGGCCACAAAAGAACAGAAAGGATCAGCCAGCAGGGATCATATAATTCACCAGAAAGGCTCTGATGATTAAATGGGGATGAGCTGTCACAAAAGGAGGTTTATTCCAAAACGATAAATTAGTCAAATCTCCTAAGGGAAGAGCTAAGTGCACAGACCCAGCCCATCTCCTAACGAAACCTCCAGTCGTCCCACTCAGAATCAAAGTTTTTAAACGAACATACAGTTTTAGCAATAATAACTAACCAGGTCAGTAGGCCATAAGAGATACAAAATTCCAAACCTTTAAAAAAAAACAAAACAAAAAACAAACAACTCTCTTCCTGGAAGTAAAACCAAATCTCCAAAAATCTACCATGAAAAATAGAGGCATTCACGTCGACTGACACAAAAGATAATCTCTTGATTTTGTAGAAGGGACTCACTGGGTTGGACATCAATGGTTTTGTGCCTGAATGGTTCTCATCAACGGAAGTGGTCCCCACACACCCAAATCCAATATCCCAATATCTGCCATGGTGGCTCACGGGAGACAAGATGCCTTCCTCCGGGGCCAGGAAAGAGTGTGAACATTGTAAAGGTTGTAGGGGCGTAAGTTCCAAAATTATAGTAAGTAGTGAACCTAGAATATATAGAAGAAGAAGGATTTTCTTAAAATGTTTAATTGAAAGCATGACGTTTTACAGTAACTTAAAATATAAGGGTTAACAGTTTTATAATCACCGTGGCATTTTTGTCTGTGTTCATTAGTAAGTTCAGTTAGGAAAACGGAGAATGAACTTAAATGTTTATAAACAGTTAGACACTTTTTAAATTGGCATTTAAATGTTCAGAAACTTTGTTAAACCCGTAGTGCAGTAATTAACTATGCATATCATCTCCAAGTACGTAAGGAAAGGTTGACTGTTCAATGCTAAAGTAAAAGTTATTTAATAAATGCACAAAATCAGTTAAGCATCAAACCAAATAAAAACTGAGTGAAAATAGTTCTCCCTCAAAGCTCCCTGAAACATGAAAGAATCCACGAAGAACTCGGGAAGCTTCTCTTTGCAAGAATAAGAGCAGCCAGATGCTGTAACTACATCCGTGCTGGAAACACGCGTTCAGGGTAAAATAACTGTGCAAGTGTTTTGAAATACACTGATGTGCTGAAAATATTTTTTAAGATTAAAAAAGCAAGTGATTGACAATGCACAACACAAGCCTCGACGAATCTGACAACTTCCTCAATGACAATCAAAAATAGTCAAAAATAGTTGAGAGAGTTAAATGTAAAATTTAAAACTATAAAACTTTTTTTAATGTTCGTTTATTTTTAAGATAGAAAGAGAGACAGAGTGCGAGCAGGGGAGGGGCAGGGAGAGAGGGAGACACAGAATGTGAAGCAGGCTCCAGGCTCTGAGCCGTCAGCACAGAGCCCGACGCAGGGCTCGAACTCATGAACCATGAGATCATGACCTGAACCAAAGTCACACACTTAACCGACTGAGCCACCCAGGCACCCTGAAACTGTAAGACTTTTTGCAGAATCACAGGACAAAGTATTTATGGCCTTGGGGAAGGCGGAGTTCTTAGAACAACCCTAAAAGCCTAATCCATACAAGAGAAAAATGATAAACTTCACGTGATTGAAATTAAAATAGTCTGTTGTCCAAAAGACACTTTAGAAAAAAAAGAAAAGAAAAGAAATAAATTCATACCTGAAAGAACAAATTTGCAAATCACAGGTCTGAGAAAAGACTCATACCCAGGAGACGTATGGAAATCACAAAACTAAACATTAACATACGAACAGCCCGGTTGTTTAAGTGGATGAAATATTGGAAGGCACCTCATCAGAGAATTAAAGATGGAAAGTGAACATACGAAAAGGGGCTCAATGTCATTAGTTATTGGGGAAGTCTGGTAAAACCCTGAGATAAGCCAGGAGAAATACAACCCCATTTACGACACACATCAGCCCAGCCAAGCGCAGTGGGCAGGCCCCGGGCCACAGGCACCTGCCCGCACTGCGAGGAAGGCCGAGGTGCAGGTGGGAAGAGAGCCTGGCCGTTGTTAGAACACCGTGCGCATCCTGCACGTGAAAGGAAGACCTGCTTTCACATAAAAACCTGCACATGGCGTTTCCAGCAGCTTCCTTCACAATTGCCAGAAGCTGGGGACAGCTCACATATCTGTCCACGCGGAACCGATCGGGACAGGACTGCAATCACACGGTGGAACATCTCCCAGCAAGTGTCCGCGCATGGACTGTGGGTGCGCACGGCAGCGTGGGCGAGTCTCGGAGCCTAAGTGAACGAAGCCAGGATCAGCAGGGAACATACTGTGGAACACACGGCATTCTGGAGAAAGCAAACATGCAGGGCGGAAAAGAGGCCAGCAGGTGCATGACACGAGGGGACACAATCCTCAGAACAGAAGAGGGTCACTGCAGTACAACCGAAATAACGTCTTCACGGAAGTTTCCATCCCTTGAAAGTTCACATTAGTGAAAGCAGCATAAATCAACAGGCTGGGCACCCAACCTAAAATGCTACAAAGAAAGAAAAAATGCAGAAGAGACAGGAACAGAAATCAAATAGAAAAAAAAGGGGGCACACCAGGGATGATCCAACAGCAAGAAGACTGGTTGGTTGAGAAATTCTGGCCAGTTACAGAGAATAAAAGAAAGAGTCTACGAATTATATCTCTTTTCAAAATTACACTACAGCTCAATTAAACTGGAATTAGAATTGTTTTTAATTTGAACTATTAAAAATAAAAGGCACTAAGAGGCAGCATCAATGAAAAGGAGAACATAACTGAAAACAACACAAAGATCGAACAGCTCATGAGACACCAGAAGTCTGTCAGCAAATTGAAAAACTAACATGATAGGGGTAAGTTTAGATATACAAAGTTTCCCAGAAGTGTGTCAAGAAGCAACAGAAAACCTGAATATTCCTAAAATTATTACGGTTATGGAGTTAGTGGTTTTAAACCTACCCACAAGGGGGGTGCCTGGGTGGCTCGGTCGGTTAAGCGTCCGACTTCAGCTCAGGTCATGATCTCACTAATGGTGAGTTTGAGCCCCGCGTCGGGCTCTGTGCTGACAGCTCAGACAGCCTGTTTCAGATTCTGTGTCTCCCTCTCTCTCTGCTCCTCGCCTGTTTATACTCTGTCTCTCTCTGTCTCAAAAATAAATAAACGTTAAAAAAAATTTTTTTAAACCTACCCACAAGGAAAACTCTAGGTCCACATGGTTTTAATGAAAAGTTTTACCAAATATCTAAGGTAAAAGACTTCGAAGTGCACAGAAACTATTCCAAAGTAAGTAAAAATCAGCAACTTACGACTCATTTTATGAGGCTGGCACAAATGTAACAGTAAATCCCAGCAAGGAACATAGGAGAACCAATTACAAGCCGCTGTCCCCCATGGGGCATGGACAAAATAATCCTGAACAAATAAAAGCCTATGAAAAGGTAAAGAGAACTCGTACAAATTGAGCCACATCCAAAAAATGCAAATCTGAGATTAGAAAACGCATGAATATCCACCAGATAACAGACTAAAGGAGAAACGGCACAGCTGACCCATGAATGATGCAGACGCGAGCTGCACGGTCCACCCGTACACGGAGTTTCTAATAAACAAGGTAACCATTCTGTACATGTATTTTCTCTATTTTATGGTTTTCTTAATAATATTTTCTTTTCTCTAGGTTACTTTATTTTAAGAATACAGTGCATGAGGGGTGCCTGGGTGGCTCAGTCAGTTAAGCATCCGACTTCAGCTCAGGTCATGATCTCACGGTTCGTGAGTTCGAGCCCCACGTCGGGCTCTGTGCTGACAGCTCGGAGCCTGGAGCCTGCTTCAGATTCTGTGTCTCCCTCTCTCTCTGTCCTTCCCTGACTTGTGCTCTGTCTCTCTGTCTCTGTCTCTCTCTCTCTCAAAACAAATAAACATTACAAAAAATTTTTAAAAGAATAGAGTGCATGATACACAAAATACAAAACACGTGTTAATCCACTGTGTTATCAGTAAGACTTCTGGTCAACAACTCACTGTCAGCAGTTAAGTTTTGGGGGAGTCAGAAGTTATATGTGGATATTTGCGTGGAGGGTTGGCAAGGGCCAAAAGACTGTACTACAATTCCAACAGACAAATAAAAACCATTTGTAAAAATTTAACATCCATTCAGGATTTTTTAAAGTACTTAGCAAATTAGGAACAGAAAGGAACTTTCAAAACAGTATTTTATGGTGACAAGAAACCACACAAATGTGCCCACGGACAGCACTTCTTTTCACTAAAATAAGAAAATGAAAAAAAAAAAAGCTTAAGAAATAGATTCCAGGTGCTTAAAATCAGGTAAAAGGTATAACAGGGTACAGCTTCAGAAGATAACATGCCAGAACACGTGGCTGTTCTGTGTGCACGGTGCACACACACCCCCACCTGAGCCACCCGCCCCGGAGCTGAACTCTGGGGACTCCACCCAGGACCCCCTTCCCTCTCCTTCCAGCAACGTGTCCATTTGACCAAGATCAAATGCAGGGAGACAGTGGGGTTGGGGTTTCACGACCCTGTGCCCTCCCCGTGGGCAGTGGGTTGGCATTGTTCAGGTTCCAAACAAATTTTGAGTTGTTCAAAATGGTACCAACCACCGTGACTGCTACCTACAGCTCCCTTCGGACGCATGCACCTCTCTCCCTCCAGCCGGACCAAGCAGTGGTTTCCTGGAAGCCTGCCACAAAGTGCTCTGTGGCCCCCTTCACCGGACCCCTCAGCCACCCCACACAGGGTGCCGTCTGTCTCCCAGGCAACATTCACGGGCATAACCCCTCACCAAGAAGAACGAGACCAACGGATGGACTTGAGCAAACAGGAACGTCTGCTCATTAAAATGAACTGTAGAGAATGTGGAATGACAGACCCAAACGGGGAAACTAAATTTGTATCACACGTAAGCGACACAAGGTTTGAGTCCAAAGTATTAAGAACTCCTTTTTTTTTTTTATTTACTTATTTATTTTGAGGGAGAGAGAGAGAGAGAGGATGTGCAACAGAAAGAGGGAGAGAGAGAGAATCCCAAGCAGGCTCCAGGCTCTGAGCTGTCAGCACAGAGCCCGACGTGGGGTTTGAACTCACAAACCGTGAGATCATGACCTGAACCAAAACCAAGAGTCAGACGCTTAACCAACTGAGCCATCCAGGCGCCCCGAAAGCATTAAGAATTCCTAAAAAATCAGCAATATAAAGATAACCAAAAAGAGAAATTGACAAAACTCTTCAAGAAGTACTTACCTCAACAGGAAATACATATGGTCAACAAACATAAAAAACATCCAATCTCGGGGCGCCTGGGTGGCTCAGTCGGTTAAGCGGCTGACTTGGGTTCAGGTCGTGATCTCAAGGTCCGCGAGTTCGAGCCCCGCGTCGGGCTCTGTGCTGACAGCTCAGAGCCTGGAGCCTGCTTCAGATTCTGTGTCTCCCTCTCTCTGACCCTCCCCCATTCATGCTCTGTCTCTCTCTGTCTCAAAAATAAATAAATGTTGAAAAAAAAAATTAAAAAAAAATCCAATCTCATTAGAAATCAGAAAAACAAAAGTTAAATGAGAGATGACTTCACAGCCAAAAGACTGGCAAAAATATTTCAATCTGACCATGTCACCTACTGCCCAGGACTGAGGAAACCAGCCCCTGACACAGGGCCAGCGGGACTGAGCCAACCAGTTAGCATCAGCTCACGATGCTACAAACAGTCTTCCGCAGGATGGGGGCCACAGACGTGCACGCTCAGGGACCCGAGGACTCTCCCTGCAGAATCCCCGTTGGAGTAACAGACCTGCAAACAGTGCACATGTTCACGCAGAGGAGGAGGGAGAAACAAATCGGGCCACGTTCACATAGTCACGAAACCGCAATCCCCAACAAACGAAGCACCGCCGAGCTACTAATGAAAGAGAGGCAAAGACGACAGTTCTGTGAATACAAACTTCAAATACTTATAAAACTAAGCAGTGTTTCCTCTGGGGAATAGGAACATTGTTAGTGAAATTATTTTTTAAAGTGTCTTTTTAAAGGCAACAGATTACCTCTATGAGGCTCGAAGAACCAAGCCCCAGAGAGAACTTCAAATGAAATCTTGAAGGGTTTTCATCATATTTTTAGGAAACAATTTTAAATGAGAAAGAATGCTACTGCCCCTGCAAAAAACGTCTTAACGACCGAAAGCCTGGCGTCAGTCCCTACATGAGAACCTAACACCAGTTAGAGGGGAGCACAGGTTTCCACCGTTCTGATTTCTTTCATGATGTATCACCAGCAGGAAACATTGTTAACATCCGAACAGGTGATGCTGCAAGTTCTGCCTCTGTTCAAAGCACGATGCTAACTAGCTTCCCAGGCACCACTCAGGGAGATCAGCCGAGGCAAACGGAACTCAAGCACAGGAAGAGAAACCAGAGTGGAAAGGGGTGGGCCGCATGGCACGGTTCCTCCAGGGTTCCGAAAACCGCCCACGGCCAGCGGCTGCATCCTGGCCCGTCTGGGGACGGTCCCCTTGCGGGGTGGGCACTTAACACGTGCAAGATCAGTGCCTCGCGACCAGGTCCCCAGTGGAGACAGACTGTGGGGAGCCGGGAAAATCTGTTTGCGACGACTGGGGTCTTTACCGGAATTTAAAGAGCAGGACCAGAGATGTCAGGTTTCCAGTAATGCCCAGGACATTCCTGCACAACACAGGACGCTCCTGCCTCACACCCAACTTTGAAATGTTCTGCCAGCCACTCATGAAAGTCAGTCAACCAAATGCACAATTAGCTGAGCTAGAACTTGGCTCTGCCATTAAAGAAGAAAAAAAAAAAATACTTGTTATGATGCAGGCTCATATACATACAAGTAGGACTGCAGTCCTGTTTGAAGATTTAAGCGTCGTTTTTTGTTGTTGTTGTTTTTACTATTTTGGAAAACCATTTCATGGTGGATAAAACGTTAACATGGTATTAGAGCTGTCAAAACAGCTATATTTATAGGGATTCTCCAGACATACGACCTACCCCCATGTAGCCCTTCCTTTTAAATGTCAACTATAAATGTGCCATTAACATTTACTTGAATATAAAACAAATGCATCCATTTTCAGCATACACAAGCACCTGCTGTTTTCATTAAGTCATTGACTGTGGTCATACCTAAGCATATACTTATTAAAATACGTATTATTCTATTATTATAAAGTATTTTCCTTTGTTTCACCTTTATATTAGAAGTGGGCATTACATCAGTATTTAATCACGTGTATAGGAAAGTTACATTAGCTACAGGTTCCTTCCCAGCATTACGAAAAGAATGCAGCGAAATACTTATTTGGCAACAAAAAATACTTATTTGGCAAGCATTGAATTACTACCGGTTTGAGACCATCCTCCATCTCGTGTGGCCACGTAGCTCCTCTCTACTAACAGCTAGACTTGCCTGGATTACTAATTGTCACCAGCATGCTTACAGACACATCTTAAACACATTCCTAACAGGTTGCATACACAAAAAATACTGTATTATTCAGCTTGGTGTAGTAGAAATACGACTGATAGAATCAGGAACCTGTGCTGCGAGCGGGAGTCCAGCACAGGCATGGACGGACCCAAGAAGGCAAGGCACGGCACTCGCGGCTCTCCCTCTGGGCCATTTCTCAGCACCGTGGCTGCACCAGAGCCATCTGGAGGGCTGATACTTCCCTCCAGGACCAAGGATAGATGTTCTGCTGCTTGAACTAGAAGTGGGGGTTCCCCAAGCTCTGTCCCCCGGGTGATACCTGAACCCAGTGCATACGCAGCAGTCACACACATAGTACTTCAGATGTAAGTAATGAAGTCATCGCTCTGAGCCAGGAGCACCTGCCTTCTGCCAGCATCTGTGACACGCTAGCTAACAGACAACTCTTATCAGCGTGTGAGAAAGTACAAGCAAATGCCAGATCCAACCATGAGGTCCAAGCAATTTGCTTACGCTTCACAATCTCCCAATCCATAAAACCGGGAACATGCTACATTAATCATACACGTAGTGTGTCTACCGCGGTGTCATGACAGAATACGAAGCCACAATCACCAAAGCGTTCCCTGCTACTTAAATGAATGCTTCTGGGGCGCCTGGGCAGCTCAGTCGGTTAAGCCTCCGGCTTTGGTTCAGATCACGATCTCACAGTTCGTGGGTTCAAGCCCTGCGTCGGGCTCTGTGCTGACAGCTCAGAGCCTGGCACCTGCTTCAGATTCTGTGTTTCCCTCACTCCCTGCCCCTCCCCCACTCATGCTCTCTGTCTCTCAAAAATACATAAACATTAAAAAAATAATGCCTCTAATTTGGAAGCAGGACTTTTCAGAGTAAATTCACACATCATTTGTCAGATCAACTCTAGAATGAGAGCAAATACAAATGAGGAAAGTAAAAAAAAAAAAAAAAAAAAAAAAAAAGGATTAGAAGACAACCTAGGAGGTCATCTTAGGACCTTAGAGTACAAAAACACTTATTAAACAGCATAAAAAATAATGCTAGCTTACCAAAAAAGATAATTAATTGTATTAAAATTGCAAATGACTTACTATATTATTCAGAAAGTGAAAATCACAATGGCAAAAAAATGGAATCAAAGATAGATTTACAGAATATATAAACTATTACTACATAATTTTTCTAAAAACCTAAAGACAACTCATTAGAAAAATGGGTAGAACATTTGAATAAGCATCTTGAAAATGAGTCAAACAGCCAAAAAACATATATAAAGGTGCTAAACTTCATTAGTCATCAAAGAATGCAAATTAACACTATAATAAAGTACCATCATAAGCTCCCCAGGATGCCTGAAATGAAAAGCACAGAAAATACTGAGCTGGCTAAAATCAGAAGCAGGAATTACCAAATCCTGCTGATGGAAGTATTAGCTGATAAAACCACCTTGGAAAACTGGAAATTTCTATTCAACCTGAACACAGGCAAACCTAGGAACTGGCCCATTCCAGGAATGCACCAAAGAAATGCAAACATATGTTCACCCGGCGACAGACAAAACGATGCTCAAAGCAGCACTACCCATAACAGACAAAACCTGTAAGCCAACCAGTATCCACCAATAAGAGAATGAGGAAATAAGTAGTGGAAAAAGTCACACGATAGACTACTATACAGCAATGAGGGTAAGCAGTCTAGAATTAATACAACACAGCTAAATGTTAAGTGGGGAAAAGCAAATAAAACAGAAAATATTCTAGATTTATCGTAGGAATGAAGCTTGGTTTAATATCCAGAATTAAATAATGTAACACACCATATCAAGAGAATAAAGGACCAAAACACATGGTCATGTCAATGGACAGATGACAAAATTCAACATTCTTCATGTTAAAAACACTGAACTGGGGCTCCTGGGGGGCTCAGTCGGTTAAGCGTCTGACTTCAGCTCAGGTCATGATGTCACAGTTCGTGAGTTTAAGCCCCACGTCGGGCTCTGTGCTGACAGCTCAGAGCCTGGAGCCTGCTTCGGATTCTGAGTCTCCCTTTCTCTCTCTGCCCCTCCTCTGCTTGCACACTGTCTCTCTCTCTCAAAAATAAATAAACATTAAAAAAATTAAAAAGAAAACAGTGAACAAACTAGACATAGAAGGTAATTCCCTCAACCTGATAAAGGGAAGTTACGAAAACTCAAAAGACTGACCGCTTTCCCCCTCAGATCAAGAACAAGGTAAGTCTGTTCTCACCACTTCCATTCACACAGGACAATTAACTAAGCAAAAGATACAACAAATACACACATTGGAAAGGAAGAAGTGAAATTATCTGTCAGTGGGTGACATAATTTCTACAAAAAGAAAAGCCTCAGAAATCCACTTTTTAAAATGTTAGGATGGGGCACCTGGGTATCTCACTCAGTCGGTTACGCCTCGGACTTTGGCTCAGGTCATGATCTGACGGTTCGCGAGTTCAAGCCCTGCATCAGGCTCTGTGAGACAGCTCAGACCCTGGAGCCTGCTTTGGATTCTGTGTGTCCCTCTCTCTCTGTCCCTCCTCCGTTCATGCTGTCTCTCAAAACAAAATAAACATTTTTTTTTAACTTAGAATGAGTTTAGTACATTACAGGATATAAGATAAATCAACAAAAATCAATTGTATTTCTGTATACTTGTAACAATCAGTTAAATAAAATCAAGAAAACTCTACAATGGCATCTAAAAGAATAAAACACTTTGGAATAAAGTTAGTAAAAGAAGTGCAAAACTTACACTCTGAAAACTGTATGACATTGTTGAAAAAAACAAGAATCTAAATCAATAGAAAGGCATCTCATGTTCACAGATCAGAAGACCTAATATTTACAATATGGAAATGGATCTACATTTTAAGTGGCATCACTGTCAAAATCTCAGATGACGCCTTTGCAAAAACCAATAAACTGATCTTAAAATTCGTATGGAGTTACACATGACTCTGAACAGCCAATCTTGGGACTGAACAAAGCAGAAAGACTCACATATCTAATTTTAAAACTTACTACAAAGTTCCTATGAAGTACCCAAAACAGTGTGAAGCTGCCATAAGAGAGACTTATAGATCAACAGAATAAAATTGAGAATCCAGAAACAAAGCCATATATTCAGGGTCAACTGATTCTCAACAAAGGTTCTAAGACGATTCAGTGAGGAAAAATAGTCTTTTCAACAAATGGGGACAAATGGATCTCCACATGTAAAAGAATAAGGTTACCCTTGTACAACATACAAAAATTAATTCAAAATGGATCTAAGACCTAAAGGCAGAAGTAAACAAAATATAAACCTCCTACAAGAAAACACAGTACAAATCTTCATGGCCTCAACTAGGCAACGTTTTCTTAAATAGGACACGAGAAGCACGAGTAATGAAAGAAGAAAACAGATAAACTGAGCATCATCAAAATAAGAACTCCTGTGGTTCAAAGAGCATATCAAGAAAGTGAAAAAGATAATTCACGAAACAAGGTAAAAATCTGCAAACCATGAATCTGATAAGGAACTTGTTTCCAAAATATATAAAGAGCTCCTTCACCTCAAAAAGAAACCACCTAGTTTAAAAACAGGCAAAGGATGTAAATATTTTACCAAACAAGACATACAAACAACCACCAAGCACATGGAAAGATGCTCGACCTCGTTAGCCATCAGAAAACCACAGATGTGGGGCATCTGGGGGGGCTCAGTCAATTAAGCATCTGAACTTCGGCTCAGGCCATGATCTAGAGGTGAGTTCGAGTCCCGCATCGGGCTCTGTGCTGACAGCTGTAGACTGCTTCAGATTCTGTGTCTCCCTCCCCCCACTCACTCGCTCTCTCTCTTAAAAATAAATATTAAAAAAAATTTTTTTAAGAAAAAAAAAAAAACACAGATGGGAACAACAAGGAGATAAGTGTGACAGGGATGTCGAGGAATGGGAACCCGCACAGCCAACGGCCGGAATGTAAAATGGCACTGCACTTCGGAAACCAGTCTGGAAATCCACAGCTAGGTGCACAGCCAAGAGCGTAAAGATGCACGTCCGCACAAAAACTCTCCACACAAGTGTCGGCAGAATTACTCCGAATAGCCAAAAGGTGTATACCCGCCTAAAGCTTAGCGACTCGTGACTGGATAGATGAAACGCGGACAGTCGTACAACTGAACGCCATCCCGTCACGAACACAAAGGAAACGCACGCTGCCAAGTGGGAAAACCCCGACAACACTGTGCTAAGTAGGAGGCGGACACAAAGACCACGTCTCCTAGAATCACCTTCGTATCAAAAGGCCAGAAGGCACATCAGTGAGCAGGAGGACGGGAGGGGGGCGGGAGGGGGGCGGGAGGGGGACGGCTAAGGGGCGTGCCGTTTCTTCTCTGGGTAATGGAAGGGTTCTGAAGTTGACTGTGGTGACGTGCCACATCTCCACGAATACACTAAAAGCCAGTGACCTGTGGCCTTTAAAGAGGCTCGTTGTGTGGGATGCGAAATAGATCTGAACCGAGTGGAAGTGAATCACTCGTGATTCCGGGCACGTGAAGGTCACATATAAACAACGCTCTTGTATGCTGTTGGCAGTCAGCCCAATGGTGGCCGTCGGTGGGAGAGGAAGAGTGTAACGTCAGCGCCGAGGAAGGGGCTCGAGGGAGCCTCGTGCGCTCTGGGAATATTCCACTTGCCGAGGCAGTTGCTGATCGGAAGGGCTCGTTCCCTTCACGAAAATTCAGGGACCTGCAAACTTAAGAACGTACCATTTTCTGAAGATACACTGTACTTCCATCAAAGGTTCCTTTTTAGAAAGGTAAGCAGACTCAGACAAGGGCCAGCCCTGTCACTTCTACCGAGTTCCTCTTCCCGACCTCTGGACGCACCTCCTTCTAATTCACTGATCCCCGTGGACAAGCCAAAGATGCGTGAGCATCCAAGCTGCACGACAAAGTGACAAAAAACTTTAAACAAATGAGAAATATGGATGAATACTCAGCATCAAATGCCTACACCAACTGGAACCCGTAACTGTCAAACCCTCTTTAAAGTCATTTGGATCTGACGTACCGAAACCCATTACCAAAGTTTTAAGACATTTCCTCTACCAAATAATCCACTAAAATAGGTCTAAAACAATCCAGGTGAAAATCAATGTTTAAATATATTTTTAAAATAAAGTTCCAGATATTGAAAGCTCTTATTTGTGTTTAAAAGAACACATATGAAAGACATACAGACGTTATACCGCAAGGATATAAGGGACTGGAAATATCACAAGGCTATTGGGTTTTAAAGCTTCCATATGAAAATGCGTTAATGCCCTGTTACAAACAGATGTGTGGGAAACACAGCAGCATACTTTTCACCATGCCCCAAATCCCCACACCAAAAGATACAAAGTAACAAGTTAGCCAACAGGCACTCATGAACACCATTTGCAAGGAAACTGCACGAGGAGGCAGCCCCAAGAAGCACAAAACTCAAATAGGGAAAAGCACCGATGCTGAGAGGAGCCGCATGGCACCAGGGACGCAGGGACAGGAAGCCAAGCCGGTGGGCACTCCCTGCACACATAGGGGGCCAGCCCAGGCACAGGGGCATGCCCTGCAAACGTGGCAGGTCAATCTGGGCACAGGGGCACTCCCTACAAATGTGGGGGGCCAGCTGGGCACAGGGACGCTCCCTGCTGATATGGGGGGGGGGCCAACCCAGGCACAGGGACACTCCCTGCTAACGTGGGGTTCCAGCCCAGGCACAGGGCACTCCCTGCTAATGTGGGGGTCCAGCCCAGGCACAGGGGCACTCCCTGCTAATGTGGGGGGCCAGCCCTAACACACAGCCACTGCAACAGAAGGGATCCACCCAACCCCAACAGCCAGGGAGCAGGGGGTCTCAGGGCACAGCCCCTACACTCCAGAGACTGGTCTGCAGAACCTCCCCTCCGGGACAGGGCCCCACAATCAAAACTGAGCAGGATGGGGAAACTGAGGCTAAGGGAAGAGAAGGTACAGATCAAATTGGGGAACGGAAACAGAGCCAAGAAACCTCAGAAATCACGCTGTTGTATTTTTAACTCCACATGCAAACAACAGCAGGCAGAGCTCATGGGGTGAGAAAAGCCTCCTTCAGACGCTCAGCAAAAGCCAGGTGACAAAAATGAGCAGTGGAAAAGCATCAAGGTCAGGCCCGACAACGTTATTGTAAGGGGCAAAGGAGCAGTATCTCAATAAAACTGAAAAAATAATTCGTTTTTTTAAAAAAGGAACAGAATGACACCCCCACACAATGACAGCACCAGAAACGCAGGCCCACAAAGTAATTCAAACCCACCACCCACTATGCTAAACACGTTATAACCCATTAAGAAAGTGATATGACACATAAAAGAACAGGCAAATCAAAATTAGAAGAACTTAGGAATGAGGAGACAGAAATACATGATAGTTCATTTCAGAAAACCATGAATCTAGAAACAAGAATAAATAAACATAATAAATGATGCATTGAGAGAGGTGGGAAGAAAAGGAAACTTTAAAACAAAAAGGGAGTTCCAAATATTAAAGGCAGGCAAAGAAAACGCAAAAAGAGGGACAACAGAAGTCTGCAAAAATGAAAAATTAAAGCCATGGAACAGACATAATTCATGAAAAGTTTACTGAATTTAACCAAAAAACGGGCTTGGCTACATATTGAAAGAACCAGAGAAACCGACTCAGAACAGCTAATGCCATGATATATAATTCCATCATGGAACACTGAGAACACTAAAGCCCTCTGGCATCTGGACAGAAAGATAAGCGACTTGGAAAGGAAAGAAGATTCTGGGCCAGCGGCCTCCACAACAGCACCACCAGTGGAGGAAAGTGGAATAACACTGTAACACCTCCGGGGGGGGAAAAGTAAACAGATGCCCACTTTTATCTCCAGCAAAACTGCCCTCCGGGTATAAAGGACTCAGGAAAGCTGGTAGCGACACAGACTAGCTCAAGGATTGTAGTTTCCGTGAGCTTCCTGCTGGACAAGGTGCTGCAGGAAATCATGACCGGAGAGAGTGAGGCAAAGATAGGCAGCCAGAAGTAGCACGTGACGCGGAGAACAAAGACGGGAGGAGGGTGGGAAGAATACATGGTTTCATGGACAGGTGTGCCGACAATACTCGCCATCTAAAATGGAGAAAAGCGAGAGCTTATGAAAAAGACTTTCAGTGGTGTTTGGCAGTCACGATGGTGGTGGTGTTCACCTTGTTGTTTTAATGCTGCTGTATGTACGGCATGAGGTATAGTAGATACTGAATTATAGGTGATTCTAACTGTCATCTCCTGTGCTCTTGGAAATCAGGACTCTCGGCATGGAAGAAAACAGATACATGTGCAATACAGAAGAGGCGTACTAAAAATTCCAGAGTCCTGAACTTGAATTTTAAGTCTCAGTACGAGTACACAGGGAGTCTATCATTACAACTTAACACATTCGTCCTAGCTTTGCCCCTACAAACCTGAAATGACTAACCTGTAACAACAGGCATCCTGAGAAGACAGTATTCTCGAAATGCCACTTTCCCTAAAAAAAAAGGCTCCTTAGACACTGGCTAATTCCAAGTTTGGGACAGAAAAGGGACAGTATGAACATCCATCAAAGACTACAGAGCTAGGTATTTACCCAAAGAATGCAAGGACACTAATTCCAAGGGGCACCTGCACCCCTGTGAATACAACAGCACTTTCAACAACAGCCAAACTCTGGAGAGAATCCAAATGCCCATCGACTGATGAGTAGATAAAGACGATGTGCTGTATATACCACGTATGTATATACAACGGAATATTACTCAGCCATCAAAAAGAATGAAATCCTGACATTTGCCAGGTCGTGGCTGGATCCAGAAACTATAAGGCTAAGCAAAATAAGTCAAAAAAAAAAAAAAGACAAATACCATCTGATTTCACTCCTATGTGGAAATTAAGAAACAAAACAAATGAGCAAAGGGAAAATAGAGAGGCAAATCAAGAAACAGACTCTTAACTGTACAGAACACACCGATGGTCACCAGACAGGAGGTTGATGGGGGAGGATAGATGATGGAGGTGAAGGGTGCCCCTGTGAGGAGCACCGGGTATGGTGTGGACAGGCAGAATCACTACATCGCACACCTAATATTACACTGTTAACTGGAATTTAAATAGAATTTAATTTTATTAAATTAAATAAAAATTAAATTAAACTAATATTACACTGTTAACTGGAAGTTAAATACAAAGTTAAAGATACAGACTCTGGAGTCGTGTCAAA
Organism: Panthera onca; assembly: GCF_046562875.1. Taxonomy (NCBI): domain Eukaryota; kingdom Metazoa; phylum Chordata; class Mammalia; order Carnivora; family Felidae; genus Panthera; species Panthera onca. The sequence goes on from NC_138342.1 coordinate 204,119,530, forward strand.
GGGCTCACAGCCCAACCTGAGGAGGTCCCACTCACCCCAGCCAAAGACGGGGGAGTCCAAGCATCTCTAAACCACCACAACAACTGAAACACATGACATGTATTTAATCCGTGACTTTATAACATTTCTTAAATGCAAGTTAGTTAACATACAGTGTAGTCTTGGTTTCAGGAGCAGAACCCGGTGTTTCATCATTACATACGGCCCCCGGTGCCCATCCCCACAAGTGCCCTCTCCGTGCCCATCCATCACCCAGCTAGCCCGGGCGTGGGATCCAGGCTGCAGGACAGAGTCTGGGTTGAAGGGCCCCAGAAGAGACGTGACCTGAGGGACAAAGGAGACAAGCTTACAAGTCAGGACAGTGGTCACTGTGGGCAGAAGGCATGTCACGGAACAAGGAACACAGCAGAGGCCAGAACATCCTGGTAACTGTCTCCATAGGGTAATTCTTCAAACCGTATTTCTGCATGTTTATCTTCTGTAGCCTTCACTTTGCCTCTGTCGTTCTGTTCACAGTGTGGTTCCGACAACTTCCTGATCGTTAGGCCATCGGTGGACCTCAAAGCTTTATTGACATACAACCACATGCACTTCCTATCATACCATCGAGGAGGACAAAGTCTGCACAAGGCCAGTGAAGGGAATGCGAGCTTTCCCAGTGACCCCAGGGCTGCGTACATCATGGCTGGGCATTTCTCAGCGGCTGACGAGACAACGAACCCCAGCTACTGCTCGGCCTAACAGCAGCACCAGCCAGCGGCCCGCTCCTGCTCGGGAAACTCAGCAGCCACGACCACAGCCCCTCCAGCAGTGGCCCCCATCTCTGCTGTGCAAACAAGACCCCTGCTCCCTCTTGGTGACAGTGTTTCATGGCTGTTCTTCTAGGTTGTAAGTGGTCCCTCAGTGCTCACCCCAACTGTGACAGCTAAATACAATAGGTCAACGGATATATATTTTCTTCTTTTACCTTAAGCTCATCAAACACTGTATATTACAAATTAAATGAAATTCCCAAAGATCTCTATTTCATTTGTGTACGGTGGGTTCACAACCCTTTTTTTTCAAGTTCATTTATTTATTTTGAGCGAGAGACAGAGAGCGAGCATGAGAAGGGAAAAGGCAGAGAGAGGGAGAGACAGAATCCCAAGCAGGTCTGAGCTATCAGCACAGAGCCCGACGCAGGGCTCAAACCTATAAACCACGAGATCCTGACCTGAGCTGAGATCAAAAGTTGGACGCTCAACCAACGGAGCCACCCAAGCGCCCCCTGCTCTAGAATTTTCAAGGAGGTATCAAACATGTGGATGCCAGGGCCCCACCCCACGACAGGTGAACCAGAATCTGAGTTAGCCTGCCCTCACCACGGGACTCCTGAACACGGTTAGGGTTGAGCATCACCAACGCAGATTCGGGACCACTTTTCCTATTAAAAAATCAGCAACTACTATAAAGTAAGAGCCATAATTAACATCAGACTTCAGCTGGACTTCAGGGTATCTGCACTTTAGTTTGGGGGAGACACAGGGAAGAAGTGCAGGAGGAGAAGGACAAGGAGACGTGACCGTGAGTGTAGCCTAGACCCTACTGAGTATATCTGGGATCCCTCCAGGGGCCTGCATGCGGCTGGCTGTTTCCATCACCCGCCACAACACCATCTCTGCGTGAGGGAAGCTCTCCTAACACATGTGCAACACACACACACACACACACACTGAATTCCCACAGTGTATCTGGCTCTTCTCCGGCAGGGGAAGGAAGGCACACCAGGGGGACGTGGCTCAACCTCAAGCCAACTAAGCAAGTAAAACTCCGTCACGCAGCGCCATGTTCTCAGGGGGAGTGATGATAAACACGCGGCATGCATTTTGCAGGAAGGACCCTCAGACATGCAGATGTTTAAATGTTACATTCTCCAGTGTTTTCATGGAGTTTGAGTTTGTAGTCTTGGTCGAAACTGGTGTTTAATAAGTTCAATGAGAAGATTTATGGCGTGTCAGGCGCCAGGGAGAGTGCCAAGGATACAAACACAATCAAGTCCAACTGTTGTCTTCGATGAGCCCGCCCGTCTCATTCTGCGGGAATCCTGGTTCCCAGGGAGCGACGGAGCGACCCCAGGACAAGCTGGTAGAGCTTCAAGGGAAGGCGTCAAACTTGGAAGCGGCAGCTGGTTCCACAGCGCTCGACAGCATTACAGGAGCCCTATAAACGCTGTAGGCTCACTGCCTCCACTCCCCTGACAGCACCCCCATCTCACAGCCACAAACACACGGCAGACAGGGAGCTGGGGGTTCCTGGAGCTCACACGTACACGTTCGCTCTCGGGTTAACTGAGCCCCACACAGGTCCGGTTCCTCCCCCATGACTCAGAGGAGTCCCTCGGGCACCTGCTGCCTCAGTGCCCATGGGAGCACACGGCCCGGGCACGGCTGGTGAAGGCCCCTCACAGGGACTCCCACAGGGTCCCCTCCCCACACACCGCAGATGAACCTCCCAGCAAGAGGGCTGGAAACACAGCCCACGCGTCCGCGTGTCTGTCTGCACGTCTGCCGTCTGCACTGAGCTCCAGGCAGGACATTAATCAAAGTATATTCAGGGCAAAGGCCTAATCCAAAGTCTCTTTAGTGACGCCACCCACCACCTACACTCCAGCAAACACATTCACCAGTCCAAACAGTTTACACAGTCTAAACGGTGACTGACCGGAGGCCAGACCCCTCCCAAGTGGAAACTTCACAACTGTTATCATTCCCAGCGACGTGACAGGTCACAAGACACATCTCGGAATGCCGATGGCTCTGCTGTGAGCGGCAGGACCGAGGGACGGGCATGTCGCACACTGGCCACCCCACAGGAAAGACAGGCGAGGCAGAGGCCGTCCGTCTGCCTCGAGGACTGTGGGTTCCAGGAGCATGAGAACCATGGCATTTAGCTGTGACGCGAGCCGCGTCAAATGACCACAGGGCCGGGCTCCTGCCGTGTGTTCCATTTCCTCCCAGTTAGTGTCTGTGGGGTAACTGTGTCTAAATTTAAGACCAGAGAAAAAAGTTCTTAAGAACAACACAGCTGTTGTGTTACTGGTCTGTTCTGTTGTTACAGATGGTTCTTTAAATCTAGGTGTTTATTTTCTTATGTAAGTACAGACGTATTCGTCCTGCTGGAGACAGAGTCGTCAGAGGAAGGAAACGTGTCCCGAACAAAACGAGAGCAGGTCTGCGGCTAATACACTCACGCGGGAAGTGCATAAACATCGCACGTGAGCACCGTGCACCAGAACGAGTCTGGGGCGTCCTGTGCAGAAGTCGGCCTGTCACAGGGACCGGCTGGCACAGGGAGGAGTGTGTGCGAGCCACAACCACAAACGTGCTGATTATCTTATCGTTCTCTAAGCATCTGAAGAATCTGGCGACTCGACCAAGCATGGAGACAGGAGTTCTCAGTCAAGCTCACACAAGGCAAACCCAAAGTTCCTGGGAAGAACCGGCACCGACCACATCCGGAAATCATACCAAATGACTCCCCGGGAGGAGCCATGGCTTTCTTAGCCGTGCGGGCCAGAAAATGCCCTCTGCCTGCTGCAGGGTCTCAGGGAGGCAGATGTGAGCACGTGGCTGTATGTGACACACATGGGGAGAAGGCAGTGGGGAGGGGACGCAGTGGCCAGGCGAGGGCGTGGCCAGGGTCCTTTAACATCACCTCGATTTTTCATCTATTTCTCCAGAATGTGTCTGGAGAATGACATTTCAAACCTCACACGCTGCTTAATATGCAACAGAAGTAGGGAACACTTTAAGGAGTTAAAGAAAAATTGAAATGTTTACGATACTAGCTAATATTTTAAATACATTCCTCATGTCACATGACTACTCACTTGTGTGGATGAAGTTCATCGTATACTAACGGCCCTGATCAGAGATCTCGCGCCTGTCCTCATGGCGCACACACATGTACACACACACACACACACACACACAGATACACACCTGCTCACACAAATAGACACACAGCTGTTCACACAAATATTGACATTCATACACAAGGATACATACCTTCTCACACAAATACATAAACACACAACACTGAATGTGACAGCCATGCCTGAGTTAATGAAGTCTCAATCTTTAAGTTCTTTAAATTTTTTTTTTAATTGAGAGAGAGGAAGATAGAGAGCAGGGATAGGGCAGAGACAGAAACAGAGAGACAGACAGAGAGAGACAGAGAGAGAGAGAGAGAGAGAGAGAGAGAGAGAGAGAGAGAATCCCAACCAGGCTTCATGCTAAGCGTGGAGCCCGATGTGGGGCTCGATCCCACAATCCTGGGATCATGACCTGAGCTGAAATCAAGAGTGGGAAACTCAACTGAGTCACCCAGGCACCCCCAGTTCTTTAAATATCTTTGGAAAAATAACGTAGAGCACATCTGGGAAGAACCAACAAATAAAACCATCAGGATGATAGTGTTCTAACCCACACAGGCAGGAGAACTCGGGCAACAAGGATATGATTCCAAAGCTGTATTTCTGAAAGCTTTTCTTTCTTTACAGCAATTTGGTAGAGGAGGATAGATCTTTTTTTAAGGCAAAAAAGACCCAACTCCTCTAAAGAAACACAAGCTAAAATGCAGATACTCGGCACAGAGCAAGGAAATTCACAACCATTTTTTTAAACTAAAAATAGTTCGTTCGTTCCAACAACAACGTCCTGAATAACATGTTCGTGGCGTCAGAAAACAAGAAAAGCGCCCCTCAGCCTATATCCGCCCAGAACCACTCACAGGCCTCCTAAAACGAGACTGGTTTGTTCCTCCCGTCTGTCTTTTTTCTCCGCTGCTCTTCTCCTTGCACTTGAAGCGCCCCACATGTGCCTGCAGCTCTGTCACACCCAAGTGGCAGGCACCAGCCCAGAACGTGCCTTCGGTACCTGACACGCTGTTGGATAAACACGTTCCTGTCCTGACTCCTCAGCCTGTGCTCCTGCGGTCGATCCAAGACTGTTCTGAGGGGCGAGTGACAAAATCACTAAATGTAACTCCATCCTGAGATGGATCTTCATGTGCTCACCAACCTTGATGGACTGGGGGCGAGTAATTCACACCGGAATTCTCTTTAACATTAATGAATTAATGTTCGTTAAAAACATTAGTGAATCCTATCCTTCAGTTATTTCATTCTTAATCAGGGCAACATCTTAATTATGTCTATACATGTCATAGAAAAAGGTAAGCCCATCACACTGATAATAAAATTACAAATCCAGGTCCTACTGAGGGATCATCAGCCTCAATAAACAATTCTTTCTACTACTTTAAAAATGCTAAAGGGGCGCCTGGGTGGCTCAGTTGGTTAAGCATCCAACTTTGGCTCAGGTCATGATCTCACAGTTTGTGAGTCCGAGCCCCGCATCAGGCTCTGTGCTGACAGCTCAGAGCCTGGAGCTGCTTCGGATTCTGTGTCTCCCTCTCTCTCTGCCCCTCCCCCGCTTACACTCTGTCTCTCTCTCTCTCTCTCTCTCTCTCTCTCAAAACAGAATAAACACTAAAAAAAACTTTTTTAATGGTAAAGAAGGTAACCTTGTTACATCCTGAAAATAGATAAATACAGATAAAAGATTAAAAACTTACACTTTTCAACTATTTTTCCAGGAAATGTAGCAATTTTATTCAAGGTCAAGGTAAAAAATAAAATCTCCAGAGAGGAAAGTGAAGCACAAATTTAAATTACACATAAATATCATGGCAACACAATGATGGCCCCAAAGACGCCCACAGGCTAATCCCAGAACTTGCCAACATGGTACCTCGAATGCAAAAGGGACTTTGCATGTGGGATTCGGGGTCTTAAGGTGAGGACATAATCCCAAGATAATCACATGCGTCCATGAGAGCAGAAACCGTTTCCTAGCTCAGAGGACCAGAGAGAGGAATGTGTGAGAGGTGTGAGGCTGCAGCCAGCAGGCAAGAACCAGGGAGTGCATGTGGGTGCCTCTAGAAGCTGGAAAATGTAAGGAATAGATTCCCCACTGGAACCTCCATAAGGAGCCCGCCCTGTGGACATCTTGATTTCAGCCCAGCGACACTGTGCCAGATGCCCGACCTACAGAACTCTGAGACAACAGATTTATGTGTTTTAAGCCAACAAGTTCGTGGTAATCTGTTACATAAAAAGACCCAAATTCTCTCTGGATAAGGGCAATAAAATGCTTACTCTAGTGCTATGCCTGCCCAAAAATCCTATGAGTAATTTGGCCATATCACCGCTACAGAACACTGTCAGGTATCTGCGTTGATTACACATGTAGCATTAGAAAAAGAAATACGGTAAGAAGTACTCCCACATGGACCTGTCTAATCCCCATCTTGCCTGCTGCAACTACAGGGCGGCCATCGAAGATGCCTGTTGGGTCTGTTACTGTGTCTACATCAACCTGAGAGTCGGGTGAACGCCCTCACGTACAACACTGGAGCGAGCAGGTGCCCTGTAGACGTCACTCATCACAAAGAACTGACTTCAGGAAGAAACAGAAGCCCGTCTCCAATGGACTGTCCTGGCCAGTTCCTCCAAACAACATGATCACACGGTGTTGTCACAGTTAGGATTTTCCCAAAAGCCAAACACCACCTTTCAGGGATCATCGTTACAGCATACACACACACACACGCACACACACGCACACACACACACAGTTGTTGTGAACTCAACAGGCACTTTGCAAACAAATAAACAGCTTTAACATAAATGTTTACCCACAGAGGTCAATGGAAAGGGGATAGTGATAGAAGGTAGAAATCAATTAGCATTTTCCCCAAATATAAAGATAATCCGGTATGAGAAAATGCAACAGCATCATTTCTCAGGAAATTATATTCCAATGTCTGGTTAGCCACTTAGTGGCAGACGTACAGCCTTCACTTTATACGGAAACCAAAATAAATCCAGAAGAATTAAAGAATGTAAAAGCCGAAATAAAATGTGAAAGTGAAATATGGCTAAATGCTTATGCAAATTTTGGCAAAGAAAGGCTTTTTAAGTGTTCCCCAAAGACAGAAATCATGAGGGAATACATTCAAAGACATGACTGCATGACAACTTACTCTTATATATATAAAAATATATACATCATAAGAGTTGAAGGTGAAATGGCAATGTGAGAAGCAAAAAACTATTTGGGGTGCACCTGGGTGGTTCAGTTGGTTGAGCCCCAACTTCAGCTCAGATCATGATCTTCTGACTCATAGGTTCCAGCCCTGCATCAGGCTCTGTGCTGACAGCTTAGAGCCCACTTCGGATCCTCTGTCCCCCTCTCTCTCTGCCCCTCCCCTGCTCATGCACATACACGCTCACTCACTCACTCTCTCTCTCAAAAATAAATAAAATTTTTAAAAACTTTAAACAATATTTGGATCATAAATACATGAAAACAGTTAATATCTCATGGTTTGGATTTCAAAATAGACATCCTGATAATACTGGCATGAGGAAAAGACCCTATGCCACGCCATTTACACACCAACCAAAAGGGAAAGTAGGGAAAAAAATACGTGCAACAGAGCCGCTAACCTAAGTAAACAAACTGCCAAATACAGATCACCTGTCAAGCCCGTAATTATAAAGAAAATGTAAAAAGCAAACGTTGTTGAGTGTGTGCTCTTGGGAGAGGACATACAGGTGTGTTTTTGTAAATACCACATTTGAAAGGTATGCTAAAAATCTTTAAAATCTTCCCACCTTTGGAAACCTTTTAAGTTCACAAATTTATTCTAAGAGAATAATTAGGGGAGGCACGGCAGGTTGTGCCGACCTTATTTACATGACCAGAGAACCGAACACGTCTGCCGACCTGAGAGGCTGCCTGTACCATGGCATGCTTCAACACCATTAAAACATTTTTAAATATTGTTATAGACAAGGAGAGTTGCCAATAATATACTGAATTTATTTGTTAAGACATCTGCTATTGAAATAATTCATACAATCATTTTATTAAAACAAATTGTGGTTACATATATATAAGGACACAGGAAAATATGAAAAGTAAACCAACATGTCAACAATGACTATCTCTGAATTTTTGTTTTACTTATGCTAATTTTATTTATGCCAATTTTTCCATGGTAAGATATATTGCTGGCATTGTTTTTAAAAAGGAAGAGACAGGGGCCCCTGGGTTGCTCAGGTGGTTGAGTGTCCAACTCTTTTTTTTAATTTTTATAAAATTTTCTTTTACATTTACTTGAGAGACAGAGAGAGACAGAACATGAGCAGGGGAGGGGTAGAGAGAAAGGGAGACACAGAATCCGAAACAGGTTCCAGGCTCTGAGCCGTCCGCACAGAGCCGGACGCGGGGCTTGAACTCACAAACCGTGAGATCATGACCTGAGCCAAAGTCAGACGCTTAACCAACTAAGCCACACAGGCGCCCCTTGAGTGTCCAATTCTTGATTTTGGCTCTGGTCATGATCCCAGGGTCATGGGGATCAAGCCCCATGTCGGGCTCTGTGCTGAGCACAGAGCCTGCTTGACACTCCCTCTCCCTCTACCCCTCGCCTGCTTGTGTGTGCACATGCTCTCTCTCTCTCACACACATAAATTTTTTTTAATTAATATATAAATAAAAAGGAAGAGACAAATACCTTAAAACAATTTACAATTATGGCATTCATAATTTCTACAGGTAAATCTCTGAATTAGCTAGATAGAAGGTACTCCCACAAATAATTTGTATAATTTATGTTTAACACAAATATACTTGCTGAACTAAGAAGGTTAAACTAATAACAAATACTCATCATCCATGTGTGAAATCCTGGCAGGTGTGTGATCTGACCGTGAGAACTGAGGACTCAAGCCCCCCAGTTACAGGAATGGTGAAGGGGGACACACACAGGAAGGGAGTCTGCCACAGACAAGGAAGAGTTATGGACAAATCTGAACGAGAACCTGGGTTTCCCACTGCCAAGCAAACACTGGTCACCTGTCCACACCCGCCTCCATTCTCCCTTACACCAGAATTGGATTCTCCACCAACAAGACAGGGGATACGAGTGCCCTCCTGGCTTTCTTGCTAATAAGGGAGGAAGGAAAGAACAAACCAGTAGGTTTAGCCCAGTAAACAGTTAAACCAAACTGAATCCATATGCTTAATAAAGAAAAACATTGGTTAACCAAAACCCTAGCTAAAAACCGATGACTCTACCCAAAGAAAACGAATAATGCTTTAACAGAGGGCCGTTTTGTGAAGCATGAGTGTACTGCATATACACATTTAGGACCATTTTGCTTCCCTTCCTATAAATCTTTGTCTCAGAGCAACATAGATCTATTCATAGTTACCCTGAGAAGAGTGAGTTTTCTTTTGCAAAATAAACTAGATTCCTACATTCAGAATTACTGTGGCTTGATTCAGCAGCAAAGCTAAGAACCCTTTCTATAATTTTTCCCTTACTTTAAATGAGACAAATATCAAACCACAGCCTGCTCTTGTCCTTGTCTGAGAACAACATAAATGTAAATACTGTTCCAAATCCTGCGTGAGGGTTGCAATAGTTACCAATGTCAGGGTTACCGATGCGATTACGCAATTACACGATGAGAAGATAAGCATGTTAATAATTCCAATAGGTTGTTTCAAAAAAAATTTTATTGTTATCCCAAAAAGTCCGAATGTACATTTTAAATATAATGTATCTACATGAATCTGCATGCAAACCGGTCAAAGTCCTGAGAGCTCCTGAGCAAATCCTCTCCCTGAAGAGAAGCGGTTCTCCACAAAACCACATTATTCGTCTCCTTTAACATTCAACCTCTCAAAGACACCTAAGTAGGACAGGTTAGATCATAAAAGTAAAGCGAGGTTCCTGAACCTTGTCTCTTACGACGTTTGGACCAGAGCAATCCTCATGATGCACTAAGGGATGATTATAGCATCGTGGCTTTGACCCACCGGATGCCAGCAGCACCCTCCCCGAGTTGTGAACACCAGAAATCTCTCTGGACACTGCTAATGCCCATGGCCATGGGGGCAAAACTGCCCTACCTGAGAATGATCGATAAAAAGGGAGGCAGAGGCCTCCCCGTGGAATTTGGAATGGCCACCTGGGAGGGGACACAAGTCTCTGCACTGGCAGAACAGAGCAGCTGAAAAAGACGAGACCCAGGTGGGGAGGAGGAGTCCCCGTTTGGCTCCCTCTCCTTCTGCAAATCCATAGAAAGGCCAGTGGTGGGTAAAAGGGAATAAATCCCAAACACAGCCGGAAAACAAGAACATTCCACCTACACAGCAAAATCATTAAGGAAATTCTAAGAACACAAATGGGAGCCACATGGCCGAGTGAAACCCAAGGCCCAGAGAGTGGACAGTGGGCAGCTCATCTAGGCCAGGGCCAGGCCAGTCCCACAGAGGGGCAGGGGAGGAAGGGCTTCTGACAGCTCACCCCGCAAAACCCGAAGCGTGATTCACCACCTCTCAAGAACATTTATAGAAACACAATCTTCGGCGCCCAACAAGGTAACATTCTCAGGGAAATTCACAACACTAAACGTCTATCAGGGAGGGAGGAGTCTCAAATCACTCACCGCATCTTCGATCTTTAAAAAAGAAAAAAAAAAGGGAATCAATCAAAGCAAACTGAAACCAAAGTAAGTAGAAGAAAGGAAAGAATCACAACCAGAAGGCTTATGGGAGAAACAGAACATACAAAAATAATGCTGAAAATCAATGACGTAAAATCTGGCTCATTGAGATCATTAAAACTGGCAACATTGATTGGGGAGGACAGAAGCAGAGAACGTTCAAACTCACGGCATCCCTAACAGGAGCAACACACAGTCACAGGTGCTCAGATACTGAAAGCAAGATGAGGGAAGGTTATGAACAACCTGACTCCAGCAAACCCGAAAACCTCGGTGCTTCTCCATGGGGTGGGAGGGGAGGGCCGCCCCTCAAGGCCACTCGGCAATGTCTGGAGACACTTCTGTGTTCACGGCTGGAGGGAGAGTGCGGCTGGAGGTCTGGGATGCTGAACATCCCACCACACCGCAGGACCGCTCTGACCACGAGAATTACTGGTTCAGAATGCAGAACTGCCCCTTAGACACCATCACTGCACCTGTACAGGCTCCCAAGGTTAGAGCTCTGCTCTCTGAAGCAGAACCCACGAAAACTACCTCATCCAGCAACCAGGTGTCTCGGCTGAAGGCACGTGAGCCACAAGCCAGTGTGGGTGCTGGTCTGATGGCATAGGCGGCAGCAGCAAAGGGGAGTCCCAGGGAGGGAGGAGCCCTGGCAGCTCCCTCACCTCCAGTCCCGTTTGGGGATGAAGGCTAGTGTTCTCACCTCACATGGGAGAAGCGCACCCTTAAGGCAAGCTGCTGTTCCTTGTAGAACAGGGGGTGGAGGAAGGTGGGGGTGGGCAGGCAGCCAAGTGGCTCCAAACCCACGTCTCAGCAGCTGCCCTGCACCTCCGAGAAGCCCACGCTGTGAGTGACCCCTCCCCAGGAGCAATGCCAAGACACAACCACCGACGTCAGAACTGGTTTTCAAGCTTCCTGGCGCCCACGTTGTGCCCACGCGGCCCTCCCCCACTTGGGGAACGCGCGTTCTGGGGGAAGTCTCCTTGTCCCAAGGGGTCCCAGCGGTGGGGCTGACAGCCTTTATCCAGCCCCATGTAAAGGTCTGTGATGGCCTAATATCCTTTGTAACAAACTCCTTTTCTGCTCAAACAGACCAGAATGAATTCTGTTCTTCAACCAAGAACCCCAGCTAGCCCACAGAGGAAGGGGGCACCGCCTGTTTTGAGCTTCAAGGACTCTAACAAGTTAAGAGCCCTGAAGAGGCATCATGGATGGTCCCTGCGGGAGCAGAGGGACAAGTAGATTTTAAAGGGAAAGCTTGCGGCACCTGGCTGGCTCAGTCTAAAGAGCGTGCGACTCTTGACCTCGGGGTTGTGAGTTTGAGACCCATGTCAAGTGGAGAGATTACTTAAACCAATAAATAACCTGTACAAAAAATAATAAAAATAAAAATAAATAAAAATAAAAGGACAGGTTCGCCTCATGTGTCCCCAAAGGCTCTTACACAAAACTGAAGTCCCCCCCGCAGGGCAACCCGTGCTCCTGGCTGTGAAGAGTGACGCCCAAAGGCAGCACTGCTTTCTGAGAATACCACATAAGCAGAAGAAGATACTAGCAAAGGGAGATGCAAACATGATAGGGCACTGAGTGACACACGAGGGGACAAAGGAGCGTCATGGGAAGTGCCAGCCACACTTCCATGAGCCACGTTCATCCAGGCTCATGTCTTGTGGACAGAGAGACGAGACACACTGCACGCACCCTCTGTTCCCAGATCAGACGGAAGGCCCTACTAGGGGGGCTGCAGCTGACGGTGTGGTCTACCCGCTGGCCCTGGCGGGGGTGGGGGGGGGGGGGGCAGCTCCAGCTGATGGTGTGGTCTACCCGCTGGCCCTGGAGGGGGTGGGGGGGCAGCTCCAGCTGATGGTGTGGTCTACCCGCTGGCCCTGGGGAGGGAAGGCCACAGCCCTGCCCTCACGTGTCTCCGGCCGTGTCTGCAGGCAGGTACATGGTGGGTGTGGCCGTTGGGGAGTCCTGGAACACCGTGTACCGGGGATTTGGGGACGTGAGGCAGTCCACACGCTGTGGTTCGGACCCGTGTGTATCTGCTCACTGTCACCTGCTCTGTGGACCTGCTCCCGGGTCCCTCCACACAGACACAAACGCAGAACCACCACCACCGATGCCACATGAAGGCGTCCACCAGGAACCACTGCGAAGGAACCAGAGCCCTGCCGGGGAAGCTCCATTCCACAGGAGCTGGCTTCCTCCACGGCTACCACTTGCTCATGCGGGACACAGACGCGCTGCTCTGAGGCCACACTTCCAACAGGCCTGACCTCATCAGAGCGCTCACCACGTCCCCAGGTATGACAGAGCAGCCACCCGTGTGCCTGGAGCGCGTCCTCCCTCCCGCCGCCCGCCCAGAGGACAGAGGACAGAAGGAAAGCAGGAACATTACCTGAGCGGTCCCCATGGCGGCCGGGCTGGGTGCAGGCCGAGCGTCCCAGGGCAGCTGTGCTGAAACCGGGCCGGGCTTACGGCCGCGCCTCAGGTGCAGGGAAGGCCTAAGATGAGGAACGGATAGAAATGGGGAAAATATGATAAAAAAAAAAAGATAAGCAACCTCCCCCCTGGAAAAGAAAATACATGGGAAGTGCCTGGAAAACAAACCACTGAGCAAAACTTCCATCACCTGAGAACAGCACTTTGGCAGAGAAGCTACGTATGAAAAACGACACAGGGTCCCAAAATGACACGTCGTGTAAGTGCAGATGTAGGCTTTCATGATGAAAAGTACTTCATTTCTCAGTCGGGGCCCGAAATTGCGATACGTCAGCTTTCCCCACTTGAAAATATGCAACCAGAAATAACGCGACGTACTCTGAATCAGAGGTATGATCTCTCCAATAACCCAATGGCAGAAGCAGCATTTGCAACCTTGGGCTAGCTCCGCAAGGAACCAGGCAGATTCCAAGAAACAAGAGCAGTACCAGGAATATTAACAATTGCTCATCCTCTTTCCAGGAAAAAGAAAATAGCACTACACCCCGATAAATATGAGGGCAGCATTTAAAAATGCTAGAACATACATTTTGATAATTCTAAAATTATCTGCTTTTTTCATTGCACATGGACACATCAAATTACTATTGCCCCCAACCATCACCACCAAGTGAATCAGACGAAATAGGAAAAGGAGCCTCCAGAGGAGACGTGTTTATACCATCACGCCAGAAAAACACGCTTGCTTTTTCTCTTTGTAAGCTACTATGACCACAAAATACTTATCTATGTATACTTGACGTGGCCCTCAAAAACACTGATCAGGTTCTATAAATTTCTATGAAGGCCAGAGGTCCTGCTTAGATGCACCCCATCTTCCAAAACTTATTCTGTCACCAAACTCTGGCCAAATGGTCACGTTACAAAATGCTGTACTTACTTTCAAATGTATGAGTCCAAGAAGGTAAGAAAATCAGCTGTTTTTTTACGTTAGCAAGGACAGTCTGCAAATACAGATAATAACACACAAACTGAAAATTAACCCCTGGTTTCCGGGAATCACTTACTAGATGTCTGCTGTGACTGTCCCCTAAACTGTGTATTTATTTCCAGGCATTTCCTGTTGAAATTCTGCCTTTCCAGAACTGACACACTGCTGTTCACTCACTAGCTTCCTGCACCAGGATCTCCCCGTATTTTCCTGCCTGAACACTCACACTGACCGCACAAACCCCTTACTTTTGGGCATCTGGGTTGTTTCCAATTTTCCCCATTTGCTGAGAATTGTGCACACATTTTCATATGCTTCTCGGTGCGTTTGTGCAGAACAGATTTCCAGGAGTGGAGTCCCCGGGTCACGGGACTTGCACGTTTTTAGTCCACAACACTGCCATGCGTGTGCCAGTGCTCACATCACACGTCGCCAGGTTTTCTGCATGGCTCTGGGGGAAGAAAAGTTTCCCGCTGTTTCCGTGGATTTGGAAGAACTTTTGTTGTGATTATTGATCAAACTTCTTTCCATGCAAACTGCCTGTTCTATAGATTTGTCCGCTCCTTCTGGGGGAAATTCCTAATTACCATGTAGTATCTCTTTACATATTCCAGACCGTCTGTCTGCTCTATAGGCTGCAACGGTTTTCCTTCTTTCTCACGCGTTAACTCCCTCGGTGGTGTCCTTCCAACAACCTAGGTGCATTTGATAGAATTTATGTCCAAATCTACCAATCCCTTCTCTAAGGGCTTCTGTCATTACCCAGATCTTCCCAACTCCACAATTTAAAAAAACACATTCGACTAAATTTTGTTTTAGCATTTCTACAACTATTTCTAACAATTAGATCATTGATGTGTTTGGAACTTTTTTGAGATGCCAAGTAGAAAAGTTACTTTCTCTCCAACGGCTAACCAATGATCCCAACAAATTTGCCTAATAATCCATATTTTATCCACCAACTTGAAAATGCCACTTCACGCAGAAAAGACTGTCACACAGATCAATTGATCTCCCGTAGCATTTGTACATGTGTTTCTCTCTAGCAGACCAGAACTCCCACTATACAGATCTTCCTTAAAACTTTACTGGACACCTTGTGAATTCATTCTTCTGTATTAACTTTATCATCCCTTAATCAAATCCCACTCCCCACCTCCACTGCCCCCCCCCCCGAAACAGGTTTTGATTGAAGTTCTCTCTCTCTCTCTCACACACACACCTGAAGTGAAGTGATAGGTTTTAATACTAAATTTGCCATTAAAGTGTACTTCCCTACCAAGCACTAGGTAATGTTTTACGTCCTTTCCACATATTTCAAAGTCTGGTTTTGTTCCCCCCTATAGACCTCAAACATTCCTGTTTTCTCCCAAGGTGTTTTGTAGGGTTTATTGTTTCTGATACTGGACCTATTTTGCCATTACTTTATCACATGCAGTACAGTTCATGGTTTTTATTTTACTGAGCTTGTATTTGCTGTACATAATCCATGTTCCTACTTATCTAATAGATTTTGTATGGTCTCTTCCCTTTTCCACTGAGCATTTCTAATATTTTGTCTCTTTTACTTTCCCATATAACCTTAACTGGAGACCCCAGAATAAGAGGGACTAATGGTGAGAATTCCACACTTTAGAATTTCCCAATAACTGTCTGCTTGCTTCAGGGTTTCTGATTATATTCTGAACCCTATTAAGGAACTGTCCTGCCATTACTCCCTCTCAGAATTTTATCCTAAGTGACTGCTGTATTGTTTCAAGGTCCTTCGGTGTTTAGGATACATCCGTGTTTTTTTTTTTCTTTTAACATGCTCATCCTACAGATTACTAACATAGAGATCCTATTATTGAAAGAATCTTGCTTTTACAGACTAAGCCATTTGGTCATATTAGATATACAATTAGATGCAACTTGCCAATATTTTGCTTAGGAAATTTATATTTATATTCTTAAGTAAAATTAGCCTTTTTCTACTATATTATCAAGTTTGGTAATTACTCATTAAAAGAGAGTGATGGTGGGCGCCCAAGTGGCTCAGTCAGTAAAGAATCCAACTCTTGATGTCAGCTCAGGTCATGATCTCACAGTTCATGGGATCAAGCCCCACATCAGGCTCTGTGCTGATAGCATGGAGCCTGCCTGGGATTCTCTCTCCTTCTCCCTCTCTTGCTGCCCCTACCCTTCCTTCTCTTTCTCTCTCTGTCTCAAAATAAAAAAAAAAAAAAAAAAAACTCAAAAAAAAGAGAGTAATGGTTATAACTCTTAACTAGTTTAGATAACAGAATTATCAATTCGTAGATATTTGTATAGAGTTCACCCATAAAACTGATCCAGCATCTTTCACAAAAGTACATCTAAGGAAAATTTTAATTTTCCCATGGTTACTAGTCCATTCACATTTTCTAGCTTTGTCAGATCAACTTATTTCACTTATATTCACCAAGAAAACCAAACATTTCATCTTGATTTTCAAATTTCAGCAAAAAATTTCTGCTGATAATATGGTCCTTTTAACTGTGATTCTGTCACACTCTTTATCCTTAACTCTTCACACTGTTAAATTTTTTTTTTAATTAATCTTGCACAAGTTTATTCGCAAGACATTTTTTGCATCTTCTTTGTTGTTGAACATTGAATTAATGCTTTTCTGTATTTTTAATTGAAATATAATAACGTTATGTTAAAGACCCATAGGATTCTGTATTGTATTCAATGTGATCTGACCGTTTTTGTTTGTAATGTCTAAGTTTCACCCTCCCATGTTTATTGTGATTACTGATAAACTGGGATTATATTGTCCTGATAGTTCGTGTTTAATTTGTTTTTCTTTGTACTTTATTCTTTACTGCCTTACAACAGGACTTTTCACTACTTTCTCAGTGCCTATACGTCCTATTTCTCCCTTAACAGTTTTTGTTTTTTTGTTTTTTTTTTTTTTGTTTTTTTTTTTTTATTTTTGGGACAGAGAGAGACAGAGCATGAACGGGGGAGGGGCAGAGAGAGAGGGAGACACAGAATCAGAAACAGGCTCCAGGCTCCGAGCCATCAGCCCAGAGCCTGACGCGGGGCTCGAACTCACGGACCGCGAGATCGTGACCTGGCTGAAGTCGGACGCTTAACCGACTGCGCCACCCAGGCGCCCCACCCTTAACAGTTTTAACATAGGCAATTAAACATGTATTTTTCTAGCAAAGCCACTGGTTAAAACAGTATCTCCAATATCCTCTTGAATAAAAGAACTTTAGGGTGCTCACACTTCCCCCCAAGTTCAGAATGCCCTCCCCATACTGCAGCTGCTCTGATGTTACTACTGTGTGGATGCCAAACACGATTGCTCATTAAACAAAAGAAAACAAATCACTTATTCTGAAATCAATACTTATAAATTAATGTGCTCTTGATCTCTTTGCTACCATGCTTCTGGGTTCATTTTTCCTCATGCTCAAAAATATCTTCTTGTTTTTCTTTCAACATGGTCTCTGTGTGGCAAACTTTCCAGGTCCTTATATGTCTGAAAATGTCTTTATTTTGCCCTCAGGATTGAATGACAGTTACATAAGTATGGAATTCAAGAAATCCAACAGATAGCTTCAGGCATCTGTTGTTACCTTTGAGAAATTTCTCATCAATCTTCAAGCAATTTCTGTTCTCTTAACTAATAAGTCTTTCAGGATTCCGTCTTTACCCTGGATACCGCTGTGTTTTACAAGGATGGCTCAAGATGTGTGTCTTGTTGGCCTATTCTGTCCTAGAAGGTGGTACAAGTTTTCTGTATCCATTTTTTCACTTAAATTCCAATTTTAATTTTTTATTTAAATTCCAATTAGTTAACATACAGTATAATAGTGGCTTCAGGTGTACAAATAGGGATTCAACACTTCCGTACAAAAACCGGTGCCCATCATGACAGGTTCGTCCTTAATCCCCATCACCTGTTTCCCCCATCCCCCCACCGACCTCCCCTCTGGTGACCGTTGGTATGTTCTCCGGAGTTGAGTCTGTTTCTTGGTTTGTTGTCTCTCTCTCTTTTTCCCTTTGCTCATTTGTTTTGTTTCTTAAATTCTACATACAATTGAAACCCTGTGGTATTTGTCAGGCGGTACACATTTTCGATCTGAAAACAGTTTTCCTCGATTTGGGAAGATTATTGGCCATTTTATCACAAATACAAACTCACCCCTACTATTTATTTCTTTAGCTTCTATCAGATGCATGTGCTGCCTTTTAGATCTATTCACTGACTGTAGTTTCTCATCTGCTCTCTTTTTGTGCTTAATACTAGGAAATTTCTCCAGCTTCATCTTCTAGTTCACTACTTTTTTTTCAGCTATGTCTGATCTGTGAATATTTACTGAGTTCTATTTTCAAGGGCCATAATTTCTATAATATTTCTAACTGGTTCTTTCACATCATCTCCTACTCTTTCTGCACAGCTGTCCCACATAGCACACGGGCTAAAAACAGGGATCTGAGCACAACCGAATCCGGGATCCAGTCTTCATTAGGAACACTTCCTCAGAACGTCAGTTACATAAGCACTTTGTGCTGTTTCCTAACGTGTAAAATGGAGCTAACAACAGGACCGACGACATACGGTAGTTGTGCGGCTTGAGGGAGTCCTTCCTGTGGAGTCCTCAGAACACCGATGGGAACATCTTAAGACTCAACACATGTTGCAAACATGGTCTCTGGGAAGAAAGTGCTCATCCACAGAGTTTACACCCGGTGCACCTGTGGGCCTGTTACTTCAGTCACTCACACTGATCCAAGTGTGCACGATGTCTATTCTAATCTCCACTGCTTCTAACTTGAAGGAAAAAGAAAACGAAATCTTGTTCTACCGTTCTTCCCTTTTCATGGCCTCCCGCTCCTAGTGTACAGATGAGCCTTGGCATCTTTTTCTGAATCTTCTTCCCGTTTATCCTTTAAATTTACTTCACCAGGAGGCTGCCCTCTGTACTTCAGTGTGTCCTGTCTTCCAAGCGATGACTGCATTTCGATGGCCTGTTTTTCCTCACCTGTTCATCCTCCTCTCTCACACTCTGAGCAGCCAGGAGTCATTCTTCTGGGGCTCCAGAAAGCCGAGAAGCAGGGTGACAAGCATCTCCTTCCTGATTCGCTGGGAAAATGTGGACTCTCCATCAGTGAGGAAAGCAGGGACTTCAGACTTTTAGGCTCTTCTGAGGATGTAGAGCTGGGGTGGCGGAAAGGCCTGTGCTCCCCCAGCTCCCGAGGGAGAACGTTCAGGGGGCAGGCCCCTGGGTGAGGGTCCAATCAGCAGCACCTCTGAGCTTTCTAGGCCCTCAACCTCCTTTAGGACCACACTGTGTAACTGTAATATGCATTTAACTTTCCATTTTTATTCTTCAGTGCTGAAAAGAACAGGTTTTAAGAAATCACATATACACACACACAGGCTTCAAGGATGCAAAGCAGAGCAAGGTCCCTATTTACATTTTACATGGGTATTTTCCCAAATAAAAAAAAATTTTTAAAAAGACAAAATTATAGGAATCTACTTTCAAAATCACAAAACGTTTTCCTGATTATAGCATACATATACGAATATAAATATTACACCAAATATTACCTAATTTCTCATATCTACAACTATTTTAATTGACCATCCCAAAATATCTCAGGTACTTTTTATCTTTCGAAAAGGAACATGAACCACCATGTTATATCCTTGTGATAACAGGAACTGAGCTCACCGTATGTTCGCTGTACTGCTCCCTTAGTATTATGAGAAAATATAGACATTTCAAGTTCTATTTAGTTGGCTGGAAGGTAATCAAGTCAATAGCATAAAAATGTCTTCTATTATAGTTAAGAAGTGCTTATGGCAAAGCATAACCGAGTAATGCAAAATAATTCCACATGCAATTCTACTGATCTCATTTTGCCACTTAAATGATACACAGAGATCAATCATTCCCTCACCGGACCCCGCCAGCCAAAGCAATCATCATCCCTATTTTCCAGCAAACATGAATTAACCACTTTCCACATTTCCACACACATGGAGAAAAAGTAGAATGTGTCCATAAAGATGTGTACAGACCTTCACCTTGATGTGATTCTTCTACTAAGTATCATAAATTGAGGCTCAGGTCTGAAAGTATGAACAGAACGATGAACAACTTGAAAATAATTCATTCAACATTATCAATTCAGGTAAGTATTATGATAGCATTGTTTTTCCTCTAGCCATTAAATTAGAGGTGCCCACGTAATAGCAAGCGTCTATGTTTACAGAATGAGATTGTCTAATAAAATTTTTATATACAAAAATATCTACTCAAAAGGACTATTAAATTCCACCAATGTGTTGTAAATTCGAATTTCACTGTACGCATGTTAGCATAATGACTATGGTTCCTTAAATTCAACTTTTCCCGTACTCCAGAGTTCCATGTCTTAATTTCAATCTGATTTCTCCACCCAGATTAGAAACTTAGTTCATATATTCATTTGTCTTCTAAGTATTTAAGTTTATTTTTTTAGTCATCTCTACACCCAACGTGGGGCTCGAACTCACGACCCCGAGATCTAGAGGTGGATGCTCCACGACTGAGCCAGCCGTGTCTTCTAACTGGTAGTCTGTCATCACCATCTTCACCAATGTCTGCTGAAATTTCCTCAACACCAAAACCAATGGCACACGGTTGATTTAATCCCATCTGATTCCTCTATAACATATTACTCTAGGACTACAGGCTTTTTAATATTTATTGGGCGGTGGGGGGGGGGGGGGGGGGAGGGCGAGAAAGAGAGAAAATCCCAAGCAGGCTCCATTCTGTCAGTGCAGAGCCCAATATGGGACGGGGCTCAAACTCACAAACCACAAGATCATGACCTGAGCTGAAATCAAGAGTTGAACGCCTGACTGACTGAGCCACTCAGGCGCCTCTAGGATTACAGATTTAACTGAAATGTCACAGGCATCTCATTATTAAAAAGAAATCAAGGCTAAACTGCCTTCTCTAATACATGACATCTCCGACACAGACCGATCTTTCCTTCGTCTGAGCACCTGCATCCTATCACCTGAGCTGCCCCGTCTTCCACGTCAGACTCCTCTGCAGGAAGACAGCAGAGCGGTCACTGTGAGCCCAGGGCAGCAGGCGGCCAGAACACAGAACATTCCTACCCACCGTCCCACAGCTGCATGCAGTGCACGTGACACACGGCGGGACAGGGACACATACCATCATTTGGAACAAAGTCACGTGCACGGGCTGAGGCTTGGGCTCAGATGGCCTTCAGGCTCAGGCCGCAGCAACCTGAGCCTGGTCTCCGGCCTGGCAGGCTGCCTGCAGATTTCAGACGTCCAGTCTCTGCAGTCATGTGAGCCCACTTCCTGCATCAATCAGTCTCTCTCCAGATAGAGAGAGACACAGGTAGAGATACACATCCTATCAGCTCTGTCTTAGTAGCAATCACATTGTGTCTGGCGGCAGGTAATAGAAAAATGAACTCAGGGCGCCTGGGTGGCTCAGTCGGTTGAATTGGCTCTTGATTTCGGCTCAGGTCATGATCCCAGGGTTGTGCGCTGAAGCCCTGCGTCAGGCTCTGCACTGAGTATGGAGCCTGCTTGAGATTGTCTCTCCTTCCCTCTCTTTCCACCCACCTCTGCCCCCTGCCCCTGCTTGTGCTCACTCTGAAAAGAAAGAGAAGAAAGAGGAAAGAAGGAAAGGGAAAGGGAAAGGGAAAGGGAAAGGGAAAGAGAAAGAGAAAGGGAAAGGGAAAGGGAAAGGGAAAGGGAAAGGGAAAGGGAAAGGGAAAGGGAAAGGGAAAGGAGGAAGAACTCAAACTCACTTAACAATAAAGGCGATTTATAGGCTCACAAGGCTGCACAGTCCAGAGCTCAGAACTGGTCTGACTGCCTGGCACCATGACCCCAAGCACTCGGAAACCCTCTCTTCCCCTGCTATCTTGTGATCACAGCTTCAGCCGAAAGCTGATGACACCTCACAGTGGCAGGAGGGCTGCTCAGAGCTCCCAGAGATTTCTTTGCTCACTTCCAGGGAGTGTGAGTTCCAGAAGAGGAAGCTTCTCTTTCTCAGAAACCGCTTTTCCAATTTCAAAGGCTTGGGTCAGGTAACGTGCCCACGTGATGGACCCAGCTTCCTCCACGGCTCCTGGGCTGCCGCGGGACACTGGGAAGAGCGGCGGTAACGCAGAGGACCTCGCAACAGACACGAGCGTCCTCATCGGGACAGCAGAGGTAAAGGTGGGGGCAGTTCCTGCTCACTGTGCACGCTCACCCTTCAGTCCTCCTCTCCGTCAGCCCCTCACTCCTCACAGGTGTTCCAGCAGGAGCCCAAGCCCGCAGCTACCTACATGCCGTCGTTAACGGAAGGTCCTCTAATCACGTTTGCTATTCCATTTAGACATGTGTCCCTAAGCGAAACAAGTGCAATTCTAAACGCCGGACCCCTTTCGGGTGGGGACTGAGTGAGTGCTGCACAGGTCGGCACAGCGAGAAAACCCACGCACGGCAAGACTAAGACACGGGTTCACGAGTCACTGCCAACCACCTTCCTTCTGCCTTCAGTTTAAAAAAATCTTCAATAAACAAACTGGATAAGAAAACTCAGACCTTTTTAGATCCTTGTGTTGAAAACGGTGTTAAATTTGTTTAGTAAACAAAGGTTCTGGAAAACTGTGATGTGGCACATGTCACAGATTAAGAACTCCACAACGGTTTACAGTGGAGTGAAGTTCATTTGTAGAATGTACTTCGAGAACAGTAGGTGGCAAAGGGCTTTGTGTGAAATCCAATCATCAGGGCATTAGGCGTTTACATCTTCTTATCTGCAATTGTTTTATAATTGCTGTATTGCCATTAGCATACGATGGGCAATGGTGTGTACCAGACGAGCAACTCTGTATTCTGCTTAATATTTTAACTAATGACCAAAGAGGAGAATTTCATTATAAAATGCATTCTGAATAATATCGAATGATCACGTGGTGCAAGAACCGGAAGAAGTGGAGGAATTAAAAGAGGTCAGAGGTGGAGACAGTAAAGCTGCGTTCGGTTCACGGTGAAGTCCAGGCACTGCACACAGACGAGGCAGACCTGGGCTCAGAGACGCCTCCCCGATCACGAGTAGACCAGTGAAAGGGCCTGAGAGTGCATCACGGTAAACCCCAATTTTACCGCAGGACCCACCCCTACTGAGGAAAAGGGTTTTATCCCACACGTCACCACCCACAGAGGCTCACAGGGGAGGTCTCCTCCAGGGCCTCACAGACCAAAGGCCAGCACCATTTTCCTGGCAAGTCAGAAGGACAACCAGCCAGTACTTCCCATGACAGAGTCCATTCCAGAGAACAAAACAGGACAGTAAAAGGAATCCTGACAAGCACTCCTCATGCTGGAGGAACCACAGGCCTTCTGTTCTCTGGTGGTGCCCTCAGTGACATCCAGCGTGAGACCACCAACGAACACACCTACCTCATATTAACAGATCTACTCACAGGAAAAATACCTCCATTTTTTTTTTTTTTTTTAAATTTTTTTTAACGTTTATTTATTTTTGAGACAGAGAGAGACAGAGCATGAACAGGGGAGGGGCAGAGAGAGAGGAAGACACAGAATCGGAAGCAGGCTCCAGGCTCTGAGCCATCAGCCCAGAGCCCGACGCGGGGCTCGAACTCGCGGACTGCGAGATCGTGACCCGAGCTGAAGTCGGACGCCCAACCGACTGAGCCACCCAGGCGCCCCAATACCTCCATTTTTTACTGAGGTCAAGTTCACTCGCAGCAGTAGACGTGTTCTAACTCGTAATAAGAGGAAGCCCTCCTATCCATGGTCCCGTTTTTCCCAACGCTCTGCTCTGACGCACCCCCTTCGAACCAGGCAGGGCTGTGCTGGGTGGGAGAGAAGCTGGAAATGGCTGGGACACCTGGGGGGTGCATGAAATAAGCCGCCAGTACACTGTGCGAGAGGGCACGTGTGTGTCCACGCTCAGAAATGGACTTCCTAAGCAGGAGAGGTTTAGATCACATCACAGGGCCATGAAGAAGTGAGAAGATCCCCGGACAAACTGTCAGATGGTGAGAGAGAACCTCACACGGGGATTTACAGCCCTTTCCAGGCACGCTCTGATTCAGGGAGTCTCAGCACACCAGCAGAGGCGGCCCCACATGAGGACACCACAGACACATATAAAATGGGAAGAAGATATTCTAATTTGAAAGGTGCCATTTTGAAAGGTACTGAGTGTTAAGTACGAATGTTAGGATGGGGTAAATCAGGTATTTATTTATCTAGGGTGGGGTAATATCCACCACAAACTTACGGTAGCCTGTGTACCTCTGGTGTGGAGAAATCATACTGCCTCTTACCTACCCGTGCACCCGTGTGGACAGAAGGCCGCTCCACTGGGGCGCTCACTGACACACCTGAGATCGCACCTGGGGACCACTCAGGGGTTAGCTCTGCCGCCCACTCCCCGTCCCCCCGAAGGCACAGGTCCCAATCAGCAGCTCTCTCCTATTCTCCTCAGGGAAGGGGTGAAGCAGCCTCCCAGGGGCCCATTCCCTCCCACAGGAGAGAGGAAACCTCCCTGGGGCTCAGCAGACCCGGGAACACATTCTGATGACCAAGAAAGAGGAACAGACCTCACACATCTCTGCCTCTGGGCCCTTCCTCCCTCAGTGACATTCACCATCACACACAGGCCCTTCCTTTAAGATCCACGTGCACATCCCAACCCTTCCCGCACCCAACACCTGCACACAGAAGGACGTCACCAACAGATAATGTTCAACCAGCGCAACTCCTATCTGTCAACCCTGGTGACACGCAGCCTGAGGACCCCTGTGTCACTTTGTAACACATGGAGCACGTCATCTTCTTAGGGCTTCACACCAGCCACTGGACAGGCAACCTTGAGATGGATCAGCACAAAACAACACACTTTACAGGAGCCACAGCCAGGACTCCATTTCCGATCTGACTTCAAGTCAGTCGTATGTTCCAAAGGACCTACTACGTCACCAGCCACTCTCTGCTTCATTTTACAACAGAGCCCAGGTCCTACCTTCCCTCCTGAGGCTCCCTGGGGCTCCCACCCCCTGCCCCCCGCCCGGGGCTGTCTGTACCGCCCCCACCCTCTGCTGCTTATTCCCTGCCCTTTCCCCTTCCTTCATTTCCTCTTAACCACTGTCCTCCGCGTGTCAAAAGGAGCTTTATGTTCAAAGGGAAAGAGGTAACAGGAAAGATGGCTAAGAAACTGCCTTTTGGATATGGGGGGAAAGAGATCAGATTGTACAGAAAACAGACCTACCTTAACGGTAATCTCTCTCCTCGGGCTTTTGTCCAGCATAACACAAGAGAGCAAGAGCTTAGTGTTTAGGGAAGAAGCACGGATGCTTTGTGCTCCCAGCCCAGAGGGAAACCTGAGGAAACCAAAAGCCATCACAGAGGAAGCAAAACTCCAAAAACAAGACATTTATGAGAAATAGGACATCTGAAGGCACAGAAACTCTCGGAGTCGAGAATTATCTGAGGTCCTCCGCCCGAGCCCAGAGATGCACACATTACAACTAGGTGTCTCCACTCTGGAGCAGCATGGGGATCACACACCCCCAATCCTACCACTGCGTCATGAAGTGTCTCTGCTTCTCGTTCCTGCCAGTCTGGCTCTTCAGCATCCTGGCCATGAAGTAAGGGGAATAATCTGGCATCCGTCCTTTTACATAGTGCTAATTTATAAAACCTCTTCAGAAAGAGCGATGTAACACTGACAGGTGTAGCTGAGTAGGACCACCCACTGCCTCACTGACTGAAGGCTACAGACACAAAGATGCTTCATCACCCATGATTTCTCTGAATTGCACAAGAAATGGCTGACAGAGTAAATGGAGCTCTGGCTTCCAAGTCAAGCATCTAAAACTGTAGCATGTACCACAGTGGACAAGAAGTTAAAAACAACCCACACATTTACTTGTCTTTGCCTGTGGGGCACCTATCCCTCATCCCCTGGCTCTGCCTTGATCCTCCTTTGGGACTACCCCCCACCCCCATCAACCCACAAGGGAACCTGCCCTCCTGCAGGGCTGGGCCCACGATCCAGACCCGGTCAGGCCGTGCAGTCTGCCCCCCCACACACGCAAGGTGTCCAGAGCTGTGCACGCTAGTCATGGACCAGAGGACAGTTGCTACTATGAGCTTTGGTGGAATGACTGGGCATGACTTCCGAGATAATGTAAGGCTGCAGGTGCCACAGGCTACCAGGTGGAGAAGGCCACCCGAGAGAAACCACAAGGGCCTCAGGCAGGGGACAGAGAATCCACACCCTAATGCCTCCACTTACATGACCCTGTATACGGGTCTCATACACACCCTGAGTGTTTGTAGACCATAATGAGCTGAGAAGCTGTCACCTGTAATGAAATAAACCCCACCTGATTGAGGAAGCTACACGTCTATCATAGTAAAATGTTGCCTCACATCTTCTGGTTCTAAGATCTTACCTTATGCCCAATTTTCCATGGGGTTTCCAAATGGTCTTGGCAAAGTAAATTAGCAAAATATAGCATCCTGTCTTTTTTGTCTTCAAGATGGAAGGGCTAGAAGGGGAAACCCAGCAAGAACTAACAGTCCAGGTTGAAATCTGAATGTAGTTTCCCACAGAAATGTAATTATAAGTGTTGGTTAGGTTCCCAGCTCTGTTCGTGTCCAAACAAATGAGAAAAGATGAACTCAGAGTGGTATATAGGACATGGGGAACTATAGCTTAAAAAAATCATACTGCAGATCCTTCTGGAACCCTAGAAACTGCAGGTGGTTTTGGAGTTCAAGACAAGTAACACTAAGAACATACCAAAACACGGCCCTCCTGAAGCTGGGAACGACCAGCTCCAAATGCACTCCCCCAGAAAAGACCCACACAGCTTTGGGGGCAATCACAGAAATGGCTTCCCAGACCTGGGAAAGTACCCTGATGAGATGAGACAGACCTGGGAAGGACCACAGGGAGCAGTGAGGGGGCGAAGGTTGGAGCTGCCATTTCTAAAGCTCCACTCCCACTACAATTCCACCAAGACGTTTATTCTTGGCATTTAAAAGGGGGAAAAATGGCACCTCGGTGTCTCAGTTGGTTAAGCATCCAACTCTTTTTTTATTATTATTAAATATACTTTATTGTCAAATTGGTTTCCATACAACACCCAGTGTTCATCCCAACAGGTGCCCTCCTCAATACCCATCACCCACTTTCCCCTTTCCCTCACCGCCCCCCCCCCATCCACCCTCAGTTTGTTCTCAGTATCTAAGAGTCTCTTATGGTTTGCCTCCCTCCCTCTCTGTAACTTTTTTTTTCCCCTTCCCCTCCCCCTGGTCTTCTGTTAAGTTTCTTAGGATCCACATATGAGTGAAAACATATTAAGCATCCAACTCTTGATTTTGGCTCAGGTCATGGTCTCACAGTTCATGAGTTTGAGCCCCGAGTGACAGCACGGAGCCTGCTTGGGACTCTCTCTTTCTCTGTCCCTCCCCTGCTCATACTCCTAAAATAAGTAAATACACTTAAAAAAGTAAAAAGGAAAAAGGTAACTTTTGACAACTGCAGTTCACTTAGCAAATCCCACCCACTGCAAATTACGGGAGTGTCTGAAGGCTTAGGAAAAGGGAGACGAGTTTATAGAAATTAGGACACGCGGGTCCCTTTTGGGGCAACTTAAGCTGAATTACAGTGAAAACATTCCAAGAAAGTGTCCAGTATCCTGAGCGATAAGGAAGGAAATAATTAACTTCACACCCTCAAACACATTCGTGTCAGACTTTTCCTGGAAACCTTACAGGCTGCTGAGGCAGCATTCATTCCCGCAGCTGACCATAAACTGGGAACTGTAGAGCACAGGACAAACGAGGACACACGCTGCCCCCCGCCCCTTGCCACCACCCTCCTGGGATTTACTCCGAAATGGAGAGACAGATGTGTGTCAGGAGTGGCTTCCTGAGACCCACAGAGAATGTGATCTCACTGCAGAACAAGCCGGAGGGACAGAACATCTGCGGAAATTTAGCACAGACACAGACTCCATGACTGTTCACCTTCCCTTGAAGGTACGCAAGAGTCTGAAACCAGAGGCACACCTAAGACAAAGAAGAAAGTGGTTTCCTTAAAAATCCCAGAGTCCTGGCACTAAAGCAGACTGCAAGGAATCCTCTAGAACAGCTCTGCCTTTAATTCAATAACCCACTGTTAAATATGCGACTGTCTCCTGTTTCTGGAGATTTCTACACAGGCAAGTCCACGTGTATGCTGTGTGCGGAGGGCTCTGGCGTTCAGTCACCTACAATGTCGAGACGATGATTTCTTATTCTGAACCAACAGCCCCCCTGCTGCCTCTTAAATTCACCACGGACACCCCTCCTAACCTACTAAGAAGGCCACTTAACACTCACATTAGAGCTGGCAGGCGGATGTATTCAAGGACAAGCCTTTTTATCCAGAATTTAACTTCAAATTTAACTTGAAGGCCGTGGAGTTATATTTTCTTCCCAGTGTTTGAAAAACACTATTTCCAATCGATAGCGCAGTACAAATACAACATGCTCAGTTATGATGCTCAAAATTCAGCATGGGTACTGCAAAGTGGGAACATGAAATTCAAAGGGGCGCACTTCTCGGGCTGAAACAGACAAGTCCCTGTGGCCCAAGTATTTCTATTTTCCAGGAAAGCCTAATCTATTGAAATGGCCTCTGGACACTAACTGTATAATGGGATTTGAGTTTTAGAAAAGGCAGAACTGACAACTAACGAAAAGCAAAGTTCTGGATGTGCGCGCCGCATGGCCCTTCTCCACCAGCCCTGCTGGGCTTCCAGAGTCCCATCCTCACGAGACAGCGAACCACATGCCTCAAAGGTCCCTTTCACCTTCAATCAGAAAGATGCATGTGCAGGAGTTACAAAAGCAGATCAGATGCTGATTATTTTTAGACAGTCTACACTCTGTGTAGCGAGGAATAAACCATGAGCAAAAAACCCACTACAGCAGCAGGAATACACTCTGATTCTAGGAACAGAGAAAGGGATCAGTGGAAAGTGAGTCCTAGGTTGGGAGACACAATTCCGCACTGGGGAAACATGGAAAGTTCCGTATGGAGGATGGGACATTTGGGCCAAAGCCACTGAGACCTGAACAGGCAGGTCCAGGGACAGGGGCCAAGGTGGAGCCCTGACAGGGTGAGTGTGCAGGGAACAGCCAGTGTGCAACAGTGAACAGGAAAACCGAGGAGGAGAGTGGATTTGCGAGGGTCGCGAGGACACTTGAGCCAGGAAATATGGACTTGTTCCAGGACCAGAAGGGACCCAGTGATGACTAAGTCCAACAGTGAGGACGGGGCCAGCGCGGAGGCAAGAACAGCACAGAAGTCAGGCTCAGTGCAGGGCCGGGGACAGTGCAAGGGGTCAGCATGAAGGTCTGGGTCAACACAAAGGTCATGGCCAGCATCAGGGTCAGCACAAGGATCACAGTCAGCACGAGGGCCAGGGCCAGCACAAGGGGTCAGCACAAAAGTCAGGTTCGGCATGGGGGCGGGGACAGTGCAGGGGGTCAGCACAGAGATCAGGGTCAGTGTGAGGGTTGGGGCCAGCACAGGGGTTGACATCAGGCGTCCGAGTTACAAGGCAGATTTGGGAGGCAGGAAGCAAAGCGCCAGCCATGGCTGTGGCTGGAGTGGAAGGCGCAGTACAAAGCAGACAGCCTGTGGCACCCGCCTCATCCCTTCCTGGGGGACAGGCAGTGAGGAGGCATCTGGGCTCAGCCACACACAGAGCTGGGCTGGCTAATGGCTCCAGAACGGCACTGGTTCTTCCAGGTCCATGGTCACACTACACTGTGACACTACAGTGTGCCCTCCAGCACACTGTCCCCAAGCCCCGGAAAATGACCCAAGGCCAGCACAGAGCTGGGGCCGCAAGAGCTGGGGCACAGGTTCTCACGGGACCACCTTCTGAGGAGCCTCCTGTAGGCCGTCCTCTAATTCCCACGGTGTCTCCCGCCTCTCTCACCTCCTCACACCCTGCAGACTACTTAGCGCCCTGCCGTAGCCCTACCTTTTCTTTGACGCCTTCCCTACCTCCTCCGATCCCACGCATTTCTCCTTGCTCTGAACTGTCCATGTTGGAAATGACAACAGCGGGTCTGGCCTCCACTCGCGGTTGCCAGCGTCTTAGTCTCCAGCCTCCGCCTCTTAGGGGACAGCGGCAGCGCTTCGGGGTCAGCGCTGCTCCCACCCAGATATTACAGCGGCTGGAGAGCCTCAGACACCAATCTGCAGTCACAGGTTCACAGAGAGGCTTTCGTGAGCTGTGAGCTCGCATAACAGCTAACGTCATCCTCGCCTGGACCCCAGAGCTCAGCACAGAGCTGGGCACGTGTGAGGGCTGGAAAAAACACGTGGACAGGTCAACCCCCACGCGGTCAGCACCTCACAACCAACGCAGAGAAGGAGGTGAAGAAAACACGGCCCCAGAGTGGCCATCCCCCAGACACTGTCCCAGAGCGAGAAGGAATCACGGACACTGTCCTGCTGCGCTCAGGTCACTGGCTAACCGCAGCTTCCGCCAAGGGATCCTGATTCAGAACAGAGGCAGACATCCTTCCCCTAAACCCATTTACACAACGCTGTGCTCAGCAAGGCCCGTCGTCCACGGCAGCTCCTCTGAAATCATCCGTCACTGACATGACGTGCGAGGTCAGTGCGTCCTTCAGCATTTCACAAACGCTACCACTCACTTCCTTAATTTAACGTGTGCGTATTCTCCAGTGTTTACACCCCTTCCTAATTCAGGGAAGAGGTGCATCCTGCAGGGATGAGACCCCAATATGCCTCAGTTTCTCTTCACAAAGGAGGTAACATACATCTAGAAATCAAGACTGTAAGATCCACTCTTAAATTCCTCCAACTGCTTCCTCTTAGAGATGCTTTCTGCTACATTATTTTCCCAAACAGCTTCGTTAATTCAATAAAGATATGTTAATAGTAATTGCTGTTTAATGGCTGCTTCCTGAGGGTCAGAACTATGCATAGTCACAACCAAGCATGTGCCCAGAGTTGTGGGAAGGGAGGAAGAAATGTCCAGGAGAGGTGGTGACAATGTCACATCAGTAACAGTTTATTTAGGTAAAGTCAAGGGTCTGTGGGGGGAAGAGCTGGCAGGGAAAGGCTTCAGGAGAGTCACAGTCGTGACCCAGCTTCTCAGGCACATCATGGTTCAGGCAGGTGACACGAAGACAGGAGGTCACCCAGGAAGAGAGACAGGAGGAGCAAAGCAGGGAGGGGGAGGCAGCAGACAGGAGGAGTGGGCAAGGGTCTGCACCACGTGGCAGAAGAAAGAAACAGGCCTGCCTAGGAGAGGCAGGACCCCTCACTTCCAACTTCTTGACAAAGATCATCTGCCCCAAGGCACAACCCACTGCGAGAAAACACACGTGCTTTCACGCACGCCTAGAGGAGTGCACACAGATGTGCATACCCAGACTTCGCACATGCACACACACACACATATGCACGCCTACATGCGCACCTACCCACATGTGTGCATGCACATGTCTGTGTGGATGCACAAACATGCACACACGCACACAAGTGTGTACACATCTCCGTGCAAGCACACCCACACACATGACCACGAACATGCATATGCACACCCACATGCCCACATGCATGCATTCATATACATGGGCAGACTTGTTTTGGCACACATATACACATGTGCACACATGCCCATGCACACCTACATACGTACGTGCACCCACCTGCGGCCGTGCACACACACACACACAGTTTCTCTACTGTGGACACCGAGCATCTTGTCATGTCATCTCAATCTCCAGCAGCAGGACGGTGTTCCTCCCCCTGGCCGGGAAGGTGAGGTCTGCTCCCAGCAGATGCTGCTGCTGTCCATGTGAGCAGCTACGTGGGTCCTTCATGGCAGCTTCATGGTTGTGTACAGCTGTGGGACCTCCGCGAGCAGTTCCCAGGTCCAGCTGATTCCCCTTCCAGAGTCAGCACTGAGCTGATATCAGAGGGTTTCCTAAGTGTCTCCAACATACCACCTTATCGTCTTTAAAGAAGCAGTGTCCTGAACACCTTTCACACACACTTCAACAACTCAGGCACTTTTTAAACGCAACACAACACTCCTCACGGGGTTGGGGCCTCTGCAGCGTCTCCTGTCTGAGAGTAACGTAATGAGATCCTCAGAAGGTCAAGCTGGCCGCGCTGGGGCAGGAGATTAGTGCGGGCAGACACAAAGAACAGGCTGAGGTGGTTTCCCTGAAGAGTGGACCTGCTTTAAGAGCTTCAGAAACATCACCCAGAAGTGTGATTTTCCCAATGTGCTTCTTCTGTGTAACCACAGTGCTAATTAAGGCAAGCAGAAATGCTTACCCAATTACTGTAATTACAACATTAATTCACAATGCTTAAGTGCTTTTAATAATCCAAAGTGAGTTCACAGTTAATATCAACTATTTGGTATGCATCATTAGCAAAATGCATTTTTGCAAAATATGCCTTGTCACCACGTTGGCTGTGTCAGGTACACAGAGCCAGCCCCAAACATAATGGGAAGTAAGCTGAATTTGAGAATTTCCTACCTATCTTCCAGCTCTCACCTCGGCCAATGGCAGATTTCCTCTATTCTGGAGCTTCTAGCCCCAAACGCCCAGGACCTTCCTGCTGCTCACGAACTATTTAAACACTCCCGCGCTGCCACATGAGCCTTCTCTCTGGCGCTCTCCCCCCCCCCCCGCCCCAGACATCCACCTGACCCTTCTCCACACCCTTGTTTGGCACCCCCTGGACCTCCAGCATGGTGCGGCCACACCCCCTGAGCACAGAGTGAAAGCAACAGGTGCATCTCCAGGGAAGGGACCTGAGAAGTGGGTCCAGGATGAAGGGGACACTGAGAGAAGGTGTTGGTGTCAGCTCCCCAGAGAAACTGTTTTCAACGGCAGGACCAGCTCGCCTGAAGGAAGGCGATACACAGTGCTGGGCTGTGGGCGGGTGCCTCTCCCTGTAGGGCTCCTCCAGGAATCCCAATCCCAGCACACTCACCTGGAATCTGAGGTCAGAGCACACCACCAACCAAGATTCTTAGCAAAGCGTCCGGGGGAAGCCAATCAGGAGCATGCATCTTCATCATCGATGGAAACCAGTACCTGCCATTTGTTCAGCGTGGGGCACACACTACCAGGAGCCCTGAGTGTGGCGTGGGGACAGCACCGAGAGACCCCGTCTGGAAAGTTTCAGAACTAGCAGACAAGATTCTGACTGAAATAACCACATGGAGACAGAACAGAGCCCCCGGGAGAATCCCAAAGACAAGCACCACAAACGTGGGTGGGCATCTGGAGACCCAGAGTCTCGGACACAGCTGGCGGGGGCACAGACACATGAGACCACCATGCAGGACACTGGCAAACTTCCTGAAGAGTCACACCTACATCTGTGGTCCGGGAACCACCCGAGAGAAATGAAAACATATGTCCACCAAAACACGCCTTACCCACGAGAGCCAAACACTGTTCACGACCCAGGAGTCCTTCCACAGAAGAACGAACAGACAGAAGTGTGGGATGTGCATATTTGTACAAGGGAACACCAACCCAGCAATCATGGGAAACAAAGTACTCATATGTGCGACAACAGGAATAAACCTCACACGTTCAGACGCAGTGGAAGTCTCCAAGCACAGGAAACTACAGAAGACCGGACTCCAGTTTGTTTCCAAGAACACATGCAACTATTCCACGAGAGAGAGGTCAGGAGTCGCCTCTGGGGTGGGTAGGGGACTTCCCAGAAACAGCACAAAGGTTTCTGGGATCTTTTGTCCGCTGTGGGGTGATGGGGACACCATTACCTGCACCTGTTGAAACTCACTGACTGTAACAGTTAATGCCTGTCCATTTTATTGTATGTAAGTTATTGTTATTCCTCCATACAAACGTACGTAAAAAAGAGGAATACTGGATGCCCAGACGGAAGCAAATTTAAGTTCAAGACAGCATCTGCAGACAGAGTTCCTGGCAGTTAGGAAGGCTTCACAGGCAAAGGGATCCCTGACCTGTGCTGTGAAATGGTAAGTAGGTATTTGCCATCAAAAACACTGTGGTCAGGAGGGAATATTTCATATCAGGCAGCTTCAGGGGAAAGGAGGCTGGAGAGAGATGATGGGTCCACAGAGAGTAGGCATCCGAGAGGCTGGAAGGGGGCTGAGCATGGGCAGGGGGCAGGCCAAGGAGTCTGTGCTGTCCTACTGGAGGCTGGGAGCCTCCCGGTGAAGGATTTTAAATAGGAGACATCACAATGGGACCTGTACTGTGAGGCAGTAACGAGAGGTCAGGCCAGCTCAGAGGACAGGAGAACAGTCCTCTTAGACTGGAACAGCCACCAGGGAAAACCGGCCAGAGTCTGAAGTCAGGCAGCAGCTCTGGGCATGAAGAATCCAAGGAAGAGACTGCTCCTTCCACATTTCGTCCTCCCCAGACCCCAGACATCATGTTAAAGATTTCTTAAAGAACACCAGAAGCCAAGACAGAGTCCCATCAGTGGTACAGAAATCTTAAGGATTTCCTGAAAATCAGAGGTCAACAGGGACAGAGGGGAGGCCACGATAAAATCACTCCCAGGAGTGGCCAAGGCGGCAGCAAAGACCCTGGGACGCGAACCAGGAAACACGGAGTCCAGAGACCAGGAGGGTGCCAGGCAACCACAGCCCATCCTCATTGTTGGGGTCTGTGTGCATGCATTCACCTACTTGCCATGGCTCATCCATACCCCACAAGTCAATACACACATCGGGGCTGTTTGCAGAGTGACAAAAAACATGGTCCTCAACGCACTCGATTGCAGCTCAGGTCAAAGAAGACCCGCACTGCCTCTGTTCCAACTCCCGGGCTGTAAACACATCTGTTCATGGCATTTTTTGCATGTATCTCTACTGGTGGTCTCACTGTTCAGAATGCCCCCAGGCCAAGTGCCAGACTGCTGCCCAGTGCTCCTAAGGTCAAGAAGGCTGCAAAGTGCCTCACAGAGATAACATGTGTTAGGGAAGCTCTGTTCAGGTGTGAGTTCCATGGAAACGAATCAGTCACGTGCAGTAAATGACAGGTCTTTAAACACACACACAGACAGGAGGAGGCTGTGTACTGACTGGTTGATGAACATGTTGCAGCCAAAGGCTCACAGGCACCTAACGTGGTGCTTCTCTGGGAGCAGTGGTTCAACGTTCACAGACGCTGAGGTCCAGGGGCCTCACAGAGCCCAGGACCACGAATAACGAGAACCAACTGCGGTGAGACGTTTAAACGAGAAAATGCACTGGGGGTTTCTAAAGCATGGCCGTTCCCCTCCCACGGGTGCTATGCTAGGTCACAGGCGGTGCCAGAGAACCTGAGACAGGAGGCAGTGGAGCGGCCCCACTAGCCACCATCACCCAAGGCAGGGGAAAGAGCCACACCACACCACAAGTCACCGGCACAACATGTACCCTCTCTCAAATCACTACAAATGAATTCTCGTGATTAGAAGCAACTGCGCCTGCCATCAGGCCAGCTGGACTTCGGAAACAAGGACAGACAGATAACTAGAATCATCCCGCTGGGGAAGAAGGGCACCCAACTCAACCAACAGAAAAAGTCACAGAGAAGCAGCCTGCATACAGAAGCATCGTCGTGAGAAGTACCGGGAAACGCTGGCCTGGAAAAGAACTGCGTGGAGATGCACACTAACTGTCATGAAACAGAACGGGCTGAGCATGCGCGTGATCACGGAGGAGCAAGCCAGTGGCTGTAAGACCCCGTTGAGGATTCTACTAGAAAACTGCACAAAATGCAAGGACGGGACAAAGGTTAAAAGACATCGAGAACTATTCCGGGGAGCTCAAGTGTTTCCAATGCGACCTTCGGAAGAAAAACCAGAGGGAACGCAGAGGAAAAAAGAAAGAATAAAAATTCCCCAAAATAAAGGAAAAGCAGCAGCTTGAGCTCGGTGGAGCCCACTGAGCACCCAGCGGCAAGAACAGGAAAGCAGGCCACAGCAGGAGGAAACGCTCACGGGGGCACCCATGTGCGGAACCGGGTGGGGGCGGGGAGGAAACCTGACCTACGAGTCAGGCCTGCGGTCAATAGGACTCCGCTGGTGACGCCACGTACGTGTCAGTGGTTTCCAAGGAGAGTGGTTACAGATTTTGATTCCAATGCTCAGTAAAATTAGATTTTATGTGGGAATAAACATATTTTTAGTCACCAAGGACTCTAAAAGCTTTCCCACTCACAGATGTGAACAAAGAGACTGTTTAGAAGAGACAACAGCAAAGGGAAAATGAATAAAAGCTGAGGAGGAGACATGGCAGAGGAGCCCGTGTGGCAACAGGGGACACACAGCCAACGGACCCACCACATACAGCCGGGACACATCTGCATGGCCGATGCGGCCGGGGGCGGGGAGGAGGGGTGGCCTGGGGGGATCAACCGCGTCCCAGATCCTCGACTGGGACTCTGACAGAAAGGTGCGTGTCACACGTGTCCGATGTGAAGACACGCTGCCTTGTGCAGGGAAACGCAAAGATCTCAATAAAATATCAGCACACTGAGCCCCGCAGCACGTCACAAGACGACACTCCAACTGGGAAATGGATGAATGGTTCAGTATGAGAATAGTTACTACCTCGTTCCAAACGTATTGAAGACGAGACGTCTTCATACAGATGCTGGCTAAGCGCTTGATTAACGTCAACACCATCCCTCATTTCTTATATAATGTGAACATTAAGATTAAAGGGGAATTTATTTCTTTTGTAAAAGATTGTTTACCTTAAGTCCACTAGTGATTATCTTGGTAATTAACACCATGCTACCTGTCCTAAGCCATGCAATAAGACAAAAAAAAGGGGGAGGGGGGGAATATGGAAAGGAAAAATAAAATTTTTATTTATTACAATTACAATTTATCCACTTAGAAGACCCAGGTTGACACCAAATTAGCAACCCTTCAATAAGGAAACAATACAACAGCACAATTTAAAAACTTGGAAAAGAATATGAAAATGTGACTTATTTATTAAATGATACCAACGCATCCTACAAATAAAAGCTTCCTATATGCAACCTCCCTAGTCGTCTTGGAAATTTAATGAGAACGATGGTACAATGACTCCATCAGAGTGCTACAATCTGAGTTGGTAAATGTGATGTCTGTCAAAGTCATATATGAATACTCACTGACTCAGCAATTCCACACGATGAGCAATTGCGCATATTCAAAAAGACGAGTATGCAACAAAGATTATCACAGCAATGCTTGCTCTAGGAAGAAAACCACCTAACCTGTGTGCGCAGCAACAGGGGAACGGTTACCCAGACGACGACGCATCCACTGTGAAACATGGGACACACGCAATACAGTGAACTAAGCAACTGAGCAACATGGTAACTATGCAATTCCTGACCCCAAACTGGAGTCTCTGCAAAAGGGAGACACGACATAAAACACACTACCGGGTCAACAGACAATATAGGGAGTATGGAAGGTACAAGAGATAAACACATTGCATCGGTGTTAGGTTTACGGGTGATGAAGCACTGGGCCCAGGGAATGAATACCCACGTTCATAGGAATACGCACAGCAGAACACAGAGGTGAAGAGCACAGGCCCATGCAAGGTGCTCCATGTGGGTCATGGGAACGTACCGTGTGCACATGTGTGCAAAGGGGGAGGGAGTGCAAGTGTGAGCTCAGGTGATAAAACAAACAGAGTGAAACAGCAACGACAGGTGAATATACACACGACTTTTCTTTTCTTGAAACTTGCCAAAAGTCTGAAGTTATTCCCAAAAAGGTTATTTTTAAAAGAAATGCAGATTTTTATACACATACATTAAAATACAAAGATCTATGTGGCTCATTCAGTGAAAAAACTAGCTGCAGAACTCTTTGTAGCCTGATCTCAATTATGTTAGAAATGTACACAGGGGCACTTGAGTATATATTCACGATAAACACATTTATCCATATAAATGCACAGAAACACCAAAGTCTCATACACAGGTATAGCCAGGGAGGATAAGGATTTTGAGGGTTAAAATTCTGCATTCAACTATGAATTATCTGCAACACTCTAAATCTTTTAAAAACACGTTTCTTGTTTACATTGTTTTTACTTGGGTATACCAGCAGGAAGGGAGGACAGGCCAACATTTCCAGGGAAAGTCATCAATCTCGAATTCTCCGAGCTTCTCAGTATGGGGAATCAGCGGGCAGTCCCACAAGTCATGGGAAGCATCCGTCACTCAGAAAACATGACAAAATACCAGCAGTGGTTACATGTGGGTGGTGGGGTTACAATCCATCACTACCTTCTTCGTTTTGCTTTTCAGTACTCCTCAAGCTTTCTACAATGTGCTTGTTATTATCCTCAAACTTGGGAAAATTATATAAATAATGTTTACTTTACATATTTAAAAACCCAGGGTTAACAATAACATGGAATGGTTGGAGAATGTGTGTCCAATGACAGGGAAGAAGTGGGGAAAGTCACTGTTTTGTTTCCCAGACGGAAACAGAGACATGGGGAAAGAAACAGCTTCCTGCCAGCGCTGACCGAATGTATTTCCTTGCAACAGAAAGGCCCTTCTCAGTTTGGTGTGGGGATGACCCATGCACAGCTCCTCAGTGGAAAACGAGGAGCAGCTCTATGTGACTCTGTCTGCAGACCATGATCTGCGACCACGCTGGACCACGCACCTGGAACGCCCTCATTCTAGAGAGACCCACGACCGCACCCGTGGGCCACATCTGCAGCCACTGGACCACTCACCCGGGACATGCTCATTCTAGAGAGACCCACAGCAACATTCACGGGCCACATCTGCAGCCACATGACCACCCACATCCAGGCAGGGTCTGAGTGCGGTTCACCTCTCACGCCACAGAACAACTTACTCCCAAAGGGCTGGAATGCAGCAGTGACAATGTGTATCTGATCAATGACGTGGTCTGTCCCACTCTGGGGGATATCTAAAATGCCACCAGTGTGTTCCTGAAAACACAGTGAGAACTACCCTCTTGAAGATGTAACCTTCTGCCACCGAAAGCCAGCTTCTGCGTGAGAGACTGTTCAGAGAATAAAAGGCAAACTACAGATGGGGACTCTCTGCAGTTACGTATCTGACAAGGTTTTATGTGTCCAGGACATATAAAGAACTCCGGAAGCTCACCAGGAAGAAAGCAAACCTCCCACGCTTGAAATGTGGGGAAAAACTAGAACAGTCGCTTCACCCAGGAAGATAAATGGGAGAAGAAGGTCTGTGTGCACCTGCTCTGCTTTAACAGACCAGGGCCCTGTGTCACTGGTCCACAGACACAGAACTGACTGTGCTCATTCCCTGAGGCTCACAAGCGTTTCACAGTGAAGCCACACTGAAAACAGGAAAACTAGGGGAGGGGCACCTGGGGGGCTCAGGCGGTGGATCGACCAACTTGGGCTCAGGTCGTGACCTCACAGTTCATGAGCTCGAGCCCCACAGTGGACTCTGTGCTGACAGTGCAGAGCCTAGTTGGGATCCTCTCTCTCTCTCAAAGAAAATAAATAAACTTTAAAAGAAAAAAATAAAGGGGTGTCTGGGTGGCTCAGTTGGTTGAGCATCTGACTTTGGCTCAGGTTACGATCTCACAGTTCACGGGTTCAAGTCCCGCGTTGGGCTCTGTGCTGACAGCTCAGAGCCTGGAGCCTGCTTCGGATTCTGTGTCTCCCTCTCTCTGTCCCTCCCCTGCTCATGCTCTGTTTCTCTCAAAATAAATAAACATCAAAAAAAAATTTTAAAGGCTTCTTATTGAAATACTGCTAGAAGTAAAGGAAGGATGCCTGATTCGAGGATAATATAGCTTCTGCTCCCTGGTGGCACCTTCAGGTCTCGCTGTCCGCTCATGCACTCCATGCCGTCGGAGCCTTGTCCTCGGCTGAGATACTTCACCTGGTAACATCGGGTTTATCAAAGGTGTAGGTGACATGTACACAACTTGAATCTCCTCCATAAGACACAAGTGTGCCCGCGAGTCCCCCACACAACACTATCGGGAACAGTGTGGGACCAGCAAACCGGACCCAAGGGGCTGGGACACCACTCACCTGAAGACTGGCCCCCAACACCCCAGAAACAGCCATTTCTCTACAGGACAACAACAAAAGCTGCCATGGGAAAGATGTACAGTTGGATTCGAGAACTGAGGTGGCGGGGGGGGGGGGGGGGGGGGGGACACAAAAACCTCAGATCTGCCCAAGTACAAGTACAATGCACTTCATCACCAGTGACCGCGCTTCTAACCAGACGTCACCCTACTGATAGAGATGTAGTCACTGTGAAGTACGTGGCGTGACGTCTAATACGATCCATTTATACAGAGGGGCAGGCAGACCCTGACATCATCTCCTCGAATGAACATGTCACTCCATACGCACCATCCAAAATTCTGAACCAGCACATTCCTGGGTTTCGAGGTGATGATCTCTGGGTTTCACCAGAGCTGAGTGGCTATGGCACCCAATCGGGCTGATTTCGGTCAGTAAGACTCAAAGCAGACAGCCCCCACCTCACCTCACGAGGCCCCCTAGCTTCACAAGCTGCCCGGGATGCCCAGGGAGCCACTGCAAACCCAGGCTTCGCGTGCAGACCCCACCCTGGCACGTTGGCCCCGAGGATGTTCTTGTGAAAACTCGCTCCTGTGGCAGAAATTCTCATGCAGGCTGTCAGCCCCGTCTTGGTCGGCCTGGGCTCCTATGACCAATTTCTCACTGCTCTGGAGGCTGGGGCCCAAGATCCCAGTGCTGGGGAGGGCCTCTTCCTGGCGTGCCGATGGCTGCCTGCTGGCTGTACCTGCCTCTTCCTACAAAAGCACTGATCCCATTGTGGGGCCCAAACCTCATGACCTCATCTAACCTTAATTATGACCCAATGGCACCACCTCCAAATTGTATCTAGCTGGGGTTAGGGTTAGAATTTTGTAGGAAAACAAACATTTGATCCATAGTGAGTCCCCTGATAAAATCATCTACAATATTAGGACAGAGCCATCTGGCAAGACAGGGCCTAGGGCACAGAGCAGCCAGGTGGGGCCGACCCACGGAAGAACACAGGCCGATCGGACCCCACACTGCGCCGGCTCCCAGCTCCTGCAAACCAGCCCCTGGTGCCAGGTTCACCCAAATGAGGGGATTCGAAGCAGGTGGAGCAGTGTCTGTGAGCAATTCCCACCCTGAATCTGAGCCGGTTCCAGCTGAACGGCCACTTAACGACCCGCCCCACTCTGCCTTCGAATAAGCACAAACCTGAAGAAAGGGTTTTGGTTTTTCTTTTTTTTTTTTTTTTTTCAATTTTTTTTTAATGTTTATTTATATCTGAGACAGAGAGAGACAGAGCATGAGGGAGGGAGGGAGGGACAGAGAGAGAGGGAGACACAGAATCAGAAGCAGGCTCCAGGCTCTGAGCTGTCAGCACAGAGCCCAATGCAGGACTCGAACTCACGGACCACAAGATCATGACCTGAGCCGAAGTCGGACGCTCAACCGACTAAGCCACCCAGGCGCCCCGAGGAGGTGTTATCTTTGAAAGAGAGAGAAGAAAAAGAATTTGTCTTTCTTTCTTAAAAACTACAAGTGTGTTGTCTTACAGCTCTGAAGGTCCCAAGTGGAAAACCAGTCCCACCGGACTACAGTGCCTGTGGGGCTGGCTCCTCCCGGAGGCTACAAGGAGAAATATTTTCAGGACTCTTCCTCAGCTTGACGTGGGCACGGCTCATTAGTGGTTGGTGACGGGCACTTGCACGGGGTTCCCACCAGTCTCAGAACGTAACTACTGCCACGGCACAGAAGGAAAGAAGACACACGCACCCATCAGGACTCTGGTGTGCTCGCGGATCCTGCAGAGATCTGAACACAGGCAATGCAGAAGACAGTTTATCTAAAATCTTCAAAGGAAGAACCCACTCGTACAGACGGGGTAAAAACTCTATCAGGCGGGAACAGAAAGCAGCAAGTGAGATGTGATTTGTGAAAAAAAAAAACAAAACGTGAGCCAATGAGATCAAAGAACCTGTTTATCTAAAATAATATCCAAGTTCTATAGCTCCTTTGATAACAAGAAAAAAGGAACAGAAAGAAAGGAAAGGAAAAAACTAACGAGAAAGGCACTGTTTATGCTTATGATCTGACAAAGAGATCCCCAAAACATGCTGTCCACCCTCTGCTGCAGGCAGCTCCGGGGCAGAGGTGGGGGGACAGGGCTGCATGCACACCTGCCGGTCACTGGCTCTCCCTGACGAAGCCATATCTCACTGGCCTCACAGAGACGGTGTTGAGAAAATTAAGATGAGTTTTATGATTTTTTTCAACATCAATTTTTTAAGAGCATAAGCTAAGCAATCATCCACTTGAAATGAGCTGATCCCACGGAAACGCTCTTTCTCACGCATTTCTGATGCCTCGATGTCAACCCACAGCTGCTCCTCAGAACCCCTCGCGCGGTCTGTGCAGTAACACCCCCGTTTTCTGAGAATTGGTGGTTTGTGTGTGTCTCCCTTTCATGAATGGCACACACATCAGGGATCACATCCACCTCGCAGGGCCTTAGAGTCAGGTCAATGTGCCCGGAAAGCGCCCCACGTGTGCAGCTGCCGTAAGGTACATCCACATCTGGGCTGGAAGACAAAGCTTTGGACCCTGTCACAGTTTCCAAATCCTATGCTAACCCTTCTACAGTTCTTTCAAGAATCACAGCGTGGGGTTCAGCCCAGGAAAATACACCCACGAGCAATGGCACGCTGGTGACTCAGCTCAGAAGGTGGGGGGCTTGATCCATGGCACCCCCATGCCACTCAGCCCACCTGACAGCACAGTGAAGGCGACAGGCTGCAATAAGCGAGACAGAGATCTACGAGAGAAACAACACCCCACCACTGAGCGAGGGAGAGCCACGCGTCTCTCACGCAGGCGTGGCCGAAGCTGGGGAAGGAGGGAGGCAGCGAGCTCACTGCACGGCCGGCGGTGCAGGTGCACTTTGCAGACAAGCAAAGCGGACCCGCTGCCTGCAAAAGCTCCGGCTCCAAGCCGCATCAGTCCTCGGTTGGGTCAGTCTTCGCTGAGCCAGGAAAGGCAGCGAAGCCCATGCAGAAAGGGGAACGTAGCAGGAAAAGACCCGAGGTGAGTGCAGGAGGGGTCTGGGCAGCGGGACAACGGGGGAGGGCCCACCTGGCACAGAAAGAGAGCGCATCTGCCTTTCAGCTGAGGAACACCGAGACCATGCGGGGCCCCGAAGACGGCACACAGGACCCACATTGAACAAACACACTCGGCCTCCCTTCGTCTCCTTGGTACGTCACGTTCCCCAAATAAAGTACGTTGTACGCGGGCGGTCAGCTGTACCCTCCCCATGCCGGGTGTCACAGTGCCGTAATCAGAGATGCAAGGTGGACAGACGGCTCTGGCCCCCAGAGCTATTCATCCACCGGTCTCCCATAGGGTTCAAGATGGCCGTCACACGTACGTGTACTCGTACGCGCGGCGGGACTACCATCACACGTACACGTGGCAGGACGACCATCACACGTGCATGTACGCACGGCGGGACAACGACCACACACACGTACATGTGCAAGACGACCATCACACACGTATACATAGGCGCGGCGGGA
Source organism: Panthera onca (assembly GCF_046562875.1). Classification (NCBI taxonomy): domain Eukaryota; kingdom Metazoa; phylum Chordata; class Mammalia; order Carnivora; family Felidae; genus Panthera; species Panthera onca. The sequence goes on from NC_138342.1 coordinate 204,163,310, forward strand.
CAACTATCACACACATACACGTACGCACGCGGGACGACCATTACACACGTACACGGATGCACGGCGGGACGACCATCAATCACACATACATGTAAGCACAGCAGGACAACGCATCACACGTATGCGCGGCGGAATGATGCACCTACCTGTGGCAGGACGACTATTATACGGTACACCCATGTGCAGTAAGGCGACCATTATATACGTACACCCATGTGCAGTGACACCTTGAATCTTTGTCTATAAGTCTAGTGGCACATGACATAATATCTTGTATAATTTACATGGAAATTTTAAGATAAAACTTTTACATCATCCCCCTCACATGTATCAACAGGAATATAAACGCCACACCAATTGTACGCCAACCATCATCCATCGGAAAACATATGAACAAGTTCATCTTAAAGGCTTAAAATATTACATTTTGCATTTTTGTCCTTAAATTCTTATTTCCATTCTACCTTCCCCCACAGAATTGTATCCTACTGTAAAGCATGTTTAGGTTTAAAAGACTTCTCTCTTGGGGCACCCGGGCAGCACCATCAGTTAAGCATCCAACTCTTGATTTTGGCTCAGGTCATGATCTCATGGTTCATGGGTTCAAGCCCCTCATTGGGCTCTGCGCTGACAGCTCAGAGCCTGCTTGGAATTCTCTCCCTCCCTCTCCCTCTGCCCCTCCCTCATGCTCTCTAGCTCTCTCACAATAGATAAATAAAGCTTTTAAAAATAAATAAATACAAGATTTCTTTCTTGGGTGCCTGGGTGGCTCAGTTGGTTAAGCATCCAACTCTTGCTCTCAGCTCAGGTTATGATCTCAAGGTAGTGAGTTCAAGTCATGCTGGGCTCTGTGCTAGGTGTAAAGGGTGCTTAAAAAAAAAAGACTTCTGTGTGTACACACACACACATTCATGTGCTTATATACTTGTATGTACGTAAAATCATAAATGTAATTTTTAATTTTCTGTGGTATAGATTCTAAATGATTAAAAATTCTATTTGACCAAATTATCATTACTCTTAGAGGTACATAACGGAGCCTAAAATATAAATACACTAAAATTTTTGTTAAGTATTAAATATTAAAATTCAATTGGAAATACATCTTTTAGTGAGATGGATAGAGATTTTTCACAATCCTTAACGTGTCCATGGGTTAATATTACTTGCTAGTGAAGAAGACAGCTGAGTGCCAATGACCTTTTACTGCTATAAGCACTGAGAAACTTAGATTACATTTTAAGTGGATGATGAAGTAGCATCTTGTTATGGCAACAACTCTCAACTGTTTTACCTCCTTCAGAAAGCAGTATCTGTCACCAAAAAGTATTAATTGTCTTATTTCAGTTGTGTTGAAAGCAAGAAATTGGCAACCAAAAATTTTAGCTATTCATTACAGCCATCAACTTCCTCAACAGCAAGTCCCACACAAGTACTGCCCTTTTCTCTTCGAGCCGCTTCTCACCTGTGCAATGCACCTCGGGAAGACTCACGATGGGGCCGCATATGCACACATGCATTTTATAAAGTGAAGGAAGGGGGGCAGGAGAACAGAGGGGAAAGATGTAAAAACACAACTCAGACACTTTCTCGGAATAATATGTCTTAGGTGGGGCGCTCAGTAGGTTAAGTGTCCAACTTCAGCTCAGGTCATGATCTCACAGTCCGTGAGTTCAAGCCCCGTATCGGGCTCTGTGCCCACAGCTCACAGCCTGGAGCCTGCTTCGGATTCTGTGTCTCCTTCTCTCTCTGCCCCTCCCCTGCTCACACTCTCTCTCAAAAATAAAATAAAAACATTAAAAAGAAAAGAATAACATGCCTTAGGAAAAAGCACACGTGAAACCTAAGATCAGGGAATTAATCTCCTAAAAACTATCTTGTATCACATACTCCAGAAATGGTCTTGATGCTCTAGAAGAGTAAGCACTGTGCTTTGAAGATTCATATTTAGATAAAGCAATAAAACAGAGTCCCTGTCATATTCAAGATATCAAGAAACTGTATCTCTTTTATACCCAGCTTTTTAAACTCAGAAAATGACCATATTCTCCCATGTCCACAAGATCGTGACATTACTTTCAAATTTTAAAAACAAAGACTAAACCAAGATAGAGAAAGGAAACATCAACACACATTTTAATTCCTTTACCAGTGTTCTCTCTGAATGAAACAAGGGCTCAAGGGCATAGTGTGGAGACAAACCATATTCTACACTGCCTCTGAACAACTGAAAGTGCTGGATTATAACAATCCTCACGGCCGCTGCAGAAGCACATTGATTAATATTTGGGGTATTTCAGGAGGAAGTTATAGAAAACATCTGCAAGCAAGCAGTGTTAGGACCCGCCTCCGTCAAAGGATTCTGTCACTGTTAAATTATGTCCTAGAAAAAGCGGACTCTTAGTCCACAGTCACTCCAGTGAACTGTGTGCAGCTTTACTTAATCATGGAAAACCGGAGAACCTCCCCGATTGTTACAGGCATCACGCTGTGCTCATGCTACTCTCTGGAATAAGGTAGCGGAGCCCATCACAATCTCTGTCGCTGAAGCATGCACTGGGATGTTTGGGGCGCGCACCTCATCTCTGGTCATCTGAGAGCTGACCTCACAGTGAAAGCTAGAGAGGCTCCAGAGTGTCCTTGAGGAGGACTATATCCAAGACATATTCTTAAAAGAGTCAAGGGAAGCATGTGACTGGCAGACAATAAATCCTCATGAGTTAATACACTGTAAGCAGCACAAATAAGTCAGAAGCCATGGGCTAAGAAAAACAGTTGAGAAAATTACTGCCCCAGAGGAGCTCAATTACCTGGGGATAGAAGCCACAACTTCAGGGGCTCCTGGATGCCTCAGTTGGTTAACTTTCTGACTCTTGATATTGGCTCGGGTCATGATCTCAAGGTTGTGTGAATAAGCCCCGCATCAGAATCCCTGCTTGCGATTCTCCCTCCTCTTTCTCTGATCCTCCCCCACTCGTGTGTGTGTGTGTGTGTGTGTGTGTGTGTGTGCGCGCGCGCGCGCACTAGCTCTCTCTCTCTCTCTCTCAAAATAAATAAACATTAAAAAAAGGAACCACAACTTCAGTGTGCTGACATGTATTGAAGTTTCCATAATAATTTAACCCAAATTTCTCAATTCTATCAAGAAGAATTAAACTGTTTTATTGGGCATTAAAATTAAGTGGTGCAAGGAGATTAAGAACTAAGGATGCTTAGCTTTAAAATATTAATTCACATGAAATAACACAAAGTCTCTTAAATTACAGTATTTAGGTATCCATACATAATTGAAAGTCTGATGAGACAGAATATTTATGATTTGTCATCAGTTTCAGAGACAGTGTGGGACTTGCACAGTTTCAAAGGAGAATCTAAGCTAAGTCTATCCATGTATCAGCACTTATTACAAGTTATTTATGGTATTCCACAGAAATGAGCAGAAACCAGTGTATCCCATCTTTTGAATGACAGTGACATTATCTCCTAAATGCATTCAACTTTTTAACAAAAGAAACAAAAATTACAGCACAAAATTTGGGTTAAGTAATTGCTGCTGCAGAGAACCCTAACACATCAAGAAGAAAGGTCTAGTTCCCATAGCAACAATCACACAAGACTTTAGACCAATTCCATACCTACCATTCTGTGGCTCTAGAAAGGAATTTAATTCCTTACCATGTCATTGAAGTGTTCAGCCAAAACACTGTGTCCCATTGAATTCCTTTTTCCCTTTTGTGCTAACGATCTTAGAACCCATTAGCACCTTCATTTTCTGTCATTCACAGTATCAATGTGGTACTTTGGCAACACTCCATTTTTAAGAGGGCTGTAAACACTAAAAATATTAATTACAGAACTTAATCACTGTTGTAGTGAGTCTCAAATGTTTTCATATCTTCATTCATTGTTTGCATTCTTAAGCTATTTAACACACACACACACACACAAAATCCCTGAGGTAATATTAATTATTTTCTTGGATGTTCTTTACTCTCCTGTGAGTATCATTCAAACCGGTTTATTACCTAGACCCAAGAAATAATTACAAAATATGTTAACAGCATTTAAACAATGGAGAAAATATAAGCAAAAATTCTGAACACAGAATTTTAATATCTAATTAATTTAATGCATTTATAAATTTGACACTATTAGGTGTACTGTGCCCAGCAATATATTACTTATTAATAATAAAGTATTACTACAAAAAAAAGACTAGTAGAAATCCTTAAGAGATACATGATTTACTTTTATTTAAATAAGGACTGCACAATAAGTTAAAAAAATTGTGCATGCATTCATTCTTATGGGCTGAAACAAGGCTAAAAAAATGTTTTAAAAATCACGAGTCAAGGGGCGCCTGGGTGGCGCAGTCGGTTAAGCGTCCGACTTCAGCCAGGTCACGATCTCGCGGTCCGTGAGTTCGAGCCCCGCGTCAGGCTCTGGGCTGATGGCTCGGAGCCTGGAGCCTGTTTCCAATTCTGTGTCTCCCTCTCTCTCTGCCCCTCCCCCGTTCATGCTCTGTCTCTCTCTGTCCCAAAAATAAATAAAAAACGTTGAAAAAAAAAAAAAAAAAATCACGAGTCACTACACAGCTGCATGGAGAGAACTCTAATTTCTCCCCAAAGGCGAGTTTCCTCACACAAAGTTTAATACCAGTGAACTGACCTTGGTATACGCTGGGGGTCTCCTCTGCTACAGGAGCGACGCCTTCTGGGTCTGAGAACAAGGTGTGATATTGTGACAGAATAAGAAATACTTGCTTCCCAGCACCAGAGCTCCCAGATCCTTTGGGATTCCTGACTGATGGGGCGAGAGGGGCATCTGTTGTTATGCCTACAAACCCCTTTCAACCGCACCAGAGTTTATGCCACGGAGGTGACCAGTTGCAGGGAGGCTCAGGCTGCCAGAGAAACCTACCAGGGGACTAGAGACTGGGAACATTCAGCTCCACCCCCACTTCAGAGGATGAGAGGGGGAGGTGGGGATCCAGCCCACAACCAATGGCTACTGATTTAATCACAACATAAACCCTCCAGAAAAACCCTAACAGAACCTCCGGGAAAACTGCCACCTAAGGGGTTTGGAGAGCTTTGTGGCTGGTACACACACAGTGCTAGGCGAAAGTGCGCCCACCAGGAGAGGGTGTGGCAGCTCTCCCTCCACCCTCCTTGCCCCTGCGCCCCCTCCACCTGGGGGCTCCTGAGCTGTAGCCTTTATAATAAACCACAAAGGTGAGTGCCTTCTTGATTTCGTGAGCCATTGCAGCAAACTGTGGAGGGTCCTGGGAACCCGAATTTGTAGCGGGTCACTCAGGAGTACAGGGGATAATGTGTGTGTGGGGGGGGGGGGGGGGAGGACCCTATGGGCTGAGCCCTCAACCTGAGGGCCTGTGCTAACCCCAGCAGCTGGTGTCAGAACTGGACTGAACCGGAGGACATCCACTGCGTGTCCAGAAACTTGGGGGAAGTGCCTGGTGCTGGAAACCCCTGCATATTTGGTGTCAGAAATGCTGTCGGAGACAAACAAGGACACAGAGGAAGAAAAGTAACCGCGGTAGAAACATCTCTGGCTGCTAGTGAAGGTTTGCAGACGGTTGTACGGCCCAGGATGGCAGAGGTAAGATTCTGGAAACCAATGACCACAATCACAACCGGCTCGTTAAAACAGCAGATCTATCAAAATACATAATGTGTATTCACCTTCACCCATTATATCCGGAGATATTCATGGCTGTGCTGCTGCAACACCAACGAACCAGAAACTCCCTGAACAGTGTGTGTTAACAGCCAAAGAAAGCAGTGCCTTGCACGGTCTGGACTCTCGTACTGTGCAGCCACTAAAAGGAGAAAGAAGATCCACGTGTACATACGTAGAAACCCCGGCCATGTATATGGAAAAGTGAGCGAAGTTACTCGCAGGACACATAGTCTCATCTACGTTGCAAAAGCCATTTGTAGGTAAGGAACCAGGTCCAGAACTGCTTCCCAGTACGGTCCCCAGTAACCCCGTGCTTCCTGGGCCGCTGGGGTGAGCTTAGTCCAAATGAGACGGGATGCAGTGGAAATCGTGTCGGATTTTACAGCCTCAGGAGAAAAGAACATGTAAGATACTTTAATGATTTTATAAGAATTCTAAAATATTTTAAATATACTGTCTTAAATAGGCTGTTCAACATAATTTCACCTGTTTACTTTTACTTGTTTCACTGTGAGTACTGGTGAATTTAAAATCAAGTATGTGCCTCCCCTCCTATTTCTGTGGGACACTGCTGGATAAAGGAAACTACCCCTGGATTGGACGGGACTGACTTGGGTGCACTAGGTGGGGGGATTCTCATTTTTTATATACCTGTGTACAGGAAATGTAAACCAGTCCCCTAACTTTTAAACAACATGACTTTTAAAAGAAAAAAAAAAGGCTTTTGAAGATAAATCTGTTTCCGCCAATGCTAGGACAGGTCCACGGAGGCAGCCAAAGCTGTCAGCTGACAAGGTCAGCAGTGGGGGCAGGTGATGCTGGTGTTACCATCACCACCACCTAAACTACACCGATTAGAGGAGTACTGAACACCTCTGAATTCAGGACTGGGAGAGACCCCTATCGTCCACATGTTTGCATGGGAAGCAATTAAATGGCAAACACCCAGTGACAGCCAGCAAAACCATTTTAAACTCTCCTACTATGGGCACCAGGCCTTGAGACAAACTGTGAGGGTTTCCCAAAGTGTTCTCTGCTCAAAAGGGAGACCAGCATAATGGTCCTAGGAAAGTGATTTTGATCCAGGTATTAGCAGAGACTCTCCATTCCCTTTATGAGAAGCATTTGCCAAACATGTGCATTACAGAGTTATACCTTCGAGTTTGGAGTATTTGCACGACAGTCTTCGGAGGCATGGTCAAGGAAATATGGCCAGAAAAGGAGAAATACACATGACGAAGTCTTTAGGTTATTTGGAAACTTAAGGGATTTTGCCATAGCTAATCAATGCTACCACGGACGCAGGAGGAGGGAGTGACCAGCCCCTCCATCGAAAATGAATGAAGGGCTGGAGCAGGACAAGAGCCAGGGCAGAGGGCAAAGCCTGGTGCTCCCAACTACACTTGTATAATCTCCTGTGCTGGGTTCACATCATAATGCTTCCCCGATAACATCTATCAACTTTGTTCAAAGCCCCAAAGCAAACAGACCATCTGTAGGTAAGATGTTTTAACAGTCCTCACTTAGGAATGCCACACAAAATACTGACTCAACTTCCATTTGGGCATGAGAGAGCCCTTGTACAATTATTCATATAAATTGTTGTGCTTTCTTACAGAGAATCGTTTCCAAATCACATTAGGCTTGTGAGTCAAATGTTATGTTCCACGATGGGCAAGAGAAATTAAGTCCTTATCAAACCATATGACAGCTGAGCCCAGTAACCACAAGCTGCCCCACCCATTAACTGCTCTGATGGCACGTATGTTCACGAAGCACACACAATTTGGCGAACTTGTCAAAAATGTCAGCGTTCGCCAACTTGGCCAGTGAAAGGACTTCCACGTGGAGAAGGTCCTCACAGTCAAAACGGAGACAGAGGTAGAGGCCCAGAACATTTTCAGAGTCCACGGAAATTGCTAATGAAGCACGCAGGGCACTACAAAATCAGCCGAGGAGAGCACAGGGTGTTACTGGTGCGGCACCACGAAATCGGAGAACACGGGCCTTCCCGTGGTCTCAACGTGCAGCTTCCATAAGGAGAAAAGCCTTTTGGTCACCAGTCAGAAAACCTGCAGTTGTGGACAAATTGCCACTGTATGGGCTGTAATTAAATCAATCAGATGTGTGACCTACTTCTCCAGGTGAGGAGGCAAAGGTCACTGTGCAGGAGCAGCTGTTCAACAGCCAACTGTATCTTTCCTGTCCGTGTGCTGAGAGATTCACCGTTTCCACGTGAGTGCTAGACAGCTCAGCATTAACTCCCTGACTCCAGACAAATTGTGAACAACCCTGTGCTGGGGAAATTAATTTGAATAAATTGGAATAAAGTATGTTTCTTGTTTGCAATTACACACAAAATGGGGAAGATCTCGAAGGTACCAGCAGGAAAAGGATACACAAATATCATTCACACCTGCAAATGTTTGCCTTGGTGGTTTGCTAGTGTAGACACGGAGGACACTCTCAGCGTGTGGAGCGGCGTTCGTGACTCAGCGTCACGCACACACCTGCTGCTGTGGAAGCCCCCTTGACTTCAGCCACATTCCATTATGAGGCTTCCCCATGTCCACTGTGTTTTGTGTAACGGCCACGAGGCTGCCAGTGTTACCTGTGGACACACAGAGCGTGGCTCCTGCTGCCATTGAGCTGCCCTATCTGATGGGACGAACTCCACTGAGTATGACAGGCTCTTGTCCCTACAAGGATATGGAATGGAAACACCAGTCTTTTCGCTGTCCCCAATCTGGATGATCCCGCAGTTCACGGTGGCTGCCCAAACACACTCTGTAGAACCCGAGGTTTAAGCTTCATCTAAATCATTCAAATTCTGGGGGCGCCTGGGTAGTTCAGTCGGTTAAGCGCCCACCTCTTGGTTTCAGCTCAGTCATGATCTCATGGCTTTGTGGGTTCAAGCCCCACGTCGGGCTCTGTGCTGACAGCACGGGGCCTGCGTGGGATTCTGACTCTCCCTCTCTCTCTGCCCCTCTCCCACTCATACAGTCTCTGTCTCTCAAAATAAAAAAATTAAAAAAAATCATTCAAATTCTACTAGTTTCACTCTAGATATCTGTAACTCATCAAGATTCTGGATGAATGTCAGCTGAAATTTACTCTTCTGCTCCTTCCCAAACTTCATGAAGAGCTACTCATAAATTAAAACACAAGACCAATATGAAAACACAGAGGCTTATGAAGAGTATCTACTGTGTCATTTCACTAAACAAAGTAGGTCACGGTCTTCCTGCATTTGAGGTCCAGGGATACACTTCCTATGTTAGCCAGTTTTCTCCCTGTAGGACTGACACCTACCAATGGCCTATAAACAAGTTCTTTTCAACATTCTCTGCTGGGTATCTGCTTGGAAGTCCCAGAAGCCAATACTTCTTGCTTCTGAGATCCAACACCACAAATACTCCATAAATCTTCATTTTGTAGAAGCTTAACTTCAAATTACTACAAATTATCATTTGTAGTTTTATCATTATTCATTAACCTTAAGAGATTTTTATGCTGATCTCCTTTCTCTGCAGGGTCTAGGTGATAGCACTTGCCATTCCTGATACGGACGGACTGCCTGCTAGGTGTCAGGGTCCACACCTAGCCATCCACGCACCATCTCCTCAATATTCAATGCTATTCCTTTGGTCTCACCCTCAGTTTATAGATGGGGAGGGCTCATCAGAGAGGGAAGGAGGGACAGTCCCCATTACAAGTTCAGCAGATGCCTGGGTTCGGACTCCATCTCACCTGAGGCCAGCATCCCACAGGCCCCACAGACCACTTTCCTCCCACTCCAGACACAACCCAGGACATAAGTAACAACACAAGATGATTCATGAATTTTCTATTTTAAAAACATCTTAATTTTAAATCTAAAGTTTTCAAATCCACGTAGGTTTTAAGTGGTTAGTGATGGTAGGTTTGCAATGTTGAGGTGGCTTAGTAAGAGGTTATACCAATGTTACCGACGCATGTCATTTCTGGCTCCAGGGCTAAGTCACTATAAACCGATAAAAAATTGTAGAAACATAAAGTAAATTAACCCAAATAGCAGTGATTTGCCTGTGTTATCGTAATCGTAAATGGGGATGATGCTACCGTAACACAGTGGTTCAGAAGTGAAGCCCACAGAAGATCCGGGCCTGCAGACAAGCTCCAGCAGGGCTCAGCGACTGTGACCGTGACCCCCCCTGAGAGGTGCACGTGGCAGACCACCTCCCATAGCTGCACCCAGTGCTTTTATGGAACAAACGTCCACTCCACCTTCCCTATATCAGGTGACAAGAAGGGGACCTCCAGAGGACTGAAACATGCCCACAGTGATAGGCACTGCAGCTTTACTCCTGATTGCATCCCCAGAGTGGGAAGGAAACTAGAAACAGAGAGAATGAGCATCCCCAAGTCCAGGTGGCACAGCATAAGTACAAGTCAGGCAAGCAGCGTGTTTCCAAAGGTATCAGTGTTGCATTGTTTCTTCCATTGTAAAACACACTTTAAATAACCATCCTGTTTATTTTATTACCACGGGGCACCAGGAAATGTTCTGCTACCAGAAATGGCTCCCAGATGATTGAGTTTACAGAATTTGATAAAAACTTTATAGGGACACCTGGGTGGCACAGTCAGTTAAGCATCTGACCCTCCCCTGCTCGTACTCTCTCTCAAAAATAAACAAACATTAAAAAAAATTTTTAAACCTCATAATCAGTTGCTACTATGAAAACTGTTCATCAGTAGCACCCATCCCAAAGCTCTGTTTCAGTTACAGAAAATGTCCTGTGTTTCCTGTGTTCTCAACGTCTACTTTAAAGATGCTTTGCAATGTCTCGTTACTCTTACAACTGGTATGTAAGCTCCTCACAGGTACAAGAACTGACTGACTAGCCAATTGTATCTGTGCTTTTCAGCCTCCTTGATGCCTGGCCTTACTCCAAGGACAAGGTTTGAACATGCTGCGTGTCCTTGTCTCCTTGCTCGGAATGAATCAAAGTTTGTCGAGAGAACATGCACAGTCAGTTCCAGGAGCAGAGTGGGGGAAGGTGTCCTGGCAAGGGTTAAGTGTCCTTTGGGAAACACAATTCACAAACAGGAACACCCACGTGAAAAAGAAGAAACACAGCCAACAGAAGGGGCCTGACCAAGCTCCTTGAACTTAATATCTCTTTTGTGGAAGCTCAAGTGCCCAGGAAACTTCATCGTCCACAACCTCGCAGCCCCGATGCCGGTTCTCATCAGCCTGCACACGAGTCGTGGCTCCAAGATGAGGAAGGACTTCTCCCGAATCACTGGCCTCTTGTGTTCCTTTGCTACAGTCTCCCCCGCCGTTCACCCCTCACAGTCTGGGCCATTTAATTTACTGATAAAATGGCACATAAATAAGAAGCTCTCGAACGCTTTCCAGTGAGCCTGCAGGAAGAAAGCGTCCATTCCCAACTGCGTCTGTGAACGGTCAGAAAGCAAGCAGCGAGTTTCAGGATCACATAGTTCTCTGGAGCCTGAGTCTGGGAGGGCAGAATTTGGTTGGTTAATTAATGAATCTCGTCCTCCGCAGAACCGCAAGGTCTCCACCAACACCTGAAATGACCACTCCTGAATATCATGCCTGGTTCTCCTCACCCAGGAGGAAACGTGCACCTGAAAACCTCAGTCCACACACACAGCATATGCAGACAAAAGACTAACATACAAGATGGTCATCAATCCACGATCAACAGATATTTGCTGTGCAGATTCAGGTCATACCATGGTCCAATTCTGGAGGTCATCAGAGTCATCTATTTGACCTCAAGGAGTGCTATGATCACCTGGAAAAGGATGTCCAACATGACCGTGACTTTACTGTGCATGAGTGTTTGTATGGCAGCCAGCCCACCTGATCAGCTAACTGGGAAAGGACTGTGTCCTAGATCCCATGCCCTGGGCGCGTACGTGCATGTGCAGGTGTAGGCGTGTGCAGGTATGCAAGCTTGCAGGCCTGTGAATGCGTGTGCATGTGTTTACACGCACGTGTACACATGCACTGGTGTTCGCGCAAGCGTGAGCATACAGGCACGTGCCAGAAGTGAGGACGAACAGAAGGAATTTCTCCCCTAAAGTTACCCCTCCTACTTCCTCAGTCTCCTCAGCCTTCACAAATATAGTACAAATCCACCACCCCTTAATGCAAAAGTCCAAAATTCAAAAGGTTCTGAAAATCACAAGTGTGTTGGCATCTCACCTGGCAACAAAGCCTCACTTTTCTGCCCTTCCCAGAAAGGCAACAACTGATGGGCACTAGTGTGAAGGAACGCATCTTTCTTCGCCTTGCTTAGCACGAACATCCAGGCTCCGGCGCAGAAATATTAGCGTGTGGGACAACAGGATACTGCCCCAGTCCCCATGCAGCATGGGCGTGACACACTAGAAAGGTAAGTCACCTCCGAGGGGATAACTGAAGGGTACCTGGACCATTTCTCCTCAAAGAGGAGCCCCTACGCTCTCATGATACTATGTTCCTGACATCCTTTTGTTCACAGCGTCTCTACCACCTGACCTATTTACCTACGCACTCGTTTCCTTACACTCCTGCCAAGTGGAAGCTCCCCGTGGACACGAACTAGGTTTGGCTCACACTGTATTCCCAGAGTTTGGTGCGTGGCAAACACTGCAACCTCATCAACAGCTACTGACTACGCTTTGTTTAATCCAGAGATTTAAAACTACACAATTTTTAAATTCGTTTACAGTATATACTACCTAAAGAAGAAAACATGGAATACAGGAATAGAATGGTCCCATGTGTAGAAGGATTCTGAATGAGAAGAACTCCTGAGTCCTGCTTCTACCAAATTTCACCTGGGAGTACTTGAAAATGTCACATGACTAACGTGGTCCTTAGTTTAAATAAGTATATTTATTTAAACATCACACAGAGAGGAAAGGATATTTCAAGCCTTAAAGCAGTACAGAAATACTACTCTAGTCATTTGTGTGATATAGTTGGAGAGGAACATCAGTTTTTTGAAGCCCCAGGTGCTTAATTTCAATATTTGCTACATGTGGCTTATTTAAGCCCCTAGTCTATGACAATTTGTTAATGCAGCACAAACGGACGAAGACAGAGCAAGCCAAGAAGGCCAGATGCAACTGTAGCTGCCCGCATCTGGCCCATAAAGCAGGCACATCATGCAGAGACGATCAGGCCACCCCACTCCCAGCTCTGGAGCTACAGTTCACGGATTTTGCCCCAAGGGAGAGGCAGTCCATAAGAACAGAAAGCCCAACGCTCTCCCCAAAGGGAGTGGCTTTATTTGAAACAGTACGAGAAGTTTAAGCCCAAGAAGACTCTCAGACAATGGATATTTAGGAGGAAACCGATTAAGATGAGAATGGTAGCTCTAGCAAAGCACTAAGTTAAACTCAAGGCAAACAAGTACCAGGAAGAAGCAGAGAAACACACAGCTAAGAAGAGCCCTTCCGAGGGCAGACAAAATCCCAAAGACTGGCCCCAAAACGATCATGAAAATGGGGTCCAAACAAAATTGGATCAGACTATTGCGCAGCTTGTACCCCTGGGCATTACACAAAACAACAGAGCAATTAGCTGACAATTAGTGGAGCCCAACAGCTCTGTGTGATACCAAACGAGGCAGAAAAAGAGACAACGCAAAGAGTACCGAAACCACTCTTATCCAAGTGACCGTGTGCAAGGCTGTCCACTCTAAAGAGCAACTTAAAAAGCTTCACACAAGAGGGGTGTAGACTTCATGAAAATGAAGTGAAAATGAAGTTTTCAAAAATTTAAACAAGCAAAGAAAAAAAACAGAAGCAAGCCCCAGAGGGAAGATGAATATTCAGGGTTGGCACAACACATTATCTGAAATATCCAGGTTTTAATATAAAACTATGAGACATGCAAACAAGAAAATGCAATGTATACACAGAGGGGAGAAAAACAGACAAGAGAAACTACCTGTAAGAGACCTAAACGTTAGATTTAACAAAGACACCAAGGCATGCCTTACAAATTATGTTCAAAATATTTCTAAAGGAAATCACGCTTAGGGACTAACAATGCCTCATCAAATGCAGAATATCAAAAAAGGCACAGAAAATGTAAAAAAAAAAAATAAAAAAAAAAGAACTAAGTGGAAATTCTTGACTTGAAAAGCACAGTAAGTGAAGTGAAAATTTCAACTTCAGTGTCTCAACGGATTTGAGCTGGCAGAAGAATAAGCAACTTTGAGACAGGTCAAAGGTGATAATGCAATCTGATGAGCAGATAAAAAAGGGAAAATGAAGTAAATGCAAAATGAAGACAGCCTTAAAGAGATGTGGCACATCACTAAGTAAATCAACAGATGTGTTATGGGAGTACCACAAAGAGAGGGCAGAAACAGAAAAAATACTTTAAGAAATAATGGCTGGAAACGAATTCCCAAATATTGATGAAAAACTACTTACACATTCAAAAAGCTCAACAAAATTCAAGTAAGATAAATGCAGAGATCCATATCCAGATACATCATAATGCTAAAAGCCACATACCAAGAGAAAAATGATTTCAGATACAAGGAACACCAAAAAGAGGAGCAGCTGAAATCACATCAGGAACGATGAGTTCATGAGGAAATGAAATGCCATTTTCAAAGTACGGAAAGAAAAAACTGTCAACCGAGAATCTTCCATTCAGGAAAAACACTTTTATTTCAAGTTTATTTATTTTGAGAGAGAAAGAGAGCATGGAAGGGAGGGGCAGAGAGAGAGGGAGACAGAGAATTCCCAAGCAGGCTCTGCACAGGCAGCACAGAGTCCAATGAAGGGCTCAATCCCGTGAACTGTAAGATCATGACCTGAGCCGAACTCAAGAGTCAGATGCTTAACCAACTGAGCCACCCAGGCACCCCCAGCAAAACTACTTTTCAAAAATTAAAGTAAAAGAAAGAATTCCCAAATAAATAAAAGCAGAGAATTGATTGCTAGCAGAACTGCCTTAGAAGAAACACTCACTTTTCCATCTAAAAGCACATGACCCATGCCAGTAATACAAACATATGAAAAACAAAGCAAAAACTACCAGTATGGTAGGCAAAATTACAGTTCCACCACACGCACACACTCAAGTCTCCACATCATAACATCCAGAACCTGGGTATATGTTAGCCTATATGGCAAAGAGGAATTCAGGTTGCAGATCAAATTAAGGTTGGTCAGCTGACCTTCAGATGAAAAGATTATCCCAGATTTTCTGAGTGAGCCTAATATAATCACAAAAGTGGCTAAGTGGAAGAGGGAATCAGAAGATAGAGAACTGGAGAGATAGTACTGTGAGAGACCTGGCCAACACTGCTGGCTCTGAAGGTGAAGACTGGAGCCATGAGCCATGAGCCTTCTAGAAGCTGCAGAGAGCAGAGAAATGGATTCTACTCCAGCATCTCCAGAAAGAACAGTCTTGATTTTATTGATTTTAGCCCAGTGAGACCCCTTTCAGCCTTCTGACCCCAGAAATGTAAGATAATGAATTTGTGTGTAAGCCACTAAATTTGTGGTAATCTACTACAAAAGCAATAGAAAACCAAACCATCTAAAGAAGATAACTATGTAATTATAAAATACAGTATGAATACATTTTTCCTTTGATTTTAAAAGAAACTGCACAAAACATATGTATATAAATATATATATAAATATTTACGCATACAGTTGTGCACACACACAGGGTATACACATACAACTTATCTGCTTTTTCTTTTGCTGTGCTTCTGGTGTCATACGTAAGAAATCAGTGAGTAATCAAGAGCCACAAAGATTTATGACTAAATTTTATTCCAAGAGTTTTATAATTTTAGTTCTTGTATTTAGGTCTTTGATTTATTTTGAGTTAATTTTTATATATGCTGTGGGAGAGGAGTCCAACATTGTCTGCTTACATGTGTTGCATGTCAGTGGTTCCAGCACTATGTGTTAAAAGACTGTTCTTTCTTCATGTAATTATCTTTGCACCCTTGTCCCAAACACACACACACACACACACACACACACACACACACACACACCTTGTAATTTTGGCATACAGACACACAAACAGACCAGTGGAACAGAAGAGAGCCCAAATAGAAACCACATCCAATGATCTATGACAAGAAGCTGAGACTACACAACTGAGACAGTTTCTTCAACAAAAAGCATTGATAAAACTAGAAATCATCATGCAAAAGAATGAAGCTGGACCCTTACCTTACACTATCTACAAAAATTAACCCAGAATGTCTGGGATCAAGCCCTGTGTGGGGCTCCATGCTGAGTGTAGACTCTGAGATTGATATTCTCTCTCTCTCTCTCTCTCTCTGCCCCTCCCCTGCTCCCTCAAATAAATAAAATAAAAAATAAAAAAATTAGTTCAAAATAATTAAAAACCTATATGTAAGACCTAAAACTATAAAACTCCTAGAGTAAAAAATAGGTGTGAAACTTCATGACACTGGGTTTGACATGATTTCTTGGATAGGACACCAAAAGCATACAAAACAAAAGCAAATACATACAAATGAGAATATGTGAAACTTGGAAACAACCAAGATGTCATTCAGTAGTGACCCATCCAGACAATGGATTATTCTTCAGTGATAAAAAGAAATGAGCTACCAAGTCATAAAAAGGCATTGAGGAAACTTAAATGTATATTACTAAGACAAAGCCAATGTGAAAAGGCTGCATACTGGATGATCCCAACTATACAACATTCCAGAAAAAGCAGATCTATGGACAGAGTAAAACTACCAGTGGTTGCCCAGGATTAGTGATGGTGAGGGGTCAATAGGCAGAGCACAGAAAGTTTTTAGGACAATGAAAGGACCTTGTGTGATACTATAATGGTGAATACATAGACTTTGGGTGATAAAGATGTGTCAACATAAATTCATTAATTGTAACAAATGTAACGCTCTAATAAGGATGTTGATAATTGGGGAGGCTATGCATGTGTTGGGGCAGTGCATATATGGGAAATCTCTGTAGTTTCCCCTTAATTTTCTTGTGAATGTTAAATTACTCTTAGAAAATTTTCTTAATTTTTTAAAAAACTCTTTATTTTGATTTTCTTAAAAAATGTTGAAGCTAATAAATGCATTCAATAAAGTTCCAGAATACAAAATCAAAGCATAAAAATCAGTTGCATGAGCAATCCGAAAAATTAAGAAAACAATTCCATTTACATTAGCATCAGAAAGAATAAAATAGTTAGAAATAAATTTCATCAAAAAGGCAAAAGACTAGTACACTGAAAAAAAGAAAACACTGCTGAAAGAAATTAAAAGAGATTTAAATAAATGGAAAGGTATCCCATGTTCATGGAGTGGAAGACTAAATATTGTTAAAATGACCTTACCCATCCCCAAAGTGGTCTATGGAGTCAGTGCAAACCCTATCAAAATTCCAATGGTGGGCCTTTTTGCAGAAAGAGATAAAATCAGCCTATAATTACTATGGAATCTCAGAGATCCTGAATAGCCAAAATGATCTTGAAAATGAAGAATGAAGCTGAATGACACACACTTCCTGATTTCAAAACTTACTACAAAGCTGCAGTAATGAAACACTGTGGTATTGGCAGAAAACATACAAACGAAACAGAAAAGAGTCCAAAAGTCATCCCTCACATATATCATCAACTGATTTTCAACAAGGGTATCATGACCATTCAATCCAGAAAGGCTAGTCTTTTCAACATAAAATCCTGGAAAACTGAATATCCTTATGCAAAATAATGAAATTGGACCCTCACTTTATACCACATTCAAAAACTAATAACCAGAAGGAACAAAAATCTAGAGTTCAAAATGTAAAACTCTTAGAAGAAAGCATAGGGTCAAAGTATAAAACTCACATATCAATATACAACATCAAAGGTGTGAAAAAAACCCACACAATGGGAGAAAATACTTGCAAATCATATATCTCATAAGGGATTAATATCCAGAATATATAAAGAACCCCTAAACAAAAAGACCAAAAAACACACACAAAAATGGTCTAAGAACTTAAATACCTATTTCTCCAAAGATGATATCAGATGGCCAAAAAGAGCATGAAAATATAGTCAACATCACTAGTCACTAGGAAAACGCAAATCAAAACACGATGAGATACCACCGCACATCTACCAGGATGGCTATTTTCACTCCTGGTTACACACACATTATCATCGCTTCCAGGTACATACACGTTAAGAACGGAAATCAGGGATTCAGAGAGATGCTTGGTCACCCATATCCACAGCAACATTTTTACTGATAGCCAGAAGGTGGAAACCCAAGTGTCCAACAACAGAAGAATGGATTAAGAAAAGCAGTAGCGGGGCGCCTGGTTGGCTCAGCTGGTTGAATGTCCGACTTCAGCTCAGGTCGTGATCTCGCGGTTTGTGAGTTCGAGCCCCATGTGGGGCTCTGTGCTGACAGCTCGGAGCCTGGAGCTGCTTCGGATTCTGCATCTTCCTCTCTCTCTGCCCCTCCCCTGCTCGCAGTCTGTCACTCTCTCAAAAATAAATACACATTTAAAAAACAATTTTTTTTAATAAAAAAAAAGCAGTAGCTACACAAAACAGAATATTCAGTGTTAAAAAGGAACGCAATTCTCAGACATGCTACAACATGGATGAATCCCCCAAATATGCTAAGTGAGATAAAGCAGACAAAAAAACACAAATATCAAATGATCCCATTTATATGATATAGCTAGATTAGGTAAATTCAAAGAGTCAGAATGTAGAATAACGGTTATCAGGGGCTGGGGGAGGAGGAAATAAGGAGGTAGTGTTTAATCGGATACAGTTTCTGTTTGGAATTACTTTTTTAAACTTCTGAAAATGGATAACGGTGAAGGCTGCGTACTGAACTGTACACGTAGAAATGGTGAAAATGGTGAGGTACGTGGGGGGCTCAGTCAGTTAAGCATCTGACTTCAGCTCAGGTCAGGATCTCACGGTTCATGAGTTCGAGCCCTACATCGGGTTCTGTGCTGACAGCCCGGAGCCTGGAGCCTGCTTCAGATTCTGTGTCTCCCTCTCTCTCTGCCCCTCCCCTGCTCTCTCTTTCTCTCAAACATTGAAACAATTTGTTTTTAAAAACGGTGAAAATGGTAAGTAATATGTCATGTATATTTTACCACAAGTTTTAAAAAAGGACTAAGGTCTGATCCATTGTACAACATGGATGCTAATTGAAAGGAACCTATCACCAAAGACCAAATATCATATGATTCTATTCCCATGAAATGTCCAGAGTGGATAAATCCATAGAGACAAAAAGTACGTTCGTGTTTTCCAGGAGATACTGCGGATGGAGTGACTGCTAATGGGTATGTAGTTTCTTTGGGGGGTGATGAAAATGTTCCAAAATTTACAGTGGTGATGTCTAAATAATTCTGTGAATATATGCGCAAGCATGGAGTCGTACACTTTACTTTTTAAGTTTATTTATTTTGAAAGAGAGTGCACACATGAATGAATGGAGGAAAGGCAGAGAGAGCAAATCCCAAGCAGGCTCCACTCTGTCAGTGCAAGCCGCATGTGCAGCTCGAACTTACAAACCATGAGATCATGAGCCGAGCCGAAATCAAAAGTCAGACGCCCACCCGACTGAGCCACCAAGGTGCCCTGGGATTTCCACACTTTAAATGAATTGGATGGCATGTGAATCATATCTCAATAAAGCTGTTATTTCTTTAAAAAACGACAAGATATGCCCAGTCTATCCTGAGTGTTTGCATATTCCCAGGACAGCGTTGTGTACATGGTTTTTGCACACCAGCTGAGAAGCACAGAATTCTATCATAATTAATAACAGCTGGCGTTAAGGCATGGAATCAATCACATGCTCCTTGTAAAGTTGATATTTATACGGCCCTGTTTCACCTGATGTTAAAATACGATCACAGGGAAAACAGTGTCTAATCAATTCTTGGTCTATTAGTTGTAGGTATATAAAGACCTTTTATGTTCAGAAGGAGACTTTATAAGGTGCCTGTATTACCTCGTGAAACCAGCCAGAATTACGTGCTTGGTCCCAGGTGGGAATAAGCAGTTTAAAGATCTGTGATTAAGATTCCCAGCCTATTTCACTGAAGTCCATGGTACAGATAACAGATTTTTTTTTTTAAATAAATGAAGAACAGGATTTCAAAAACAAAGCAAAACCCCAGAAGACCACCTGGTCTCCAACACTAAACTCTTGTACCTAACTGGAGGCTTGCTCATATTAAAAAATGAGCCAGCTGCATGCACACCTGATTTAGGCACAGCCTCCTGCAACCTAAAAACGTCATTTTTATTTGAAATTCTTTCCCGTGCATATTGCACAAGGCCACCTGTGTTCCAATTATACTCAGCAACTCTATCTTTCCACCACACTGAGACTCTATCGCCACCACTGAGTTCTCATCTTTCTAGTTTACACTGGAAGTGTGTGTCCTAGAAAATTCATACATTGAAACCATAACCCCCAGTGTAATGGTATGGGGATGCGGATCCTTTAAGAGGTGATTAGGTCATGGGGGTGGTGATGGGATTAGAGCCCTTGTGAGAAGAGACGCCGGAGAGCTCCCTCACCCCCTCCACCAAGTGAGGACATAGACTGAAGAGGGCCTCATCGTATACAGAATCTCCTACTGCCTGATCTTGAACTCCAGATCCATATCTATGCCTAACCTATGGCATTATAAAAGCCTGAAAAGACTAAGCCACCTTGTCAGGGCAGAACTAGCCTAATTTCTAAAACCTTTCTCTGATCTATAACACACAGTGTCAATATTTGTTGAAAAACCATAAGGGACTCTTGAATACAGAGAACAAACTGAGGGTTGATGCAGGGAGTTGGGTGAGGGATGGGCT
Source organism: Panthera onca (assembly GCF_046562875.1). NCBI lineage: Eukaryota > Metazoa > Chordata > Mammalia > Carnivora > Felidae > Panthera > Panthera onca. The sequence continues at coordinate 204,183,876 of NC_138342.1, forward strand.
AGATGAGTGATGGGCATTAAGGAGGGCACTGGTGGGGATGGGCACTGGGTGTCGTATGTAAGAGATGAATCCCTGGGTTCTACTCCGGAAGCCAAGACTACACTGTATGTTAACAAGAAAGAAAAGAAAGGAAGGAAGGAAGGAAGGAAGGAAGGAAAAAAGAGACGAAAGAAAGGAAGGAAGGAAGAAAGAAAAGAAAGAAAGGAAGGAAGGAAGAGAGGGAGGGAGGGAGGGAGGAAGAGAAAGAAAGAAAGAAAGAAAGAAAGAAAGAAAGAAAGAAAGAAAGAAAGAAAGAAAGAAATTCTTTAACTCTTTATTTCAAGACGAGAAATCCCACTATGGATGCCAGGACCTAACAATCTACTTTCAATGCGGCTCCAAGACCCACACAAAACACAACTAATTTTTAGCTTGACCCTTCCAAAGGACCGAGGCTGAAGCTGTAGGCATCCGCCCACCACATCTGGAACCCTGCCAGCTGGGCCAGTGACACCCCAGTGTGTCCTAGGCAAGTGGAAACCAGGAAGTTCTGCTTTGACAGTCATATCCCATCAATGCTCAGAGGACCCTAAGAGACTTCTCTTCTACAGTAGCTGAGGCTTCCTCAATAGGTTTCCTGTGGTGCAGGCTTTGGACTGCCCTGGGTGTCTCATTTCTCAGGTCCTCGCTGCCTGCCTCTCTAAGGAACACACTGGTTCCTGAATTCCCCCAGAGAGAAAACCTTCATCTGAATACTCCTCTCTTGACTGAGGTCCAAAAACTCATGTCCCTGGGTTTCCCCGAGACTTGCCCACTTCCACATATACTCAGCAGTGTGGCTGCCTGATTTCTCAGGGGAGCCCCTGCCCCCTGGTAACTTCCACACTGACGGCAACCAGCTGCTCTCTAGGACGCGTCCGGGCTCAGGCAGCACCGAAGCTTTGCCTGGATGCCCACAGGATGCCCACAGGACCCCTTTCCTCAGCAGGAGTCGTTCTGGTCGTCTTCCCCTGGAACCGACTCTGAAGAGGCAACAGGAACTTCTCTCAACTCCTTCCTTCCGGGGAGTCAGCTGTGGGCTTTCCCTGGCCTCAAATCCTCTACCCTCCAGAGATTCTGGGCCGAGTCACCAGAACCTGCCTCCCCTCCCACAAGTAACGGGATCCTACAGTCAGTGGCTGTCTCCCCCCCACCCCTCCCTACAGGAGGCAGGGTCCCTACCTCCCCCATCCTGCTTCCTCCTGCTTAACCTAGATTCCCGGTGAGACCACTCACACATGCTGCCCAGCATCTTCTGTACAGGAAACTTGGCTGAGGGGCAGCCCTTTATCCTCCAGCCTCTAAGTTATAGGCTCTGAATGAGAGCACAGATTAGCACCGGAGTAAATCAAAAACTAAGACAAAGAGAGGAAACCCATAAGTAGACCCAAACCTCCAAGAAACAGAAATTTCACCGTAAACCACCGTCAGGTGTCGAATTTTGAGAACCCACAGTTTACCCAATTAGACCCCAGAAGCCTTCGCTCTGAACCAGAGTTATAACGACTTCAGGGAGGGGAGGGGTTGGCAAGGAGGAGGGAGAGAATCAAGGGCAGAAGAGATGTGGCCATGCACCCTGTCGTGGGACCTGATGGCAGGCAGGTGCCCGAGAGAGGCTCCGCCCAGAAAAGGAGAACAGGGCTCACGAGCGGGCTTCGTCTGCTGATCTACCAAGTGTCCTACCACCGCAGGCGCAGCCATTAGTGAATGTGCAGAATTGTTAGGTTTGTTCTCAAATCAATTTTTAATGTAAACCTACTGAGATTTGGGTAGTACTGAGATATCACTTTGAATTCATGAATCTATTTTTATCGAGCTTTGAATAAATAAGCATCCACTGCTTAATGCCTCATAACAGGGATGCACTGTTGTTTTGCAGAAGAGTGAGGTCTCCCACCTCTCGGCGGTATCTGCCCTTTGAGCTGTGTTCTAGGAACACTGTAAACTACCCACAGCCGTCTGCATCCTCTTACCTGGTCTCCGTGGAAACCAACAGCATGTAGAAGCTTGTCTTGTTTGTCATAAATTCTGCAACACGCCTCTCCTTGACACCCAGACAGAGGTGCAAACAGAACGATACGTACACAACAGGACTAGAGGTGATATTTCATATTATGAAAGACAGATGCAAAATAGATAAAAAGAATTCACTTGAATTACAGTATTTCTGACGCTAATTTTAAGGTACTAAAATTGGGTCTTCTATCAACACATAACGGTACCTCCCTTAGGTGAGCTTGGACAAGAGGCAACCTCTCTAAGCACTGGTTCCTCTTCCATAAAGAGGGGGAAACAGACGGACATCGAACAGAGAGCTACTCATCAGGTACCTGCCATGTTAGTGAACACTCTAAACACAGTAGCTGTCTGCCTGGTTGTCCTTGAAGATACTGAGTAACATCCAAGGCTAGAGACACAGTCTACGGTTTTGAAATATCTTCTCACAGAAATGAGCGAGCCTCTCTGGCATCTCACCTCCCAACCTTTTTAATCATGTGCATGATGCTTACGACAGCTCAGCTAACTCAGCCAGACAACACCTGTAAATTCAAAAAACTTAAAAATAAAGGCACCACTGCTTGTGAGCTTTGCTATGTGTGCATGTGCTATGATTTTATAAATACTTCTGCTGAAACACAAGAATCAGCAAAGTGGACCATGACGAACATACTTGTTTATCCACAATTGAACTGAGTAACAATTTAAGCTGCAAAAAGATTTACATGGATGTTGTAAACAGCAGTATGGCCTGAACTGTGTCCCTGCAATCCATACAGTGAAGCCCTAATGCCAGTATGACAGTATTTGAAATGGGGCCTTTAAGGAGATAATTAAGGTCAAATGAGGTCACTACCGTGGGGCCCTAATCTGATGGGACTGGTGTCTTTATAGAAAGAAGAACAGACAGCAGGAGCAAGAGTGTGCAGAGGAAAGGCTGCGGGAGGACTCAGTGAGAAGGCAGCCGTCTGCCGTCCAGGAGGAGGCCTCCCCAGCCACCAACCCTGCTGGCACTTTGCCCTCAGACTCACAGCCTCCAGAACTGTGAGGAACAAATGCGTGTGGTGTAAGCCCCCAGGCTGCTGTCTTGTTACGGCACCCCAAGCTAAGACAGCCAGATAAAAGATACACAAATACATACCCCCTTATGTAACCTCCCTCTGCAGGGAAATCTGAAACACCCTGCTTCGAACAATTATGTACTAAGAACAAGTGAAATCTGGAAGGACAAAGTGAAATTGTTATTCGAAAAAAATATTAATTTTATTATCATGTTCTCAATTATTAGTTTTTTCTCAAATTCTGTGCCCAAATCACCATAAGGCAAATACATTGAGGATCACTTGAAAAGAAACCTCACACCTTAGGCCAATAAATGCAGTTTTTCATTAAGAATTAAAAATATTTTGGGGGCACTGGGTGGCTCAGTTGGTTGAACTTTCGATTTCAGCTCAGATATGATCTCACTGCTTGTGGGTTCAAGCCCCGCATCAGGCTCTGTCCTGACAGTTTGCAGCCTGGAGACTGCTTCAGATTCTGTGTCTCCCTCTCTCTCTGCCCCTCCCTTGCTCGTTCATTCTCTCTCAAATATAAATTTTTTTTAATTAAAATTTTTTATTAAAAATAATTAACAATATTTTTTATATAAGCTTTTATAGGTTTCAGCATATAGATCTTTTACCTCTTTGGTAAAGAAAGAAAATGAAGAAAACACAAAGAAATGGAAAAACATCCCATGCTCATGAATTGGAAGAACAAATATTGTTAAAATGTTGACACTATCCAAAGCAATCTACACATCCAATACAATCCCAATCAAAATAACATCAGCATCTTCACAGAGCTAGAACAAACAATCCTAAAATGTGTATGGAACCACAAAAGACCCCAAATAGCCAAAGTAATGTTGAAAAAGAAAACCAAAGCAGGAGGCATCACAATCCCGGACTTCAAGCTGTATGACAAAGCTGTAATCATCAAGACAGTATGGTACTGGCACAAAAACAGACACTCAGATCAATGGAACAGAATAGAGAACACAGAGACGGACCCACAACTATATGGTCAACTGATCTTTGACAAAGCAGGAAAGAATATCCAGTGGAATAAAGACAGTCTCTTCAGTAAGTGGTGCTGGGAACACTGGACAGCGACATGCAGAAGAATGAACCTGGACCACTTTCTTACATCATATACAAAAATAAACTCAAAATGGATGAAAGACCTCAATGTAAGACAGGAAGCCATCAAAATCCTAGAGGAGAAAACAACCAACAGCCTCTTGACCTCAGCCACAGCAATTTCTTATTCGACACATCTCCAGAGGCAAGGGAAACAAAAGCAGAAATGAACTATTGGGACTTCATCAAGATAAAAAGCTTCTTCACAGCAGAGAAAACTATCAGCAAAACTAAAAGGCAGCCCACAGAATGGGAGAAGACATTTGCAAATGACATCAGATACAGGATTAGTACCCACAATCTATAAAAGACTTATCAAACTCAATACTCAAAAAACGAAATAATCCAGTGAAGAAATGGGCAGAAGACATGAACAGACATTTTTCCAAAGAAGACATCCAGATGGCCAACAGACACATGAAAAAATGTTCAACATCACTCCTCATCAGGGAAATACAAATCAAAACCACACTGAGATACCACCTCATACCTGTCAGAATGGCTAAAATTAACAACTCAGGAAACAAGATGCTGGAGGGGATGTAGAGAAAGGGGAACACTTTTGCACAATGAAAACTGGTTCAGCTGCTCTAAAGAACAGATGGGGGTTCCTCAAAAAGTTATTAACTACTCCAGGGCACCTGGGTGGTTTAGTCCGTTAAGCATCCGACTCTTGGTTTCAGCTCAGGTCATGATTTCAGCTTCATGGGTTCGAGCACAGACCCTGCTCGGGATTCTCTCTCTCCTCTCTCTCTGCCCCTCTCCCACTTGTGCTGTCTTAAACAAACTCAAAAGAAAATAGAACTATCCTACAACCCAGAAGATGCACTACTAGAAATTTATCCAAAGGATACAAAAGTGCTGATTCGAAGGAGCACATCCACCCCAATGTTTATAGCAATGCTATCAACAATAGCCAAATGATGGAAAAAAGCCCAAATGTCCATCGACTGATGAATGGATAAAGAAGATGTGGTGTGTATATATATATATATGCACACAGACACACACACATACATACATGTATATACATATACACGCAATGGAATACTACTCAGTGCTTAAAAAGAATGATATCTTGCCATCTGCAATAATGTGGAAGGGACTAGAGTGTATTATGCTAACCGAAATAAGTCAGAAAAAGACAAATATCATATGATTTCACTCAAATGTGGAATTTAAGAAATAAAACAAATGAACATAGGGGAAAGGAAGGAAAAATACAAAAAACAGAGAGGGAGACAAACCATAAGAGACTCTTAAACACAGAGAACTGAGGGTTGCTGGAAGAGAGGTGGGTGGGGGTTGGGGTAAATGGGTGATGGGCATTAAGGGGGGCACTTGTTGGGATGAGCACTGGGTGTTGTATGTAAGTGATGAATTTTCGGGTTCTACTCCTGAAACCAATGCTACACTGTATGTTAACTAACTTGAATTTAAATAAATACATTTTTTTAAAAAGTTATTTTCTACACTCAGATAAAAAATGACAAGGCCCATTGCTAAGTGCTGATCTTAGTGTTGAGGCCTTTCCCTGCACTGGTGGGACCTAGAGGAACTTGCTTTTAGACAGTAGAGGGCACCAAGATGTCCCTGGTCACCTGCTGGAGCTCAGACATCCCTGCCCCTGATTACACAGCACTCTCACCAAGATCACAGGTGGTCCAGCTGCACCCAAGGGCAGCTTGACCCACAATAACGACAATGTAGACAAATGTAGACAAAGTAGGTAAGAGTTGTCATTTATCAGGATTTCCAAGGTTGTCACAAAGCACCACTCAGTAAGTACCAAACTTGAAAAGAGATAACTTGCAAATAATGAGTTAGTGTATGTTAAAAATGAAAAGGTGAAATTGGTATTTCTGAAATGTGGCTTAATCCAAATAGAGTGACGGATGCCACTCGTTTTCAATTGTATGGTGGCAAGAACACTTACCACGGGATCTCTCTCTCCACAAATTGGTGGGTGCGACATAGCATTGCCGACTACGGGCACAATGCGGTACACAGCTCTCCAGAGCGTACTCACCTCAACTGGAACTCACGTCCACCAACCAATAAGTCATCGTTGCCTCATTTCCCGTCCCAGCAGCCACCATCCCACTGTCAGATTCCATGGGTCTGACAGTTTAGGTAGCCTGTACACGGGGGGCCACGCAGTGTCTGTCCTGAGACGTGAGCACAATGCCACCTTAGATGCCCCCGTCTCCAGGCTTCCTTTCCTCGGTGGGCTAACGGGGGCCTGATGGTGAACAATCGGCCCCAGCAGGGCCCAGAAGAGACGTCCCCCGTGGTGTCCATAGTGAGGGTGTCGCCTGCACCAAAGTCAACCCTTCCTATAACTGGGGCAACGGGGGAAGAAACAGGGACATGCTCCACCAACCCCTGCTTATTAGTCAGTGTAGCTCGTGGACACGTTGCTCCCACCGGAGGTGAGAGGTGCACTGAAGACGAGCTGGGGGGAGGGGGCACTGGTGGCTCCTGACCCAGGCAGCAAGCGGGCAGGGGCTTCTCCGGGTCACCTGGAGGAGGTGGTAGGGTCAGGGTCACCCTGCTGTGTATGGTTTGATCACATTACCTCATGGTCTGACCTGATGTTGGTAATAATTTAGAGTTTAGAAAGTCAGTTCTTGAGTGGAATGAATAGTGTTTCATGATGTTAACACCCTATGTCTAGGAAAGCTAATTTGCATATGACACTTATGTATTCACGTTCTACATTATGTCCCATTTCTGATATAATTTAAATCTAAGAAGCTTCAATTATGATGAAACAAAGTTGAGCACCTTGTCAGCACATATGCCGTTGTGTTCTTGAGGGTGAAAGATGACACGTTGTTTGAGGAAGGTCTGAATGTACCTCATTTCTGGGCGGCTCGTTCTCCCTCCAGAACGCGCTTCTGACAATCCGTCTTCCCCAGCATCACAGCAGACACTGTCGCGGTGGCCATGCCTGGGACACTTCTGGCCCCTGCTACGACGCGCACTGACCACGGAGGGTTTAGCGAGAGCGTACCAAGGTGTCAATGATGAAAGCTGTGCGCCGTCTCGCACACGATCCAGAAACAGCTGATTTCTAGCTTCTCTTCGAAAAGAAACAAGCAGGGCGCCTGGATGGCTCAGGCTTAAGCATCTGATTTCAGCTCAGGTCATGATCTCACAGTTCATGAGTTCAAGCCCCACGTTGGGTGAGCATGAGCCGTGTTTCTCTCTCTCTCTCTCTCTCTCTCTCTCTCTCTCTCTCTCTCTGCCCCTCATGGGATCCTCTCCTCTCCTCTCCTCTCTCTCTCTCCCTCCGCCCCTCACTCACGTGTGCCTCTCTCTCTCTCTCTCTCAAAAAAAAGAAAATAATAATAATAATAAGCCAACCAGACAAACAGAACAGAACATGGCAAATGAGTGTTGTGGCCTCAACACAGCGATGCTGTCAGCTGGAGAAGGGAGAGATGGAAGGAAAAATGAGGGGCCCGTTTCGGAGCCCATGCGGAGGACCGAACACCCAGTTCTTTTCATCTCTTGCTATAGCCTGTGAAGTGAGTAGGATTAGGGTCCTTTGCAAGCAGGGAAACCAATGTTTAAATTAAGTGACTTACGCCAGGCTCTTAAGGCAGTAATCTGTAAATCTGAACTTAGTAAATCTGAATTAAATCTAAATTCAGCAAATCTGAATCTGATTTACATGGTTTATGCCCAATTTCACCACTCTTCTTCCCAAGAGCTTATACCACACGAGGACACGGTGTGTCACTGACCAAAACAGGTCTACAGAGGGTCCCCGGCCCACAGGCTCTGACCGCTGAATGGGGTTAGAAGTGGTGGGACAAGAGACTGTCTGGGAAGGGGAGGGGAGAATCTCCAGGGAAGGCGTCTGCAAACAGAAACCAAGATGCTGAGGGATGCTCGTTCTCCACTTTAGGGCACAGACAGATCCTTTTCCACTTTGTTTTTAAATATAACAGGAAAAGTCTATGTGGCAAGAGTTGCCTGCCCTCATACTCACTTTACATTCTGCGCTGCGGTGGACGAGCTGGGATTACTGTTCCCCTCGGCCTGCAGTACATCTTAATTAAGTCCACATTATTTCTGGATCTCCAGGCAGGAAGGACCCACAAACCCATCTGTGATGACACACATTCAGTGTGATGCTGTGTGATGTACTGTGTGCGAAAAAGTACTTAGAGACTACAAAGCATACATTTTTTAAAATTATTTTCATAATTAAATGCAGAAGGTCCCTAAAATGGACGTATGTCACTGAACTGCAAGATCACGAGAAGAAAACTTATTTGAGAAGTTCCAATATACCAACAATCATGTATTTTAATCCTTTAAAACCTAAGACATAATAGGAAACATTAAGTGTCCCACTCACATAGCCTCTTCAAAAATCTCCACCTGTCATCAAAAAATTGCTACAGTTATTATAAATGACAGGTGCAAAGGACTATCTTCAAGAAAGAGAAAGCATTACTATGTTGGCTTTTCTGGTATCAGTTTAAAAAGAAAGTCTATTATTCAGGAAACCATACACTCAGCATCTATCTACACGCTTTGTATTGTGGTAAAACAGACATAACATAGTGGTGCCTGGGTGGCTCTGTGGGTTGGCTGTCCGACTTTGGCTCAGGTCATGATCTCACGGTTCGTGAGTTCATGCCCCACGTTAGGCTCTGTGCTGACAGCTCAGAGCCTGAAGCCTGCTTCGAATTCTGTGTCTCCCTCTCTCTACCCCTTGCCTGCTTGCACACACACGCTCTCTCTCTCTCAAAAGTAAATAAAAATTCAAAAAAATTTTTTAAACATATATAACATAAAATTACCATCTTAACCTTTTATATATGTATATGTAGGTGTGTGTGTATATATATATATATACACACACACACACATACACACACACACACATATATGTATACACACAATTTTATCTCAATTTTTTTTAAGTGGGCTCCACACACAACATGGGGTCTGAATGAGAGTCACGGGCCCTACCAACTGAGCCAGCTGCCTGCACCCCATCTTAACCCTTTTAAGTCTACCATTCGGTGGCACTAAGGACATTCACAGCGTTGTACAACCATCTCCACTACTTACGTACTTTTTAAGATATTAATGGCAAAGAGGTTCGGCACACGCAGGAATAAGAACACATCAGGTACAATCCTAAGCACCTCCATTTCTGTTAAGATCACAGGGACTGCACCCAGTGTGGATTCAGAAAGCCCCATCGGGACCCCAGACCGTGTCCAGCCTGCATGTGACCTGTCTGCATGAACATCCCCCCCACCCTGCACAAGCTGACCTGTCACAGGGGCTCAGTGTGCAGCACCTCAGTGCAAGCCTAGCCTCTCACGGTAGCTCGAACCGGAACTGCAAAACAGGCAGCACTGAGCCTCCTCAAAACAGCCAGGCCCTTCGTGCCAGCTCCGTGACCCCGCCTGCTGCCCACCCCGCTCCCCCGCACTGCTTTGCTTTACTCTGGTTTCTACGTCGTGTCTCTGCTCGTCTACAGGCCCCATGGCTGCGACGAAAACGTGTGAAGACCGAGTCCCTACCTCACCCAAGTTCTACACGTCTCCTGGTCTGACCAGGACATGCCGCTGTACCCAGGCCACACTCTCAACGGCCTTAGAAACATGTTTTCCTCCTACAATCCACTGTACATACTGATGAGCATCAATGCATTCCCAACGACACAGAAAGGTACCACCTGGCAGTTACACACCTGTGGCAAAGCAGCGCTAGGACACCAGCGTCCTTAAGAGTCTCACGTCCCACGCGACTGGAGGCCACAGACCAGCAAGCTCCGGTTTTCTTCTAAACACATCCTCCTCTGCCAGCTTTACTGAGATATACCGGACCTAGCACACTGTGCAAATTTGTGCACAGTGTGATCATTCAGTATGCGTGTACCCTGTGAACTTTGTGCCACAATAAGGTGAGCTAGCACATCATCCTGCAATGCCGTTCAAGCACACGACACGTGTTAGGCCAACTATATTAGTACTGCCCACTGTGGTCACCATTCTGGACTCATTCACCTGTAACCGCGTGTCGGTTCCCTCAGACCAGCACCTGCCCAGCCCCCCAGCCCTGGTAACTACCATCCTCTGGAGTTCACAGCTTTCGCGTCCACAGACAAGCGAGACCATCCTCTGCCTGCCTTACCTCACTTAGCATAGTGCATCAGGGTCCATCCTCCTGGGTGCACCGTCAGAAATGGCAGGGGTCCTTCCTTCTAGCGGCTGCTCACTATTCTGCTGTGTGCACGCCCTTCTTAATCATCGGTCCGTCGGTAGACACAGTGTCGTGTCCATGTCTTGGCCGCTGTAAATAATGCTGCAGTGACCAGGGGAGTGTGAATACCTCCATGGGACAGTGATTTTATCTCCTTTGCGTATGTACCTTGTATCTTTTTTTATTCTTTAAAAAAATGTGTATGATGCAAATATGCAAAAAAAAAAACCACACACACACATTTAAAAATATTGCCAAACTAACAGGACATTTGGGTTTTTAAAGAACGAATAGTAAAAGCATAGCTATTATCATCCAAGGCTCTAAACTTTCTAACGTTGTCATTGTATGCTGCTATTCAAAAGGAACTGACACACCTAAATAAATACTAATATAAATATTTATTTAGAAATTATTCAGAAATATTTAGTATTTCATCTAAAATAAATACTCATAGGGCAGACATTATCAGAAGACTGCTGAGTGGCCATGGGGGGATAGGAATTTGTGGAGGCACGGACACTTGTCCCCTAGCACCCACTCTCTTTTTGTCCTTAGTAACACAACCCGAGTTTAACTTCTTCACTGTGCTGGTGGCAAAATGTAGGTAACATAAAATTTGCCATTTTAACCATTTTAATGATTTTTAGGTAAAATCATTACATTCACAATACTGTGCGGCCACCAGCACGAAATCCAAAATTTTCCAACACCCCCAACAGAAACTCTGTACCTAATATGAAATGAGTCCCCATGCCCTTCCCCATCTCCTGACAGTCCCAGTTATACTGTCTTTATGTATTTTCCTGTTCTAGGCATTTCACGTAACTGGAATTGTACTGTAAATACTTGTATTTCACTGACTTATTTCACTTAGCATAATGCTTCCTTTTTAAAAAAATTTATTTATTTTTGAGAGCGAGCGAGCATGAGTGGGGGAGGGGCAGAGAGAGGGAGACACAGAATCCAAAGCAGGCTCCAGGCTCCGAGCCGTCAGCACAGAGCCTGACGTACGGCTCAAACCCACAAACCGTGAGATCATGACCTGAGCTGAAATCGGCACTTAGCCGACGGAGCCACCCAGGAGCCCCACATAATGCTTTCAAGGTTCATCATGTTGTGCAAAATGTGCCAGAACTTCACTCTTTTTCAAGACTGAATAATATTCCACTGTGTGGATAGACCACACTGTATTTATCCACTCTTGCATGGATGGACACTGGGGTGTTTCTACCTTCTGACTACTGTGAATAAGCATCTGTTAACATTTGCATACAGATATCTGTTTGAGTTACAATTTTTAAATCTTTTGGGCATATAGTTAGGAGTAGAATTGCAGGGTCATAGGGTACTTCCACTAACTTTTAGAAGAACTTCCAAACCTTTTTGCCATAAAAGGTGAACCATTTTAAGATTCTCACCAGCAGTGTATAAGGGTTCCAATTTCTCTTAACCAAAATTTGTTACCTTCCTTTGCTGTTGTTTTGGGGGCTTTTTTTTTGTTTGCTTGTTTTTGACATCTTGGTAGGTGTGAAGTGATATTTCATTATGGTCTTGATTTGCATTTCCCTAAGGACTAACAATATTGAGCATCTCTTCATGTGTGTGCTCACCATTTGTATATCACTTTTAGAGAAGTGTCTGTTAATGTCTTTTGCCCATTTTTAATTGTGTTGTTTACCTTTTGTGGTTGGTTGTAGGATTTATACATTCTGAATATTAAACCCATACCAGATATGTGATTTGGAAATATTTTATTCATGGACTTTTTATCTCAATAGTGCCCTTTGTGCAGGAAACAAAGCCCAATTTATCTTTTATTTTGTTGCCTGTGCTTTTGGTGTCAACATGAAGAAACCACTGTTGTCAAATCCAAGGTCGTAAAGATCTGCCCTTATGTTTTCTTCTAAGAGTTTTCAGCTCTTACAATGGTACTGATCCATACTGAGATAATGTTTGTATATGGCGTGAGGTAGGGGTCCAAATTCATTCCTTTGCATGAGGACATGCAGTCTATCAGCAACACTTTTTGAAGGTCCAATTCTTCCCCCATTGAGTAAACTTGGCACCCTTGTCAAAAATTAATTGGCAGTAAACATCAGGGTTTATTTCTGAACTTGCAGTTCTATCCCATTGATGTACATGTCTATCCACATACCACCACCATGTTGCTTTCATAACAGTTTTATAGCAAGTTTTGAAACAGACAGTATAGTCCTCCAACTTTGTTCTTTTTTAAGGCATGTATCTTAGATATGTGGGCATCACTGAAATTCTATATGAATTTTAAGATAGATTTTTCTATTTCCGCAAAAAGGCTGCTGAAATTTTAGTAGGTATTTCGCTGAATCTGTAGATTCCTTTGCGTAGTGTTGTTGTTATAACAATATTAAGTCTTCCAACCCACGAACACAGGATATCTGTCCATCTACTTGTGTCTTTATCTGTTTTAGCCATGTCTTGTAGTTTTGAATGAACAAGTCTTTCGTTTAGTTAACTTAATTCCTAAATACTTCATTTTCTTTGATGTTACATAAACACAATTGTTTTAATTTCCTTTTTAGATTCTTCATTGTTAGTGCACAGAAAATACAACTGATCTTTGTATGTTAATTTTACACACTGAAACTCTGCTAAGTTTATTTTCCTAGGTTTATCAGCTCCAGCAGTTTTCGGTGTGTAGGTTCTTTAGATTTCTTCTTTAAAATTTTTTTAACATTTATTTCCTTTTGAGAGACACAGAGAAACACAGCACAAGCAGGGGAGGGGCAGAGAAAGAGAGAGACATAGAATCTGAAGCAGGCTTCAGGCTCTGAGCTGTCAGTACAAAGCCTGAGTCAGGGCTCGAACCCACAAACTGTGAGATCATGACCTAAGCCAAAGTCGGAAGCTTAACCGACTGAGCCACCCAGGTTCCCCTTTAGATTTCTACATGCAGCATCACGTCATCTAGAAATAGATTTATTCCTTTCTGATTTGAACACTCAACAGAAATGATGGAAGCAGGTACTCTTGATTTGCCCCTGGTCTTAGGGGAAATTTTCAGTCTTCTGCCACCAACTTGTTAGCTACAACTTTTCATATGTGACTTTTATCATGTTCAGGAAGCTCCATTCTATTCTTAGCTTAATGAGGGCTTTTATCATGAAAGAGTATTGGATTATTTAAATGCTTTTTCTGCATCAAGATGATCATTGGGCTTTTTCTTCATTCTATTAATGTGGAGTATTACATTGATGAATTTTCACATCTTGAACCACACTTGCATTCCTGGGATAAATCTCATCTGGTCATGGTGTAATATTCTCTTACTGTGCCAAGGAATTCTGGTTTGCTAGTATTCTGTGGAGTATATTTGCATAGATATTCTCCAGGAATAGTCACATATAGTTTTCCTGAAGTATTCTTGTCTGACTGTAGTGTCAGGTTAATGTTGACCACATAGAATGAGACAGAAGTGTTCTCTCCTCTTCAATTTTTTGGAAAAATTTGATGTTAACTCTTCTTTAAATTTTTGGTGGAATTTACCAGTGAAGCCATCTGTTCCTATGCTTTTGTTGTTGTTGTTGTTGTTGTTGTTGTTGTTGTTGGAAGGTTTTACTGATTCCATCTCCTTACTTCTTACAGGTCTATTTAGGTTTCCTACCTTTTTTTGGTTTTTTTTTTTTTTGTTTTTGTTTTTTTTTTTTTTTTTCCAACGTTTTTTTTTTTTTTTTTTTTTTTGGGACAGAGAGAGACAGAGCATGAACGGGGGAGGGGCAGAGAGAGAGGGAGACACAGAATCGGAAACAGGCTCCAGGCTCCGAGCCATCAGCCCAGAGCCTGACGCGGGGCTCAAACTCACGGACCGCGAGATCGTGACCTGGCTGAAGTCGGACGCTTAACCGACTGCGCCACCCAGGCGCCCCTTCTACCTCTTTACATTCAGTCTTGAGAGGTTAACATATTTCTAGAAATTGATACATCTGGGTTATTCAATTTTTTGGCATACAGATAGTTCTTGATTTATGATGGTTCAACTTATAACTTTTTGACTTTATGAAAAATAGTGAGAAACTAATATCCATTCAGTTGAAACCAAATGAACGTCAAGTTATATTTCAAACTTACAAGGGGTTTGTTGGGATAGAATTCCACTTTAAGTCAAGGAAGACTGGACAGTTGCTCATAGTATGTTATCTTACAATTCTTTTTATTTCTGTTAAGCCACTAACATTCAATTTCTGATTCTAGTAACTTGAGTCTGTGTTTTTCTTAGTCAAGCTAACTAAAAGTTTATCCATTTTGTTTGTATTTTCAAAGAACCAGCTTTTTATTTCACTGATTTTCTCTATTGATTTTCTATCCTCCATGTGTTTATCTGTACTCTAATTGTCATTATCTCCTTCCTTCTGCCTACTACAGGTTTAGTTTGCTATTCTCTTTCTTGTTTCTTAACACGTACAGTGAGAGTTATCAGGGAGATGCAAATCGGAGATCACCTGATACCTGCCAGAATGGCTAGAATAAAAAGGATAAGAAATCACAAGTGTTGGCAAGGATGTGGAGAAAAAGGAACCCTTGTGCACTACCGCTGGGAATGTGAATTGGTGCAGCCACCATGGAGAATAGCGTGGAAGCTCATCAAATATTTAAAATACGATTACCATGTGATCCAGTAATTCCACCACTGGGTATTTACCCAAAGAAAACAAAAACACTACTTTGAAAGATATATGTACCCCTGTGTTTACTGAAGTATTACTGGCAACATCAAGCTATGGAGGCAGCCCAAGTGTCCATCCATAGATGATGCATAAAGAAGGAGCGATACATATACACAATGGAATACTGCTCACCATAAAAAAGGGATGACATCTTGCCGTTTGAGACAACATGGATGGACCCAGAGGATATAATATTAAGTGAAATGACTAGAATAAAAAAAACAAAAAGCAAAATCAGACCTATAAATACAAAGAACTGACAGTCGCCGGGTGAGGGGGGGGGGGGTGCAGAATGGGTGAAGGGAAGCAAGAGGTCCAGGCTTCCAGTGAAGCCATGAAGAAGCCACAGGATGAAAGGAACAGCAGGGAACAGTCAGTGGAGCTGTAATGGCCCTGTGTGGTGACAGACAGCAGCTACACTCATGGTGACTTGATCACTACGCTGTACACCCGAAACTAATGTAACATCGTGTGTCAATAGACAACTAGGCGACCGATTTGAGATCATTTTCATTGTGAAATGTAGGCATTTGAAGCAGTAAGTTCCTCTCTGAGTGCTACTTCCCCTGCATCCGATGAGTCTGGGCATACTGTGGTTTTCTATTCATTTGTCTCCTGGCTTCTGACTTCCCTTGCAATTTCTTCTTTGACTCATTCGTTATTTAGGAGTCTGTTGCTTAATTTCCACACTGTGGTCTTTCCTTTATTTCCCTTCCATTACTGATCTCTAGTTTCATTCCTCTGTGGCCAGAAGTTACTCATGTTATTTCAACATGTTGAAATTTACTGAGGCTCGTGCTGTGGCCCTACATTTGGGGAATCTGGAGAGAGTCACATATACACCTGAAGAGGCTGCGGTTGCTACCGGATGGCGGCTCTGCACACGTCTGTCAGGCCTCCTGGTGTTCAGTGTCACTCAGGGCCCTGGCCCCGTACCGCCCTCCTGCATGTTTGCTGTGCGGAAAAAGGGTCACTGACGTCTCCAAGTATTGTGGTAAAACTGCTTATTTCTCCACAACAGAATATACGTTTAATTCTGTCACGTAGTCTTCATATATTTTGGGGATCTGTTGTTAGTTGCCTGTATGTTTATAATTATTACCCTTTTTGAAGGACTGAACCTTTTATCAATACGTCATGTCCTCCTTTGTCTCTAGACCCGCTGGGTTTCAACGGGATTCATGGCGCTCTAGAACGAGAGCCCAACAAACTCTGACCAGCAGGACAATTGTTACAGCCTGTTTTCATAGGACTCTCAAGCTGAAAACGTTTATGTTGTTAAATGCTTGGAAAAAACATTAAAAATAATAATATGACATGACACGTGGAAATCATACGGAATTCAAATTTCAGCGTCCATCATGTTTTACTGAAATACGGCAACGCTCAGTTACATGCTGTCTGGGACTGCTTTCGCGTGAAAATGGCAGGCGTGAGTGCTGAAGAGGCCATGTGGCCTGCAAAGCATAAAATATTTATCATCTGACCTCGTACAGAAACCGCGAGTGTGCCCCTGCTCTAGGATAAAAACTACCTCTCCCAGTTACCTGGAAGACAGGAAGAGCCCCCGGACTAAGTTCTGAACAGTAAGATGTCAGCAGAAACGTTGTGTGTGACTCCTGGGATACGTGCTCAGCGATAGGGGGCGTGCACATCTGAGTTCCCTCTGACTTTGCTTAGAAAGCAGGTTAAGGTGGCTGGAGCTCCAGCGTCCAACCCAGCCCATGAGATAAAAACACAAGTTCAGGATAGCAGAGCAAGAACACATAAGCCCGTATACTTGATGATGAGGGAATTCTTACAGAGCCCAGCATAGCCCAAGTGTGGCCCTTGCTTACATTATGGAAAAATTAATCACTCTGTAAGTCACTATTTCATTATCTTTTTTGGATGTGTTAGAACCTCATCTAGATGAATATTCACCTGCTTCTAACTGCTGGTTTCTTTCCTTTTTTTTTTTTTTATGTTTTTATTTATTTATTTTGAGAGAGAGATGAAGAACAAGCAGGGGAGGGGTGGGGGCAGGCCGACAGAGGAGCCAAAGCAGGCTTTGTGCTGACAGCAGAGAGCCCCATGTAGGGCCAAAGTCCGAGGCTTAACCAGCTGAGCCACCAGGCACCCCCCTGCTAGTTTATTGCAAGGTCAATGGCATGGCAATTCGCCCAATGTCATGTATTTTGGCAAATAATTATTTGTTCCTAGCACAAAAATTAACAGAAACTACCTCTACCAATGATGGGACCCACACTATTAGAATCACTTGGTGAGGGATTTCTTTCCTTTTTCCATCCACTCTGTAACAGATCTAAGAATATTCTCAACAATCTATATACATACAAAAGGAAAACAAGGTCTTTACCAAAAATAGTACTTGAAATTTATCTATTATCGTATCATCTTAGTCCTAGAAGGACGCTTGAAAATCCTACTGTTCATGTTACCACTTGTTTTTTGCCACTGAATTATATTTTAAATAAACTAGTACGCAACCCACCCCACCCCTCCCCCCCGTCATAGAAAATACAGATAAAAGCAGAGACGTTCACAGTGAAATCTAGGTAAGGAGGCTGGAGCACCTACCCACTGTGGCTCCCCCCTGATTCCTAAGTCCCGTGTGCAATGCTCAAACACTCCCGTGACACCTGCTCACCACCCCTAGTCACTAGTGCATTAGTAACAGCCACAAACTTTACTTCATCTACTCTGGTTACTGAGAAGTATTTTTTCCCTTCTAAAGCTTCGCTTTTCTCTGAATAGGTTAAATCACCAAATATCTAGACCTATAGGTGGATTTTAATACTATTTCTTTTCAAGTTCTGTGTTTTGTACTGGTGACAGAGGAACTGCTCACTGTCCGGGTCATGCTCCTATCTCCGAGGGGATCTGTGATGTGTATGCACCAGACTCACCTGCTGAGCAGACAGCACCGGTCACTGACCTACGGTTACCAACAGGCTGTGTGTCAGGGCCCTATACTATGGAGCATGTGGGACAGGTCACCCTGTGTGGAACTGGAAAAGTAACCGGCCAACGGCATGTGGCTGAGCATTACTGCCTAACGATAAAACAGAACAAGCTGAACCCAGGTAGCGACACCAGGCCTCGGCAGCACCAGGGAAGCCCAGAGGCTCCAGCAGTCACTTCCTAGTCATTCTTCTGTCAGGGGACATGCTAATATTTTTAGAAAAAAACTCACAGTTCTTTCTTTAAACACCAGCATGGCAAAAGTATATGGTACATGTTTATGGACCTTTGATGTCATATCTTTTCCCAGATGGACTAACTCATAGGAAGTAAAAAAAAATATTAAGGATTCAAAAGGCATTGTGATTAGAAGTAATTCTCTAAACAGAAGCTAAAATAAAAATCTTGCACCACTCACTTGCTCATTTTTCTGCAGAGAGAACCCTTTCAACACTGTAACCTTAATCCACACCTCTGACTCGTCTTTGTCAAGATGAAGCGAATGGATGGCGACTGCCTGCAGAGAACAATGAGCCCTAGAACTCTATTTAGACACCATGTCAGGATTTCTGGAAGAAGGGATCATGACTCAGTATCTTGCCAATATATTTAAACCATAAGAACTAAATCTGTTTATAGATTAGGAAGCTGTGAGACATCAATGTCCTATTGGAATGACCTCCCAGGCTCTCAAAAGTGAAGCTTTCCACTTAAAAGCTGGAAGCACGGCCAAATAAGGTATAAATCCTAACATTGCACAACCACTTCATTTACTTTATGAGACTGTCATTTTTGTTTAATTCTCAATGTTGTTTTACATAAGGAAATTATCAGTTAAAGTTCAAAACTTCAATTAGAAAGAATTTTTTTATTTCAATGTCCCTGATTCTTCTTACTCTCTTTAAATCCAGCTAATGAGTCTTGAGTTCTTTGTGTCTTACATGCACGCAAGGCAGCATGGTCAGCATGGATTTTCCCCTGCAAGAGCACATCTGTCTCTCTTTGAAAGCATATACCAAACACTCTGCTAAGTAAGCACCTGTTCTTAACCAGCATCCTGTCTTTGGATTGCTACTGACCAGCCACCATCGGCTCATGTGCCTAAATCATCTCTGACATTCACCATGGATTCATATCATTATAAATTTTGTTTAACGTTTATTTACTATTGAGAGACAGACACAGAGTGTGAGCATGGGAGGGGTAGAGAGAGGGGGAGACACAGAATCTGAAACAGGCTCCAGGCTCTGAGCTGTCAGCACAGAACCCAACGTGGGGCTCGAACTCACAAACTGTATGATCATGACCTGAGCCGAAGTCAGTCGCCTAACCGACTGAGCCACCCAGGCGCCCCGATTTGTATTCATTATAAATGGTCACTCCTTAACTCTTATTCTCCATAGATCCCTTTAGGCAAATTCTACTAGGAATGGTCTATAATGTGGGAATCACACCATAAAACTCCATTTCAAGATGCCATTTATACGCCATTCCTTTCCAATGTTCCCTTCTGAACAATCCCTAATAGGACAGTAGTGTACTCCAGAGGGTCGAGTACAGCCCTTCAGATTCAGGCGACTTCTCCAACGACACCTGAGCAGAGAACACTTATCTTGATAACAAAACTATTACTTAAGATGGTAATACTGTACTCTGCTTAAATGAGACACCACTCCTTAAAACTTAAGTTTCTCAAGTAAGTATCATAAGAGCACGCAAAGACAAGTGCGTGTTAAGCCCGGGCCTGGGGTGGTGAGGCCATCACTCTCGCTGCACCACTGACTCTCCACCCTCGTCCCCAGGCATGACCAGCCTGAGCTGGATTTCCTGGTGTTCCCTTCTATCCTCATCCTCAGATTCCTGAAACTGCCGGATTTCCGGATTCCACATTCCCTGCACTAGCGGTCCTTTCACATTTGTTTCCCCACTCAAGGGGCCCTTTGAAGAATTCTGAATAACTAGCAAAGCATGGCAAATGACTGAATTCCTGGAATAGTGTAACAACTGCCATTTTAAACTAAACCATTAGCCTGTTCTCTTAAGTGTACCCAGTGGCCTGGAGACGGCCATGTCCACGGGAGGCCCCCACCCTCAGGGCCGAGGAGATTGGACAGTGCCCCGGGGCTGCTGGCGAGGCAGCAACTCAGAATCAACTCTCCTTAAATAGTGAACCAAGCAGTTAGAAATCGTACATTGTTACTTTTACTCCTGGACTCTTAATTCCACTCCATTGACCCCGGAGAATTTCATCCTCAACTAATATATTTTACGCATGAAAGTTTTTACTGACTACTGCTTCATCTGTCCCTATAGCAAAGATTCTATGTGAGCGAATTAAAGTGTACGTTTTACGACATCCCGTGCCCATGAGGTCCAGGTGTTTACACAGATTGGGGGTTTTTGAAGTAAGCATGAGAAACTATTTTCGCAGAGACAGCGGTTTGTTATAGTAATGTCACCCCGGCCATGGATTCCCATGATGTCACATGCCAAAGCTGACAGCGATCTCTCACCTGTTCTCAGTGATCCACCAAATGGCAATATGATTAGGTTCCCCCTCAGTTTTGTTGAAAACAAAGAATTCAGAACAACCTGATACACAGCAAGACCTTACCTGGTCCTTAGAACCATGGACTCTGTCACTTCTCACACCAGTGTTCTGAGTACCCCACAGATGTGCCCACCAGGTGCAGGTGGGGACGTGTGACAAGAACACTGTGACGATGGACTCCTCCACCCGAGGCTCCTTCTCAAGCATCACCGCTAAGGCGCAGAGAGAACATGGGAATGGGGAATGTCGTGCGTCTTGCTGAGCTCTGTTCTGTGATGCAGGACCCTCGCCGACGTGTAACACGGGCTCATACACGCAGAAGGAAGTCTCTGCCCCCCGGGCTTGCGAAAACGCCTGCATTCAAATATGACACGGAAACGCTCCCCACGGCAGACGCACACACAGGACTTACTGCTTCTCTAGCTCAAAGCCATCAACACTGATTTTTCAAGTATGTCCGTATCTACTTGTGAAATACTAAGATCCACAGATTTTCGTACACAATGCCCTGGAGAAATTTAAAAAAAAATGATGATCTTACAGAATGTGGGCACAGACCTCCCAGAGCGATGGAGGAAGGCCAGCATTTAAGGAACCCACGTGAACAGTTCACAGCACGCCTGGAACACAGCGAGCACTGGGTGCCAGGCAAAGCTTAAAGCATCACTAGGGACCTCATATCCCTCCACATAAAATGCCTATCAGCCTAGCGACCAAACTCACAAAACAGGGCCATTCTTTTTCAAAAATAAAATTAATTTACTCTAAATGAAGACCTGAATTCTAGAATTTAGGGGTTCTCCAGAAACATGGCCTGCTTCTGCCCATCACCCTCAGGAGAAGGCCTGGGTGATGAGTTCTGTTTGCAAACTGAGAGCTAGAGCCAAAATGAACAGAATGAGCAGCCCAGGGCAAAGGAGGAAGTTCAGAGGATAAAGTAGCTATCTGAACGCCCACCCCCCAAAAAGAAGGCAAATTAGTCTCCACAAAGAAACCTGAGATGGGCGCCTGGGTGTCTCAATTGGTTGAGCGTCCCACTTCGGCTCAGGTCATGATCTCACGGTTCACAGGTTAGAGCTCCACGTCGGGCTCATTGCTGTTGGCCTAGAACCCGCTTCAGATCCTCTCTCCCTCTCTCTGTGCCCCTCCCCAACTTGCACGAACATGCTCTGTGTCTCTCAAAAAGTAAATAAAACATTTTATAAAACAGTAGCCTGAGTAGATAGATATTGGGTCATTCAAAAAATGTTTCTATAAAAACAGAAATAGAGATGTTTTGGAAAATAAAAATAAATTGTAAAGATTAAAATTTGATTAGAAATGTTAGAAGACAATGTTGAGAAAATGTGCCAGAAAGTAGAACAAAAAAATATAAAAGAGACCTAAAACATGTAATAAAACACACAAATCAGAAAGAATAGATCTAGGATGAGTTCCATATCCAAATAACAAGAATTTGGAAGGAAAAAACAAACAAACCAGCAGGAGAAAAAAAAGCAGATGGGAAGAGATTATCAAACAAACACTACATGAGAGTTTACAAAAGCCAAAGGCACATAACTTTTAACCAGAAGAGTCCACACAGGCATCTTGACTGAGAGGGGAAAAAAACCTACACCTGCGTACATCTTCATGATTTTTTTAGAACACAAAGATAAAGAGAAAAATCTATTTGCAGAGAGAAGAAATCACTTAAACAACAAACGAACAAGAATCAGACTTGCCAGCAACAACACTGAATTAAAACAAAGGAAAAATGCCTTCGAAAGTCATACGCAAAATTATTTAGAGTGTAGAATTCTATACCCAGCCAAACTTTCACACATATGAGAGCAGACAGGCAAGATCAAAAAATTTACCTTGTACTTTTATTTTCTTAGGAAATTACTCGAAGATGCCCATTAACAAAGTGAGGGTGAAAATAGAGGCAGAAAAAGGCAACAAATTTACCGAGCAATAGGTCTAGCCAGGAGAGAAATGAAAGAGACGTAAAGGGTGAGGCTCACCCTCATGGCTGGAAGGTAATGAGTTCTGAGTGACAAGAGCTTCAGGAAGTAGCCCTTATACATGGGGGAAATGAGGTGGTTTCAGGAGAAAAATGGACACTACCCCTTGAGCATTTGGAACAACTATAAAGGCAATAAAGAAAGAAAATGCAAGAAAAGTGAACACCATCAGAAACTTCAGGCAGAACAAGCAACCACCTGAGAAAGAAAATAATCGACGTGCACCAGGCAGCCCTGCCCTGAATAATATCTCCATTCAGATAACAACACACACTCCTTTATTTTCAACCTACTGAAAAGCACCAGACGTAACCATGATCACTTAACACAATTTAACGGTGTCAGCGATGGACACGTGTCAGCTAAGCGAAACAGGAAAGGAAGGAAGTATCTCCTCGTTACAAGCCAGGCTGTCGATCTGGCAACCTAGAGTTGACAGGGTAAGAAGTAAAAGTGGAAGCTGTTAATTAAGCAAATGAGCGAGCTAAGAGAAGAATCTAAAAGGAGTAACTTCCTTAAGCTGAGAGAAGGGGCAGATGTGGTGCGTGGTGAGTAATGTCTAAAGTGGATTAGTCAGGACCCAAGGAAATCACCCTGCAAAGCCCTGAAAACACAGCAACAGCTAAAAGCGAGTCACACGGTGAAAATACTCTGGGGGACACCGCAATGGTGGATATGCGCCCACCCCATTCACCAGACCCAGAGAACACACCACACCAGGAGTGACCCCAAGGTCCACTGTGGACTCTGGGTGATAAGGATGTATCAGTGCAGATTACCTAGGGGTAACTACTGTCAACAGAGGTTGATACTGACGATGGGGGGAGGCGGCCATGGGGTCCATGAGAAATCTCAGCATCTTCCTGTCTACTTTGCCATGAATCTAAAACTGCACCAAAAAACAAAGTCTATTCAACAATTCTGAGTTACTCGTGATTCTGCCGGGCCTGGTCACAGGGAGAAGCAGAGCAAGATGCTATTGCTTTCACCGTCATTCCTTCCGTGCTGAGTTTTTTTTAATTATGTGCAAATGTTACTTCAAAATATATGCAAAGATATACATTAACATTAAAGTTTTCATATCGGACAAAAGTAACAAGTGTTAAGGTTTTTCCTGACCTAAAGACAGGCCTTCATTATCGTTTCAAGGTTTATGCAGAAAGTACCAAGACACAGATGATTTTTATGAAGGAAACACTTGGCAGGCCTTCAATACAGCCAACCTCAGTACGGCATCCTGCCTCCCCATCCCTCCCAGCTCCCACATCCTCAGAGCAGGGCAGACCCCATCCACCCCAATCTGCTTTGAACCTTTGGGCAGTGATAGTCTGTGGCTCTGGTTCCCTCACGGTTGAACCAGACTGATCACAGAGATACAGCCTGTGGCTCTCTTGTCTTGTGGGATCTCGTCTGGCTTCGGTGTAAGGGTGATGCTAGGCTCATAAAATGAGTTTGGAAGTGTTCTCTCTGCCTCCGCTTTTTGGAAGAGTTTAAGAAGAACTGGTATTAATTCTTCTTTGAATATGTGGTAGAACTCAGATGTGAAGCCATCTGGTCCCAGGCTTTTCTTTGTTGGGAGACTTTGATTGCTATTTCAATCTCCTTGTAATTGGTCTGTTCTGGCTTTCTCCTTCTTGACTCAGGCGTGATAGGCTGTATGTCCAGGAATTTATCCATTTCCTCCAGACTACCCAAAGTGCCGGCATGTCATCACATATGATGCTCCCACATGACCCTCTTATTTCTGGACTTCCAGGATAAGGTGTTCTCTTTCACCTCTGATTTACTTGAGTCTTTCTCTCTGTTAGTCTAGCTAAGGGTTTGTCAACAGCAGGACGACTCTCACAACGACATCATGGAACTCAGCGAGCTGCTGTCTACACAGCATCTAGCACCATGCCTGGTGCACTTGCTCAGGAAATGGTAGCTTAACCTCTACTATCTTTAATGGTCAGGGTAAGGTGGCCCTTTAAAACCACAGTGATTAGGGGCACCAGTCCCCCTGTGCAGTCTAAAATTCACATATAGGGAAGCCCAGGTGGCTCAGTTGGTTAGGCGTCCAACTTCAGCTCAGGTCATGATCTCACAGTCCGTGGGTTCAAGTCCCACGTTGGGCTCTGTGCTGACAGCTCGGAGCCTGGAGCCTGTCTCAGATTCTGTGTCTCCCTCTCTCTCTGCCCCTCCCCTGCTTGTATTCTGTCTCTCAAAAGTAAATAAAACGTTAAAAAAAAATAAAAATTAGGAGCGCCTGGGTGGCTCAGTCAGTTGGACGTCCCACTTTGGCTCAGGTCACGATCTCACAGTTTGTGAGTTCGAGCCCTGCGTCGAGCTCTGTGCTGACAGCTCAGAGTCTGGAGCCTGTTTCGAATTCTGTGTCTCCCTCTCTCTCTGCCCGTCCCCACTTACACTCTGTCTCTCTCTCTCTCTCGCGCGCTGAAAAATGAGTATTAAAAAAATTTAATAATAAATTAATAAAATTTGCATGTAACTTCTGCCTCCCCAGAAACACAGCTACTAATAGCCTACTTTTGACCAAAAGGAAGTCTTACCAATAACACAGTCCATTAACATATTCTGCATGCTGTATGTATAATATACTGTATTCCTAAAATAAGGTAAGCTAGAAAAAAATGCTATGAAAATCAAAGAAAAATATATTTACAGTATTGTAAAAAAAAAAAATAATAACGTATTAGCAGACCATGCAGTTCAAATCTATGTTGTGCAAGGGTCAAATCTATAAGTAAACCAAATAAAATCCTGAACAATTAAACCGAAATAAATACAGAAGTAGAGAAATCGATGTTCAGAACTGAACTGTAGAAATTATCTAATCCAGTTCCACATACTTAGAAATGGGGACCGCAGAGCTAAGGCTGATGTGCACATAATCATGGCTGTTTGGCCGAAGAGGCAACAGCAAAAGGAATGGGGATTTAGTGCTAAAGTCAGCGACCAGTAAAGTCATCAATGAATGCATTTTAGGAGAATAACCTGTAGGCATAAAAGAGGCATGACTATCAGGTGGACAAGCTGAGTGACTCAGTTCTCAGGGGACACCCAGCAGGACTTCGCTATGACTCAGAGAGACTGTCAGGAAAACAGTGTGGACAGTCTACACAGTGGCACATGGCTGAGAGGGGCCGACCTGTGATCAGGTGTAGCTGGGGACTCACCTGGAAAAGACCGCGTGACAACAAAGCCGAAGGAACCAGACAGACGTGACATGAGGTTAGCGTGGACAAGGCGAGGCTGCCCTCCCCGCCCCCGCGCGTGCTCCATCTCTCTCCACACGGATGAAGTTTATACCAGACACACACACAGCATCTGGGGCGACCAATCTAAGGCAGCATGAGTAATGTGTGGTTAATCCACCTTTGTTGCCTGTGTGCAAACGGAGCTGGCCAGGATGCTACATGAGGAGGGACACAGAAGGTTTCAGTCAGGTGCAAAGACGCAGGGAGGGATGTCAGTCCAGGCTGCACTGAACCTCTGGCTGGTCATCCAGGCTCCTGAGACCTCGGGACCCTCAGTTTCGCTCTGCTCTCCATGCACGTGTGCAGAAAGGATGAAGCCATCCTCACCCCCATTCCACGGAGAAGATGACTGAAGCTCAGAGACACCGTGATGGGGGCCAAGTGCGCTCAGCCAGGAGGCCAGGAAGCATCAGAGCCACTGCCGACCTCACCCACTCCCCACCATGCCCCGTGGTCACCCCACACTCATGAATGTAATAGAGCTGCGGGCCACCCGCTCCTGAGAGCACCTGGTATAGACGGTCTGATGGCTTTGAAATCCACAAAGAGAACAGACTCGGCCTCTGATTACATAGTGAGTTTCACAGAGTTTCTGGGGAAAGGCACACAGCTTCCCACCACGTTCAGCACTATCTGCGCTCTGCTAAAATACGGCTCTAAAATGGGAAAATCAAAGACATCTGATCTTAGATACAGTAGTGTGGGGTCCACGAGTCCACCGGGGCCCGTGGACCACACAGCCTGGGAATCAGCACCATTTCCCAATTGACAAGAACAGCACAGGATGCTGAAGGAGACACTCCCAGGCCCAGATTAGCCACGACCTCATTCTGAGGAGGGTGCTGGAACATCCTGTCAGCCAGGAAAACACAGCTATAACTCACATCCCTTAAAACCTGGTGTGAAATAAATCTCATGTCACTGCACCATTGACAATACATAATGGAAACAACTTATTTAAAGCAGGCTCATTGTGGGGTATCACCCTGTATAATTTTACAAATCTAGCTAGCCGTTATATGATGCCTGGTTTGCAGATTAAGATATCTTGCATAGGACATCTTCTGCAGGTTATAAGCTGAATAAATAATTGCGAAAGGGAACCACAGAGGACAGGAAAGACTGAAGGTGGAGGAGGGAAGCATAGGAGTTCCAGGATAAAAAGGGTCTCAGAGTCAGATAGCAAAGAGAAATGGACACAGACCAAGAGAGAAATGTAACACAAGAAACAGGCTGATACAGAATTTTCCAGGTGGGTGATATGGCATGTGCAAAGACCCAGTGGCAAGCAACAGTAAAACATGAACAGGAATCCCACAGGAGCAGTACCCTGTGCAAACGCTCCACAAAGCCTCATGTGGAATACTGTAGGAAAGAGGCTCTGAGAGCCAGAAGGGAGAAATCTGGATTTGACAAAAGGCAACAGAAAACAGCATGCAGAGAAGTGACATGATAAAAATGGCCTTAGAAAGATGATCCCAGCAGCTGTGTGTAGGATGGTTTCAAGCCGAGGGAGACTGGAGGCGGAGACCTGCTAAGAGAACGTTCTACTAATTCAAGCACAGTGGGGGAGGGTGTGGTCAGGGTGCAGAGCCGGGCGGAGGGAAAGAGCACTCCTATGGAAAGGCCATCCTCAGTTTCTCCATCTGTAAAATAGGAGGCTTGGCCAGATGTTTCATCTAGAGCGCTTTGAGATCCAATACGTTCTAGACGATCCAAAAGGTAAGATCTGCAAGTGGGCTGGATAGGAACAGGGATCGGGGGGAAGAAAGAAAAGCAAACCCCGAGCCACAGCTAAACAACGAGACCAGTTTGGCAAACTGAGTTCTCGCATTTAGTACTCTCCTAAGAGCCTAACTATACGACTGCACCCCACTACCTCAGAGCAGGTGAGGGAACGTTCGCAAGTAGGGGGTTAATGGTTCCAACCTTACCAGACCCTCGACATGGCCCAGGATGGCACCATCTTCCACCGGCTCAGGCAGGAGCCACAGAGAGTCCTTGATGCTCCCTGCACATCCTTTCCTTGGGCCAGAAGACAATTACCTTTGCCACCCTAACAGTGCTCCAAATTCCTACTTGGTCTTCAGAACCCGCCTGAAATGCCACTTCTGCCCCCAGGCTCCAGGCCACCAAACATCAACCAATGCTTCTCCTTCAGAGCAGTCCCCAGGGTAGACTTGGAATTGTAATTGCAGATACACTCCGAGGAATTGTTATATATTTATTTAACATTCACCTCCCTCCACAGACCTTTACTCCAGCAAGAGCTGTCCTGTTGACTAAAACACACATAATGCTGAGCACGGCGCTTGGCCCATTGGGAGTTCAGAAATCACCACATCAAATGAATGCATAGACTGTAATGTTCTCTCTTGTACCCACCAGACATGCACCAGAAAGTACCTTCCAAAGGACCACATAACCACCAAATGTCTAGAAATTCAGCCTAAGTTCTCCAGATTATTACAAACTGCTAGGAAGATTTACCAGACGGAATAAAAATACATATCCTGCTGACAAAGACACGTGTCCACTCTGTGGCTGCAGACATCTAATTGCTGAGTATTCCCTTCTCTGGGAACAGAGACTGCGAATACTGCAGCCCTGGTTTCTAACCTCTGTTCACTCGACCCTCCATGAAAGGCTTCCACACACACACAAAGAGAGCTGAGACACACAGAAATCCACACTGAAAGTTTCTTTGGTGTGCAATGGCCATCCTCCTGAACGTGTGATTCTCTGCTACTTAAGGAGATATCTTTCCCTTTAAGATACAGTGAAAGGTGCCAAAGTCCAGTGGAGCTGCGACTTGGGGAAACTCCACAAGTGTTTGCAGGTGGAGCTGGCAGCTCGCTATGGTAGACATCCATCGGGGCCCCAGGAGAGCTTGGACGTATCATTCAGACACTGCCGCCGAGAGCTGGCTCGGAAATTCCTGTGGGACCAGCCCACCTGCTCCTGACGCACTCATGCCATAGCTCAGGACCATCTCCTCCCAGCACCAGGGATTGAGGGCAGCAGCTCACTGGGGCACTGAGCCCGCCCCTCAGGAAGAGGGCTGGAAACAATGAAGGCTGTTACTGGGGCATCACTTTAAACAGGGAATCAAAGTCTATACTGTACCGTCTCCATAGCTCTGGCTCTCAGGAGCCCTGAAATGCTCACCCCCCTCACAGTCACACGGACAGGGCCACTGTCCCTCATTTGCAGCAGACCCTACAACTTGCCATGCTTTCTCCATCATTCATCTACAGATACCTCAAGGGAAATAACGATTATTTATCTCATTTTATTATCTTGGATCATCTTAGAGGTCACACAACCATGTTTAAAAACTGGTAAATCTCCATCTGGTGCATTGATAAATTCTTTATGCCTACAATATTTGAACAGATGAACAAAGATCTCAAAGAAGCTTCTGGGCTCATATGCTGACTGCACCAAGTACTAATCTCCTCTATTCTCTCTCCGTGACTCCCTTCAATTTTGTGAGCACCTTCCACCCTCCCTATTCCTCTGGGGTTGCCTCACCTAGAACTTCTCACTCCTCGCAGACCTGCCCATAATTTCTGAAGACCTTCAGTGACACCTGCTATCTCACAGATATTCTTGACTCTTCTTTCCTACAAGGAAATGTTTACTGAACATACTGACGATTTAAATAACTTTTTTCTTCCCAGGCATTGAATGCCCCCATTTTCCTACAGAGAAAGCTTCAGTATAAATAAATTGGGCCATATTCACCCAGAAGTAACACTAAAGAACACCGAGACTTCAATCCAACAATACATGAAAAGGGTCATTCACCACAATCCAGTAAGATTATTCTAGGGTTGCAAGAATGGTTCAATATCCTCAAATCAATCAGTGTGATACAACACATTAATAAAATAAAGGATAAAAGAAACACATGACCACCTCATGGGATGCAGAAAAAAAAAATTGACAAAATTCAACATCTGTTCACGATTTAAAGAAAAAAAAAAAAAAAACAACCTCTCAACAAAGTTGGTTTAGAGAAAACACACCTGAATGTTATAAAGGCCATCTATGATGAACCCAGAGCCAATATCACATTCAATGGAGAAAAACTGGAAGCTTTTCCTCTAAAATCAGGAACAAGACAAGGATTCCCATTCTCACCACTTTTATTCAACACAGTACTGGAAGTTCTAGCCACAGCAACCAGACAACAAAAAGGCATAAAAGGCATTCAAATTGGTAAGGAAAAGTTAAACTTCCGCTATTTGCAGATGACTTACATAGCAAACCCTAAGGACTCCACCAAAAACTATGGAATTAAAGAATTCAACAAAGTTGCAGGACACAAAGTTAACATACAGAAATCTGTTGAGTTTCTATACTCTAATAATGAAGTAGCAGAAATAGAAATAAAACAATCTCATGGACAATTGCACCCCCCAAAAAATAAAATTCCTAGGAACAAACTTAACCAAAGAGGTGAAAGACCTATACTTTGAAAGTTATAAAACACTGACAAACATGGTGACAAGAATGGAAAGACATCCAATGTTCATGGACTGGAAGAACTAATACTGGTAAAAAGTCCATAATACCCAATGCAATCTACAGAATCAACGCAATCCCTATCAGAAGATGAAAGCATTTTTCACAAACCAGAACAAATAATACCAAAATTGGTATGGAACCACAAAATACCACAAAAGGCTCAAAGCAATGCTGAGAAAGAAAAACAAATCTGAAAAACAAAACAAAACAAAAAAAAAAGAAGAAAACAGTCACAGATTTCAAGAAATACTGCAAAGCTGTAGTGATCAAAACACTATGTCACTGGTAGAGAAACAGTCACATAAATCAATGGAATAGAACAGAGAGCCAGGAAATAATCCCACGCTTCCATGGTCAATTAGTCTTTGACAAAGCAGTAAAGATTATCCAATGGGAAAAGACTGTCTCTTCAACATGTGATATTAGGAAAACAAAACAGCAACATGTAGGAAAATGAAACTGGACCACTTTCTTACATGATACACAAACTCAAAATGGATTTAAAGACCTAAATGTGAGACCCGAAGTCATAACACTTCTAAAGAGGGCAGAGGCAGTAATTTCTCTGACATCAACTGTAGCAACATTTTTCTAGATATGTCTCCTTTGGCAAGGGAAACAAAAGCAAAATTCGACTATTGTGACTACACCAAAATAAAAACCTTATGCACAGCAAAGGAAACCAACAATGAAAAAGTAACCAACTGGATAGAAGATATCTGCAAATGATATATCCAATAAGTGGTTGATATTTAAAATATATAAAGAACCCATCCATCTCAATACCCCAAAATAATAATCCAATTAAAAAATGGACAGAGGACATGAATAGACACTTTTCCAAAGAAGACAAACAGATGGACAACAGACACATGAAAAGATGCTCAACATCACTCCTCATCAGGGAAACGCAAATCAAAACCACAATGAGACACCACCTCACACCTGTCAGAATGACTAAAATCAACAACGCAAGAAACAACAGGTGTTGATGAGACTGTGGAGAAAGGGGAACCCTCGTGCACTGTTGGTGGGAATGCAAACTGGTGCAGCCGCTCTGGAGAATAGTATGGAGATTCCTCAGAATTAAAAACAGAAATGCCCCATGATCCAGCAATTCCACTACTTGGTATTTGCCCAAAGAAAACAAAAACGGTAATTCAAAAAGATACACAACCCCTATGTTTATAGCAGCATTATTTACAATAGCCAAGATATGGAAGCAGCCCAACTATCCATCACTAGATGAATGGATAAAAGTATGATATACATACACACACACAACGGAATATGACTCAGCCATAAAAAAGGATGATATCTTGGCATCTGCAACAACACGGATGGGCCTGGAGTGTATTCTGCTAACTGAGATAAGTCTAAGGAACACAAATATACAATTTTACACATATGTGGAATCTTAAAAAAAAAAAAAAAAACAAAGAACTGAACAATCAAAAAGCAGAATCAGCCTACAAATACAGAGAAGAAACTGATGGTTGCCAGAGGGCAGGTGGTTGAGGGGATGAACAAAATGGATGAAGAGGAGTGGGCGGTACAGGCTTCCAGTTCTGGAACGAGTAAGTTAGGGAGGGGGGGCAGAAAGGCACGGCACGGGGAACACAGTCAGTGACGCTGGAACATCTATGCTGACAGACTCAGCTGCACTTGAGGTGGCCACAGCGTGACATACAGCTGTCCAATAACTATGTTGTACATCGGAAGCTAATTAACATTGCGTGTCAACTATACTCAAATTAAAAAAAGGAAAAAACACCGAGCCTAATATGCCCTGCTGTCACTCACTGTTCCTCCCGAGAGGCACGTGGCAAGTCCCTACTCTGACCCACGGGGGAACATTGCAGCACATAGGGAAACCTCTCCCCACTGCAGTCACAGGTCCTCGGCTACACCCCTGCTCCCGGACTAAGTTTTCTGGTTTGTGTCCCACACTGTAAAGGCCTCCAACTCTCCAAAGACACTGTTTGCATGTTTGCAAGAGAGGCATGATAACACTTGACCCAGATAAGTCAAGTTAAACACGCACTCTCAGCTTGCAGTCTGTGCTCTTCTAAGGTGGGGGTTCAGGAGAAGACAATCAGAGTGGAGTGACTGTGGCTTTTGCCTATATTTCTAAAAATAACCTTGAGAAACAAGGTAAGCAGGAGTCTCCTTGAACAAAGAAATGCAATATTCGAGAGGAAGACCGTCCTGAGAAGCCCAAGAGGCAGGCTGCATGCAGGGAGGCCAACAGCGGGGCGACTCTGGGCTGTGGGACGAGGGGACCCAGCCAGCCAGCATCCCACTCCACAGAGGCTTAGTCCTGAGGTACCTGCCACCCGTCAAAGTCCACATCTGCCTGACCCTTCAGGGTCCGCTGCCAGAGGCTGGGTGGGTCTTCATGGATCCACGCTTGCTGGCCACCACTGCAGCCCCCACTCATACACTTCAAAAGGAGATCCAGTCCCCCTTACAGTGGCATCTGCTGTGTTTCTTGCTGAATGAACGGGCCCAGAGCGTGAAAGCAGGAAGACCGGCAGGTGGCACACCTCTGGGCACACACCTGCAGCCTCAGCCCACGTTCCCTCGCGACCACACCAGATGCATCCCAGACAGATGCTCAGCAGGCCCCGCGCACCTGACCCCCTGGGGTCCCTGCACCAGCTGTCTGCATCAGATGCCATCGCTGAGCGCCATTCAAGGACCAGCGGTACTTGCTATCCCGTTTCCATGGCTCCCACCAGACTGGGACCCTCTGGAAGGCAAGGACCGGGCCTCACGATCCTCTCTGACTGCAGCATGTGACTCGACACAACGCGTTTCACAAAGGACGGCCAAGTGAGTGAAGTGCATTGGGAGGAAATAAGAAGCTCGAGAATGTCAGA
Organism: Panthera onca; assembly: GCF_046562875.1. Taxonomy (NCBI): domain Eukaryota; kingdom Metazoa; phylum Chordata; class Mammalia; order Carnivora; family Felidae; genus Panthera; species Panthera onca. The sequence goes on from NC_138342.1 coordinate 204,217,208, forward strand.
TGAAGCAGAATTTTAAACTTGCCCTAAAGATCAGGAGTGAGTTAGGAAATCCAGAAAAGAGCTGGTGTGTTTTAAACCTTACAGGTCCTTTTTAAAAGTCTTTACGAGGGGCGCCCAGGTGGCTCAGTCGGTTGAGCGTCCGACTTCAGCTCAGGTCACGATCTCGCGGTCCGTGAGTTCGAGCCCCGCGTCAGGCTCTGGGCTGATGGCCCAGAGCCTGGAGCCTGCTTCTGATTCTGTGTCTCCCTCTCTCTCTGCCCCTCCCCCGTTCATGCTCTGTCTCTGTCTCAAAAATAAATAAATGTTAAAAAAAAAATTTTAAAAGTCTTCGCAACAGAAAGCGAGGACGAGTAGGGAGGACGCTGAGCTGGCAAGTCAAAGAATGGGGCAGGAGAAAGACCCCTGAACAGGAACCAGAAACAGTCAGGAGCTTGTATCCCACCAGACATTTGTGTCACAAACTATGGGAAGGGACAAGACTGCACAGCACACAGATCCTTCCAGGGTGCGGTGGCCGGGACACCATCAGCATCACTAACAGCACCTGTCTGCCGGCTGAGGTTCCGGGAGGACCGAACTTCCAGGCTCCAGCACCTTCGCCGGCTCACCTTGTCCATCAAGAAGACAGTGCAGCCCGTCCGACAGTTCGGAAAAGGTCTATTTTGGGGCTGGACATTTTTCAGACACTAAATTTAGCCAGCTTGAGTTCTTCTTAAAAAAATGCTATCCCATTCAGCCTTTTGAAACAGGAAATCTACATTTCATTATAAAGTCGGAACACAGTGTTCTCTGATCAGCTGTGGAGCGCAGGGGAAAGCGAGCGTTAGGGACGGCACACTTGGCAGATAAAAATGCCCCACGGGGGTATTTTGGGAAAGCTGAAGGCATACAAACGAATGGGCTCATGCTCAGATGCCTGATAATCAAATATTGAAAGTGTGTGGCCATTAATTATTTTTAAAATAATAACCTATTTTGCGAGTTTAAAAGAGTGATTTTGAATTTACCTTTTTGTGACCTTTTGTTAGTGAGTTTGACCATTCTTGAATGCTTATTGACACCATGAACTCCTTTATTAACTTCCTGCTAATCCTCACCCATTTTTTTTTAAATTTTTTTTAATGTTTATTTATTTTTGAGACAGAGAGAGACAGAGCATGAACGGGGGAGGGTCAGAGAGAAGGAGACACAGAATCGGAAACAGGCTCCAGGCTCTGAGCCGTCAGCACAGAGCCTGACGCGGGGCTCGAACTCACGGACGATGAAATCATGAACTGAGCCGAAGTCGGATGCTTAACCGACTGAGCCACCCAGGCGCCCCTCCTCGCCCATTTTTATGCACCCATGAAAATAATCTTTATATATAAAGGATATTAGCCCATTAAGGATGAGATCAACGTGCTACCAAGCTCAGCATGGTGAGCACCGAACTTTTCTGACGTTCCTTCCCTTGGCTCTCAGGGCTCTTAAACTTGCACAGCCCTGTCCTGAGCCACAGTCAGCACATGCTTGCCCCCTTTTCCCAGAACGTGCTGAGCACTCAGGCCCAGGCTGGTGGGGGTACTCGGCTCTGCAGGGAGAGGCCTCCACTGGCTGGAAACTGGTAGCCTGCCCTCATTTAGAAGCACATCTCTGAGGGTGTGATTACACTGGGGACCCTAAGATGAGGCAACACTCCTGGGTCATCCGGGTGGGTTCCAGATCCGATGACAAGAGTCTCTCAAAGAGAGAGACTGGAGAGAAACAGGAGTCACAGACAAGAAGCCACATGAAGACAGAGGCAGAGACCGGAGTGAGGGGGGTCTGTGCAGGGAGCACAGCTCGGGGATGCCTCCATCTCGGACTTCTGGTCCCCAGAAATGCGACAGGACACACGTCTATTTTAAACCACTAGCTTGTGGTAATCTGTCACAGCAGCCCGAATCAGCTACATGCACCCTTTAATCCAATCATTCATTTTCTGGGAATTTACTAGAGGAAAATTACCTAGATTTCCAGAAAAGATCAGAAAAGCTACTAACAGCAACATAATGGCCAAAAATTTTGGGAAGCCACTTTAACAACAGGGGAATATCTGAATAACGCTGCACACTGGATTACTACACTTCAAATAAAATCAACTCAAAAAATGTTTTGAAAATATGGGACAGTCTCAGAAAAGAGTATGAAGTGAAAAACATGCTATAGCTCCCAATTTTGATTTAAAAAACAGTAAGATAGGGGCACCTGGGTGGCTCAGTGGGTTAAGCGTCTAACTCTTAATCTTGGCTCAGATCATGATCTCACCATTCGTGAGTTTGAGCCCCACATCAAGACTCTGTGCTGACAGCACAGAGCCTGCCTGGGATTCTCTCTCTCTCATTCTCTCTCTGCCCCTCCCCCACTGTCTCTCTTCTACCCGTCCCTCTCTCTCTGTCTCAAAATAAATAAATAAACTTGGAAAAAAATAAAGTTAAAAAATAATAAGATGGGAAGGAAGCATGTAAGACAAAAACAATGATTGTTTCTAGGTCATGGAATTATTGGTAACTTTTAAGTCATTAATACGTGCTTCTCTAAAATTTCTAAATGTTTACCCTAAATTATCCAGTGACTGGAAAAAGAAAAGAGAATGTATGAATGTCACCCAGCTAGCCTCCAATTTCTCCACCAGCTAAGGGAGAGGAGAGCCTACATCATAGTAGAGGTTTCAAAAAGCAGTAGAAATGCAAGAGACAACAGCATCTGGCAGCCAAGCAAACACGTTACTGAGGTTGACGATAAGACACTGGCCCCTGGGTTCTGCCTGTTCTTGCTCCCCGAGAAGACCCTACATACTTTACAAAGAATAGCCTACATCTAAAATAGAGGGAGACTCTGGGGCCCCTGGGTGGCTCAGTTGGCTAAGTGTCCGACTTCAGCTCAGGGCATGATTTCGTGGTTCGTGTGTTCGAGCCCCAGGTCAGGCTCTGTGGGGACAGCGCAGAGCCTGGAACCTGCTTCGGATTCTGTGTGCGTGTCTCTCTCTCTGCCCCTTCCCCACTCGCACTGTCTCTGTTTCTCAAAAATGAATAAACGTTTAAAAAATACATAAAATAAAATAAAATAAAATAAAATAAAATAAAATAAAATAAAATAAAATAAAGGGAAATTCTAAAGTGCTAGAACGAAAGCTCACAGGCAGAGCCAAAGGAAGAGACTGTGCAGTGCTGCCAGTAATCCAAGGCGTCCTTAGTGACACTCCTCACGTGTCACTGCTCACCCTCATTCGACCCAAGGTACCTATGTAGCTATGTGTCGTAAGCGGTACATGATCTTAGGGGTCTCACCTTCTCCGCAGTTTGGACTCCGGTGATTTATGGGCAAAGGCCAGGTCTTCTCCTTGCAAAGAATAGGACAAGATGCACTTGCCTGGCCGGCGTTCCGCATGGTCCGCAGCCACCCCAATCCAGGGGCCTGCATGTGCCCCGGGGTAGCTGCACGGAAGCTCCATGCTGACAACTAGGCTGTGATGGGGTCCCACAGATCCTGCCAGTGAGCGGCCAAGGCTCCTGTCTTCCTGAAGCCTGATTCTCAGCTTTTCTTAGGTCTGTAAACCTGTCCAGGTCCTTCCAGTGGGTTCTCTCCTGCTTAAATTAGCAGGGATTTATTTCCGGTACTTGAGAGCAGAGAACTCTAACTGGTAAATCCACTGGTGAATGATCATATGATCGCTGACCAATGACAGGCTAGGTCCTGTGGCGTTAGTGGCTTTTCACGGGGGGCCTATCGTTCCCTACTTGCAATCTTTTACTGGACAGACGCATCAAGAATTCCTCTAATTCCTCTAAGAATTCTACTATTCTACTATGCAAGTGTTATGTGGAGAAGCTATCGAGTCAGAAGAGCAGTGTATTTGAGGCTGTGCATAGAACACAGAACAGCCACCCGCCTTCCTGGTTTCTGGGGGAAACCAGCTCCCCCCCCCAACCTCCCCCATGTAGCCTCATAGCAGCCAGGTGCAGCCCACCCCACGATGGGTAGGGTTGATGTTAATCCAAGCGATGGCCCTGTCATTCTCTCCAGTAACTGGTCCAGAGGGGCCTGGAGAAGAGGTCAAATCTTCCGGAAACCCTCCAGGCAAGGTCTCTTCAGTCAGAAAAATGAAGCAAGGAAGGGGTCTCAAAAGTGGTCAGCTGATCACAAAAACTTCCTCCTCTTTCTGGCCCCGCAGGGCTCTGCACCCACCGCCAACCTTGCAAGCGACCTGGCAGGTGACAGAGGCCAAGGGGAAGGAGAGGTGGCAGGTGGTCTGAGGCCCTGCCCCCCAGCTGTGCCCCACGAGGTCCTCCGGGTGCCTCGCTCTCCTGGTTACATGAGCACAGAGACCCTGGAAGCCTCGAGTGAGGACAGCAGAGCCACAGAGAGAACCTGGGTCCAGAACCCGCGGTCTGGGGAAAGCACTCACTGACCAGGAACCCTGTTCTGACCTGACCTGAGCTAGAAGCCAAGCTCTGCCACAGAGCTAATGAACACTGTCACTTTGTGACAGCGGTTGGTGGGGTCCCCAACGGGGGGGCCAGTCCTCTCCTCCCACCAGCTGTGGTCACACCTGGGAGTGACAGCCACCTTCACCATTCAGGCTCAGACCTACACAGTGAAGACCCCAAACAGGACAGGCACAAAGCAGGATCCCTGGTGACATGCTGCCCGCCACCCCTTGTGACAAGAGAGACACACGTCCTGTTTCAGTCATTCTGTGTGGGACTGTCACCCGAGGCCAAACGCATTCTGATACAATCAGAAAAAGAGAAACCAAGAGATCATCAACCTAGGTGGCATCACGGACGACAGTCAGAGCTCTGATCAGTATTCACCTGTCAACGAACACGGAAGGAGCAGCAGGGGACAGGGCATGTTAGGGGCTTGGGACACCGCGGTGACCAAAATTCACAGGACCCTGTCCCCTCCAATCCTGTCCCCTCACACACACCCGTCACTTCACACACCCCTGTCCCCTCACACACCCCCGTCCCCTCACACTGTGACCCCGTCCCCTCACACACCCCCTACCTTCGCAGAGCTGATATTCCAGCAGAGGCACGCGGGAAGCGTCCAGCTCCCCAGCTCCGCCACACCACACGTGTGACCCTCGGCACGTCACCTGCCCTCCCTGCCCGGGTCTCCTCATGCACCACGTGCGGGCGCCGACCTCCCGGGACCAGAGCAGGGAAGACGGGTCCGTGTGTCACGAGCTCCGCACGGACTCGGCACTGCTGGTTGTCACAGGCCGGGGACAAACGCCCCAAAATAAAGAACTCACAGCGCGTCGGACGGGAACTAGGGAGCACTCCCTGACAGGGCGCCGCGCGGGGAGGGGTGCCCGCCGGGTCCGGGAGCATGGGGGCAGGGGCCAGGGCTGAGCTGAGGCCCCGACAGCGGGACACGGCCCAGCCTGGAACCGGGCAGAGGGGTCCGACATGAGCAGAGAAACGCGGGGCGAGGACAGCGACCCGGAGGGCTCACCGAGTCGGGCGGGTCTGCGGCGTAGATCGTAGATCGCAGTGGGCAGCCGCCCCTCTCACAACACCAGAACTGAGAAGGGGCGAGGCGCGGCCCCCACCGGGGCCGCTGCGCGTCCTTCCCATCCTTTTTCTCTGCTCAGGCCAGGGACGCTTCCGGGACACGGGGCGACGGTGTCCCCGCTCCTCCTAATCCGCCTTCTTCACTTGACGTGCCACGGACGCCTTTCTGTGGTCCCAAGTACTCACTTTCGTCTTAACGGGTGTTGACTTTTCTGTCCCGCGACGGTAACATAGCGAATCTATCTAATGTCTTAGTATTCCTGTTTTCCAACATTTGACTATGAAACAAAGCTGGAGTGAACATCGCTTAGGTAATTTCCTATAAATCCATGACTATTTTCTTAGGACATGTTCCCAGAGGTGAAATTGCTGGCACTAGTTATACACAAAAGAAGTTTTTGTTTTAAATGAGTGCTGTGACTGTTAATAAAATATCATTAGAGAAACAAGTGGATAAATTGAACGCTAAAATATACTGTTCGGTGGCTCGAAATACCTATACAATCTGTCTTTCGCAACAAAAATAAAACTTTTGAATCTAATGACAGTGATGACCTAGAACGTTAGATCATACAGCCAGGAAGGTTATGCTAAAATAGCCACAATGGAAGTTTGAAGAAGCAACATTCAACTGTTTATGAAAATCTCTAAGTTATCACACTATATATATTCCACACTTAAGAGTCAGCAAACAGATGCTCAAAAGTTTTGTTCAGAAACTGCCAACTACAAAGAATGTCAGAAAAATGGAAATTATTTTCAAAGAGCCAAAAGTTTCAGTATTTTGTCAAATGAAAAAGATAAGCCATCTACTGATGTGTTTGTAAATTCCCCAGCTTGATCAGCCTCATACCCTCTGAGAAAAGAGGATGGAGCCTCTCCTGCAGGGCACCAAGGAGGTAACTGGTTGTGGATTCACTTACTCAAACATCTATTGAGCGATAGGACCTAAAACGCTCTGTAAACCGTAGGGGGGGTGGTTCAGATCCCCCCTGTGCACTGCTTCTCCTCCACACCATGGACAGAGCTGGGCAACTGGCACATGGAAGCATGAGGAGCACAAAGCATGGTCTTCCATGAAATAATCCCGAAGAGAGGCACCAAGAACCACAGGGATAACTTGCTTCCAGCATCGAAAGAACCCGTCAACGGGGAAGCTGCAGTTCAAGGAGATCTGAAAGGATAAATCGAGGACAGCACACAAAAGAAACAATGGTTAAGTGTGGACAGAAGCCTGGAATCATTCTGCTCATGGCCAAGTCAGGAAAGAGGAAACCAAGCAGTGACGGGATCTGACAACAGAGCCTCAAAACCCATGGGAGGAGCCATGGGGACGAAGGAAGAGAAAGAGACATAAGGTCAGATCTGGGACACCCGTTGTGCCAGGCTGGGTCCCCCCATTGCGCTTTCAGGCACCGTCACAGATAGCTAGATAGATGGGGAGGCAAGGATGCATGAGACCAGCATCCTCCTTCAAAAGCTGTCATTCTGAAAGGGAAGTAAAGGGTTAATCACAGTGCAATGTGAGGTTTACTATAATAGTAGATGCACAGGGAGAGTTACCTAGCCGATGTCACAGGGTCAGGAAAGTTACCACAATGGCTTCTAAGCTCTTACGTGGAGACTGAGTACCACTCCCCAAAGTGTGGGGGGAGGACAGAGACAGGAAGTGGCCTTGGGGTTGGAGACCATACCCACGATGACCCCATTCACCTGGGGTCACATTTGGACAACACAGTCCCTCATCTTTGACTAAGACATGTTCACTGGGCATGTCTATGCAGGTATGAAGATACGGAAGAGCTAAGAAACCTGAGATGTCCACAGGATATTCAACCCACAAACACTAAACTACAGCAGGTTAGGGCATGAGGCAAAGTCAGGCAGACACGGCTCCTGAACCCACACCTCTCCTCTGGTCATGGAGACAACATGGAAATACTGGAGGAGGTCACTGTGGCCTCCTGTAGGTCAGGTCTGTACATTCTGCTTTCCATGTCTTTCACGGTCTACTGAAAGATGCACTCATGAAAACACTTCTGTATCTGTACAACTCTTACATCTGGCACAACCTCAAACCCTCGCTGTAAAGTCTACCAGGAGAACATCGTGATTTAGCGCTAAGGACGATACTTTCTTCACTGAAAAACAAGTATGCCAAGTCCAGCCCATAAGGTGATCATGTGAGGTCCTGTATTTTCTGGTTTTCGTTGACTTGGTAAAAAGGAAACTCAGTCAAATTGTATGCCCAAAGAATCATGTGAACCTTCGTAGTTGCCACGCTTGTTTGCTCTCATTGTCTATCAGTATTTTAGCCTTGTCTTTTGTGGTTAACTCAGGTGAAAACGTTTTGGAAATAAGCAGCAAAATAGATACACAAGTAAGAGTAGAAATAATAAATACCTAGGTTATGGGAACTCCGAGAGTCGCTTGATTGCACCCAACAGAGGATGGTGCACACCGGGCTCCACTGTGACTTCATGACGCAAACAGTCAACACTCGCCGAGCGCTTATGGCACACCGTTCTACGTGCTCTACGGCCATCAATTCCTTCAAACGTCAGGACAGTCCCACAGAGTCACTTGCATCTGTCCCTCTCTTAGGGACAAAGGACTGCCATAGACTGAAGTCAAATCAACTGGCCCTGGGCTGCCCAGCAGGTGAGACTCCAGAGCCCGCACTCTTCACCACCATGTACACTGCCCACATGGACGCTGTCGGTCGGTGCCAAGCGAAATCAGTAGGACCCACGTTCCTTAAGCACGAGAGGATGAGCTTATTTGCCCGGCTTATGTTCTCTATGGACCCCAAAGGGATCATTGCAGCATGGCTGTTTTTGTGCAGAGTATGTACATCGTCGTAAAGATTATGACCAATTACATTTACAAAGTTACTTTTTAAAATATTTGCTGCAATTTTATGGATGGGATGACTGAAAAGGCTTACTCCTCTTTGGCAAAGATTTTCTTTCTTTTTTTTTTTTTTCCGTGGATACACATGAAAGGGTCTATCAGACAAAAATATCACCTCAAGATGGACCAATCTTACACCACAAGGAAAGCTTTAACGTAGACATTTTGGAGAAACTAAAAAATCCTCACATCTCATCTTGTAGTCAGGGACAGAAAACCCAATTCAAACTGGGGTAGATTTCCTGGTTTATATAACCGAATATCAAGCAGTAATGACGCCTCATGCACAATACGCTCTTGAGACCAAGTGGTCTCCACCCACAGCCAGAGCCCTGCTGTCCCTCACAGACTGGTATTCCCTGCAAGGTGGCTTCCTTTTCAGAGAGGCCACCCCTCCAGGTTGTGAGTTTATGGCAAGGACTCCAGGGCCCACATCTTTTTAGCTTGGCTTCCTAAAGTTTCCCACTCCTCACAATGCATATGCCAGTTCTGGGCTCAAAGGAAAGGTCAAGTTCCACAGGGATGCTCTTACTCCTGAGGCAGGGCCGGGGCTGTGACTTCCTTTAGGCCACGGGGAGCCCGCCTCTAAACAGAGGGCAGACCACCCCAGCCAAGCCCTCAAAGTGGGCACAGGGGACCCTCCAAAGGAAATAGATGGCCTCACGGAAGGGTGAATTCACACCGCATGGCAAGTACAACAGAGGCTGGTCTAGAGAGTTTATCTCCTTCAAGATGCATCCAGAAAGACAGAGAGCTCAAAGTCCAATGTGACAGTTTAGATATCCGCTGGCAAACACTCGCGGGGAGACACGTTCTCTGAAGCGCTTGGTGGGAATTGTCGGAACAGCCAGAGAAACGGGCAGGCACCGCTCCAAGCCTGAAAGTCAGGAGACGCCAAGGGGCCCACGGGAGGCTCACCGCCAGCACCTTTTTCGGAAGCCGGTGAAGCCAGCACACGCGGGACTGGCGCTCACAGAGAAGAACAGGGTTTCACTCACCATGTCCACTTGCCTAGCCAAGGAGACGGATGCTGACAACATCTGTGACCTGGCCCAGCCGGGACGCCCAGGGAGGGAGAGGGGGCTGGAAACGTCAGGGCTCTTCCACGGGCAGATGCAGGAGGCAAGCAGGAGGCAGTACACCCTGCAACCCCACCCTCTTCACCCAGAGCACACGGGCCGGCTCCCTACACACGACTGTTCTGGTCACGAGTGAACACGGAGCACCGGGCCCATTCGCTGTTGTCACAAGCACCCGCCGAACGAGCACACACACGTGAGAAGCTGGTGTTCAGCTAGGACCACGGTGAGAGGACACAACACACCCATAAAACCGTGGTGGACGAAGAAGGACTTTTAAGTTCCCCAAGTGTTTGGCCCACTAGCTTCCTGTATGGGAGCCTATAGTTCTTATTTTTTTTTTTTTCAACATTTTTTATTTATTTTTGGGACAGAGAGAGACAGAGCATGAACGGGGGAGGGGCAGAGAGAGAGGGAGACACAGAATCGGAAACAGGCTCCAGGCTCCGAGCCATCAGCCCAGAGCCTGACGCGGGGCTCGAACTCACGGACCGCGAGATCGTGACCTGGCTGAAGTCGGACGCTTAACCGACTGCGCCACCCAGGCGCCCCATGGACTTTTAAGTTCCCGAAGTGTTTGGCCCACTAGCTTCCTGTATGGGAGCCTATAGTTCTCTTATAACCAACATACTGGCAATGCTCTAAAGAGACTCCCATCTGTCCAAAACGATGAATCACAGTTCTTTTTATTGTATCCACCGAATGACCCTGGCATATCCATTCCAAGGGCCAATAAATAATACTTTAAATTATTTTGCCTTCAAAATCTATACTCCAAGTATTCATCACTGAGCTTCTTCAGTAACCATGAAGTCTTCCTCACGTAGGCACGAGATGTAAGATAATCTGCTAAAAACAGACATAAGAAAACCTCTGATGATATTAATCATATGAGAACACTTTTGTTTCAGAACTGGTGTGGTTCTGGACATCTGGGATCCAACGGGACCCAAATGCTGCAAAGCATGTTTTTGCTCTTAATATTTAATTTGTAATTTCCCCCAATTTCACAAACAAAGTAGACAAAAATAAGAGAAGCAAGAGAGTGCCATAGAAGGACATATTTCTGTCCCTGGGGAGATATAATGCAAAGTGTCCCGAATGCTATAAAAATAAACGCTTTTTAATTCACCTAAATCATCAGGACATCAGCCATGCCAAACCAGTGGTGAATGAAGACATGTTTCCTTCTGTCTCGGGCACAACTACTTTGGACAACTCTAGCGTAAGTACCAAGTTTCTTGGAAGGAAAGGGAATACATGATTAACAGAATGAAAAGTTGGCTTAGACAGCTTTTCTGAGCAAACATCTCTGTGGTGAGAAAACACTCATTTGAATCCATGGTCACCTTGGATTACCATTTGGGGCAGTATCTGGCTCGCTCAGCGTACCCTGTAACTGACAGTGATCCTGCAGATGTGACATCACTAGAGGAAGTCACTCAAGGCTTACTGACTTCTTCACCAGGAACAGAGGGTTTCAGGAGGAGAGTTCATGAAGGGGCAGAGAGGCTCACAGACACAGAGTGGGCCTCCCCTGACAGGTGATTGGTGACAGTAAACCACGCTTTACAGACCTTCTCAAGCTGGACAAGACATCCGCAGTGCTCTAGAAACAGGCAGTGTGCTTTAGGACAGGACTTCCTCCCCTACCTTCGTTCATTAGGTCCGTACTTTGCCCAGATGTGCCCGAGCAGACCGTATTCCCCAGTGCTGGCTAGTCGTGTTCCCTGATGTGAGGCATAAAATATTCCAATTTGTTCTCCTCCAAGCAATGAAAAAGTCACATCATCTAAAAGGACGTGGTACACGCTCCACAATTACTGCTGGAGCCAAGTCTGTGAGTCACCCAGTGCCTGCACAAGACAATTTGGCTACTGGAAAACCCTGATTAATGGCATTTTTTGAACACAAGAATAACAACATGACCTGCCAACAATCACCAGTTTTTCATCAATTCACCATTTTCTGCCTCAGTTATTACCTATTGCCTTACCCTGAGACTATTTAGGAAGCAAAATGAAAATGGCATTGTAAGGCATATGAACCTCACATGTAAATGTGGCTCCTTCCAAAGTGGGGAGAGGGGGTGTGTGTGACGTCAGCCTTGTGACTGGAGGAAGAGAGTCCCCGCTGGAGGAGGTGCATGGACTCCCCTAGGCTGTGCTGGGAGCCTAGGGATTCTCTAGTCACTAATACAACTAATTTAATTCACCATCTGCAAATAAGTACCAGGTCCCCGAGCTCCAACCACATGCCATGCTCCCCAAGGACACACTGCCAGCAAAAAACCAAGACCCCAGGGATGAGGCCCCCAGAAAAGTCCTTGTCTGAAGTCCTCTGAGCTCCCCTGCCTTGGCTTCCAAGGGGACAAAGCACTGAGTTTACATTCCAAGCTCCAAAACCACACCAGCCCTCGCCCGCAGCCTTAACACCACCAACGAAGAATTCATTCGCTACCCATTGCTTGATTTGTAATCAATACAAGACAGCCCAGGCTGAGAAGTCACGAATTCCTGATTCCAAGCCCCGGCCGGGATCGCCATTCGTTAGGCAGAAGAGACCACAGGCGGCTGGAATCACAGCAGCTGACAAGTGTGGAAGAGCGGCTGCTTGGAGTTTCCCATGCAGATCTCCAGCCACCCACAGGCTCTCTCCCCTCTCCACCTGCGCCCCCTCCCATCTCCACGCGCGCCCTCTCCACCTGCAAGCCCCTCCCCTCTCCACCTGTGCCCTCGCCCCTCTCCACCCACAGACCTCTGCTCTCGCCACCTGCAGACATCTCCTGCCTCCACTTGGGCCCTATTCTCTCTCCGCCTGCACCCTCTCCCCTTTGCACGTGGCCCTCTCCATCTACAGACCTCCTTGACCTCTGAGACACTCTGCCCGGTGGCCCCCTCCCGACCTCTCCTAACTCTTTCTCCTAACCTTCCCCCCGCCCCCGGCCCCCCGTCCAGCTGGCTCCAAGCCTCTGGGCGCAGCACGCGCAAGAAGGGCTGCCAGGTGGGCTGGGGCACCCTCCCCAGCCCGGCCCCACCTGCCCGCGCACGCAGAGCCCGTGCCTGCCGCCCCCACCCCTGGCAGCGCAGGATGCAATAATTACATCCTCATTATTTCTCTGCGATCGTTAGCGAGCGAGCCGAGAACAGCAACAGCCGCTGCCGGGGGAGGCTTGGTTACAAAACCCTGCGCCGGGAGCTCCGCGCTTAGCAACCGCCCCGAAAAAAGCCCGGTGCTCGCGCTCCCACTTGAAGAGCCGGGCGGCGGCCACCCCCTCCCCGCGCTGCAGCCGCTGCGACCCGGCAGAAGTGGCCCCTCCGCCCAGCCCGGCCCGCGCCCCATGCAGGCGCAGCCCAGGCTCCCGGCCTCCCCCACCCCCCCCCTCCGACCCTCCCTAATCCTGACCAGCGACCCCCTGCGCCCCGGTGCCCTGGCCGCTGCCCCGCGGGAGCCGGACGCCGCCCCCTCCTCGGGCTCCCGCAGCTTGCCGGCCGAGCGCAGCCCGTCCCGCCTCCGCGGTGCCCGCACCGCACCCACACCCCGAGAGCCCAGGGTCCGGGGACCCCCGGCCACCGCCGGCGACGCGCCCAGCCCGAGCGAGGGACGAGGCCGCCCGCGCAGCTCGGGACCCCGTGCCCAGGCTGCCCTGGGGTCCCTGCCCGCGCCCCACGCAGAGCCCAGACCCGCCGGTTCGCACCTTCCTCAGCGCAGACATCCTCGGGCGCTCAGAGTTCAGTAGGTCCGGGGCGACATGGCGCGTGGCCCGTCCGTCCGCCCGTCCGTCCGTCCGCGGGGCCGCTGCCGCCGCCGCCGCGCGCTCCGACCGCGCTCGAGCCCGGCGCACGGTCGGAGCTCACCGCCGGCGCCTGCGCACTGGGCGCCCGGGGAGGCCGGGCGCGCTGGGGGGCGGCCGGCGCGCGGCGGCATCTGGGGAGGGGCCAGGCCCGCGCCCGGGGGAGCCCAGGCCCGCGCGCCGCGCCCCCGGCCGCCCCGCCCCGCCCCGCCCGCCGGCGCGCAGGCCACGCCCCGGACGCCACCTGTTGCGCCGGGCGCCCGCGAGGGCTGCGGACGCGAGGAGCTCGGCCGGCGGTCCCGCGGTTCCGGCGCCGCCCGCGGGAGAGTGCCCGAGCGCCGCGAAGTTAGCGCGCGGATCCCACACGTGCCTCGGCCCCCGGCGAGCAGCACCACGCGCTCCGGGTCCCGAGGAGGAACGCGCGCCCAGGTGAAGTCGGCTCCGGACCCAGAAGCTCCCTAGCCTGGGAGGACTCGGGAGAACACGCGTGCTCCCGCTGCTGGCCAGGGTGTGCCGCCGTTGTGTCCGTCCTGCGGCTGGGGGTGCCCCGAAGCCGAGCCTCCTCCTCCCTCCGTGGGCGCACTGTCCTGTGCAGTAACTGTGCGTGGTGTCCGCAGGGAAGACGGGGTGCACCATGGCGGCCCCAGGAACAGCCTTCTCTGTAGTAGGAAACCTGGGCGCAGAGCGGCGAGCATCATCCGTGGGGTCTGGCCGCCTCCGTGCGTTTGCTCTCAGCAACACCGAGAAGACAGCGGCCAAGGGAGGAGGAAGGATTAATTCAGCACAAGTTGCATCGACAACCTGAGCGATCTGGACAACTGAGCGACATTGGCCGTATTTCGATAAACCTTCATTAAATACGTGGGAATGCCTTTCCAAGACCAGATGGCCGGCAGTCAAGGAGGGTCATCCGCCAGAGACCTCCCTGCTCCGCTGGGAACCGGAAGCCAAGTGTTCTTGCTCCCCTTTGCGCCCTTGCGGTAACGTGCCTGGAGCAGGTCAGGGGGGCCCCTTGTAACACTTCTGAAAGAACGCACCCCTCCACATCTCCCCCTGGGTTGTCGGCAAGTCTGAGCTGCCAGAACAGTGAGGCCGGCAAGATGAAGGTTCATAGGAAAATGGACAGGGACCAGAAAAGGAAGCAGGTGATCAAAAATGTTTGGAGAGGGATGAACCAGCCTTTTCCAGAAATTCCAGGACCTTTAAACAAAAGCCCTGTCTCCATAAGAGTTCTTCTTCATAGAACTGATCACTCCTGTTAATCCGTTGCATTTTATTTGACAGCAAAGTTCCAAGTGCCAAGGGTTGTGGATACAAGATGAATCAGAGAAACCTGTTCACAGTCGCATTTCTCTGCAGTGTTTCTAGCATCTTCCAATTTGTCTCTGCAGTCAAAACCCATGAATCATGTGTGCCAATCTCTACCAGAAGTCTAGATTCTACATCAATTTTTTAACAAAAAATTTCCTTCCCTCCTCTCCATATTTGTCCCCAACCGTTCCTCTTTTCGAGATTCATGTATTCATTCATTCATGCTACAGCAACGACAAAAATAACGACAATGTGCTGAGTGTCTGTCATGTCTCCGTACGTGAGCCAAACACAGAAACAGCCACTGGTCCTTGGAGTTTGCGGTCCAGGGAGGGCGTCAGTTTTTAAAATTGTAATTTTGTTTTTTTTTATTTTTTTTTCAACTTTGTTTATTTATTTTTGGGACAGAGAGAGACAGAGCATGAACAGGGGAGGGGCAGAGAGAGAGGGAGACACAGAATCTGAAACAGGCTCCAGGCTCTGAGCCATCAGCCCAGAGCCTGACGCGGGGCTCGAACTCACGGACCGTGAGATCGTGACCTGGCTGAAGTCGGACGCTTAACCGACTGCGCCACCCAGGCGCCCCTAAAATTGTAATTTGTAATGATATTGCTGTTCAACTGCTTCTCAGAAGGACAGATGTGGGGTGTTGGTGGAGAAGGTAAAAAGGGCAGCTCCTACAGTGTGGGGTGTCAGGGAAGAACTCTTTGAGGAGGCCACAGTCGGGTTCAAGTGTTAGTTTGCCCCAGGTTCACCCGCAAGCAGGTCCTGAGACATGGATCCGGGTGCAGGTAGTTTATTTGGGAGGTTGGTCCAGGAAGCTGGAAGAGAGCACGTCAGGGAGGAAGGGAAAGTGTACAGGATACGATATCTAGCCGGCCATCCCCGTAGACGTCTGGGGCTCAGTCTGGCTGGGGTCCCTGGGGGAGCTCTCTGGAGTGCACCTCAGAACTGCTCGACCGTGGCTTGGAGGGCTGGACCTGTGTTCATCTGATTTCCATCCCCCAGACTCAGAACTGCTTGACCATGGCTTGGAGGGCTGGACCTGTGTTCATCTGATTTCCATCCCCCAGACTCAGAACTGCTTGACCATGGCTTGGAGGGCTGGACCTGTGTTCATCTGATTTCCATCCCCCAGACTCAGAACTGCTCGACCGTGGCTTGGAGGGCTGGACCTGTGTTCATCTGATTTCCATCCCCCAGACTCAGAACTGCTTGACCATGGCTTGGAGGGCTGGACATGTGCTCATCTGCTTTCCATCCCCCAGTCCTACAGTTCCATCCCCACTGGCCTAGTGCGGGTTCCTCTGGCCGAGCAACTCCTATACCTTCTAGAAAGACCGAGCAGTGGGTTTGGGCTGCCAGCAGGTGAGTGCTGGGGACTGTGCAGCAGAACCACAATCCAGAGGACTGCTTGTGCCAGAGCCTGGGACCAGAGCAGGGAAGGGGCTCTAGGAAGGAGGAAGAGCAGGGAGGTGGAGGGAAGGGCAGGTGGGTCGGTGCTCTGACCGGTCAGAGTGAGGGGGACAAAGCGAGCAGAGAAAGAGTGGTGTGAAAGGGGGAGGAGAATGAGTCTGGGGTTTAGAAAACCTCTTAAGGTCTCTGAATTTTATCCTGTATCCCTGCTCACATTTGAGCGGGGAAAGATACTCTCCACCGACAGTCATGACATTTGTGGATGAAGCAGTTTTATCTCTGCCTTCCCAATCTGTATACCTTTTATTTCCTTTTCTTCCTGCATGAGCCAGGACTCCGTCCCGTGCCACGTGAGAGAGAGTGTTGGGAGGGACACCTTTAACCATAGGGTTAACATGACCTTAGCCGCAGGGTTTCCATGGATGCTCTTTATGAAGTTGAAGAAGTCCCCCTTAGTTGCTTGTCTGATGAGAGTTTATATCATGAACGAATATTGGATTTTGTCAAATGTCCTTTCTGCATCTATTGATATGACCATGCAAATTCGTACTTTAGTTTGCAAAAGTGATGGATTACCCTCACTGGTTTTGAGTGGCAGTGAGGGTTTTAAAGACATTTTGGCTGCAATTGAGAAGAGACGGACGGAGGTGAGAGTGAGGAAGAACGCGTGGAATTGGGGAGCTCGGTCTAAATACCCGGGGAGATTCCAGTGAGAGATGGTGGAGACATGAAGGCAGTGAAGGCCAGAAATGCTGCAGGGAGAACATCTTTGGCTGGTTTTCCCGGGCACATTATAGGGGGGAGAAAGAGAGGAGAAGAGGCTCAGTGATGATCCCATGCTGGGCTCTGCACGGGGGCCGATGGCACTTCAGGGAGATCACCGAGTGGTCAGCCTGCATGGGCATGGGTGACCTGGGGTCCTGTGACATAGGAACAGGTGCAGCGAGGGTGGTGGCAGAAGACACGCTGCATGTGGCAAAGTGGAGGCTGACGTCGTCATCAATTCTTTCAAGTCTGGGTGTGAAAGACATTATTACCTTAGCACAGGAGGAAACTCTGGTTTCTGGGGAGATTTTGTTGTAAAGCCACCATGTCCAGAGTGGGCTTGAACTCCGGTGGGGATGTTGCCAAAGAGAAGGAAAAGTTCAGGATGCAGCCTCCTTGAGGACATGATTCCCGCACACATCCCCTCCTCCTGCACCAACATGTTTTACTTTATTTCTTGGAGCAGTTTCGGGTTTACATCAAAATTGAGGGGAAGGTGCAGAGACTTCATACGTACTGCCTGCCCCCCCCCCACAGCCCCCCACTGTCCACACCCCCACCAGATGGTGCCTCTGTCAAAACAATGAGCCCACACTGACCATCGTCACCCAGAGTCATAGTGAGCCCCATCAGGGTTCACTCCTGGTGCTGGACACTGTGTGGGTTTGGACAAGACTCACCATCTCCTGAACTCGAAAGTCCCATTCAGCTGTTTAACTGATGCCTACATTTCTGTGTCTCGTGAGCGTCGAACCTCATGTGTCCCACCCCACAGGCCCCACCCAAGGGTGCTCCTCTTGGATGTTTCCCATCTCCTCAGTGCGGCTGCAGCCTTCCAGTTTCCCGAACAAAATTGTGTGGATGTGTCACTCTCCTCTTCAGAGCCCACACTGGTCAACACAAAAATCTCTTGTTCTGTCGTCGAATAGATCAGAAATCCGAGGACTTCTTCCTGCGAGCCCGGATGCTGCCGCCCTGACTCTGGCCACCAAGGTCCCTCTAACTGCAATGGCTGACACTGGTCTCCCTGCTTCCTCAAGGCCCCTCTGTGAGATGTATGTCAGATATCACACCTCTGCTCTCCCGGGCTGATGGTTTTCCTCCCTCGCTGGAGAACGCAAAGTAGTATGATCCCCTCTGGGTCTTGTCCCAACACTGAGGCCTTTTTCCTGACAGATGACATCAGTCCTTCTGCCCCCTCAAGAGTCTCAAGGGACATTGCTGCCCTTCTGCTGAGTGATCTTTGCCCAGCTACCACCGAGTCCTGCTCCCAGCCTGACTCACACGACCTTCCCGACCATCCGCTCCCCCACACTCGTGTCCGTGTGACATATGCTGTGTGTCTCACTTCATCCTCTCCTGTCTGCTGTCATCAGGCCATTCACGACATGTTCTCAGCATCTTGAACAGTGTCCTGCATTGACAGACTCTGGAGAATATATTTTTCAAAGAGGTAAATTCAAGAAGAGGAGAACACAATAAATCCAGGCCACAGAGAGGGTTCAGTGGGGTTGGACAGGGTGCCCAGGGAAGAAACCCACATGGGGGAAGTGGACCAGCGGGGAAGAGGACAGCAGAGGGCAGGGGTCTTCCCCACAGCAGTCTGCGGGCTCTCTTCCTCCCCTTGGCCTTCACACCCCTAGTGCTGGAGTACCTGTGGACACCTGGGTGCACGGTGGGCGCTAAGTGGACCCCTGCACTGCTCCCACCCCTACAGCACTGGCACCCCTGATTTGGGGCCACAGAACCCCAGGTGACACCTTAAGTGGTCACAGAGCCACAGGACCAAGGGGCCCCTCCCACTGAGTCTCCTCTCCCCTTGATCCCCTCCTGCTGACCCTTCCCGCTATCTTCCTATGACCACGTCCCTATGAACTCCTTCCCATGACCCCCTTTCCGTAGCCCCTTCCCCCTGAACCCCTACTCATAATACCTCCTTAAACTTAGTGTTGTATTTCAATTATATTTTAATAAAACTGGGAAAAAATAAAAAAAATTCCCTTTTTTCATTTGAATACTGATAAACGGTAATAAGGAGAGGATATAGTTTAATAGGCTTTATATGAGACTGGAGTTCCCTGCATCTTCTGACTTTCTTCTAAGGCACCAAAACCGGGAAGCCGGCTCACCCAGTAGTCAGTCACTTCCCTCTGAGCATGCTCCAAGCACTAGCGCCCTTGGTCACGCCCACGGCACCCGCAAAAACCAATCCACAGCCGGGACTCCGCTGATTGGCATCCAGCGGGAAAGACCCTGGATCCCGATTGGGCACGCCGATTGTTGTGGGTGGGCATAGAGGGTCTGAATCCGGAAGCGTCGCAGCGCTACTTTGGCCCTGAAGCTGTTGGCGCGGGGATAGAGCTGGGGTCGCAGCATCGCAATGGCAGCGCTGAGACGGCACGGTATGTTGGGTAGGGGTCTGGAGGCGCGGGCGGGGGGCGCAGGTGGGTAGTGGGGAAGGGGACGCGGCCCTCCCAGTTCCTGCTCTCGGACCCAGACCCCGGACACCCGGCCCACCCACCGCCGGGAACCCAGAGCACGGGCCACCTCCTTCCGGGACCCCTAGCCCACTTTCCGCCCGGGCCCCATAGCCCTCCCTGTCCACCTCTCTCCCGAACCCCCGGCCTACCCTCCGCCCGGACCCCAGAGCCCTGTCCACCTCCCTCCGGACCCCAGAGCCCTGGCCACCGCCCTCCCGAACCTCAGAGCCCTGGCCACCTCCTTCCGAGACCCCCGGCCCACTCCCGGCTGTACCCCAGAGCCTTGTCCATTTCCTTCCTGGATTGGGACCACCCACCACACAGACCCTAGAGCCCTGTTCACCTCCCACCCAGACCTGGGACCCCAGCCTACCTCTAGCTCGATCCCTGGCCCACCTCCTACCTGGTCCCCAGACCCTGACAGGTGTTGGGGAGGGTGGGGGTGGAGAACGGGGATCACTGAGGGCCAGAAAGATCACCAGGAGCCAGGAGGACCCCCCACCCCCACCCCCTTTGGGTCCCCGGTGTCTCTGGGATCCTCATCGCAGCCCTGGGTGTCCAGGGGCACTGGGCAGAGGCAAGGAGGCCTGTGGGACCCCAAAGGAGCGAGGAAGGAGCACATTTCCATGAGTGACTGTGGGATTGCAGGGTGGAGATGGGGCGGTGGGCACTTCCCAAAGCCGATGCAGGGACCTGTGGCTTATACTGAGCAGTCTGCTTGATAACTGGAATTCCTCCCTGGGAACAGGTCAGAAGCCTTTTTGAGCCTCATTTTCTTTACCTGTAAAATGGACATAATACTCTACCTTGTACCCAGCCTTTGTTAACTGATAATATTTTCAACCAGCACTCAAGGGGCGGAATACAAATGTATTGGTTAACATTTTGGAGTCTTAGAAACTGTATCTTCTCATTACCACTTAATCCTCAGCATTCAAATGACAAAAGGGAAGGTTTTGTTTATCCCCGGTTTTATTGAGATATGATTGCCATTCAACCCCGTACCTGTTCCACGTGGGCAGCACAGTGATGTAACGTGTGTGGACGCTGCCAATGGTCCCCGTAAGTTAGCACCTCACGTAGTCTCCTTGTGACGAGAACTTGTAGGATTTCCTCTCTTAGCAACTTTCAGCTCTACCACAGAGCATTGTAAACTCTGGTCGCCGTGCCGTACACGACTTTCTGGGAGTTACTAGTCCTACAGGACTAGAACTGGGAGATCGTACCTTGTGACCGGCTTCTCCCAATCCCAGTAACCACCTCCCCTTCTCTGGTAACCACCAGCCTGTTCTCTGTACCCGGGAGTCTAGGGTTTTTTTAGACGCAGCAGATAAGTGAGATCAAGTGGTATTTGTCATTGTTTGACTTACTTCGTTTAGGGCAAGGCTCTGAGGGTCAACCTATGTGGTTGCAAATGGCAAGATTTCCTTCTTTCTTAATGGCTGAATATGCCACAGCGCGTCTACACCACATCATCTTTACTCATCCATCCTGGAGGGACTCTTAGGCTGTTCCATGCCTTGGCTCTTGTAAATAGCACTGAAATGAACGTGGGGATGCAGATATCTCTTGGAGCTCCAGATTTCATTTCCTCTGAGTAAATATTCGGAAGTGGAATTGCTGGATCATAGGGTAGTTCTGTTTTTAATATTTTGGGGAATCCGCCTTCTGTAGTGGCTGCACCAACTTACATTCCCGCCAACAGTGCACAGGGTTCCCTGTCCTCCGCGTCCTACTATTTGTTATTTTTTGCCTTTTTGATCACTGCTGTTCTAACAGGTCTCTCACTGGTTTGGATTAGCATTTGGTAAACAGTGGTATTGAACATCTTTTCATGTGTTCTTTGACCATCTTTATGTTTTCTATAGAAAAATTACTATTCAGATCCTCTACCCACTTTCTAATTAGGGGGTTCGCACTTGTTGATTTTGGCTTTTGTTGCATGCGCATCAGGTGTCATTTCAAAAAAATCACCAGGACCGTCACTGAGACGTTCTTTCCCTGTGTTTTCCTCTAGAAGTTTTATGGCTTCAGGTAAAAGTGAAGGTTTTTGAGACATTTCTTATGTTGCTTGGACTGGTTCAGGCTGTGGTTATTTTTTTCTTCTTTTCTAAGTTTAGAATGGATGATTGTGGTTTTGCCCTTTGAAATGAAAAGTCAAGTGTCCATTATAGGTAATAAGTGCTTGCTTAAAGTAAGCAAAGGAAACTAATTTCTCAAAAAGGCAGAATATGGAGAGTACTAGAGTTCCCTTCTCTGTGGCTTCCTTTATGGGAAAACACCATGCTGGTGCCTCCCTACTGCACCGCATCCTGCTGAGTTTTGACTTCCCCGTAGTGAGCTCTAAAAACAGATCATCATAGGTTAAGATGACTTAATTTCTAACCAGTCAGATGTTAGGCTCCAAAAGGAACATTAAAACATCTTAACGAGTACTCAAAGCACTGTTTTTACACACACACACACACACACACACACACACCATAAGTAGGACTAGAGAATCTGCAGGTTAAATTGAGGTTCTTGGGAGCAGTCCCAACCCAGGTGGCCATTGTGGTTCTTCGTGGTTGGCTGATAAGCCCTTAGGGTTTCTTCTCCCTCACACAGGAGTCCTTCCTCTTCTACTATGCGTCCACCCCTTCTCCTCATACCTTCTCACCCCGTGTGTGTTTGTGACCCTTCCAAGCCTCACACTGAATGCTCTCCCTCTGCAAGAAATCATGGTCCTCTCCTGTGCCTAGTCAATTGTAAAGGCCTTTCTCAGCTCACTGAAGAAACCTTTCATTGTTTTCCGCAGTCAGGAGTCTTCTCTGAAAAGACCTCCTTTTCCCATTGGATCGGTGATAAAATTGTCAAACAAAGTCAGGTTGTTTAAGACGTTGCGGTTGGAAGGGTGGATTAGTATGTATTAAATGTAAGTGGGAAACAAAATATTAGCTTTCTGAGTCTTTTTAACGAGATCACTGAAGAGCATGTCTCTGGGATAACACTCCCTCTTCCAGAAACACTTACGGGAGATTATAGTTGGAAAAACGTCTAAGCACTTGTAAATTGTGGAAGCATACGGTCTGGGGAACGTGTGGTGCATGGAGAAGGCCGGGGCCGGTGCAGACTTGCGCTGGCATCCCTGCTCTCTCGCCGTCCAGCTGCCCTTCAGAGACACTGCTTCCCACAGCAGCTGCATCAAGTCAACTTCACGCAGAACTCTTAACACTGGCTCGCACGGCAAATGCGTATTGAGTCTGCTGAGTGTGTGTGGCATCTCGTTCAGGCACTGGGGACACAGCAGGGAAGCAAGTGCTTTGCTTCTAGGGAGGTTCCAACCTGTTCCCTGGGCTAGGGTCATGGTTGCTGATGAGGCCACATCCCAGGAGAAAGGTACTCAGCTCTGGCACGTGCCACGGGCGGGCTGGCAGTCTGTCTGAAGCGGTGGTCCTAGGGTTTTTCCCTGAAAGGTTGCTCCCACTGGGCTGTGTATCCCCCTGATGCCCTAATTTCCCCTCAGACAGCGTGTCGCAGAACTCTGCGGCATTCATGGGGACGATGCTTTGCCTTTGCAACGATACTACTTGAGTAATTTTTTTTTATTTAATATGCTCTATTTTATGTGGGAAAATGTGTGAGCAGTACGAGCAGACATCTCCGGGGCCAGACTCCGCACACCTCTGTGAGTGAGCAGACAGACGTGAAATGCACAGCCCTCCGTGACCGACGTGAACCACACGGAGGCCCGCACATCCTATGTGGTGGCTGGAGTGGCTTCCTCCCTGCTGGGGGAGGGCGGGCGCATATCCAGCAGGGAGCAAAGTGCTAAGTCAGGTGGGGTGGCCGTGCTCACGGGAGCCGGTGTTGGAAGCCGGAGGCAGCAGGACAGCACTTGGAAGCCGGGAGGGTTCCCGGCGGATCAGGGATCAGGTAGTAGCTGCCCTGAGGGCCGACTGCCCGGGGAAGAGGTGTGCGGCAGGCGAGCTGGGTCCCCATGTCACACAGCACCGCCCCGCAGCAGCTGCACGGTTAACCCTTCAGATGAGGGAGCAGGGTGAGTGTTCCTGCCACCTGCCCGACAGGCGCCTGTTCGTACCTTTCCGGACAGCTTCTTGTAGCAGGTGCGCGGTATCTCAGGAGGCGCCTCGTCCACCTGTAGAGAACCTCACTGCTGCACTCGCCTGGGAACGGCTTTGCTGCTTCGAGTGTGTACGGTGAGGACGGTGGCTCCTCAGACGGCGCCTCCTGAGAGTCTAGAGCGCCCCGTCCTCACCCCTCCCAGCTCATGCTGCGTGAGGCTGTGCAGGCTTTGGCCCGCGTCTTACGGGAGGTGAGCTCCCCTGGCCCCCAGGACAGGGGGTGCTTACGTGCTGGGGCAGGGCAGCCTGGTGAGAGTGTGCTGTCCATTTTGGACCAGGAGGAACACACTCAGCCCCTGTCCCTCACTCCCTGCCACTCACGACTGCAGCGTGGACGCCCCTGTCCCTCCCTGCTCCTGTACTCACAAGATGAGTTGTAGGTGGAGAGGATTGCAGGAATGGATGCAAGTCAAGACCATGGCAGAGTGCCTGTCCCCCAGCAGCGCACCTGTGTCTCATCCAGCACCCCCACCCTTCAGTTAAGTTTTGTTAATCCTAAGATGTCTCATCAAGAGGAAACGGTCATCTCAGCCTCTCATGTTATCAGGATTGAGTGAGTGCCCGTGGCCCTGGCTTCCCACCTGCACGCGCTTGTACGTTGGTTGGGATCCTGAACCTGGCCCTGACCTGTCTCTGCCTGCACCTGCCTCCTGTGTTCATGAGGCCGACTGCCAGGTTGGGGAGTGCGTGTGTGATGCAGATGGTCCATTGCTTTTTTTTTTTTTTAACGTTTGAGAGACAGAGCACCAGCCAAGGAGGAACAGAGAGAGAGGGAGACACAGAATCCAAAGCAGACTCCAGGCTCTGAGTCGTCAGCAGAGAGCTTGACACAGGGCTCCGAGTCGTGAACCACAAGATCACCACCTGAGCCGAAGTTGGGTGTTTAACCGACTGAACCACCCGGGCGGCCCTCCAGTTGCTTCTCAATAAGAATTTGTTCCCGCCATGACTGGTCTTCCCAGGGCGCACCTCGCCCAGGAGCCAGGAGTGCGAGCCACAAGATCCTTGTCCTCCAAGGACTTTCCTCGGATGAGATCTGAACTGTGGTGGCCTCAGTTCCGGATGACCGAGCTCTTGTCCTCATCCCTGAATCCATGACTCTGTGGGAGGGCTCTGTGGTCAGCATAACCTACCCCTCCCCGTGGTGCTCTCTGTGGCCTGGGTGCTGAGGATAGCGTTCCTACACCAGCAGGACTGGGATGGGGCGTCTGTGTGTGCATGTCTGTGTGTGCACATGTGAGTCTGTGCACATGTGTGTCTGTGCTCGTGCATGTACATGCGTGTGTCTACCTGTGTGCATGTGTGTATCTCTGCATGTATGTACACGTATGAATCTCTGTGTGCATGTGTGTGTCTGTGTGTGTATCTCTTTGCACATGTGTCTGTGTATCTCCGCGTGTGTGCATGTGTGGATCTCTGCACGTGTGCGTGTGTGCGCGCACATGTGTGTACACATGTATCCGTCTGTGAACATGTGTGTCCATGTATGTGTGCCTCTGTGTGTGCGCACGTGTGTCTGTGCATGCGTGTGTGCATGTGTATCTCCACTGTGCACACATGTGTGTCTTCTGTACGTGCGTATCCACGTGTGTGTGCACACGTATGTGCGTGTGTATATCTCTGCATGTGTGCGCACATGTCTCTTTGTGTTCGTGTGTGTGCACACGTGTGTCTGCGTGTACATGTGTGTGTCTCTGTGTGTGTGCACATGTGTATCTGTGTGTGTATGTGTTCATACACCTGTGTGCACGTGTCTCTCCAGTCATACCTTCAGCCTTCTCAGTGTCGACGAGGTCCTCTGGGATCTTAGAACCTCAGGCTCTGGTTGGGTTGCACCTCGGTGGGAAGGAGCCCCCTGTTTCTTTGGGCAGCTGCATGCTCGGTGCCAGCTGGCACAGGGTGACTGCTGGGGCACAGCTTCATCCTTATGCCTGTGATGCTTCTACAGGAGACATGGTCTGGCTTTACTGATCACAGAAATTGCCCAGGCTGGAGCCAGCAAGGCTGGATTAGCACCTCCACCCCATGGCGCCAGCTCCCCTGATGGCGTGCTCCCTCCATCACACACGGCTGCCTTCTGCATCGTCACCGCCGGATTCCTGTCTGAATCCTTCTACCAGGCAGGCTTCCTGTGCTCAGTAAGCATTTCCTGAAGGAACGAATGAATGAATAAGTGTGCTCAGTAAGCACTTTCTGAATGAATGAATGAATGAATGAGCTCAGTAAGTACTTCCTGAACACATGAATGAATGAGTGTGCTCAGTAAGCACTTCCTGAACAAATGAGTGAATGAGTGAGCTCAGTAAGTACTTCCTAAGCAAATGATGAACTCAGTAAGCACTTCCTGAATGAATGAAGGAAGGAATGAACTTAGTAAGCACTTCCTGAACAAAGGAATAAATGAATGAATGAGCTCTGTAAGCACTTCCTCAACAAATGAATGAATAGATGGGCTGTTAGTACTTCCTGAATGAATGAATGAATGAATGAGCTCAGTAAGCACTTCTGAAATGAATGGCCCAGCGACCAAATGCACAAATGGCTCCATGTAAAACAAGGGGGTTGGGTGAATGCTGGGTCCTGGCCGCCCAGGGCACCTGTGCTGGGGGTAGGGACCCTGAGCTGCAGGTTTCAGGCACCACAGGGATAGGCATTTGCTTCCATTAAAGACCCACCCGAGACTGGACAGCATAACTGTGGGAAGGGGCAGTTACAGTGGCAGGAGGGCCAGCTAGCGTGTTGTTGGGGGTTCGTGGGTATGTGGAGACGACGGGGAGTAAGACAGCAGCTGCGGGGGACAGAAGCTTCCCAAAAACCCTGGATGTGGGGACTGACCTTGTAGGTTGGCAGTTACAGACTACTTTCTTCGGGATCAGACACGGGTCCGGTTGGGGTGTGTGGTGTGTGGGCAGCAGGTTCCATGCCCCAGGGTGGGACGCTGCTGTTCAGAGGGTGGTGGGCCCCTGTGATGGCATTCCCTGTAATCCTCAGTTGTCCCCTCCATCCGTGGGGGCCGTCCGGGGTTCTTGCGTGACACGGCCAGTCAGGTGCAGCCACAAGAGGACCCGGAGCGGAGGCTCAGGAAAGCCAGGGTTGTTACACTCCTGGGTCCTAGAGACAGGGGCACGACATGGGGATGCCCCAGGAGGCAGGGAAGGATTCACACCGTGAATGGGCTTTGTTGGGCTTGGCTGGGACAGGCCGGCAAGGCATGGTAAACAATTTAGGACCGGCTAGTTTGTACAATTTTGGTGAGTTTTGAGCAATAAAGGTGGCCCTTCTTGCCTTGCACCGGGGCCCAGGATGATCAACGCTGAGGGTTGCTGCCCCTGGGTGCAGGATCTGACGGGGGAGGCAGGTGGAGGGGTCCTGCTTCTGGGTGCAGGGACAGATGGGGGAGGCAGGGCGGAGGGGTCCTGCCCCTGGGTGCAGGATCAGACAGGGGAGGCAGGGCGGCGGGGTCCTGCCCCTGGGTGCAGGGTCAGACAGGGGAGGCAGGGTGGAGGGGTGCTGCTCCTGGGGACAGGGACAGATGGGGGAGGCAGGGCGGAGGGGTGCTGCTCTTGGGGGCAGGATCAGATGGGCGAGGCAAGGCGGAGGGGTCCTGCTCCTGGGGGATGGGACAGATGGGGGAGGCAGGGAGGAGGGGTCCTGCTCCTGGGGGCAGGGGGCAGGGGGACAGATGGGGAGGGAGAGTGAAGGGGTCCTGCTCCTGGGTACAGGACAGATGGGGGAGGCAGAGTGGAGGGGTGCAGCTCCTGGGGGCAGGACAGATGGAGGAGGCAGGGCAGAGGGGTGCTGCTCCTGGGTGCAGGATCAGATGGGGGAGGTAGGACAGAAGGGTGCTGCTCCTGGGTACAGGACAGATGGGGGAGGCAGAGCGGAGGGGTGCTGCTCTTGGGGGCAGGGCAGATGGGGGAGGCAGAGCAGAGGGGTCCTGCTCCTGGGGGTAGGATCAGATAGGGGATGCAGGGTGGAGGGGTCCTGCTCCTAGGCGCAGGGACAGATGGGGGAGGCAGGGTGGAGGGGTGCTGCTCCTAGGGGCAGGGGGCAGGGGGACAGATGGGGAGGGAGAGCAGAGGAGTGCTGCTCCTGGGGGCAGGGGAACAGATGGGGGAGGCAGAGCGGAGGGGTGCTGCTCCTGGGGCAGGGCAGATGGGGGAGGCAAAGCGGAGGGGTCCTGCTCCTGGGGGCAGGGTCAGACAGGTGAGGCAGGCTGGTGGGGTCCTGCTCCTAGGCACAGGGACAGATGGGGGAGGCAGGGTGGAGGGGTGCTGCTCCTAGGGGCAGGGGGCAGGGGGGCAGATGGGTAGGGAGAGCAGAGGGGTGCTGCTCCTGGGGGCAGGCGGACAGATGGGGGAGGCAGAGCAGAGGGGTGCTGCTCCTGGGTACAGGACAGATGGGGAGGTAGGGCTCTGGATGGAGCAGTTTGCAAATGGACGTGACTGCCCTGGTTTGCTCTCTCTTAAGGATGGGCTGCCCTGTGAGGGGTGGTCTCCCCAGCCAGAAAGTTTTAAGATGTCAGAACATCATCACCCAGCTCATCCTGGAACAACACGGGTTTGAACTGCATGCGTCCACTTGTACGTGGGTGTTTTCCGGTCAGAACCGTGCAGTGCGATGAGTGTGTTGTCCCTTCCGAGCGACTTTCCCAATATCCTTCTCTTCTCTCTGGGTTCCTTTGTTGTGAGAACGCACGACAGGATACATGTAGTGTACAAGGCAAGTGATCATCGACTGCTATTGGCCAGACCTCTGGTCAAGTTTAGGGAGACTCACAAGTTCTCCTGACTTGGGAATTTTAAGGACACAAAGGTCCGTGCCCAAACCCCACATCGTTCGAGGGGCAGCTGTACCCTGACGGTGAACCGCGTGCAGCGTGTGGTGACGCTGGCCTTATCCTAAGGGCTCTGCCGGAAGGCACACGTGAAGTGCGTGGTCCACAGTCACAGCCCGGCTGACGGTGACACAGAGCAGCACCGACAGCCAGCATGGGAGGGCATCGTTTGGGGGGAGGCCCACGCATGCCCGGCTCGGGGGCTGGAGAGGAGGCGCCTGGAGGAGGCCCAGTCCCCAAGTGGAGGTGGCTTTAGGGACACCCGTGGGGTAACGTTGGGCAGTGGAGGGAGCGGGCGCTCGCCAGTCTGCTTTTGCACAAAGCGAGCGGTTAACCTCCCTACTCGTGCCAGTGACCCGCGGCCAGTCTCCCCTTGTGCGCTTTGGGCAGAATTCGAGATCTGAGCGATGAAGAGCCACTCTTCGTCGAACTGGGAGCGATAAAAGTACTGGAGTGAACGTGACGGGTTATCCTGGGTCCCCAGGGTGTTGAAGCAAGTTTCTCAAGGCCCTTGCTGGGCCGCGCCCTGGTCCGCGGCGTGTCCTTCGGGGTCCCGCGTGGGGCAGGGCTCCGCCGTGCCCACTGGTGGCTGATCCAGTCAGTGATGTTGACATTCTGCAAGAATTAGAGACAAAATTTGGGCTTTTCTTTAATGTTAAAGTTTGGGAGAAAATGAATATTCGGTGTACATCAATCCTTACACGGGAGAGCACGTGTCAGTCATGGTGTACGTTCTAAGTACGTCCCATTTGAGAACAGTCTCTGGTTTTATTTTGAGTACTGTTTCCCTTCTAATGAGTATTTCAGAAAGCTTGCCAACTCTTGCTTAAATCTTAGCTAATCATTGTTACATTTATGATTCTATTATGAAACTCATTAAGAAAGTATCATTTATTAAATTAACATATTATACTGAACTTTTCTATCTTGTGAAGTGATATAGTGCTATTGTCAATTTATTCCTTTATTCCTTGATTACAGACAGTGGTTAAATACCTTGCTTCATTATTGGGATAAAATGGAAAAATAAAACATTGAACATTGTTGAGAAAGCTATGGATAGGCTGGCAGGTACCAGGCAGGCATTTGAACGCGATAAAATTCAGAACATGAGATCCCAAGAAATACAGTATCCGTGAGAAATTTAAAGCATCTGTTAAAACAAGATACTCAAGACATCCATTTCAGGATGGAAAGGGGGGATGGCTTGACCTGGCATTTGCTGAGATGGGAGATTTCTCCCTTCTCGCTGGAGCCGTGACTGGTGCGTGTGTGTCTGTCACTGGTGCACTCTGGACGGTTTTCCTGGCGTCAGGCCAAGGTGAGGACAGGGCACGGTCTCTCAGCCACGGCCACCGAGCTTCTGTTTTCAGCAGCACTGTTTCTTGAGTGCGATTTCAGGAAGCCTGGCAACCGCCAAGCTCTAGATGATCACTTTTCCACATGTAAGTGTGTTCACCAGAAACCTAGAGAGTGTCGTAAACCTATTCTATGTTTTCCTCTCAAGCATTTTAAAGTTATGTGGGTATTTGGGGTCCCTTCCATTTTTGTGCAGTTCCAGTGAGAATGTAGTCTCGTTGGCCGTGTTCCTTCCCAGTAATGTCCACCCTTTAAAAGACTGCTTTTGAACTAATTGCCTTCCTCATGTCCCAGACTAGCCCCACACACGTTTTGCTCGTCCCCTCAGAGTCCCGCTTTTCCAGGAGACCGTGGTTTGCAGGGATGAGAACCTAGGTTCTGACAAATTTGCCTGTAGAATCACAAATGAGTAAACACTTCTCATCCGCACCAGACAGCTCTCCAGATGTATGGCGTATACTTAGGAGGACTAAATGCACAGCTGCTCCCCCACTTTAGATAAAGTAGACTGTGAACACAAATATTGAGGGGAACCTGTATTACTTGGTGATCCAAGTGAACTTTTTTAAGAGAAAGAAAAACATTCCTGATATTGACGGGGGAGTAACGTCCTCAGTGGTGTCAAAGGTCATGGGGTGCTTTTTCTGTGCCACCTTTTATAATTCTCTTTTGCTTTTTTCAGAATGGAATATTCTAAAAGAAAATGTTCCTATTTCCTTTCCTTTTTTCATAAGAGCTTTTTCAAATGGAGCACACGGCCATTTTCCCCTGTTGTGAGACTGCCTGGCTAGGAAGTGCTGCAGAGTGCAGCCAGCTGTCCTGCAGGAGCTCACCTGGGGGCGAGGGGGGACTCACCTGCGGGGGCTCACCTGGGGGGGGCTCACCTGGAGGAGCTCACCTACAGGGACTCGCCTGCTGGAGCTCACCTGGGGGGCTCACCGGGGGACTTACCTGTGGGGGCTCACTTGTGGGAGCTCACCTGCGTGAGCTCACCTTCGGGGGGCTCACCTAGGAGAGCTCACCTGCAGAGACTCGCCTGCGGGAGCTCACCTGGGGGGCTCACCTGCAGGGGCTCACCTAGGGGACTCACCTGCAGGGGCCCACCTGTAGGGGCTCACCTGGGGGAGCTCACCTGCAGGGACTCACCTGTGGGAGCTCACCTGGGGGGCTCACCGGGGGACTTACCTGTGAGGGCTCACTTGTGAGAGCTCACCTGCGTGAGCTCACCTTCGGGGGGCTCACCTAGGAGAGCTCACCTGCAGGGACTCGCCTGCGGGAGCTCACCTGGGGGGCTCACCTGCAGGGGCTCACCTAGGGGACTCATCTGCAGGGGCCCACCTGTGGGGGCTCACCTGGGGGAGCTCACCTGCAGGGACTCACCTGTGGGAGCTCACCTGGGGGGCTCACCTGGGAGACTTACCTGTGAGGGCTCACTTGTGGGAGCTCACCTGCGTGAGCTCACCTTCGGGGGGCTCACCTAGGAGAGCTCACCTGCAGGGACTCGCCTGCGGGAGCTCACCTGGGGGGCTCACCTGCAGGGGCTCACCTAGGGGACTCATCTGCAGGGGCCCACCTGTGGGGGCTCACCTGGGGGAGCTCACCTTCGAGGGCTCACCAAGGAGAGCTCACCTGCGGGGACTCGCCTGCAGGAGCTCACCTGGGGGGCTCACCTGGGAGACTTACCTGTGGGGGCTCACTTGTGGGAGCTCACCTGCGGGAGCTCACCTTCGGGGGGCTCACCTAGGAGAGCTCACCTGCGAGAGCTCACCTGGGGGGCTCACCTAGGAGACTCATCTGCGGGGGCTCACCTGGGGGAGCTCACCTGGGAGGGCTTACCTGCTTGCCCTCCAGAAGCTTGCTGCACACCGCACGCATGGCATTCTCGGGCTTCTGCTCTAACATCACGGCAAATGGGAAAGCAATTCCTTGAAATGCTGCCGTTAACACCTTTGTTAAAAATGGAATATACTCTTCCCTTTTTATGCCCAAATGTGAGATTTAAAAATAGTAATTGCATTGAGGAAGAGTTAACATTTGTAGTGAGTAAACACACGCAAACACACTAGGTCAAAAGGTGCATTTCAGCAAACCAGAAATGAAAGACTTTTTAAAAATGATGCTTTGCTACGTACCAGCATCCTGAAAGACATAATGATACGGCAAAACCTTGGTTTGCGAGCAAAAATCATTCTGGAAGCATGCTTGTAATCCAAAGCACTTCTACATGAAAGTGAATTTCTCCAAAGAAATAATGGAAACTCAGATGATTCATTCCACACAAAAATATTCATATAAAGATGATTACAATACTGTAATATAATACAAAATAATAAAAGTAAACCAACTGACCTGCACTTATCTTTGAAAACCTTCATGGCCAGCGTGAGGGAGACCGGAGAGAGGAGGGTTACTATGTAGGATGACTTTCACTGTCACTGACAGAATGACTGCCATCTGTTGGCTCAACGGAATCTTTTTCTTTTTGTGCAGCTTTAACAAGGAACCTATCCAATGACACTTGCTTTTGCCTCCTTTTGAGGATTTCACGGAAACGTGACATTGCATTGACGACCATGCACAATCCTGCAGCAAGAGCGAGAGAGAGAAGAACCATCGGCTCAGTTGTGATCATGTGACGTCTGTTGTCACATACGGCTTGTATTGTAAGACCTCACTGGTTTATCGAGTTAAAACTTATTGGAAATGTTTGCTCGCCTCGCGGAACACTCACAGAACAAGTTACTCGCAATCCAAGGTTTTACTGTACTTTCTTTCCTGCTCTGCTTTTAACATGACTCACTAAGTAGATTTGGCCAGTTGGAAGACATGCTTTGTTTACAGAATTAAGTCCATATTTGCAGGAAACCATCAAGCGGTTCGTCGAGTACATGTTTCATTCATAACTCTGTAGGCTCTGAGTAGCAGTGAGAGTTTAAGTGGCTGTACAACATGTTGTTAGGCCTGAAATAGCTGGCTACTTCTGTTTAAATAAACTACGAACTCTTTTAGCGACAGGAGAGTCCATGTGACTGCTTCCATGCACTGTGGCCACATTGTCCCCTAGAACTGCAGTGTTGCTGTGTGCATGTGGTGGACCGAGGGCTTGTTTGTCTCAGCACAGCTGTGCGGACCTGAAGGTCAGGCACCCCACAGAGTCTCATTCCCGACTTTATCGTGTAGTCTCAACACTGAGATAGAGGGAGGCACGTGACTGAATCTTCCAGCAATATTAGTTGCCAGAAAGTAATTGTTATTTTGTTGTACATTGCTCTTTAAAGCTGATTTTTTTAAATTAAAGTGATATTTTTACAAAGACGTTATGCTTTAAGTTCTGGCAATTGAAAGCATCAGATGTGCATTTATTAGCAAAATGATTTCATTCTGAGATACCTGGATAGTTAGATTGGGTTCAGATTTATTAGTTAAAATTCTCATTGAAGACAAAACTCCCCCTTGACATTGAGAAACCCATCATGACATCTCTTAGATCATCTGTTCTTGTGCCTATCGATGGTGCACTTTGTAAGTAACTCATGGATAATGGACAGTAGGACATAAAGCCAGCATTTCCAGTGTTCGGTATCCTCGTCAATCCCAAGGACTGTCAGGAATTGTGTACCCAGTACTCATTCTCCTGTGACAGTGCTGTACCAAGGAGCGGGGGTAGGAAGGAGTCTCTCGAGCACCTCCAACTTCTGGAGAGCCAGCGTGCCATGGTGCAGTAGCCAGATGCCAGCCTTGTCCTGAGAAGCACCTAGTCCCGCGGGAAAGGACGTTTTTGCTTATGAGGTTTTAACACCTGCTAGTGTAGGAGAGAAATCACGTTCACCACTTGGGTTTACAAGATTCTTAACCCAGCTTAGCTTAGGGTGCTGAAAGGTTTTCTTTCTGTTCTGGCTGTTGGACCACTGGGTTGAATTTGTTTGTTTGTTTTTAGTGTTTATTTTTTGAGACAGAGAGAGACAGAACATGAGTGTGGGAGGGGCAGAGACAGAGGGAGACACAGAATCAGAAGGAGGCCTCCGTCTCTGAGCTGTCAGCACAGAGCCCGACACGGGGCTCAAACCCATGAACCGTGAGATCATGACCTGAGCTGAAGTTGGACCCCTAACCGACTGAGCCAACCAGGTGCCCCACTGGGCCTAGTTTTAAAGGCAAAGTTAGGGGAACTGTGTCTGTCATTTGCTAAAATGTAAACTGAACAGACCTTCTCGACCTTGTGAATCAGCACATCTGAATCTGCACTGTTCTCCCTCCACCTCCACATGATCACATGGGATTTAAAGCTCAAGTGCAGAACTTTTATATTTAAGTTGTGTTTGTGTTTACATTTGTCTTCAAGCCTTGAGTACGTGGCCTCTTTTCCTGTGATCTGAGGTTGTCTGGAGGCTTGTTCACAGCGGCTCAGGTCACTGATGATCACCCCAGGTTTCCAGCCGCCGGCATCCTAGACAGATGAGGTGCAGTGCATGTGCCCTTGTTCCTCACAGGCACGCCCGGGCCCTGCTTCTGACACCGGCTGCTTGTACACGATGAGGCTGGAGCCGCTCGTGATGTCGGGAAGTGGCCCTGGGCATACAACATGGGGTGGGAAAGGCGAGTTCAGTTCTGCGTCATTGAAATAACAAGTGCTGTGTGTAAACACCAGCGTGGGTGTGGAGGTTCGCCCTTTAGTGGCTGGTGGGAGGTGTGTGAGGGGGAGAGGCACCCCAGAGAGCCCTACTCGTGGGTGAGGTGGGAGGGCCACATGTGGTAGGTGCAGCCACATCTGTCACACAGCCATGCCTGTCTCAGTGCTGCCATGTCGGGGGCGTTTCTGCCCATCTTGTGATGGGAAGTGCTGGGGCTCAGCTAGCCTTAACCCGGGGTCCTACCTAACAGGGGCAGAACAGAGCATTCCTCTCTGCCCTTTAAGGAATCACACGGCGATGGAATTTCTAACTGATATCATTGAGTACCACGGAACATTTTTTTTTTTAACGTGCAAAACAAGCTGCTTCTCCCCACAATCCAGTTTGGGTGCTGCTCCGAGACACCCTGCCTGTGAACGTGTTCTACAGAAGGCTCTGGGAACACTTCCCCTCAGCAGATTGTACTGGAAACACGCTTTGTGCCAGGTCCTATGCCAGTGAAGATTTTGTAGAACATTCAACAAAAGTGCATGGGGAATCTTTTACTGCTAGGACCTGTGGCCTTAAATGGTTGTGTCACTAGCACGGACGGTTTTCCTTCCTCCCTGGGAGCCACCAGGCTGCACAGGCTCCCAGTGCCGGCCTGGTTTTAGTAGATTATCTGAGGAGCCATCAGGGTGGAGGGCACCCTTTCGTATTTTTAAACCCTAATTATGTTTTTATAACTCGGCCAGGTCAGTGGGAGTCATTTCTAGTAGGGACACTGCCTGAGAGTGTGATGAGATTGGGAGGGTCTGTGACTTCAGGGTCCTGTCCCTGCCGGGGGCCACCCACTTCCAGTCCCCATGCGCCAGCGATGGAGGGATCTGGAAGCTGGCCTGCCTGCCCCGAGCGCACTGACTCTGCCCCTGACTGCTGGCCACCCCAGAGCAGCTCTCTCCTTCATGCACCCGTTTCTACATTTACCAAGGTTAAAACAAACTTACTTTATTACGCTTTCCCTCACCTCTTCCAAGATGCCGTTTTGAGATTCAAGCCCGTTCTTTATCCACATTATATCCGGACAGAAATGCTTATTCATTATGACAGCTTTCTCCCCGGTTAAAGCAGAATGTCAACTAAAATAAACAAAGTGGAAAATCTCCCTGTACTTGCTGGAACCAGGCTTGTCTTCCTAAGCGCGGCGGGGAGTGTCCTGTGCTGCTGGGCCCCCCGGCCCTGCTCTGTCTGCCCGGCTCCACCCCTCGTCCCGAGCTATTCTGTGTGATCCTGTCTAGGGGGACACTTTGCATCCAGGACCTGGACCCCAAATTCGGAGACTGGTTCACAGTCTGTACTTTACACAATTTCAAAGAGAGAGAACATTGCAGGGAAGAAAGACTGCTTGTAAACCCAGTCATAAACACCTGAGTTCATATGCTCCACTCTCCAGGCCTGCTGCCCTCTCTTCCCAGCCTGGCTCCCGTCCCCACACCTGTGGACATCCAGGCTGCTGGTCCTGTAGGGAGTGGGTCCTCTGATGGACCAAGCTGGGGGTCCCCTGATGGAGAGTGCTAGGGGCCCTAGGAAGATGGTGCTGGAGTGTCCTCTGATGGACGGTCCCAGGGGTTCCTCTGATGGACGGTCCAGGGGGGTCCTCTGGTGGACGGTCCTGGGGGGGTCCTCTGGTGGACGGTCCTGGAGGTCCTCTGATGACCTCTAATGACAGTGCAGGGGAGTCCTCTCATGGGCAGTCTGGGGGGTCCTCTGATGGACAGTCCTGGGGGGGTTGTCTGATGGACAGTGCAGGGGTTCTTCTGCTGGACAGTCCTGGGATTCTCTGATGGACATTCCTGAAGGCCCTCTGATGGATGGTCCTGGGGGTCCTCTAATGATATCTAATGACAGTGCAGGGGGGTCCTCTGATGGACAGTCTTGGGTATCCTCTGATGGACGGTCCTGGGGGAGTCATCTGATGGACAGTGCAGGGGGTTCCTCTGATGGATGCTTCTGGGGGTCCTCTGATGGACAGTTCAGGGAAGTCCTCTGATGGATGGTCCTGGGCGGGTCCTCTGATGCATTGTCCTGGGGGGATCCTCTGATGGATGGTTCTGGGCGTCCTCTGATGGACAGTGCAGGAAGGTCCTCGATGGACGGTCCTTGGGGGATCCTCTGGTGGACGGTCCTGGGGGTGTCCTCTGATGGACAGTGCAGGGGTTCCTCTGCTGGACAGTCCTGGGATTCTCTGATGGACGTTCCTGAAGGCCCTCTGATGGATGGTCCTGGGGGTCCTCTAATGACATCTAATGACAGTGCAGGGGGGTCCTCTGATAGACAGTCTTGGGTATCCTCTGATGGATGGTCCTGGGGGAGTCATCTGATGGACAGTGCAGGGGGTTCCACTGATGGACGGTTCTGGGGGTCCTCTGATGGATGGTCCTGGGGGGGGTCATCTGATGGACAGTGCAGGGGGTTCCTCTGATGGACGGTCCTAGGGGCATCCTCTGATGGACGATCCTGGGTGGCCTCTGATGGACGGTCCTGGGGGAGTCATCTGATGGGCAGTGAAGGGGGTTCCTCTGATAGACGATCCTAGGGGCATCCTCTGATGGGTGGTCCTGGGGGGGGGGTCCTCTGATGGATGGTCCTGGGAATCCTCTGGAGGACGGTCCTGGGGGTGTCCTCTGATGGGTGGTCCTGGGTGGGGATCCTCTGATGGACAGTGCAGGGGTTCCTCTGATGGGTGGTCTTGGGTGTCCTCTGATGGATGGTCCTGGGGGGGATCCTCTGATGGACGGTCCTGGGGATCCTCTGATAGACGGTCCTGGGGGTGTCCTCTGATGGACAGTCCTGGGTGTCCTCTGATGGATGGTCCTGGGTGTCCTCTGATGGACAGTCCTGGGAGAGTCATCTGATGGACAGTGCAGGGGGTTCCTCTGATGGACAGTTCTGGGGGTCCTCTGATGGATAGTGCAGGGGGGTCCTCTGCTGGATGGTCCTGGGGGGGGGTCCTCTGATGCATGGTCCTGGGGGGGATCCTCTGATGGACTGTTCTGGGGGTCCTCTGATGGACTGTTCTGGGGGTCCTCTGATGGACAGTTCAGGGAAGTCCTCTGATGGATGGTCCTGGGGGGTCCTCTGATGCATCGTCCTGGGGGGATCCTCTGATGGACGGTTCTGGGCGTCCTCTGATGGACAGTGCAGGGAGGTCCTCTGATGGACGGTCCTGGGGGGGGTCCTCTGATGGACGGTCCTGGGGGGATCCTCTGATGGATGGTTCTGGGGGTCCTCTGATGGACAGTCCTGGGGGATCTTCTGATGGATGTTCCTGAAGGTCCTCTGATGGACAGTCTTGGGGGGGAACGTCTGATTGACAGTATAGGGGTTTCCCCTGATGGACAGTCCTGGGGGATCCTCTGATGGATGGTCCTGGTGATCGTCTGATGGATGGTCCTGGGGGAGTCGTCTGATGGACAGTGCAGGGGTTTCCTCTGTTGGACAGTCCTGGGGGGTCCTCTGATGGATGGTCCTGGGATCCTCTGATGGATGGTCCTGGGGGTCCTCTGATGGACGGTCCTGGGGATCCTCGGGGAACAATGCTGGGGGATCCTCTAGGGGATAGTACTGGGGGTCCTTGAGGGGACAGTGCTGGCAAGGCTTCAGGGGATGGTGCTGGGGGTCCTCGGGGGACAGTGCTAGGTTGTCCTCACGCACATTCCCTTTTCTCTCTGGTGGTAATGTCAGGCTTTGTCTTTATTTTAGATTTTACCTAAAATTTGCAATTTAAATGAACCTCCGTGAATAATTCTTTCTTCTCTTTTTCACTTGTAGTGTTCGTGGAGAAAGTTCTGAGGAGGCTTTTCCCTAGTGTTCCCTGTGGCCAAGAAAAGAGGGTACTCGTGGCTCCAGCTTCTGGAAACCCAGCCGAGAGGGTGGCCACTACGGACCTCAGGGGCAGGAGTGCCCCCACCTTGACAGGTGAGGGGCTTGCGGGGGGAGGGGAGGGGGGGGGTCAGTGACCTGGCAGTTGTCATGTTTTGCCCTGGAGCAGGCAGCTCTGGCCTGGCTGTCGGGTGGTGACCCTGCACGTCCTGTATCTGGCAGTGCAAGGTCACTGTGCCCACACTGGACTTCAGCGTGCTCAGTGCGGAGAGAAGCTGGTGCTGGCACCTCCGTTAAAGACCAGCTTGAGTTCACTGTGCTGGGCAGAGACTGTCCTCGTCCCGGTGCAGGTGCGGAAGCAGTGTGAAGAGCTGTGGCCGGGGCGCGGGGAGGACCCCTTGTGAGAGCCAGGGAGCACGGGGCAGTGGCTGGGGCGCGGGGAGGACCCCTGGCCATTTCCATGTCGTTGTCCACACCCAGGAGAAGTGAAAACACATGTTGCACAAACGTTTTCACGTGGGTATTCGCAGCAACAACGTGTCCTTACCGTTGTCCGTGCCACCGTCCACACTGTTGTCCTCGCCATCGTCCACGCCCTTTTCCACGCCCTTGCCCACACCACTGCCTGCACCGTTGTCCACACTGCTGTCCATGCTGTTGTCCACACTGCTGTCCACGACACTATCCAGCTCCTGCGCCAAGCAAGTGCCCAGGGTCCTGCAGGCTTACTTTGCTCAGCTGCTGGTCCCCCATTTGCAAAAGGAGGACCTACCAGGCATAGACACCACCACGGTGTGCCCACCAAAGGGACGGTTGGGAATACTGGTCTCACAGAAAGAAAGTGAATTATTCTAAGGACATGCAACACATCTCTTTCCAAGTCACGTATTAGACATTCCTTTGCTTTCAGCAAAATTGAAGGAAATAATTATCAGCCGATCGTTAAAAATAGTTTTGTGAAGGGACGCCTGGGTGGCTCAGTTGGTTAAGTGGCTGACTTCAGCTCAGGTCACGATCTCATGGTTCGTGAGTTCAAGCCTCGCATCAGGCCCTGTGCTGATAGCTTGGAGCCTGGAGCCTGCTTTGGATTCTGTGTCTCCCTCTCTCTCTGTTCCTCCCCCACTCACACTTGGTCTCTCTCTCAAAAATAAATAAAGATTAAAAAAAATAGTTTTGTGAAGGGGTGTCTGGGTGGCTCAGTCAGTTAAGCATCCAACTCTTAGTTTCGGTTCAGGTCATGATCTCACAGTTTGTGGGTTTGAGTCTGCTTGGCATTGTCTCTCTCTCTCTCTCTCTCTCTCTCTGCCCCTCCCCTGCTCACACACTCTCTCTCTCTCTCTCAAAATAAATAAACTTTAAAAATCTTTAATAAAAAATAATAATTTTGTTTGATGATGGATTTCTCCGTGATTTTTGGCATATTATTTACAAAGAATTCAATGAATCGAGTAATATTGCTATTTTTAAAAAGCCACATGCTGTCATCTACCTATTTTTGTGTTCAGAGTTTCTGAGCAGTTACCTCTGTAAAATGAAAACGGGTAGTGTTCCTGTAGGACCCTGTCTCGTAGCAGTGACACATGTGCTTCCATACTCCTTCCCTTGGCCCAAGGGACTTGCTCTGTAGTGGGTAATGATTTAAAGCAGTAATTGTTACTTTTGATCAATTGCCTTTTACTAATTCTAATAATGTAGAAAAAATTATGTTTACCATCATAGAAACTTTTTAAAGAAGACGGTTTATTTGAGAAGCATGATGCAGTAAAATTATTATATTAGGGCAAAACTGTGGGGGAGTTGGAGTTCCAGAGGACAAAAGGGTGAATGAGCCAAGAGTTTGATCACGTATCTTATTTAAGTGGCTGTGGTGTGTTGGATCCCCCTTAGACACAGCACAAGTAAGTCTTCCATATGGCGGCTCTCAAGCTCTATAACTTGTATGTACGGAGGCACCAGTTTTAAAACTTGTTTTTAGGGAATATGTGTGCAAGAGTAGTGCCCACCTCCAGGCTGACAGGCGGGCTAGCAGGTGGCTGGGCGTCGGTCAGGTAGGTTCGTGCTGTTGAATCTGGGCTTTTTATGGGTCCGTGAAAATCAGTATGTGGAGACACATCTATGAATGCCTGGAGATGTCATGAAAATAGACAAAGCTCTTTGGTAAAAACTGCAGTTTTCCATTAAGATGTGAATATTTCCTTATAAAATCTTGATGATACGACAGATGTCTCGGAACCCCTTCTACCCAGGTCTTTTACTTCTTAACCTTTGCCACTTCTCTGAAAGCCTGCTGTTGTATAAAAAAATATAACAAATGGAGCTCAAGGGCCTTATACCCAGTGAGTAAGTCAGGCAGAGAAAGACAGGCACAGCATGATCTCACGTTTCCGTGGACGCTGAAAACTTCAAACTGAGAGAGAATGGACAGAGGTTGCTGGGGGCTGGGCTGGGGGACGGGGAGATTATGGAACCGACCTAAAGTTATAAGGGGGGTAAGTTCTGGGGGCTAATGTACAGCGTGATGAATACAGTTAGCGATTCTGTATTGTGTACCCAACAGTTCCTGAGAATAGATGTCGTACTTATGTGAGGGGAATGGCCATCACCTTGCAGTGTTTAAGTTGTCTCAGTACACAGTACACCCTGAGGTTTCACAGCGTAAGTGAAGTCTTCGAACACCCTCCAGCCACGTCTCCCTCTCGTCTCCCTAGAATTTGGAAGCCCCGGTTCCCATGTAGTTTCATGCTTGCTGATACAGTGTGTATACTTTAGTATATATACGTGATTCCTAGGGGGCTTGTGAAACTTTATATTAACGATGGCGATTGCTGTCTATGTAGCCGCTGTCCTGTGCTGTTGTGTGACTGTATCGGGATGTACCCCCCACCTCCGGTGTCTAGCAATCTGAGTTTTCGGAGCCTCGTGTGGTTTCCTCCACAGCTCTCCTTCGAGTTTCTGAGCTTCTTGGGTCTCTGGGGTTGTGATTTCCATCACGTGGGGAATGTTCCCTGACTGTTTCTTGGAGGGCTTCAAGTTCACATACGAGGCCACCTGACATTGCCCCACAGCCTACAGATGCCCTGTTGGTCCCATGCCTTGTCCTTTTCTGTGGGTTTTGTTGGACTTCCATGGGGCTAAGATGTTCTCACATCTCGGCCGGCTGGCTGTGCGTGGCCAGGCAGCAAGGCAGAAGTCCACGTGGCCGCGGAAGCTGCCGTCTGTCATCCAGTGGTGCCCCAAGGGGGTCGGAAGGGGCCACCTCTCCTGTGCTCCTGCCCAGCCTCCCAGCTCTGTCTGGCCCTTCCCTGAGGTTGCTCCCCCCAGTGCCAGGCTGTGAGCCCCAGCCCCCGCTGGGCAGCTCCTCACAGGGGCACCCACATCACGCTCAGCAGAACACGCAGGGGTCTCCCCCTAGAGCCCTGGGCTCGCTCGATGCAGCCCGCTTCTCCCGAGGACGCTGCCCGTGGCCTGCAGGCGTCGGGCCTCCCTGGAGCCCAGCTGCCAGGCCCCACCCCCAATCCTCAAGCTCACTCCGCCCCAGGCCAGCATGGCCACAGTCTCATGGCTGGTTCCCTTCCTCAGAGATCGGCATCTGGAACTTCTTTCATCAGGTTGGCCTGTCTTTGTGGTTGTTCTGGGCAAGGTGGTGCACGCTTCCCACCACCCCGTCTTGACTAGAAAAGCACATCATACGTTCTTCTGGCTTTTCTAGAAGTAAGGATACGCTGGGTCACCATCAACCTCTCCTTTGCACACAGGCGTTTCCCAAGCACGTGTCCCCAGAGAAGTAGCTTCAGATTTATTGTTCATTTTGCCAATTTGCCTGTCAGACGTGCACCACTCAAGTGACCTGCTAGTTCCTGTTTCCCCGGGTCCTACTCAACAGTTATTCCTGTTGAGTCAAGCTGACCCTTGAACGAGCCAGGGGTCGGGATGCCACCTTCCGGGCAGTTGGGACTCCCAGAATTTACCTACTGTTGACCAGAAGTCTTACCAATAACACAGTCAACTAACACATGTCTGTATATGTATTATATACTGTATTCTTACTACAGAGTCAGCTAGAGACAAGGAAACGTCATTAAGAAAATTATAAGGAAGAGAAAATCTATTCATGTTATGTACCGTATGTATCAAAATAAATCTCCATATCAGTGGACCCCAGCAGCTCAAACCCATGTTGTTCACGTGGAGGGAGTCTGCACCTCATTTTACTGATGGTTAATGAGGTAAAGAGCTCGGCGGCTTGCGCATGTGTGTAAACCATACTGTTTGCCCGTTTTCCTCTTGGGCTTTTTTTTGGTGTTTATCTTACAGATTTCATTTCTTTTTGTATTCCAAATCCCAATTCTTGGCCAACTGTACACCTTCTCTCCATGGATTCTCTTAATTTTTGAAAACAACAATGTGTTCTATTGTTTACAAGTTCATAGAATGTGGTTTCTCAGTCTTTAAGTCTGTGGTTTGTGCTGTTTGTGTCTGGCTTAAGAAGTCTTCCTTGTGGCGCCTGGGTGGCTCAGTCGGTCAAGCGTCCAACTCTTGATTTCAGCTCAGGTCATGATCCCAGGGTCGTGAGATGAAGCCCTATGTCGGCCTCCGTGCTGGGCATGGACCCTGCCTGGGACTCTCTCTCCCTCTCATATGCTCATACAGCATTATGTCCGTGGCAGACACCGCCCCATCCCTCCCCATCCCTATAAGTGTCAAAGCCCAGAGCTCGTCTCCCTTCTCTGCTCTGTGTAGGTACCAGCCGTCAGCCCATCCTGAATCTGACCCCTTCCCAAAGGAAATCATTTGCTTGACTGATGTACTTCCCTTACCTCTTAGGAGGAACGCCTGCCTGAGTTGCATGGGCACAAGTATTGGTGGCCCCGAGACTTCCAGAAAGGGTAAAAGAACTCTATTTGAGGTGCAGGAGGAGGGGCCAGTGATACCAAGATGGCAAAGATTGTGCAGAAAATGATCTCACCCCTCACCCACCCTCAAAACTCCATTAAAATAGCTCAACTATTGTCCACATGAAACCTGCAACAGATGTTTACAGCAGCTTTGTTCATAGTTTCCAAAATGTGGAAGCAACCAAGACTCCCTGCAGTGGGTAACAGGTACACTGAGGTCAGTTCAGACCCTGCAGTGGGTGGCAGGTTTGCTGAGGTCCGTTCACACCCTGGAATATTTCATGGCCTTCAAGCCGTGAAAAGACACAGAGGAGCCTTAAATGCAGATCTAAGTGAAAGAAGGCTGAGAAATCTACAAACTGCATGATTCCAACTACATGACATTCTGGAAAAGGCAAACCAGGTAGACAGGGAAAACGTGAGTGGTTGCCAGAGGCTGGGGGCGGGGGATGGCCAGGCGGAG
Source organism: Panthera onca (assembly GCF_046562875.1). Lineage (NCBI taxonomy): Eukaryota > Metazoa > Chordata > Mammalia > Carnivora > Felidae > Panthera > Panthera onca. The sequence goes on from NC_138342.1 coordinate 204,260,678, forward strand.
CACAGAGGGTTTTTAGGGCAGTGATGTGAGTACAGGGAATCCTGCATTGTCCAGACCCACAGAATGCACAACACCAGGAGTGACCCTCACGTGGACTGTGGACCCTGGGTGATGACAGTGTGTCCGTGTCGGATCTCTGACTGTAACAGATGTGCCCTCTGATGGGGGTGGGGGGTGCCCATACTGTTGGGGGAGGCAGTGTGTGTGTGCAGAGAGGTATAAGGGAAATCTCTGTACCTTTGTCAATTTTGCTCTGAACCTAAAACCTGTAAAAATGTAAAGTCTTAAGTATTTTCTTAATTACTCAGCTCTCGAGGTGCTTGGGGGTGAGTGGACAATTTGTAGAAAAGGAGGATGCCAAATTTTGCGTCCGGAATGACAGGGACAAAGGAGAGGTAGGAGCCAGGCCCAGGACTGGGGCCAGAGCAGGGAAGACAAGGTGTCCCCTCCAGGACTCGTGGGGGCTCTAGGAGGGCTCTGGGCCGACCGTACCGTGTGGTCGGGGGCCAGAGCCAAGTTTCGATCATTCTACCAGAGACAGGAAGGCGGAGCTTACAGCCTGTTACTTGTGTGGGGCTGAAAGTCTGAAGTCTGAACACCTAAGGGCCACACCTGCTGTGTGTGTCACGGAAGGAAGGAACTAAACCCGTTTTTGATGGTGGCACGTGGTGTGAGGACACTGTGACAAACGTCTCTCCTTCGGTCAGTGACGGCATTTACTTGGACGTTTCAAAGCCTGGCTGTGCTGCTGGCTCTGTTCTGAGATGCTGGGTTGGACACCCGGAACCGGCTCGCACGACCGTGACCACCATTAGGAAATACAGGGGTCAAGTGTGCAAGCTTCTGAAAGCGCGTCTCCGTTACGGACAGGCCGAGGGGCAGGGGACCCTGTAGGGACGCCTGTACATCTGAGCTCCTGTCCCGAACACATCTTCCTCCTCACGAAGTCTGTGCTGCTCCTCGGGCACAAGACAGAGTCATGGCCCCAGGTCTCTCCTCTGGCCAGCTGCCCCTGTGTCCTGTGCTCGTTTCCCTCGTGGCTCTCTGTGTGGCCATGAGCACCGCGTTACTGGCTCCCTCCCGGGCAGAGATGAGGCTGCCGTGTATCACAGTGTCCAGTGCCCCGCGGGAGGTGCTCAGTGACCTCAGTGTGAGCCACTCCAGGTCCGAGTAAGGAGCTAAAAGGACAGGACGACCAGGCACGTGTTGGCGACCACCCCAGAATGGGCTCCACTTGAGTCACGCGGGTCCCCGGAACTCCCCCCAACTGCACCACTGCCCCCACACTCTCTCTGCTCACACTCCGAGTTTATTCAGAGTTTGTTCCTGTGCGTGGTCCAGTGACAGAAATGACAGTGCAGCACGGGGACCAGGGTCCGTAGTGTCATACTGCCGTGTGCTGACAGATGGTGACCGTGCCTCTCGCAGGAGCAGGGCACTGTGCGTACAGTGGTCGAGTCCGTATGTGGTACGCGTGAACGGATACAACACGCTCTGTCAGCTGTACGCGAATCAACTGTGGCCAATGCCACCCGATGTCGGAAAGAGCATGGGAGGAGGCGAGGTGGTGGGGATGCCGTTCTGGACCACGTGTATCAAGAGCCAGCAAAAAAGGTGCTCATCCTTCGGACCAGCAGTTCATCTCCAGGACTTTGTCTGAAGGAACTCCGTGGTCAAGTGTGCAAAGTTTGTGCAACAAGGACGGTCGTAGAAGCTGTTTGTGATAGTGAAAATTTAGAGTCAATCTCCATGTGCAAAATCTAGGACAATGGTTGGGTTATAATTAAATTATAATTTGCCAAACGTGGCATATTATATAGCCGTTAAAAGATCGTGTAGATGTAAATATATCTTAATATATTTCCTCATCACGTTCTATTAACTTCTGAATGATACTATACACGTAATATACAAATGTGTAATAATGAAATGCATGTGGCAAGATCCCATTAAGGTGTGTGTGTACACAGCGTATGTGGGTTGTTTGCACACCTGGAGAAATCCCAGACTGTGCACCAAGACGTCAAGAGATTCATGTTGTAACAGTGGAAGGTATGCTATGAGGAATACTGTTTTTTCTGCTCAGTTATACTTTTACATCATTGTAAAACACAGAGGTTAGGTAATCACGGATCCTCCCTTTTTCCTGGCTGGATCTTGGGCTGTCCTGCTGCTCTGGCCAAGTGCTTGGTGTCCTGAGATCAGTGCTGACAGCAGTGGCTGGGCTTTGTGACCTGTTGGGTTTCGTGTCTCCAGTGGATGTGGTTGGGGAAGGGCCAGGGCCAGTGAGGGTCTCATCACAGTATGCCATGTTCACAGCCCCCTTGTCTCCTGCAGGTGGAGACTCCAAGGTCCCTCCTCGAAGGCGGCTCTACACGGCGAGTTTGCCTCCTGAAGGGTACGTCCCAGCCCCCCCAGAGCCGCAGGCCAGCCCGGCCTCCGAGGACAGCTCGGGCAGCGATGACGCGGGGAAAGGATGCCCCCTCTCAGGTGAGGCGTGATTCTGCAGCTTAACTTCACCCAAATTTACCGCGACAGGGCCGGGGGAGCAGGTCACTGGACGGCTACCGAGTAGGCTGGTTTGTGTCCTGCAATCATTAAAAGTGACGTCACAAAATTCGCGGCTGGAAAACAGACTTGAGGCAGGAGGAGATTTAGCTGGGACCCGACCGTGGCCGTAATCACTCGTGCTGCTATTAAACGCGTCACATGTTAATGGTAGTTGTTGTGGTTTAAGTAGAACTCTTTTCTTGATTTTCCATTTTATTCAGCATTTCTGAGATTGTATATCAATTTTGTAATGATGGAAATAACTTGCTTTGCCTCACTTTTGTGAAAGAATTGAATGTCTGTCTTGCTTTTGTGGTTGAAGGTCGCGTGAACAAAAGACATACCTGCTTTGGTGGATGTGCCGATGTTACGTTAAATCTGCAAATAGAGGTTTCACCCAGACGAGTTTCAACAAGTATAAACTCAGAAACTCTACCCTACAAATGTCAAGAGAAGGTGGTTTCCTTGTACACTGATCTTTCCAAGTCCCTAATTAAAGGACTAGAAACCATAAAACCAAAAATGGGGTAGGTGAGGAATAATCTATTCATCGTTTCAAACCCTGTTGAAAATCTTTGGAATGCGATTAGTAGATAAAGGGATTATTTCATTAGGAAATTTAACTGTGTTCTTACGAGGATGAATTACTTTGGGGAGCACACTTCACCGCGTGCTCAGTCTATTCAGTAAAAACCATGTGTCCCGTGCCGCTGTGCTCAGTCAGTTCTGGTTCACCCACAGCCGCACACAGTCGGCCCTGCCGAGGAGGCCAGCACGGGCTGGGCCACGTGAGGGACCCCAGTGCCAGAGGCTTGAGTCTGTCCTGTGACCTGTAGGCTCCGCGCTGTAGGGACGCCCTCCTAGGAAGTCGGGGTGTTCGCACGAGGTGGCCCTGTGGTGCCGCCCTGACAGCTGTGCACTGATGAGAGCCAAAGAGAAAAGACCAGGGACACTGAGGACCTGGGATGCATTCCTTTTAGCTCCACGGTCACCTCAGAGTTCAACGCAAATTGTGTACCGTTGACTGAAGCGTTATCACAGGGCATGTCTCTGTGAGGTGTTTGTCAGGAAAATTTGTCAGTTTGTCTCTTCCTCTGTTACCTGTTGTGGGCGTGGCCATTGTGGAGAGAACCTTCCGTGGGTCTTCCTTTCCCCGGGAAGGGAGTGATGATGTGGGGGGATGGTACTTGGCCCATCACCCACCAAGGAGAGAACGGACAGGTCTGTACCCGAGATCAGTTCTGTCCACGTTGCTCTGTCCACTGAGACTCGCCCTCACCTTCCGTCTGGGCTCCCATCGACTTGGGCCCTGATGCTGCGTGGCCGGCCGTCTGCCACTCGGGTCTGCAGTTCCTCACCGGCTCCACCCACCTCCATGGGGACCACGGCTTGGCTTTAAGAGGCGGCTCTTTCTAGAGGCCCTGTGAGTCCAGGGTCCTATGTCCACTTTTCCAGAAGAGCTTTGAATACAGATCCAGGCCTGGGAAGTCCTTATCTTTCACTTGTGAACACTTGTAACTGACGTCTAAATGTTTCCAACTACTTTGTTTACTCCCTGTTCCTTGTCAGCCCAGGAAGCAGGGTGTTGGAGGTGATAAAGTTGGAGAAGGCCTCCCACCAGTGGTCTCTGAAATGAAAGGCCGTGCTGTGCTGTGCGGTGGGCGTGTGGGCTGGGGTCTCGCCGAGGCCTGGGGCCCACGCTGCTGCACAGCCACACCTAGCTCCCTGTGGGGCCAGAGGAGGCGCCAGGCAGGGGTGTGCAAACCTGGAAGCTGGGAGGAATCCTGAATCTTTTCATTTGCGATTTTAAGCAAAGAGAACATGAGAACTGAGATTGGAAAAAGAAGAAAAAGTCAAATCGTTACTGTTTTTCAAAGAACCACTTTAGACCATTGACTTCCATTGTGAATACCCAGGACCAGGACCCCCTTGCATGTGAGTCACTTCAGTACCTTCTACAGCTTTAGATAAAAAGAAATCCGTGCTCCCTGTGCTCCTTACTGCCTTAGACACCCAGCTCTTCCCATCTTGCTCACACAGTGCTGCATGCTGTTCTCAAGAAGCTGGTAAATGTGTCCATTACCCCTGGAGCATCCCGCCGTGTCCCGTTACCCCTGGAGCGGCCCGCCGTGTCCCGTTACCCCTGGAGCGGCCCGCCGTGTCCCGTTACCCCTGGAGCGGCCCGCCGTGTGCAGTACCCGTGGAGTGGCCCGCTATCCTGTTCTTGGTTGTTTGTGTCGCTGTCCCAATGCTGAGGACACCTTCCCCAGCCTCAGGACAGCTGGGGCCTCCGGGGAAAGGGCCCCAGGTCTGCAGCACCACGTCCTGTGCGAGGGATCCTTCTGTCCTCTGGACTCACTTCCCTCACCTGCCTCATGGCGGTAACAGCCCGGACTTGTGTGCCAGTTAAAGTGGGTTTACTGCAAAATTGCGCCAACATAAGCACAGCCAGCTTTTGTTCCCCGAGACACCGGAGCCCGGACTTGAGTCTTTAGTCAACGTTGGGAGGTGAGGGCAGTAATTATTTATAGAAACAGCCCGTGAGGAAAGTCTGCTCTCCAAGTTTATAATCACCAGTGGTTTTGGCCATATGGACGTGGTTTTGTTCAGGTAAATTTGCAAAGTCATTAACATTAAGTCTTCTGATCATTATTCTAATAACATGCACGAAAGGAAACACTGACCTCGTGGCTTTTGGAAGCAGGAGCTAACTGCACGGTTCCCTGCAGACTCACTGTGAGCCAGGCATCTGTCCCTTCCGTGTATTGGCAGGTGGCTTCAGACTTGTCGCCTGTGTCTGGGCTGAGGGAAGCCCCACCCCTGGCTTCCTTGAGGCCTCCAAGGGCGTCACTGTAGCACGCAGCCCAGCGCCCCACCTTGTTTGACTACCAAGTGCAGTTTTTACCAAATGCAGATGGAGGCAAGGGGGAGGCCTAGGAAGGCACTTGGCCAAAACCTGCTGACCAGGGGCCACGTCCCACCTGCTTGAGGGGGTGTCAGGTGGCTGGGAGGGTCAGTGGAGGTGGGGTCGCTCTGCTGACAACCTGAGCACCCTCACCAGATGTGAGGTGGAACGAGCTGCCAGCCCCCGGAAGGCTTTCGTGCATCCTTGGGCCCCTGAGAGGCTGGAGCTCTTGTGTGCGCTCGTGTTGTGTTCCTCTGGTGTCTTACCAACGCACCTGATGCTCTGGGTCCCTCCTCAGTGAAGTGAGCCAGCACAAACCTGATGAGTGTTTGGTCATGGGCCCCGTGGCACAAGATGTCAGAGTATTATTTTGAAATCATGTGCTGATGCACTCAGTTCACCTCTTCAGCCACGTTTGTTCTGTTTGCCCTTAATTTTCTTAAAGTAGAGCCACTGACTTTCCAGCCATCATTGGCATATACTCATAAGAAATTTGGATTAGAGAAATATGTAGATTTCTACTTTAGCTTCAAGTGAATGCATTGCAGTAATAGAATGAATTGTAAATACTTTTATTACATATTGATTAATAGTTATTCAACTAATAAACGTTCTAGAAGGAGACCCTGAGAAAAGAAGGTAGGACATTATTTCAGACAAGGACGTCTGTTCTCACACCACATGTACTCAACACAGCATGGGAAGTCCTGGCCAGATCAGTCGGGCAAGAGGAAGGAATAGAAGGCATCCAGATTGGCAAGGAAGAAGCGAAACTCACTATTTGCAGATGACATGATATTACATAGAAGAAATCCTAAAGGCTCCACAAAAAAATTGTTGGAACTGATAAATTCAGTAAGGATGTAGGATACATAGTCAGTATACAGAAATAAGTTTCGTTTCTATACATTGACGACAAACTGTTAGAAGTAGTCAGGGAAACAGTCCCATGTACACCTGCATCAAACAGAATAAAATATCTGGGAATAAACTTAACCAAGGAAGTGAAAGACCTGATAAAACACTGATGAAAGAAACTAAAGACAAATGGAGAGACCTCCACGCTCATGGGCTGGAAGATTAACATTGTTAAAGCGTCCGTACTGCCCAAAGCAGTCCGCAGAGTCAGTGTCAACCCTATCAAATTACCAATGGCATTTTTCAAAGAAATAGAACAAACGATCCTAAAATCCATATGCAACACAAAATACCCTGAAGAGCCAAAGCAATGTTGAGAAAGAAGAACAAAGCTAGAAGCAACACAATCGCAAGTTTCAAGTTATATTACAAAGCTGTGATAGTCGAGTCAGTGTGGTACTGCCACAAAACAGACACGTAGATCAGTGGAACGGAACAAAGAGCCCAGAAATCAACCAGCTATATGGTCAGTGAATCTGCAACAAGAGAGGCAAGAATATACAAATGGGGAACAGACAATCTCTTCAACAGATGGTGTTGGGAAAACTGGACCCCTTTCTTACACCATACGCAAAAATAAATTCAATATGGATTAAAGACCTAAATATGAGATCTGAAACCATGAAAATGCTAGAAGAAAACATAGGGGGAAAGCTCTTTGACATAGTTCTTGTCAGTGATTTTTTGGATTTGACACCAAAAGCAGAGTCAATAAAAGCAAAACATAAACTGTCTGGACTATAGCAAGATAAGAACCTTCTGCACAGTTAAGGAAACCACTAACAAAACAAAAAGGCAGCCGAGGGAATGGGAAAAATATTTGCAAAGGCTATGTCCAATAAGGGGTTAATATCCCAAATATATAAAGAATTTATGCAACAGTAGCCCAGAAACAAAAAAAATCTGATTAAAAAATGGGCAGAAGACATGAATAGACATTTAGACACTTTTGCAAAGAAGGCCTCCAGATGCAACGGACCCATGACAAGATGCTCAGCATCACTCCTCATCAGGAAAACACAAATCAAAGCCACAAGGAGATCCCACCTCACACCTGTCAGAGTGGCTACGGTTAACAACTCAGGGAACAACAGAGGTCGGCCAGGGTGCGGAGAAAGGGGAGGCTTCTTGCTGATGGTGGGAATGCAAACTGGTGCGGACGCTCTGGAGAGCAGTGTGGAGGCTCCTCACACAATTCGAAGAGCCACGTACGACCCAGCAATTCCACTTGTGGGCACAGAACCTCAGGGAGTGGAAACAAGATCACCGAGAGAAACCCGTCCCCGTGTTCACTGCGGGTGGTTCCCAAAAGCAACACGTGGAAACAACCCCTCGTGTCTATGGAAGGCTGGGTGGATGAAGTCGCCATTGTGTGAACGTACACTAGATGTTGATCAGCAGGAGAAAGAAGGACATCCTGCCATTTGTGACCACATGCATGGACGTGGAGGTGAGTGAGCCACGTCTGAGGGAGAAGTGAAATCCCGCATGGCATCCCTTATGTGTGAAACCTAAACAAACAAAAGGCCAAGTCCTAGAAAGAGAGCACCCGGGAGGGGTTGGGAGAAATGGGACAGGTGGGTAATGGGCACAGATTGCTGCTCTGACAGGAGAGGAGTCCGGGCTGTTTGAGAAGAGGACGGTCGCACCCTATGCGGCAGGCAAGGACAGACACAGGACGTGCAGTGACGTTGAGCAGGACCACGTGAGTCCCATCAGAAGCCCAAGCACCGGCCCCACCAGTGCATGCCGAAGTTTCCAGAGGACAGCCGTGCCTCTGGGCCACGCCTCTGGGCCACGCCGGGTGTCCGGGCTGAGGCATCCTCACCAGCACCCACAGCCTCTACCACGCGGGCTTGCGGAGTTCTCCATGCACGAGGTCACAAGTCCACGGCCAAAAGGAGGGTTTGTGCTGCGCTCCCGGTCAGGGCCTCGCACGGGCACCGTCTCCCTCGGGGCCGGGATCCCAGGCCTGTCTGTGCACGGAGCTTCAATAGCGGCAGCAGGCGAAGGTGGGGTGTTTGGCCGCCAGTGCGGGAGATGCCAGGAAGAGGGACGTGCGGGGGTCTGAGGCCCAAGTTCTCCAGCGCTCTCAGCCACCTGACCGGCCTCCTGACCGTGGGGGTCACGTTTCTCTCATCTGTGTAATGAGGGGTTTGAACTAGACGGTTCTCTGAAGACTCTGCCACTTTGAAACGTTAGTGCACTGGTATTTCCTTGAATTGACTGTCCCGTAAAGTAATAACAGATAAAGAGTAGCCATGGAAATACTTTTAACTCTGAAGCAGCGTCTTGGAGCCACCAGTGAGGGGGTGTGCCAGCATAACACGCGATACCGGTAGACGGGGGGCAAACTGTTCAGCAGACAGTGTATTCTGGGGAGACCAGCATCAGCCAGACAGACAGCATGACGTCGGAGAGCAGGGAGCGAAGGAAACACGAGGCAGCACCGGGCTGAGCCCCGTGGGGCCACCCTTCACTCAGCACGCGGTCCCTGTAGACTGACAGCTGGTCCCCGGCCCAGCTGTGGACGGCAGGGTCCCCACCCCACTGCCTAGCCTGTCCGCGCACTGTAGATGGTGCTGAGCACTGTCGAGAGGTTTCCTGAGGCTTCAGGGAAGTGAGGTGCAGACAGACCACGTTCTCCCGGGTGGCGGCCTGTGACCTTCCTGCAGCACCAGCCGCCAGGTCACTGCACTCTCCCATGTCTACACGGACACAAATTTGGTTTTACGTGGGACTTCACAAATCCTTCCTAAGAGCAGTTGCCCCCTTCTTCTAAATTATTCAGGAGATAGGGAATGAACAGTAAACGGGGACAAGTGTGTGTGGTTATTGCAGACTTCAGCTCAGGTCATAATCTCGCAGGCCGTGAGTTCAAGCCCCATGTCAGGCTCACTGCTGTCGGCACAGAGCCTGCTTCAGACCCTCTGCCCCTCTCTCTCTGCCCCTCCTCCACTTACACTTTCTCAGAAATAAAGAAAAGGTTAAAGAAAAGTGGTCTTTTGGAATTAAGGATTTCCATAGCTCTGCCGTGCCCTGAAACAACGAGGCAGCACGAGAACCCCGTGAATTCTGAACGGAGGTCCCATTATATTCCCACGCCTGTCCACTCTCAATCTCAGCGTCCTCGGACCCTCAGGAAACACGAGTTTGCCCCAAACGGGGGCTTGTGAAGGAGCAGGTGGCCGCAGAAGAGCCAGTGATGGCCCCACCCCCAGCTGCGAGGAGGACAGCGTGGAGACGCCCCACCCCCTTCCCCCCGGGGTGCTCTCGTCCGTCTTTGGGTGGCGTCTCTGAGAGTGTCCCAGCCATCTGGACCCTGAGACGCACTAGCTGGTAACCCAAGGAACCCCATTAGTAAGAAGTTAAGGAGACCCAGATCTCCTCCCAAATCCACCCTAATCACTCTGATGGAGAGAGAGAAACCCTGGACAAGAGAGCGCCTTCCTGGTGTGGGATCAAAGTGGACCGCAGGCCACGATACTTCGGGCTCCAAAAGACAGTGGATTCGTAAGAGAAATCACGGCTTTTGCTTTTGACTTTGAGGGCGCAAGGAGATCTGGCCTCCCAGTCTCCTTACTTCCTCCTCGAGGCAGGATCTGAAACACGAACTGTTTGCTGAGAACCTAGAACATCAGACACGGAGAGACAAGCATGGCCGAAACACAACCTTCTCGCATGTAGGGCCCTCGGCCTAGTAAGTGGAGTAGAGCCTGTGATGAGTTTTAGCCTCACTTGCCGATGTCGTTAGTGGGAGGAGAGCCCTGGGGTCACAGGTTTGAGCCTGGACTCAGCAGTAAGAGAAGGCTGGCTCATAAGCAGGAAATAAGTTAGTTTTGGGCACAGGGAATGAAGAGCCATGAAAAGGCCTGGTATGTTGATGTGAAAACTGTTGTAAAGGGTCAAATTTATCATTTCACCATTTTTTTTCATTGTACTTTACTCAGAGCTCTGCACATAATGCAGCCAGCAGCTACATTCTGTCCTTCTCGGAAAAATGATGACGTTCATTTACGTGTAGTCATTGCCCAGTGGACACAGGCCACAGGTTATTCTGGAACTGCTGACACTTAAAACGATGCTTATATCGCTTACGTTGCCTGCATATCAGATCTAATTACTAACGTGCATGACTCTTTTTCAAGAGAAGTGAACCGTGTCTGGGTCGTATGAAATTTGCGAGCTAAGTTGCGTCAAGACGTTACCCTTAGGAAGCAAACAGGATATGTTTCCTTGGGCGAAACCATCCCTGATTCCGGCAGCCGTGCTGGGTGTAAGCGGTCAGCTGACAACATGGTGTGGGCTAGTTCAGTCTCCCCGCAGGGACCGCTGTCTGTCATCTGTAAAATGGCCACAAGACGCGACACAAGACCCGGCCTCCACGGGCTGCCGGGGCAGAGAGTCCTGTTGGCTTCAGGGAACGAGGCGGGAGAAGGATGCGTGTCCTGGGAGCAAAGTCCTCACGCGTGGTACCTCATGACCAGCCGGCCCCCTGGAAGCTTCTGTCTTCAGAGAACAGGTTCACACGAGGGCTGAGACCAGGCACTGAGCGAGTCTGCGGACGTGTGTTCAGAAGCCGCCGGTGCGGAGTCTGGGGGACAAGGATGGACGGTGACCCTGTGTGAGGGGCTGAGTCGGGAGAGGGTTGGTATGTCCACACGGGCCCTTCCACACCCAGTGCCCTGTGTGGACGCACGCAGGCTGTCAGTGCACACCCGGGCTCTGGCCTGGAGCCCGCTGGCCCTGGAGCCCCGGCTGAGTGTCCTGGGGGTGCAAGGCAGGTGCCCAGTGAGCCCACAGCTTGCAGCCCGGCGGAACCTGTGGCAGGGACCACGTGCCCGGCACACGCCTGCCTGCTCGGCCTGTGACTCCCCCCCCTGCCCCGCCCTGTTCTGTTCTTGGAGAATATATTCAGTCCATGTAAACCTTTTATCACTTTGTATTTATTGAAAATCGAGGTGTCTTTTCCTTATTTATGTTTTCATCACTTTCCTGACTTCCCATTCTTTAAAAATCCCCTTCACCTAATTGTAACTTCAGTGTATCGTGTTGGTTTCAACCTTTTATTTAAGGGATGTAGCATTTTGTTGCCGTGTATTAAACCATTTATTTTATTACTTTGAAATTTTCACCATTTTATTGGTCATTTTATTGAAAGTTATCATAGGGAACTAATGTGAATTGTTTAGAGAAGAATGTATCCGAATCTTTTTGTGGGTGAGGCCGTCCGTCCACTAAGCACCTGTTCCTCAGTTTTCAAGACCCAGTAAATGGACATGAAAAGTAGTTTCAATTTCTGAAAACATAGAATTTAAGCCTCTTGGAAACTAACCTAGAAAATTTGGAGATCTTCTCAGTGTCAAAACCTGATTCAGGAAAGAACACAGGAAGTAATGAGGCTGAAGATTATCAAATGTGTATGTTGACCACGTGTTTGTTACATTCTTGCAAAGTCGATACTTATATAGTGGCAACAGATGAGAACATCCTTGCTTATCAGAGCAAAGTTCGTCAGCTGGCCATAGGCATACAGACTTACAGTCATGAAATATTTATTATCTGGACTGGTGTTTTAGCCAGCCGCCCTTTGTGAGACATGCAGGTCTCGTGCGTTCTTTCAATTTTATTTGGAATTAAAAGCTAAATTATACATTGGGACCCAATGGAAGCTCAGGCAGAACTCTGCCCTGTTCCTGCTGTCACGGCTGCTTCCCCCACTACCGCCCCCCCCCCCCCCCCCGCTTTGGAAGTTTCTGCTCTAGATACCCAGAACCAATACAACAGAGAGAGAGAATCCGTTTTTAAAGTTACAGGGAACTCTTACAGTCCCCTTTGCCCAAGATGCCTGCTGGGCTGTGAACCCGTCCCTCCCTGGCTCTCCCAGCATTCCCCTCCCACACCCCCCTTTCTCACCTGGCTGGGCGTGTGCAACCGGCACAGATTACTACCCAATACTGTCCTGAGTTTTAGGCACCCAGACTATGAAAGTGACCGGAAGCCGCTCATACCTCTATATCTTCACAATGACTTTGATGTAAACGGGGTCGTTCAGCACTAACTATAAGCTCACTGCTTTGCACTTAGCGCTTAGGGACATTGATCGCTGAAGGGTAATTATCACAAGTGTTTGTAGCCTTAGCTTTGAGTCTAGAATAAAACTCACATTTCCTTTACAATATTTAGCCCTTTACAAGCATTTAGCCCGATGCAACATGATACGCTGTGAGAATTGGAATAATCTGGAGACTATGGCTGTTTTTAGTATCTAACTATTTCTATTACAGCAGTTCATCAGGATGTTGGTACCAAATAGTAGCTGCAAGAATTCGGACAAACTGTGATTATTTTTAAAATTAGCATGTCTGAAAGGTATGTTTTGGGGATGGCAGCTTTTCAAAATTAGTGTGCTTCTCAGAGTATAAATAGTCAAGCCACTGGTTCCCTAATGTAAATGTTCCTATAGCTTGTATTGTGGGTGAGGGTTTGAAGAAGGCAAGATGGTAGGCATGTGGTGGGCCCATGAAGATGGAACGTTCTAGAATCCATGGAGCAGCACGTTTGGAGAAAGTCACTTCAAAGAGCTGCACCTCAGATTCTCTTGTGAAACACAAGGTCAAGGTGGGCGAAGTAGGTGGAAGATGAGCATTAATGTACTTTCCATTGTAAAAGAACCTTGTTTTGAGGGCAGGGACCTTTAAAGAATGAAAAGCGTGATAAGCTGCAGAGTCGAGCGTCTTCTCGCTGGGTCCTTGTTGTGACCTCCCTCAGCTGAGCCCTGCGTGGGGCGTTCCTCCACCAGCCTGAGCCCCGGGGGACGCTCACACCAGAGTCTGTGACGGACTCTCCCCACTGTGTGATGACTGGAGCCTGTCGGCCAGACTGGGGGGCGGTGGCCTTGTTCTTGAGGGCCTGGATGGACCCTTGGACCGTGCTGGCCAGCTAGGAGGCGGGAAGAGGGGCCAGCCCTGCATCACAGGACAGGGTGGCCACAGGGCTGTGGCCCTGTGCGCAGCTCAAAAGGCCCTGCAGACCAGGGGGCAGACCTCGGTCCTCCCGCCTCCGTCCACACCGCTCCTGGGTCCCCAGGGCGGGCCACGTGGGGGCCGCACCCGTCCTCCGGGGGTGATGGCAGCAGAGGTCCTAACCTTTATGCTCCTCGTGCTCGGCGCTCGTCTGCCTCGATGTCCGGTTGGGACAGCATACTCCTGATCGCCTCCTGCCAGGGGCCGGTGCTGGCGTTATGCCTGCGAGAGAAGTGACACGTGGCGGGATTTGGGGCCCGCGGTGGACACCCAGGCGCTCGGGCGACTGGTGGGACGCGCTAGAGCACAGGCTGGGCGAGAATGTGGGGCCGGCGTGCCCAGGGCCCTGCGCTGGGACAGGCCTGCCATGTGCAGTGTGGGCGCATCGAATCGGGTTGCGGCGTGCCTTCCGTGACGCGATTTTTGTGTGTCGGTTGCGCCTCAGCAAACCGGGAAAGGAATAAAAATAAAACAGGAGCTTGGGGCTATCAGGCCTCTTTTCTTTCTGCCCCTTCCCTTCACCTCCATCCATCATCCCTGGAAGCCCGGGAGGTCGCCGTGCATGGGAGCCGCTTACAGGTGTAACATGGGAGCCCGCGTTGTGCAGTTGTCATGTTCGGGGCAGTGCAAGGGTCCTGAGACAGAGACACAGGGGCACAGAGACAGGCACAGAGGCAGAGACACAGGGACACAGATATAGAGACAGAGAGAGACAAAGATAGAGACAGACACAGAGACACAGAGACATAGAGACATAGAAATAGACAGACAGACACAGAGACGGAGACACAGGGAGATAGAGACAGAGACAGAGACAGTCTCTTACTTGACACGGCAATAGCCACAGAGCCCTCGCTTTGGCCGGCGTCCAGCGCCAGGGTTTCAGGGTGAACAGGCCCAGTGTGGCCTCCATGAGTACATTACATGTCACTGAAGTAAAATAAAAAATCCGGTCACACTGGCCATTCACTGAGTGCCCAGCCTACAGTACAGTGGACATTCCCCTCAGCAGGATGCTGTGGGGACCGCAGCATCCAGGGGCCTGTGACGTCCAGTGAAGGCACACAAGAGCCCTGTCTGGTCCACAGGGTCGGGGAGGCCCCCTGAGGAAGGGCCTGTGTAGGGCCGAGGGGTGCTCGGCCATGGACACCCCCCAACACAGCGGGCAGGTGGGGCCAGGCCACGGGCCCCGGTGCCCCCAGGCACGAGCACTTCAGGTGACGGTGCTGTGACAGCCTGAGGACAGGGGTCGAGAGATCAAGAGGTCAAGCTTGAGGTGCAGGGTGGGGTGGCCCTAACGCATCACAGAGTGAGTGGCCACCATGAGCAAAAGGGGCTTCCTTCCATCAGCTGCCCTGGCCGGCGTCCCCCGGGGAGCTCGCGTCCCCGCCCGGCCGTGGCCTATCCTGCCTGCACCCCCTCCTCTGTGCGCCCTCTCTCTGCCCCTCCCCCACTCACTTGTGCTCTCTCTCCCAATAATAAACTTTAAAATGCATATATATTTAAATCCCAAGCCAGAGGCTATTAGGATTCTACATGCAATTTATGTCAGTTCTTGTTTCAGGAAACTCATCGTTTAGAGAAGGCAGCTACCACAGACTAATTTAAAATATAACTGCCACAAGCCTTCGGTGTCTTAGTGCCAAATAGTCTTACTGTCCACTGTTCTCTGCTAACGGTGAGGACATCATCACGGTCAGCCCAGTAAAGGGGCTCTGATGAACCATGAGGTGTGTAAGCTGTGTGTTAGGTGTCTTTCCGCCAAGATGGAAATGCAGCTTTGTCTAGGAGATGCTTTCTGCCCTGGCAGGAAGCCAGGCAGGGTGGTAAAGACAGGCTGTGTCTGTCCTGTGCCCCTGGCAGGGCGCACTGAGAAAGCCTCTCTGTGGGTTACACTGGAGACATGACTCCGAGGCCGTATCTGATTTCCTTCATCTGAGTCATTACTGCCCCTGTGTGTCCAGGAGTTTGCATTTCGCTGGTGGTGTTTATTTTTTTTAATTTATCTGCTTTGAGAGAGAGAGAGAGAGCACAGTGGGGGAGGAACAGAGAGAGAGGGAGAGAGAGAGAGAATCCGAAGCAGGCTCTGAGCTGTCAGCACAGAGCCCAGGGCGGGGCTGGAACCCACGAACCGTGAGATCATGAGCTGAGCCAAAATCAAGAGTCTGACACTCAGCGGACTGAGCCACCCAGGCGCCCCTGCTGATGGTGTTTTTTAACTCCAACCCCCAAGGAAATTTTCCTTCATCTCCTACGTGAAACTTACTCACAAACGTCTTTTCTTCTCAGTCGGCAAATATGTGCCTGGGTGTGGTAGCTCTCACAACCTGTGTAGCTGTACAGGTTGTTGTTTGTTTTGCTTTTCAATGTTCATGTTTAAGCGAGAGGGAGAGAGAGAGAGAGAGAGAACACGCGTGGAGGAGGGGCAGAGAGAAGGAGAAAGAGAACGCCAAGCAGGTTCTGCACCATCAGTGCAGAGCCAAACTCGGGGCTTGACCCCACGAACCGTGAGATCACGACCTGAGCCAAGATCAAGGGTTGGACACTCAACGGACTGAGCTCCCCAGGCGTGCCCCCCCTCCCCCCGCTCGCCCCCCCCCCCCCGGTCTAGGTTTTAAATATGGCATTGAAATAAGCTGTGTTGTTTTCCTGTATCAGCTCCTACAGAAGGTGCCCTGCCCCACACTTCACCTTCCGGAAGGTTAGGAACTCTTTGCCGCCTGGTGGCGTTACGATCTAGGAGCGTGAAGAAGCATGTGTGTGCACAGACGCGGGCGGGGCTGCCTGAGCATCACCCCAGCAGTTGCCATCTGCACCCTGGGCGGGCGCCCCTCCTCCACCTGGGTGCTTCACGGTCTTCCGCAGGGAGACCAGGGAACGGCGTAGGGGTGGAGGCCCGGCGTGGCCGTCCTGCCCCAGCTCCATACCGTTGTGAGACCGCGGTCTGCATGCCCTCGCTCGCCGTCCCCGTTGTGTGCTGTTTGCTTCCCCGGTGCGCAGGGATTCCCCCCCCCCCCCCAGTGGAGCTGTGAGCTCGCGTGCGCAGGGCAGCCCATCTGCGCGGTCCCACGGGTGTTCTGTGTTTGCACAACCGCCGTCTGTCGGGGCGTGTGCCACTTCTGTTGCGCCTTCCCTCCCAGCTCCAGCACGCAGTCTCGCCTCACCGCCCCGCCAGCATCTCCAGCAGGCGGCGTCCCACACCCTTCCTGACCTCAGAAAGGGTTTCTAGGACGCCACCCCACGCACTGGGCTCCCGGTGGCTTTTCCGTAGCTGTCCTGTGTCAGATTCAGAATGTTCCAGTACCGTTTCTGCTTTGCTACAAGTTTTTTATCGTGTTTCCCTGGAATCTGTTTAGTAATGCTTCGTGTAGGGTCATGGGAGGGACTTCCCGCGGCTGGCCCCTCTCTGAAGGTCCCCATCAGGGTCTGGAGTGAGGACAGATCTCACTGTCTGTTCTCTGGAAACGTCTATGTAAGTTGGGTGTCGTTTTCTCCTTATGTGCTGAATAGAAATCACAGGTGAATCCACATAGACCTGAAGTGCTTCCGCAGGATTATTTTTAACTAAAGGTTCCATTTTTTAAATAGAGACAGAAGGGGCGCCTGGGTGGCGCAGTCGGTTAAGCGTCCAACTTCAGCCAGGTCACGATCTCGCGGTCCGTGAGTTCGAGCCCCGCGTCAGGCTCTGGGCTGATGGCTCGGAGCCTGGAGCCTGTTTCCGATTCTGTGTCTCCCTCTCTCTCTGCCCCTCCCCCGTTCATGCTCTGTCTCTCTCTGTCCCAAAAATAAATTAAAAACGTTGAAAAATTTAAATAGAGACAGAAAATTCTCTGTTTCTTCATGTGTCCATTTTGGTAAATTATGCTTTTCTCAGGATCCTGCATTTCATAAAATTAATTAGTTGCATAGACTTGTTCAATGTCTTTTTATTCACTTAACGGTGCAGGTGCACCGTCACCTACACCTGTCACGCCCTGGCTGGTGACTCATCTGCCTTCCCTCGTCAGCCAGACTTGCCAGCTGTTTGAACTTGTTGACGTCTCTCTACCGCATTATTTTCTTTCTTTATTTTCTGCTCTTATGTATATTTCTTCTACATTCATTGTGTTTAATTTGCTGTTGTTTTTCTAGCTTCTTCTGGTGAGTGTTTACATCATCGGTTTATAGCTTCCTTCTTTCCTGATACATTTAAGAGTATAAATTCCCATTTAAGTAGAATTTACTGGCATCCCATATGTTTTGAAATGTTATAATTTCATCAAATTTAAAATGAGTTATTTTTTTATGGCAAAAACAGTATCTACTCATTGCCCTAAAGTTGGAAATCAGGAAAGTACAGCAGGAAAAAACCAACCTATGCTCGCACCTGCCAAGTTAACACCGTTAACGTGCCGGGTGTGGACTCACGCTATCATAATGTGCGTCGCTTTCCTTTTTAAAGGTACGCACACAACGCATACACGCCTGTGTGTGTGGAAGAGTGTGATGTGCTGATCGTTTCACGGCCTCTTCTGTCCTGTTACTATTTCACACTCTTAACACGGAGAACCGATGGCGTGCTTGCACTAAGCACCCAGAATAGGAAATAAGCCACCAGGTACACGTGTGGCTTCGCCAAGACCCAAGGGAATCAGTGACCAGCTCTGGGCGCAGCGCGGCTGACAGCGAGGACGCCCCTGGTCACCTGCCTTGTGCCCCCCCCCCCTCCCCCCAGGCAGCTCTCCTCTGAGATGATAAGATGATAGTAAAACACAGTATGGATCACTTTTCTCCAGATTAATGAAGGCGAGCACATATATTTTGAATAGACAACAGTGAGGAGAAATTTATGTATTTAGTTAGTTAGTTTAACCGGACCAGGGAAATCAAAAATGAAAACAAAGACAAAAAACAAGGACTTCCATAAGCAGCGGTCACCTCTCAAACATTGACATTTTGTAAGACCAGCTTTGGTCTGTCAGCCTTACCTCGCAGGTCCCCTGCCAAGGCACGCTACATCAAATAGAATAGAAAACTACCGTGTTCAGTTACTCCCTGGTGATTGAGGGGAGAAAACACACTGCTCGTGGGACTGGACAGCCGTCTATGTCATGATTTCCTGGGGAGTGACTTTGGCCCCATGCCAAGTTCAAGGTGTGGCCATCATGTGTATCACGACAAAGAGCTGTCATTCAGAAATAGCAGTGGCGTTTTTCTCCTGTTTCCAGGACACGGAGTCTAATTCGGCAAGGGCACAAAGCTGGCAGGGTGGGGGCATCTGTGTCGCCCGAGAGAGATGGGGACTCGGGCCCGTCCGGACAGACGCTTCCAGCGAGCAGCGTGGTGTGGCCGCCCAGCCGGGGACGCGGGGTGCAGGCTGCGCAATGGACACGGGTGTCCGGAGCGCCGGAGGGAGTGACCTGTACCGTTGAGGCGCCCACAGTGCCATCACCTGCCGGTTCGTGTCTCTGACACCGTCAAAGGGCTCGTAGGAAAGCCACCCGAGGGACCGCCCCATGGAGCACAGGGTAGACATCTTGTGCCCAAGTTCAGAGGTCAGGGTGGACGCCCTCGAGTAGAAAGCAGAGGGAAAGAGATTTTTATTCAGCCTACGAATCGTGTTGATTACGGCAAATTTCGGCTCAGTAAAGTTGGCTCTTGAGCCGTGTGTCACCAACTTCACACACAGTGTCACTTCCCACCCGTGATCCGTCACAGGCCGTAGAATGCTGCTCAGACAAATCTAACGAGAACTGGCTGAACAGGAGACTTTCTGGCAAGTGCTGGGGTCCCAGGTCTGCTCAGGCAAGGCCCGCAGGGTGCTTGGCCGGCCACGATGCACTGTGGCCACGACATGGCGCGTACGCACTTGTGGGCTCTCTGTGTGCAGGATCGCCAGGGTCACGGTTTCCGCTCGGTGGCCGTGTGCACCATCCGGGCGCTTCCAGCCAGAGACCCAGTCGTTCGCACTGTCTGCCCGCCACCGACCCATTTCTGCAGACCAGGGGCCCAGTCGGAATACCTCTTGCCGATTCCCACGGGCAAGGTGCCATTATTTATTGTTTGTTCTCACATCCGGTGAACTCTCACAAGGCACCAAAGTAAACTTAAAAAAATAAATAAATAAGAATTAATGTTTTTTCCCCGAGGCCACAGTACTGAAAAGTTACAAGTAAAATCGCAACAACTCTTACATCCTTGAAACCTCACCATTTGTCCTAATTGTAGCAACAGTCAGTGTGTGTGTGTCTGTATCTATACAGGACCTTCTAGAAGAACACGCCAGCTATTCATTTACCGGTAAGTCCCAGGTTCCTTGGTCACGTAATTAGTTGAGATCAAGTTGAGAATCACTGAAGTAAATGTTTTAAATTCCTTTTCTACCGAATTTGCAAGATTCCAAGCGAAAACTTTTTTAGCCTCATCTGTTTGTCACGGTTCCATTGTACAGAAAGTGGTTGTATTTGAATTTTTGTTTTTATAGATCAGGATTTTCACGATCAACCAAAGAGAAGAAGAGCTAGAAAGCATAAATCAAAGAAAAATTTTAAAGATCCCAATAATATTCATGGAGAACAAGAAGAATTAGAGAAGCAGCAGAGTCTTTTGCAAGAAAAATTGCAGCCACAGTGCACGGATGGCCCCACCATCAGCAGAAATAAAAAAAGGAAACTGAAAAAGAAACAGCAAATTAAAAGGAAAAAAGCAGCCGGCGTGATCACCAAAGCTTCTGGCGTCAACTTCCTGTACCAGCCCGAGCAGAGCGACAGTGAACGTGACGTCGAGCACCAAAGTGATGGCGAGGACGGCGCAGACGCCCGCGGGGGGGACGGCGCAGACGCCCGCGGGGGGGACGGCGCAGACGCCCGCGGGCACTGCAGTACAGACACCAGTGAGGAAAACCATAAAGACAGCAATGAGGAAGGTGTTAAAAGTATCAGTGAAAAGGCGGCTGGTATCCTGAATTTTCTAAAGTCAACACAAGAAATTTATTTTTATGACGGTATGTTTTTTCTGTTCTTTTGCATAGCGGCATCCACTTATTTGGAAAAGTAAACAAAGAGGGTAAAATATTTAAGTGTTTAAAATACAAAACATTAAGATATTCAATAGTCAAAATAAATCATTAGTTTCGAGGCAAAAATGAGAACATTTAAGTTCCCTCCCCCAAAGCTGGGGAGTGGCCTCGTCCTCGCGAGGCAAACGACAGAAATGGCAGAGTCCTGGCAGGGCTGTGGCCCAACCATAATTGGCCTCGTCGTCCCGATTCCTCTAGAGCCCGATCGCAGAGCAGGGTGGCGTTCTCGGCTCTATTTCCCAAGCAAAGGCAAGTCCAGACTGCAGTCCGACGAGCTCACGTTCCCTCCATCAGCTCAGAGGGAGGGCGGGAGGCACGGCTGGCTCCTCTAGGACACACTTTGTGTCACCCCCCCACATGTGGCTTGCTGATTTGAGATCCTCGGTGAGCAGCTGTCTGTGTTGACCGGGGAGACGAAGCACGAGAGCCGATATATTCTCACGGACGGTGACTCCTCCCACTAGCGTTGGGGTTACCGACAGCCGACTTCCGGACCAGGAAGGGACAGGTGCACACGCAGAGCCCCGCGTTCACACCAGGGACAAAGCGCTCACAATGAACCGTTGCCTGAGTCAGGGCCGGGGTGATTAGTGCTCCCCGTTCCCGCGAGAATCTGCCAGTGCCGTATGCACGAGGTGCAGACAGACTGGCTGTGTGATGACCTGGGAGGCCAGGGACTGATTTAAGCAAGGATGTCGAAGGACCACTGTCAACAGAGCAGCGTAACCATGTCCCCCCGTTAGCACGTGTGTCAGTACTTTGTATGAACAGGTTGAAAACACACTTAACAACCGTCCAAATGACGCTAATAGGAAGACCGTGAATACAGTGCAGAACGGGAGGCTGGAAAGCTCTCCGTCCAGGATGTGTTCCGTGTGTGGGACAGTGTGTGTGGCAGGCAGCCTGTCCTGCCAGGGAACTGGGACAGCCAGGTTAGGTGCACAGGGCATCTGCGAGGTTCTGGGGAAAAGCGCCTCAGGGGACAGATCCTAGAGGACAGGGCAGCACGTGAGGGTCGAGCCAGCATTCCACAGCCACCCTTTCCTCCAGGCAGTCTGCCAGGTCTGCACATGGGTCCGAGTCTGCTGAGAAAGGGAAGCGGGAGGACCACGCGCTCTGTTGGTCTCTCTCAGAATCTGCCAGACTGCACGCCAAGGGATGCGAGGTGGCCAGGAGCACAGACGTCTTGGCAGTTTTGAGGTGCAGACGAGGGTGACCAGGGTTGACCCCTGGCGCACCACAGATGGCCACGGGTAGGGCAGAGGACAGGAGCGTGTGGCCAAAACCACGAGAGAGGAAAGCAGGGGTGCGTCCGCAGGCGTGGAGGGCACGGATGTGACCAGACAAGGAATGCAGAGGGCTTGATTAAGGAGCTCACAAAAATAGGGGGAAATGGAGAAAAACAGTGAAGAATTAGAGAATTTCACCAGATAATTTTGGTCTGCTAGGATAATCACACGGAAATTCTGAGAAACAGAATCACTGAAATTACGAACTCCATGCCGGGTGTAAACAGCCCTTGATTCAGCACAAGAGAGAAGTAGCAGCTGGAAGCAGACCGGAGCGGTGTCCATCAGGGAGGGTGGGAACAGCAGACAGGAGCGCACTGGGTGCCGGGACCCAGGAGAAGGGGTGACACTTGTGGTTGGCGTCCAGGCCAGGGTGCAGGGGCCGTGTCCAGACGATAGTCGGGAGCTCTTCAAAGTGGGTAAAGGCCATCAAGTCATAGACTCAAACAGCTGTGTGAACTCCAAGCAGGATTGAGGCAGAAAACACCACACCCAGGGGGCAGTGGGGTCTGACTGTTCGCCGCTCAGCACAAACGGGGGGCCTTTGCTCCCGGGCACCTCGGCCACCTTCAGAGCTCGGCCGTGTCCCTGTGGCCCAGCTGCGTGTCTGGAAGGTGTTGCGTGAGACCCATGCACACGGACGCCGGCCCCCACCATCCTTCAGCAAGCAGCGTGTTGTGTACGGGTCAGTGCTCTGCTCTGATGATGGCTCCTACATCCCAGACGGCTCGTTCCAAGTAGAAGTGGGTTACACTTGAAGCTTTCCTTAGGAGACGAAAGCCTACCTTTGTTTTAAAGCATAAACATAAAAATGTGTTTCTAAGTGCTCCTGGCTTCGTTTAGGTATCTGCCAGGATCCAGGCTCCGCCGTCCTCCTGGAAACCACTCAGGAGCTATTTAAGCATCTTGACAGTCACGGCCTGTCCCCCTCAGATGTGCTCCTGCTGGATCACATGAAAAGCCTGTTGCTTCTGCAAGATACCAAAGGGCTGAGACGAGCCCTCGAAATGTTCCCGGAACGCTGCACACTGCCGGCAGGTATGTATTGACCGCTTAGTCCTTATGCTGCTGCAGATGCTTGTGTCCGTGTTGGTCCCGAAACCTTACGCTCCACCAGAGTGGTCAGGAATCAGAAAACGTGAGGACGCACGTACGGCTTGGGAGAATAGAGGAGCGTGGTCCTCGTGTCCCTGCTTGCTGTAAAAGTAATTCACAAGTCAGGGGCGCCTGGGGGCTCAGTCGGCTAAGCGTCGTGATCTCACGGTTCCTGAGTTCGAGCTCCGCATAGGGCTCTGTGCTGACGGTGCGGAACCTGCTTGGGATTCTCTGTCTCTGCCCTTCCCTCGCTCATGCTGTGTCTCTCAAAAATAAATAAATAAGCTTAATAATAATAATAATTCGCATGATAGATGCAGAAATGCCTGTGCAACCTGGTTTTCCAGACTTGTGAGCTATGAACTAATAGTTTCTTGGGGCCAAATATTGTCAGAGAAAATTTCTCCTCTCTTTCTTCCTTCTCCACCACTGCATTGCTAGAAGGTAAATTTTTTCTATCCTCTGAACACCTTGAAGAAGGGTGAATTGTAGGGTTTTCCCTGGTTCCTCACTCAGCCTCGATTGCTGATTCCACACCAGCTGTCGGGTGCAGGAGCCACCTGTGCGCAAGTGTCCCTGACACCATGGTCGTGACTTCTCGTTAGTAGCTTGAAATGGGCTGAGGTGGGGACGCTAGGCCACATGAACGTGCAGATAGCAAACCCCAGAAAATCGGGGTCTCTCGAGCGCCCCTCCCGTGCACACCCCAGACAGGCGCTGGACACGTGTTCAGACGCATGAACGAAAAGGGGCCTGCCGATTTCTTTGCGGGAATGTCAAAGTAGCCGTGATGGCGGTCCCACCAGAAAGCTCGAAAGCTCGGGCTGCACGCTGGAGCCCAGACATCCCATCAGGAGAAAGGACAGGCGAGTGCAGGGAGGCGCCTCCGAGGTCGGGTGAGTGACGGGACCGCGAGCCTTCGTTCTCACGTTGAGGGGCTCCGTCACCGAGCCCCGGTCCTGGCGGAGCTGGCTGCTGGAGCCCCTCCCTGCCCCTCTCTGCTCCTCTCTGCTCTCAGCTGCCGCAGCCTCAGAGACCTGGGCAGGCGAAAGCCCGCCCTTGGGCACGGTGTCCCGGTGCAGAGACGAAGACGGGATGAAGACATGAAACACGTCATGTACGCACTGGGGCCGCAGCCGGCAGAGAAAGAAATCCGCAGGAGGGGACATTCTTGCAGCCGAGGACAAATGCGCAGGGATGGAGCGTGTCGGGCGCCATGTGGTGGGAGCAGGTGGTGGCTGTGGACAGGCAGGAGAGAGGCCTGCCTGGCCGTGGTGTCGGCCCCGGTGCAAAGTCGAGCCAAGGCACGAGCAAGACCCCAGCTGTCGGGTTGAAACCAGAGTGAAGTTTCCGGAGTGGGAGGCCGGGGGCTTTGATTGTGCTCTGGCTGAAAGAGGCCGTCCGGAGGTGTGGTAGGTTCAGGTCGGCTGTGCAGGTGGAACCCACAGCATCGCCGGCCGACCAGGCGTGGGCCCTGCACCCCCGGAAGAGCCTGGTGGCCGGTCATGAGCTGTGACACTCGGGGTGAGACAGGGACCCTTGGGAGCCAGGGTCACATGCTGGCTGGACACCCAGCTGGGGGACTTAGGATGAGGCCCTTCACGGAACAGAGAAGATGGAGGCTGGAGACCCCGCCCAGGGCCACTGCAGGGGGAGGCTAGGGGGAGCCTGAAGGGAGGGGTTTCAAGATGGCAGCATCGCAGCGGAGGAGAGGCTGACAGGCCCCAGGGCCTTTCTGCTGAGGAGCCGGGCTCACGGGGCGCGGGGCGACCATAGCTTCCTCGGAGAGGTCAATCCAGGGTCTGCATTCATTGTTGGTTGTCCTATACTGAGCATTTAACTAATTTAAATTTCCAGAAGTTGTTTCTCAAATTGTGAAAAGCCAGTTTTATCAAATTAAATATGAAGTTTTTGTGAGACAAACATAAGTCACTTAAAAGTTTTTTAATTTGGGGGGCACCTGGGTGGCTCAGTCGGTTGAGTATCTGACTCTTGATTTCGGCTCAGGTCATGATCCCAGGGTCGTGGGATCGAGCCCCAAGTCAGGTTCCATGCTGAACGTGGAGCCTGCTTGGGATTCTCTCTCCTTTTCTCTCTCTCTCTCTCTCTCCCCCTCCCCCTCCCTCTGCCCTTCCCCCACTCCCATTTATACTCTTTCTTTCTCCAAAATAAAAAATAAGAAGATAAACTACATTTAAAATGTTTTTGTTACTTTTTTGTGTGTTTCTCTCACGGAGGCCTTTCTTATGCATTGCTCTAAAATGTGTCAGAAGAGTTTTCGGCAGTAATTGGGGATTTAGCAGAAATGTTTCTCTCGGTTTCTTATACTGAAACCATCAGACGTGTTTTGTCTACAAGTGCACTTACTTTAAGCGATTGGCACAACTAAAACTTACATATGAAGCACTTTTCTTAAAAATGGATTCCCTTTTGTGTATGTAGGATACACATTTAAATTTTTTCTTTTTTTAAGTTTTTAATTTATTATTAATTTTTTTTTTGAGAAAGAGAGAGTGTGAGCAGGGGAGGGGCAGACAGAGGGGGGAGAGAGAGTCCCAAGCAGGCTCCACACTGTCAGCACAGAGCCTGACGCAGGGCTGGAACTCACAAACCGTGAGATCTTGACCTGAGCCAAAGTCGGACACTTAACTGACTGAGCCCCCAGACACCCCTGCATTTAAAATGTTTCTATTTCAAGCTATTTTATTAAAATTAAGAAAAAAAAGAAGTGGGGTGCCTGGGTGGCTCAGTCAGTTGAGCGTCCGACTTTGGCTCAGGTCATGATCTCACGGTCTGTGAGTTCAAGCCCTGCATCGGGCTCTGTGCTAATGGCTCAGAGCCTGGAGCCTGCTTCTGATTCTGTGTCTCCCTCTCTCTCTGCCCCTCCCCTGCTCGTGCTCTGTCTCTCTCTGTCTCAAAAATAAATAAAAATGTAAAAAGAAAAATTAAAAAAAAAAGAAGTTGTAAATGGTGAAGCTTTGTTTTCAAACACGGCATGTCTGTCCCCGACTTTTCCCTGGACGTAGCGTGGGAAGCGTGGGGAGCGGGTGCGTGGTCTGTGGGCTGGGCGTGGGTGGCGGTGTCCTGGAAGCCGGCGCAGGGTCCTCCCCTGCCAGCTCAGTCATTACTGTTCCTGACGCTGGGATGTCTCATGTGGCCGGGCCCTGGACAGTCTCCTCGCAAGCTCGGTGCGTGTGTTTAGTGTGCGGACAAAGCACATCTCACCATATACGCGTGCACACATGTTACCACCAATATCAGCTGCCGCTACTGTGTGTCTGTCACGCACCCTGCTTTATGCCTCGCAAGGGACTGAGGGGCCACCATTGTCACCGAGGAGACAAGGCTGCAGGAGTCAGGCCGCCGTCCCAGGCAGAAGGGCGCCTTCGGAATGGCCTTGGCCGTGTGCCTCTCTTTGCTCGAAGCAGCACCTCCCGGCGGCCCCGGCTGCGTCCGACTTGGCCTGCAGGGGGGATGCTCCCTAGGACAGCGCCTGCTTGGAGAGGGTCAGCGGGCCACTGTGCATGGCGGCCTGCGACGTGTCAGAGCGGCTAGGAGGCCTGGCACTTGTGAAGAACCTGCACTGGAAGACAGACCAGCCCTGAGGTGGGAGACGGGCCCGTGGAGCTAGAGGCAGGCTGGGCGCCAAGGTATATGGGCCGGCTCCCACGTCTCAGCACCTGTGTCCCCGCGTCCTCACTTAGGATCCTGCTTCCGACCTGCCAGCAGCCCCTCACCTGTGACACACGGCTGTCTACACTGGGTTCCAGTCTGCCTTGTGGTCTTCCTGGAGCCCGGGTGGTCAACATGATATTGTACCCGGATGTTCTGAAGGTGCAACAACTTGTAGACCAGCGGGGCTCTCACCCACGTGAAGTTCAGACGTCCAGATGTGCCGTGTCCTGTAGGACTCACGTGCGACATGTTCCTGCCAGCACTGTTTTCGTGCCAGAGTTGTGCTGTTTTAGGCCCATCGCAGGTTTTATGCTTGCAAAACGGTAAATCGCCATTTTTATTCGGGGGCTTTCTTGTTTGGTTTTATTTTTGGTTTTGTTTTGTGTTTGCTTTGCAGACCATGCCAGAGTGCTCGTGGCCTTCTTTAATTACTGGATCACACACGTCCTTCCTGAGAAGCAGTGAATAAAATCGGTGCATCTATTTGAGAAGAGCTAACATTTGGCCAGAAAATGTAAAAGGCAAACATGAAATCGACAGAGACATGATTCCTGCGTACAAAAAGACGGAATCCCCTAAGTTTTCTTCATAGCCCAAATGGAACGTAGCCCAATGGGAACGTTGAAGACCTCACCGCCATGTTATTTATTCATGTGTTGTGCACAGTGGGCAAGATGCGATCTGAGACTTTAAGTGAGAAATTGGGATAAAATGGAAATTTCTCACTTATCTGAAATTGCTTGTCTCAGATTACTACACAGTGATCCTGTTTTTCTGATTCTGCTAAAAATTGAAAACGGATTTTCTGTTAAATAAACTACAGTTTGAAGTTGTTATTTATTTTTATAAAGCTTAAATTGCTTTGTATTTGCAAGTCTGTGTTCTAAGAACACCTTGTAGACATTAAATGCTCTGGTTTCAGTAGCTTGGCTCTAGTTGAATTTGTTATTTTCTTCCTTGTTTCCTCTTCTCTACTTTGAGAAAATGCCGAACATCATCCTGCTGTTTGATCTTTCCTATTGTTCTGGTGACAGTCACCTGTGTTTAGGATTACTGGGTTTTTTAAACATCTGTCAACTGACACACTTTTTTTTTTTTAATTTTTTTAATGTTTATTTATTTTTTGAGAGACAAAGTATGAGAGGGGAAGGGGCAGAGGGAGAGGGAGACACAGAATCCGAAGCAGGCTCCAGGCTCTGAGCTGTCAGCACAGGGCCCGACGCGGGGCTCGAACCCACAAACTGCGAGATCGTGACCTGGGCCGAAGTCGGACGCTCAACCGACTGAGCCACCCAGGCGCCCCATCAACTGACACACATATTAGGAAATCATTGGCTCTGTCTATGAAAAACTATTTTTTATTGTGGTAAAATAGACACAAAGTCACCATATTAGCCATTTTTAAGGGTAGGATACTCAGCCACTATTTTAAGGCTGGATAACACTCCACTGCATGGATACACCGCATTCTGCTGGTCCGTCATCTGTTGATGGACATTTGGGATGTTTCCCCTGTTCCTGTTGTGAACGATGCCGCCCTGAACATCACACACACAACCGTGCGGACACTTGTCTTCCCGCCTCCCGGGGGTAGAAGTGCCTGGTCTGACGGTCACTCCGTGCATGACTTTTCAAGGAACTACCAGTCTGCCACCCACAAGGCTGCACCGTGCCACATCCACTAGCCCCTCGCCGAGGCACCATGGTCTCCACATCCTCACCGACACCGTTACTTCCTGTTTCCTTGACGGTGGCCATCTGGACAGCTGCAAAGTGTCTCGCGGTGGTTTGGGTTCACATTTCCCTAATGTTGAATGCTTCTCATGCCCTTGTTGGCCATTCTCTTTTTTGGAGAAATACAGTCGATATCATTGTCCGTTAGTGAATGGGATTATTTGTCTCTTTGTCATTGGATTATAAGAGTCCTTTCATATTCTGGATATTAATCCCTTATCAGAGAAATGATCTTGTGTTTCTTTCCCATTCTGTGACTTCTTTTCTCTCTCTTACTACTGTTCTTTGATGCACAAATTGTTTACATTTTGATGGAGTCTAACTTAATTATGTTTTCTTTTGTTGCTGGTGCGCCTGGTGTTGTATCCAGGAAATAACTGCCAGACGAGTATCATTTTTCCCTCATGTTTTCTCCCAAGAGTTTTGTAGTTCTTTATAACTCTTACATTTAAGTCTTTGATCCGTTTTGAGTTAATTTCTATACATGGGGTGAGGTAACAGTCTAATTTCATTCTTTTGTGTGTGGATGTTCAGTTTTCCCAGGATCATATGTTGAAGGGATTGTCCTTTCCCCATTGAATGGTCTTGCACCCGTGTTGAAAATCATTTGTGTATGTGAGAGTTTATTCTGGGCTCTCTGTTCGACTCCATTGGTCTGTGTGTGTCCTTATGCCAGGACCACACTGTTTTCATTACTGTAGCTTCGTAGAAGGTATGAGATTAAGACGTGTAAATCCTCCAACTTTGTTCTTCTTTTTCGAGATTGTTTGGGCTATTTGGGGCCCCTTGAGATTCCATGTGACTTTTCGGCTGGGTTTTCTATCTCCAGAAAACACACCTTTGGTATTTTTTTAGGGATTTCATGGGATCTGGAGATCACTTGGGGTGGTATGATCATCTGAACACTGTTAAATTTAAGTCTTCTATTCCATGAACATGGGACATCTTTCCATTTATTTCTCTACCTAAATTCCCTTTACTGATGTTTTGTAGTATTCGGTGGACTAGTCTTTCTCTGCATTAAGCCTGTTGCTAAGTTGTTTTCTTTCTGATGCGATTGTAAATGCAATTGTTTTCTTAATTTCCCTTTCAGATTGTTCATCACTAGTACAGACTTGCAGCTGGTTTTTGTATATTGGTTTTATATCCTGCGGAATCCATACATTAGCTCTAATCACGGTGTGTGCACACATTCTTCCAAGTTTTCTGCGCATGGGATCATATCATCTGTGAAGGAGATCGTTCTTTCTGTTCCTTCCCTTCCAGTTTGGATGCCCCCATTCTCCAGAGGTCCCCTCCCCTCACATCCCTCATGTCCTTCAGAGACACCTGTTCCACTAAGTAGAACCTTCTGGAGGCAGACTGGGACAGCCAGGATTTGCTGCCAGTTCTGGAGATCCATCAGCTTGCGGGTAGCTGCTGTTAAGCTCCCGAGCGTAACAAACGTCAGTGAGCAGAGCCACCGACCAGGCCGGGACACCTGCATGGGCCCCCACACCCTTGGTCAGGAGTGTCACCTGTGTGGGCGTCCCCCCCAGCCCCCCACACCCTGGGACAGGAGTGTCACCTGCTTGGGTGTCCCCCACCCCACCAGGGTCACTGGTGTGGACCCCCCACACCCTGGGATAGGAGTGTCACCTGTGTAGGCATCCCTCCCCTCCCCTCCCACCCTCCGTCACCAGCATGGGTGTCCCGCCCACCCACTGCATCCTCTCCCCCTGACACCCAGGAGCCAGGCCCCTTCCTACAGGGACAAGGGACCTCTCAGCAGGTGGGTGTCGGCTGCTCGCCTTCAAGGACCTCGTGGCCAGCCTCAGGAAGCCTGACTTTCTGGCGTGCCATGTTGTAACCCTCTCCACAGGCCTGCAAGTTAATAACTGTGTCTGCCAATATGAAAATGTGGACAAATTCATAATTTTCCTATTAATTCTCAACATCCAATTTGTGTCCTTTAATAATGAACAATGTACATTTAACATACTACTGATGGAGAGGAAAACCCTCCAACTGGCAGACAGGGCCCTTTACTTGGTTTCCTTCTCCACACACAATCCCTGTAAACTGTCCCCCACCTCCTGCCACACCTCGCTGGGTCTCACGTTCTGTGTGCTCCTGACCACACTCGGAAATGCAGAGAAGCAGGGACAGAATCTGACAGGTGGGGTGGTCAGGGTCGGCCAGCTCCGTCTCATTCTAATTCCAAACGGAAGAATGCCTCTTCCAGAAAACAACAGCAAATAAATCCTGTCTCTAATGTGTCAGCATAAATACGATAATCTGTTTATCCCCATGGGGCTGAAGTTGGTTAGTAATTAGATCCATTTATCTTTTATGAGAGTGCACAGTATTCGTGGAGTCCATGTAATTTGTTTTCTGTGAACCGTACCCATCATGGCAAAGAGAAGGAAGCTCTCGGGAAATGGGAGGAATATTTATTAGCTCGTTACTATTGAGCCAGTGGTGCCTGGGAGAAAAGCCCACCCGTGCTTTCCTGCAGTCCTGAAGCCCGAGAGCCTAGAGGAGGCCACGACGTGTGTGTGTGAGCACTTCTTGCCCCCCATGACCCCAGTGCTGCAGTGGGGTCTTTTTCAGAGAAAAGCTGTCCTGAGTTCACCGGCACCCGCCTGGCTGATTCTGGATTTTTCTTCTGTGTCCAGCACTTACTCCAGGGAACGGGTCTCCTCATGTGGGCCACTCACTCTTCAGAGAGTCTGATGAAAGCATCAGACCATCTCCACAATAAGGAGTATTCACACATTTTCACCCTACCCCCCCCCCACACACACACACACAAATATCGTGTGCAACTTTAAAGAGGCATATTCTCCAGTGTGTTAATGTTCTACTTCTGCACAACAAACTACCACAAACCAGTGGCTTAAGACAGCATCCATTTATTCCCTCCCAGTGTCTGCGGGTCAGGGGCCCGGGCTGCCTGGGTCATATGCTCCAGGCCTCACTGGACCTGGACTGTTGGCAGAGCTCTGTTCCTGTGGTTCAGGACCAAGGTCCTGGTTTCCCGGCTGGCTGTTGGCCAGGACATCTCTCAGCTCCTTGGGGACCCCCAGGTCCCAGCCACAGACCCCTCTGAGTCCCTCCCAACCTAGCAGTGACCCCTTCAACCCTGGCAGAAGAATCTAGGAAGAGCTGAGCTTTCTCCAAAGGGCTTCCCCTGACGGATGCAGCCCCACCCCCCCTCCCCAGGATGCTGTCCCTTTTGACCAATTTAAAACTGATGATTGGGGACCTTCAGGACACTGCAATAAATGCGGGCAAGGCTTTATCGTACTGACGACTGCCCATGGGGCACCCTGCCGCTTCTCAGTGACCGCCACACAAGATGCCTGGGTCGTGCACACATAAGTCACAGAACACATGGGTGTCCTGTGTACACACACACGAGTCAGCACACACGGGTGTCTGGTGGGTACACGCATGAGTTGGCACACACATGAGTTGGCACATGCAGGTGTCAAGGACTGTTGTAAAAATTATGTGATTAACCCAAGGGAGGCTCCTGTCACGGAACCTGCTGCAGAGCAGAGGTGGAAAAGAGTGTTTACTGACCTAGTCCCGGGAAGTTGAGATCAGCGAGTCGGCCTGGGCAGGTGGTGTCTCTTATTTGGGGAAAACACAACAGCACTCCAGTTCCCTCAGCCCAGATTTTTAAAACCCTCCACAAATGAATGTCTTTCTTACACTCCTGATTTTATCTTCCTTTTGGCTGTGTAAATACAAATTTTCAGAAAATAATGTTATCATCAACACGGACTCCAAATATTAAACCCTCTTCTTCCCCTTAGTGGGTTTTTCAGGGAATACATTCCTAGAGGACAAACACCCTGTGCAAAAGCCCCCTTGGCCCCACCATGGCGATGCCACCCTCCGGGACGGGTCCCTGTCACCGTTACCGCCTTCCTGCGTGGCTGGCTCGCTGGGTTTCCTTCCCTCCAGCCCCCGGGCCTCGACTTTTGCCCATCAGCACTGGGGACAGCTGTGAGTTCACAGTGACTGTTCATACTTGGCACGGAAGGGGCCCGATGTAGAACACGCCGCCCCAAACAGGGCTCTGGCATGTCAGCCACCGGGGGCCGAAGGCACTAGAGAGGCAGCAGACGGACGGTCGCGCTCCCTACCTCCGCCTTCCCCCCGGAGGCAGGCCGTGACATTTCCCGAAGGAAGCCACCCTCCCTGCACCAGGGAGAGCGGAGACTTCCTGTCACCAGAGACCGGCTGACACCCAAGTGCATGTGGACAGACACCCCCAGCAGCGTGACCCTGTCATACCCAGTCGTCCCCCCGTGTCTCCCCGTCTCTGCTGCCTGCTCACCAACCCCCCGCCCCCGCCGTCTTCATTTTCCCGCTGCAGACTCCACACATGCGTACAAATAAATCCTAGCACGTGCGTCAGCCTAAGTCCTGGGCAGTGTGACCGTCCACAACCAGCCAGAGCAGAGACGGAGGCCACAGGACGTCAGAGCAGCCACGAGGAACGTGAAGGGTTGTGCAACACACGTTCATCGGGGCCGCTCTCAGTGTTCTAGCACCTTCTGGACCAGGAGGATGATGTCTGTGCTGCTGTGTAACAGAAAGTCCATTTTAGGCAAACTGTGTGAGTGGCATCAGTCATACGGGACAGTGGGTGCCACACAGAGGGTGAAACAGCGTGGACGAGGTCTGAGGAGGGGTCGCCAGGCCTCACCCGGGTGGCCAGCAGGCCGAGGCTGCTGAGGAAATGCTGTAAGCAGTCCCCATAAGATGCCTGGAAAGGACGGTCATCTGTCAGCCGTTGCGACGGTCGGCTTTACAGAATAAATAGCCCACGTCAGTTCTTGTGACGTAAGAGCTGGTTTTAATGGTCTTGTTATTTGGCTGCCGTACGCTTGGCAAACTGACAAAAGACAAATGGGACTTTCCGGCATGTTCTATCCATTAATAAAATGTGGCTTGTGTCTCACGATTCCACTGAACTTGACTCAGTGTGGAGGCGCGGGCGCGGGCGCGTGGCGAGGGAGAGGACGCCCAGGCTGGAGTGAGGAGGCCCGTGGGGTGCAGGAGCAGAGCGGAGGGGCCTCTGGAGGAGGCCAGCAGCTAAGGAAGAGGCGAAGGAAGAGGGCCCCACGGGGAAGGGCTCTCAGCCCCTTGCTGTCCTGGCCAAGACACCATGGCAGGGAGGCCGGAACAGGTGTCTGTGCCTCACAGCCCTGGCAGCCGAGGTGCGGCTGGTGTGCGGTGAGCCCTCGTCCAGGCCTGAGTTCAGGGACAGGGGCTCTG
This sequence comes from Panthera onca, assembly GCF_046562875.1. Lineage (NCBI taxonomy): Eukaryota > Metazoa > Chordata > Mammalia > Carnivora > Felidae > Panthera > Panthera onca. Next base: position 204,294,200 of record NC_138342.1, read on the forward strand.
TCGTCCCTCCTCTGCGCACAAGGACGCCAGCCCAGGGGCCCCGGCCCCACCCTGTGACCTCACTCTCTGGCTCCTCAAAGACCCCACCTGCAAATACAGTCACACTTGGGACGGGCCTTCAGCGGGGGCTTTGGGGGACAGGGGGCAGCCCTTAGTGGGCGGAGGGCAACTGGAGAAGAAGGAGGGCCGGTCCGAGGTGCCGAATGCCCAGAGACCCAGGAGGAAGCTCCGCAGGGGCCGCAGGCGCCTCCCAGCAGAGGGGACGAGGGGCAGGCGCCACGTCTCTGTGGCCTGTGAAGTATGGAGCCCCGCCCTTGGTGCGTGGCTGAGGGTGGCACGTGAAGCCGGCAGGGCTCACCTCCCCGGGGCCACGTCGTGGAGCTGTGGCAGTGAGGAGGTGCCTGCGGTGTTCAGACCCTGCCGGGGACCCGATCCTTCCGTCAAGACCAGGGCGACCTCGTGCCCGTGAGATGGCTGGAGCGGTGGCCCAGCCGGGCGGGGCCTGGGTGCCGTCCCAGGTGTGGGGGGCCATCTGGCTCTTCCCACAGCACTGCGTGCTGGGCGGGGTGGGGGGGGGGGTCTCCTTACCCCCACAGGACCCCAGCGCCCCGCCCACTCACGTGCTGTCACCTGTACAGGGCAGGCTGCACTGAGTAAGCTCCTACTGTGTGCTCGCCCGTTGGAGGTGCTGAGACCCAGAGGGTTGGAAGCAGGATGCCCGTGGCCATGCGTGACCGTGGGCTTTGGTTTTCCATCTTCCTTCCACTGAGGATTGTCAGGTGGGACAAATTAACCCAAGCGCAGAAACGCTTTGGGTCGGACTGTAAACCTTTACAATTTCATGTCTTGTTTTCTTCAATGGAGAAAATAAAATGTAGCGAGAGGCTCAGAGACCCATGGGAGGTCTAAAATGGACACAGGGGATGCTTGACTGTCCACGCAAATGTGCCCCTGAGAGCAGGACTTTGTGCAAACATTCGTGCGCTGGGGGCAGGCGGTGCGTGCGGCCTGGCAACGGGCTGGCCTCTGTTTCCTATTTTTGTCCTGACTGGGAGTCCTTCCACAGAAGGTCACCTGAATGTCTTCAGTGCAGGTAGAAAGGAAACTATGAAAAATATAATTGTACCAGTTTTCTTGTTGGTTGTCCGGGAGGGAAAAATACACAGAAGGAGCAGTGTGCTCGAACCTGATTGCAACTTCACAGACCAGACTGGAAAGAAATCAAAGAGCTTCACAAAAACAAAGCTTTGATGACGAGCCTTTGGAATCACGCAGCACGGCCCCCCAAGATAATCCAGAAATACCCAGCAAACAGCCCTGCGTTTACTATCTGGCCTGGCCTCTACTCTTCCGGGAGTTCATCCTGAATTTACATCTCCAACAATCGTTTTAGCTACATCTCCACACACACCTACATGTTATAGACTGTGATACATAATTACGTGTGATAATGTGTAATATGCAATGCACACTGACAGTGTTTGTTGCTAGTGATAAACTTCACGTTTTCACCTGGAAGCTTGAATTTTGGAAAACCTGTATCCATCAGTGTTATCGACATGGTTTCCTATTCCGCTTTGCAACTGACTTGTAAGAATCTGCAACTTACTGGGCTTTGCTGTTGTCTAAAATTATCCATAATTATTCAGAAAGGCTACTAACATACTCCTCACTTTTCCCGTTCTATAGTAAATTTGCCAAAGAGCTTGATTTTGAAAATGAAAGTTATTTGTCATTAAAATGTGTTATTTGTGTGAACATATGACGGGTTTGTTATTCTTTTAAATTAACTAACATATACTTTGTATCTCCGTTGCAATTTCTAGCGTGGTGAGTACTGACGGCGTCCACACATGCACACAGCACAGCCCACCGTGTTCCTCACGAACTCTCAGGCCTAAGTTCAGGAGCCACTGCCGTCTACACATCTGCGCCAACTCCCCCAGACTCCTTGGAGGAGGGCTGATTCCAAGCCCCGAGCAGAGGTACCCGGGGGGTTGGAGTTTCTTGTTCCAGGAAGCACGTAAGGGCTCAGACATTGCAAAGGACTCAGCAGAGTGACACAGAAGCCAAACTGGGAATCAGGTAAGCACCCAAGACAGCAATGACCTTAGTGGATCAAACAGTCGGAGTTTGGGGAAGAGGGAGGTCACGTGGCCCCTGGCAGGCCACCCCGAGTCCCACAGTAACCGCCAGTGGGGAGGCGGGAGGCCGGCCCCCTGCTGGGCAGAGCCGACCCTTCCCCAGATGGACTGCAGCCACTCCCTGGGGGCTCCCACGAGGGGGCGTTGTTGGGGGGAAGGAGTGGGCCCCACGCGAGGTCCCAGCGAGTCCACGAAACCTTCCCCAGGGACGGCGGGGGTGTCCTCGCTCTCGGGCAGTGTCTGGTTTTCCATATGGTTCGGGAAGAGGGAAGGCATGTGCGGTGGGGGAGACTAGGTGAGAGGCCCGCGGTCTGTTCTTGCAGCTTCTCTGCGGGAGGGGGAGCGTGTTCAGACCAGAAGCTGGGAGGGAAAGGGGTTCACTTACCGAGGGCCACATGGAAACCGCTCCGCCACACAGCTTGCCGTCTGAAACAAGCCGGGCCTCACCGGCTGGTTGCCCTGCTGGGAAGGGCGGGTTCGGCGCCCCCCCCCCCCCCCGCCACCCCCCGCGCGGTGAGAGGGGCTCCCCAGGCCCCTCCCCTCAGTCGGAACCTCCCGCGTCAGCTGCCTTCCCGCCAGCCCTGGGGCGCTCCTGCCTTCCTTAAGGGCAGTGGGTGGTGGCCCTCTAGGTTCTGGTGGGGGAGACGCTCCCTGGCACTCCGATCCCAGGGTGGGGGCGGCCCCGGGGAGGGGAGGAGCCCCAGGGTGGGGGGCGCACCGCGGCCTACCGCAAGCCTCAAGAGGTTCCTGTCACCTGGCATTCCGGGTCAGCAGCCCTTGCAGTGCTCTATACACGGGAGACCAGCCTCCACCTTCGTGTCTCTCCCTGACCCTCCTGCTCGGGAATCGCCACCAAGGCCCTTGGGCTCAGTGACTGCCCCGTAAGGGGGCTTCTTTAGAGGCATAAACTCACAACTCACGATGATGAGGAGAAGGGAGAGGAAGCAAAGCCCTTGGGCAGATCTGGAAAATCAAATCCTAGTCTATTGGTACGAAAGACAATGAGCAAGAGAAAAGGCCGTGTACAGACTGAGTGTGGTCACGTGGGAGAAAGTGAGCAGCATGATTAATTCAGCAACTGGAGTCCAGGAAACAAAAGAACAGCAACCAACCGTCCAGCCAACCACACACGAACCAACCGACCGAACAAGCACACAACCAACCGAACCACAGAAGAGCAAGTACCCAACGTGGCGGGTGTGTGAGTTACAAGAGCACTCACAGTTTGAGACGCGAAATCTGCTTTTCTGAGACTTGGAAGTCTCTGAGAGAAGGCAAAAGAAAAGTAATGAAATGCGTATCAGATTTTTTAAATGTCAGCAACTCCGAGAGAACCCTGGACATGCTAATACACACACACAAAGCTCTGCACAGGCCTAGTGACTATTTGCTGTGTCTGCTTCACCGACAGCCTGTTGCCCTCGGTGTCTGCACACAGGGTAGAGGAGACTTCGGGAAGGCACGCCGTCTGCGGACGACAGCAGGTGCCAGACCTAGACGAGGGGCGGAGCCCAGCACCACCGCTCTTCCCAAGACGCCCACACCTGTGCCTCGGACTCGGGCGGCCGCTGAGCCCCGCTGCGGACCCAGGCTCTGCGGAGACACTTCCGAGGACACGGCGAGAGCGTGGCTCCTGGTTTCCGCCCGTTGACGAAGCTTCTGTTGGGAGTGTGGCCAATAGGCGTTTCTAACTGAAGAGAAGGTGCCCAAGTTGGTGGAGCTGGAAAATCGTTTACTTTTCTACTAAAAAGCTCCTTCAGACATTCACTCATGATTTTACCATTGTATCCTCTCTCTTCCCGATAGTAAGATGCATTTATCTACGCACATGCCATTTTCAATTAGGAAAAATGCAACATTTATGCATAAAATTATTAACCGACATTGAAAAAGGGGTTCAGGGAGGCACATGTCAGGAACAGAAGGAGAGGGGAGACAGGGGACGTTCCCGAGGATCCCCCACTAGGCGGACCCTCTGCAGCTGAGCCGCGGGGCGGGGCGGGCGGGACTACTTCCCCCCACCCCAAGCTTGCTGACGTTGGCCTGTGTGTCTCAAGCTCCCCCACGTCTTACTCTGTCAGTCTCCTGATAGCAGGTGCCCAGGAAGGGCCTCACGGGGGGGGCGTCACAGAGACACCACGGCCCAGCCGTGGCTTGTGAGCCAGGCTGCGCAGGGCGGGCCGTCTGCGGGCTGAGCGGCCGCACCGGTGCCGTGAGCACAGTTGGAGCCTGGACCGGGCTGAGGCTCCTGTGGGACAGACTCGGTATCACCTGCTCACACTTCCCAACCCCCCACAGGAACACCCTTAGGATGCCCGTGTGGAGGGTAGAGCAAGGGGAAAAAGCTTCTCCCCCACCCCGGGTTCCAGGGGGGGGCCTGAAGTTCACCTGCGGCCACACCGCGGCACGTGCGTCTCCCCCCACCACCGGGTTCTCTTCCCTCCCCTCCGGGTTCTCTCCCCGCCTCCCCCCGGGTTCTAGGCGGGGCCCTGCAGGTGCACATGCGCCCACACCGAGGCACGTGGAAACAGCAGAGTCTGCTAGCAGGTGGAGGGCCCCCCATCGCAGGAGAGGCTCCTGGCATTGGGACCGGCCTCACCAGCAACACGAAGAACAGAACATTTGCAGTGGGGTGGTGACCCAGAGGGAGGGACTTGGGCTTTTAGGGCAGCAAACCTGGAGGCTAGAGCTTGGGGAACCAAGGAGGTCACGGTGCCCACAAGGGCGGGCAAGGGTCTAGCATGACCCCTCCTCTTCCTGGCCCGGGAGAGGGGAGCCTTTACCCACGGCATTTCTGTCCTTGTTCTAGGCCCACGGGTGGAGCAGGGAGCAGCTGTGTCTCATGTGTCTTCTCAGCCAAGTGGCCTGTGCTGGGGTGGGTGTTGTGGCTTCCGGCTCCTTCCGGGGCCGTCCAGCTGTGGTTCAGGGTGCCAATGGCCTGGCAGGACACTCGGGAAGAGCGGGCCAGGGCTTGAGGGAGGAAACACGGTGGACCGGGTGGTGAGTGGAGACCCTCGGAGGACTGTGGGCAAAAGACAGAAACATTCTGTCTCCTGGGAAGGTCACAGCCGAGGGCAGCCTCCTGGAGGAGAGGCGTCCTCGTTCGCCACAGTGTCGGTGTCGTTTCCTCATCTTAGCTGGTTAAGAACCGGAAGCACCGACCGCGTTCCTTGCCCTGGAAGCACGGGCAGAAGGGGCGGCCGCAGGGTCAAGTCCCTTTCTGGAGCAAAGCCCGCATCTGCGTGCCTCCCCCTCGAGAAATAGCCATTCAAGTCCTTCCCGCATTTGTTTGTTGACCACACGTTCTTATGAGTCAGTTCTGTTTCATCTGAGCCTCGTGGCCCTGGTCGGACGAGGCCGCTTGAATTCCCCGGACCCAGGCGTCCTCGGGGAATAAACACCACACCCTCATTTATCCGTAAAAGAATTAATGGTAATCCCCTGATCTCCGAATGACTGCATAAACTGCCTGCCACGCTCTGGCCCTGTGGGACAGCAGGCAGGCCGCAGGCCACCGCGGTCACCCCCACCCCTGCTCCATCCACAACGTGCGCCTTGGCCTCGCAGAGACGCCGTGCCCCAGGACCTTCCCTCGGCATCCGCTCTGGAGAGACGGGTCAGTTCTTCCCAGAGTGGCCTGTGTCCTCCGCCAGGCCGCTGTTTGCTCACTTCTGACCCTGTACTCCCTGGGGCTTCTGTCTCTGAGGTCAGCAGGTAAACTGGGTGACACTGCTCACCTGCGGTCATTCTGTTCCCTAAGCCTCCCCGAATTGCTCACATTGTCTGTGACGCTTTCCTGAACCAGCTGCGAGAAGGCCTTTCCCGTCACCCTCAGATGACCACGGCTCCCCTACAAAGGCAGGGGAGAGTTCTATTTATCCCCTACCCGGTAGGAGCCAGCTTCCGGGTGGAGACTCCACGGGGACAGCTAGGTGTGTGTGTGTGTCCGTCTCTCTAGCCAGTTAGGGACTCGCAGATTTTCCTGGGGCCAGCGGGAGCCCCCCAAAGCTGCCCCTGTGTCCTCCCACTGTGCTGTGTTTTCGAGTTACCATTGCTGTCTGAAAGCAGCAGATGGGGGGTGGGGGGGGAGAGCCTCACACTTCCTGTGCCCAGAGGTGGGATCAGCCGTTTCTCCAGGGATGGGTTCAGAATCAGAATCAGTATTTTTCAGAATCCTTCTTCCTCACAGACTCCCCCTACCGCCACCGCCCGTGTGGTTCATAACATCAGGTAGGTTTGGGGTACCCTCACCCCTATAAAACCTGGCACAGTTCCTGGTACATAGAAGGTGCTGAATAAAAAAAAAAACAAAACAGAATGTCAGTTTTCTTCCTGCCTCTAGACTGACAACCCGCACTGAACCAGAGCATGAATTTAAGCCCAAAATAACCCACATTGACTTGGGGTGTCTCGCTCAATGTAATTGTCAGTCTCAGGGGCGCCTGGTGGCTCAGTTGGTTCAGCGTCCGACTCTTGGTTTCGGCTCAGGTCCTGATCTCATGGTTTGTGAGTTTGAGCCCATCATGGGGCTCTGTGCTGGCAGTGTGGGGCCTGCTTGGGATTCTCTCTCTCCCTCTCTCTCCGCCTCTCCCCCACTCACCATATCTCTCTCTCATAAACTTTTTATTTTATTTTATTTTATTTTATTTTATTTTATTTTATTTTATTTTATTTTATTTTATTTTATTTTTAACGTTTATTTATTCTTGGGACAGAGACAGAGCGTGAACAGGGGAGGAGCAGAGAGAGAGGGAGACACAGGATCCTTAGCAGGCTCCAGGCTCCGAGCTGTCAGCACAGAGCCCGACGCGGGGCTCGAACCCACGAACCGTGAGATCACGACCTGAGCCGAAGTCGGACGCTTAACCGACTGAGCCACCCAGGCGCCCCTCTCTCATAAAATTTTAAAAAATACATCGGTTTCGTATCGAATGCAGCCATTGAAAAGAAAACGTGGTAAGCGGCTCCCAAGTCGTGTGTTTTCCTGAGACCACCGATCTTCCTGTGAGCGCGCCCGCCTGGGACCGCACTCAGCCTCCGTCTCCTCCTCCAGGCCCTGTGTCCACACAGTCCCACGGGGGCTGGGGCCCTGCCCTGTGAGTCTGGGGGACACTCAGTGCACAGCACTGCTTGTCCCCTCGGGGAGATGTGGTGGAGGCCGCTGGCACCACCGCCGGAATCCCCGCGAAGTCCCCTCCTGATTCCCCGCCTTGGCCCCCGACGCCCCAACGACACAGCCGGAATGCCCGCCTGCACCTGCTTGTCCGTGGACTCTGCCCACCCACACCTGCTTGTCCGCAGACTCACAACCCGCACAACTGTGCTCTGCGTGCTCCCTGCAGACGAGAATGTGCCCTCTGTGCCGTCAGAGTCTGCCTGGGCGCCGGTACCCGCACTGCTCTGAACAAGGCTGTCGGGACAGGCGGATGTCCCCCAGGCCCACCGCCCGGGCCACACGCTCCCGTGAGCGTGTGGCCAAGTCTCACCTCCTCTTCGGACCTCGCCCTGACCCCTGGGGCACCTGGAGAGACCCCAGCGTGTCGCGTCGGCTCTCGATCCCCGTGTGTCTGCTCTTCGCTGGGCCTTCTACACACCCTGCACCCCCAGAAGGGCCCCTTGCAGCCCAGGGTTGGCCAGTCCACACGCTTCAGGTGGGTGATGCCCCAGGCCCGTCTCCCAGGCCGGGAGCTGGCGGGTCTGAGTCCGCCTCCCTGTGGAAGGACTGTCTGGCGATCTGGGGCTGGCTCCCGGTGCCACAAATGGGCTGACCTGAGCTTCTCGGGTGCATGGCTGCCACAGGGCTCAGCTCTCGCCCCGGGGGACTGAGAACGTTCCACAGACAGGCAGGGCGCCCCAGTGGATGCTCTCTGTGCTCGGCCTCGAGGGGGCAGGGCACAGACGGGAGGAGCTGGTTCCCAGCCAAGAAGGCAGCTTCCTCACCGAACACGAAAGCCACTCTGAGTTGTGCCATTTTCTCTGTAAGCTCCGTCCTGGTTTCCAGGGTGAGGCGTGAAGGCTCCGCCCGCTGTGCACGTTGTGGTAGCAAAGCACCTCGGTGCCCCGAAGGAAGCTCCGTCTTCCCATCTCCCCAAACCTTGGGAGACAGCAGCAAAGCGCTCTGGAGAGTTCAGACCCCCTTTGTCCTCACTCATGGGGTCAGTCACATGCGGCCGGTGCTTGTGCACGCGTGCGGAGACTCGGGCCAGCGCTTTCCAAGTGATGCGCTTACCGCGGAAATGCAGGGGTCCCTAAATCTTTCTGCTGAGCTTTACATCACGTGCAGCCTGTGCAGATTTCCAGAACAGAACCGGAGCTGGTCCACTGGGACGCAGCAGACCTCGCAGGCATCGGGCACGGGGGGGCCAGGCTGTTCCTGCTCGCTCTGCTCCGTTCCACGTGAACCCGGACCGAGGGCCACGGCCACCCGGCGCCGGGTCAGCCCAGGGGGGACAGGGAGACCCAGCGGGCAGCGGTCACCCCTCTGCGCCCTCAGCTGCAGGGAGGAACTGTCCCGCTCCGCCCCGGGCAGGGCCCCGCTGCGCATACCTGAGCGTGGACGCTCGGTAAATGTGCGGTGGCGTATGCATACGGGGGGCTGGTCCTCGGCCGAGGGACGCTGTCACCTGGGGAGACCGTGGTGGCGTGCTCGTTCCTGTTCACGCCCCGTTTCTAAGACTGAGACGTTTCGCTCCTTGCGCATCCAACTGTGGGTTGCAGCCGCCGTCCGGTATTCCACAGTCTGAGCTGACGGCCCATTCCGTGGGCCCCACGCCCCCATCTCCCTTCCCCGGCCAGTAACGGGTTTGCTCTGACCCGCTGGGCCGGCCGCGTAGCTGGGTTCTGACGGCGAGGCCCCTGGGGGCAGCGAGGGGCGTCACTCCCGGGCCTCACGAAAAGACCACGGTCGCCACATTCCGTGCCTCCCTGGAGCAACCTGACGTGGCCACACACACCAGCCTCAACCTGCAGAGGCTGGGTCAGGTGGTGGCAGGATGGCCGGAACAGAAAGGAGGAGGTCTCACCAACCCTGGGGCCCGGCCACGTCTCCCTGGAAGGTGGGCTTGAGGAAGCAGGCGGCCATGCCCATCCTCACCAGCCCACTCCCCTCGTGGGCTCGCCCGACACAGCACAGCACACCCAAGGTGTGTGAGGCCACGTGCAGGTGCATCTGGGTCTGTACAGAGCAGGGCCACCCCATCCCCGCCACCCCCTGCCTCACTCGCTCCAGGACGCCCGTCCCTCCATTTCCTAGGGTTCTGTAGGGATTCCGTTGTCCTCGAAGCTGAACGCTCTGGATGCATATCCCTCCTCCGTGAGGACATCGTAAGACCCCTCCGGCATCTCAGATGTCCGTTAGCTGTGCTCGGTGCACCCTTACTGAACTGCCCAGTCTCCCCCAGTTTCCGACCCATAAAATCCTGAGTGGTGCCATGGTCTTCGTTTGTTGTTCGCCAGCAGTTACTGGAGCATGTGGCTGATTTATGGATAGATTTTCCTTGTTCGTGAATCCTTGCACTGACCCTCACTTGTTCACGGTGCCCAGTCTCCTTGTGGTCACGGATTCGGTTAGTCAAATCTTCACATTCACAAGCGAGGTGGACCATACTTCCCTTGCTGTCTTCACACCGTGGCCACCCTGCCTGGGCTGCTCCCCTGACAGCCTAGCGTGACAGGAGACCTCTCCCCACCCTGCGGTGCTGTCTCCTGTTCTTCCTGCCCTTCCTCCTCCTCAGTCTCCGGTCGTGGCTGTTAGACCTACGTGATCTGAAGCTCCCTCTGCTCACCCCCTGTTCTTTCGCCCCGTGTTAGGGTTGAGGTGTGCTGAAGTCCTGATGTCCAGGCCTCAGAAGGTGACATTTGGAAATAGGGTCATTGCATATGTGATCTGTTAAGCTGCGGTGAGGCTGTACTAGAGGAAGGTGGGTCCCCAGCCCAGTATGACTGTGCCCTTATAAGAAGGGAAAATATGGACGCCGACATGCACGTGGGGAGAAAACCACGTGAGACAGAGGCAGACGATGGGGTGATGCATCTACAAAGCCACGCAAAGATTCCTAGCCACTGGAAGAGAAGTCGAACATTCTTCCTCACAGCTCCCAAAGGAGCCACGCCCCCTGGCACCTTGACCCTGGACTCCCAGCCTCCAGAACTCTGAGACAGATCACGCTTTCTATTGTGTGGGCCACCGGTTCATGGCATTTCGTCACAGCGGCCTGAGCAAACTAACACACTCTCCATCCGTCACACACGCCTCTGGTCCCTTCCTGGCGTCCGCTTTCTGAGGACCTTTGCAGACGCACCGGGACTCCACATGACAATGGAGTGGAGGACACGCACAGGTGGCCCAGCGAACATCCACACAGAAGTATAACCAGATCTGCAGGAAATGTCTGATGACCTTCATGAGTCCTGCTAGGCTCGTGCCCTGACAGGGAACACTGTAAGGGGCTGGAATTTTCTTTGTACCACTCACCCAAAGAAAATCTCAGTTGAGGATTCATGTAATCAGAGTAACTTGAGTTGGGTTTTTACTTCATAAAACTGTGGTATATTCAACCTGACTGCCTGCATTATGGTTCCCCAGAGAAACAGAACGATAAGAGATATATAAAAAAATATTTAGCATAAGGAAGTGCCTCACGTCGTTGGCCCAGCAAGTCCAAAGTCTGAGGGTAGGTGGGCAGATTGGAGACCCAGGACAGCCCGTGTTCCAGTCCAAGTCTGAATGCCACACCCTGGAGAATTGTCTTTTGCTCAGGCAGAGGATGGCCTTTTTGTTCTAGCCAAGCCTTCAACTGATTGGATGAGGCCCACCACAGAAGGGGGGCACTCTGCTTTCTGGAAGTCCACTGATTTGAATGTTAATGTCATCCAAAAACCACCTCACAGAAACTGCCAGAGTAACGTCTGATTAAATATCTAAGCACTGTGGTCTGGTCACATGCACACGTAAAACTAGCCAACACACTGCATTTCCAAGGAATCAGAGAGGATTCCGTTTCCATGCGATAAGGACAGTGGCAAACAGCACACAAAACTGTGTTTTAGGTGTTGTCAGTTCGGAGATGGAGACGGGAGGGTGGGGAGGGTGGGGAGGAAGCAGACGTTCTCCGAGGTGAGGACACGGGACCCCGGGGTGCATGACTCCCGGCCATCGGTGCCACCCTGACAGGTCAGTTTTGTTCATTGTTGGTTGTTCGCCTCGGCAATGCCAGCCTCTCCCCTTGAGGGGAGGTTGAAATGGTCGTGTGGCTGTTGGGGGTCAATGTCATTCGTGTACCCGGTGAGACCCAGTGTGGACCACCCATGCCTGCATAACTACTGACAAATGGAAGTCAGCTTTTAGGGGCTCCCGTGGTTTAGCTGCACAGCACTTACCTGAGTTCAAGCTGGAATCGGGCCCAACGTCACACTGTCCATGATGAGCCTGACACAGAGGAAAACCCAGCTGGCCTCTTGGGGCCCTGATTTCCACCCTAAACTGAAAACCTTACTGGCGGTGCTAATTCCTGAGGTTTGCTTTGTGGGTTGGCACGGCCCAGACACCCCCAAAGTGCTGGCAGGTGGGCAGTGCTCAGTGCTCAGTCTCTCCCAGGCCGGCAGGTGGGCAGTGCTCAGTGCTCAGTCTCTCCCGGGCCGGCAGGTGGGCAGTGCTCAGTGCTCAGTCTCTCCCGGGCCGGCAGGTGGGCAGTGCTCAGTGCTCAGTCTCCCCCAGGCCGGCAGGTGGGCAGTGCTCAGTGCTCAGTCTCTCCCGGGCCGGCGGCTGGGCAGTGCTCCGTGCTCAGTCTCTCCCAAACTGGTTGGGCAGACACAGGGGCCGCTGCCCTGGCCACGTCCCAGCTGGCTGAGCCACGTTCTTTCTTGTCTCCGTCCGCCTCTTCGACCTCATCACGAAGCAGCTCCCCAGGGCTGTGTGTCCGCATCTATCCAGGCTGTGCCACGGGAGACACCCTGTGTTTTCATGGGCAGTGGCCCGCTGCGTCCCTGAGGCCGCAGCAAAGATGACACATTCACCCCCGAAAGGAACAGAGGAGGAACACCACCCTCTGTCAGGAGACGTCGCAGAGAACACGGTGTCGTGTGACTGGCAACGTAAATTATTGTTGACAACCCGAAAAGCGTTTATAACAGAGCCCATCGGAGCTTTTTAAAATCCTCGTAAAACACTGGAAACTGACAAAGGAATACGTGTGACCCGTGTGACCCCTCCCGAGTGTCCTGTGGTGACCGATGTGCGGAGACACCCAGGCTGCAGGTAGGGACGCACAGCAAGGAAAACGCCTCTTTCAGCTAATTGTTAAGGTATTTAATGTTCCAGGGAAAATGTTAAAGTTCTCAGGGTTCGATAAATGATGATGGCATTTTTCACACTGAAAATGCTGGAACAAATCCTGTTTATGCTCTTTTTTCAGGAGGCGGGTCGAAGGCTTTCTCAACAGTGGGCCAGTGGTTTCGGGGAGACGAGGGTCGGCTAATGGCACAGGCGTGCTTTCTGCCGGTTGCGAGATGTGAAGTCGTGACGTAACGGCCACTCGTTTATGTCCACGAGGGTCCTCGGTGAGACGCACGTTGTTCCTCTTGGTCTTCTGCCGGATCAGCCTGAACGGTTTTCCCGGTCCTCCTGCAGGTGCTGGGTGTCCAAACCCGACATGGGCTCAAGGTCAGGGCACGTGAGCCAGAGCCCTGGGCGCCCACGGGACTGGGCTTCCCTGCGACTGTGGAGCTCAGCCCTCAGGCGGTGGCCGCCCATCCAGTGGCCTGTGCGTCACCGCTAGGGGCTGTCCGGGTGGGTGTGGCGGCATCATCAAGGCCCTTCTTAGCTGGAACATGTGTGACCCAGAAGAGCTAGGGCAGTCCCCACCCCCGCGTGGTCAGCTGGGGAACAGACACCCCCGGAGACCAGCAGCAAGTGGCCGGTGTGCCAGCGGGGCTGCTGGGGTGTTGTGCCTCCGGTTCCTCGCCCAGGACCAGGTGACAGCGACAGGACTAAGGGAGACAAGCGCCTTGTGTCCTCAGGAGGCCAGACCACACCTCCGGGAGCCCTCACGCGGCCAGCGAGTAGGAGGCAGAGGCGGATTAACTCCCTGCCCATGTTGCTGCCGGTAAGTAGCCTGAGGCACCGAGCTCTCCTTCCTCACTGTTTCTCTCCCAGGCAGGCGGCGTGGACGTTGTGACAGGGAGGCCCGGGGCCCGGTGTTTCCTGGCGGAGTGGCCCCTCGAGGAAGACTGGGGTCACGGCAGTGTGGGGACGGGGCTCAGGGACAGAGGCAGCGGTGGGAAATGTACCTACTGGGACCAGACATCCTTGGAACAGAAAGCACTATGCAAAACCAAGCTGGGTTCCGTGTTTCATTAAATGTCAATTTAAATTTTTTTTTTAACATTTATTCATTTTTGAGACAGAGAGAGACAGAGCATGAACGGGGGAGGGTCAGAGAGAGGGAGACACAGAATCTGAAACAGGCTCCAGGCTCTGAGCTGTCAGCACAGAGCCCGACGCGGGGCTCGAACTCACGGACTGCGAGTCGAAGTCGGACGCTTAACCGACTGAGCCACCCAGGCGCCCCTCATTAAATGTCAATTCAGGCAAATTTCCCAATTTTAGTCTTCGTGAGACCTGAAGATTTTGCTGGCACTTTCTCGTCACTCCTGATGATCTTTTTCAACCTGTGGAGGATTGCTCTGAATATATAAGGTTGCTGTGATAGGGAAAAAATTCTAATTTTTCTCCTTTTAATTACAGCTTTGAATGCAGTATCGATTTTGCTCAAAGTCCTTCTAGCCTGTAATTTAGTAAAACTAATTCAAATGAACACAGACTTCTCCCCGTTAGGTCTCATAATGGTTCGTGAAAGTCTTAATTAAGCATCTGCTAAAAGGTAAATGAGTTACGAAAGTGAGCATGGCTGTCACTCTGGACTAGCTACTACCAAACATTTGAGAAAGAGCTGTACTAACTCCTGCTTTAATTAAATGATGAACATCTCTGCATTAGACTCTGTATGGGAGTCACCTCGTGTAGGAGGCAGTGGGGACACTTGAACACGAGGACGGCCCTGTGCCCAGTCACCAGCGTGCAGTCTGGCGTCCAGAGGCACGGTCCACAGGTCACGTACAATTCAAAGCAGCACGAGGCGACACTTCCCCAGGGTAAACCAAGCTTGACTTGAGTCATAATTGGAGGCAGAGCTACAGTAAGAGACACCACGAGCAAGTGTTTGAAATATTCGGATTTTCCACTGCTTCCCGCGTCCACATGCCCAGCACCCACGTGCCACCGAGTTCACGCAGCGGACGACGCAGGGAATCAGGGACGAGAAAATGCCCTGAGATCCCGGGAGGCCTTCGGTGGAGGCACCGGCAGGGAGCAGTCTGCTGCGGGAAGAGTCACGGGAAGGGTCCTCGTCGCAGCTCAGGGAGCACACGGGACCCGCGAAGGAGGTGCTGACACGGACTTCTCCTGAGGCCAGCGCCTACCTCTCCACGGGCAAGCGGGGACCGTCTGTCTGCTGTTTGCCCCCAATCTTTGCACCTAGTCGGGCCTCTGGCACAAGAGGGGTGGTGGTTGAGCCAGCCAGCGGGAAGGGGGCAGGTGGGGCCTCGCGGTAACACGGGCCACTGCTCTGTCTCAGAGGAAGCCAGTGCCACGTGTGGTGTCACGGCTCCCGGCACGTGTGTGGGTCCTGTGCAGAATACTGGGAAGGGGACACAGGACTGAGTCCAGGAAGTGTAACATGAAGGTGGCCGATCGTTTTCAGGGGAAAGCAAGCCGTGCCAAAATTAGCGCACACACTCGCAGAGACCTGTCTGGGAGCCCGGGAGACCTGCTTGGGGAGGACGGGAATGTTGGGACACATCGGTGACACGTGCACCACAGAACACGTCGGACCAGATGTTTTCTTCCCAAGAACAACAGCAGCGAGAATGCAGCCTGTGCCCGGCCCCTGGGAGGGCATGGGGCCCTGCTATCATGCTATCGTGCCTGCCTGGGGACCCCAGTGACAGACTGAATATGCAACAGCTGGGCCGTGTGCAATAGAACTCTGCCCCAGCCCTGCAGCCGCCAGCCGGAAGCCAGCCTGTCTTCCAAGGTCACCAGCCCTGAGGGCCCAGCCCTGTCCTCCGAGGTCACCAGCCCTGGGGGCCCAGCCCGTCCTCAGAGGTCACCAGCCCTGGGGGCCCAGGCCTATCCTCAGAGGTCACCAGCCCTGGGGACCTAGCCCTGTCCTCAGAGGTCACCAACCCTGGGGGCCCAGCCTGTCCTCAGAGGTCACCAGCCCTGGGGGCCCAGCCTGTCCTCAGAGGTCACCAGCCCTGGGGGCCCAGCCCTGTCCTCAGAGGTCACCAGCCCTGGGGGCCCAGCCCTGTCCTCAGAGGTTACCAGCTCTGGGGGCCCAGCCTGTCCTCAGAGGTCACCAGCCCTGGGGGCCCAGCTTGTCCTCAGAGGTCACCAGCCCTGGGGGCCCAACCTGTCCTCAGAGGTCACCAGCCCTGGGGGCCCAGCCTGTCCACAGAGGTCACCAGCCCTGGGCGCCCAGTCCTGTCCTCAGAGGTCACAGCCCAGAGGCCTACCCCATCTTTCAAGGTCACCAGCCCTGGGGGTCCAGCCCTGTCCTCGGAGGTCACCAGCCCTGGGGACCCAGCCTGTCCTCAGAGGTCACCAGCCCTGGGGGCCCAGCCTGTCCTCAGAGGTCACCAGCCCTGGGGGCCCAGCCCTGTCCTCAGAGGTCACCAGCCCTGGGGACCCAGCTTGTCCTCAGAGGTCACCAGCCCTGGGGGCCCAGCCTGTCCTCAGAGGTCACCAGCCCTGGGGGCCCAGCCTGTCCTCAGAGGTCACCAGCCCTGGGGGCCCAGCCTGTCCTCAGAGGTCACCAGCCCTGGGGGCCCAGCCTGTCCACAGAGGTCACCAGCCCTGGGCGCCCAGTCCTGTCCTCAGAGGTCACAGCCCAGAGGCCTACCCCATCTTTCAAGGTCACCAGCCCTGGGGGTCCAGCCCTGTCCTCGGAGGTCACCAGCCCTGGGGACCCAGCCTGTCCTCAGAGGTCACCAGCCCTGGGGGCCCAGCCTGTCCTCAGAGGTCACCAGCCCTGGGGGCCCAGCCTGTCCTCAGAGGTCACCAGCCCTGGGGACCCAGCCTGTCCTCAGAGGTCACCAGCCCTGGGGGCCCAGCCTGTCCTCAGAGGTCACCAGCCCTGGGGGCCCAGCCTGTCCTCAGAGGTCACCAGCCCTGGGGGCCCAGCCTGTCCTCAGAGGTCACCAGCCCTGGGGGCCCAGCCTGTCCACAGAGGTCACCAGCCCTGGGCGCCCAGTCCTGTCCTCAGAGGTCACAGCCCAGAGGCCTACCCCATCTTTCAAGGTCACCAGCCCTGGGGGTCCAGCCCTGTCCTCGGAGGTCACCAGCTCTGCGGGCCCAGCCTGCTGAAGCCAGACGTGTCTCTAGGAAGTCAGACCTCTGTCTCTAGGAACCCATCCAGGAAGCCCAACAATCATGCTGGGACAGCTGTCCCAACAGCCAGAACTTGATCAGTAACTGACAGCTTCCCCGATTTTGTCCCCGCTTCCCTCTTAGGACCAACCACAGAAAGCCAAACACGTTCCCCAAACCAGTTCTGAGGACGACGCTCCAGGCCTGCCCAGGCCCGACTTCACGGCGCCCACAGCCTCCGTCAGGACACGGACCTTCCTCCCCCTCCCCCCGGTGGAGACCCCGCTCCTGTGCCTGCCCGTGACCTTCTTCCAGAGGCAGGTGAGCCGGCTGACGGCCCTGGGACAGCAGGCTCTGAGTCAGCAGCCCCTGCCGGTCCTCCCGCGGTGCGTCCCGGCTGTTTCCACACCAGCAAAGAGCAGGACCTCACACGTTGGAGAGGCCACCAAGCCCAGGGTGTGTGTGTGCACTGGAGGAAACCCATGCCCCCCGCATCGTGCCAGGAGCCCCTGCCCTCTGCTGAGGAGCCCCTCGACCGCCTGACCTGGGTCTGGGCACCGGGGGTGAAGAGAGCGGTGACTTCCTGGAGCTCACAGGTGTCCGCAGGCTCCTCAGGCCCCTGGCCCTGCTCCCCACATCCCCCCCAGCGCCCGTGCGGGCCTCCCCTCTCTCACAGCTCGGACCCTGCTCTTTAGGAACGTGGCTCAGACGCTGAATTCTCTCCGGGTATTGTGTAGCACACAAACATCCCTGAACCGAACAGCTTTGACGGTTCGGGGTCCGCAGAGGTTATCCAGAGTACAACCTCGGACCAGATGCACCTTCTTGGAATTCCCTTCCAGAAGGTCCCCAGAAGGCCGGAACAGGGGTGCCTGCAGGTAACCGTATGGTGTGTGGGCAAACTTGGGAGCAAGGCTGGAAATGAGAAGGGTCAGCCCTGGCCCCCCTTCATCAGCCCTTTGGAACCGGTGCTGGGGAGTCGGCTGGAGCTCCTGAAAAGTTGTGTTTCTTACCACCAGGCCAGCCTGCTGCAGCCCAACCCCCAGACGTGTGCCAGGTGGAGCCCCAGACAGGAGCTCCCGGCCTGGCCCTCCGCAGAGGAGGTCAGGAGCACGTGTGTCCCAGCCTCTGGCCCCCTGCCTGTGCCCTTCTGCCCCGGCTGCGTCTTGGGACGGCAGCGCCTCCCTCGTGCTCAGCCTGGGTGGGCTGGTTGGAGGGGTAACTCTGTTGACCCCCTCCAGGGCTGCAGGATGAAATGAAACAATGTGTCCTCTGAGAGCTCCCTGCCGCTGAGTTCTGGGTCGAGGGCTGACTCGGGTTGGGGCTCCCAAGGGAAGGGGGGCTGGACGGTGGCTGCAGCGGCTGAGAGGAAGCCCGTGGCCCTGGGGTCGTGCCCATAGGCATCCGGAGCCTCCCCGGTTGTCATGACCCTCCTGTCTCCCCCTCCTCGTTCCCCAGATGCTCCAGAAGATTTGCTCCATCCCGCAGGCGCTGGGAACGGATGGCGGATGGTGAGGCACCCCTGCAGTTCTGTTCTATTGAAGGGGTGCAGAGGCCCCACACAAACACGCGCTCGGGCACATTGCCTACTTTGAGCCGAAGTCATCGGAGAAGCAGAGCGGGTGGGCTGTCTGACTTTATGTAAAAAGGTGGATGAGGTTGGGGACCGGTGAAGTTTCAGGGTGATGGGGGTTCACGGGGTCCAGAGCCGATGGCCAAGAAAGAATTCTTGAAGACGTCTTTGGTGCAAAAAGGTGATTTTATTAAAGCAGGGGACAGGACCCATGGGCAGGAAGAGCGGAGCTGGGGTTGTGAACAGTGTCTGGTTTTATACTTTGGAGCTGGGGGGTCAAGTCAAAAGGGCGGCCCCCAGAGAGACTGTGATCCCGTTAAGCAGGACTCAGAGATGCCAGAGGCCCGGCTGTTGTGGAGTTCAGGTTGTTTTCCCTCCAGGAGGCATTAACATCAGGAAGGTAGGGCATCCTGGAGAGATGTTCTGCTCTGTATTTGCCACAAGTCTGGTCGATGGGCTGCAGGTTATGAGGGCATTTAATTTCACCTGCCATTTCCTTCTTGCTTTGTTCCCACATCACTGTGGAGGGTGATGTTGGGGCTCCAGGAAACTGAGTCTATAGGCTTCTGGAGATGAGGCTATTGATCATAGTGCCTTTTCTTGTAATTTACTAAGATATTTATAAACCGATGGAGACTGGTCTTACAGGATTGTGATCTCTATCAGGTAGCCATGTGTTTTTCCCTTTTCTTTGTCCCCAGGCAGCCTTGAGTGCCTGAGGAATGTCACACGTATCCCACCTGGGGGGTGGGGGGGGGGGGTGTTAGCTTGTGTTTTGCCCTCAGCTTGCCCCAGGCCCTCTCATCAGGGACGCAGGGGTTTCTGGGGCCTCCCTTTCCCCCTGCAGACTCCGCACTCAGTTCTCGGGCAGCCTGTGCCCAGAGGGCAGGGGGAAGCTGGTTTCCTGGTTCCCTGTTTGGTGCTGCTCCTCACACAGCTGCTTCTCCTATAAGGGAACAGACGGGAGCCATGGAAACCACGGACCGTCACCCAGAATTTTCAGCAGCGGTGGAGGCAGGCGCCCAGCAGCACAACAGGTGCAGGCGTGGACAGGGCGCCCCCCTGTGCAGGTGTGCAGGAAGAGGCCCGCAGGGGCTGTTTAACCAGCTGACGGTGGTTTTTTTTCCACGCACAAGGATGACTCAGCAGAATTGCCCGATTCTTGTGTCTGGGGGCTTCCTCACCTCTAACCACCGGGAGAACCACCTCTGGTGTGGCTCCAGGGCGGGAACTGTTCCTGTTAACCGGGTGGGGCTGCTGCACGCGGCCCCAGAGAGCAACAGCCGCTTCGCTCCACCACCTAACACCCGATGCCCCGGACGGGGACACGTGAACTCACTAGAGCTGACCGCCTCTGAGTGGGACTCAGACATTAGTGGCTAAGTGATCTCAGACCTAATTACAGCGCAGTCACAGGAACCAATGACTCGGACACAGGCAGCTGTGGTTTCTGTAGCTAAAACAATCACTTGCAGACCTTGACCTTTTTAGGGAATTCTTATTAGCACGCCCTCCACCAAGGTGAATTAAGGGAAGGGCACACGCATGTGGACCAGGTCACAGCTTACACACTTGGCCGCACGTGCCGAGCTCCAGAGCCTTACCTGCCGGTGTGATGTTCCCCTCCCAAGACAGGCTGTGCGGAAAATACTCACGTAACGTGGCAGATGCCTAAGTGGTGATTTTTGAAAATACACACACACACACACCCCTTCCTCGTACGCATGCTCGAGTGAAATCGTCTGCGTGTCCTTTCTCTGCTTCAGAAGGTATGTCCCTCCTCACAGAATTACGGGCTCACACATGACACCCTTCTCCCTGCACAATTAATCTGGAAATATTATTACACTATCATGTGAATGATCTTTGAAAAAAGGTCTTGCGTAAGTGGAGCGAGAGGGACCTTTCAGAAGATGCCTTGGGGTACAAGCTATTAACCTTTACCAGGCTAATTAGAGCCATCCAGAGTTGTAATTGTATGTAATGTAACTTTGCCTTACATCAGCTTCCTTCCCCAGGGTTTTAGGGGATCTTGGGGATTTTTCTTTTTTAATTTTTAATTTTGCAAAGGATGCCCTGCCCATACCATTTAGTGTAGACACTCAGGGACTTGCTAAACAGGATGATTGTTGTAAAGGATTTTTTCAAGGGTTATTTAATCCTTTCAGCGTTATGAAGTACAGGTTTATACCATCCTGAAGACGTTTCCCACACAAGAACTCGTTTAAGGAAATTTGAAACATAAACTTGGGCAGGTTCTGACCCAAACCGCCCCATCAGTTTCCACAGGTCCGTGTATTTACCTGCACAAGTACTGACTGGACTGACTTCGGGCCCCTGCCCCCACTCGTCCAGGGGGAGAGAGGGAACGCCGGCCACGTCCACACATAAGGGGCCAGAGGGGCTCTCCGGCGAGGCGGAAAAAGCAAGTGTTTTGTGGAATTTCACATCTCCCTCAAAACTCACTGACCCACGTAAGCAGCACCTCCTTGGGGCTGAGGTGGGCGTGCCCTGTCACACTCAGGAGGACGGGGCCAGTGACACGTGCCCTGGATCTGGTAGTTTTTCAGAATCACCAGCGAGATGACTCTACAAACGGGGGGAGCCCCACTCACGCCCAGGGTGTTTGAGTACATTGCTTCTCGGGAGGTGAACTGGAAGAAAGAGAGTCGTCGTGGCCACAGAGGCGTGCTGGCCTGGGCCTGGGCGCAGCCCTCGGCGGTCACCCCTCAGCGGCTCCAGGCAGGAACTAGAAAGTGAGAAGTTCCCCAGAATACTAAGATTTCATAATTTTGTTACAAAAACAGGGCACTGCTGCCATTTCACGAGCACCCACCCTGCGGGCTCTTTAAGGGAATTTTTTTTCTTTTAATGTGTATTTATTTGGGCGGGGGGGGGGGGGTGGGGAGAGCAGAGAGAGAGGGAGACACAGAAGCTGTCAGCACAGAGCCCGACCCAGGGCTCGATCTCACGAACCCATGAACCGAGAGATCACCTGGCCACGCGGGTGCCTGATCTCGGACGTCCGGCCCCCGAACGGTGAGAAGCGACGGTGTGGTTTACAGTCCCAGGCCACGGTGCTGTTAGCAGTCGCCCCAGAGGGTGAGGACTTGGCCTTCTAGCCCCTTCCGTGGGGTGATGGGCAGCTGGGAGAAGCCATCCCTTCTCTGCTGTTCCGTCACCTTGCGCCCAGAGGCCAGGGCCCTCCCGCCCTGCTGCCGTCTCGGTCTTCCCCCTGAAACAGGGTGCTGTCGAAAAAACCCACCAGACGCCGAATAGAAGCGAGGCAAGATTTTATTCACGGCCGGGCCAAACCTGATCTCCTGATCTTAAGGAGAAGAGTGCAGAGAATGGCCCCGAACAAAGGTAGCAGTGAGCTTCTATGGATTTTAGCAAGTCGGAATAGGTCATTATTTAGTTAACCAATTGCAATTTACAACATTTCA
Organism: Panthera onca; assembly: GCF_046562875.1. Taxonomy (NCBI): domain Eukaryota; kingdom Metazoa; phylum Chordata; class Mammalia; order Carnivora; family Felidae; genus Panthera; species Panthera onca. The sequence goes on from NC_138342.1 coordinate 204,315,788, forward strand.
TGGTAGCCATATTGTGACACACAGACGTTAGTGTTGGCGGGAACCTATCAACTTAAAGTTCTTTGTCCTAAGAGGACAAATGACCAGTCGTAGTTAGACACCTAAGATACCGTGGGGCAGCGAGTTGGTGACTTTTTACGTGTTGGCCTTGCCTAGGCCAGATCTTGGTAGAAGGGGTGGGGGAGCTTTTGCCACCTAAGTTATCTATTTAGCAAGCAGGCGAAGTTACAGAAGCGAGATAGGGCGGTTAGTAATTTCTGATAACCCTAGTAGGGAACTACATAAGCTTTTATCTCAATTATTCATGAAAGGTGAGTTTAAGCCGAACTTACATACAATAAGCTTTCTGATATCTTGTAAGTTGACCTATTACACACCCACCTGGCCGGACCCAGCTGGTGCTTCCGGCACCTGTTGAAGATTGCAATTCCACTCGCCCATGAAATAGGCGAGTTGGGGGGGTGGGGGGTGGAAGTTTTTCTTTTCAGCTTTGCTGAGATACAACATATGTGATGATGTGATACACAAACACATTGTGAAATGACCACCACCGGGTAAGCTAACATGCCCATCACGTCACAGAATTGCTATTTCTGTGTGTGGTGAGAACACATAAGGTCACTCCCTCCCCACCTTCCTGGTGCACGTGCAGCACAGTCCTGTCCCCTGTAGCCGCCGTGCCGCCCGCTAGGTCCCCGGGACTCATTCATACCCAAGCTGACAAGTTGTGCCGCTTGACCAACGTTTTCCCGGCCCCTCACCCCGGCCCTGGCCAACCCCGCAAACGCTCCTCTGTGAGTTCAGCTCTTTGAGATTCCACAAGTCAGTGAGGACACACAGCTCTTGTCTCTGTCTGGCTTATCCCTCCCTCAGGCTCCATCCACGTTGCTACAAATGGCAAGATTTCCTTTTTTTTTACGCAAAACGATAGGACTTTTTTTTTTTTTTTTTTTTTTGCTACTGCGTTGTAGTAACTCCTTATACATTTTCTTTCTTTTTTTTTTTTTTTTTGCTACTGCGTTGTAGTAACTCCTTATACATTTTCTTTTTTTTTTTTTTTGCTACTGCGTTGTAGCAACTCCTTATACATTTTCTTTTTTTTTTTTTTTTTTGCTACTGAGTTGTAGTAACTCCTTATACATTTTCTTTCTTTTTTTTTTTTTTGCTACTGAGTTGTAGTAACTCCTTATACATTTTCTTTCTCTTTTTTTTTGCTGAGTTGAGTAACTCCTTATACATTTTCTTTCTTTTTTTTTTTTTTTGCTACTGCGTTGTAGTAACTCCTTATACATTTTCTTTCTTTTTTTTTTTTTGCTACTGAGTTGTAGTAACTCCTTATACATTTTTTCTTTTTTTTTTTTTTGCTACTGAGTTGTAGTAACTCCTTATACATTTTCTTTCTTTTTTTTTTTTTTTTGCTGAGTTGTAGTAACTCCTTATACATTTTCTTTCTTTTTTTTTTTTTTTTGCTACTGCGTTGTAGTAACTCCTTATACATTTTCTTTCTTTTTTTTTTTTTTGCTACTGAGTTGTAGTAACTCCTTATACATTTTCTTTCTTTTTTTTTTTTTGCTACTGAGTTGTAGTAACTCCTTATACATTTTCGAAGTTACCTCTTTACCAGATTCTCTGTGCAAGTTCTGTTGACGGTCTCCTCTGCTGTGGGGAGGAATTTTAATTCCGTGTGGTCTCACTTGTTTGTTTTTCTCTGTTGTGTGCTTTTGCTGTCCTCTCCAAAAAGTAACTGCCAGGACCCGTGTCAAGGAGGCTTTTCCCTATTTTCTTCTGGTGGTTTTATAGTTTAACATCTTACATTTAGTTCAAGTCAAATCAACTTTTTTGTGAATGGTGTGAGATAGGGAATCCGTTTTACTACCCAGTTTTCCCCGCACCCTTTATTGAAGAGACGGTCATGCGCCCACTGTTCATTTCTGACTCCTTCGTTGTAAATTAAGTGACCATACGTGTGCGGGGTTATTCCTGGGCTCCCTGTCCTGCCCACTGAGCGAGGTGTCTCTTTTGTGCCAGTACCACATGGTTCATATAACCCCACCTTTGCCGTAAAGTGTGATGCCTGCACTTTGTCCTTTCTCAAGACTGATTCTGCACGAACCTCGGGACTGTTTTCCACCTCGATGAAAAATGCCACTGGACTGTTCAGAAGGATCGCATTGCGTCTAGGGATGATTCTGGGAAGTGTGGACACAATAACAACCTTAACTCTTCCAGTTGACTAGCATGAGAGATCTTTCCACCGACTTGTGTCTGCTTCGGTTTCTTTCATCAGTGTCTTGCCGATCTGCTCCCGCCTTGGCTAAATTTCTTCCGAAGCATTTGTTACTTTTGATACTATTGTAAATAAGATTGGTTTTTTTTCCCAATTTTTTTTAAAGCAGGATTCATGCCCAGTGCAGAACCCAATGCGTGACTTGAGACAGACCCAAACTGAGATCTAGAGTCAGACATTTAGCCGACTGAGCCCCTCAGATGCCCCTGAGGTTGTTTATATTTCCTTCTCAGATACTTTGTTCTTAGTATACAGAAATGCAATTGATATTTGCATGTTGATTTTGTATCCTGCCACTTTACTAAATTGGTTTAACAGTTTTTTGTGTGTAAACTTTATTCCAAATATAAGCTCATCTGCAAATAGGGATAATGTTTTAAATCTCTTCCTCTGTGATTTGCATGCTGTTTATTCCTTTCCTCGCCCGACAGCTGTGGCCAGGACGTCCGGTACCGTGGTGAATAGTGGTGGTGAGGCCCCCGTCTTGTTCCTGACCTGAAAGGAGCAGATTTCCACCTCTCACTGAGCGTGATGTTGGCGCGGGCCTTTATTATGCTGAGGTGGTTTTCTTGTATACTCAATTTATTGTGTCTTTATCAGGAAAAGATGTTGGATTTTGTCACATGCTTTTTCTGCACCTATTGAGATGATCACATGACTTTTACGTCTCGTCGTATTCCTGTGGGGCATCGATCCCGTGTACTGCTTTGTGGGTGTGGAGCCATTGTTGCATCCCAGAGACGGATCCCTCTTGCCCATGGTGTATGATCCTTTTAACGTGCTGCTGAGTCAGTCTGCTAGTATTGTATTGAGGGTTTTTGCATCTGTGTTCGTCAGGAACGCCGGCCCGTAGCTTTCTTACAGTGTCCTTATGTGGCTTTCGTGTCTGAGAAATGCTGGCCTCGTACAATGAGTTTGGAAGCGTTCCCTTCTCTTCCGTTGTTTGGAAGAGGTTGGGGAGGACTGGCCCTCAGGGGCCAGCCTGTAGATTGGGTCTGGGAGGCCGGTGCGGCGCTGGGGTGGGCCAGGAGCCGAGGTCTGGGGAGTTCAGAGCCTGGGTTCATGGTAGTTGGCCTGTTGCCGGACCCAGCGGGCCTGGGTTTGGGGGAGCCCAGAAGGAGCCTGGGGCTGCGGGACCCAGCCAGTGCCGGGAGCCTGCGTTTGCTGGAGTCCACGGGTGCCTGGTGCCACAGGAGCCCCCGTGGGCCAAAGGAGCCAGTGGCATCGTGGTGGGGGGGAGGCCTGGGTTCACGGAAGCCCACTGGGCCACAGGAGTCAGCCTGGCGCTGGGTCCCCGCTGAGATCGAGCACCCACTCCCGTAATCGTAAAACTCAGTACCCGCACAGTGGCTGGCGTGGGAGAAGGTCCCCGCGGGTCCACAGGAATGCACGGAGTCTGTTCCCAGGGAGCCCCTGCTTAAGCCAAAGCTGCAGGTGGGCTTGCCGAGAGGGCCTGAGAGACCCCTAAGTGCTTGAGAGAGAGAGAGAGAGAGAGCGGGCCCCTCTGTCAACACAGCTGCGCTTGGCGGTAAACCAGGGCTTAACCTAAAAAGGACCGGTCATGTCTACGTAATGAAATTTGACTGCTAAGGAAATAAGCAGTGAGCAGCAAGAAGGCAAATGTGATGGATTTCTGTCCTGTGTGTTCTTAGATTGTGGTCTGGTGGTCAGACACGCGCATTTAGAGCACATCCAGCCTGCAAGCATCCTGCCTCTGAGTTGTCCACAGGTGGAGAATTTCTTCTAAAGCACTAATGTTGGATGGGGGGGGGGGGGGGGCAATGCTTGAATCTCATGGAAAACAGTTTCCCCAAAAGGAAGCAGGTCTTGGACTTAGAGAACTCATGTCCTTACGGGAATCACTTAAAACAAATCACTTTCAGGCACCTGGGTGGCTCAGTGGGTTAAGCATCCAACTCTTGATTTGGACTCAGGTCATGATTTCACAGTTCATGGGCTCGAGCCCCACCACACTGGGCTCTGTGCTGACAGCTCAGAGCCTGCTTGGGGGTCTCTCCCTCTCTCTCTCTCTCTCTCTCTCTCTCTCTCTCTCCCTCTCCCTCTCTTCCCCTCCCCTGCTCATGCTCTGTCTCTCTGGTTTATTCTGCAAGGGGGTGAGTTAGATTCTAGCCACGGGACTCACAGATGGATGAGAGACCATCAGAGGGGAAGGACGTTACCCAAGTGACAGTGTCAGGGCCACTGCTGGGGTCGGCAGTCCGGGGCTGCTGGTGACCCCCTGGTCCAGCAGCAGATTGCATGAGGAGGTGGAACAGCCTGGTGCCTTTGGGAGCGATCTGAGGGACGCTGATGGGTATCTCCCGGAGCGAAGGAGCCAGAATCTCCTGCTGGAGGCGCAGCATCCCCGGGAACTGGTCCCAGAACACTCAGTCACGTGTCCGTTCCAGAGGCCAGCGAGGGCATTGTCCATTTGTTTGTTTATTTAATAAACACATATAAGGCCCCTACCTGGTGGCAGGCCCTGGAGACAGAGGCGAGCCTGACCCGCACCACCTCCAGGCTGACAGGGGAGGGCAGACAAGAGTCAGAACTTACAGCACACACCATGGTGCGTGCACAGCTCCCTTGAGAAGGACACGTGGCGAAGGCACATGGAGTAGGTGGGGAAGAGTAAGAGGCACTCACGGGGCAGCCTCTGGAGGGGGGTCAGTCTTCGGGAGAGCAAGGAGCCCCCTGGTGTCAGGGCAGAACTGCTGGGAAGTCGAGTCTGTTCAGCAGGGCTGGGCAGTGCTAAGGCTGGCAGCTGGATGAGGGACATCGTGGGGCGGGAGGACTAAATATTCGAGTGACAGGAAAGCAACTGCGTAGGGCAGCCAGAAAATCACGCAGAAATGTGTCTGATAGCAAAGTCACAGAAGCCCCAACCACACGGGACTGTTTTGGTCTCACCAAGAAGTTGATGAGTAGGTGACCTCTTATGCTGGTTTAGCTCCTCAGCAATGCCACTGGGGGACCCAAACCCTTCATGGATTTCTCTTCCTCTATCTTTAGTATGTTGGCTCTTGCTTAATGCTTCATGGTCACAGGGTGGTTGCTGTACTTCCTGCCATCACATCTGCATCCCAGACAAGAAAAATGAGGAAGAACGGTTGATCCAGGCACACCCACCCTCTTTTATCAGGAACACCTACATCCAACTGGTCTTTTGGTTCTGTTAGGGAAAAATCTGTTATATGACAGCGACAGGACTGATAAGGGAATTGCAGTCCCTGCCTAAAGACTTCCCTTCTGGGTTCCTGTTCCCACCCTGCTTGCCTCAGGTGCTAAATTACTCCTAATGAGAAATGCGGAAGTAACAGACTATAAATTGTCCCCTCTGTAGATGCTCTGGGCTCAGATCTCTGGAGAATGATCTCTTCTGGGCCCACCCGTGTAAATAAACCTCCTTCCTTCCAAGATCTCCAAGTGCCGCTTGGTTCTTCTGCCGGGTGATCCAGACCAGTTTCTGTAACAGTTCCACTGGCCATACCTGGGTCACATGGCCACCCTTAGATGCAAAAGGGATCAGAATGTGCCACATGACAATATGTCACTTTGATATAGGAATTATTATAAGCTAAAGACAATGACAAAAAAGCAGACACAGGAAGAGCTCTCTGTCCTCTCCCTAAGAGCAGAGCATACATTTCCTTTGTCCAAGTGTCCCCCTCTTCGATACCAGAAAGAGGAAAACAGCTCTAATCACTGGAGGTGGTACCAAGATGAGTCACATAAAGAAACTCTCCTAAACTCTCCTTAACTACCATTAGTTTCCCGCATGTTTTTGTTAGCCATCTTCCCATAATTTATCAGCCTGAGAAGTCCAAGCCTCCTTTCCATTGTCTGGTCACTTCTCCACAATGTATTGGCCTTTGTTAAGATGGTACTTAAGTCCCTGAGTCTAACTCATTCTTTGAGGTTTCCCCTTCTTTGCTGTGGAGCCCCCAGGCATATAAAAATATTAACATTAACAAAAATTGTATGCTGCTTCTGCTGTTAATCTGTCTTTTGTTGGTTTAATTTGCAGGCCCCAGGTACATTACTAAGAGGGTAGAGGAAAAGCTCTTCTTCCCCCTGCAGCTGCAAGGGAAGCTGGGAACATTGAGAACAGGTCACTGTGACTTTCTTAGACCAGTTACTATCTACTAGTTAGGTCTGGGCGCAGTGCTGCTCCCATTTCTAACAAAAGGGGGGGTGTTGTTTCAAGAAAGAGAGGCAGTAGAGGTGCTTGGGCAGCTCAGTCCATTGGGCGGCTGACTTCAGTTCAGGTCATGATCTCACAGCTCATGAGTTCGAGCCCCTCGGCAGGCTGTGTGCTGACAGCTCAGAGCATGGATCCCGCTTTGGATTCGGTGTCTCCCTCTCTCTGCCCCTTCCCTGCTCGTGCTCTGTCTCTCTCTGTCTCGCAATAATAAATAAACGTTAAGAAAAAAAAAATTTTTTTAAAGAGGGGAAGTACGGGTATCAGGAAGGCACTGAGGACCATTTGCCGGCTATGACGTCATGCCAGGAAAATCCTATGCAGCCTCGCCGTTTTATAGAAATCTAAGAAGAACAGAAACCTAGCTCACAATTCACAAACGTTAAGCCTGCTCGCCTCTCAACTAAACTTGGCTCGGCATGCAGGGCCCTTGCCCGGGCAGAGGTTTGCGGGCCAGGCTGCGCGTCCGCGTCGGGACCCACAGACTCGCGCGGCTCCGAGAACCCCGCCCTCAGGCAGCGGCTCCTCGCTGTTTCACCTGCAAGGATCCGGGAGTTCCCTGCTTCACTCCACTGGCCCCAAATTGTGCGAGAGCCACCCACCAGACGGATAAGCGGCGTCCCCTCCGGAAGGACGAATCTGTAACTGACCAGACCCTCACATCCAGACGCTGAGCCGGATCACAATAAGCTGAGGCGGTAACGAGGCCTCTCGGGGAGCGAGCGTGCGCTTACAGGTGTGCATGCGACTTGCATCAAGCTTGTTAGGATCGGTGCTGCCCACTATGATTACCATTAAGTTCTCCGTTGCTACTGACTCACTTGCCGGAGCCTGGATTCCCGGGTTCTTCTCCAGCCGCCCGGGTGCCCGTGCGCACGCCGGCCCCTCTCCAGACTCCCGGGTGCCCGTGTGCACGCCGCCCCCCCTCCAGCCGTGGTCCTGCCGGTGCGCACGCCGCCCCCTCTCCAGCCTCCTGGGTGCCAGGGCGCACGCCGCCCCCCTCTCCAGCCGTGGTCATGCCGGTGCGCACCCCGCCCCCTCTCCAGCCTCCCAGGTGCCCGTGCGCACGCCGCCCCCTCTCCAGCCTCCCGGGTGCCCGTGCGCACGCCGCCCCCTCTCCAGCCTCCCGGGTGCCCGTGCGCACATCGCCCCCTCTCCAGCCGTGGTCCTGCCCGTGCGCACCCCGCCCCCTCTCCAGCTGTGGTTGTGCCGGTGCGCACGCCGCCCCCTCTCCAGCCTCCCGGGTGCCTGTGCTCACACCGCCCCCTCTGCAGCCTCCCGGGTGCCCGTGCGCACGCCGTCCCCTCTCCAGCTGTCACCTCCTCTCCTTGAAGGTGAGTGCGTTGAGGAAGACCTCGCCCACACACCGTGAAACCCGAAGACGGGAAAGTGGGGAAGAACATCTCGGTGTGATGGTGGGCACTCCGCCTGCCTCCCTTCCTCTGCTCGGCGCCAACTCTGACAGGCGAGCCAGGGCGGCTCAGGGCCCGGGTCCCAGGCCGGCACACCGTTCAGGCAGTCACATGTCTGTGCTGCATCAGGGAAACCTGAAGCAGCCGAGGGGCGTGCTTCCCAAACTGGGGCAGCTCCGTGGGAGCCCGCCCTGCATCTCCGACCGCTGCTGCCTTCTTCCCTCCCACTGCCGTCTGGCTCCCCGCGACCCTGAACAGAGCAGGTGTCCCCAGAACTGAGTTTCCTGCTTGCATCTTGAGCCGAGATGTGATTTTTTTTTCCTGCTCGTTTGGGACTGTCAGAGTGGGATGTCACCTCGAGTGCTTGCAGGGGAGAGAGCCTGAGACAGACGCACAGACACCCACTCTTGTAGAAATGCTCCTTTTTAGACAGGTTGCTCTGGCAATCCACATGTCAACTTCTGGGAGTTTCTGAAGCCTTAGGCCGTGCTGAGCCCAAACCCCAAATGCACTTGGAAGCAGTGAGAAGCAGGTGGCTGTGGGACAAAGCCCCAAAGGCTGCTTTCTTCCTTCTCCCCACTTCCTTCCCCAGAGGAAACCCAAAACCACATGTGGCCCTGGGGCCAGGGTGGTTCCTGAGGGCCCTGGTGGGACCCATTCTGTCACCCGATTCCTCCTGGGTGCAGGCCACGGAGCTGCTGAAACCTGAGAGAAAGAGCCTTTGTCCTCCATTGCTTCCCCCGCCCTGCGGCTGGTTAGTGGGACGGCGCATGCGGAGGGCTCTAAAGGCACGGGCTCTTTCCTCTCTTTCCTCGCGGGGGAGAACTGCTCATTGCACCTGTGGCCTGCCGGCGGCCAGCTAGGAGCTCGCTGTGTCCAGCCCCGTGTCCGTCCCCATGCTGATTTTACTGCTGGGAGCACAGGTTCCTCCTCAAGCCCTGCGTCCTCCCTCCTGCACACAGTGAGCACCTGTGGCCTGCCTGGCACCTTGCTGGGCACTGTCAGTGAGTCAAAAACAAATGTGCTTCAGAAGCTGCCAGCCCAGCACGCCTCCACTTGGTATACGTGGCGTGTACGTAATTAATATCACAGAGAGTAGAAGACGAGCTGTCTCACTCACCCTGGGCAGCCCCCACAGGACACCATAGACCGGGGCTTCTCACGGTTCTGGAGGCCGGACGTGCAAGATGGAGGCGCTGGCAGGTCCAAGGTTGCTAGGTGGTGCGAGGCCTCCTCCTGCTTGGCAGACGGTCTTCTCCCTGTGTCCTCGCTGTGAGGAGCGGCCATCCCAGTGGGTGTTAGGCGAGCATCTTTCATGTGCTAATTGGCTGTTTGTGTGTCTTCTTTGCAGAGATGTCTGTTCAAGTTCTTTGCCCATTTTTGATCAGGTTGGTTGTTTTTTTTTGTTGAGTTTTAGGAGTTCCCTATAGATTCTGAGTATTAATCCCTTATAAGATACACATTTGCAAATATTTTCTTGCATTCTATGGGTTGCCTTCTTCCTCTGTTGATAGTGTCTTTTGATACACAAAATTGTTCAATGTGCATGAAGTCTGTTTTTTGTTGTTGTTCCCTGTAACTTTGGTGCCCTATCCAAGAATAAATGTCAAATCTGGTGTCATGAAGTTTTTGCCCTATGTTCCCTTCTAAGAGTTTTATAGTTTTGGATCTTACAGTTAGGTCGTAGATCTGTTTGGAGTTAATTTTTGTCTATGGTGTCAGGTGAGGGGCTAGCCTCATTCTTTTGCATGTGGACATCCAGCATCCCCCACACCATGTGTTGACAAGACTGTCCTTTCCCCTTTGAATGTCCCCAACACCCGTGTCAAAAGTCAGTTGACTGTATATGTGAGGGTTTGTTTCTGGGCGCTCTCTTCTGTTCCATTGACTTAGAGGTCAGTTTCACCCTGTTTCAGTCACTGTAGTTTTGTGGTAGGTTTTGAAATCAGGGGCTCTCATACCACCAGCTCTTTTATTTTCAGGATTGTTTGGCCACTTGGGTTCCTTGATTTCCTGTATGGATTTTAGGATGCATTGTTCTATTTCTGCAAAAAGTATCATTGGGATTTTGATAAAATTTTATTTTTTATTTTTCTTTTCTTTAATGTTTATTTTTGAGAGAGAGAGACACACACACAGAGTGTGAGTGGGGTAGGGGCAGAGAGAGAAACAGACACAAAATCCCAAGCAGGCTCCAGGGTCAGAGCCGTCAGCACAGAACCTGATGTGGGGCTTGAACTCACGAACTGAGAGATCGTGACCTGAGCCTGAGGTCAGACGATTGACCGACTGAGCTACCCAAGTGCCCCTTGATAAAATTTTAAATAACATTGTTCTTAGGGTTGTAAAATGTCCTATAAATGTACTTTTTTTTTTGGCAGATGTTAGCACTCTGATCGTGGGATTCATCCATGTTGATATGTGTGTCCTACTTTGCTCACTTGGATGCGATACAAAGTTACACGAATGCATCCTCCTTCTCCCACTGATGGATGTGCCAGTTTTCATTTCTCAGACAACACTGCATGAGCATTTTTAACCATGTCTCCTGGTGCCGGAGTGAGTTTTTCTAAAGTATAAACCCCAGTGCAATTGCGAGGTCATAGGGTGTGCACATCGTCACCTTTACGAGACAGTATCAGTCAGCACCTGTTCACAGTCACACCAGCAAGTCCAATATCCACATTGATCTCCATCGCCTGCTGTGTGTCTCAGGATTTCTTATCTCAACACTGTTAACATTTTCAGTGGGCTAATTTCTTGGGGGGCGTCGCGGGCCTCCACCCAGTAGATGCCAGTTGCACCTCCCACTCATGACAGTCAAAACTGACTCCAGACATCGCTGAATGTCCCCTGAGGGGCAATGCCACCCCACTTGAGAACAACCAAAGATCTTAACTTTTGTCAACTTGTGTTGATGATGTCACTCACCTCCCTTTTCCTCTCTCCAGGCGCCAGTGAGATGGAGTGTCGCCGTGGCCTTTGGCCACCATGTTTCCTCTTCTGTGAATTTCCTGTTCACAACTTTTGCCCATTTTTGTACTGGGTTTTTCGGTTTATTCTTACCAATTTATATATCTTTAAGTATTCTGGATGCTTGTTTTTTTGCTACTTATTCTAATGGTCTTTCTGTAGCAAAACAATGTTAGTAAATTTATCCTTACAAAGATGGGAAATATAAAACATTGAGTTGATAAAGCATCGTCTAGTTTTAAACAGAGGAGCTTTAAGAATCTTTGGTCAATTTCATTGCTCACTTTCTTTTAGTCTTAAGTAGGAAGAGACGGTTTTTTTCAGAATTTCTTTCTGGTTTGGCATTTACTTTTCACTCGAGTTGTGCTGCTAATTAGGAATCAATTTGGCCAAAATCAGCCATAGTTTGAGAAAAATTATCTCACAGATGTTTTTCTCTGAAAACACTAGCTAATGAAAGTTATTAATTAACTCAAAGTGTTACACATTTTTCTGTAAGGATTTTGGTGGGGTTTTTTAACTGAATTTCTTTTATTCCTTTCAACAGAGATTTACTGAGGATGGGGATCTGTTCCAGGGAGGACGCCATAGACGTGATCAAGTTGAACAAAAAACAGTCTCCACTTGAACAGTTAATAACTCGTTGGAATTAACGAGTTAATTGGGGCCGGGACAAAAAACTATAACATCAGGCTTGAACAGCTTGTTAAAGAAACACCACCCTCCTTGCAGCCAGACTCCAGTGTTTACACAATGAACCATTTCTCTCGCAAGGATGGAGTTCTGTCTATGCCTCTCGGAAGTCCCTGCTCCATGGAGGGAATCACGGTGTGTGTCCTCCGGATGCAGAGATGCGTCCTCTCATTGTAAAGCTGTGGGAAGTATCCAGAAGCAGGGAGCCGCCGCCCCGGCCCTTAAAGAAGAGGTGGGTGTCCCGGGAAGAGGGAGGGTGGGCGGGCATTTGGGGGCTCCCCACAGATTGTGGGTGTTTGTTCACAGAAGCAGTCGCAGCACTGACCCGGGGGAAGGCCCATGTGGAAGCCACGCTGGGAATCACCGCCTGGGCCCGTCCCCCCTGAAGTATCCCGGCAGCCTGTCCCCGAGGGCCCCACAAAGTCAGCCGGCATGGCACGTATGAAAATAGCAAGTCTCGTGTGGTTTTTAGGAGAACTGCAAAGAAATGTGTTTCTCTTAATCACCCACAAATTAAAACCCAAGGAGCCAATTTGTTATCTGATGAAGAAAGAGCTACAGCTGCTGGGTGTTGGAGGGTCCCTTTAGAGGAAGCCTGATCTGCACATGCTCTGTCTGTCTCTCCATGTGTCTATCTCTCTGTCTCTCTCTATCTCTGCATCTGCGTCTCTCTCTCTCTGTCTCTGTCTTTCCATGTGTGTGTCTGTCTCTCCGTGTGTCTTTCTGTGCTGTATCTCTCCTACCCTCCTTTCCTCCCTCCCTCAGGGTCCTGGGTGCTGGCATGGAGTTTACTCTGCCCTGGACGTTGGGAGTAGCTGAGTGAGGTGTCTCTCCAGTGAATTCCAGGGGCAGGAGCAGGTGTCCGAGGTGCCACACAGGGGGGCCAGATCGGCAGGCACCGAGCCTGGAAGGGCCAGACGCAGCCCCCAGTGCAAGACCCCCCCACCCCCACCCCGGGCGGCCGGACCCCAGCCCCTGCTCCCCAGCCGCACACGGTCTCGCAGCTGATTCAGAAACAGGATAAGCAAGGAGCGAACACTGAAGGGAATCTGGCGAGGTTTTACAGGGGAAGGGGCTGTGAAACTAGTATTTTGGTTTTGTTTTCCTTTTCAAGGAAAGCTACCCAGTGGGATCTGGGTTTGGTCTTGACTCCTATGAGAGACGCAGGTGAACGCCTCCTCCCCTCACCCCTTCCCGCGTCCGCAGTGAATCTGCCACCAGCATAATGGTGGGGGGACGTGCTGGGCTCTGCCCACGCAGGCTGGTCACAGTGAATGTGCGGCTTCGGGACCAGAGGACTCTGGGCACCATGAGTCCCCCGGGGGCCCGGGCAGCCAGCATCTGTGGCCGGAGCAGTGGACGAACAAATGTGGTCGGTCCACACGGCCGTCAGGAAGGCAGTCCTGACAGGCTGCGGCCCGGACGAACGGGCCGCGGGCGGTGCCTGGAGGGTCCGATCCGCGGAGGACGGGGTGGGCAGGTGGGTGCAGGGGTGGGAGGTGTCCAGTGTGGACAGAGCTTCAGTTAGGGATGACGGAAGGTTCTGGAGGTGATGGTGGTGAAGGTCGCACAACATCATGAATGTGCTTCATGCCGCCGTACCGCACCCTCAGAAATGGCTCAATGTTAGTAGTTTAGCAGAACGCATGTGGGAGGCCATTGCAGGACTAGGACCAGGAGCATAAATCCGGCCTCGTTGGCTTCCCGCCCAGTGTCCCTGACTGGAAGCCACGTCTCCCAGAGACCAGCCTGGAAGCTGAAAAGTCCGGGTGCTTCCCCGAAGTTCCTGCCTGACTCGTCCCCAGGGACCCAGAGCAGTGGGGACAAGGTAGGTGCCCTCGTAGCCTGTGTCACACCCGGAGGGGATAGTCTGCAGGGCAGATGGGCAGATGGGACCAGAGAGCCATGTCCCTTACTCATCTGCAGAGACCCACACTCCAGGGAGGCGACTGAGCCCAGGTCCGGATGGCCGGGTGCTGAACCGAGCAGGAGGTCCCCCCACACAGACAGTGGGGGCCCGTCGCCTGCCCCCCCCCCCGAGTGTGCCTGTGACTCGTGTAGCCCTGCCTGTCACCTGCCCCCCTCAGGACCCGTGTAGCCCTGAGTGTTGCTGAGAAGACCTCAGCCCCCAGGTGGGGATCCATGAGCATTGGGCCAGGACGTGGGGCCCTGGCTATGGCAGCTCACGGGAGGGGAAGGGGCCTTGCCAGGATCCCACCAGGGACCTCAGCCTGCACCATGGGGCCCTGGAGCCATTGTCTGCCCTGCACTGCCTGCTGCCCCCCAGAACAGAGGATCTCGGCTCCCGGTCAGGGGGTCGCCCCAAAGGGCAGTTCCAGGCCGGCAACTGCCTGGCAGTGAGCTTGGCCTCCTTCAGGGCCTACCTCCCCGCCTCACCTGCCGGCTTTTGGGAGGTGATGTGGGGTTAGTGGACCCGAGTCTGTGGAGGGCAGGACGCTGCCTGGAACCTGTGCTCTCCAGGTGCCCACACCCTCCGCTGCTCTGTCTCCTGGGCTCTTTGCTCAACCCTGCACGGAGGGGGGGCCCCCCCGACTCTCTTCCCCCTGGGACCCCAGGGCGCTCTGCCAAGGACAGAGCTGAGGAGGGAGTGTCAGGTCAGGGAATGGCCAGTGAGATGGCCTCCAGGGGCTTTTCCAGAGCTCATTAGAGACGTTTGAGAAAGACAGGCAACTCTGCACCGCATCCTGCCCTCCTCCCGCAGCCCTGGGCACCTGCTTGTTCTCTGCAGGGCCTGGCCTGGCCTGTGGGGGCGGGGGGAGGCGTCACTGCCTCTGCCCACCTTCTGGGAGGCCCCGGGGGCGACCAGAGCCACAGCTCCCCCGGCCGCATGTTGTCTCATAGCCGTGGCCACACGAAGGGACACCTGATGACGTGCTCTGCAGAGGGCGGGGGCCTGGCTGCCCCGGGCCTCGCCGTCTGGTTCCCACTGCCCCGGGCCAAGGCAGATGTGGTGGGGCAGGGCATGGTTTGCCGTGAAAGTCTTCCTGTTCGCTAGCAGTTTGGTTTTAAGCAAGTTAGTGAACTTTTCTAAAACTGACTTTCTCTGTGTGAAGAAAGCGGGGGCTCCTATACCCTGCCTCAGAAGGGTGTGATGGAAATAAATGAAATCACTCAGTGCGAAGGCCAGGCCCGTGGAAGGGAGGAGGGGAGCAGGAACGACCACTTATCCTCACACGCTGTGGACAAGGCCCTCACGTTGCTCTCCTAGATGAGTCTCCTTCCTCGGAGGCTCAGAGAGGTCGAGTGAATTGCCTAAGGGCACGCAGCAAGGAGAAAGCAAATGTGGATGCAGGCCTGGGCCTGTGTTGTCTGTTCTGGTCTGCCTGGTACCACGACCTTGACTGGCCCCTGGTGTCCAACAATGCGTGTGTCCCTGTCCAGCGGGAGCCCCGTAACATACGAGTGTGGTCCCCCAAGGAGACCAGGTGTCTCCAGGCTGAGTGCTTAGGAACTAGTGAGCTGAATTCCTCTTACCTCCTCTGGACTGGATCTGAGGCCTCGTTTTGGCCTGTCCCGGAGGATCATGTATCGCCCTTGGGAAGGACCACAGGAGCCGAACGGCGCTACTTCTGCTCCGGACGATCTCCCAGCAAGACCGGGACCGCCGTGTGAACGAAGGTTTGTCTTTGCCTCAGATGTTGGCTCCTCGGCTCGGAGGCTGGGAGTCTGGGATGACGGCGCCAGTGGGCTCCGCTCCTGGTAAGGACCCCGTCCTGGCTTGGGAACGGCACCTTCCCTCCGAGTCCTCATGTGGCGGGCAGAGAAGCGTCTCCCCTGGTCTTGCGAGGGCCCTGCTCCCATCGCAGCCCGACCCTCACGCCCTCACCTGACCCCAGTCACCCTGAAGCCCCTCCCAACAGCACCCCCTCGGGGTTAGGGCTCCATCGTGTGTCTGGGGGGCCCACACGTCGGTCCCTAACGGCTGGCCAATGTAGAAAGTGGGACGGAACAGAACACCTTCCAGGACTTAAAGCTGAGTCCGACGCCGCCCCTCGAGGTGGGCCCGGCCTGGAGGGTCCCCAGGCAGGGCAGCCGACCCCTCAGGGCCACGACTCGGCCGTGCCCACCGAGTGTCATGTGTGACCCCGTGACGCTGCTCAGAGCGGCACCTTCTCAACCCCCAACAGGTCGTGCAGTGACAGTTTCGTCCTTGCGTCTGAGCAGAAGTTCTGTGTACTTCCTCGTGCACACGCCATCCAGTGGCGTTCAGAAGCGCCCCGCGCCCTGCCCGCGCGCGCAGCGGGGGACCCGGAGTCGCCCGGAAGGAGGGCACGAGGTCTCCAGAGGAGCGACTGAGGTCCTTCTCTAAACTGTGCTGAAGTCCTGGACGCCTGGCTCTCAGAAGATGGGCTTTTCTAAAACGTCACAGTTTCTCACCAGAAGCAGACGGAATTACAGGCAGTTCGTGCGGCGAACTTGAGCCGCGCGTCTGCTCAGATTCCCTGGGACGACGTCAAACCCAGACCAGCCTGCTTTCCCCGGGAAATCTCTCCGGGAAGGCCGAGGTGGGTGGGGGGGCTGTGGAGGTGGTTTGCACGCCTGCAAGATCTGTGTGCAGGGGCAGGGGGTGGCGTGGAAGTCTTGTTGGCACTAAACCTGCACCCCTGATGGGCCGAGCACAGACGTTCCTAAACAACGTGACTGACGGCTATGGCATGGAAAAGTCTGCATCAGTTTTCTTGTTCAAGGGCATTTTTGGCCCCAGGCGTCATCCCTGTGGCCTGACTGGAAACACAGGGAGACAGAGCCTGTCCCGGGGTGAAGAGAAGACATAAGTCAGTGAGTCTGGAAACTTGAGGAAGGGGCCTAAGGCGATGCACGGCTCAGAGGCAGGTTTTACGCACATCTGTCCCCCGAGTGTCCCCTGGGCTAAGGGAGACGTGTGAGCGCCATGATCTGTTCTGCAGCGCATGTTGGCTCATTCACTCAACGTCCGCACCTCGAAGGCTCCCCTGGAACCACCGCGTTGTGCAAACACTGCCTGACGATTTGAAAACGCTTGTTGCCCCCAGAGAAAGCCCGTGGCTCCGAGACTTTAGCATCGGCCGCGCTGTCTGCTCACAGCCCCTGGCAGCCTCTCCTCTACCTGTGGGTCTGCGGACGCCCCCCGGGAGTGGGCCCCCTGTGGTCCTCCGGCCCCGGCCGCGCACCTGCGTAACACTTTCGAGTTTCCGGTGGTCGGCCCCTCATCCCTTCCCAGGCCGAGTGACGCTCCAGGGCGCACACGCAACCTGAGATGAGGGACGCGGGCCCGCCGCCACTTGGGGCCTTTAGGAGTGAGGCTGCTGGAGCGTTCACGCTCTGCTGTGTGGACCCCGCTGTCGCTTCTCCCGCCGCGCCTACACCGGGAGGGACGCGCACACCTGTGGGTCACGGGGCCATGTTATGTTTAACTATTTGGGGAACTGCTAGACTACTCCCCCAAGCGGCGGCACCATCCTATTATTTTTTTAAATTTCGTATTATAAATTTAAAAACCCTTTTTTTTTTTTTAACATTTATTTATTTTTGAGAGAGAGAGTGCGAGCAGGGGAGGGGCAGAGAGGGAGGGAGACACGGAATCGGAAGCAGGCTCCGGGCTCTGAGTTGTCTGCACAGAGCCCGATGCGGGGCTCGGACTCACAGACCGCGAGATCGTGACCTGGCTGAAGTCAGATGCTCAACCAACTGAGCACCCCTCCACCCCCACCCTGCACCCCGTGGCAGCACGATCTTACGTTCTCGTCAGCAATGTGTGCACCTTGTTTTTCCGTCTCAAGGGCTCCAACCTCCGGGTGTGTCTGACACTCCATGAGGTCTGAATCCTTGGTTACAGCCATCCTAGCACCTTGGAGGGACATCTCAGTGTGATTCTGCTTCGCATTTACCTGGTGGCTACTGAACTTGAACATCTTTTCGTGTCTTATTGGCCATTTGTATGTCTTCTTTGAGGACATGTTTATTCAAATCCTTTGCTAATTTTTGACAGGGTTTTGTGGGGTTTTTTGCCTTTTTATTATCAGGTTAAAAGAGTTCTTTATATACTTTGGATGTCAGTTCTACCTTAGATCTTGCAAATGATTTGCAGTATTTTCACCCACTTGCAAATATTTTCTCCCATTCTTCTTGGGTTGTCTTACTTTGTTGACACCACTTGCAACAAAAAGTTTTAATTTCAGTGTGGTCTAATTTATCTATTTTTTCTTTTGTCGCTGGGCTTTTTTTTTTTTCAACGTTTTTTATTTATTTTTGGGACAGAGAGAGACAGAGCATGAACGGGGGAGGGGCAGAGAGAGAGGGAGACACAGAATCGGAAACAGGCTCCAGGCTCCGAGCCATCAGCCCAGAGCCCGACGCGGGGCTCGAACTCACAGACCGCGAGATCGTGACCTGGCTGAAGTCGGACGCTTAACCGACTGCGCCACCCAGGCGCCCCTGTCGCTGGGCTTTTGATGTTGACTCCAAGAAACCATCACTGACCAAAGGTCATGAAGACTTACACCTGTTTTCTCCTAAGAATTTTACGCTTAGGTCCATGGTTCACATTTAGTTAGTTTTGTGCGTAGTGTAAGGAACAGGCCCCAACGCGGTTGTTCCTTACGGGAATATCGCACTGTCCCAGCACCACTGGTGTGAAAGACTGCCCTTTGCCCTTGGACTTGTCCTGGGACCCTTGTCAAAAATCACCTCACCAGACAGAAGAGTCAGGCTGCGGAAGTTTCCTCGTACTGTAGTCTGGTGAGCATTTTTGTAATGGTGGAAGGGTGATGGGTTTTGTCGGGATTATGTTCTGCATCCATTGAGATGCCCGTGTGGGTTTTGTCCTTTATTCTATTCATCACACGGTGGATTCCATCGATTGCTGTTAAGCCAAATGTACACGGCTGGGTAAATCCTGTTTATGCATGTTGTATCGTCTGCCTCCGTGCGGCTTTCCTCTGTGCTGGTGAGCAGATGGAGATTCCGTGTCTGTGTTCCTAGGGGACATCAGGCTGCACTTTTCTCCTCCCCAGGGGTCCGTGCCTGGCTTTGGTGTCAGGGTGGTGAAGAGCTGGGAAGCATCCACACCTCTGACTCGTTGGTAGAGTTTGGGAGGTGTTGACGCCAATACCTCTTAGATGTTCTCGGGAAGTCACAGAGCAGCTCTGTGGCCTAGATGCTCATAGAAAGTTTGCATTATTAATATTTCTACTTGTTTTATATCTTTTCAGAGTTCCTCTTTCCTCTTGAGTCTGTTTCAGTGTTTGTGTTTTCCTAGGGTTTATCCACTTCAGTGAACTTTGCTGATAGCGCTCAATTCTAACCTTCTATTATATTTATAAGGTCATTATTTTTATAAGACATCCCCCCTTGTTCCCGATTTGCTAATTTAATCGTTTTCTTTTTTCCTTAGACTCGTGAGAGGATTGTCATTTTATCTATTTTTTCAAAGAAATATTTTGGTTTTGTTGGTTTCTCTATTCTCTTCTCTGATTCATTTTTCTGCTTTAATCTGAATTATTTCCTTCCTTCTGCTGGATTTGGGCGTGCTCTTCTTTTTCTAGTTTCTCAGGGTGAGAAGTTATTGATTTGAGGTCCTTTTTTAAATATAGGCATTTGTAGCTATGATTTTCCCTCTGAGTGCTGCTTTAACCACATACCGTAAATGTTAGCATGCTCGCTAATCTCAAGGGTTTCTAATTTCCCTTGGGATATACTCTTTGATCCAGGATGTGTTGTTTAATGTACATATTTGTGAATTTCACAAATTTCCTTCCATTATTTATTTCATATTTAGTTCCACTGTATGCCGACTGCATACTCTGTATCGTTTCCAGCCTTCTAAATGTACTGGAGTGTGTTTCATGGCACCTGACACAGCACCAGAGAACGTCTCGGTGTACTTGCCCACGTCTTCTGTTGGGTGGAGCATTCCCTGGACATGGGTTAGGTCTAGTGGGTTTGAAGTAGGGTTCCCTCGTGCTTGCTTCGGCAGCACATATACTAAAATTGAAGTAGGGTTCCCTGATGATCTCTGGCCTGCCTGTCCCATTAATTATTGACATTGGGTATTGAAGTCTGCAACAGCTGTTGTTAAATTGTCCATTTCCCCTTCAATTCTGTCAGTTTCATGCACTTGGGGTCCCACTCTTCAGTGCATAGAAATTTAAAATTGTTATGTCTTCTTTATGAATTGACCCTTTTATTATTATAAAATGGCCCATTTTGTCTCTAGTAACATTTCATGATTTATTTATTTATTTATTTATTTACTTACTTATGTATTTATTTTTGTATTAGAACAAAGTAATTTTTCTTTTCTTTATTGAGGTATAATTGACACAAAATATCAGTTAACAACATGGTGATTTAATATTTGTGTACATCACAAAATGATTATTAGCACAGTGAGTCTACCTCTTGTCTCCGCCACACAAAATGATTACAATATTATAGACTACATTCCCCATGCTATACATTACATCCCCATGACTTATTTATTTTACATTAGAATTTTGTATGACTTGATCTCTCTCACTCATTTAACTGCCCCCAACCACTCTCTGACAACCACCAATCTGTTTTGTCCCTAATAGTATGGGTTTGGTTTTGTTTCTTTGTTTCGTTCTGTAGATCACACCTGTAAGTGAACCCATGCGATCTTTGTCTTTCTCTGTCTGACTTATTCTACTTAGCAAAATAGGCTCATGCGTGTTGTTGCACACAGCAGATTTCATTATTTTTTAGGATTAATATTCCATTGAATACTAAACCACATCTTTTTTATCCATTCATCTACCAAGGGAAACAGTTTACTTCTAAATCTTTACTATCGTAAATAAAGTGGCAATAAACATAAGGGTGCATATATTTTTTCCAAATTAGCGTTTTCATTTTCTTTGGATAGATAACCAGTAAAGGAATTGCTGAATCATATGATAGTTCTATTTTTAATTTTTTGAGGAACTTTCCTACTATTTTCCATAGTGGCTGTACCAATATATATTCCCACTAACAGTATGCAAAGTGTTCCTTTTTTTCCATGTCCTAGCCAATACTTGTTATTTCTTGTCTTTTTGATAATAGACATTCTGACAGGTGTAGGGTGATACCTCACTGCAATTTTGATTTGTGTTTCCCTAGTGCAAATGACTAGTGATGTTGAGCATCTTTTCATTTGCATGTTGACCATCTGTATGTATTCTTATGAAAAATGTCTATTTAGATTCTTTGCCCATATTTTTAAAATTTTTAGTTCAAGTTTATTGTTTTATTTTATTATGTATTTTTAAATTTGCATCCCAGTTAGCACATGGTGCAACAATGATTTCAGGAGGAGATTCCTTAATGCCCCTTACCCATTTAGCCCATCCCCCCTCCCACAATCCCTCCAGTAACCCTCTGTTTGTTCTCCATATTTAAGAGTCTTACGTTTTGTCCCCGTCCCTGTTTTTATATGATTTTTGCTTCTCTTCCCTTATGTTTTTCTGTTCTGTGTCTTAAATTCCTCATATGAGTGAAGTCATATGATATTTGTCTTTCTCTGACTGACTAATTTCACTTAGCCTAATACTCTCTAGTTTCATCCACATAGTTGCAAATGGCAAGATTTCTTTCTTTTTGTTTGCTGAGCAACACTCCATTGTATATATATGCCGCATCTTCTTTATCCATTCATCCATCGATGGACATTTGGGCTCTTTCATACTTTGGCTGTTGTTGATAGTGCTGCTATAAACATTAGGGTGAACGTGCTCTTTCAAAACAGCACTGCTGTGTCCCTTGGGTGAATACCTAGTAGTGCAATTACTGGGTCATAGGGTAGTTCTATTTTTAATTTTTTGAGGAACTTCCATACTGTTTTCCAGAGTGGCTGCACCAGTTGGCATTCCCACCAGAGGTGCAAAAGAGATCCTCTCTCTCCACCTCCTCGTCCATATCTGTTGTGCCTGAGTTGTTAATGTGAGCCATTCTGACAGGTGTCAGGTGATATCTCATTGTGGTTTTGATTTTTATTTCCCTGATGATGAGTGATGTTGAGCATTTTTTCATGTGTCGGTTGGCCATCTGGATGTCTTCTTTGGAGAAGTGTCCATTCATGTCTTTTGCCCATTTCTTCACTGGATTATTTGGCTTTTGGGTGTTGAGTTTGATAAGTCCTTTATAGATTTTGGATACTAACCCTTTATGTGATATGTCATTTGCAAATATCTTCTCCCATTCCATCAGTTGCCTTTTAGTTTTGCTGATTGTTTCCTTCACTGAGCAGAAATTTTTATTTTGATGAGGTTCCAATAGTTCATTTTTGCTTTTATTTCTCTTGACTCCAGAGATGTATTGAGTAAGAAGTTGCTGCAGCCAAGGTCAAAGAGGTTGTTGCCTGCTTTCTCCTCTAGGATTTTGATGGCTTCCTGTCTTATGTTTAGGTCTTTCATCCATTTTGAGTTTATTTTTGTGTATCGTGTAAGGAAGTGGTCCAGGTTCATTTTTCTGCATGCCTCTATCTAGATTTCCCAGCACCATTTGCTGAAGAGACTGTCTTTATTCCATTGGATATTCTTTCCTGCTTTGTCAAAAATTAGTTGGCCATATGTTTGTGGGTCCATTTCTGGGTTCTCTATTCTGATCCACTGACCTGAGTGTCTGTTTTTGTGCCAGTACCATACTGTCTTGATGATACAGCCTTGTAATACATCTTGAAGTCCAGGATTGTGATGTCTCCAGCTTCAGTTTTCTTTTTCAGGATTGCTTTGGCTATTCGGGGTCTTTTCTGGTTCCATACAAATTTTAAGATTGTTCTAGCTCTGTGAAGAATGCTGGTGTTATTTTGATAGGGATTGCATTGAATATGTAGATTGCTTTGGGTAGTATTGACACTTAACAAGATTTGTTCTTCCTATCCAGGAGAATGGAATATTTTTCCATTTTTTTGTGTCTTCTTCAGTTTCTCTCATAAGCTTTCTATAGTTTTCAGTGTATAGATTTTAAACCTCTTTGGTGTATGGGTTTATTCCTAGATACTTTATGGTTTTTGTTGTAATTGCAAATGGGATTGATTCCTTGATTTCTGTTTCTGTTGCTTCATTATTGGTCTATAGGAATATAACCGATTTCTGTGCATTGATTTTATATCCTGTGACTTTGCTGAATTCATGGGTCAGTTCTAGAAGTTTTTGGGTGGAATCTTTTGGATTTTCCATATAGTATCATGTCATCTGCAAAGAGTGAAAGTTTGACTTCCTCCTTGCTAATTTGGATGCCTTTCATTCCTTTGTGTTGTCTGATTGCTGAGGCTAAGACTTCCAATATTATGTTGAATAACAGTGGTGAGAGTGGACATCCCTGTTGTGTTCCTGACCTTAGGGGGAAAGCGCTCAGTTTTTCCCCATTGAGGATGATATAAGCGGTGGGTCTTTTCATATATGACTTTTATGATCTCAAGGTATGATCCTTCTATCCCTACTTTCTTGAGGGTTTTTATCAAGAAAGGATGGTTTGTCAAATGCTTTCTCTACATCTATTGAGAGGATCATATGGTTCTTGTCCTTTCTTTTATTGATGTGATGAATCACATTGATTGTTTTGCAGATCTTGAACCAGCCCTCCATCCCAGGTATAAATCCCACTTGGTCATGGTGAATGTACTGTTGGATCCAGTTGGTTAGTATCTTGTTGAGGATTTTTGCATCCATGTTCATCATGGAAATTGGTCTACAGTTCTCCTTTTTAGTGGGGTCTCTGTCTGGTTTTGGAATCGAGGTAATGCTGGCTTCATAGAAAGAGTTTGGAAGTGTTCCTTCTGTTTCTGTTTTTTGGAACACCTTCAAGAGAATAGGTGTTAACTCTTCCTTAAATGTTTGGTAGAATTCCCCTGGAAAGCCATCTGGCCCTGGACTCTTGTTTTTTTTGGCAGATTTTTGATTACTAATTTGATTTCCTTACTGGTTATGGGTTTGTTCAAATGTTCTATTTCTTCCTGTTTCTGTTTTGGTAATGTATATGTTTCTAGGAATTTGTCCATTTCTTCCAGATTGCCCATTTTATTGGCATATAATTGCTCATAACATTCTCTTATTATTGTTTGTATTTGTGCTGGGTTGATTTTGATCTCTCCTCTTTTATTCTTAATTTTATGTGTTTAGGTCCTTTCCTTTTTCTTTTTGATCAAAATGGCCAGGGGTTTATCAATTTTGTTACTTCTTTCAAAGAACCAGCTTCTGGTTTCATTGATATGTTCTACTGTTTTTTGGATTCAATATCATTGATTTCTGTTATAATCTTTATTATTTCCTATTTTCTGCTGGTTTTTTTAATTGATTTGCTGTTCTTTTCCAGCTCTTTAAGGTGTAAGGTTAGGTTGTGTATCTGAGTCCTTTCTTCCTTCTTTAGGGAGGCCTAGATTGCTATATACTTCCCTCCAATGACCACCTTTGCTGCATCCCAGAGCTTTTCATTGGCTTCCATGCACTTTTTAATTTCTTCTTTAACTTCTTGGTTAGCCCATTCATTCTTTAGTAGGATGGTATTAAGTCTCCAAGTATTATTTTTCCAAATTTTTTCTTGTGGTTGATTTCAAGTTTCATTGTGTTGTGATCTGAAAATATGCACGGTATGATCTCAATCTTTTTGTACTTGTTGAGGGCTGATTAGTGTCGTAGTATATGATCTATTCTGGAGAATGTTCCATGTGCACTGGAGAAGAATGTGTATTATGCTGCTTTAGGATGAAATGTTCTGAATATATCTGTTAAGTCCATCCGGTCCAGTGTGTGATTCAAAGCCATTGTTTCCTTGTTGATTTTCTGTTTAGATGATCTGTGCATTGTTGTAAGTGGAGTCTTGAAGTCCTCTACTATCAAGATATTATCAATGAGTTTCTTCATGTTTGTGATTAATTGATTTATATATTTGGGAAATACACATTTAGAGCATGAATATTTGCAATTGTTAGATCTTCTTGGTGGATACACCCCTTAATTATGTTATAATGCCCTTCTTCATCTCTGGTTACAATCTTTATTTTAAAATCTAGACTGTCTGGTATAAGTATGGTTACTCCAGCTTTCTTTTATCGACCATTAGCATGATAGATGGTTCTCCATCCCCTTCCTTTCAGTCTGAAGGTGTCTTTAGGTCTAAAATGGGTCTCTTGTAAACAGAGTATAGACGGGTCTTGTTTTCTTATGCATTGTTACCCTATGTCTTTTGATTAGAGCATTTAGTCCATTGACATTCAGAGTGAATAATGAAAGATATGAATTTATTGCCATTATGTTGCCTGTACAGTTGGAGTTTCTGGTAGTCTTCTCTGGTCCTTTCTAGCCTTTTTTGCTTTTGATCTTTTTGGGGGGTTTTGTTGGTTTTTTTTTGTCTTTTCTCCCCTCAGAGAGACCCCTTAAAATTTCTTGCAAAGCTGGTTTAGTGGTCACAAACTCCTTTAATTTTTGTTTGTCTGGGAAACTTTTTATTTCTCTTTCTATTCTGAATGACAGCCTTGCTGGATAAAGAATTCTTGGCTGCATATTTTTCTGATTCAGCCCATTGGATATATCCTGCCACTCCTTTCTGGCCTGCCCAGTTTCTGTGGATAGGTCTGCCGTGAACCTGATCTGTCTTCCCTTGTAGATTAAGGACTTTTTTTCCCTTACTGATTTTATAATTCTTTCCTTGTCTGTGTATTTTGTGAATTTTGCCATGATATGCCTTGTTGATGTTCAGTTTTTGTTGAATCTAATGGGAGTTCTCTGTGTTTCCTGGATTTTGATGTCTGTGTCTTTCCCCAGCATAGGAAAATTTTTCTCTAGGATTTGTTAACATAAACGTTCTACCCATTTTTCTCTCTCTTCATCTTCTGGGACCCCTATGATTCTGATTTTGTTACTTTTTAATTAGTCACTGAGTTCTCGAATTCTTAAATCATGCTGTTTTGCCTTAGTCTCCCTTTTTTTTTCTACTTCATTATACTCCATAAGTTTGTCCTCTATATCACTGATTCACTGCTCTGTTTCATCCATCCTTGCCACCATGGCATCCATTTGAGATTGCAGCTCAGTTATGGTATTTTTTATTTCATCCCGTCTAGCTTTTACTTCTTTTATCGCCACAGAAAGGGATTCTAATCTATACTTTCAACCCCATCTACTATTCTTATTATCATGATTTTAAATTCTGGTTCAGACATCTTGCTTGTATCTGTGTTGGTTAAGCCCCTGGCTGTCATTTCTTCTTGTTCTTTCTTTTGGGGTGAATTCTTTCATTTAGTCATTTTGAAGAGAGAAAAGGAATTAATAAAGTAAAAACAATAAAAATTTAAGAAAAAGAAAAAAAAGAAAAAAGAAAAAGGACATTTGAAAATTTTAAAAAATGAATACAATAAAATAGAATAAAATGAAATGATGCAAGTGGAATAGAATTTTAAAAAATTATGAAAAGGTAAAAAAAATAGAAAAATTAAAGAAAAATCTTTTTAATAAAAATGGAAAATAAAAATATTTTTTTCTCTTTCTGTATTCAAGAAAAACAAAAGAAAAAGAAAAAAATTGAATAGACAGACCAGTGAACAGAATGAAGTATGATTGAAATTATATCCAGTTTCTCCTAAAAATTGAACTATCAAGCACTTTATAGTCCATAAACTAAGCAAGCAGAGATACTTGTGGTGTTCCTGAAGAGTAAGGTTGGCCCAGTTGGGCAGGGTTTATTTAGCGTAACATCTCCGTTCTCCACTAGATGGTGCTGCTTAGCTTACTGGGGTGGACCGTTCTGCCAAGTGTAGGTATGTATGTACATGCATGTGAGGGTTGAAAATGATGTCGCCCAACTACCCAGTCTCTAGTATCAGAACTCTGTGCTCTCCCCCCCCAGCAATCAAGCACTCCTCCTTTGTCTCCAGCTTCTGTCCACTCACTGCTTCTACACTGTCCCTGACCAAGCCATCAGGCTGCCAGGCAGCACCTCCCTCCTGAGTTTTATCTCAGATGTGGCTGTGTTTCCCAGCCCCTCACTTCTGAAGGACTGTGTCTTTGACCCGTTCTGACCCTCTGGGGGAGGGTCTGGCTGAGCAATGGCTGGGTGCCGGCCTGCCCCCAGGAACATTCGCGAGTCTGTGCCACTGCTGACGCCGACACTAGCCGGGTGCCGGCCTGCCCCGGAAGAAGTTCACACGATTGTGTAGCAGCAGCATTTCAGGGATTGCAAGAAATCACAACATTCATCTGGAGCCAGTCTTTCCCTTAACGTCCTTGTTCCAGCACCAGCAAATGTGTTGTTCTCCAGGGTCTGCTGGGACCTTTGCCTGTGGGATGGCCACACAGCCTCTACCAATGGTCCTCCCAGCAGGGGAACTGCCTCTCCCCATGTGGCCTGAGGATCCCTGGACCTCACTCTACTCCTGGGGATTTGCCTTTGCCACCAGAGCACTGCCAGGTATCGAGATGCAGAGTTTCAGACTCTGCTCTCCTCCTGTGTGTAGAGTCTTACTGGAATTTAAACCCTCTCCTTTCTCCTTTCTCCCTTTTTAGTTCAGTCTCCATGGCTGTTTCCACTCTCCCCTTTGTCTCTGGCTGTTTTTCGGGAGTGGCGGGTGCTTTTCCTGTACCCTCCCCCCATTTCTCTGTCCTCTCTCCACAGAAACACCTGCCTACCCTCTGCAACCTCTCTCTCCCCCAGTTCACCTCTCTGTGCCGTGTACCTGCCGAGTTCTGTGGTTCAGGTTGTGCAGAGTGTTGTGTTAATCTTCCACTCGGATTTTGAGGTGTGCAGGATGGTTTACTGTTGATCTGGCTGCATTTCAGGGACAAGAGGTGCAAAAAAACTTCCATGCTGTTCCGCCATCTTGGCCCCTCAACTTTTTCTGTTTTAAAGTCTATTTTCTCCTGATGTTAGTATGGTGTCCTCATCTCTCTCGTGGCTGTGGTTCACATGGCCATCTTTTCCCGCTCCACACTGGCCTCCTGTGGACAGCGTGTGTGTGTGGACGTGCGTATGTAGACCCAGTGTGTGCGGTGTGGATCCGCGTCTATGTGTATACGCTTCCCTTTACCCAGTCTGACCACCTCTGAGTCCTGAGGAGCCATTCCAGTGATTCACAGACAGTGTCACGGTTGGTGTAGTTGGATCCACATTTGCCATTACGCTCTGTTCTCCCTGCGTCCCGCTCCTCTGTCCATCCTGCACCACCTTCCATGCTCAGTGGCTCTTTCCCGGCACAAACGTTTCCATTCCTTTCAGACTTTTTTACCGTACTATTGAGTTATTTTCTTAGTGGTTGTCCTGGGGCCTACAAGATACATGTTAACACCAGGATCTACTTCAGATGTGTACTGAGTACCCATGAGATACAGAAATGTCACCCTGAACAGCAGCTCTCGTGACTGCATTTTCATGCTGTCACTGTTGGCTTCGCCAGTCTGTGTCTCAAATACAGTGACACATTGTCATAATTATCATTTTATATAATCTTCTTAAAGAAGCTGAGGGAAGAGAGAGCGGGTATGTATTTACAAAGTTTGCTAAATTCAAGTTCTCATTCGCCATCTGACCCTTCGCCCCTTCCTGTGGGCGGGGGCACCTCTGTCACCCCGTTTCTCCACTGCCTGCCTCCTCGGTGCTGTTTTCAAATGTATTACATTTCTCTATGATACAACCAAATAATACAATTGTACACATATTGTCTTATGCAATTATTCTTAAATCAGTTAAGAGAAGAAAGGGGGAGAAACAAGCCTGTACCATCTTTTTTTAAAAAATTTTTAACATTTATTTATTTTTGAGAGAGAGACGGAGTGCAGGCGGGAAAGGGGCAGAGAGGGAGACACAGAATCCAAAGCAGGCTCCAGCCTCTGAGTTGTCACCATGGAGCCTGACGTGGGGCTCGAACTCACGAACTGTGAGATCATGGCCTGAGCCGAAGTTGGACACTTTAACCGACTGAGTCACCCAGGTGCCCCAAGCTGGTAACATCTTTTCTAATTATAGATGCAGTAGCCTCTGTTTTACCACATGACTTTGAATTACTATCTGGAGCCGCTTCCTTCCAGCCCGAAGAGCCTCCTAGTGTATCTTGTAAAGCGATTCTGCCAGCGACAGGATCTGTTTATCTTCATTCGCGGCATTTCTGAAGGACCGTTTTGCTGGATGTGAGATCCCTGACTGACGGCTTTACCTTCAGCACGTGGGCTGTGTCCTTCCATGGCCTTCTGGGCTCCTTTGTCCGCTAACCCAGCTCTTAGCCCTGTTGGGGTGTGTCGGCGGCCTCGGGAGGGGAACGGGACGGCTTCCGAGTCCAGATCAAGTGCAGCCTGGTGCTTGGGGCTGCTTCCTGCCAAACAGAGACAGAGGAAACACGGACACAGTCTGAGGAAGACGAGGAGGTGACGAACCCTCTAGCGTGTCCCAGCCCGTGGCAGGGTTACCCCAGCCTCGCAGGCTCAGAGGAGGCTGAGGGCTGGCGTTGGTGCCCAGGGAATTTTGGCCGCTTGACTTCGGCCAGAAGGCAGAAGTCCTGCAGTGGTGGTGCTGTCCCCAGAGGCAGGTGCCTTCATTAAAGGCCCCGCAGGAAGTGGGGACCCGCCAGCACTGGGGAAGGTCCCTGAACGGGAGAGCCCGGAGTGTCTCCTGACAGGCCTTTTAGCCTCAGTTCCTAAAATAGATGCTCGTCCTACCCTTCCTCAGGCCTAGGCCTCATCCTCCCAAATACGAAAATCAAGCGCTACCCAGATCTGTGCTGCTAGACACTGTTGGATGTAGAGAAACCGTCGTTAATCATCATGTCCTTAGTGTAGCTACACTTGGCTAGTTATTTCCTTCATTGGTACCCTTACGTGTGACATTTAGGACGTATGAATGTACCCACGCAGAGAAAAAATTACCAGAAACACGACGTGCACGTCGTGGACTTCCTTCCCGTGCACGTTCCTGGACGTGATGTAGAACTAATACCAGCAGAGCCTCTCGCAGGTCCCTGGTAACTCCTGACCGTTTACATCTTTGAGAAAACAACATTCTACAGTCATCTGGACCATCTGAACTTGGTCATTAAAGAGGATAATTTTCTTAGCTTCTCTGTATTGCATGGGACTGCAGCATCCTCGTGGAAGAGGAAGACTAAGGATTGACAGAAAACAGGAGTTGGAAATCTGTAACAAGATGAAACGTAATTTTCTGTCTCATGCAAGCTGTTACCACACAGATAACAATGGGCGCCTGCCTGTCGTTTCTCTTAATTCACACCCGAGTCGACCCCAAAGCAGCAGATGATATGTTCTCTTGCTGTGTGGACCGCAACACTGACACAGCATTCCCAGGACACGCGCGTCTGGCTGGCTGCGTTACCATGGAAATCATGGGGACCACTTTTTGAGCACAGCCTTTTGCAGGAATGGCATCATCCTACCCAATGCTTGTAGAGGTTAAGAGCCGCCCCGGATGCTGTTGGAGTACTTGGTCCTGTCATCATCCTCACTTTGTGGTGGAGGAAATGAAGTTTAGCAGGACTGACCTTAGGGTCCCTTCTGCCCAAGTGGTCAGCACCTGTCTGTGGATCAGTACATGTGGAGTTAAAGCCGAGACAGTTCATATTCCCTAACCGGCTATTTCTGGGAGTCCCAGGCAGATCTAACACCGACACAGTAGGATGATGACGGACAAAGGTAGCAGCGAATTGACTTACAGAGCTGACCTCGGCTGTTTCAGGTCAAAATCGACATTGTCTTCCTTTTACTGAAATTATTCTGTGTAATGAGTAACTTTCTTAGGAAAGACTCAGGAGCCCGACACTCAGCGATGCAGGGACTTACGGACAGCTGAAATCTGCCGTCCTTCTGCCCAAAGTGGTGTGAATGCAGGTGCGGCTGTAGTCCTTCTGACTAGAAGAAAGCCCACAGCTCAGACCTGCCCCTTGTCCATCTCCCGATACGTGTGATCCACAGACGCCTGTCTCATGCAGGCGAGGCGCTCTACCGGCTGCGTGGGCTTCCTCCACCCGACTTCCACCCAACCTGAAGGATGCCCTTTTCAGATTAACCAATCTCAACGTCTAAACACCCCTTCCTACTTTTTATTTAGTCCCATATGAAATCCAAAAGGAAAATAAATTCCAGCCCTTACCGGAAAGCACTTGGAATATGGAAGGGGACACACGCGGCCATCAGTGCTGTCGGCAGGTTACCGCCAGCAACGTGACAAATCTGGTAAGACGCTGCCTGAGTAGCCTTGCGTCATTTCCACTAATGCAAGGGGGGCTTTGGCAAAACTGGAGCCACGTGACCAAGCACGCGAATGTTAACACGATCCCAGACCGGAGGAAGTTAAGTGTCTGCGGGCATACGAAGCCTGACCAGATGGCCCCCTTTGGCTTTAAAACAAGGGGGTGAGTGCTGCTCTTTATTTCTGAAAGGTGTGGTCCCAAATCTCAAAGCAACTGAGTTTCCAAAGGATCTGACCGTTCTGCACACCCGTCCCCCAGCCAGCTGAGAAGCCACGTGCAGGACGCAGGTGAAAACAGGCCCACTGCACTGTGGCGGCAAAAGGGCAGGTGGAGACGGCGGAAGGTGAGGCATGGGGTCGCCCCAGAGAAACGTACGACCGTCCACAGGTTCTCAACAGCAAGCAGCCTGTGGTTTGCAGGTGATTCGGGGACAGAAAGGCGCCGGTGTTCAGACGCCGACTGAGCGGCCTAGAAAGGTGTGCACCGACTTTGGCTCAGCTGCCCCTGTTGCCTTCCTGCCTTCTGTCTGTGCTGTGGCGACACTGTTCCTTCTGGACACACTGCTGGAGAGAGCCGGGCCTGTCCTCTCCCCCAGGGACACACGTCTGACAGCCACCACCGCCCCCACTCGCCTGCACTGCTTCAAGAACTTGACGAATATTTAAGGAATAAATGACCAGTCGGGGCGCCTGAGTGGCTCAGTCGGTTAAGTGTCTGACTTCGGCTCAGGTCATGATCCCTCGGTTTGTGAGCTCGAGCCCTGCTTAGGGCTCTGTGCTGACAGCTCGAAGCCTGGAGCCTCCTTCGGGTTCTGTGTCTCCCTCTCTCTCTGCCCCTCCCCCACTTGCTCTCTCTTGCTCTCTCTATTTCAAAAATAAAACATTTTTTTCAAAATTTAAAGAATAAATGACCAATAAACCAACTCAGCATAGATTTAAAAATTTTCTAGCCAATTTGGGACTTAGATCACATGTCAGAGAACAAAGGCAGAGAGAAACGAAGGAGGGCCTTGCTGATCTCCTCAGTCAGATCAGCTTTGACCAGGATTTCATCACTCACTTCACTCTCCCGTTCCTTAGATCGAGTCTCGTGAATTTTTCATTTCTCCTTAAAAACACGTGGTTGTGTCTGCATATGTGAAATTCAACCAAGAAGACTTAAATTTTCTCACACAAGATGACCAATGCAATTAAAATACACTTGGGCGCGGTATTTCCGCCGTGTGTGCGCCCACGCTTTGGGGCCACACACTCCATTTACGGTCATGTCGTTTTAAGTAAGTGTTGGCAATTACACGAAAATAAGTCTTTTTACTTAGGAGAGTGATCGTTAGTGGAAGATGTAACAGATCTGCAAAGATTTTAGTCGTCCTGGGAAGCAGGCCCCGAATGGCTGAGCCGCGTCTTCCAAATGCTGTCATTTTGCCTTCTGTCGGCGCTCACCCTCCATCTTCAAAGTCAGCATTAAATTGCGCCACTTGTGTGTCATCAGTTCTGTTCTCAGTCGCCTTTGAGTCTCTCTGCTTAGAATAGGAAGCTCGTACTTGACGTTGACTGGAAAGACCCAGTCTGGCTTCTCTGATCGACCAACACTGATCTCGATGCCTCTGCTCCTGCCTCTACTGATGGTAAGAAACGGAGTTCAGAGAGAAACTAATGATAAAACATAAGCTTTTCTTCCCTGTTTTTTAAGAGTGAATTTCTGTGTGCTGCAGAGAAATCACCCATTTCGTACATCTGTTGGGATTGGTGATGGAAATGGATCGGGAAAGTTTCATTCCTGTGAATTCAGTCATTTGGTGGAAGTTCATGGGTGTAGACTGGCCTGACCTCGGATCATGGCTGCAGTGAGCTGGAATCCTTCACACCCTGGATAGCAAGCATCACCCAGGCTGCTTTGAGGAGCTTGGAGGGAAGCTCAAGCTTGGAGGGCTCTTGAGTGCCCACCTGTCCTCCAGGACGCAGACCCTGGGGTCCTGTGGGCTGTGTGTTGTGTACAAAGATGCCTGGGGGCCTTATACACGACAGAGACTGAGCCCCCACGGTTCTGGAGGCTGGAAGACCAGCATCAGGGCACGCCGGCAGGTCCGGTGTCTGGTGAGGACAGCGTCCTCATTCGTCTTCCTGGGAGTCTTATTGCTGCCTCCCCATGCAGTGTGGGTGGGGGATGGCCAACCCTCAGGACCTCATCTCCCCCCAACATCACTCAGGGAGTTACTTTGTGGGGACACAGACATTGGGTCCATAGCAGCCTTGAACAAGTCAGTGCACTCTACTTTCCATAACTGTGACATGGGGACGGGACCAGAGGGTCTCTAGGAGAGTCCCTTCTGTGTCATTCCTGCCAGGACTCTGTTTCTTCAGGGATAGCAGATGCCAGGAATCCCACCAGGTCTATTGCTTCCAGAAGTGACAGGACATCGTCAGTTAAAACGTAAGGACATTAATAAAACCCGCTGTGTGTAGACATCTTCATGACAAGACCGTTGTCTAACACGTGTGCCGGTCTGCACCCCTGTCACCTGTGGTCACCTTTGGAAAAGCCCTAAGGCCCTGTGACCACAATTTTCCATGTTTTGCCGATGGGAACATTGAGCAGCCGATTTGAACATCCGTGTTTCCTTCCTTTGGATGGACTGACGGAGCACATGGTGGAATGTGAGACCTAGAAGCAGAGCCCCCAGTGCCCCGGTCTCTCTTCTGGGTCTCAGGCCCCGAGCTCCGACCTCCCCTGTAGGGAGGTGCTGATGTGGGCCTCACCTGCGGTGACTTTCCTGTGGGGCTGTCTGTGGTGAGAAGACAGTGTCCTGGGAATAACATGTCTGGGGAGAGCCCACGTTCCCCCCCAGGGGGTGTTTGGCGCCCGAGATGTGAACGGTAATTACCCGCCCTGGTCCTGGCGGCAGAACCCACCGCGGCTGCATGTCAGGTGCGGTTCGTTCCACGGGTCTTGTCTCCAAAACGGACTGGTCTCTAGCGCTCACATGCCTGAGTCCTAGAAGAAAAAAATTCACGTGAAATAAACAGCCATTAACACATGGTTTCACTAGGCCCACAGAAAACAAATTGTTTGTCTCCCAAGCTAATGTGGGTCTACGGATGTCACTCTGTCAGACCTCCGTCTTCTCAAAAGTCACTTTGGGACACCTTCTTTATGTCTCCGATCTGAGATTTTTCTCATGTCTTTTTGAACCAAACAAAATGTCTTTTGGAACAGTGGTAGCAATGTCTACGATCTTGCAGTTAGGCAAATGCTCGCTGAAATGTCTCCAAATCAGAAGAGAGGGCGCCAGTGGCTCTTCCAATTAGGGCACCCAAAAGGATGTAAAAACTAATGTCTGGAACCTGAATGTGGACACAATGACACTGACTGTTCCAAGGTGAAGTAGCCCATTAACCTCCTTTACAAACATTCATTTGAAGACGAAATAGATGAAATTGGCCTCACGGAAGCCAGCGCCCACAGTCTGAGTTCCGGACCACAAGCAGGAACAGCCAAATGTGTTCGTAACTGCAGGCCCTTTATTTAGGAAGTGACAGCCACACTTAGCACTTATTCTGTTGCCCAGAAAAGAGATGTTACAGTATTTTGGTAACGGGGTAATTTTTGGAGAAAAGTTTTATATTATTTTTAAAGCATTTTTCAAACAGATGCTAGTTCTAGAAAAAAACACAAATCAAGTAGAAATGAGACAGTTTCTGTTTTGTTGACAAGGCAGTGACCTATTAATTTGCCGTCTGTAGACAAATGTGATGCCAATCATTTGTTACAGTCCATTAGAAGCCAAGTCATTAGTTACACTGAACAAGCACAGGGCACCTGGTGGCTCAGTCGGTCGAGCATCAGCTCTTGATCTTGGCTTAGGTCATGATCTCCAAGTTCGTGGGATCGAGTCCCAGATGGGGCTCTGTGCTGTCCGTACAGAGCGTGCTTGGGATTCTCTCTCTCCAACTTCCTCCCTGCGCCTCCCTCACTTACTACACACACTCTCTCTTTCTCTTTCAAAATAAATAAGCAAACATTTAAAAAATTTAAACTGATCAAGCACAGATGAATGTCACTAAGATTATCTCCTTGATGTGCTCACATTCACCTGCTAATGGTTTATGTGTCCTGGAGAACTTGCAGCTCTATAGCCAAGGGGCTCATAAAATAGAGCTCGAAAGGCACCCCTCCTCCCCCATGACCTCCGGCCACTACTGTCACTGACAAGTGTTACATAAAATGAGGGCACTGTG
Organism: Panthera onca; assembly: GCF_046562875.1. NCBI lineage: Eukaryota > Metazoa > Chordata > Mammalia > Carnivora > Felidae > Panthera > Panthera onca. Next base: position 204,350,778 of record NC_138342.1, read on the forward strand.
CTGGTTTCTTTGCTCCATCCAAGGGGCTGCAATGAACCTTCACGAGCCTGTGAAGAAAGCCGCGTTGTCCCCACTGGCAGTTAAGTCTCAGTGACCCTGACGGCAAGGTGCTAGTGAGTCGTGGAGGAGAGGGGCAAGTCAGGTCTTCTGATGCATGCGGGGCTCCTGCCAACCCCATCAGCCACTGAAATCTGCCCATCGGGGGTCTCTCATCAAGTCCCTCCGCTGAGACTTTCCTAGACCGTTAGTTTCCACATCTTTAGGGACAGATGAAGACCATCCTCCACACAAGCTATTCAGACACCTTCTTCATGTGCCTTTATGCTGTTGTATTTTCCCCCAGAAAGTCAGACACCTTCTTCATGTGCCTTTATGCTATAGGATTTTTCCCCAGCAAGTTGAATGAGGTTAGTATTTTACTGATTTTAAAAACAATTGGCTTTCCTTGCGTACCGTTTGACTTAAACAAGAAACAGAAGTAAGCTCTGACTGTTACAAACAAAAAAGGGACTTAGTGAAAAGATACTGGGAGCCTGAACCAGAACCACAGCCCAGGGAGGCCAACAGAGTTACTGGGAAGTACCCCACGGCCCCCCTGTGAGACCAGGACACAGGGCAGCCACTCTCTGGTCCCCAGAGGGGCGGCAGATTCAGAGTCCCAGCAGGGCTAGGTCACTTGCAGCTCTGTGCACCACCCCCATCACTGGACTGTAGTGTGGGAATTGCCCGATGGAGGTAGAAGGATGGGGGGTTGCACGTGCAGAAATTCCCAAAGAATCAATTAAAAAAAAACCCCAAAACAAAAACTCCTGCAACTAATAAATGATTGCAGTAAGACTGCAGGATGCAAAGTTTATGTACAAAAGTTAATTGCTTTCTTATATACCAGCCACAAGCCAGTAGGATTTGAAAGTAAAAACACAGTACCATTCATTCATATTTTCACTCTCCAAATTAAATATTTAGGTATGAATTTAATGAAATGTGTGCCAGATCTATGTGAGGAAAACTATAAAATTCTGATGAAATCAAAGAAAAATATGTGGAGAGGCAATTCATGTACATGGTTGGAAGGACTCCATATTGTAAAATGTCGCTTCTTCACAACCAGATCTGTAGAGTCAATGCAATCCCAGTCAAATCCTGTTATTTTGTGGGTATCAATGAACTAATTTTAAACCTCGCATGGACAGGCAAAGGAGCCAGAATAGCCAACACAGTGTCGAGGAGGAAAACGTACTTAAGTAAGTGACACTGCCAGACTGGAGTACTTCCCAGAGCAGTAGAGTAACCACGACCACGTGGCATCAACAGAAGAGCAGACAAGCGTATTAGTGGAGCAGAATAAGGGTCCAGGAACAGACCTACGCAAATACAGTCCACTGATCTTTGACAAAGAAGCAAATGCAGTCCGATAAAGGATGGCCATTTCAGCAAACAGTGCTGGAAGAAGCGGACATTCACGTGCACGCCAATCACTCTGGACAAGAACCTTACACCCTTTACGAACATTAGCTCAGATCCGAGACCTAAGTGGAAAATGCAAAACCACAAAACTCCCAGAAGAGAACATAGGAGAACCAAGCTGCCTTTGGGTTTGACAGTCCTTTCTTAGATATGACACTGAAAGCATGATCCATGAAAGGAAAATGGACAAGTTCATTAAGATGAAAAACTGTGCTCTGTGAGAGCTAGTGTTAAGAGAATGAAAAGACAAGCTACAGACGGGATAAAATCTTCGCAAAACACCTCTCTGATAAAGGACTTGTATCCAAAATATACAAAGAACTCTCAAAACTCAACAATAAGAAATCAAACAGCCAAATTAAAACTGGACAAAAGATCTGAACGGACACCTCACCATAGAAACTAGACAGCAGATAAGCATATGAAAAGATGTCCCACTCGTATGTCACTAAGAAATTGCAGACTGAAAGCATGAGCTACCACCGTGCACCTATTAGAACGGCTAAAATACAAAACGTTGACAACAATGAATGTTGATGAGGATGTAGAGTAACAGGATATACACAACAGAACAGTACTTGGCATTGAGAAAGAATGAAATCCTGCCGTTTGCAGCAACGTGGACGGAACAGGAGGGTGTTATGCTGAGTGAAATAAGTCAGTCAGAGAAGGACAGACACCATATGTTTTCACTCATATGTGGATCTTGAGAAACTTAGCAGAAGACCATGGGGGAAGGGTAAAAAATAGTTACCAACAGAGAGGGAGGGAGGCAAACCCTCAGAGACTCTTAAATGCAGAGAACACACTGAGGGTTGATGAGGGGTAGGGGAGACGGGAAAGTGGGTGATGGGCACTGAGGAGGGCACCTGCGGGGACGAGCACGGGGTGTCGTATGTAAGCGATAAACCAAGGGAATCTACCCCAAAGCCAAGAGCACACTTCACACCCTGTATGTTCGCCAATTTGACAGTAAATCGTATTAAAAGTAAATAAAAAAGAAACGTGCCATCAAGTCATGAAAGGACATGGAGGAAGCTTGCATGCGTATAAACTAAGTGAATCTGGAAAGGCTACACATGGTATAATGCCACCTATATGACCTTCTGGAAAAGGAGAAACTCTGGAAACCGGTTGACCAGAGTTTGGAGGAAGGGGGGTGAGTAGGTGGAGCACCAGGGACTTTTCGGGCAGTGTCACTACTCTGCATGACGCCATAATCATGGCTATGTGTCATTATACATTTCCCCAAAGCCACAGAATGCACAGCACCAAGAAGGAAGCCTGGACTACTGTCAATAACAATGCGTTAGTGCTGGTTCATCCACTGTAACAAGTCCCCACACTAATAAAATGTGTATGTAATAGGGAAACTGAGAAGGGAGAGGTATGTGGGAACTTTCTGACCAAGTTTTCTGAAAACCTAAAACTGCTCAAAAAAAAGTACTGTTTCTAAATGCAATAACCAAAACTGCATACATAGAATATGATCCAAATGGTATGTTTAAACATGGAAAAATATGCTCAGTGTTCATTATGGTTGCTGATAAATGGTGTTTATGGGTTGTTTTGATTTTCTTCTTTATATTTTATGCATTTTCTTATTTTTAGGCAATGAGAATATGATTCTTTAGTAATTAAAGAACAATAAAAGTAGCTCATTTGGTTTTGTTTAAATAGGATACATGTAACTAAAATCTAAATTTAAGAAAAGGGGGAAAGATAAATAAATAAGTAGGATCCACAGTCCCACAAGTGTCACTATACCTTGGGGACAGTGGCAAAGAATGTTTGAAATTGTTACTGTCCCAGAAAATCCAGGGACAGTGCTTCCTGTTATTACACGGACCACTCACATCCATCGTTAAGGAACTGACACTAACGTGAGGACAAATGTTGGACAAACCTGTGTGTCTCTAGCTAGTTCGAGGCGGTCAAAGGTATCCAGGTCGTTGAGAAAAGGATCTGCAGCAAATTCTGACTCCACTAAACCCCTAGCTCATGACCTTGAATAAATCCCTTCTCCTCTTGGAGCCTCAAGTAAAACGAGGGGTTTGGATTGGCTGAGTGGTTTTCAAACTGTTTTCTGGCCATACGACCCTATGTTTAAATGAAATTTAATTACACAGAAAACCAACCTGGAAAACAGATAAAAGAGGTGTGGTGTTCCTGGCACCTTGCAGCCCCTAATAGGGCACATGTAGAACAAAATCGAGTACGCTTCTGTCCTACGAAGTCTAAATCTACTTTAAGCTGTAACACGACACACGGAAGAACGTCTCTGCCCTAGGTCAGTCCGTTGGCTTCGGCACCTGGCCAACCACATACGGTTTTGAAAAGTTAAACTCTCTTCATACTCACTAGGTATTAAGAGTCACAGCTGGAACAGGAGATAAAATGATAACTAGGATCAAAGCAGAGGGACTGGGTCCTAACCAACCACTGCTGCGGTGTTCTGATATTGGACAAAGGGCTTCGGCACTCTCTCTGTGATGAGGACGTGATACCCCAGCTGCTAACCCACAAGTCAGATGACGGGGGGAGGGAGCAGAATCTGTGAATGGTACTGGGTACATTCAGCAATGATGCTGGGTACATCAGAGGGAAGTGAAGAAGTCCTTCAAGTGTGGTGTCAGGTCTGATGTGGCCATCATAACATCTGGATAGATGTACTGGCTTTATTTATAACCCGAAACGCACCGTGCAAGACACTTCACCCATGAGTTTAAACTGAAGCCTTATGGATCGTGGAAGAGAAACATCATGGAAAGCTGCTTCCTGCAAAGGATTCTATCTGAGATCAAGACTGTCTGGCACAAAAGCCAAAAATAAAATATTTACCGTTCCTGAAAGGTAATGTCCTTTATGACATATTTGTGAAAGTCCCTCCACTGAAAGGGAGACAGCTCTGATTTCTTTCCTTTCCGCGGAAATGACCTACTAAGGAGGCGCCTCGGTGGCTCAGTCGGGTAAGCGTCCAACTTTGGCTCGGGTCATGATCTGGCAGTTTGTGAGTTCGAGCCCCACATCGGGCTCTGTGCTGTCAGCGCAGAGCCTGCTTTGGGTCCTCTGTCCCCCTCTCTTTCTGCCCCTCCCCTTCTTCTGCTCTCTCAAAAAAAAAAAATAAGTAAATAAAAACACTGAACAATAAAGAAATGCCCGACTAGGACTTGTGCTCGTGGGAAGGTGCAGTAGCTGTACTTCTCTCCGTTCTTCCCACAAGTGCCAGGAAACCCCACACTGTGTGTGAGGGAAACAAGTGAAGACTCTGAAAGACTGGCTAGGGCCATGACAAGGGTCTTCCTGTTGTCTCGGGGACCTCGGCCTTGGAGCTGAGGAAGCCAGAAGCCTGGACACACCAAGAATTCGGCAACAGGAGCCCCGACAGAGCTGCTCTCTTGACCCAAGGACCAGGGAGGGGGAGCCCAGAAAGACAGAGCTTGAGGCAGAAGCTGCCAGTCACCTACGGAAAGGGCCGCGGCCACAACCCTGCCTCCCGCCCAGCCAAGGATGGGGAAGGACACCTGCAGGTGGCAGAATCCACGGACCTCCAAGACTGACAGAGAAACAGAGAAGACCCAAGTGACGGATACCAGGATGGAAGGGGGGTTCCATCCTGCACACATCCAGACGACAGGTAGCAGGAGAACACTGTGAGCACCTCTAGACACAGACATTCGACAGCCTCGAGAAACAGACCAATTCTTCAAAACACAGAATACCACACCTCAGCCAGTATGATAGAAGCATTTGAGTAGCCCTATCCGCTATTAAGGTAAATTGAATTCATAATTTAAAATCCCCCAAAAGAAGTCTCCAGGCTCAGATGGTTTCACTGGAGAATTCTACAAAATGTTTATAGAAGAATTAACACCAATCCCACGCAACGTTTCAGAAAATAGAAGAGGGAATTCTTCCTAATTCATTATATGAAGATAGTATTATCCTGGTGCAAAAATCAGACAAACAGTGCATAAAAAGAAAACTACACACCTACAGCCATGGATATAGGTGAAAATGTTTAAAATTATTACTAGTTTAGTTTATTTAAATTCCATTTAGTTACCATACAGTGTAATATTAGTTTCAGATATATAGTATGTAACTCAACACTTCCATACAACGTGCCCATCACAACAGGAGCATCCTTCACCCCCGTGACCTCCCCCCCCCCAACCTCCCCTCTGGTGACCCTCAGTGTGTTCTGTATAGTTGAGAGTCTGTTTCTTGGTTTGTCTCTCCTTTTGCCCTTTGTTTTGTTTTGTTTTGTTTCTTAACTTCCACATATGAGTGAAATCATATGGTATTTGTCTTTCTCTGACTGACTTCACTTAGCATAATTCTCTCTAGCTCCATCCACATTGTTGCAAATATCAAGATTTCATTCTTTTTATGGCTGAGTAATATTCCATTGCATATATCTACACACATCATCTTTATCCATTCATCAGTCTATGGACATTTGGGCTTTTTCCATAATTTGGCTATTGTTGATAACACTGCTATAAACACAGGGGTGCATATATCCTTTTGAATTAGTGTTTTGTATTCATTGGGTAAATACCTAGTAGTGCAATTGCTGGGTCATAGAGTTCTACTTTTTTTTTAAGTTTATTTATTTTTGAAAGAGAGAGGATGCACAAGAGGGGGGGGTGGGGCAGAGAGGAGAGACAGAATCCCAAGCAGGCTCTGTGCCATCAGCGCAAAGCCCGTCGCAGGGCTGAAACTCACAAACTGTGAGATCATGACCTGGGCCAAGATTAAGAGTCGGATGCTTAACCAACTACACCACCCAGGTGCCCCTAGGGTAGTTCCATTCTTAACTTTTTGAGGAACTTCCATATTGTTCTCCAGAGTAGCTATATCAGTTTGCATTCCCACCAGCAGGGGGTTCTCCTATCTCTACATCCTCGCCTTGATTTTAGTCATTCTGACAAGTGTGAGATGGTATCTCATTGTGGTTTTGATTTGCATTTCCCTGATGAGGGATGTTGAGCATCTTTTCATGTGTCTGTTAGCCATCTGGATGTCTTCTTTGGGAAAATGACTATTCATGTCTAATGCCCATTTTTAACTGGATTATTTGTTTTTGGGGTGTTGAATTTGATAAGTTCTTTAGATTTTGGATACTAACCCTTTATCAGAGATGTCATTTGCAAATATTGTCTCCCATTCCATAGGCTGCCTTTTAGTTTTGTTAATTGTTTCCTTTGCTGTGCAGAAGCTTTTTATCTTGATGAGGTCCCAGTGTTCATTTTTGCTTTTGTTTCCTTTGTCTCAGGAGACATATCTGGTAAGAAGTTGCTACCACTGATGTTAAAGAGGTTACTGCCTGCTTTTTCCTGCAGGATTTTGATGGCTTCCTGTCTGACATTAAGGTCTTTCATCCATTTTGAGTTTATTTTTGTGTATGGTGTAAGAAAGTGGTCCATGTTCATTCTTCTGCATGTCGCTGTCCAGTTTTCCCAGCACCACTTGCTGAAGAGACTGTCTTTATTCCATGGGATATTCTTTCCTGCTTTGTCAAAGATTAGTTGGCCATACATTTGTGGGTCCATTTCTGGGTTCTCTATTCTGTTCCATTGATCTGAGTGTCTGTTCTTGTGCCAGTCCCATACCGTCTTGATGATGACGGCTTTGTAGTATAGCTTGAAGTCTGGGATTGTGATGCCTCCTGCTTTGGTTTTCTTTTTCAAGATTGCTTTGGCTATTCGGGGACTTTTCTGGTTCCATACAAATTTTAGGATTGTTTGTTCTAGCTCTGTGAAGAATTCTGTTAGAATTTTGATAGGGATTACATTAATTCTGTAGATTGCTTTGGTTAGTGTAGGCATCTTAAAAATATTTGTTCTTTCAATCCATGAGCATGGGATGTCTTCCCATTTCTTCATGTCATTTTTTAAATTTCTTTAATTGTTTTTTAAATTTTTTTATTTTTTAGTGAGAGAGTGAGAGAGCATGCACATATGGGGGAGGGGCAAAGGGAGAGAGAGGGAGGGAGGGAGAAGGGGGGGAGAGAGAGAGAGAGAGAGAGAGAGAGAGAGAGAGAGAGAGAGAGAGAGAATCTTAAGCAGGCCCCATGCTCACCATGGAGCTCGAGCCCACGAACCTGGGATCATGACCCAAGCCAAAATCAAGAGTTGGATGCTCAACCAACTGAGCCACCCAGATGCCCCCTTTCATCATTGTTTTATGGTTTTCAGAGTATAGGTCTTTCACCTCTTTGGTTGGGTTTATTCCTAGATATTTTGTTATTTATGGTACAATGGTAAATGGGGTTGTTTTCTTCATTTCTCTTTCTGCTGTTTCATTATTGGTATATAGAAATGCAATAGATTTCTATATGTTGATTTTAAATCTTGTGACTTTGCTGAATTCATTTATCAGGAATAAATTGTGTATGTTTGTATGCATGTATGTATATTTGTATGTATTTTTTAGAGAGGGAGAGCAGAGAGAGGTGGAGGGAGAGAGGATCCCTAGCAGGCTCCATGCTATCAGTGCGGAGCCCAACACGGGGCTCAAACTCATGAACCCTGAGATCATGACTTGAGCCAAAATCAGGAGTCAGAGGCCTAACTGACTAAGCCACCCAGGTGCCTCAGACTGCATCAGAATTTTTAAACTTTTGCTATGTAAACCGTCTTGCTAAGAAGATGGGAAAACAAGCTACAACGTGGAAGAAAATATTCCCAAATCATGTTTCCAACAGAAGACTGGTGTCCAGAATATAGACAGGAAGCTGGCAGTTCAACAGGACAAATGAGTAGAACGGAAGAGAACTTCAGCAGAGGATCTACAGATGTGCCCCCTTGTTAGCCACGAGGGAACACAAATTACAACCACAGTGAGAGATTCCGTGTCGGAATAGCTAAGATAAACACCAGTGACAACCCCAGGGGCTGGGAGGATCAGGAGTCATCCTTCCACAGCTGGTGGGAACGTGAGGGGCGCAGACTCTGGAGAAACCAAACGTGCGGCTCCCCTGCACTCGAGCACCTGCCTGCCTTCGCATTCTTCCCAGAAAAACGATGACTCCTGTGCTCACACAAACCCGCATGCGAATACTTACAGCGGCTTTATGCACAGATCCCATCCTGGGAACTGCGCTGGAATCCTGAAGAAGGTAAAGGGCCAAACAAACACAAACATTCCTCGGAGTCCCGCTCGTGGGACGGGGATTGAACACGATCCAGGCCACAGCCCAGATGAGTCTCCGGGCAATCGTGCTGAGTGAGTCACATTAGTCCCCAGAGGTTACAGAAAATGTGATTCTATTTATATAACATTCTTGAAATGATGAAACTGCGGAAGGGGAAGCCAGATGAGTCATCGTCAGGGCTGAGAAGGGTGTGGGGATACGAGGGCCACATGGAGGACACTTTGGTGGCAGACGTTCTGTGTCTGGGCCGTGGGCGTGTTCACGACCTCGTCAAGGCTGGACCACGCTCAATGAAGCACACACTGGACCATCTGTGTTACTTCTTTTTTTATTATTCTTAAATTTAAAAAATCTTTATTTGAGAGAGAGAGTGTGTGCACATGCACACACGAGTGAGGGAGGGGCAGAAAGAGAGGGAGAGAGAGAATCCCAAGCAGGGTCCGGGCTGTCAGCATGGAGCCCAACGTGGGGCTCAAACTCATGAACCATGAGATCACTGCCTGAGCCAAAATCAAGAGTCGGATACTTAACCAACTGAGCCACCCAGGCGCCCCTGTATTATTTCTAACCACTGCATGTGAATCTACAATCACCTCCAAAATTAAAACTTTAATTAAGACGCTAAATGGCCAGATCTCTATTTATGAAAACGTGTCTCACCTAATTCTGAAAGCAAGTAGGTCTACTGGAAACATCACCTACACTTCCTCTCTAGAATGTTATGTATATTTCTTTACTCTGAAGACCTTAAGGTGCTTTAGGGGTCATCACTGGGAACATCAGTTCTGATGCCATTTTTAAAATAATAAGTAATAATGACAATAATCCTGAGCTTCGTGCTGCGTCGGAACTCACATAAACGAGGCAGCCATATCCCCGGTGCCACGGAAGCTAGAAGATGCAGCAATCCGTCTCTCTGTGGGCTCGTGTTTGTCACGGCGAACTGTAATGGATGGATGCATCTTTAAAACCCACACGCCATCCTCGCCTGGAATGTGCCGGAAGGCAAAGCCATCTCAGAGGAGAGACACTGTCCCCAAGTGCACAAAGGGCCGTCACAGAAAAGAGCCGCCTTCTTGCTGCAAATGGGGGGGTGGGGGGGGTGGGGAGAGGCAGGGGGGCGGGGTTCACAGGAACGGAGACGTTTTCTTCTCCAAACAAGAAAGCTTGGCACAGCTAGAGCAGCAGCGGGGGACATGAGCTCACAGCGAGCGAGGCCAGGGCGATGGCGCTCTCACAGCCCCGCTGTCCCCGCTCCCCGGCCTACGCCTGTGCTTCTGGAAACCTCAGCAGCCAGGGCACTACTGTCCGTGGCCACGCTGAGAGCCCCAAGGGCAAGATCCGTGTCTGTCTGCGGGTCCGCCTCAGGCTCCTACACTGGGTGTGTAACTGGGCAAATGTTATTTCTGCCCCCGAGAGTCCTATGCAACACCCAAGTCATGGCCTCATGAGCACAGCTCCCCCCACCTGCTGGCCGGCTCCTCTCCCCTTTTTCCCGAAAGAGGCAGGCATTGTCCACGGGAGCATCTCTGAGCTGGTCTCGGGGGTCTGTCCCCCACCCTTAGTTCTCCACCACCCTCCCCAAGTGGCGCTCAGAGACACGCGCCTTCCATCCAGCAAACACTGTCTTGCTGTTAGGGTGCACCCATGATGCCGTGTGGCAGTCAGGATGGTGAGGTCCGAGGGGCTGCTACACCAGGCCCCCAGTGCGGAGAGGTGGACAGTGTCCCGTGTGGCCCTGCAAGGAGACAGCGGGTGCGACCCCAGTGTTCTGCGTGTGCGGGTTCTGTTTGTCACGGGCGGATAACGCCCCACGTTCCTCATAGGATCAGGGGACACGTCCAACGAGCTGACGCAGGTAAGGGTGTTTGGGACGAGACCCGGAGGGCAGGTGGGTTGTTGCGGTGCAGCCGGAGGACTCCACACGCACAGACCCTCGCCCGTGGGCTCTCGAGGTGACACAGTACAGAGGTAGCCACAGGCCACGCCGGAGGCCTTGTGCCGTGGTCGGAGAAAGCACCTGGCAGGACGGGGCACTGGGCGGCGATGCAGACAAGGGCCGAGCAGGGGCTGGACGTGTCGCTGCCGTCTTTCCACTGTGCCAGGGCGGCGATCTCGTTACGAACGCTGGTGTCCATTGCCTTTCCGAAGAGAGGCTTCCAGAAGGCTCGTGTGACCGTGCTGGTAGACGATCGATTCAGGGCTGGACTTCATCCAGCTCTCCGTTCGCACCCCATCAGGCTTTGGTCAGAGCCCCCGTCAGGCACCTTGAGGGGAAACCAGCCAAACTCAGAGCCGGGCTGTTCAGACTGTGGGTCTTGCCTGGCGTTTCTGAAATACTAGACCGAACAGATGATACGAAAGCACAAGCACAGCTTGTGGTAGTTACGCCGGGTCTTGACGTGGGATGGTTTTCGTGGCGCGCTTCGCGACCAAGAGGGTTCGAAGCCACTGCTCCAGGCTCTGAGTGTTTATTTAGAGCGGTGTCTCTGCGGCTGGTGTTGGGAAACTGCCCGCCCGAGGGCCCATCCAGAGCTCCCGACGCCCTTGGAGCTGCGACAGGGATCAGGGTCACAGGGCTCCCCACCACTGAGGTCTCGAGCGGGTTCCCCGTCAGGGTCCCCGACCTTCCCAGTCCTCCTGTCCCTGCTCTCCTGGGTCCCGGGGGACAGCCCTCCTTCCATCCACAGGTGATGGAGAGGCTGTGGGGCTTTGAGTAGAAACCTCGTGCCTCATGATGCAGCCTGGGGGGTGGGGGGCGAGGACAAAGTGCTTGTGGGGTGAAGTGGTCTGGATGCTCAACAAAAACCTGTCCTGTCGGTCTCTGCAGCTACAGCTTAAGTAAATGCCACCGCTTGTTCACCTGTGCATGGAGGGCTCCATCTAAGCCCTCCCCCTTCCTGCCCTCCCACGCCGCCTCCTGCCGAGCCCTGCCTCTGTCTCTTTGTCTCTGTGTGTCTTGCTGTGACCCCCTCAGAGCCCGGGGCAGGGCAGGGGAACTTCACCTCCGTAAGTGTCCCTGTGAGCCTGCCACGCGGCCCCTCCCGATGCCTCTGTGAACCTGCAGGGAGGGGGCCTCGGAGCACGTTCTCTCCTGCCTCATTCCCTCTGGGGGCACTGGGGGTGCCGTGTCTCCTTCCCTCAGAGCCAAGGTCGCAGAGGAGGCTCGCCAACTCGCAAGCCCCCCAGACAGCCTGGCCCTGTCCTCCCACAGGGCGCACTCTGCTGCTTTTTCTTCTTTACTTCATTTGCTCACTCAGTCGTTCAACAGACGCTCACCAGTCCACGCTGTGACACGCGTCCCGCTCTGGAGGACGCCACACGCTGGGGGAGTGGGCGCTCCTACGTGGACTCCGGTGGGATGTGGTGGTTGGGGAGGTGGGCGCAGACTCAGTCCCACAGGAGTGACTCCGGAAGACCCCAACCCCAGGCAGATGCTGGCAACCGTCAGGATGCGGTCTCCTCAATTCCCAGCCTCTTGAGCAGGGCTCACGGTGACACCGATGGTCCCCAAGCCCCCTCACTTTGCTAGGAATATGTGGCCCCTCTGGTTTTCCTGGACCCTCTCGGGGTCCCTGGCTGGGTCAGAAAGTTAAACGACAAACTCCCAGATCTCCCAGATCAACGGGAGAGAAGCGCCCAAATCTTATTCAGTTTGGACGTGTGCACGAGGACGGTGAGGGGGGGGGGGGGGGGGGGGACGCGGCCCCGTAGGAGAGGCCTTCAGACAAACACACACTAAATCCAGGAACAAGTTATGAGCGGGGTTGGGGCTCAGCCTGGTCAGTGGTCGGTGGTCAGCTAGGAGGATGAGGGCCAGGTCAGCAAGGTGAGGCTCGGAGGTTTCTGGCCCCCATTTCCCCGTCTCCCTCCCCCTGGTCCAGGCTGGCACTTCCCCGGGGGTCATGACTGGTTTCCAGGTGGTGAGAGGCACTTCCCGCCTCTGTTTCCTCAAACTCCTCTGGCTTCCGACACTCGGTGTCCCAGGCGCCACGTCCTCAGCCCCTCAACCTCTCTGCCCCCTTCGCCACGTTCCACTTCCCCGTGTCCACTGACAAACGGCCAGCACAGGTGCCCCGTGGGGGTTTGCTGCCCTGGAAGGAGGAGGGCCCACGGGAGAGGAGGGAAGGCAGGTGGGGAGAGCTGGTTCGGGGGCGGGCACGACAGTACAGATACATTTTGAAACATGAAAACAGAGAAAGAAGCATTTCTGGCGGCAAACAAGAGGTGCGTGGGTGATAGGAGAGGTGGTGCTGGCGGACGAGGCGGCCCGTAACCCGCCGGGGCCTTTCTGCAGCAGGTGGGTGGAGACCACCGGCCGTCTGCGGAGAGGAGGCAGGCCCGCCAGCGGGGGGTGTCCTCCCCAGAAGCCCCGCGAAGGACGTGGGCTGCGCCAGGTCAGAGGTGCGTGGGCTGTGCTGTTGGGAGGGGCCGCGGGTGCTCGGCGGGGGGACACTCCCTCCGTCCGTCGCTCTCCTTTGTGGTCCCGCGGGGGACGGGTGCAGTGAGGGCGACGTTGGCAGGACACTGACTTGCTGCCAGATGCGACCGACCCGGCCCCACGACCTCCAGCAATTCCCCAGGTGCGACCCCCCGCCAACGTGAAAACTTCCACGAGGTAGAAAGCAACGTGGCCCCACGTGTTACTCATTTCTTAAGTAGAAGTTTGGGAAGTAACGACCACGATCCCGCACGGGCACTGGCCGCCGCCTCCGATTCCGGGGCGATGCCGAGCTGTTTCACACGTGCAAACCCAACCACGTGCTGCCACTTAAAGCACGACTGTGCGTGTCACGCTCCTTCAGGTAAGACTTCTGAAAGCCCGAGGGGAGCCCCAGGTTTATGATGAAAGATGGCTTCCTTATTGTCAGTGTCTGCTCCCCGCTATTTTAGCGGCTTCCCTCGGTTTGCTCCGCGAGGCTGAAGAACATGTGGCGTTTCGTGGTGTTTTCACGTGGACACCTCGCCTGCTGCTCTCCTGGGAGGGAGCGGAGAGGCCGTCTGCAGGGCGGGGTGTGGGCGAGCGGCGTGGACGCCCGTCTGCGAGCTGGTGGCCTGCACGCGCCCTTGACGGCTGGGCCCCAGATGCCTCCCCCGCCCCGTTAGGACTGCTGCATTCTCCCTGTTTGCCCCACACTTGCCAACGGAAACCTGGGGCGCCCCTCCACAAAGCCGAGCCCTGGGGCCAGCTGGCGGCCCCCCTTCTCCTTGGAGTCACCCCAGGTGGTGGCCGCACCGCCTTCCTGGCGTCGTCCTCCCTCTGCTCGGAGCACATCCTGCGGCGTCGGAGGAAGGGCTTGTGTGACCCTGTCCCTCATCCCCAGACCCGCTGTCCAGATGCACGTTGTCCTCTGGCTCCCCGAGTTCCCACGTGCTGTGAGTGAAGACGACGTGGCACCTGTCGCCTGGGTCCCCACATTCGCGGGGCTGTGTGCCTCTGAGCTCGTGGCCGGCCGTTCTGCAACTTGGGTGTGGTTTCTGTGAGGTCCCCTCTGACTTCTGGGTTCTCTCCGTATTTCCCCCATGGCGGGTGCTGGACTGTCTGGGTGGATTCTGTTTCTTTTGTCTTTTCTCTCAAATTCTTCACGTATGTGTTTTTATGTCCAGGACATGTGAGCACTTCTTACGTCCAACGCTTGTGCTGAGTCGTTGACTCCTGCTGGACCTTAACTCCCAGAGGTCTGCGAATGCAGTTTCGGTCTCTCCATTTGGTGAGATAGCTGCCGTTTCTGAGAACATTCTGGGTTTGTTTCTGCCCTCCGTGGACTCTGCCTCCTCCAGGTGTCTGGGTTCTGACTCGTGTTTGGACCTGTCCGGACCTCTGTCCTTTGTCCTTTGTCCTTTCACACGGACTTTCCCGGCTCCTGCCAGGGCCCCTGCAAGCCTCAGCGGGCTCCCCAGTGGGGCCAGGCTGGTGGGGAGGCCACTTGGGACCAGGGTCTGTCCCCATTGGTCTCCCCATGTGACAGCGTCCCTCGGCCGAGGACCAGCCCCCTGTATGCTGTCCCAAGTGTGTCACACGCATCCCCTTGGTTCAGGAGGTGGTATTGCCCGTGCGCCCCCGACACTTTCCATCCTTAGTTCCTTTTCAATGACGGCTTTCACTGTTGTTCCTTATTCGCGGTTTCCCAAATTCACCTGGTTTACGGAAGTCCTGTGTTTCCTGCCAGAAGCTTTCTTCACCTTTGTCCCGTTCTTGGCTCACCGTGGACACTTAAGACCAAGGCAGCGAGAGCCATTTGCAGGGCCTGGGGACTCACTCGCCAGCGGCCCTTCCCACGGAGTGATCCAGGTGACCCGATGCCCTTGTTGGAGACAATGTGTTTGGGATCTTCCCTCCGGGCCGGTTCTTCTCTGGCCCCACCTCAGGGGGGTCTCAGCACTCAGCAGGTGCCGCCCCTCACCCCACCCGCGGCCCCTGGGGTCTCTAGGTTTCGGCCAGGGGCCCAGACTGACCTGGCTGCAGGGGCCAGGGGGCATCTCTGCACCCTCGTCAGGAAGCTCTCGTCTTCGTGCTGCCCCTTAACCTGTTTGTGCCCGCCCTTCCTGACCCAGCTCGCTCCACCCTCCACCCTGTCCCTCGGGCAGGATAATCTGTCCTTCCCCCAAATCAGAGACTCAGCACCTAAAACGTGGGAGCAAAAAAGACTTGAGAGACAGTTTGGTCCCGTGGCCTTTAATGCAGACCCCACCCCAAAACTTGCCAGCGACCTCATGTTGGTGCGATCCCGAGACGGAGGACAGATGTGAAGAACGAAAAGGTGAGGGAGACGGGCCGTGCTGGCTGGGTCTGGAGGGGGAGGGACCCCTGCCAAGATGTGTGTCTCGGGAAGACAGGCGGAGAGGGCAGGGGAAGCAGGAGAGCGTGATGGCTAGTTTTTATCGGTGCCGTAAATATAATTTCCTCCTCAGATCTTGGGAGCGGATTCTGAAGAGCTTTACTTGGCCCTTCGTCTACGGGCCCTTCTCTTGTTACTGTTACTGTGTCCTCAGGGCTTACTCCTGTGCGCTCACAGACAGCCCATAAACTGCCCTGGTTGCGTCTCAGGGCCTGGCGGGTGCAGCCCCTGCTCCTCTGACCCCCTCCGGACAGGGCCGACTGCTGTGGTGACCGCCACGCTCCGTTCCCCGATGGCCTCTCACGCTGGCTCACACCGAGCAATCCCATCCCGTGACAGGTGAGGGGAGGCGCACGATAAAACGCACTCAGCTACTCGGGTCAAAATACTGGGGACGCGGCAGAGACGCCTCACTTAGTATCTGGAACATTCTCTCCCCTCCGATGGAGATACAGCACAGAGAGGGCATGGGTAACTCTCATTTACAGCAAGATGTAAAAATTGCCAAGACCATCTTGTGTGTTTTCTCTCTCCCCTTTCGTGATTTAAATAAACCAAGCTGTGGGAACGCAGCAGGCCAGGCTGTGGCACACTGATGGCTCCCCCAGGGATAGCTCATCGGTCCCGTTGTTCTGTGCATGGAGGTGGCCAAGGGTCTTTTCCAGCACGAGGGGTCCAGGACTCACGGAACACTCAGCTCTTGGACACGGGTCGGTTCCTAGCAGTTGTGGGACTGGAGTCCCTGGCTCGTCACCAGCTGTCCCCCAGGGCCACTCTGCTCCTTGAGGACACCTGTGTCCCGTGTCACATGCCCCCCACTGCTACAGCCAGTAACGTATGCATCGTCCTCCTCATGCCCTTGGCCTCTGACCTCCCTTCTGCCCCCACCTGGGGACCCTCTGCTCTCAGGCTCCTGTGAGACCAAGCCCACCTGGACCATCTCCCTGCCACCATGTAACCACGGAGCACCACAGGGGGCACAGGGGACATCCTGACTCCCTCTTGTCACCGAAGCCATTACCATCCCTGAGCAGAGGAACAAGAGGGGAAGTGTGACTGCCCACAGCACGGGAGCTGCCATGCTCTCCCAGGACGGGCAGGGACCGGGCCCTGACCTTGCCTCCTGCCTTGCTGAACCCTGGAAATGCCGCCCTCGGGTCGGCCCCCTTGCAGTAACCATAATCAGGGAAGGACACGAGGGAAGGACAGGAGGGGGCAGGAGTGAGCAGCGCCCCCACCGCGGGTTTTATGCTGCCGTGAACACCAGCATCTCTGTCCTCCATCACTTCGGGGCGTCAGTGGCTCGTGTGAAGTGCCTGGTTGTTTCAATTGCATACCGTGCTGCCTCACCAAATTGTCCTATCGCTTGAGGCACTTTTTCAGCTGGTTCTTCCAGACTCTCCAGATTAGGAAAAGAAAATCGTCCTAGTTTTGTTATTGCCATTTTTGGTGGTAAAACGCACAAAACATAAAAGGTACGATTAGTGGCATTTCGTACATTCACTACACCGTGCACACGTCACCCCATCTACTTCCAGGACTCTCGTGGCCCCGAGAGGAAGCCCTGAACCCATGAATCAGTGTCTCCCCGTCCCCAGCCCCTGGTAACCAGCAGTCTGCTTTCTGTCTCTGTGGCTCTGCCTGCTCTGCACGCTCCATAAAGTGGAATATTACGTGTCTTCCGTGTCCGGCTTCTCTCCCCTCTCATCATATGTGTAAGGTTCCTCTGTGTGGAAGTCGTACCTTGTTCCTTCTGGGGTGAAACAATATTGCGCTGAATGTTGTACTGCCTTCTGTGTGTCCTGTCATCAGCTGATGGACATTTAGGTTGTCTCCACCCTCTGACTATCGCAAACAGTGCGGTCGTGAATGTCCGTGTGCAAGTTTCTCTGAACGCCAGTTCTCAGTTCTCTGGGGAATGCACCCCAAAGTGGAACTTGGGGCCACCTGGCAGTGGTACATTCACTCACTGAGGGGTCATCCAAACTTTCCCACGGCAGGAGCTCACGTTTCCACTGGCAGCGGACGAGCATCCCTGGTTTGCCACGGCCTCGCCAACGCTTGTTACTTGCCTTTCTCAGAGAGCGAAGCCGCCATACTGGGTTTGGGGCAGAATCTGGAGTGGTCTGGATCCGCGCGTCCCTGATGCCGAGTGATGCTGAGCAAATGTTCACATAATTGTTGGCCACCTGAGTGTCCTCTTTAGAGAGATGTCTGTTCAGATTCTTTACTTGGGTTGTTTGTCCTTTTGCTGTTGAGTAGTAAGAACTTTCATGTCTTCCAGATCCTAGACATAGTCTGTCAGATACGTAGTTTGCAAACATTTTCTCTGATTCTGTAGGTTGTCTGTCCTTTCACCACTCTGGTTCTGTCCTTTAATGCGTTGAGTGTTTTATTTCAGTGAGGTCTAATTCATCTACTGTTTGTTGTTGTTTGTGTTTGGATGTCACATCTAAGACCTTTACCAAATCCAAGGTCATGAAGATTTAGTCCTGTGTTTTCTTCTAAGAGTTTTATGGCTTTAGCTCTTTAGTTTTTGACTCATTTTTAAAATTTGATTTATTTAGAGAGAGTGAGCACAAGTGGGGGAGGGACAGAGAGAGGGAGAGAGAGGAGACAGAATCCCAAGCAGGCTCCACGCTGTCAGCAAAGAACCTTATGCAAGACTCTATCCCCAGAATTGTGAGATCATGACCTGAGCCAGAGTCAAGGGTTGGATGCTTAACCGACTGAGCCCCCCGGTGCCCTGAGAAAACTTCTGTTTATAAAGAGAATTTCCATTCATATAGGTTGTCACCTGCCTTACCCTGGACTCTGGACAACCCTTCTTGATGGGGAGACTCTGGCTGAAATCTGCCTGACAAACCCAGCTGAACACCCTTGTTCTCCTGCTGTTCTTGGTCACCTTCCCATAGCTGCCTCGGTTTCCTTTCTTTTGGCCCAAGGTGGTGCGTAAGCCCACGCTGTGATGACTGCTCTGGGTTACTCATCATGTGCGTGTGAACATGCGTGTTAACAGACTTCTTTTTTTCTTGCTACTCTGTCTCTTGCCAGCCTGACTTAAGGGTCCTCAGAAGGCAAGTTGAGTAGAGGGAAAAGACCTTTTTTCTGTGACTGAGATCTACGCACCGCATAGCGGTGCACGAGTCCCGTGGCGCATGCCATGTGCAAGCTGCCCAGCTCCCGGCGTCGGGGTGCGTGCAGGTCGGTGCCAGGGATCCTGCTCATGCCGGCATCGCTGTGTGATTGCCGCATTGCTCCCCACACGGGGGGTGGGGGGGTCGGTCTTTGAAAACCCTAGTGAAACAAATCTGTCTTATTTGCAAAGTACTATATCTTATGTGAAGGAAAGTAGCTTTAAAAATGAAATCCCTGGGCGCCTGGGTGGCTCCGTCAGTTAAGCGGCCAACTTCAGCTCAGGTCATGATCTCACAGTTGGTGGGTTCGAGCTCCACGTCGGGCTCTGTGCTGACAGCTCGGAGCCTGGAGCCTGCTTCAGAGTCTGTGTCTCCCTCTCTCTCTGCCCCTCCCCTGCTCCCTCTGTCTCTCTCTTTCTCTCTCTCTCTCTCAAAAATAAATAAACATTTAAAAAATGAAATAAGATAAAAATTGAGTCCCAAAGTATCGAGACTAAGGAGAGTATCTGCACTTCTCAGAGTCCCAGACTTGAGCGTGCGTGCAGAGCCATTACCTAGAGACTCTGGAGTTGCCGTAGGAAATCTTAGATGTTTTTCTGTCCCTGTTCACAGATTTATTCCAGGCCTTTAGCATAGCATGTAATATAAGCCGGGCACTTAATACCAGCTGAACAGTCTGCCAGTCCAGGTAGGGTAAAATGATGGGGACCAAAGGGACAGATTTTTGAGATGAGTGAGATCCACGGGGCGTCGGACATTGTGATGCCTGTGTGCTGTGAGAAGAAGCAGATTGCAGGAGAGGAGGGAGAAAACCCTGTGTTCAAGAGGAAGTGTGCAGTGCTCCCGTCAACCTCCCTCCCTTCCTGAGTGAGGAAGGGATCTTCTCAGAAGGTCCTCTGTGCCCCAAATCGCCTACAGAACAAGTCACAGTCCAGTGAAATTAGAGAAAAGGAGAACCGGGTAGAAGATAGGATTGAAAATAGGTGTGTGTGGCCTTCCCAGAGGAGATGTCAAGGTCATTGGTCAGGGGCGGGGCTCAAGGAGAGAGGGGGGCATTCGTGGAGTGTGTCGGGTGTGGGGGAGGTGGGTGGAAGAAATGGTAGAATGGAAGAATCGTCTGCAGTGGGCAGCGTGAGTTAGCAACAGAGAGAACCACCGCTGGGTACGGTCCTCCCACGCAATGGTGGCCACGGCACTGGAAGATGCCGGCGGGCCGGGGCCTGGCAGAAAGAGAGGGGTCACAGGAGTGTGGGGGTGCAGGAGCCCACGGGCAATCAGTGGGGCACGGACTTTGAAGGAAAACCTGACACGGGACCTTGTACGTGGCACCTCACTCGTGGAGGTGGGAGCCCAGGATGTGACTCCACTGGGGACGGCTTGCACACTCACAGCGCTCACACACTCACAGCACCCAGGGCATCCACACATTGTATAGGGACGGCTTGCACACTCACAGCGCCTGGCCGTCCACACGTCCTGTGGGAGAGCGGAAGACTGAGGTCGGGAGGAGCAGCCGGGGGCTCTGTTCCGTGTTTTCCCGACCTCAGATGTGCTTCCTCTCAGGAAAAGATCCTGAGACCTCACTGGACCAGGCCTTAAACCCAAATTCTGTTCCCCTTAATCCTCATCAACTTTAATTTGTGTAGTTGCGACCTAGTGATAAATTTATTTTTAATAAAGTTGTAAAGTTGAAAAAAAATGTGTTGTTAGGTTTTGGTGGGGAGTTTCCAGACAACGGTTTTTTTCTCTCATCCTTGAGGCTTCCTGTCCCCTCCCAGCCACCACCAGAGCCATCTAAGCTGCCAGCAGTTCCCCACAGTGGCTTTCTGGGGACACTCCAGCTTACAGCCAGCCGTGGCACTGAGCAGGACCGCTCTTGCTGCCCCGGGCGGCCTGTGGTACCCGTGAGGCAGCGGGACGCACCTGCCACCAGCAAGGTGACAGACACCTGCCTCCATGTCCTGGGATGGCCTCATGTGTGACCCCTCCCTCTGAGTGCAGAAGGTCCACTAACTGGTGTGGAAACAGCCGGGACGCACCGCGGGAGGACCAGCAGGGGCTGCTGACTCAGAGCCTGCTGTCCCAGGGCCGTCAGCCGGCTCACCTGCCTCTGGCAGAAGGTCACGGGCAGGCACAGGAGCGGGGTCTCCACCGGGGGGAGGGGGAGGAAGGTCCGTGTCCTGACGGAGGCTGTGGGCGCCGTGAAGTCGGGCCTGGGCAGGCCTGGAGCGTCGTCCTCAGAACTGGTTTGGGGAACGTGTTTGGCTTTCTGTGGTTGGTCCTAAGAGGGAAGCGGGGACAAAATCGGGGAAGCTGTCAGTTACTGATCAAGTTCTGGCTGTTGGGACAGCTGTCCCAGCATGATTGTTGGGCTTCCTGGATGGGTTGCTAGAGACAGAGGTCTGACTTCCTAGAGACACGTCTGGCTTCAGCAGGCTGGGCCCGCAGAGCTGGTGACCTCCGAGGACAGGGCTGGACCCCCAGGGCTGGTGACCTTGAAAGATGGGGTAGGCCTCTGGGCTGTGACCTCTGAGGACAGGACTGGGCGCCCAGGGCTGGTGACCTCTGTGGACAGGCTGGGCCCCCAGGGCTGGTGACCTCTGAGGACAGGCTGGGCCCCCAGGGCTGGTGACCTCTGAGGACAGGCTGGGCCCCCAGGGCTGGTGACCTCTGAGGACAGGCTGGGCCCCCAGGGCTGGTGACCTCTGAGGACAAGCTGGGTCCCCAGGGCTGGTGACCTCTGAGGACAGGGCTGGGCCCCCAGGGCTGGTGACCTCTGAGGACAGGCTGGGCCCCCAGGGCTGGTGACCTCTGAGGACAGGCTGGGTCCCCAGGGCTGGTGACCTCCGAGGACAGGGCTGGACCCCCAGGGCTGGTGACCTTGAAAGATGGGGTAGGCCTCTGGGCTGTGACCTCTGAGGACAGGACTGGGCGCCCAGGGCTGGTGACCTCTGTGGATAGGCTGAGCCCCCAGGGCTGGTGACCTCTGAGGACAGGCTGGGCCCCCAGGGCTGGTGACCTCTGAGGACAAGCTGGGCCCCCAGGGCTGGTGACCTCTGAGGACAGGCTGGGCCCCCAGGGCTGGTGACCTCTGAGGACAGGGCTGGGCCCCCAGGGCTGGTGACCTCTGAGGACAGGGCTGGGCCCCCAGAGCTGGTGACCTCTGAGGACAGGCTGGGCCCCCAGGGCTGGTGACCTCCGAGGACAGGGCTGGGCCCCCAGGGCTGATGACCTTGAAAGATGGGCTAGGCCTCTGGGCTGTGACCTCTGAAGACAGGGCTGGGCCCCCAGGGCTGGTGACCTCTGAGGACAGGGCTGGGCCCCCAGGGCTGATGACCTTGAAAGATGGGCTAGGCCTCTGGGCTGTGACCTCTGAAGACAGGACTGGGCCCCCAGGGCTGGTGACCTCTGAGGACAGGCTGGGCCCCCAGGGCTGGTGACCTCAGAGGATAGGGCTGGTCCCCCAGGGCTGGTGACCTCTGAGGATGGGCTGGGCCCCCAAGGCTAGTGACCTCTGAGGACAGGCTGGGCCCCCAGGACTGGTGACCTCTGAGGACAGGCTGGGCCCCCAGGGCTGGTGACCTCTGAGGACAGGCTGGGCCCCCAGGGCTGGTGACCTCTGAGGACAGGGCTGGGCCCTCAGGGCTGGTGACCTCTGAGGATGGGCTGGGTCCCCTGAGCTGGTCACCTTGGAGGATGGGCTGGACCCCCAGGGCTGGTGACCTCTGAGGACAGGGCTGGGTGACCTCTAAGAATGGTCTGGGCCCTCAGGGCTCATGACCTCAGAGGATGGGCTTGGCCCCCAGCTGATGATGTCATCCAAAACTGGGTTCTCCTCTTGGTGGATATCCAGCCAAAGAGAATAGGAAAAGGGGGGTTTTACTTGCAACCAGTAAGGGGAACCCGGGGATCTTTCCAGAAGCAGCATCCCCCCAACAACAGACCTGGGGAAGCTATAAGCCAAGGGGCACACATACCCACAGAGAGGCTTGCTCAATGGGGAGTTCAGCGCCGAACTGGGGCAGAAGTCATTCTAAGGTGACTGCGTCCAGGTCAAAGTCAAGAGCCGCTGCTGGTGGGGGATCTGACTACTCAGAGGGGGTTAGATCTAAATCCTGCAGAGATCAGCAAGCTATGTGAGAGGCCAGTTGGCCCTTCTGAATACGCTTAGGTGTCTCCTGGCCTCATGGTGGCTGTTTGTTCTTAGACTTTCACAAGATGTCCAGGGGCCTGAAATGACTTTTGTTGTGTTAGGAAAGCTGTATCTATCTTTTTCCGGGGATCCCCCCAACTCTTTCTGCCTACGGTGACGGTGGGGGATGGACTGGCCCCCCAGGGCTAACTGGGGGCGGGGGAGATTCTCCCCAGCCCCCAAGGGCTGCGCAGTTCTACATCCTGTTCTCTTCCATGGTTCCCTGCCAGCCCCATGAGGTAAACTTTGTGGCCAGGGGGCCTCGAATCCGCAAAAGGACGTGCATGTGACCATGACGGTGCTGGAGGGAAAATGAAAATCAGGCCTGTTTGGAGTTCGCCGCATCCCAAACACTGCCTTTATGAATGAGAAATTCACCCACAGGTTTATAAAGTAACCCCAATCGCCTTACAGACCAAACAGCCCTCTTTCCTGTGCTCTGCAGGGAAGGCATTCCAGGAGTTTTTGCTGAGCGGTGGTGGAGGTGGGGGGGGGGGGGGGGGGGGTTGGTCCAAGCAAACCTTAATCTCCAGAGCTTTGCACTTCAGTGCTGTCTGAGGGTCCACATTCTGTGTCCTTCTAGAGAGGTGTCTTGTTTATGGGTAAGCCAAAGCATTTCTGAATGAAAAATAGTAATGTTTTCACACCAAATTAGCCATTCAAATGGTAATTTGAAAACCTCCCCAAAATTTGACCATGGATTTTTTTTTACTCACTCTGAGGCTACAAGTGTGTTTTCTGAAGGCTCAGAACTCGCTGTGTGATGGGGTCACTCGACTCAATGTGACAGATAACGAGGGAGACACACAGGCGGGCAGGTGCCCCCAAGGAGGTGGGTGGCAGCTGGCAGGAGTGAGGAGGGGAGTGCAGGGCCATCAGGGACCTCAGACCAGCTCGCCCATCAGAGGGTTTCAGTCCGGAAGGGTGAGATCCTGTCTCCATTGAAGGAAATGTAATTATTACCAAAGTCTTTGATGCCTGGATTCCCCAGACAAATAACCGTAGGGGGGATGCGGGGGGGGGGGGGGGGTGGTTAGAGAGAGGAAGTCATTTTGTGTTCAGATGGAAATCCTGCCTGGGAACAAGATCCAGGGCCGGGGTCCCCTCTGGCTGG
Source organism: Panthera onca (assembly GCF_046562875.1). NCBI lineage: Eukaryota > Metazoa > Chordata > Mammalia > Carnivora > Felidae > Panthera > Panthera onca. The sequence goes on from NC_138342.1 coordinate 204,374,689, forward strand.
ACAGAGTCCTTGTCCTAGACCCTCCGGGACACAAGCCTCTCAGACGCGAAGCCTGTTTCCAAGCTCTGAGAAATAGCTCGTTTAGAGACAAGAACAGAGATTTAGGGAAGGCAATCAGGCCCAGTAGTCTTTCTAGAACAAGAACACAGCAAAGATGAATGTATTAAGGGCTAACAGTCCACCGCTGTCTGGTGCCCCGGCGAAAGCTGTGTTTATTTTCAAATGGGGACTTCCGTGCCACACCCAGATGTTTCTCTTTTACCGCAATAGGTAGGTAAACTGGGCCTCTGAGAGGTCAAATATTGTTTTTCACTTCCTTTCCTCATGTGAAAATCAAGAACTCTTGCTAACATGTCTATGTTGTAAAGCCCTGGTTGTACTTTGAGACACGGATCTTCTGCCAACCGCGGTCAGTAAACGGTCGTGACAAAAATGACTTCTGGTTTTCCTCCTTCTTGGGCCATGGCTCCTGTCACAGAAGAAGAATAATAAGAAATTATGTTTTTTATTTACTTTTTTCTAATTTTTTTTAATGTCGATTTTTGAGAGAGAGAGAGAGAGAGAGAGAGAGAGAGAGAGCATGAGTAGGGGAGGGGCAGAAAGAGAGGGAGACCCAGAATCCAAAGCAGGCTTCAGGCTCTGAGCTGTCAGCACAGAGCCCAACACAGGGCTTGAACCCACGAGCCGTGAGATCATGACCTGAGCGGAAGTTGGACACTTAACCATCTGAGCCACCCAGGTGCCGCATTCGTTTTTTTTTATTTTTATTTTTTAAAATTTATTTATTTTGAGAGAGAGAGAGAGAGAGTGGGGGAGGGCAGAGAGGGGGGAGGGGCTGAGAGAGAGACATCGGGAGGGAGAATCCCAAGCGAACTCCAAGCTGACACAGCACAGAGCCCGATGTAGGGCTCAAACCCATAAACCGTGAGATCATGACCTGCGCGGAAATGGAGAGTTGGACACTTAACCAACTTTCACCGTAATTCCTGCCTATTTTAAAATCTGTGGGCACCCAGCGGGCACCCATTTGAAATCGTGGTTTTCGCTGCACTCATCATGTGGAATTACGGGCTCATCTATCTAGCGGGGTCAGCGCTAGGGACGTGTCTGCTCTGAAGATGCCCCTATAACTGGCCTGTCCTTCCCTTCAGGTGGACCTTGATGTGGTTTAACCTCAGGACTGAATTAACTACAAAATCCACCGGGCAAATACATGCAGAACCAAGAGACAGGGAGACAGACAGGGAGGGAGAGACAGGGAGGGAAAGACATAGGGAGTGACAGGGAGGGAGAGACAGAGGAAGAGACAGGGAGAGACAGGGAGAGAGAAACAGAGGAAGAGACAGGGAGGGAGAGACACAGGGAGAAAGACAGAGGGAGAGACAGGGAAGGAGAACAGGGAGAGAGACAGGGAGAGAGACAGGGAGGAAGAGATAGAGGGAGAGACAAGGAGGGAGAGACAGGGAGAGACGGAGAGGGGAGGCAGGGAGGGAGGGCTGCTGAGGTAGGGTCAGTCACCCACTAGTAAGATGCTCCTGAGTAAGGAGCCCCCTCCTGGAAGGGGTCTGCATGGCCTTGGCCAAGGGGCCCACGTGCCGCCCGATGTGGGCAGAAGGTAATCGACAGGAGCTCCTGGCTCTGGAAGAAGGAAGGACACACAAGGGCCCAGCTCAAGTCCGCCTGTTGGGGGTGGGAAGGGGGCTGGGAACCCCTGGACCCAGGGGGCCCTGAGGTGGGGGTCTGTGCAGGTACAGGGGCCACGGGGGAGGGATCGGAGCAGGTAGGGCCTGGGGGGGGGGGGGGTGGCATTATGGTTTAAAACCGCAGCGCCCTGTTGGTCGTGCATTTCAAGTGCCGAGTCGCTGGGCATGATTGCTGAGCTATTGCAGATTGGATAATTGCAAAAGTCTCGTTACTCTGTGCTTTTCACTATTTACCAATTGTGAACGTGTGTTATTCTTGTAAGCAGAAAAGATACATATTTTTTTAAAAGTATTGAATATTTGCACATGAGTATAGCAAATATATTGCTGTTAAATTGAATGAGAAGGAACAGGCAAATTGTGTAAGAAGACTTTTAAAAATACAGTTTAGGGGCACCTGGTGGCTCAGTCCATTTAGCGACTGACTCCTGGTTTCCGTTCAGGTCAGGATCTCATGGTTTGTTGGATCGAGCCCCACGTCGGGCTCTGTGCTGACAGGCAGAGCCTGCTTGAGAGTCTCTCTCTCTCTCTCTCTCTCTCTCTCTCTCTCTCTCTGCCCCTCCCCCCATAAATAAATGAACAAATAGTACAGTTATAAAAAGAAGAACAAACCAAAGAAGAGAAGGCAAAGAGGGGAAGGAAAAGGAGAGTGTGGCATCATGACATGGTCCAGGCTCGGTGGGGGGGGGTGTGGGCCGTGAGTGTCCCCCACCGCGAACACCTCCCTTCCTGGGACTGTGGGCCCAGGGCTTTCTGAGCTGACCTCCCCCCGCCACCCGGTCAGTGCTTCACTCCTCTGGGTTTGGAGTTTGCACAGGGGGGAGGGGGGAGTCAGCAGTCCTCTGTCGAAGGCTGTAATTACTGTCCTGGTGTTTTTCTTCTTTAAAAAAATTTTTTTTTACATTTAACATCTTTAAAAAGTGACAGATCCGATGGTGAGTTGGGATTTACTCAAGGGTCAACGAAAGCTAATTATTCCCTCAAGTTCTTTGCTGGAGACCATCGGGTCTACCTGGTTCTCCTGCATAGGGCCTCGTGAGCACAGTGTAGACGGGCGGGTTTCCTGCACTTCCAGTGTGTGTGTGTGTGTGTGTGTGTGTGTGTGCGTGTGCGCGCGCACATGCACCCGTGCATGTATGTGATGTGTGTGCGTGTGTGAGTCGAAATGGGCAGCCGGCCCTGTGTGCTGACACCCTGCCAGTGAGCCGGGCACCCAGTTGCCCCAAGACCGGACACTCCCCCAGCCCTGCCCCCAGGGGAGTCCTTACGGAAAGTTAACTGAAGGATTTCAGGACACAGCACCCCAAAGTTGACGCTTGAGTCTATTGATTACTTTGAGCAGAGGACGATGGAGAACCAGCAGGTGCCTGGAGGGGCTTTCTGTGAATGCTCCCCATCTGCCTGCACACAGACCCCCCGGCCCCCCTCTGGCCCCCCCCCCCACCCCCAAGGAAGCTCTTGGTACCAATCCCGTCCCTGGAGTCTGCCCACTGGGAGGATGGACGCTTGTCACAGGCCCCACCCCACACTGTTACACATGGCCACACCTCCCAAATGCCCCTCCCATGGCCCACATCCCCTGCAGTCATTACTCTGCCCGGGAGAAGGGGCAGGGGCCTCAGAACAGCAGTGTTCCCCGTTCAGGAACTCACACACATGATCTCCTGTTGTGTTTGTTTCTTGGGTCCAGCTCTGGAACCCAGGAGGGCGGAGGGGGGGACCCTGGAACCCAGGAGGGCACGGGTGGGGGGGGCTTCCTCCCCTACAACCCCCCGAGACCCTGAGACCCCCAGGGAACTGGCCAGCCGCAACTCTAACCCCTTCCCCCTAGGCAGCCTGGCCAGCATCTGTGTACTGGCTCAGGAGCAGGCGTTACTGCCCTGGTAGCGACAGTGGAACGCTCTCCGTCCTCCAGGTGTCATCCCCCCAGCCCTCCCACCCCCTGCAGCCTTTCTGCTGGAGCAACCCCAGGGCCCCTGATGCAGAAGCAGCTTCCCCGGGGTTCCAGTGGCCCAGTGGCAGGGGTCCGCGGGGACGGCGATCCGTGGGGACAGGGGTCAGGGGACGGGGTCCGTGGGGACAGGGGTCCGTGGGGACGGGGATCTGTGGAGACGGGGGTCAGGGGACGGGGGTCCATGGGGACGGGGATCCGCGGGGACAGGGGTCCGTGGGGACAGGGGTCTGTGGGGAGGGGGGTCCGCGGGGACAGGGGGCATGCATGGGGTCCAGGGCGCGGGGTCCACGGGGACAGGCCGCGGGGACAGTCTGTGGGGACAGGGGTCCGTAGGGATGGGAGTCCGCGGGGACGGGGGTCGGGGGTCCACGGGGGATGGCCCGTGGCCAAGGCCGTCCCAGCTCCATCTCTGGGTCATCCTCCTCTGGGCTTGGCTGCGGGCCTTCAGGGAGACAGTCTGCAGGTTCTCTGCACTAACTGCGCCCCAGGCACGACTTGAAGGTCCCCGAGGTACCACATGATATCACACCTGTCACTGCTCAGGCCTTACTTACCTGTGAGGGCGGGCCAGGCACAGAGAGGTGACGTGACTCAACGTCACAGAGGAGCAGCTGGGGAAGCCGTCCCTGGGTCAGCCGCTTGGGCTGGCCTCTGCTCTCCTGTCCCTGATAACAGGTTCTTTAAAAATGCATGTTTAGGGAGCCCTGTGGGGGCTCTGTCAGTTAAACATCCGACTCTTGGTTTCAGCTCAGGTCACGATCTCACAGTTCATGAGCTCAAGCCCTGCTAGGGTCTGTGCTGACTGCTTAGAGCCTGCCTGGGTTTCTCTCTCTGTCTCTCTCCTTTCTCCACACCCCTCCTCAAAACAAATAAACATTGAAAAATGCATATTTATGAGTTTCTTTTTCCATATTTCAAAAACGTATAGATATAACTATTTAAATATAGAAAGCCTTTTAAAATGACTGTAATTTAAAAAGGAATAAATACCGCCCTTGTTAACTAAGACACAGGAATGACTCAGACGAGACATCAGATACAAACTGCTTTAAAAATGAAGGATGGGTGGAGGGTGAGGGTGCTTCGTGGCCTTCTTGCCACTGTCTTGGATGATTGCACTCTTACCACCCCCTCGGGAGAAGTGGGGACTAAAAGGTGCTGGCCTTGGGTCTGGTGACGGTGGAGGGGCACTGGGTGGTTGGCTGACCCTCCAAGGTGGCCCTCAGTCAGGGACCAGCCTGCAGGGAGGGGCTCGGAGGCAGGGTGGGGCTCACTGTTTCTGTGCCTTCACACTTAGTTTCAGGGTGTGAGGGGTGAATGCTGTTCTAATAAAGGCTGTGTCCCCACCCTTGGCACCTCTGTTTAAGAAAGGTTATTCTGACATGAGGGCTAACGGTGGAAAGGGGCTCCATCTGGCGACCAGTGGGTGGGGCCCAGTGGGTGGGGTGTGCACCCCAGAGCAGGTGGGGCGTGGAGGGACACCACTACGAGGAAGCATCAGGGGCTGGGGGTTCTTCCAGACAGGTTTCATGCTGAAGGCGGGCCAGGCGATCGGACTCACCTGGGGGGCGGTGAGGAGCCTAATCAGACACAGAGCTGGGGGCTCCCTGAGACTGGGCGACACAGGCCCCACAGGGCCGGCACTAAAGGTCGGAGAGTGAGGGTCAGGGCCCTGGAGGAGCCTCCCTGGAGTTTGGTCAAGGGTAGCATTTCTGTCGCCTCACACAGGGCTTGTTAAGTGACCGAGTTCTGACTCAGGTCACAGAAGCAGGTGTTTTGCCATTTGTGTTGACCCAGAGCCCGCACCTGAGACCCAGAAACTGTGTTCCTGGGGGCTTTACAAGCGAGTGGGAGGTAGAGGAATCATGCTCAGGCTACAGATGGAAATCCAAGGCTCAGAGAGGGTAAGTAACTCTCCCAAAGCCTCACAGCAAATGCACGTCGCATCTCTATGCGTCAGCAAGCCTTCCAGATTCCTCTTTCCTCCTCGGTTTCTTTCCTGTGAGGCGTTCCCATTCCTACCCCACAGCGAGTTGTAGTGCAAAGGATGAAATGGCATTTGCCAAGGGATTTTTTAATCTGAAAAACAGAACAGTACCAGAACAGAAAACACATTTCACATGAATATGTACATGACTATTCATAATATATATGGTATACATTTGGTTTAATTGCAGGAATGTGAGTCTTTATGTATCATTATGTATGTGTTTGGATGCAGTCGCTGAGGTTATCGTAGGGTTTTTTTTATGTGAAAAATAGGAAATAAATTAGAACAAATCAATTATTTGAGTTTGTTGTAAATTCCCTGTCTGTTGCAATGTGTGAACTGTTTATAGTTCACAAAGTAGATTTCTTTTTTTATTTTTTAAATTTAAAAAAAAATTTTTTTAATGTTTTATTTATTTTTGAGACAGAGAGAGAAAGAGCATGAACGGGGGAGGGGCAGAGAGAGAGGGAGACACAGAATCGGAAGCAGGCTCCAGGCTCTGAGCCATCAGCCCAGAGCCCGACGCGGGGCTCGAACTCACGGACCGCGAGATCGTGACCTGAGCCGAAGTCGGACGCCCAACCGACTGAGCCACCCAGGCACCCCATTTTTTAAATTTTTTAAATGCTTATTTATATTTGAGAGAGAGAGAGAGCACGAGCAGAGGAGGGGCAGAGAGAGGGGAGACACAGAATCCGAAGGGCTCCAGGCTCTGAGCTGTCAGCACAGAGCCTGATGTGGGGCTTGAACTAACGAACTGTGAGATCATGACCTGAGCCGAGGTCAGACGCTTAACCGACTGAGCTACCCAGGCCCCCCTCACAAAGTAGATTTCTTAAAAAATCAAAAGAGCAAATACTTTTTGAACACTTTGCATACATTATTCATAGCAGATAAATAACACACGAGGCCCATACATGGTGTGTGACATATACAAATCTATGGTAACAACTTCTATAACTATATAAACCAAAGTGGAGTTTCCTCACTCTGCCCCCAGGCTTACTCCCCACGCATGACGAGCATGCATTTTGGTGAAACTCTCTCAGGTCTTGTTTTTTCTAAGTAGAGCTAGATTTCTAATCCAGGTCAATGGGCTTCAAATGCTGTGTTCCTTCCATTAAATGAGATAATGTGTATAAAATACAACCGCACGCCTTGTGTGCAGTAAGCACTCAGTAAATAGTAGCTGCAGTTTCCAGCATTATTTCTATGTGTGCTGCTGAGCTGAGAATGAGTGGATCGATTCGTGAATATTTATTTGGCCCACAGTTTGTTCTTGGCACTATGCTAGGAATGCACACGTGTGAGGGGTACCTGAGAAGCTCCGGAGAAGGTGTGATGGGTATAGAACGTTGTGTGGCTCTGTACCCACAGTGAAGGATCTGGAGCTCAGGCCGTTGGACACTGCCTCTGTGGCTCCCAGGCCGTGTGAGGAGTGAGTCCCAGACAGGAAACGCAGCTCACCTCCCTGGGAACTGTGGTCTCCAAGTCGGGAGGTGGGGGGAGGCATGCACGCTCTCCTGAGGCAGTTGCTTTAGTTTTCAAGTAATTTTGCTAGAAAGTTCTATGTGGTACCATAGGCCGTACTTTCATTTGAAATTAATTTTGCCAGGGTAAAATCTCACTAAGTTGAGCCTTCAGGCAGAAATGGCAGACTCGACCTTTAATAAGTAAAAAGTGTTTCTCCACTAGTGAATTTTCAGGGGCTCTAGGAGCCAGCAAGGGCAATTCAGGCTAAAGTAGCTTCCTCCTAAGGGCGGTGGGGCTCATGGAAGGTTTTTTAACCATGTCTTTCTGGACACAGAAACAAATTGTTATGTGTAAGGTTGTCTTTGTGACACCGAATCGTGTGCAGTGCACCACGTGTGAAGTTTAATTGCACGAGTTAATTTTATAAAAATCCTAAATGAGTGACTAAGTGATGGCAGGTCAGAGGCCTAGAGCACGTGGCGAGTGCTTCTCAGATTCCCAGAGGCCAGGGGCACCTGGGGGGCTCAGTCCGTTAGGCGTCAGACTCTCGGTTTGGCTCAGGTCATGATCTCTTGGTTTTGTGGGTTTGAGCCCCACATTGGGCTCTGTGCTGACAATATGGAGCCTGCTTGGGGATTCTCTCTCTCTCTCTCTCTCTCACTCTCTCTCTACTCCTCCCTTGCTCACACTGTCTCCATCTCTCTCAAAAATAGATAAATAAAACTTTTTAAAAAGTATATAAAAAAAAGAATTCCAGAACCCTGAAGCCCCAAACAGGCTTCTCTCTGTTCCCGCCTGCATCAGGCTCATGCTGGGGCTGCTGCGTTTCACCTCCTCCGGTCCTAGATGTCCTTCCCTGCCGTGCTCTCCTAGAAATGACACGAATGCTGTTTAAAATAAACTGGAATTTAGCATTTTTTAGTTAGCAAGTCTGGCCTTCTTTTCCAGACTGTCCTGGATTCGCAGGGGGTTACGGCTTCACTTAGAGTGAAGATTTGCAAAGCAGAGAAATGTGGCTCTGGCGCCGAAAGGAAGCCCCTGGTCTGAGCACAGACCCCTCTTGCATGAATATAAGGATCTGGGTTATTTGTTGAAGTGTTCCGACTTGGTTTTCCACGCTTTGTTTGTAGCGTCCTTGAAAGGACTGTGTTTGGATCCTGGCTTTGTTTTGTAACCTCTGCTTTGTGGTGTTTGACTTTTATCAGTGTTTGTGCTTGGAGTGTGTTTATTTTGACAGGACCCCATGGGACCTGGGGTATAGACTGACAGTGTGTTCACAGTTCATACCGTAAGCATTGCCACATTGTCTATGCATATTGCATTCTTCAGCCTTTCCAGTCCAAAGGCCGAGCTGGTTGGACCTGGTTTGAAGAAGCGTGTGTGTGTGTGTGTGTGTGTGTAAAATTTTAACATTCTTATTTGGTCAAGGAAGCAAGAGTTCCTAAATTTAATACCTACTGGTTAATCTGTAGTGGTCTGTTGTGTTACATGATTGAAATATTTGCGTGTGGTGGGCCTAGAGATCTTTCGGGGTGGGTGTGGGTAGGTGCGAGTCTGTGTGTGACTATTTACCTCATGATCCTCGAGACTTATGGAGTATGTGAGGATTTGTGGGTTACCAGATGGTCTTGCTTTCCAGGTAGCTGGCTGCTATTTAAAATTTGGCTTATGCTGCTCAGCAACTGGGACCCTTCAACACTAACCCTAACCCTTACCCCAACCCTAACATTAAAACTAACTCTTACCCCATCCCTACCCCTAACCCTAACATTAAACCTCACCTCAACCCAAACACTAACCCTTACACAACCCTGACCCTTACCCCAACACTGACCCTAATGTTAACCATGACCCTGACCCTAATCCTAACCCTAAACCCTAATTCTTATCCCAACCCTGACCCTGACCCCAAACCCAACCATAACCCTGGCCCTGACCCTTACCCCAACCCTGACCCCAACCCTTACCCCAAACCTGACCCTGACCCTAACCCCAACCCTAATCCTAACCCTGACCCTGACCCTAACCACTAACCATCACCGTAACCCTGATCCTGACCCTAGCCACTAACCCTGACCCTACCCTAACCACTAACCCCACAGGGGCCAGCATGCCTGTCTCCAGTGGGTCTGTTCTCAGGGCTCCTGCAGACCTTCCCCAAAGACAGATTCAGACCCTCTTTTCATTTAAAAGAATGCTGCGAATCACTTCTGAAAGAGCCAAAAGATGCCCTTGATTATATTATTATTTTTAGAGTAGTAAAGTTACAAAGCTTAAGATCGTGTTTACGGTTCTGGATTCCTTTTATGAAATATATTTGTAAATTATTCAAGGAATATATGAATGTATATTTAGTGTGAAAACACAAGCAATATAGAAGTATATAGAGTAAAAAGTTTCTCTATACAAGTTACTTTGCTGGGTAGGAGGGTATGCATATTAATATTTTATTTATTTATTTATTTATTTATTTATTTATTTATTTATTTATTTAATTTATTTTTTACTTAGGCTCCACACCCAGTGTGGAGCCCAACACAGTGCTTGAACTCATGACCTTGAGATCAAGACCTGAGCTGAGACCAAGAGGCAGTGCTTAACCAACTGAGCCACCTAGGTGCCCCATTAAACTTTTGAGAGCTATTAGCAAATAGATCAAACTTGCCTTCTAAAATTTTGTACTGTCACTGCTGCCAGCAGCCCATGAGGGTTTCCCTACACTGTTCCCAACACTACATATGTCTTTATAAATGTTTGTTACACCCACTTTGATGGGTGGGTATCTTTTTAATTAAGTTTTTAATTTTAATTCCAGTATAATTAACATAGTGTTGTTAGTTTCAGGCTTATAATACTCTCTAGCTCGTTGACAGCTGGACATCTCAATTTGCACTTCTGTGATTGCAATGGAGTTGAGTATATTTTATTGTTTGACTCTTTCCAGAGACAGGAAATAAAAGTCATTTTGTACTTTGAGATGTGGGAAGTGTCTCTCCGATTTCTGACTTTATGGGAGGGGCAAGGACTCCTCAGCTTCAGATGGGTCCTCTGACTCTCCAGGTTGGGGTCCAGGCGGGTTCTGTCACACTCCTTATGACTGTGACTGTGACCTATCTTAGCTTAGAAAAAGTGTTACTTTTTAGACGGTCAAGATGCCTGTAAAAGTACCTTCAGGTGGTTGTCTGTAACCTGCACCCTGTCTGGCACATCCACACCTCTTGTTTGTCAATAGTCAGGAAACCCTGAAAATCATTTACACATTCTTTTGCCCCAGAACTGCAGCACTGACTAGTCAGGCTTCGTGAACGCGAGGGGCCAGTGTTGACGCAGGTCGGCTGAGGCCCAGAGCGCCGCTCCAAGGCCCGTGCGGGTTCCAAAGTGGCTAGGGGCTGTTTGACTCTGACCAGGCTACTAGACGTCTAGCTGACTCTGCTGCCTTTTTCCGGACCTCTCCCACCACGGATCCCTCTAAAGCCGCCCCCTCCTGTACCCTCCCGCGCCTGCACACAGCGGTCTGCTTCAGTTGGCTCTCAGACCCGGCTGGCCTGGCCGCGCGCACCTGCCGGAGCCAGAATGGGGTGCGTGCGGGGGCAGGCAGGTCACTTGAGCCGCCGGGTGGGCCTGCGCGCGTGCCGAATCCTGGGCGCGGCCGCGCCCCGGGGCACCTGTGACCCCGGGGCTCCTAAGTCGACAGCAGTCGCCCGGGGGCCGAGTCCTCCCGCAGGGGTCACTGCCGCGCGCGCGCCGCCTTTCCTTTTGGGGGCGGAAGCCCGGCGGGCAGAGGGCAGTGGGCATGCGCACTGCGCCCGCCCCGCGTCCGGCGGCCGTTGCCTTGGTGACCGCGGGCCGGCCGCCGGGGCCCCGCCCCCGCGCCGCCGCCCGGCGGACCTGGCCGCGCCCCACGGCCGGGGTGAGGGGTCTGACTGGGTTGGGGTTCCGGGGACTAGGGGGTGGGCTCGGGGTGAAGGGGAGGCCCGGAGTGGGGGGTCCTAGGGTAAGGGGGGGTCAACTCGGGGTGAGGGGTCGGCCCGGGGTGGGAGACGGGGTAGGGGTGAGGAGTGCGGGCTGTGAGGGGGGCCGAGATCAGGGGTGCGGGGAGGGGTGAGGAGGCCAGCCTGGGGTGGGGGACGGTCTGGCCAGGGGTGAGGGGGCCGGGGTGAAGGGGTCCCGGGTTGAGGGAGGACCCGGGTTGAGAAGGGACCGTGAGGGCTGGGGGGAGCCGGGATGAAACAGGGTGGTGAGGGGTCCCCGAAGTAAGAATGTCAACCCGGGGTGGGGGTGGGGGGTCGGACCAGGGTGGGAGTTAAGCGGGAGCGGCCCCAGATGAGTGGGGGCCAGGAGGAATGACCCCGGGATGAAGCTGGTCGTTTTGGGGCGCCCGAGGTGAAGACCTCCGGGGGGACGTAGGCTGCGAGGGGCGGGGTCTTGCGGAGGGGGCGGGGAGGGGGCGGGACCCTCGCTGGACTGAGGGGGAGCTAGGTCCTGGGGGTCTGAGCCCGGCCCCCGGGGGCGGGGCCCTCGGCAGGGGTGGGGGCGGTGACCTCCGGTTGGGGGGCTTTAAGGAGGGGTTGGAGGCCGGCGGGGGTAGGCGGGTAGCGGCCTGGTCAGGGCTGGGGGCGCCTGGTTGGGTGCGGGGAGCCCGGTGCCCAGTGGACCTGGGCCTGGCCCGGGGTGGGGGCGGGGGCTCAGGCGGCCCGGGGAGGGACGGGTCCCCGCGGGGTGGGCCGGGCCCCGCCGCCCGGCCCCGCCCTGCCCCACTCGCCGCGTCCCGGTCGTGCAGGAGCCGCAGCCCGAACGTCCGCGCGCTGCGGGCCGGCCGACGAGGGGCGCGCGTCGACGCACGCACCGCGGAGCCGCCTCGGAGCATGTGGAAGCTGAGCCGGAGCCGGGTGCTGCTGGACGAGCCCCCCGAAGACGAGGACGGCCTGCAAGGGGGGCCGCCGCCCGCCGCCGCCTCCGCGGCCTCCGCGCAGGTAGGGGAGGAGGCGGGGCGGGGGGGGGGGGCGGCGGTGCGCGCGGGAGGCCGGAGCCGTGCGGAGCGAGAGCCGTGCGGCCCGTTCGGATCTGGGGCTCGTCCGGGGGCCCCGGTGCTGTGGTGCTCGCCGCCCGCCCACCCCCACCCCCACCCCAGGGCAACACCCGGGCGGGAGGGCGCGGGGCGCGCACACCCCAGAGCACCCCGGTCCCGGCGCGCTGGCCTTCCTGCAGAGTGGAGGCTGCAGTCGCCGCGCTGGGCGGTGGGGGGCGGTGGGGGCCTGCCCCGGGGTCGCGGCGAAGTGGGTATTTCCTTCTCTTCAACCTTTGCCTGCCTGGAGGAAGAGGGCAGGTGTCCTTCATGCAGAAGATCGAAAGCCGCTGGCCTTACGAGTTCGGAGATATGCTTGGAATGTTTAGAATTTTTTAATTAAAAGGATCCCAGGTGGGGCCTGTGTGTGTGACACATGTGTTCCCCCCCCCCCCTTTCCAGTGCATAGTTCTCTTCCTTGTCTCATGAAATTTAGGTCAGAAATTCAGCTTTTTTTTTTTTGTTTTAATGACGTAGTCCTAAAATTTGTTGTTGTTGTTGTTGTTGTTGTTGTTGTTGTTAAATGTTTGGAAACTCCTGCTGCTGTTAAAGCTGTTGTGGAAGTTCACGACGATCTGTATCTGTCTTCTGAGGACCTGGGAACGTTCTCGGGACTGTGTCTTCCTGGCCTGCGACCTGAAGGGGCTCGTGCCGGCGGCTGCTGGTGTCGGGTGCCCGCCCCCGCCCGGAGAGGGTCTCATGCAGCACCTGGCTCGCTTCCTAGTTAGCTGCTCTCGCATCATTTACTTTCTGGTCATGGAGCGCCCGCCCTCCGTCTGACTTTTTTCATTTCAAACTTTTACGGTTGCTCTAAGCAGCAACCCTCCTGAACATAACGATGAGAATTTACATGTTGCTTTAAGTGGCAGCAGAATTAGTTTATACTGGAAATAATTATTGCTGTATCGTTCTTTCTGGAGGAACTCGAAAACTTTAAGCTGACCTTGCTATGTTCTCTGCTCCCATTTCTCTTAATGAATCGTAAAACCCCTTTTCTTTCTTCTTGCAGAATTGTCACCTTAGCTAACAGTGTATTTTTTTTTCTATTTCAGTAAACTTTATTCTTTAGGTACCCAGCAAAATTGAGTGGAAAAGACAGAGCTGGCATATACTCCCTGTCTCCACACACGCTCAGCCCTCCCCCACTCTCCGGTCCCTTTTGTTACAGTCAGTATCCAGCGCTGACGCCTGCGTGATTGGTGATCTCGGAGTCCATGCTGTGCATTGGAGTTCACTCTGGCTGGGGTGCGTCCGATGGGTTTTGACGAATGTAACATGAAATACATCCGCCATTAGAGTACCGTGCACACTACCCTGAAAACCTCCCTGGTCTACTTACTCATCCCTCCCTTACAACCGCTGATCTTTTCTGTTGTGTCCGTGGCTTTGTCTTTTCCAGAACGTCATACAGTTAGAATCCTCCAGGACGGAGCCTTTTCACACTGGCTTCTCTTATGTAGCCAAATGTGTTCAAGGCTCGTCCATGTCTGTTCGTGGCTTGGGAGCACATTTCTTCTTAGCCCTAGGTGATTTTCGTTGTGTGCTTGTATTGTTTATCTCTACCTACTGAAGGGTGCGCTGGTCACTTCCAACTTTGGGCGGTTATGAATAAAGATGCTTTGCTATAAATGCCTTGGTGCATGTTTTTGTGTGGATATAAAGTTTTACTTGGTTAAATACTGAAGAGTGGGATTGCTGTGTCGTAGGGTAAGACGTTGTCCAGTTTTGTAAGAAACCACCAAACTGTCCTCCAGAGTGGCTGTGACACCCTGCATCACCTACAGCGGGAGAGAGACAGCTTCCGTCGCTCCGCGTCCTCGTTCGCCAGCGCTCGGCGTGCTCAGTGCTCTGGGTTTGGGCTGTCTTCACAGGTGTGGCTGGCGTCTCCTTGTCTGAATTTGCGTTTCCCTGATGACACGGGGTGTGGTGCGTCTTGTCACGTGCCTTTGTCCACCGTACATCTTTGGTGAGGTGTCCGGTCTTCTGCCCCATTTCTTCACTGGGTTACTTGTTTCTTCCCGTTGGTGTTGAAGAGTTCTTTGTGTATTTTGGATAATGGTCCTTTATCAGAGATGTCTTTCTCCAGTATTTTCTCCGAGTCTGTGGTTTGTCGTCCTCTCTGGCCGATGTCTTTCACAGAGCAGAAATGTTTTATTTTATTTCATTGTGTTTAGAAGTTTTTGGTTTTAACGTAGTCCAGGTTGTCAGTTATTTTTCTCATGGATTGTGTCTTTCATGTAGCATCTCAGAAGTCACGGCCACACCCAGAGTCACCTGGGTCTTGTCCCGTGTCCTCTTCTAGGGGTGAGAGGTGACTGGGCTGTTGCGTTACTTTATCAAGTGTATGTGTGGTTTGATGTGTGGAAACTCTGCTCTAGAAAACAGAGCCGTGTTTACTCGTGATGGGTTAGTCCCACTCCACAGTTAGTTCCTGCAGGAGGGTTTGTCCCAAAGCCAGCTCTTCTTAGAATGAAATGTGAAAATTGAAGGCCAGTCTACTGTAGAACTTCTGCCTCCAAACATGGGAATTCCCAGGCAGGAGGGACTGGGGAATCGTGGCGGGGGGGGGGGGGGGGGGGGGGGGGCGTTGGTGGCCTGGGGTCGGTGGTGCGGGCTGGGGATTGTGGACGGATTGTCTCCCGATTAGGAAGCTGGTGCAAGCTCTTCCCGGCTGCTGGGTGGCAGAGTGCGGGCTAGGAGTGCTGGCCTCACTCTAGAAGGTGTTAGCATTCCTCTCTGGAAAATCAGGTCATGCGGCTATAATCCGCGTTTTGTGTAAAAAGAAAACAATAGCTTAATGTTAAGTTTTAATAAGTTTGAGATTTGAGGCCTTCAAAATCAGTACTTGGAGTCGAGTAAAGCCTGTTAGTTTTTACACCGTAGAAAAAAACTTTGAGCAGCTCTTTGCGCCTTGGCCTTTGTTGTCCTGAACACAGGCTGTTTTGCATTAGAATACAGTTAAGGTTTATAAAGCGAGTTCTTCAGTGCAGTCACTTAATAAGGAGAGACGAGTTTCTTTTTTTAATAATGTATTTTTTTTAACTTACATCCAAGTTAGCATATTGTGCAATAATGATTTCAGGAGTAGAATCCAGTGAGTGTCCCCTGCATATAGCACCCAGTGCTCATCCCGGCAAGAAGGAGAGACAAGCTTTGATGAGTCTAATGTTTATTTTTAAAAGCCTGCTATGCATATAGGGAGAGATTTCTGCACATTCCACGTTGGCTCTTCTTCCCACCTTCCCACAGGAAGTATCGTCACTTTTTTTTGTATGGCTATCCACGAGAAATATTTATGCACACACACAAACACATTTCCTACTGTAAACATCTTTCTGCATCTTCAATTGTTCCCTCAGTAATGTGTGTCTCAGGGAGCACTTCCTGTTTAGGTGCAGTGGCTGAAAACAATCTCATTTTTAAGGCTGCATTTTTTTCTTAGAGAGTGCATCAGCGGGGCAGAGGGGAAGAGAGAGAGAGAGAGAGGGAGGGAGGGAGGGAGAATCAATCCTAAGCAGGCTCCATGCCCAGAGTCGGGGTTTGACATGGGGCTCGATCTCAGGACCCTGGGATCATGACCTGAGCTGAAATCGAGAGTCGGACGCTTGACTGACCAAGCCACCCAGGCGCTCCTTATTGGACCTCTCCTGACGGACATGGAGGCTGAGCCTTTTCCGAAATCCCTGCCTGTCAGTTTTATGCAGTAGCAGAGGAGGGGCTCGGAGCGATACTACACTGTGGGAGTTTAGACCATTCTTGGGTTGCTTTGAGCTGGGCTGCAAAGCAATTTAGCTAGCTTTAAGTTAATGCCTTTATTTTATTTTAAAGGTTTTACTTTTAAAAAGTGTTTATTTTGGAGAGCAAGAGAGCAAGCGACCAAGCAGGGGAGGGGCAGAGAGAGAGGGGGACGGAGGATCTGAAGCAGGCTCCAGGCTCCGTGCTGACAGCAGAGATCCCAAGGTAGGACTCAAACTCACGAACTGTGAGATCATGACCTGGGCCGAAGTCAGATGCTTAACCACCTAGACCGCCCAGTCGCCCCTGGCTATGTTGACTTTTAAGAAAGCAGTCCTCTGTAGATGACCTTTAGGAGGTGATTTCTAGTCCCTTTCTGTTACAACACGCAGCATGAGTCATTTCACGTGTCTGAGGTTACATTTCTAAAAGTGGAGGTACTGAGTCCGGGGGCATATACTTCTGTGATTTGATGGCTGTCTCTAAACTGCTCTCCCAAAGAGGCCGCACGGATGCATGTCGGCCGTGCGTGACCCAGCCTGTCACGAGAGGCGTGTCAGTACGGTATAGTGCAGTGTTTGCAAAGTTTTAGACCTGATGGGTGAAAAGTGGTATCTTTTTTTTTAAGTTTATTTATTTTGAAGGAGAGAAAGCGAGAGAGCGAGAGCGTGAGCAGGGAAGGAACAGAGAGTGGGGGAGAAAGGGAGAATCGCAAGCAGGCCGTGCACTGTCAGCGTGGACTCATGAACTGTGAGGTCGTGACGTGAACCGAGGATCCGACACTTAACTGACTGAGCCACCCGGGAGCCTAGAAAAGTGGTGTCTTAATTGGGTTTTAATATTTTTCTCATGGATAATATTAAAAAGCTTTTCATATGTTTACAAGCCTGAATAAGAGAGAACTTACTTAGCTTGTGAGAACTTCCTCACCAGTCCTGCCACCACATCATCAGATACGTTAAGCTATAGTCAGAGTAATTGCATTTCCATGGAAATGTAGCCTGTTATTTCAGATTTGGACCCTGGTTTCTGACGTACTTTGCTTGAGTCTTCCTCTGCCGTTTGTTCGCGAGGTGACCTTGTACGAGCTACCTGACCTAGCCAAGCTCCAGTTTTGTTTTTCAACTGAAAAATTGGGACAAGGGTGCAGTAACACCAGCATTTGTCATCTGTCGTGTTAAGGCCTTGACAGGGGTAGTGCGAACGTTTGCCAGATGGAGAGGCCAGTCACAGCAGGAAGGTGATCTGGGAAGGCCATATAGCTGGTGGGTGGTGACAGAGATTCTCCATGCGGGGACTCCTGGCTGGCCGAGTCGGTTAAGCATCCTACTCCTGATTTCAGCTCAGGTCATGATCTCACAGTTCATGGGTTCTGGGATCGAACCTCATGTCGGGCTCTGTGCTGACAGTGCAGAGCCTGCTTGAGATTCTCTCTCTCCCTCTCTCCCTGCCCCTGCCCTGCTTTCTCTCTCTCTGAAAATAAATAAATATTAAGAAAAAAAAAAAAAAGACTCTTCTTGACTAAGCCTCAGTCAGGCTCATCTGAGCCCTGTCTCCAGGTCTGAGAACATTTGTTAGCACTCAGATGGGCTTGTGCACGTCAATTCAGCTGGTGGGGCGCAGCTTGACAGGGTGGGAAGGTGTGATTCTACATGCCAGGACAGCTGGCTTTGTGCTCACGATGGAGGCTTGTTGCATTTTACTTATTGTCTCCTAGAGCCCTCTAGAATCTAGACAGCACCTCCTCAGAGAAAGGACTTCACGTCTGCTGCTGTGTCCCTAATGCCAACAAGAGTGCCGGGCACCTAGCTGGTGTCGTCAGTCAGTACTTGTGAAATGAACGGTGTGGGCACAGGGTTTTCAAGGGACACCGCCACTGACAAATGCTGCTCAGAGAATGAAGTCGGGAGGGAATCCGAGAATAGGATGTGTGCTCACTGGACGTGGAAGGAGAAATAGGAGTCGCCCAGCCTCAGAAAATCTGATTCATTTTTATTTTTTTAATTTTTTTTAATGTTTATTTATCTTAGAGAGAGACAGAGCAAGAGCAGGGGAGGGGCAGAGACAGAGGGAGACACAGAATCCAAAAGACAGGCTCCGAGTTGTCAGCACAGAGCCTGATGTGGGGCTCGAACCCACGAACCATGAGATCATGACCTGAGCTCAAGTCGGCTGCTTAACAGACTGAGCCACCCAGGCACCCATGATTCATTTTTAGATACAGATTCATTTTGGGGGAAGCAGGTACTTCTTCGTAGGGTTGACATATTGGACACTCATATGAGCTAACTTTTGTCAAGTACAAGTAACTGAGAATTATGTGTGGGAAGGGGAAGAAAAGGCAGAGTTAGAAAAGAAGGAAGAGAAGAAAGATTGTAGGTAAAGCAGTCCCTCTCCCTGGATTCATTTGGTTAGCTCATTTTTAAATTTTTTTGAAGTTTATTTATTTTTGAGGTAGAGAGTGTGCACACAAGAGTGGGGGAAGGGCAGAGAAAGAGGGAGAGAGAGAATCCCAAGCGGTCTCTGCTCTGTCAGTGCAGAGCTCCATGTGGGACTCGAACCCAGAACCCACGAACTGTGAGATCATGACCTGAGCGGAAATCCAGAGGTGGGCGCTCAACTTACTGAAACACCCAGGTGCCCCTGAGTTAACCCATCTTAAAAAAAGAGTTGAGGATTCTTTCACTTTGGTGCTGCCTTAACAGAAATATAATGCAAAACTTTTCTAGTAACCATGTTAAAAAAGTTTTAAAAAAAGGTGAAATCAATTTCGGTGTAATTTTCAAAATTTGGTGTGTCTAAAATATTGATTATATCAATATGTAAACAATATAAAAATTTGTGAATGAGATTTTTCTTTCCCATACTAAGTCTTTGAAATCTGATACGCATTTTATACTTACCAGCATGTTCAATTTGGATGCTAACTTTTCATCAGAAATACTTGATAAATATTTAGATACTATAAAATTCTAAGTTGAAAAAGTAAACCATTTATCCAGGTTGTTCCAAACACGCTGAAAAGTTTTCCAATAGCTGAGTTGAGTATCTGTTTTTAAGCTGACATTTAGGGGCATCTGGGTCACTCAATTGATAAAACATCCTACTCTTGATTTCAGTTCAGTTTATGGGATCGAGCCCCACACAATGCAGAGCCTGCTTGGGATTCTCTCTCTCTCTCTCTCTCTCTCTCTCTCTCTCTCTCTCACTCTCCCCCCCCATTCCCCCTCTCACTCTGCCCCTCCCCTGTGTTCATGCTTTCTCTCTCTCTCAAAATAAACAAACATGACAAAAAACAGACCTTTGGATACTTACAAATGCAGATCCTCAGCTGTGCTAGCCTGTGTCTGTCCTCTGCACCCTCACTGTGTTTAGCTGGGGTTTTGAAGGCACAGTGCAGCTCCAGAACTCTCCCAGATTCAGGTGGGCTCATCCGAGAGGGTCTGTGGGTTCTTGTGCGTGCCTGGCCTGCCCGGCACGGGATGAGGCCCACGGCCCTGTCCTTCGGCACAGTGAGCGAGGTGAGGACAGAGCCGTGCATGCTCGATGTCTGTCTCTCCCGGGCCCCAGCACACTGCTGCATAATGTTCACCCGGAGATGCTAAGGTTAAGAATTTAGATGAAAATTGTTACTCCAGGAGTTTAATATCCTGATTGATAAGTTTACTTTCACTGGTTTTTACTAGAGCCTAAGGCAGCATGACTCGGAATATCCCGGAAAAATCGCCACTCCTTGTCACGTTTGCGTCGGACGGTGCGGGTTTCCGTGACAGACTGGAAGTCACTGAACAGAGTCCCGCTTACGTCTCCTGCTCTGAGGGCATCTCGCCTCACTGAGCCCTTCCTTGGTAGGTGACCCCACAAGGCCAGTGGTGAGGTATTTATCCTGCCTTTATTGGGTCATCTGGTGGGAAGCATGGCCTTCTTTGCCTTATGTGTGGGGTTGGGGTTTGGGGCTTGGGTGTACGAATAGGGGCTCATCAGCCCCGGTTATAGGATTAAAAGCCAAAGACCAAATGAAACTCAGGAGGGCCTTCACCTGTTATTTGAAAACCAATCAAGATCCAGACCAGGGACAGCGACGAGCGTTTTGTAGACTGTTGTTTCCCTGTCTGGTCATGCATCCCACACCGAGGGAGTTCTTCTTGGTCTGAGAGCTGTGGATGGTCAGATAACAGAGTTTCTTCTCCCAGAAGTCTAGTCTGAGGAAAGACTGGCTCTTCTCACTTCTGTCCATCTCGGAAATGAACGAGGGACCCCAGCAGGCAGGGTAGGAGGGGAGCAGGCAGCACCTGTCCCGTGGGGCCCTGATGTGGGCTTTTCACCTTGCGCCACGGTAACAGGTGTCTGTTAAGGGAAGAAAACTAACGGAGCAGACGGGAGTGCGTCATTCTGTGCGGAATTCTTTTTTTTTTTTTTTTTTTTTAATTTTTTTTTTTCAACATTTATTTATTTTTGGGACAGAGAGAGACAGAGCATGAACGGGGGAGGGGCAGAGAGAGAGGGAGACACAGAATCGGAAACAGGCTCCAGGCTCTAAGCCATCAGCCCAGAGCCTGACGCGGGGCTCAAACTCACGGACCGCGAGATCGTGACCTGAGCTGAAGTCGGACGCTCAACCGACTGAGCCACCCAGGCGCCCCGCCCTCAGGTTCATTTTTACTGAATGACGCTTTAAGTCTTTTTTTTTTTAATTTTTTTTTAACGTTTATTTATTTTTGGGACAGAGAGAGACAGAGCATGAACAGGGGAGGGGCAGAGAGAGAGGGAGACACAGAATCTGAAACAGGCTCCAGGCTCCGAGCCATCAGCCCAGAGCCTGACGCGGGGCTCGAACTCACGGACCGTAAGATCACGACCTGAGCCAAAGTCAGACGCGTAACCGACTGAGCCCCCCCAGGCATCCCAATGTTTATTTATTTTTGAGAGAGAGACAGAGACAGACTGCAAGCAGGGGAGGAGCAGAGAGAGAGAGGGAGACACAGGATCTGAAGCAGCTCCAGGCTCCAAGCTGTGAGCACAGAACCCGACGCGGGGCTCGAACTCACGGACCGCGAGATCATGACCTGAGCCGAAGTCGGACGCCCAACCGACTGCGCCACCCAGGCGCCCCTCTGTGCAGAATTCTTATCGTCCGAACTGAGTGGCTGATATGAATTGGTTCTGCTGTTTGAAAGATACTTTGAATCCTCTTGTGAGTGCTTGCTGTGATGTGTAGTAAGTGGGGTTCCTTCCTCAGTAGGGGTGGTTTCTAAAGTAACTGACCCTGTCTCGGTTCCCACCGTGTGCCGGACCCTGCGGTGAGCACTTAACATGTGTCACTGCAGATCCTCACAGTGGCCCTGAGAAGTGGGCACACGCAGCCCTTGTTATTTGCAGACTCCCCTCCTCACCGAACTGTATTCGGGACCCCAGCGCCAGTCCTGGCTGTCACGGTCGTGTCCTATGCACACGCAGAGGCTGACCGGGCGCTGCTCTGCCTTCTTGGTCCAGCTCTCGCACTGCTAACAGGTGTCCTTTCTGCAGTCTTTTTGGTGCCTCGTTTTAGTGGTTTTTTTTATCGGTGAGTTTGCTTGGCCCTAAAGTGCCGTCTGATGTTCCTGAGGGCAAGAGGGCCGTGATGTGCCTTACAGAGAAAACACATGTGAAGTAAGCTTTTGCCCAGGCGTGGGTTACCGTGTGTGGGCTGTTAGCTCAGTGGTAATGAGTCAAGATATGTTAAATAAGAGGTCTTTATACAGAAACACATAAAACAAGGTTATGTAGTGATTGATCGATGGCGATGTGGCCAGAGGCTCACAGAAACCTGGCCCTGTATTTCCCCCAAGAACAGGGACTTAGTAGCTGCTAACTCAGTGTTCAGGACCACTTTTACCGCAGCCCTACCTCAAATGACAGTCCACAACATTTTACATTTGAGGAAACTCGTGTGGAGTTATGTAGTCACTAACAGGAATTTGAGTGCTGATTCCTCTGTGTGTGTGTGTGTGTGTATACAGATATTTGTGTCCACGTATATGTATACGCATATGCATATATATATATATACACGTATATATTTTTTTTTTTAGTAGGTTCCATGCTCAACATGGGGCTTGAAGTCATGACCCTGAGATTCAGAGTTGCTTGCTCTACAGACTGAGCCTGCCAGGCACCCCAAGTTTATATTTTTTTGCTACACTGTTTCTCTTACTGTATTAGGATATCATAAACTCGTGATATCATTTTTCATTTTGCAAATATTGATATATTTTTTCCCTTCCCCTCTCCCAAATATTGGTATTTTCTATAAAGAAAAATTTTAGGACTTCAGAGATCAGTGCCTAGGAACAGGTGAAATTGTGTTCTGGCTCAAATTCCAACGTAGCAAACCTCATAGTACAGTTTTGCTTTTTGCTGTCCTGATGTTTTGTAATAACGAGTGTACTGATAGAAGTGTTGTGTGGGGGTAAGCAGCCCTCTCTGGTGGAACGTGCTGGAACAGGGTGGGAAGAGAACTGTCGTAGACACCCACACTCTTCTGCATCCGCCCCTCTCCTCGCTTCGTTACTCACTGCGTTGTTTGAGTGGGAGGGTAGGAGTTCCTCTGGCCTGAGGGTACTGACCGAGGCCCCCCAGTGCCCATTAGTTGGCACGGGAGGTGTGTACGAGGGAGGGAGGGGGGGAGGGCTGCGAAGCCTCGTGCAGGAGTTTAGACAAACAGTCACGATACTTTACAAAGAATACATGTCTCCGCAGGAGGGAGTGCGGGCGGGCGGGGTGCGGATGAAACAGGAAGGATCCCAGCGCAGCTGTTCAGAAGCGAAATCAGAGCCCGAATTTCAGATTGAAGGGGAGTGAGCTGGTCAGTGAGCCTGTGCCTTGGGAGGTGAGGGTCAAGGGCTGAAGGGCAGCTGGAGGGAGCAGGACAGAGCTGTCACCTGTGGCTTTGGGGGCGGTAGGGGGCACGTCTGACCTGAGACTGGAGAGTCTGGCAGGTGACGCGACGAGGGGCAGAGGCCCAGTGCTCATCTTCGGCCCCACTCTGGGAAGTCCGCGGCAGCGGCTCCGTTCAGAAGTCCGAGTTCCGTCGGTCCGTAAGTTGGAGCCAGGGAAAAGGGAGTGGGTAGCGAGGTGTGTTGACAAAGTCCCCGTCCAAGAGTGGGCAGGCAGATCTGGGTCCCAGGTGTCTCTAGAATTTTGTGACCTGAAGCAAATAGTCATTTTGTGTCCCGAACCCTCCCTTACTGTAAAGGGCACATAGGAAATGGTTTAAGCTTGTCTGTGGGCAAGATGGTCCGGGTCACTTCTCAGCTTTGCCCTTGTGGCAGACGGACAGCCATTGAACATGTAAACGAATGAGTGTGGGCGTTCCAGTGAAACTTTATGTATAAAAACCTGGGTTGGTCTGCGGGCCATTGTTTGCTAACCTCTATTTATATTTTATTTTATTTTTTTTTTTTTTAATTTTTTTTTTTTTATTTTTGGGACAGAGAGAGACAGAGCATGAATGGGGGAGGGGCAGAGAGAGAGGGAGACACAGAATCGGAAAGAGGCTCCAGGCTCCGAGCTGTCAGCCCAGAGCCTGACGCGGGGCTCGAACTCACGGACCGTGAGATCGTGACCTGGCTGAAGTCGGACGCTTAACCGACTGCGCCACCCAGGCGCCCCTAAATTTTATTGATGTGCAGTCGATATAAAATATTACACTAGTGTCTTGTGTACCATACACTGATTCAACATTTCTGTGCCTTGGGAAGTGACCCCCACTGTGAATCGAGCTCCCAGCTGTCACCGTGCGGAGTTGTTACAGTGTTACTGGCTGTATCCCCTGTGCTGTCCTCTTAATTAATCTCTAACTGGAAGTCTGTACCTTTTATGCCTTCCCCTGTGTTGCTCATGCCCCCCCACTCCCCCCCCCCCCGCCCCCCGCAACCACCAGATAGTTCTTTGTATCTAGGAGTCTGTTTTTGTTTTGTTTGTTTGTTCTTCTTCTTTTTTTTTTTTTAGATTCCACGTAGAGGTAAAACCATATGGCATTTGTTCTCTATCTGACTTACCTCACTCAGTGTAATATGCTATAGTTCATCCATGTTGTTGGAGCTGGTGAGATTTCATTCTTTTTTTTTTTTTAAATAGCTGAATAATAATCCTGTGTATGTGTGTGTACATGCACGGTGTCTCCTTTATGTGTTCATCAACCAGTGGACACTTGGGCTGCTTCTGTAGCTTGACTATTGTGAGTAATGATGCAGTGAGGATACAGGTGCACGTGTCTTATTCGCTCTTAGTCATTATTAGGGATAGAACTCAGGAACAAGCACAGGGAAGAGGTGCGCGGGCAGGGTGTGTGTATGTTGCAGGGGCGGTGGGGGGCGGGGGTCCAGAGCTACCTTGCCCCCTGTGGACAGGCCGGCCTCCTAGCACAGGAATGTGGTCACCACCCTGGAGTCTCCCAGAGCCCTGTCATTTAGGAGATTTTATGGAAGTTCTGTTGCTGGGGCCTGATCAATTAAATCACTGGCCAGTTTCCAGGGCTCTCCTACCCAGAGGTCAGGGGAAGGGAAGGGGGGGCTGCAAGTGCTGCAGGGGTTGGCTTTTCTGGTGGCCAGCCCCGCACCGGGGCTCCCTGGCCCCCTCTCCGGTCCTGCATCGGCATACAAAAGGCTATAAAATTCCCAGGAAGCTTTGTGCCAGGAAACTGGGACAGAGACCAAATATTTTTTAGTCTACCACACCCAATATTTGATGTGTTATAAATACGCATGGATTTCAAATTAGACATTTTAGCAAGATAGGTAAGTGATTTCTTTAAGAACTTTGAAAGTGATAAAATCTCTGTATTTCTTTTTGTTTTTTCCTTCTTGCTTTTATGCTTAGAAAGGCATTTCCTTCCTTGAAATCAGGTTTCTTCCAGTTCCGTTATGGCTTCATTTAAAAGGAGTAAGTCTTTCACCTCTGCGGACTTCATTTTCCTGTCTGTTGTATAAATAAGGATTGAACTCCCCCCCCCCCCAAATAGATTACCGGTTGTTTTAAATCCATTAAAAATTTGTTCTTTCACCCTCTTTTCATGCCACTTACTCTCTACTGAAACTGATGAGGTCTTTTGGGGGTGACGTGGGGTCTGTGGGGTCCGGAGCCAACGGCCAAGAAAGAATTCTCAAAGATGTTTTTGGTGCAGAAAGTGATTTTATGGAAGCCCAGGGGCAGGACCTGTGGGCAGGAAGAGCCGCCCTGGGACCCTGAGGAGAGACTGGTTATATACCCTGGGGCTGGGAGAGGTGAGGTCCAGGGGAGGTTTCCAGTGAGACTTTTCCCGGATACTGGAGGCCTGGCCGTAGTCAGGCTAAGGTTTTTCCCTCCAGCAAAGCATTAGCATTAGGACAGGAGGGAGTCCTGGAGGAACTCTGCTCTGCCTCCAGTGTCTGTCAGTGGGCTGCAGGTCATGAGGACATTTCCTTCTACCTGCCACTTCCTTCTGCCTTTGTTCCCACGTCACATTGAGTGAGAGTTCCTGTTTCTGCACATCTTTGTCAGCACTTGGTGCTGTGAGAGTGTTTTGCGTTTTGGCCGTTGTGACGGCTGTACAATGGTGTCTCGCTGTCATTTCAGTTCCTTGATGACGTATGATATTGATCTTTTCCTGCGTTCACTCGCCATCTGTATATCTTTAGTTAATGCTTAGTTTTTTTACTGAAATCAACGTACCGCGTACCCTCTGCTTTGGATGAGCATAGACGGCTTCCCTAAGACCGGATGCCAGCTACAGCCGCGTTCCACATTACCGTGTTTGCTCACAGAAGTGGAGAACAGGGGCTCCTGCGTGGCTCAGTGGGTTAAGCATCTGCCTCGATTTCAGCTCAGGTCATGATCTCACATTTCTTGGGATCAGGCCCCATGTCGGGCTCCGTGCTGAGCGTGGAGCCTGCTTGGAATTCATCCTCTCTCTCTGTCTCTGTCTCTCTGTCTCTGTGTCTCCATCTGCCCCTCTCCCCTGCTCATGCTTTCTCTTTCAAATAAATAAACAACAAAAAAAGTGGAAAACAGACCTGTTTTTGTATGACAAATAGGAATTCACCCCTTCGGTTTTAGTCTGTATATTTTCTTTGATGAGATGTTTGTGTCAGTCTTTTGGACCCATTTTTAAATTCGGTTTTCATTTTCTTACTGTTGAGTTGTAAGAATTCTTTATATATTTTGGACAATGGTCCTTTATCAGGTTTGTCTTTTGCAAATATTTGGGGGTATGGGTTTTCCTCTCATCCTCTTGAATTTTTATCTTTGTTCTTGTCTTCCACTCCCCTGAGGGCTGTGCCCTAGTGCGGCACCGACAGGAGCTCACTGTGTCTGGGGGGCCTTGGGGGAAAGTAGCTCACTTGGATCTGAGCCTTCAGAGGCCCGGATGACTTGGGACCTACAGCAGATCCCGTCCTCCGCCCCATGAGGAGAGCACCCTGCCAGACAAGTGGAGTAATGCAAGAAGAGAGGCGACTTCTAGGCATTTGCCATTCCAGTGATGATTTTATAATCCTCATTTATTCAAGTCTTCTTTTGAATATAGTTTACGAAGGCAACACGTAACTTTTTTTTCTGAATATTGCTAATGTTTTTGTCCTTGTGAATGGTTTTTTTTCTATTGTCTTTAACTGTAATAAAGCAATTTTTTTTATATTTAGCCATTTCCTTAGGTCTAATGGCTCATTTGATGCTTTGCCATTTTCTTGTTCTCTAGCCTAAATAATAATAAATATAATTTCCTTTCCAGTAGTTTTAACTCGTTTCTGTTTTATGCCTTGTATTGATTAGAACTTACAGAACGTTACTGAGTAATTGTGCTGGAGAGCTGCTGTGTGTTCTTGCTGACTGTGGTGGGCTTTGCCGGCTTGTTTGTTTTGATGGGACTTTAAACATGCTAATATACACAACATTTTATACTGGTTGTATTCAGAGAGACTTCATAGTATTACAGACACAATTTTGTTGTTTGTTGTTTTGCTGTCCCAGAGATGGATAAATGAGCATTTAAAAGTCCTAGCTCAGAAAGGTACTGGAAGTCAGTGTGAAGAAGGGAAGGGACTGTGATTAGTCAGAGGCCTTGCTGCCTGTCCCAGGCAATGTGGACTCAGGAGGCCCTACTAAAGTCCTGCTCCGTGAGGCCCTGAAACCTGACCGAATCCCCGGTATTTATGAGCTTCACTCAGAGTTAGTAGCTAAAGCATAATAAATTCTGAATTGTAAAACTCTTCCTTTTATAGCTTTTTCTTTTTGGGTAAATTCCATCAAAGTTCAGTTCCTTCATCTTACCAAACGAGAAACTTAATTTTAAGGTAGCTCTTCAGGGGCTTCTGGGTTGTGCACTCGGGAAGCGTCTGACTCTTGATCTCGACTCATGTCATGAGCTCACAGTCTGAGGGTTCAGGCCCCACGCTGAGCTCTGCATTGATGGTGTAGAGCCTGCTTGGGATTTGGTCTCCTCTCTGCCCCTCACCCGCTTGTGCTCTCTTTCTCTCTCTCCAAATAAATAAACTTAAAAAAAATTTTTTTAAGGTAGCTCTTCCTCCTCAGGAACAAATACTATCCTGCCCATTGGTGTGAGCCCTGGAGGGAGAGGGGATCAGGCTATGAGGGCGCATTACATTGGCTCACGTAGCATGTGTTCCCAGGTGCTGGTGGGGCCTCCTCTAGTAGAACTGGGAAGAGAAAACTTACATTTCTCATTGTGTTTGGGGGCAGCCAGACTCCCTATGCCCGAGTTACCTGGGAAAGAATTGAACTTGGAACGGAGTTGACCGGGGAGGGAGGAGGAGAGGGCTTGAGGTTCTGTTTCGCTGATGTGGCCTGTCAGTCATGGGCTGGCTTGGTTCTTGGTGCTGCCGCACATACAGGTGACATGTTATCCTGGAGTCAACAGGTTTCTCAGAGGCATCCTGATCTCTGGACCGGGACGGAGAAGTTTGATCTAGAGCAACGCTGAGGACAGCACCCTCCAGTTCCTCTAGCGTGCTGGTTGTATGTGATTTACAGAAGCATTGAGGGTGGAGGTCTCCTATGGCTCCTGTGTGGTGGGGAGAAGCATGGAGGCCCGCCTCTCCTGCTGTCTTCACTTTCTCGATTGTGTCCTTTGAGGCACAGTTTTTAAAAATTAGCATGAGCTCCAGTTTATCTCTTGTTTTCCTTTGTTGTTCATGGTCTTGATATCTTCGCTCAGAATCCTTTTCCAAATCCAACCTCATAAAGATTTAACCCCTGTGTTTTCTTTTAAGAGTTTTATAGTTTTAGTTCCTACATTTAGATCTTTGATCCATTTTGAATTAATATTTGTATATGGTGTGAGGTAAGGGTCCAATTTCATTTTTTTGCTTGTGGCTATGTATTATTCACAGCATCATTTGTTGAAAAAGACTATTCTTATCTTATTTCATGGTCTTAGCTCCCTTCAAAAAAACCAGTCGACCTTAGATGTATGGGTTCGTTTCTGGATTCTCTTCCATTCATCTATTTATTTATTCATGTGCCAGTGCCGCACTGTCTTGATTACCATTGCTTTGTAGTGAGTTCTTTTTAAAAATGTTTTTTTTATTTGAATGTCATTGACACATAATGTTATGTTAGTTTCAGGTGTATGACATTGTAGTTCAACTTCTTTATATATTATGCTGCACTCACCACAAGTGTATCTGCTCTCTGTCACCGTATAGCACTGTTACACCACCACTGACTGTATTCCCTCTGGTATGTCTTTCATCCCCAGGACTTCCTCATCCTATACCTGGAAGCCTGTACCTCCCACTCCTCTTCATCCACTTTGCCTGTCACACTGTCCCTTTCCCTCTGGCACCTGTCAGTTTGTTCTTTGTGTGGGTGCTTTGTGGTAAGTTTTTTTGTGAGTGCTTCTACTTTTTTTTTTTTTAAACATTGTTTTGACCATTTGGAATCTCTTGTGATTCCATATAAGTTTTAGAATAGCCTTATCATTTTCTACAAAGAAGTCAGGTAGGATTGTGATAAAGGATTGGATTGAACCTATAGCTCAGTTTGGGGACATTGCTATCTTGACAATGTTATGTCTTGTGATCCATGAACATGGTATGATTTTCCATTTATTCAAATATTTTAAAACTTTATTTTAGTAATATTTTGTAGTTTTCAGGAAATAAATTTTCATCTTTTATAAAATTTATTTCTAAGTATTCCTTTTGATGTGTTTTTAAATGGGATGGTTTTCTTAATTTCTTTTTTTGATCATTGCTGGTGTATAGGAACACAACTGATTTTTGTATATTGATCATGTGTTCTCTCAACTTGTTGAATTCTTTTATTAGTTGTAATAGGTTTTTGGTGGATTCCTTATGATTTTCTACGTAAAAGATGATGTTATTGCAAAGAGAGCTAGTTGTACCTCTTCCTTTCCAACCTGGATGCTTTTTATTTTATTTTTTCCTGTTGCCATGTTGGCTCCTTCAACACAGTCTTAAATCGGAGTGGCACGATTGGCATCCTTGTTCGTTCTTGAGCTCAGGGGAAAAGCTTTTAATATTTAACTGTTTAGTATGATATTACCTGTGGGTTTTTCTTAGGTGCCTATTGTCAAATTGAGGAAGTCCTTTTTAAAAAAGAAAAAAAAACAAAGCAAACACTTAAAATTTATTGCTGCCATACCTAGAGACTACGGTGAGTTTTATTGTAATTATGTATGCAAATTGTACTTAAACTTGAATGGACTGCTTCCAGTTTATGTGTTTAACATTAGATAGTAGGTCAGAATAACAGACTTTGTGCTAATAATACATTAAAATGGGTCTTAAAAACACTTAAAAATAATTTATTCTTAGACAATTTTTAAAATTTATTTTTCTGAGAGAGAAATGAGAGTGTGTGTGAGTAGAGGAGGGGCAAAGAGAATCCCAAGCAGGCTCCACACTGTCAGCACAGACCCCAGTACGGGTTTCAATCCCAGGAACTGCGAGATCGTAACCTGAGCTGAGATCAAGAGCTGCCCAGTCTTAAAATAATTTCTGATTAGAAAAGTTACATGTGTTTTAGGTAGGGCATTTATATAAAATATATACACACATATATAAGGAAAAAAGTAGAAATAGTCTATAGCCCTCTACCAGGGGAGAGCTGTTACTAGTTTGTTGAATATTTTTATCATGAAAGGGTGTTTATTTTGTCCAATGTTTTTTCTTCTCTATTGAGATGATTATGTAATTTTTGTTATTTATTTTCATGAAATGATTTTATTATATTATTGATTTTCAAATGTTGAACCAACCTTGCATTCCTGGGATAATTCCCACTGAGCTATGGTGCACAATGCTTTTTAATTTTTGCTGGATTTAGTTTGCTAGTATTCTGTTGATGATTTTTTTCTTTATACTTGTACGAGATATTGGTCTATTTCCTTTTCTTATGATGTATTTGTATGGTTTTGGTACAAGGGTAATATTTCTGTTAGAAAATGAGTTAGAATGGGAATGCAAGCTGGTGCAGCCACTCTGGAAAACAGTATGGAGGTTCCTCAAAAAACTAAAAATAGAACTACCCTATGACCCAGCAATTGCACTACTAGGCATTTATCCAAGGAATACAGGTGTGCTGTTTCGAAGGGACACATGCACCCCCATGTTTATAGCAGCACTATCAACAATAGCCAAAGTATGGAAAGAGCCTGAACGCCCATCGATGGATGAATGGATAAGGAAGGTGTGGTAGATACATACAATGAGTATTACTTGGCAATCAAAAAGAATGAAATCTTGCCATTTGCAACTACGTGGATGGAACTGGAGGGTATTATGCTAAGTGAAATGAGAGAAAGACAAAAATCATATGACTTCACTCATATGAGGACTTTAAGAGACAAAACAGATGAACATAAGGGAAGGGAAACAAAAATAATATAAAAACAGGGAGGGAGACAAAACAGAAGAGACTCCTAAATATGGAGAACAAACTGAGGGTTACTGGAGGGGTTGTGGGAAGGGGGATGGGCCAAATGGGGAAGGGGCACTAAGGAATCTACTCCTGAAATCACTGTTGCACTAAATGCTAACTAATTTGGATGTAAATTTAAAAAAAATAAAAAATAAAAAATAAAAGAAAATGAGTTAGGAAGTGTTTCTTCCTCTTACATACTTTGGAAGAATTTGTGAATAAATGATATTTATTCTTTTAAGTGTTTGGTAGGATTCGGTGGTGAAGACATCTGAGCCTGTGCCTTTCTTTTAGGATAGCTTCTGGATTGTTGATTCAGTCTGTCCGATTGTTTCAGGTCTATTCAGATTTTTGTTTTCTCAAGTCCATTTTGGTAGTGTGTCTATGTAGGAAGTTGATTTGTGCTATGTAATTTGTTGACGTACAGTTGTTCAGAGTTCTTTATTCTCGTTTTTTAAGGTTTTTAAAAAAAAATATTCATTTTGAGAGAGTGCACAAGAGACTGTGAATGGGGGAGGGGCGGAGACAGAGAGGGAGAGAGAGAATCCTAAGCAGGCTCTGCGCTGTCAGCACAGAGCCTGACTCAGGGCTTGATCTCACAAACCCTGAGATCATGACCTGAGCTAAAATCAAGCCTCAACTTAACTGACTGAGCCCACCCAAGCATCCCTATTATCCTTATTTTTGTAAAGTCAATAATAATGTCTCCTCTTTCATTACTGATTCTAGTAATTTGAGTCTCCTCTCTTTTTCCTTTGGTCAGTCTAAAGATTTGTCAATTTTGTTGATCTTTTGAAAGAGCCAGCTTTTGTTTTTGTTAACTGTTATTTTCTTCTCTCTGATTGGTTTCTGCTTTCATCTTTTTTATTTCTTTCCTTCTGCTTTGTGTTAGGTTATTTGTTTTTCCAGTGTTAAGGTGGAAGTTTAGATTATTGATTTGAAATTCTTGTTCTTTATATAGACATTTAAAGGTAGACATTTTCCTGTAAGCACTGCTTAACTGAATCCCATGAGTTTGGGTAGGTTGTGTCTTGTCTGTAATTTATTTCGAACTATTTTTGGTTTCCCTTTTCAGTCCCTATTTGACTCGGTGGTTGTTTAGGAATGTGTTGTTTAATTTCCAGTATTTGTGAGTTTTCTTGCTGTTGATTTCTGAACTCATACCACTGTTGTCAGAGAACCTACTCAGAAGGAGTTCATCCTGTTAACAAATATAAGGAGGTTTGTTCTGGGTCTGGTGTACATTCCCTCCTGTACCCTGCTCTTTTGTGCACTTCAGAGTGTGCTCTGTTGTTGGAGTGTTTTTGTTGCTCCTGTGGCTTATTGTATGTGTAGGGGTGTTCGTGTTTGATAGTGGCACACCTTTCATTGTTGGCTTGTCTCATTCTCCCTTTATTTCTGTCTGGTTTTGCTTCCTTTTTATTTTACTTTTTTTTGTTTAATTTTTTTTAATGTTTATTTATTTTTGAGACAGAGAGGGACAGAGCATGAACGGGGGAGGGGCAGAGAGAGAGGGAGACACAGAATCCGAAACAGGCTCCAGGCTCTGAGCTGTCAGCACAGAGCCCGACGCGGGGCTCGAACTCACGGACCGCGAGATCATGACCTGAGCCGAAGTCGGCCGCTTAACCGACTGAGCCACCCAGGCGCCCCATTCTTTTTATTTTACTTTTAAAAATATGTTTTATTTTATTTTTGAGAGAGAGACAGAGTACAAACAGGGGAGGGGCAGAGAGAGAGGGAGACACAGAATCCGGAGCAGGCTCCAGGCTCCGAGCTGTCAGCACAGAGCCCGACGCAAGGCTCAAACCCACAAACTGAGATCATGACCTGAGCTAAAGTCAGATGCTTAACTGACTGAGCCACCCAGGCGCCCCTATTTTTTTAAACTTTAAGTTTATTTATTTATTTTGACATACACACACACACACACACACACACACACACACACACAGCAAGAATCCCAAGCAGGCTCTGCACTGTCAGCATACAGCCCGACACTAGGTTTGAACTCCTAAACCATGAGATCATGACCTGAGCCGAAATACAGTCAGACGCCCAACTGATTGAGCTACCCAGGCACCCCCGTTTTTCCTTTTGCATTTTGTTGTTAGTATGAGTCTGTATGTCTTTGTCATATCCATTTGTCATTATGAAATTTCTTTTTATCTTTAGCAACTTTTGAAATTTTAATGTTTATCTTATTCACTGATGGAACTGCTCCAGCTTTTTGTGTGTGTGCGCGCGCGTGTGTGTGTGTGTGTGTGTGTGTGTGTGTGTGTGGTTGCTTGTTTCTATGATCTCTCTTCCTTTTACTTTCAGTCTCCTGTATCTTTGAATTTAGGGTATGTTTCCTGTAGGCACCCTTTAGTAGGATCAGATTTTATAATTCAGTATGGCAGTCTCTGCCTTTGACTGATTATTTAATCCACTTACATGTAATAGTATCGCTGTGGTGGGGTTTACATCTGACATTTTACTTTTTGTTTTCTGTGTCCCAGGTTTTTTTGCTTCTCTATTTCTCTTCTGTTCCCTTTTGTGTTGTGTGTATTTTCTCACGTAACATTTTAGTTTATCACTTACTATCTGTAGTAATTAGTCCAGTACACTTTTCTTCCCACCCACTTCCTTTATGCCATTACTGGCAAATACATTACACATGCATTATATTTGTAGGTGTTGTGGGCCCAACATTGTATTATATACATATTGTATTATATACTTTTTTAAGTTAATTATAAGAAGGCAAAAAAGGAGGCCGTATACTGTGTTTTATATGAAATGACCTCATCTCCTTACCATGTTCTTTGTGTTCCCTGCGGATCTGCTCACTGTTACTTGCTTTTAGCCCAAGGGGCTTCCTGTAGTGCTTCTTGTAAGGCAACACATTCTTTCAAACTTGTTTATCTAGGGAAGTCTTGATTTCATCTTTCTTTCTGAAAGATAGCTTTAATGGGTAAGGCTTTTTGTTTGACAGCAGTTGTTTGCTGGTGCTTTGGATGTGATACTCCACGGCCTCCTCGCCTGCACTGTTGTCTTGGGAGACTCAGCTTTCAGTCTTCCTAGGGCTTCCTTGGTAAGTGACTAATCATTTTCTCTTGTAGTTTTCAAGATTCTCTCCTTGTCTTTGTGTGGTGTAGTAAAAAATGTATGTGGTCCTTGCTCCTGATACCTAGCGCGGAAGCTCTAAAATCCTTGAGATTTCCTGAATGTGAAGAGCGTTTGTTTTGCTAACACAATGACTGAAGATGAGGATTCGTCACCAGAAGGACCAGGCCTGTGACGAGAGGCTTGAGATTTCCAGAAGGGAGAAGACTGAACGTTGAAATGTAGCTTCTGGCCAGTGATTTAGTCAGTCATGCTGCAGCATGAAACTCCAATAAAAACTTTGCACACGAGACTTAGTGGAGCTTTGTGGCTGGTGAGCACACAGAGGTGCAGGGGGTGGGGGGTGAAGAGCGGGCCGGCCCTGGAGGAGGGCGCCGAGGCCCTGCACGGCCTCCCCTGTGTGTCTCTTCATTCGGCCGTTGCCCGGCTGACACCTGTAGTCTTCGGTCTGGAGGTTTCCTTAGTTCTGTGAAGTTTTCTTTCAGTTCTGGTACCGGAACAGATCATGGGAGCCCTGCATTTATCTCTCTTCCATCCGAAGTGGGGGTGTCCCGGGACGCCTGCAGTCCAGCTGCGGGCAGGTCAGTCCTGCAGGACAGAGACCACTCCTGGTGCTTCATGTCGGGACGGTGTCCCGTGAACCGGCGGCGGGTGGATTTTGGTGTGTGTGTGTTTGCGGGTGTGTGTTCACCCCATTTGTACTTCGTTAAGCTTTCCGGACATACTGGTTTTCGGTTTTCAGTGAAGCCAGGTAACGTTCTGTCGACTGTCCCTTCTCCTGGCGCTTTTGGTTGGGCGTGTGCCGCTGCCTCGTTTTTCTTCATTCTCGTTGTCCCTGGTTGTTGGCTTCGTAATCGATCTGTGCTGATCCTTCTTTGGGTTGGGGGGGGGGGGGTCTTTAGTCTCCAAATTAAGACCTGCTGAAACCTGCCAGTAAGTTTTTATTTCATTTATTGTACTTCCTGGTCTTCATGGTCACGTCTGTGTCTTTACTGATGTCTTTACTGCGTCTTTACTTTTATCTATCTATGTATCTGTTTTTTTATTACTCAGAGATCTGTATTGATTAAGGGATTTTCTTTATATTGTACCATTTGTTTAAAAAAAAGGGTGGCATTCCATACAATTAACCTCCACACTCAAAACGTGGTTTCTGAGAGAAATGCCAATTGTCATGTCAGTCCCTGAAATTGATTTTAAAAGTGAAGAATTCAGCTTTCTAATTGTAATTGGTATCCCTTCCAAGTGAGATCCAACAGCCTGGTTTAACAAAAACCCCACGTAAACAAAATCTAGATAGAAGAGGGGGGGGAATGAAATATGATCATTATCTTGGGGGTGCACACACAGGTCAGAAAACACGTGATGATAAATGACTCCTGTTCGATTGTTTTCATTACTTTTAAGAAGAGAGCATGGAAATAAAACCTTTATTTTCAGTTATTATCCACCAAGAAATAAGACCAGGTTAGGTCCAGTTTAGCTCTTGACACAAGGTGAACTAGGAGGCAGATTTACATCCGTCAGGTACAACTAATGGACCAACTTTTTCAAGTTCAGACTGCCTTGAAATCTTGCAGCCTACGGGATATCGCTCTGTTCTAGCCTACGGGGTATCTAGAAAGCCAGCAATGGCTGATGCTGAGCAGAGCTTGTGAATTGTTTTTAATAGGAGGTCAGCCCCTTTGGATAGAGAGTCTTTTGCTTCCAGAGCTGCAAATGCTGCCGCTGGCTCACAGCCAGCTCTCCGAGTCCCGCTCCCCCCCACCCCTGCCGCCGGCCGGTTACTGAAGCCGACGAGTGCCGACCACAGGTGCGCGTGGATTCCCACGGAGCAGTAATGTGTCCGGTGCCTGCTGGACGGGAGGGCACCTGTGCCCAGGAGGCCGCGCCAGGCCGCTCTGTGCCACAGACAGGCGTGCGTGCTGTTCGGTGTGAGATCGCCGAAGCCCTCCACGTGCTCTGATTAACACGTTTGTTTCCATCAGCATTCAAGACTCCATGCAGTTACGGTTTGTGTAGACTGAACGTTAACTCGTCATTTAGGAAGGTTAATTTTCATTTCCACGAAATACTTTGTTAGGCGGCTGGGTGTGGGAAGTTCAAATGCCCTCTTCCCCGCTCCAGATTCTCCTTGCTCTAAATAAGTAGTCACCACTGTCAGTTTACCGTTTGGTTTTCAAACAGATATTGTGAAGGACATAAGGTAGAAATTTCTAGGGATGGGAAATGATTAAAAATGCCACTTAAAATCGTTCTGAGTGGGTTTATTATTATTAACTTTGGGTTGCAGAATGTGCCCAAGCAAAGAACACAAGCTCACTTGTCCGAGTGACTGTCTCGCCGCCGTCCTCGCTGGTTTTTGGCACATTGATTGGTCTGAAATGTAAATGCTAGTGTGTGAAGACGTGGGTTGACTGAGGGTGTGTGCCGGCCACACTTACAGGAATTGACAGGTCGCGTGCGGCTTACCCACCTCTTCCTGACAGTCTGTGGGTATTAAGTGCAGATGGTTTTACGGTGCTGGACTGAGTGTGCTGGTCCCGAGTCTCCGCAGTGCCCCCGACTTCCCTTCTCTGAGCATCTTGTAGACTTGATCCTCGCACTCACTCGGTAAACAAATTGATTAGGGACACTGCCTTCTGTCACTGTTTCCTGGCCTCGGGACTCTTAATTAGCACGTCACTGCTGCGTCCCAAGGTTAAAGAGACAAAGAAGACTAAAGAGAGAAAGGAACACGTTACCCCAAATGCAGCCAAATGCAGCGTCTCAGCTTTTCAGAGAAACCTGAGGAGCCCCTGTGGGCGCTGCCCCATCAGCCGAGCCATCCCCTCCTGGCAGGGATCACAACTGGGTCACAACCCGGGGCGGAATAGGAGAGCTGTTTAAATGACAGCAGCTCAGCCGGCACCGAGAGCCTTTGTTCTTCCACCCCCATGGATACAGTGAACTTGCGGAGCTGACCTGAGGTGGCGAGGCCGAGACCCAGGTCTCCCAGGCAGCTCCCAGGTCACCATCTCTGGACACCATGTGTCCAGAGACTGGCTTTTCCTTTGTTGTGCCCATTTTTCTACTTGGCTGTTTTTCGTTTTTCGTTTTATAAAATTCATGTTGAAGGCTGGATTTTTTAAAGTTTTTATCTTAATCCGGCGTAGTTAACACACAGTGTAATGTTAGTTCCAGGTGTGCAATACAGTGACCTTGCACGTCCACACCACACCCGGTGCCCTCACCACAAGTGTACCCTTTGTCCTCAACACCTGCTTCCCTCCCCCCACCCCCTCCCCTCTGGTGACCACCCGTGTGTTCTCTGCAGTTGAGAGTCTCTTTTTTGGTTTGTCTCTCTCTTTCTCCTTTGCTGGTTTGTTTCCCAGATTCCACATCTGAGTGAAATCGTAAGTTGTCTTTCTCTCACTGATTTCTTTCACTTAGGCATTATCCTCTTCAGCTCCATCCACATCGTTGTTAATTCTTCTTAATGGCTGAGTGACATTCCGGTGTGTGTGTGTGTGCACGTGTGTCATCAGGCGATGGCCACTTGGGCTGCTTCCATAGTTTTTCTGTTGTAGATAATGCTGCTGTAAACAGCCAGGTGCGCGTATCCCTTTGAATTAGCATTTTTGCATTCTTTGGGCAAGAACCTAGTGCAGTTGCTGAATATCAGGTGGTTCTATTTTTAACTTTTTGAGGACCCTCAATATTGTGGCTGCACCAGGATGCATTCCTACCAACAGTGCGAGAGGGTTCTTTTCTCTCCACATCCTCGCTAACACTGGTTTCCTGTGTTGCTAATTTATTAGCCATTCTGACAGGTGTGAGGTGATCTCTCACCGTAGTTTTGATTTGCGTTTCCCTGATGATGAGTGACGTCAAGCATCTTTTCGTGTGTCTGTTGGCTGTCTGTACCTCGTCTTTGGAAAATTCTCTGTTCATGTCTTCTTATAGTTTAATTGCTTTTCTGGATATCAAGTTTGAGAAGTTCTTTTTTTGTATTTACTTATTTATTTATTTATTGAGAGCAAGTGAGTGAGCAAGCTGAGGAGGGGCAGAGACAGAGAGAGGGAGAGAGAAATCCCAGGCAGGCTCTGCACTGTCAGCACAGGGCCTGATGCAGGGCTCAAACTCACTAACAGTGAGATAATGACCTGAGCCGACATCAAGACCTGGACACTTAACCGACTGAGCCACCCAGGCACCCTTGATAAATTTTTTATGCAGGTTGGGTACTAACTCCTTTTTGGCTACATCATTTGCAAAGCTGCCTTTAGTTTTGTTGTTTCCTTCACTGTGCAAAAGCTTTTTATTTTGATAGAGTCCCAGTAGTTTACTTTTGCTTTTGTTTCCCTTGCCTACAGAGACGTGTCTCATAAAGTTACTGTGGCCATTGTCAAAGAGGTAGCTGCCTGTGTTCTTGTCTAGGATTTTGATAGTTTCCTGCCTCATATTTACGACTTTCATTCATTTTGAATTTATTTTTGTGTATGGTGTTAAGAAAGTGGTCCAGTTTTTCATTCTTCTGCATGCCACCCTCCAGTTTTCCTAGCACCATTTGTTGAAGAGACGGTCTTTTTTTCCATCAGAAATTCTTTCCTGCTTTGTCAAAGATGAGTTGGCCATATAGTTGTGGGTCCATTTCTGGGTTTTCTATTCTGTTGTATTGATGTACTTCCTATTTCTGTGCCAGTACCATACTGTTTCTATCGCTATAGCTTTGTAATATAACTTGAAGTTGAATGGTGATGCCTCCAGCTTTACTTTTCTTTTTCAAGATTTCTTCGGCTATTTGCGGTCTTTTGTGGTTCCAGACACATTTTAGGATTGTTTGTTCTAGCTCTGTGAAGAATGCTGTTGGTATTTTGATAGGGAGTGCATTAATTCTGTAGATTGTTCTGGGTAGTATTGACATTTTAACAATATTTGTCCTTCCTATCCATGAGCATGGGATGTCCTTGTATTTCTTTGTGTCTTACTCAGTTTCTTTTATCAGTGTTTTATAGTTTCCAGAGTACAGATCTTTTACCTCTTTGGTTAGGTTTATTTCTGGGTATCTTACTATTTTTGGTGCATTTGTAAGTGGAATTATTTTCCTAATTTATGTTTTTGCTGCCTTATTATTGGTACATAGAAATGCAACAGATTTCTTTATGTTGATTTTGTATCCTGCCACTTTACTGAATTTATTTTATCAGTTGTAGCCATTTTTTGGTGGAGTCTTTCGGATTTTCTCCATAGAGTATCCTGTCATCTGCAAATAGTGAAAGTTTACTTCTTCCTTGTCAATCTGGATGCCCGTTATTTTTCTCTGTTGTCTGAGTGCCAGGCTGGGAGAGGTCACTGGATGTTATCATTATATATGCCAACCGTTCCTAGTGTTTTTCTTGTTTTTTATTTTTCCAATTAAAAAAGACCTATAAAGTTACAAGTGAAAGAAACAGTTCCCAACTCGTTCCCTCTCCACCATAATTTTTGCTCTTCAGAATTTATCACTTTTAATGTTTTAAGCTATCCCTCAAGACACTGGATTCCCCGCTTCCGAGTGCAGTGCTCACTCTGCAGTATATGGGCTAGGAGTTCTGTAGAGAGTGCATGCTGTGTGTGTGAACGGTCCCCTCCCTGTTGGGGCGATTTAGAGCGGAGCACTTGCAGGACGAGCTCCTCCGCATGAGAGACGCTTTCCACGGTCGGAGAGTGGCTCTTATTTCTTGTTGTGGT
The DNA here is from genome assembly GCF_046562875.1 of Panthera onca. Taxonomy (NCBI): domain Eukaryota; kingdom Metazoa; phylum Chordata; class Mammalia; order Carnivora; family Felidae; genus Panthera; species Panthera onca. Next base: position 204,414,348 of record NC_138342.1, read on the forward strand.
TTTTTGCTTTCACATGTCACCTGTGGCACAAAATTCTAGACGCAGTTATTGTCCCTTAGGACGTCTCCCTCCGGCCTCCACTGCTGCCCAGAGGCGTGCTGACAACATGGGCTCTTGCCACCCTCCTGGAACCGGTCTTTCTCAGCAGGTGTAAACGTGCGTGCTGTCCTTTGTCCCCACGTGTGTGCGTGTGGGCTTGAGAAGAGGTTTTGTTCTGTGCCGGGGGCACTGCTGCGGCTGGCGTTCCCCACCATCGTCTCGTGTTTCCTCGTGAAACTCGCATCTGGACGCAACAGCGTTTACATTTGTTCTGTCCTAAACCTTTCTCTCTTGCACGTGGTTCTTCTCCCATTTGACTTCGTATCTCTTCAGTAATGTCTGGTCTCCCTTTCGTGTCCTCATCTGCATTTTGATTTGCCCTGCCTGCCCACCCGCCCCAACCCCTGCCCTGTCTTCCCTGCTTTCCTGGTGAGCTGTGTTTACCTACGGACCAGGAGGACAGGCCACGTGGAGGGCTCTGCCTGTCTTTCACTTCCTGGGCCGCCTGAGTGTCGCTGTGTGGGGGGCACCGTGTGCCCTCTTTCCTGCCCCTTCCCACAGGTGGGAGGGGCTGAGAGGGGTTGCTGCGATGGGAGCCTGTGCCAGTCTGCTTATCTGGCAGGAGTTCAGATGTGATACAAGGTGAATTACTTCCTCTTCTGTGCAGCTAGGATGGGGTCAGGTCATAATCCCCGGAGAGAACTGAGAAAACAGTGACTCAGTTACTTGCTGCCTTTGTGGCTCAGAGGAGGAACACCGACTTACCAGGTCTTAGGACGGCAGCTCAAGACATATACGTTTTTGGTGGATTATATGTTCACTAGTGCTATGGGCTGTGTCTGTGTCCCCCTCGATTTCATTCGGTGAAACCTAACCCCCACAGTGACAGTTCAGAAGGGGGGCTTTGTGAGGAGAGGAGGTCGTGAGGGTGCAGCCTCCGTGATGGGGTTAGGGTCCTTACAGAGGAGACCCCACGGCGCTCTTGGCCCTTCCTCCTCCACACGGGGACACAGGGAAGACACTGTCTGTGCACCAGAAGGAGGTGGACCCTCACCCGACCCCAGATCTGCCCGTCCGGCCTCCAGCACTGGGAGGATTAAGTGTTGGGTGAGCCGCTCCGTCTGTGGTCTGTTACAACTGCCCAAACTAAGACACTCAAAGGGTGAACAAGGAGTCTCTTTTTAATTTGCCAGCCAACCAGTTCTTTCCTTGCTGTGCTGTTGGCATAGAAGATACACGTCTCAAAGACAGGCGTAAACACATAAAAACTTTAATACCCCATGCAGGGATGGCTCCATCAGGACATGTACGTGAACACGTACAGGTAACTGTATAAAGACTAGACATGGCTGCACCTGCACGCACAGGGGCACCACCCGGTAGGGAGTGGGGACTGTTGGCATTCTGCCTTTGTGATTCGTGTGCACATGCTGCTGGCAGTGTCGTGGTCGCGCCCGTGGGCCCTTCTAGCTGGGTGCAGACGCACCCTGCTGTCTCACTGAGCCCTCTGCTGACGGGCATGCGGTTTGGACCCCCTTTGGGACTACAGAGTGTGTTTTCTTGTTCGCTGGCCTTGTCCACACAAAGATGCGCTTTCCTCTGAATCCCAGGCTTCCGTCTTCGCTTCCACCCACGTGAACGGTTCCGAGCTGGCGTGGATGCTCGGGGTCTGTGAAAGAAGAGACGTGCACACGTGTCTCATGGTCCTGAGTTCCTGTGTGTGTCCCGTCCGTGGGCACGGCCACGGGACTGTGCACCTCAGAGTGAGTGGCCGCGTGCGGCTCCTGCGCCCTGTGGTTACAAGTGCCTTTGACCCGCAGGCCCCCAGGGAGCACCTGTGCAGGACACGGTCGCTTACTGTGCTGGTCTCGGGACTGTGTGTGCCACTCACGCTTCACGCCAGCCTGACCGAGGGCCGTCAGCGGGCGCCCCTGGTGTCTCAGAAGACCGGCTCTCCAGCAGGGCGGCCGGTGGCCCCTTGTTTCGGGCGGAGGGCCGGCCCATCTCACTCTTACCCACCTCAAGGACCCCGGTTAGCCACACGCCCTCAGTGGAGGGAGGGATGCTTGTCACCATTGCCTTTGCGTCTGCGTGTACCCAAGACGTCTCTGTCATCCGGTCCTCCAGGTGGGACAGTGGGGACAAGCAGGGCTTGGGAACCGGGCTGCCCCTGTCGGCTTCACACTGGCCCAGTGCCTCCCTCTGCCAGGAAGGCCAGGTCTCTGCCTCCCTGGCGAGGCCTCCGAGCTTCTCTCCATGCCAGCGGAGTCAGACCACGTTGCTCTAAGGTATTTTCAGCGTGCGCTTCCTGTGGGCTACTGAGTGTCCCGGTCAGAATTGTCCCTGTGGCCCAACAGCTCTACAGAGCCGGGGATATGGATTCACAGTTTGACCTAGAGGCCTGAACTGGGTGGTGAAAGCATTTTCTCCAGGATTACCAGTGTGTCAGTAACCTCTGGGTGTGTAAACGTAAGATTATTGTGAGTTCTCAAGTTTAGAATGGTTTAGAAAAAGTCTTTGAAAATGACACCATAATTGGAACCCTTGGCCTGGCTGTGGCTCTCCATGTTCCTTGAGACACGGCAGCCCGTGCCCATTCCCGCGTGGGCCGCTCGTAGCTTGGGAGCGAGGCTGTAGAGCAGGTGTTGTCTCCACAGCTTTCAGGCAGAGTGAGGACACGCTGGCTGATGCTGATGCCAAGGAGAGGCTCTGGGGAGGTTCCCGTGGCCCTGCCGCCAACACACACGACACGCTGTCACCTCCCTTCCCTGGGTGCAGAGTGCGACCCGGGAGCCCCGCATGCGATCCACCGTGGCTGGGAACGTGGTTCTCCGGTTCTTCTGCGTAGACACCAGGAGATGCGTTTAGCGTGCGAGCGATTCTGGGCATCAGAGCACTTGTGGGTTCATATACGTAAGTCACTCGCACCAGGTCACACACCGCACACCTGGTGACTTACACACTGACCTTGAACTCTCACCATATAATTACTGACAACAGTGATCTCCTAATAAAATATTGACATGCCTGACCCAACGATTTTTAACTTTCTCCCCTAAAAATCCCCTGTGAACTCAAATACCTTGAAAAAGTACACACATTTAATTGCTTTTTTTAAAGTATTGACATTACGCAGGACATGGACGGAACCGGTGCCCACAGGTTACGTGGCATGTGTGGGACTTAACCAGTGTGCTGTGTCGTATTCTTCTTTGGGGTCCCTGCATTAGTTCCTGTTTTTCAGAGGTATTTTGGTATAATATTCCCTTTGTCCTCTCCAATGAAATGGTGTGGCTCATCCGTCACCATTCAGGGTTCTGGTTTTTTTTTTTTAGGTTTATTTATTTTGAGAGAGTGTTTGCACATGCGAGCAGGGGAGGGACAGAGAGACAGAGAGAGAGAAAATCCCAAGCAGGCTCTGCACTGTCAGCACAGACCCTGACTCAGGGCTTCATGCCATGAACTGTGAGATGATGACCTGAGCTGAGATCAAGAGTCAGACACTTAGCTGACTGAGCCCCCCAGACGCCCCCATCACCATTCAGTGTTGGTGTAGTTTTTCCTGTTGTGGTAAAATCTGTGTATTGGTACATTTTGGACCAAGAGTTGCAGCAGGCCCCTGGGGACAGTAGCCACTGCTTTCTCAGTACCGTGAACAGGTGCTTCTGGGGTTGCTCATGATGCCAGGAATTAAAGAGTTTGCCCTTGCTACCTTGGGGTAACTAAAGCACTTCAGCCTAGCATTTTATTGCCTGGGGAGCAACCGAAGAGAATGCAGATGACTCTCTATTTGGTTTTCAAGTAATTTGGGGACATCTTGTTGGAGATAATGAAGTGTGAGACTGAAGTTTGAAGGATGGCGTGGATAAGGGTCTGTATCCTGATCCAAGGAGGTGAAGTTTGCAGGTTCCCTTGTTTTATTTCTCATTTTATGGACGTGTCGCTGCAGACAGCCCCGCTGAGCACCAGACGTGCAGCACGGCGGCTGGAATTCTGGGCACAGCGACATCGTGTCACCTACATGAGAAGGAAAGATGTTTTTTCTTTTCATAGAACTTTCAGGATGTACGGACGGTTTCCAGTGTATCACAGACTCGGCCGTGTCCCCATGTCGTACGTTGCACCTCAGTACTTCCTTATCTTCTAGCTGGGAGTTTGTACCACTTGATCCCTTCCTCCAATTCCGCACCCCCTCACTGTGCCTCCAGTATCCACAAATCTGTTCGCTTTTTTCTTGAGTTTGTTTTTAAGATGCCATTAACAAGTGAGATCCCAGTATTTGTGTTTCTCTGATTTTTCGGTTGGTACAATCCCTTCGAGGTCCATCCATGTTGTCACAAACAGCGGGACTTCCTTCTCGTTTTATGGCTGAATGCTATTCCCTTGTGTGTGTACTACGTTTCCTTCATGCGCCAGTGGAAACTCAGGCTATTTCCTTATCTTGGCTCTTGTGAATAATGCTCATGCTGCTCTGAAAACGGGGTGCGGGTGCCCCTTCAGTGTCGGTTTTGCCTCCTTGGAGTGAAATGCTGGATCACATGGTACTTCCATTTTCAGTCGTTTGAGAAACCTCTGCACAGTTTTCCACAGTGGCTGCACCCAGGTACCTTCCCACCAGTGGTTTCTCCCCATCCTCACCAGCACCTGCAGTTTCTAGTTTTTGAGTCCCAACATTGTGACAGAAGTGCCCCGTATCTCCCTGGTGACGGGTGACGTGGAGCACCTTAGTGTATACGTGGCCTTGGAAAAGTTCCTATTCAGACCTTTTCCCCATTTTAAAATAGGATTATTGTTTTGTTGTTATTAAGGTAGAGTTCTTTATATATTTCGGATATTACCACCTTATCAGCTACATGGTTTGCACATTTTTTCCTTATTCTGCAGGCTGGGGTGTTTTTTTGTTTGTTTTTTTTTTTTCATTTTGCTGGTCATTTGTTCTGTGCAGACTCTGGTTTGGTCCCAGTTGTGTAGTCTTGCTTTCATTGCTTCTGCCTTCCTTAGGTGTCACACTCAAAAGGCATCACCACGACCCACGTCAAGGGGCTTTGTCCTGTTCTCTTCTAGGACTTCTGTGATTTTCCAGTCTCTTTTTCTTTCCTTCAAAAAATTTTTAAATGTTTATTTTTGAGAGAGAGAGACACACACACACAGCGTGAGCAGGGGAGGGGCACAGAGAGAGGGAGACACAGAATCTGGAGCAGGCTCCAGGCTCTGAGTTGTCAGCACAGAGCCTGACACAGGGCTCGAACCCATGAACTGTGATCATGAGCTGAGCCGAAGTTGGATGCTTAACCAGCTGGGCCACCCAGGTGCCCCGTATGGTTTTCCAGTCTTAAATTTAAGTCTTTAATGCATTTCTAGCTAATTTTTGTGAGTGCTACAAGACAGTGGGCCAGTTTTCCCGAAAACTTTTACTGAGGAAACTTGTCTTTTCTACACTGAATGTTAATGGCTGTCATTAGGTACCAGGTGACTGTGTATAAGGGTTTATTTCTGGGCTGTTGGTTCTGTTCCCTGTGTGTCCTTGTGTCTTTGCCAGTGCCATGGGGTTTTATTATGCCAGCTTCGTAATCCAGGAGTGTGGAGCTTCCCACTTTTTCTTTCTTAGTGGTTTGGCTATCTGGGGTCTTTTGTGGTTCTGTACACATTTTTAGGATTGTTTGTCAAAAAAAAATACCATTGGAATCATTCAGGGATCACACTGAGTGTGTAGTCAGCTTTGGGAAGTATGGAGATTTGGGCAGTATCGCTGGAGTCCGTGAACAGAGGATACTCTCTCTCTATTTCTGTCCTCTTCACTTTTCTTTCGCCAGTGTCTTGTAGTTTTCAGTGTAGAGCTCTTTCACCGGTTGATTAAATTTATTGTTAAGTAGTTTATTGTTTCTGATGCTGTTGTAAAGGGGAGCATTTTATTTCCTTTTTAGAAAATTCACTGTTAACATAAAGAAAGGTTACTGAATTCTGAATGTTAATTTGCACGCTGCAGATGCACTGAAGTCGTGGATTAGACCTGACAGTGGTTTGCTGGAGTCTGTGGGGTTTTCTGTATATAAAATCATGTATTCTGCAAACAGAGACAGTTTCACATAATCCTTTCCAGTTCTGACGCCCCTTCCTCCTTTTCCTTGTCCAGTTGCCCTAGCTAGGACATCCATTGCTAGGTTGAACAGGGGTGAGCATCCTTGTTTCGTTTTTCATCTGAGAGAAGCTTTCAGCCTTTCACCATTGAGTGCGATGTTAGCTGTGGGCTTGTCATTTATTACCTTTACTCAGTTGTTCTGTTCCTTCTATACCGAATTTGTTGAGTTTTTAATCATGAGTGGGTGTTGCATTTTGTTAAATACTTTTTTTGCATCTACTGAGGTAAGAGTGCTTCCTTTGATTCTTTCATTTATGAAGGGGACTGTGTTTATCAACTTGCATATTTGAACCATTCTCACATCCCAGGGATAAATCTCACTTGACCACAGCGAGGGATTCTTACAACGTGCTGTGAAGTTGGGTCTGCTAGTATTTTATTGAGAATTTTTGCATCTATATTCATCAGGGGTACTGGCCCATTTTTTTTTTTTTTTTTTTTTTTTTGCTTGAAGTGTCCTTTTCTGGCTTTGCTGTTAGGATAATGCGGGCCTTCCTTGTAAATGAGTTTGGGAGTGTTCCCTCCTCTTTTAGTTTCTGGAACAGTTTGAGAAGGATTAGTGTTAATTCTTTTAAAGTGTTCGGTAGAGTCACCAGTGAAGCCTACTGGTCCAGGGCTTTCCTTCCTTGGGAGACTTTTGATTACGGATTCAGTCTCCTTCGTAATAATGGTTTGTGCAGATTTTCTATTTCTTCCTACTTCAGTCTTGGTAGGTTGTATGTTTCTAAGAATTTATCCATTTTTTCGAGGTCATTTAGTTTGCTGGTGTATGTTGTTCATAGCTTCTTACCATCCTGTGGTCATGAGCTATCAGCTGTCACGTCTTCTGTCTTTTACATAAAATTTTGTTCACGTGGCTCCTGTTTTCCTTGGTGAGTCTAGCTAAAGATTTGTCGGTTTTATGTTCTGTCTTTCGCTTATTTCTCCTCTAAGCTTTACCGTTTCCTTCATTCCGCCAGCTTTGGGCTCAGTTTGTTCTTCTTTTTCTAGCACCTCGAGACACAGTATTGGCTGGTTTCTTGCAGTCTTTCTTGTTTCTGTACGAGCTTCCTCTTAGCACAGCTTTTGCTACATGCCCCGGGTTTCTGTATGTTGTTTTCCATTTTTGTTTGTCTCAAGATTTTTGTTTAAATTGCTCCTTTGATCCATTGGCTGTTCAGAAGAATGGTTTTCAATTTCCAGGTGTTCCTGAGTTTCTCGCTTTCCTCCTTTAATGTTGTCTAGTTTTCTACCACTGTGGTCAGAGCTCAGTCTGTGGCACGGGCGTCAGGCCCACAGAGCCGAGTGCCCAGCCGGCCGTGGCTGCACACGGTTCCACCCGCCCCACTGAGTCACACGGGCACTCACCGCCGGCTCCTCTGCTTTGTGGGCCTGCTGCCATCTATCATCTGTCCGTGTAGTTCCATGTGACTTCTGCCTCTTCCAGTGTCACCTGTCCGTAGAGACCCCCATCCTCACTGCCTGAACCCAGGTCTTCAACAGATCTGTGAACTAACAAGGATTTGATGTCCCACAGAATGAGCCCACGAACTCTGACCTTCCTGGTAAAAGAAGCTTTTGGCTTCTGGGGAGGGTGAGGAACGGCCGGGGCACACGGTAGAAAGACTGAAAAGTTACAAATGGAAATTTATTAACGTGCAGAAGTTGATACAGAGTCGACAGGGAAGCTGAGAACAAAGAGGACCCCGGGGCTGGACAGCACTGCTGTCCCCCCCCCCCCCCCCCCCGCCTGGTGACCGCAGCACGGGAGGACGTAGCCGTCTCCCCAGCTCATCTGCACGCTCTGAAAAGGCCTCCTCATCGAGAACAGTTCTCCCATGGGGCGGCCCTGACCAGCTCACACCCAGGATTGGGCTCGCACTCAGGATTGGGCTGGACCCTCTCGGGGCTGCTGGGCCATCGGGTCACCCAGCAGGTTCGTTAACGAGCCATTTTCTCTGTTCTCAGATACTGTCGGAAGCCGTGGCCATCATGCAGCCTCTTGGTCCAGTGTCCACAGTCACTTTATGTTACATATTTAACATGTCAAAGTATCCGAAAGCTCGGTCTGCCCCCTAGGAGTCCCCCTCTGTTCCCCTCCACTCCCTCACAAACAAGAGAAATCCAGGCCCAGCTCGGTGAGTTCATGCACAAGGCACCTGCTCAGGGGACCTGCCTTTTCCTCCATTCCGTATTAACACAGACCTTTGAGTCTGAGGTACCAGGCATTGACTGAGACACATCTGGACTGGGACAGACTCAGTAAAGTGACCTCCTCTCCAACCCCCCCCCCCCCCCCACGCCAGCCTGGTACGGCTGTCCCAACATAGGACTGTTGGCCAGCCTGTTCCGGAGCATGGGGGAGTGACCCTGGCGGCCTGGACATGCTGGTGGCGGGTGCCGTGTGTGTGACCTCTGTGGTCACCTACAGCCAGGGGGAACTGCCCGTGTGCAGACACGGCGGAGGAAGGCAGGCCATGCTGGTTTCTTTTCTAACTTCAAGCTCCATCGTTACTATTTACTACCTCAGATTTTATCTTTTTCTAACCTCTTACTAGGTTCAGGGAGCAAGTTTCCGAGGCTGGAAGGAAGTGACTTCTCTGTTTAATAAAGACGATGAACAGCACCTGCTTGAAAGATGTAAATCCCCCAAGTCCAAAGGGTAAGTCTCCGTGGGTTCAAGTGCTATGGTCTCCAGGGAGGCAGGTGCCGCGGGTGACGTTACCTCAAAACTGTGGTCCGTCCCTCCGTCTCGCGGGCAGATAGGAGGGTTTCCTTCCCCGGGGAGTAGACAGAAGTGGGTTGTACTAGTTTTGACATTCAGGAGACAAAACGAGTAAAATGTTTTTCTGGGAGAAGGTCACAAGGGTGGCTAGAAGGACCTTTTGAGAGGTTATGGAAAAGTGGAAGAAGGCGTTTTCTCAGACGAGCTCTTGAATTCAGAATTGTAAGTGGAACGCGTTAGCCTTCCAGGGCCTGTAGCCGTGCTGGAGATATTCTAGCTTTAAAAAATCAAGGGAAAAAAGTTAAAAATGCAAAGGACTGGTGAACTGTAAAAGATTTTGGAAAATTGAATATATTTAAACTGACACATTGACGTTGACTGTAACTGAAATTCTAAAAAGTGTATTTAAACACGAAAATACCAAATTCAGCGACAGCTGAGTGGTATTGCCAATGGCATGTCTGACTGGAGGGGAGTTTCTGGAAGCTGGACCGCAGACCAGGTGCTCAGTTGAGGCCCAAGGACGCCTGGGTGGCACCGTGGCCGTGACCTCTCCGCAAGCTCCCATGGCTGGACTGTGTGCACGGGCCCCTCGGTCCAGTCCGGCTGTGGGACCAGCCCCCAACGCACACATCCTGGTGCTCTGCGCCGCCCCCCCACCCCCCACCCCCCCCGCCGCAGCGTCCTGTCTTCACGGGGCATGGTTTCCACGAGTTCCCCACTCAGCGCTTCAGCCAAGCCTGCTAAGTGTGATAAGCCTGCTGAAGACCGATTTGATAAGAGGAATGTCCATCCCTGTGTTTCTGAATTTGACCCCTCGTTTCTTGTTGCACTCAAAACACTCGAGTGTCTCCCTGGGAGCCAGCTCTCTGCCTGTGTGCCGCCTGGCACGTCTTCTTAAAATACGGCCTTTGGTTTCTCTGACGTGTAGGGACTAAGTTTTCTTTTAAGTTTGACACTGTAGGTTTGTGTTCACCTTCTAAATGATTTAAAGTTTTCACCAAAGAATGTTCTGTGCATACAGCAGACCCTCCTTGAGGCCCTGAGGGCCGCGGCCACCGACACTTGCCCTCTTGTCTCCCGCAGAGCTAACTTACGGCTGAGGGAAGAGCTGAAGACAGAGAAGAAATCGGGATTTTGGGACAATTTGGGTTTAAAACAGAACATACAGTCGAAGAAGCCAGATGAGATCGAAGGCTGGGAGCCTCCCCGACTTGCTCTGGAGGACGTGAGCGCTGGGCCAGGCGACCCCGCGAGCGGCCACCCGTCCGGGCCGGGCTGGGAGGAGGGCGCTGGCGGCTGCAGCAAATACACCAGCCTGGCCAGCTCGGGGAACAGCTCGCGCTGGAGCCTCCGGTCGGCCGGGAAGCTGGTTGGCATCCGACGGCAGAGCCGAGGCCACCTGACCGACGACTGGGAGGAGCTGGAGTGACCTGCGGGCACGCCGCCCCCCGGAGGGGCCCGCGCAGCCCCTCTGGTGGCGTGCGGGCTCTCGGTCTGGTGATTCCCGGTGTGTCTGTTTGCGTCGGGGCGTCCGGGCCTTTCGTGTGGACGGCAGGGGCTCTCCTCTGTGTGCCCACATTTGGACTGTCCCCCTCTGCGGGCTTGGCGGGGGCCCCCAGAGGGTGTGTGTGCGTCCGAGGCGGCCCCACGACAGCCCCCACAGCTTGGCGTCCGGCCGCGGAGCCGCCTCGCGCGGTCTTCATCATGTCCCCCGCCCCCCGCATGTGGCATCCGTGCGCCTCTGTGACTCTCGAGACCGTAGCAGCCGCGCCGTCCTCCCGTCAGCAGGAGTCTGTCATCCGGGCGCCAGACCAGTCTTCCCGAGGTCACGTTCAGTTGCATTTAACCCGGTTAACCCAGCAAGTTGAACTTCCTCTCATTTTAGATACCGGGAAAGCAGAGGCTACGTTTGGTCAAGCGTGAAATGCCACCACGTGCACACGTCTTCGTCTTGTGCCCTGGGAGGAGGGGTCGCGTGTGCGTGCTGGGTGGTGGCTGTGGTCTCGACCCGCGTGTGCACTGGCTGGTGACCAAGCGTGCCTCTCACTGGTCCTGAACTTCATGGCTTGATCTTCACATTCTCTGATTGCAGGTTAAGGAACCATAACGTGTGGATCCGTTTAGCCACTGAGTTTAGACACTCTTGTGTCTGGCAAATCCTGACTTGCTGATGGAGTTTAAACTGTATAAAACACTGCAAGTGCCTCTCTGTGATGTCCAGGTGTTGGGTGTTCGAAGGGAGGCCACACAGGTCTCCACGGCAGGTGGCACTCCAGTCTGTCTTAGGTAACGTGGTTTGAAAGAAAAGGCATAGGGGTTGTTTGGGTTAAAAACAAAAACCTCCAGTTACACTGTGCATACCTCTCGTGAAAAACACTGTCCTCCTCCGTGCTGCTCGTTTAACCTTCTTGGGGGTCACCGCGCGGGCCTGACGGCAGGACTCCCAAGGGGGAACAGTGTCCGTCTGTCCTCTATCCGTGTAGCTGTCTTTCTCCCGTCTTGTGCTAACTGAACAAGGAGCTTACCTGACCAAGTCTGGAAAGGGGGGCACGTTTTAGCGGTGTTTAGTCCAGTTTGTGTTAGAACCTCGAAATGCCGGGGGTTTCGCGTTGCAGGGAAAGCTTGTTTCCTCAGGTAAATGGGTCAGTAGCTAGGCCGCCACCCCGCGTCCCCTCCAGCTATGCCCACGGTGGCGGGTTTATGCAAGGATTCTGCAGCGGGAGCCAGAGGCCCGGGGAAATAAACATTGTGTCCGGGGCTCTGCGAAGCTGCCTTGTTTGGGGGGGGGGGGGGGGGGGGGGGTCCCGGCCGGCAGGTGTGAGTCGCACCCTGTGGGCCGCTGCAGAGTCATGTGGGGATGCTAAGTGCCTGTCACTCACCGCTGTGGAAGTCTGTGACGTGGGGTTGGCAACCTCCTCCTTCATAATACTGTTTCTCAAATCTGAAGACAAAGCCAGATGGGAAGTGGAGCGCGCACTGTAAAGCATTTTTCCTGTCTGCAAAGATTAATGTAAAAATAAACTCTTCTGTTGCATCTGATGACATGAAAATAAGTATGTTTGTGGTTTTTAATATATTTATTGACGTGCTTTGGGAGAAAAGTATTTTTCCTTGCTAAGAATTTACCAAAGCAACTTTGTGTGGTTCACAGGTTAAAGAGAATGTGGTTTTGATGTGGGGTTTTGTTTGCAGCCTGTGAACACGCACCTTCACTGTGTAAAGAGCAAGTGGTCTGTGCTCCTCCTACTGTTGCTGGTTTTTTTAAAGGAAAGTGAGTGGCTTCAAAGAAAGTTAGAATCCATTCTTAATGCTGAGGTTTTTTAAAAAAGAAAATCAACTTCCTCTTTCATTATTAGTTTGCATGACTATTGGCGTCTACTCCAAGGTAAATGCTCCGGTGACTTTAACCACTATAAAGCTAATGGCACTTTTCTGGATACCTTAAACCTCATTTTAAAATGCAAACAGTACGTGTAGACTTTTTCATAAATAAATGCCAATTTCAACCTAAGTTTCCAAGATGTATCTTTTGCATATCTGCCTTTTTCCGCCCTCGGTCTGTCAGGAGCCAGGTCGCAGCACCTGTGCGTGGGGGAGGGGTGTGCGTGCTCTGGGGCTTAAAGATAAAAGCGTCGTAATAAGCAGTCTTTCCCTTCATGTAGCTAAGCATCAGGAACACATCCGCAACAGTTTTACTTAATCACCTGTTTTTCAGAGAGAGTGGGGTGCGGGGTGGGGGGCCAGAGAAAGGGAGACACAGAATCTGAAGCAGGTTCCAGACTGAGCTGTCAGCACAGAGCCTGATATGGGGCTCAAACCCACGAACCGTGAGATCATGCCCTGAGTGGGACACCCAGCTGACTGAGCCACCCAGGTGCCCCAGCACCTTTATCTTTTAAAAAGATGACCATCCCTTAGACATAAGTCTTTGAGAAGGTGGCCCGTGTCCGAGGAGACAGGTACGTACCTCAAGAGCTGGGGAAGCACGTGGACAGACATCCGTGGGTCTCAGGGAGCAGGCACTTTGGGGGGGGCACGGGGGGTGGGGGTGGGGGGCACTGATTTCCTTCCCTATCCATGGGTGTCCTGAGTGGCGGTTGCGGCCTCTGGACTTTCCCTTCCTTGTCTCAGTGGAGAGCCAGTACATGTCCCATCACCCTGGTCGTCCACACCCTGCCTCACCCGTGGGGCCACGTCCCAGCTGCCCCCCAAACCTGCCTGCAGTGCGGGGGTCCCCGTGCATCCTGGGAGCTTCCTCTGCCCGCTCTCTTCTCCTGCTTACTCCTGGTTTCCTGGTTTTTCTGCTTATTCCTCAGTGGGTCTTTCTTTGCCTGTATAAAAGACCAGCAGGTGGCGCACTATTCAGTAAGCCACGAAGATTAATTGGCTAAGACCGCTTTTCTAATGATGGGATACTTTTCAATAAATGTTCACCACCGTCCCTCGGGTGAGGAGCTGAACCCCGGGGTGGGTTCTGTTGCAAAAGCAGTGCAAACCTCTGATGAGGCGGCGTCAGACATTCCCTGAGCGATTCAGTGGGCTCCTAGGGGCCAGGGAGCTGTCCCCGTCCACGCATGGGTTGGCTGGCCGCGGAGGACTCGTCTGCTGTCAGGCTGGCCGTGGGCAGGTCCTTGCTGGTTCTAGACGTCGGTTCCCTGGAGCCGGGCTCCCACAGGATCCATTCACGGGCCCAGCCTGGGCCACACTGAGACATTGTATCCTCAGTACAAGGGGTTCACAGGGGCTCCCACCTGGCCACGGCTCAGGTCCCAGGAGGGCTGGTCACAAGATGCTGGGCTCCCGGCCCAGGTAATTTATAAATTAGGCACAGTGACGATCATAACAACATGCTGTGGGAGGAGTCACGGGAGTGTCGTCTTTCTCAAAACACCCCCACTGTGCTGTGCTGACTCTTCTTTCTGTGACGACCAGACAGGGCAGTCGCAGTGAGGGCAGTGACGCGGCCTCAGGCCACTAATGGCCATCTGGTTGGGAGAACACAGGAGTGAAACTGTCATTTCTTTGCTCCTGGGAGTGTGGCTGCAGAGGCTATGACCCTGGGGTGACCGCAGGGCCGGCTTGGATACTGACTTCCATCAAGGGTCCTTTTAGTAACTGCCGTCAGGTGCCTGTGCAATCGGAGCCCCTCGGTGGGTGTCGGGAGCGCCTGGGCATCCCGGTGTCCCTCTACAGGGCACTTGGCAGGCCCTCCTAAACCCTCAGAGCTCCCCTATCTCGTCACCTCGTGCTGGCAGCTCCACTGTGCTTTGGTCGCACCAGGCTGGCCCTGGGAGCACAGGCTCTGGTTCCAGCACTGTGGTGGGGTCAGCAGCAGCAAGGCCTTCCTCCGGCACGTTGTGTCCAGATCAGGGTCTGCACCGTGTGCGGGTGGAACAAAGTCACAGTGGGCACAAGTGGCTGTGACCAGCCAGCTGCCCAGGCCCAGGGGTTGAAGCAGTGAGGTTGTGTGCGCTTGTATCTAGAGGTGAAAATATAGGCTCGTCAGGTGCGTCATCTGCCAGTAAGACTTTCAGTTCAAACCCTTTCTCTTCCGAGTATTCTTTGACTTTCTCAATAAAGCATTGGTGGCACCTTTCCGTAAGTAAGACGGCGGTCACCCACACAGCCTGGTGACGTCCTTGGTTTTGAAGGCCTGCCCTACACCATCCGCCCCGCTGTGAACGCAGTTCCGTGCACATCTCCTTCCGGGGGAGCCGGGCTCCACCACAGCTGAGGACCTGCTGGGACGGAATCCGTTCTCCTCAACGGGCACCTTTGGCTCTGCTGCAAGCCTCCCCCACCTCCGGGTCTGCATCCTGGCCTCTCGCCCACGGTCTCTGATTGAACCAGCACCACGTTCCTCCTCCACGGATCGAAGGCCGTTCATGCGGCGATCTCGGGGACTTCCACCCTGGGCTCTTCCCTTTTCATGTAAAAAGGAAGCACTTTCTGTGACAGGCCATCTGACAGCCCGGCCAGCTACCAAGTCACTTTTCAACATTTAGAGAGCGATTCATTTAAGCATTTAGATGTAAACTACAGACATCATGACATTTCAATCCTAAATGCTGTCAGTATACACATCTAAAAATGATATTCCCCTGAACCACCACTGTATCACAGGCACAACAAAATTATTCAAGTAGAGTTTTCCATGTGGCTGAAAAATGTCTTTTTAGCTTCTTTTTCCTCAAAACCAGGATATGGTGTATGAATCGTATCTGGCTTGGTAAAAACTCATAAATGTTAGACATGGTAAGTTAGGGTTAAGTTTCCCCAAGCAGTGGAGGCAGGTCTTCCATGCTGGAGGCTGTGTCCCTTTCCACCATCCTGGGTGGGCGCCATCATCAGGACGTACCCATGCAGGGGTCGGACACTCAGAGTCGTTCTCTGCTGTCGGCCAGGCTGCCTCCCACCTGTAGTCTGGTGGTGGGTCTCCAGAGGTTCCGATCATGTCGCCAGGCCCTTATAACCTCCGTCTGTTGGCCCGGATTCTCAGGTCCACCTCGGTAGCAGCCGTGCTGCGCAAGAAGGATGTTCATTTGGATGGATAAACGTATGCAATTAGAAATGGTCTTAACATGGTTTTCCAGAATTGCAGAGGAGATATTTTCATTTGGTGATACAGGCTGTGTATAATTGCAGCTTTCCAAACAACTCATTATTACTGATCTCTTTGGGATTACTTCTATTGACTGTGATTTCCTTACTAAGTCAAGATCAGTGTTAGAGTTTTAGGAAAATATTTATAGGATTTTAAAAAGTGCAAAGTTTATTTTCAAGAAAGCTGAACAAGTCTGGAAGTGGAAGGGGAATACCATTCACTCCAATGGAGTTTGGAGAAGTGGGTTCCCCCCACCCCCCAATCACTAGAATTTCAGAATTCTCCTCCCTGGAGACTTCAGAACTGGTCAGTAGGGTAAATGGAGAGACACCAAGAATTTCTGTTCTGAAAGAAATCTCCAAGCTCAACACATGAAAGCACATGAAGCCAACTTTCCCAGGAACCAGAGGAGAAACCATCCCTGTGGAGACACTCAACTCTGGATGCTCCAGGAGGGCACCACGTCCTCCCGTCTCCCTCACTTTATGTTTGGGAGCTTATGTGTCTTCAAAAGTAACATAAAAATGTTGGGATAATGTATCCAAATATGAATAATTACCTCAAGTAGAATTATGGGTAGCATTTAAAATTTTCTGTGGATTGGCTTTTTAAGAAAGCTTTTTACAGTGGACATATACTTTTTGAAATACCTGTTACCTGTTTTTTTTATTGCAAAAGTAAAATGGAAAATATCAAACATACTTTTCTCTTCTATAAGTAATGGGTTGGCAAACTACTGCCTACTAGCTAAATTTGGCCCACCACCTGTTTTTGCATGGCCCACAGGAATTATTTTTACATTTTTAAATGGTGAAAACACTTAAAAGAATCCTATATCACAACACATGGAAAGTCTATGAAATGCATGTTTCTGTGTCCACAAAGTCTGGCACGTGGCACAGTCACTCGTGGGGAGGCTGCCTGCATCGCGGTGTCGCAGCCAAGCCCTTGGGGGTAAGGCAGCATGTAGCCCACAAAGCCCAGAATGTCTACACAAGTCTGCTAAGCCTGGGTATAAAGTCCTGTGTGTACCCACCCATTCGGCCAGTGATGACCCCATTTTGTTTTATCAAGGTGCCCCTGACTGACCAAAGACATTAAAGTCAATCACAGACATCCTATAATTTTATCATCTTCATGTTGTTTAAATAAAGAAAACAGTTGAGAATTCATCAAGAAGATCGATAATCACACCTGCAGCAAACAGTGATAGAATTGAAGGAGGACATCGCTTCTCGGCCTTTTGGCTAAGATCAAGTGTAGAACTGAAGGAGGACATTGGAAACTCCAGGGTACAGTGCAAAAAACATCAATCCCTCCACTTTCAGTAAAAGGGATAAAATCCACTGAGTGGTAAATCAATTTACCATACACGTTAACAGAGAGAAGGGGAAAACATGATCATTTCAACCAATGGAGAAAAGCCACTTGGTAAAAAAAAAAAAATACTCAACTAAGATAGAATTCTGCCTGATCTTACAAAGGGACATAAAAAAAGCCCACAACTAACATCCTCCTTATTGACAAAAGACCAAGAGCTTTTCCTCTAAGATCCAGAGTGAGACAAGGACCCTCTCTCACCACTCCTTCTCCACATAGCACTGAAAGGCTTTGCCACAGCACTTAGACAAGAAATAAAAGGCATCCTAATTGGAGGAAGACGCAAAATTATGTTTATAGATAACATGATCTTATTTGTAGAAAACCCTAAAGATTCTTCCAAGACAAAAAAAAAAAAAAATGAAGAAAACCAAAAACCACCAAAAAGTGTAATAAACAAGCTCAGGAAAGTTGAAGGATAAAAAATCAGTATCAAAACAACAGATGCGTCTATTTATACACACTAACAATGAGAAATCACAAAAGGCAATTAAGAATATTTCATTTATAAAAGGAACAAAGAATAAAATACTTAAGAATAAACGCAATGGCAGAGGCTAAGTATTGTACACCGAAAACTACAAAACGTGACTTAAAGAAATTAGAGGAGACACAGATACATAGACCCCCCTGTGCTTGTGGGTGTAAGACTTCATATTAAGATGGTAGCACCACCAGATTGATCTACAGATTAAATGCAATCTCATCAAAATCCCATGGCATTTTTTTGCAGAAACAAAAAAGATGGTAAAATTTACATGGAATCTCAAGGGATCCCAAGTAGCCAAAACAATCCTGAAAAAGAACAAAGTTGGAGGACACACACATCCTGATTTCAAAACGCACTATGAAAGGGCACCTGGGTGGCTCGGTTGAGTGTCCAACTCTTGATTTCAGCTCAGGTTATGATTCCAGGATCTTGGGTTGTGGGATTGGGCCTCATGTCAGGCTCTGGGCTGAGCACGGAGCCTGCTTGGGATTCTTCCCTCCCTCTTGGGAGGGAGAGAGTGGGAGAGAGAGGGGCTCCCTCTGCCCCTCCCCTACTTGTATGCACTCTCTCTCTGTAAAATGCTACAGTAGTGAAAACAGTTTGGTCCTGGCATAAGAACACATTTAGACCAATAGAGACCAATGAGTAGAACAGAGAGCCTGGGAAGAAACCCTCACACCATGATTTTAGACAAGGGTGCCAACACCATACAGGGACAGAAAGGGCAGTGTTTTCAACAAATGGTGCTCGGAAAACCGGATGTCCACACATGAAAGAATGAAGTCAGGCTCTTACCTTCCACCATACCTTTCACCAAATGCCTAAACACAAAAGCTAAATAAAACTAAAAGCCCTGGGCAAAAGCAGGGAGAGAGTTTCATGACCTTGGATTTGTCAGTGATCTCTACAGAGATGAAAAGGTCAGCCAACAACAGGAGAAAGAGAGAAATGGGCTCCATTAAATTGCCAAGTGTAAGCATCAAAGACATAACCATGAGAAGACAACCCGCACAGTGGGGCAGGATCTTCAAGTCACAGACCTGTAAGGAGTATCTAGAATATAGGTAGAACTCCTGCAACTAGACAACAAAAATACAACTTCACTAAAACGTGGGCAGAGGACTTGAATAGCCCTCTCTCCAAACACGACACACACATGCCAGCGGACACATGGAAAGGTGCTCAACATCACTCTTCATCAGGGACATGCGAATCCAAACCACCAAGACACCTCATGCCCGTTAGGGTGGTTACTGTACAGGAACGAACACCAACCTCAGAAGGTGACAAGTGTGGGAAGAATATGGAGAAGCCGGACCGCTTTGGCAGTGTTGGCAGGGTATGAAATGGTACGGTGTCTGGGGAACACAGTACAGCACTTCCTCAAAACAGGATTAACACAATTAGCAACTGATCCAGCAGTTCTGTTTCTGGGTATTTATCCAAAGGAGTCAAAATAGAATCTTAAACTTTTTTTTAATATTACATATTTTTGAGAGAGACAGAGGATGAGCGGGGGAGGGGCAGAGAAAGAGGAAGACACAAAATCTGAAGCAGGAACCAGGCTCTGAGCTGTCGGCACAGAGCCTGACGTGGGGCTTGAACCCACAAACCATGAGATCATGACCTGAACAGAAGTCGGACGCTCAACTGAGCCACCCAGGGCGCCCTGTTTTTTTTTTTTTTTTTTAATTTACATCCAAATTAGATAGCATATAGTGCAACAATGATTTCAGGAGTAGATTCCTTAGTGCCCCTTACCCATTTAGTCCAGCCCCGCTCCCACAATCCCTCCAGTAACCCTCAGTTTGTTTTCCATATTTAGGAGTCTCTTCTGTTTTGTCCCCCTCCCTGTTTTTATATTATTTTTGTTTCCCTTCCCGTATGTTCATCTGTTTTGTCTCTTAAAGTCCTCATATGAGTGAAGTCATATGATTTTTGTCTTTCTCTAATTTCACTTAGCATAATACCCTCCAGTTCCATCCACGTAGTTGCAAATGGCAAGATTTCATTCTTTTTAATTGCCAAGTAATACTCCATTGTATATATATATACCACACATCTCTTTATCCATTCATCCATCAATGGATGCTTGGGCTCTTTCCATACTTTGGCTGTTGTTGATAGTGCTGCTATAAACGTTGGGGTGAATGTGTCCCTTCGAAACAGCACATCTGTATCCCTTGGATAAATACCTAGTAGTGCAATTGCTGGGTCGTAGGGTAGTTCTATTTTTAGTTTTTTGAGGAACCTCCATACTGTTTTCCAGAGTGGCTGCACCAGCTTGCATTCCCACCAACAATGCAAAAGAGATCCTCTCTCTCCGCATCCTCGCCCATATCTGTTGTGCCTGAGTTGTTAATGTTAGTCATTCTGACAGGTGTCAGATGGTATCTCCTGGTGGTTTTGATTTGTATTTCCCTGATGACGAGTCATGTTGAGCATTTTTTCATGTGTCGGTTGGCCATCTGGATGTCTTCTTTGGAGAAGTGTCTATTCATGTATTTTGCCCATTTCTTCCTTGGATTATTTGTTCTCTGGATGCTGAGTTTGATAAGTTCTTTGTAGATTTTGGATACTAACCCTTTATCTGATATGTCATTTGCAAATATCTTTTCCCATTCTGTCAGTTGCCTTTTAGTTTTGCTGATTGTTTCTTTCGCTGTGCAGAAGCTTTTTATTTTGATGAGGTCCCAGTAGTTCATTTTTGCTTTTGTTTCCCTTGCCTCTGGAGACGTGTTGAGTAAGGAGTTGCTGTGGCCAAGATCAAAGAGGTTTTTGCCTGCTGTCTCCTTGAGGATTTTGATGGCTCCCTGTCTGACATTGAGGTCTTTCATCCATTTTGAGTTTATTTTTGTGTATGGTGTAAGGAAGTGGTCCAGGTTCATTCTTCTGCATGTCGCTGTCCAGTGTTCCCAGCACCACTTGCTGAAGATACCATCTTTATTCCGTTGGATATTCTTTCCTGCTTTGTCAAAGGTTAGTTGGCCATACGCTTGTGGGTCCATTTCTGGGTTCTCTGTTCTGTTCCATTGATCTGAGTGTCTGTTCTTGTGCCAATCCCATACTGTCTTGATGATGACGGCTTTGTAGTATAGCTTGAAGTCTGGGATTGTGATGCCTCCTGCTTTGGTTTTCTTTTTCAAGATTGCTTTGGCTATTTGGGGACTTTTCTGGTTCCATACAAATTTCAGGATTATTTGTTCTAGCTCTGTGAAAAATGCTGGTGTTACTTTGATGGGATTGCACTGAATATGTAGATTGCTTTGGGTAGTATCGACCCTTTAACGGTATTTGTTCTTCCTATCCAGGAGCATGGAATCTTTCTCCATTTTTTTGTGCCTTCAATTTCTTTCATAAGCTTTCTATGGTTTTCAGCGTATGGATTTTTCACCTCTTTGGTTGGATTTATTCCTAGGTATTTTATGGTTTTTTGTGCAACTGTAAATGGGATTCCTTGATTTCTCTGTCACTGCATTGTTGGCGTATAGGAATGCAACTGATTTCTGTGCATTGATTTTATATCCTGCAACTTTGCTGAATTCATGAATCAATTCTAGCAGTTTTTTTGTGGAATCTTTTGGGTTTTCCATATACAGTATCATGTCATCTGCAAAGAGTGAAAGTTTGACCTCCTCATGGCCAATTTGGATGCCCAGGTGCCCCATTCTTGAGGACATATTTACACACCCATGTTCACAGCAGTCAAAAAGTGTAAGCCACCAAGTGTCTGTCCACAGATGAACAAGACGACAGGATATTATTTAGCTTTAAAGAGTCAGGAAACTCTCACACCTACTACAACACAGATGGACCTTGAGGACATTATTTTAAGTGAAAAAGGCAGTCACAAAGGGACAGATGCTGTGTGAACCCAGGTATTGTATGTATCCAGGGTAGGTCGGAGACAGTAGATGGCAGTGCCAGGGGCTTGGGACCAGAAGTCAGCGTTTAATGGGGACAGAGTTTCAGTCTGGGAAGGTGGAAAGTTCTGGAAGGGGACAGCGGTGGTGGCTGTTCAATCTGAATGTACTTAATGCCCGTGGACACTTACCAGTGGTTAAGATTATGAATTTTGTGTGTACTTTACCATAATTAAAGTTTTAAAAATGACACTGGAATTTTTTGCATAAAGAGTAGAAAGGTGGTTGTATTTACCCGCGCAAATTCCTCAAAATGACTACCAAATAAAAGTGATTTTTTTCTTATTCCAAAAAAACAAAACACAACATGACGTGGCAGGTCGTATCCCAAACAGAAGAGCAGTGTTGGTCGGAGGAGTCCAGGTGCCTGGAGAGCTGCCTCCTGGCTCCTCTCTGGCCGAGGGCCACAAGCCAGTTCTTGGCTGCAGCACTTGCTGCAGGCCTGACCCTGGGTGAGAGGACAGGACAGCGAGGGACACACGGCGGGGTCACCCACCTCTTCCAACGCGGGTGGTCTGTGGGACAACACCTGCTGCCACGCCACCCTCGGGGCTCCAGAGACATCCACTCAGGTCAGTCACGGGGACACTGGTGTCTACATGCCAGGAACCTGTGCAGGACAACAGACGGGCAAGGCTGCACTGAGAACCGGGTGGAAACGGACACTGTCAGCCCGGAGGGTGCTGGCAGGCGGGCGCCCAGGGCGGGTAGGTCCTGACGGCCTTCCTCGTGTCTGTGCACACCCTCTGGTGGGTCACTGCGCGGTGTCTGATGGCACGCAAGGTGGGGAGGAGGGAGGAGGAGGGGTGGAGCATGATTTGCACACACAGTTCATGAAGGAAGTGATGTGATGTTTCATAAACCATGAGCGCTTTTGGGTTTTTTTTGTTTTTTTTACAGATTTTTAAAATTTATTCATTTTTTGAGAGAGTGCATGAGTGAGGAGGGGCAGAAAGAGGAAGACACAGAATCCGAAGGGCTCCAGGCTCCGAGCTGTCAGCACGGAACCGACGTGGGGCTTGAACTCACGAACTGTAAGATGATGACCTGAGCCGAAGTCAGATGCTCAACCGACTGAGCCACCCAGGCGCCCCGACCTCCTGCCTCTTCAAACTGGTTTTCAGAGGGCAGCACCCATCACTGGCAGTGACTGTGGAGAAAGCATTCTGGCCGTTGCTGAAGCGCAGGCTCCTCGGGAGAGGAGCTCCAAGCAGACACGCAGAACCGGGCAGCCTTATCCTCTGACAGGGAAGCTTCTCAGGAACCACGACTCACACGGAGTTCTACCCAATGTTTAAAGGAGAATTAACATGAGTCCTCCACACACCCTTCCACCAAAGGGTAGCTGGACCACTTCCAGGGCAAGGTCATTCTCGGAAGCCGTCTTCACCCTGGTGCCCAAACCAGGCAGCACGACAACGTGCAGACTGAGGCCTCTTACAAAAAACCCTGCACCTGACGCCGGAAGACCCAAACCCACAACCATGTACGCAGGGCCTCAGCTCACAGTGCAAGGGTGGTGCAACCTGCAGAGATCAAGGGATGTGGGCGCCTGGCGGGCTCAGCTGGTGCCCCACGCTGAGGGTAGGGATTAAAGATAAAATCTTAAATTAGCCAATGTGATACCCAAATAGGATGAAGGATGAAACCACATCATCTCAACAGATGCAGAAAAAACACTTGACAGAGTCCAATACTCATAATTTAAAAACTCCCCAAGAAGTAGAACTGGAAGCCTCACCCTCAACCTGATAGAGGCGTCTGCAGAAAGCACACAGCTGACCTCGCAGCCACCCTCACGAGAGAGACGACAGATATCTACACCCTGCTGTTAACCTGGCAGTTCCAGTCCGTATTCCCCGCTGCCGAGGATGGGGACGCGTGTCGCTGCTCGTAAGGAATCTACACAACTGCTCTGGGCCGAGTCAGGGGTTCAGCAAGGTCAGAGGACACAAGCGAACACGTTTTACACAGGTGTCTGCACAGCAGGACAATGGCAGCATTCACGCACGGCACACGTCAGACGCAGTCAGATCCTCGAATACGGTCTCACAGCAGACCTACTTCTCAGGACCAAGGCCTCAACAGTCAACAGTGCCACCTGCTGAACTGTGACAGGGACCACCTCGGTCCTCTGTGTCCACACCGGGTGAGAAACATCTTTCTGTGCCTTGAGACGGGCAAAGTGGGGCTGCGTCTGGATGGGCTTCCTGGGCTGGCAGTGCCCACAGGGCTCACCTCATGCACACCCCGTCTCGGGACCAAAGGCACATGAGACTGACTGCAGGGTCTCCAGCTGTCCATGCCCTCATGTCTCACCGTCCCATGCTCTGGAAGGCTCTCCACAGACCGGAATTCCCAAGTACCTGCATTCCAGGGTGTGGATTTACGACCGCTCTGTGTCTCGCCCCATCCCGGAGGATGGATCTGTGCCTCCACGTGGCTGTTGCCGCCTTAGTCCGCGGCCTCAACTCCGTGTCTTCCTGGACACGGCTGAGATTGCCACTAGCTCGGGCCGGGCTCGTGCACGCACCTGGGCCTCGCGCATCCCAGGTCTGGGTCTGACTGCGTCCCCCGTGCAGAGACAGGCTGTGCTCCTGTCCCTGCGACACCATCACCATTGTTTGGGGAAAAGAGCCCAAACTTCAATATCCTCTTTAGAAGAAATTAATACAAAAGGCAACAGGCAAAAGGTACACGTTAGGTAACTGACCAAAAGCAGAAGCGAATGGCCGACAAAGAAAAGGAAATGTCGCCACGCCTCGTCCTTCCCTTAGGAAAAGCGCCGAGGGAACAGGACGTGGGGGTGGCCGTCCTTAGGGACTCAACACCGTTGTCTCCGGTTGTGACAACTTCTGTTCACAGGACAGTCTGAAAACATCCTTCGACACGTTTGTCTTGAGGAGGTACCAGCTGCACAGCCCGCGGGCCCTGACAACAAAGACCGGTCTGGATGGTGCTGAGCAACCAATGAAAACCATGCTTTCAAAATGCTGTTGAGAAAACGGTTGCTCATAAAGTGAAAACGGTAAACGGAGGCTTACGCTCCATGAGAAGCTCTCACACAAGACACAGACATTCTGGGCTCCACGGCCATTCCGCGGGAAGCGACTGTGCACCGCGTACAAGCTGTGCCCCCAGCATCAGGGCAATACAGGACAGGACACCGAAGGTGCAGAATCTTTACTTACAAGCACGCAAAACTGCACACCATTCCAATACACCTGGCAGGAACAAACACTGAAGGACAAAGTAGAAATGGTTCCGCGGGGGGGTGGGCGGGTGGTCCCTGACACCTACTGAAAGATCGGAATCCACGATGTGTTCCTCTCCAACAGCGGGTGGGGGTGGCAACATCCTTTCTGGCAAGAGACAGCAGGCCCCTCCAGGGGCAGGATTATGGGGGATTTTTATACTCTTTTTTAACACCTTTATTTTCAAAATTATCTGAAACAGACGTGCATTATTTTAAAAATAAGGCAATCTTTTTTAAAAGTTTAAATAAATGATATCAAAATCACTCACACTTTTCCAGAAAGATGCAAAACAGAAGCTCCATCGGTAGACAGACAAGATTTATTACTCTGTCTGTAAAAGGAGCTCCAGTACAGGGCAGTCGAGGCCGAGGGCTGTCCCTCCTCCTCCTTGCCGTGGCACATGCTCCGTGGCTGGCTGCTGCCCCGTGGTTCACCGGGAGCACCCCACCACCGCCTCTGCCGGCCACGAAGCTGTGCAGAGTTCACAGCCCGACCACCAAACACAGAGACACCACACGTCTCCCGAGGTTCAATGCGCAGAGGGTTCACTTGGACACAGCCAGTGCAGTTAACACACGCGAAGAAAAATAAATACTCTGCACCCGGTATCTACAAGGCTCACTTACTCTGTCCCCTGCCTCTCATGACTACGAAATCAGGAAACTATCATTGGACAGTTAGGAAGAACAGCATTAGCTGTTAGTGTCAGCTCAGCACACAGTGTGGTGCTAAAAATCCAGAATCTGACTGAACCGTACTTATAAATCTGCAAAGTTGCCAATTTTAGTAGACTTGGATGAAAAGGACTTTCTAGAGGAGAGAGTAGAAATGCGTTTGCTTGGGTGCCCTGACCCCCTTTGAAACGGAAACCAGCCCCACAGCCCTGGCCACACGGGGGAGCGTTCTCCACGTCGTCCTCGTCCTCGTGTCCCTATCCTCACCGCTGGCTGCTGCCTGGTGTGGGTGCCACCCGGTGTTGATGCCCCTCCCGCAGCGACGGCACCTTCAGAACCGGAACAGGTCGATGAAGTGCTGTGGAGACACAGGCATGAAGCAGCTGTCGGGGTCGGCGGCCGTGCAGGGGTGCCCCGAGTCCTGCGGGGGGAGGGAGAGGCGTCAGCACCCAGCAGCTGCCCCGTCACAACACGTGGGAAGTACACGGGCCACGGCAGTTTGTCAGAAGAGATAGGGGCCGGGGGTTTCTGCCTCCCTGGCCTGGCGCCACACGCTGTGTTCCCCCACAGCCGCTCTGCTCCCACCCTGCCCCGTGGGGTCAGGCCCACGCCCATCAGCTCGCAGGCAGCGTGCAGCTGGGGACCAGGGTCACACCTAACAGGACAGAGGACTAAGGACACAGGCTTTCTGTGGACTGAGAGCCCAGGCCGATGGGAGCCCTCGGCCACGCCAGGGCAGCACCTGCGCGGGAGGTCTAAGGACTAGTCTACGATTTCCTCTCCGGCTGAGCCTGCCGCTCGAGCGCTGGCCTGCAGGGTCTTCCCTGAACCCTGGTGGGGCCGGAGCGGGCAGGAGCCCACCGCTGGCCGCAGGCCCCACGCATGCTGGGAGCCCAGGCCAGCCGGTCGGTGGGGAGCATGCATGGGACGCGACACAGGCCTGGTCTAGCACGGAGGTACCTTGAACAACAAAGCAAGGCGGCAGTCCTTCGAGATCGTGGAGAAAGAACCGGGAGGAGTGCGGGCAGGGGCGGGAGAGAAAGGAAAACCAGCATTAGAGCGAGCGAGAGAGTGGGCTGCACTGAACACTGGCTCTGATAACAGGTGTTTGAGTGTTAACGGGAACCATCGGGTGATTAGACCAGGCCACACACGTATCGTTAAAGCGAGCGTGGGTGGCAGCACCGAGGACCCCCTGACTTGAAGATGGTCCTGTGGCAGCGACAAAGATGCCCGTTTCCACATCCACCTCCACTGACCACTCGGTGCCCAAGCTCTTCGGGACTGTTCACTAGAACACGCAAAGCAGAGCTGGTGTTTCCACGTACGTTTTGTACTGAAAGGTTTACGACAGGTTTAAGGAAAGCCCTTTGTTCCTTCCCTCACAGCTGAGCGCCTGCTGCTGAATCAAGTGAACTAGATCCCACAGGTGCCAGGAGCCTCGTGGCCACCCGCCCACCACCCACTGGGGTCAAGAGGAAGGAGACCACCACCCGCCCGGCACGTGTGGGCCTGGCTGCAGGGACCTGGGGCTGGATACCAGCGTATGGTCACTGCATCGTGGAGGCAGAGTGCACGAGGCGGCCCGGGAACCTCCTGCACACAGGCACAGCCGGCTGTAATCACTCCCACCCAGAGCCCCAGACCTGCAGTGTCGTCAACACTGGCCTCTACTCAATCTGATCTCTGGTGGCAGACACCCCAAGACAGGTGACATGGTCCCAGGCAGTACCTGGACTCTGTCTGGCTCCCAACACCCCCCCCCCCCAACCTGACACCACTCTCCCTGGAGCTGCGGGGGGGGGGGGGGGGGGGAGGGTCCAGACACTCAGCTGCAGAACAGGCAGGAGGAAGGAGCAGGGCCCCCAGTGTAGGCACTGAGCAAGGGGCCCTGAGACCAGATCGCATGCAGGGACCCGCTCCAACGGCATCAGGGGACACACCGTGGTGGGTTGGCATCAGTGCTGGGACTGCAGACAGAGGTCAGTCTGGTCCTGTCAGGTGAGCCCCCAACACCTCTCTGTCCACAAGGACCTGCCGTGTGTGACACGCGGCCCCCATCACACTATTGTCTGTGCCCTTCGACTGGTGACCCAGGCCCCTCTGCCCCCACCTGGAGCCCCACTCATCCTCTGACAGACATGAGACCGAGGGAGGGACGGGCCTGCTCACAGACGCTCTGCTCTTGAACTGTGTTCTAGAGAACATGTTCTACAGGACAGCCACTGCAAGACCCATGACATGTTCTGTCTTTTCCGTTCTGAGAAGGAAGTCCTGCTAAAGTGTAAGCCAGCGAGTCAGAAACACGATCGCATGTAACTGGAGCAAGGAGGCATCAGGAAGGATCCTGACGCTGCCCTCCTTTCACAGAGTAAATAAACCTCCATTAAAATAATACAGCAAACAACATCATTACATTCACTGCCACGGATAACCTGAAAACCCAGAAGTGACACTACTGTAAATATAACGTGAAATGAGAAAAATCTCAAGCAGTCCTCTCTTTTCCGACAACCTAGGGCTTGCCATATGGTCCACCTAACAAATCACAGGTAGAAGTGAACAGATAGGGCTGGATCGGCCAGGTAGAAGCGGATGGCGGGAGAGCGCGAGAGGGCCATGCCGCACACGGGACGCGCACCGGGTCACCCTCAGCAGGGTCTGCTCCGCCCTCCCGTGGAAGTCTCACAACATAAACCCACAGTCCCAGATGCAGAGTATCAGCAGGTGAGGAAGACGAGGGGCTGCCCAGGGCAGGTGTGCACGTGCTCACCTCCGCCTGGAGGGCCCAGGAGAGCCCCGGGTCTGCGTGGCGGGAGGTGACAGGATGCCTGGCGCCCAGCACACTGGGTACTCGGGTTCAAGTGTGAGTCAGGAAACTCTGGTCCAGTTTCCGTCAGGTAAGTCAGGAAACCCCCTGTGTGTCTGGAAGGCTGTGCCCTCCCTACTGTGGGGGCTGGGCCTGGAGGGGGAGCCTGTGGAGGCACCTCCAAGGGGTCCCGGGACAGCTCCGAACGGGCTCCACACAGGTGTACAAAGGACAGTTCACCCCTGCCCTCCAGTTGTGGGCCGGTAGGGCATCCAGAACCGCAGGCAGGAGATGCGGCAGGAAACCGGCACCGGCCCGGGACCAGGTGCCATGGGCCCCACCAACCCGGGGACACATCCTGCCAGCGAGTGCCCAGCAAAGGCAGAAACGCGTTCTGATTCAGACTCCAAGTTGTACGTTTTACTTCCGTGACTCGGTCCCCCTGCCGGGACGCTGAGGAAACTCCCCTCTTCTTACTGTTGGGCCTACAGTGGACAGCCGTGTCCAGGATGCAGCCGCCCAGCCGCCTCACCTTCCAGAAGAGGATGCTGCAGTGCCGGCAGAAGTGCAGGGTGTCCCCGTACTGCTCCCGGGTTGGGTAGTGCTTCTCCAGCACAAAGTACATGAGCTTCCACTCCACGTGGCCCTTCTCCGAAACGATCAGGTGTCTACAAAACTGGACACACACAACTCTGTTCAGCACGTGGCTTTCACAGACGGTATCAGGTGCAGCTTGATTTCACAAGGCAGCAGAGTGCACGACAGTTACCTGAAATCCAACTCACCTGGATCAAATCAGATGGGACCAGGACAGGCAGCATCCCCACCCAGGAGACCTGTGCCCTCCTGGGGCTCTGCCACCGTCACAGAGACAGCGCCCAAGGCAAGTCCCACCTGCCGCCTCCATCCTGGAGAACCTTCTCTCTCCTTCCCTGGCTTGTCCCCCTGCTCCCTCCAAAGAATCCAACACCCCTCATCTATGCTGACCATAGAACCCCAGTCTTTCCTCGCAGCTGAAATTCATCCTGACTTCTCTGATTCTCCGACAGCAAATCCACCTTGACCATTTTCTCTGGGGTCACAGAGGCCTCCAACTAAACCCAATGGCCCTTTGCTTAGCTGATGGCCCAGGACCTCCAGCGCCAGGCCTGGTGGGTCCCTTACACCCTGGACTCCATCTGGTCCCCAGGGCAGGTGGCCCGCTCACTTCCCTGTGCCACTCCAGCCCCA
Organism: Panthera onca; assembly: GCF_046562875.1. NCBI lineage: Eukaryota > Metazoa > Chordata > Mammalia > Carnivora > Felidae > Panthera > Panthera onca. Next base: position 204,443,600 of record NC_138342.1, read on the forward strand.
GCTCCTCCTCCAGGAGCTGTGCCGCCCTCCTGGCCTCGGACGCATCCTCACGCTCTCCTGAACGTTCTTCCAGAGGACCAACGATCTCCCAGAAACTGCACTCTGCTCCCAGTGCTCTCGTGGATCCTCTCAGCCCGCTGGGGAAACCCCGGGACACGGCGTGGCTGCAGCACCCTCACGCACACCACAACCTGCCCTTTCTCAAGGACACCCGCCACCCTGTCCTCCGAGAGCACACATCCAAGGCTCTGTCTACTGCCCTCATCTGTCCCCACAGCAGCCACACCCGCCTCTGACAGGTGGCCTGGTTCCTGACCGTCCCACCTGCCCCTCACATGCATGAGACTCCAGCTCCGGTCCCGGAGGCACGACAGCAAACCGGAACGGCCAGCAGGTCGCCGGTTCTCAGAACTGGGTCTGAAGGCACGGGCTGCGGGGAGGGGAGCGCAGAGAGCCATGTACAGCTGCTGGGCACAGGCTCGGGTTCAGGGGGCACAGCACCTACAGGGCATGCGGCGCGGCGGAGGCCGGCGGGCAACGAACAGATGCCCTGGTGCCGACCGGGGACCCGAAAGCCCTGCTTCGCTCTGCCATCTGTGCTGGGTCACATCTGCCGTCACGGACCCTCCCCAATGTGGAAAATGAACTTCACAAGCTCCCGAGGAGAAATCACGGGGTCCTGCACAAGCTCTGAGGGGCCCCCACACTCACCTGCTTCTCCGCAAAGTGGTACTGACACAGCCGCTTCCACAGCTGCCGGTCCTCACTGAGCGCAGACAGGGTCGGGGTCACCTGGCCCAGTGTCACGATGTCCCAGCCATCGGAGAATCTGTACAGGATGTTGTTGAGCATGTGCAGTGGGAGGTCGCTGAGCGTGAGGCCGTCGTTCACCTGCTGGAAGGGACACGGACGGCGGTTCACCGTGCGCAGCACGAGAGGGCGCCAGGCCACAAGGAAGCCCAGCAGCCGAGCCTGAGCAGAAGCTCCGACCAACGCAGCCCAAATGCCACCGTCCCTCCCTCCTGGCAGTGGAGTCCTGTGCTGCCCCAGGCCCCGGGGGTCACACCCTCCCCCTGCGCAAGATTCGCGTCTTCCACGTGACACGGACGTGGCTGGGGGCCAGGGGGTCCTGAGCAGGGAGGGGGGCGGCGGGGAGCCACTGGCTGATCGCAGAGGCCCCGGCAGCTCTGGGTATCCAGTTTCTAATGTAGAAGCTATGCCCTCCCCGCTCCCTCCCGAGGGTGCAGCTCCAGGGGATGGGGTGGAGCCTGTGCACATCTCATGGGGGGAGTGGAGGGGAGGTGGGGGAGGGGACCCGGATGGAGAGAGAGGCGACAGAGGGAGGGAGGCAGGCACCCTGTCAGCACCCCCACCTCCCGGCAAGAACCCCTCACTAGCACACGGGGAGCGCAGTGAGGGTTAAACAAGGGCGCAGAGTCCTGTGGGCTCGGGGACGCGTGCACACCCGTGCACACTCCTGACGTGGCTGAGTGGCTGAGAGGCTGAGAGACTGTCCTCGTCCCTGGCGGTCAGCCCCAGGGACGGCCGGCTCCCTCTGGTTTCTGTTCTCTTGGGCAGCCCAGTTCCCTAGGCACAGTCGGTGCCTGTGGGGGGAGCACTCCTCGAGCTTGGTCCCCAAATCCCCCGGCAGGTGCGGAGAGGGGCCAGGCCGCGCGCTCTCGGTCCACGTCGTCGCTGTGTCACTGCCCAGCAGCAGCCCCGATACAGGTGCATCGTGGCACTTTGCGGGGGCTGTGAGGAGGCTTCCCATGCCTCCGGGCGTGGTGACAGCTCAGGGCACATCTCCGAGGATGTTTCCCCTCGTCGGACCCCTAGCCACCAGCCTGGGAGACGTCACCGGGCAGTGCTGCACAGGCGTGTCCCGTGTTCCTGCCATCGCACTGACAAACGTGTCCCCGCCTCCGCTGGACAGCACGGCGCCCGCAGACACGAGCTGTCAGTGCTGCTGGCACACGGCAGAGGGCGCACGCGCGGGCCCACACACACGCTCCGTGGGCACTACAGCAGGAACGTGACGGCTCCTTCTGCTCCTGTGCTCCTCCTTCCTCCTCCCCAGAGGAACCTGCGCATCACACCGGAGCTCATGAACACCCGCTGCCCTCACAAGGCGCAGGAAACGCCCTGATTGGCGAGGCCGGACGGTCCAGTGTGACTGAACCAGACGGCACCACAGAAAACACCAGCGTGGTTCATCACGACTTCTGATGGCGCAAACGTGAGGCAGCACAAAGCCCCGGCTGGACCGTCAGTTGGAAGCCGAAGCTGTGGTGCCTTCCACTCAGCTGCCCCCCCCCCACCCCCCACCCCCCCCACCCCCACCCCCACTGCTGAGCCATTTCCTGTTGAGCTCAGCAAGCAGGTCCCCAGGCGGGCAGGAACGCTGCTGCTCCTCCCCTCCTGCTCTGGCCCTCCTGGCACATCACAGGCATCCGCTCCCACTCCTGTGGAAGCACACCCACCTTCGCTGCAGGCCCTCGAGCTGTCCTGGCTCCCAAAGGACCCAGTGAGGACCCGCCTCCGCCCTCAACTTTCTCCCCTCACAGCAGGGCCGCCTGTCGTTGCCCTGGGGGAGTTTCTGCCACCTTTCAGCAGCAGCAGCAGCAGCAACAGCAAGGGGTCTGCTCCCCGCAGGCAGGACCCCAGACTCAGGCACCATGACTCTCACACCCACGAGCTGGACTGACGTGCGGTCACGCACTGTCCCCTGCAGTCTCGCCCAGGCTCCCAGCACACAATGACCGCCTGATGCAGATGCCCACAACCTGGCCACACAGTTCTGGGAGGCCAGGAGCCTGCATTTAAGGGTCACCATGCGGACTTCTTTCCTGGAACTTGGAAGAGGAGGCCACCGCTGCCACCAGGGACACGGGACGCGGTGTCCGAGGCCGGCGGGGCTCAGCTCCAGGCGGTGCTCTTGGACCCACACCGTCCATGCCCCGGGCGCATGCTCAGCTGCCCTGCTCCACTGGCGTCTACACAAGCGTCCTCTGAATAATTGAAGGTGGAGCTCAAGGCTCACTGGCCTGTGGCCTCAGCCTGACGCCCTGAGGAGCTCCTGCCTCCGAGTTCCTGTAACCTTCCCACCCGTGAGCCTCCCCGCACTGCCTGCTGTGAGGGTACAAAGCCCAGGTCACGCGGGCAGAGAGGGAGTCCATGGCGCGATATCAGATATCAGGACCGGCGTGGACATGACCGTGTCACTTGACACACCAGTCTTTCCGTTTCCTCCCTGGTGTGAGTGACTGCGGGGACCATGCCCCAGGAAAGCCAGCTCCGAGCGCAGAGCGGGGCCCAGGTCAGGAGACAGTCCCCGCCACTGCCCTCCCTTGGGGCCTCCTCCAAGCTGCCGTGAACGACAGGAGGACCCACCAGGAGGCGGGTGCCTTCTCGGTCCTGCTAGCAGCCAAGGCCTCTGCCTGCCTTCCCCTCGTGATGCAACGTGCGCCAGCCCAACCGTGTGCTTGTCTGCCCTCCCGTGGGGGCTGCTGTCACCGCACGTTTCTCTCTCCACGCTCCCTCCATGGGGGTCCTGCCCTCAGACCCCTGCTGGCCGCCCTCCCCCAGCTCACTAGTTCAGGCGGCACCTCCAGGCTGTCTGGCCACGCACGCAAGAGACAAGTGGGGCACAGGTGTGAGGTCTGGCCACTTGTGCAAGGCTTCCACACGGCGTGCGTGTCCCTCTCACAGGCGGACTTTCCAGTCACAGCCCTCAGCCGCAGGGGTGGGGGGGAGGGACACACCACATCCGCTGCACAGATGATGCTTCTGTCAAGTCTGTTGAGTGCTTACCAACACTGAACGTAAGAGAATCTGTTGTAACTTCAAGCCATAGTTAGGGAACCTCTACTCTTTCCGTAAATCCCATATTCAGATGGCAAATAAGTGGCCCGTAGTTAAGGTTTTCCAGATCACTTCTGAAAGCAGCTGCCTTCGTGTGGAGCCTCAGGCGCACTGACAAGAGGGGACCTCAGCCCCATCAGAAGGGCAATCTGGAGGATCCATCACCTGCTGGGCACCGCAGGCCATTCTGTCCACTCTTTCCCTTACAGAATCCTGGACGTGAATAGAATACCACCTGCAACACTGACTTAGTCAGCTGGGCGAACACTTTCAGTTCCTGGAATAAGCCCTTTCCGGACAAGTGACGGGATCTGCACCCTCTTCTGCCCAAGCGCGTTCTTGCAGAGCTCCAAGCAGATGCATGTGACAACAGGGACAGCAGGCTCGTGGGGCAAACGCGGACCCTGGAGAAGCAGCACTGTGTGCACAGGAGTCGCTGGCAGTACAAGGCAGGTGGACTCACGGGGTGTTATTCTAGCCCCAAACCCCTAACTTCCTTTAGAGGCAAGTTAACGCACGGCCTCACGATCCATCCTCAGTGATGGCCACCCCCACGGTCTTCTCAAAGGCAATGGAAGCCATCACGGGGCCATCTGGCCCGTATCATCTTCAAGCAGTAATTACAAACACACAAAGAAAAAACCCCTCCAAAAGCTGTACCAGCCGCTCGGGCCCTGTGGTCACCGGGAAGCATCCTGTGACGCGGACCCCCCGCACGCGGCTGTCGGGCCCACGAGCCCCTACCTTAGTCATCTGAAGGTTCTGCAGCTGCTGCTGCCAGGCAAGAACGGTCTCCAGACGGCACACCCAGATGTTGCTGTTCCCCACCAGCACGGACTTCCCGACCCCGCGGACAAGGATGCACAGGGTGGAGCTCAGGTCCTGGAGAAGATCCTTGATGAGGCGGGGGTTCTGGTGGTCGTCGAGCACTGGGTAGGACAAAACACAAGACTGTGGATCTGTACAAGTCAACCCCTCGTCCACCGACAGCATTCACAGACGCGCCACAGAGTGGAGCACTGCTCTGCCCCAACACGGGAGAACCCAGGGGGTGGTGTCCCATAATGGGGAGGGAGGGGGGGCATCGCCAAGGGACAGACCGCATGTAGAGCCAGTTCTGAGACAAGGCGGGGTGGGCACCAGGGAGGGGTCAGAGTCCACGGGGATGTTCCGGAGGCAGATGGAGGGGTGGTCACACAACCATGGGAATGTGCTTGAAAATGATTATGGTGGTGAATTTAGGTCATGTATATTCAACCAAAACAAAACACGATGACCTAATTTCACCACAACCCCAAACTGGCATCACTTCTGAGATACCAGAAACATGATAAAATTTAGAAAAACATGAAAATATTGCCTAATAGAATTATGGTTGAGTCTATAATTTCGCCTTTAAAATTGGCAGCCTCTATTTCCTTTATACTCATCATAAAGAGAATTGATATTTAAAAATGCCTTACACATAAAATCCTAAATTTACACGGGAGCATAAACTCATGGTGTGAAATTTAAACTCCATTTATTATTAGCCAGTAATTACTCAAGACAAGCGTTAAATTAAAAATAAAGCTCCAGGCTTGTTTGGTGCCTAAATGTTTACAACCTTGGTCATGGAAACATAAAGCAAGCACGACATGTACCTGGTTACTTGTGACAAAGTGAACTCTCTCTCTAGAAATTGGGGATTCCCTGTGACAAGGTGAACTCTCTCTCTAGAAATCGGGGATCACCCCTGACAAGGTGAACTCTCTCTCTCTAGAAATCGGGGATCGCCCCTGACAAGGAGAACTCTCTCTCTCTAGAACTCGGGGATTCCCCCTGACAAGGTGAACTCTCTTTCTAGAAATTGGGGATTCCCCCTGACAAAGTGAACTCTCTCTCTCTAGAACTTGGGGATCCCCCCTGACAAGGTGAACTCTCTAGAAATTGGGGATTCCCTGTGACAAGGTGAACTCTCTCTCTAGAAATCGGGGATCGCCCCTGACAAGGTGAACTCTCTCTCTCTAGAACTTGGGGATTCCCCCTGACAAGGTGAACACTCTCTCTCTAGAACTTGGAGATTCCCCCTGACAAGGTGAACTCTCTCTCTAGAAATTGGGGATTCCCCGTGACAAGGTGAACTCTCTCTCTAGAAATTGGGGATCGCCCCTGGCAAGGTGAACTCTCTCTCTAGAAATTGGGGATTCCCCTTGACAAGGTGAACTCTCTAAAACTCGGGGATCCCTCCTGACAAGGTGAACATTCTCTCTAGAAATTGGAGATCCTTCCTGACAAGGTCAACTCTCTAGAACTCGGGGACTCCCCCTGACAAGGTGAACTCTCTTCTCTCTAGTAATTGGGGATTCCCTGTGATAAGGTGAACTCTCTCTCTAAAACTCGGGCATCCCCATGACTAGATGACCTCTCTCTCTAGAACTTGGGGACTCCCCCTGACAAGGTGAACTCTCTCTCTCTCTAGTAATTGGGGATTCCCTGTGACAAGGTGAACTCTCTCTCTCTCTGTAGTAATTGGGGATTCCCTGTGACAAGGTGAACTCTCTAAAACTCGGGGATCCCCGTGACTAGATGACCTCTCTCTCTAGAACTCGGGGATTCCCCGTGACAAGGTGACCTCTCTCTCTAGAAATCGGGGATCCCCCTGACAAGGTGACCTCTCTCTCTAGAACTCGGGGATTCCTGTGACAAGGTGACCTCTCTCTCTAGAAATCGGGGATCCCCCTGACAAGGTGACCTCTCTCTCTAGAACTCGGGGATTCCTGTGACAAGGTGACCTCTCTCTCTAGAAATCGGGGATCCCCCTGACAAGGTGACCTCTCTCTCTAGAAATCGGGATCCCCCTGACAAGGTGAACTCTCTCTCTCTAGAAATTGGGGATTCCCCTTGACAAGGTGAACTCTCTAAAACTCGGGGATTCCTCCTGACAAGGTGAACGCTCTCTCTAGAAATCGGAGATCCCTCCTGACAAGGTCAACTCTCTAGAACTTGGGGACTCCCCCTGACAAGGTGAACTCTCTCTCTAGTAATTGGGGATTCCCCAAGACAAGATGACCTCTCTCTCTAGAACTCGGGGATTCCTGTGACAAGGTGACCTCTCTCTCTAGAAATCGGGGATCCCCCTGACAAGGTGACCTCTCTCTCTAGAACTCGGGGATTCCCCCTGACAAGGTGACCTCTCTCTCTAGAAATCGGGATCCCCCTGACAAGGTGAACTCTCTCTCTCTAGAAATTGGGGATTCCCCTTGACAAGGTGAACTCTCTAAAACTCGGGGATCCCTGTGACTAGATGACCTCTCTCTCTAGAACTCGGGGATCCCCCTGACAAGGTGAACTCTCTCTCTAGAACTCAGGGATTCCCCATGACTAGATGACCTGTCTCTAGAACTCGGGGATTCCCAATGACAAGGTGAACTCTACCTCTAGAAATCGGAGATCCCCCCGACAAGGTGAACTCTCTAGAAATCAGGGATCCCCCTGACAAGGTGACCTCTCTCTCTAGAACTCAGGGATGCCCCGTGACAAGAGGAATTCTCTTTCTAGAACTCGGGGTAACTATCTTCCGTCTTATGCTCCTTTGTGTGCACAGCAACCTTCAGGAAAGGAAACCACAGGAACAGAAGGGTAGAACCACAGAGCCGAGTGTAGAGCCGGGTCTAGAAACTACCGCGTCATTGGACAGTGCGGTTCCTGACCACACTGGCGAGTAATAAAGAGGAATCCCATCCCCGTCTCCTTATCTAGGTTATTAAGCACATCGGTCAGCAGCTCACCCTTCTGGACGATTTTGTCCAAAATGTTGAAGTAATTCTTCTGGGCGACGCCGCTCAGCGAGGTCAGCTGGGATTTCGCGATGAGCTGCAGGAGCTGCAACGGGAGAGGATGCATCAGCTGATGGGGAGGCAGGAGCCGCGCTGGCCCCTGGCCTGTCACCGTCCTCAGGGCAGTGATTTCCGAGGGTGGACGCGGACTCGAGGGGCGGATCCAAGGCGATTTTCACCTCAGGCAAGTCTCCTGAAGGCGTCCTTACGGTGTGCCGGGCCGCACCTTTGGCCGCCACCAGCCCTCTCCCCTTTACGCGCTCTCTCCCTTTCATTCTTCCTCATCTGCCCGCTCCTGTCCCTCCGTCCATACCCGCATCTCTCTGGCCCCTGGCCCGCCCACTGCCACCTCCCATGACAGCCCCTTCCGATTCCGGCACCGCCACGGGGGTCTGCCTGCACAGTCTCACTCCCACCGGCGGGGGCGCCACAGGCTCTCCACGCCCCCCCCTCCGACTCTGTTCTGAGAGACGCGCGCTTCCTCCTGCAGGGCCTGTTCGGCAGGGCCCCCGCTCCTGCCGGCCCACAAACGGGATTCTCTGGGGGCCACAGCCGGGCCTCCCCGTCGCCGGCACGAGTGTCTGCTGGTGGCCCCCACACCTGCCCCCGACCCGCGGTCGGAACATGTCTGTTCCCGGCTTCCTGCACCGTCTCTGCCCCATCTCGGCTGCTTTCCGCAAGCGTGAAGCCGCCTCCGAGTGCGTGAACACCCGCCTCCTGTCTCCCGGAACGTGGATTTTCCACCCTCCCTCCCGTTCACCGTGCCGGTGTCCAGAGGGAGAAAAGGCATCCAGGGAGGCCGCGAAAGTGCAAACCAGGCGTTACAAGGATGACGGCCACGTGATCATCTTCGGGGGCAAATCATCCTCCCATCTCTAACATGCTTACACATGTGTGCTCCGCTGCCATGATCACAGACACACACACACACACACACGTCAGGGCGGGGCCTACAGGTCCTAGCCGATCAAACCAGACGTGTCTGAGACGATCCAGCCCCTCGGCTCCTGCTCCTGATCTGATCACTGCTGAGCATCTTCCTAGTTTGAAAGTCCTCACAGCCAGCACCGTGGGGCTGAACAACACCCGCTTGCTCCTGAGTTTAGAACCACATTAGAATTCGGGCCAACTGGGAGGAAGGGATGGGCTCTGTTCCAGGAAGTGCTGCACCAGTGACAGGTCTCCAGCCACCGCGGCCTCCCAGACCTCGCGCCACGGCCCTGCAGACAACCTGCCCGTGTGGCATCGCTAATAAACACAGGTTCCCGCTGCCACAACACAGGGCCTCGGAGACACAGACCAGCCATGCAGACACACGTCTCTTCTGCTCCCCAGAGCACAGAGGGAGGAGGAGGGGAGCACCCCAGCCCAGCAGTCTGTCCATGTCCCCAAATGCCACTGTGAGGTTTCCAAGTCAGCCAGACTCCCGGGGTGCGTGATGAAGGGCTCCAGGGGCAGTTTGATGGGGTGCGGCCACAGACGCGAAGGAGGCTCGCAAAGGGAGTGCCGCCCACTCTTCACTTTTACACAGAGAAGTAACAGCTATTTTTATCTCTACACAGTATCAACTGAGACAACTCCTGTAAGTGAAGTGTCTCCGGGGTCCTCAGCAACCTCAGAGCAGAGAACACGCTGAGGCCAAGCTGGAGGCCTCCTGCCCTCATGAGCGCTCCTTCCCTGTGGGGACCAGGGTCCATGGGGCTGCGTCTTCCCAAGCACCCCCCCCCCCACCACGGTTTTCCACTGTCGTGTAAAATATCCACATGAGACAGACCGGGCCATTACTCACAGGGGCTGGAGGATGGACGGACACCTGCCAGAGACCAGCACATGGGCCTGTGCAAACCCAAGGAAAACCAGAGCAGCCATGGTAACGGGTGACAAGTGACACTTCAGGCTGGAATGGTAATTAGGGGTGTCCGGGGGGCTCGGTCAGTTAAGCGTCCGACCCTTAGTTTTGGCTCAGGTCACGATCTCACGGTGAGTTCGAGCCCCTCATCACGCTCTGCACTAGCAGGGTGAAGCCTTCTTGGGATTCTCTCTCTCTGCACGTCTCCCGCTCATGTTCTGCCTCTCAAAATAAAACTTAAAATGGTAATTAAGATAAAAGGGCAAAAGATACAATTTACAAAGAAAATATGATGAAACAGCCTTTATTTAGTTAGATATACAAAGAAAATCTGTTGCAAATTTAATGAAAGTTTGGTGGTTTTTTTTTTTTTAATGTTTATTATTTTTGAGAGAGAGACAGAGAGACAGACAGCAAGCAGGGGAGGGGGCAGAGAGAGAGAGGGAGACACAGAATCAGAAGCAGGCTCCAGGCTCTGAGCTGTCAGCACAGACCACAACCCACAGACCACAAGATCATGACCTGAGCTGAAGTCGGCCGTACAACCGACTGAGCCACCCAGGCGCCCCAATGAAAGTTTGTTACGGAGATTTGTATGTATCTCTTCAAATTTGAAAATTCAAAATGAGAAAGATTTGGAAGGATTAACATAACCACCAAATCTTGTTTAAATACAAGCCGAGAAAAATTACATCCTTCAAATAGAGAATGTGGATTTTTCTCATGGGTCAAGAGAACCCTTACAAAAATCAATTACGAAAATGGCCACAAAGGAAAATGCAACACATTTCAAAGCCACAGAGCACTTAGGGGTCCAACTCTGTCAGAATGTAACAAAACTAAAACTGAATTCAGCTAAATAAAGCGCCAGGGTGCACTCCTGATTAACCATGGCTCCGAGAGAAAGCTCAAGGCTCCACACATACAGGTATTTCTGAATGATCACAAGAGCACAGGGAGGTGCAGAAAGAGCAACAAAAAGGGCCAGTAAGTTTCCTGTTTAAACGAAGTCTATTACAGACTTTTACGTGGGACACTCTTCACGGGCACAGCTAGGCCACTGCTCCACCAGCACGTTCACAATCACTGGAAAGAGAGTGATGACCACAGACGCTGTCTGTGGGGCCTGACGTCACTGGCCTCTTACCGCACCCTGGGGCGGGGGGGCATGACTGGGACCGTCCACAGAGATCAGGAAAGTGACATCACAGGGAGCAGAGCCAGGACCTGTGCACAGGCATCTTTCCAACCCAGGCCGTTGCCCCCAACTGCCAGGTTCAAACAGCCCTCAGTGACTTAGAATTTCATGATCTGATTTTTAGAAGTCTTCTCACTTTCACAGCATTTAACAATATAGGAGCATGGCCGAAACTCTGTGAGAGCAGAGAGTTCTCACCAGATGTCACAGGCAGGAGCAGAACCGTCACCCTAACCCTGGATGCGACAGAGCAGTCTGTGCAGAATCCCAGGGAGGGCGTCTGGCAGACGCGGCCAAGGCCTGGGACCCCGTCCCTCTGCTCAAGGGCCAATGGGCCTCACAGTTGACACAGGCTGCATTAAAACCAAGCCTCCCATTTGGGAACCGGCTTGAGCAGATGGTTTGTGAGTCAGGATTTCTACTGCTTGCATTATCCCTTTTCTCCACTTTCCTTGGACTAATATCCCATGGACTCTCATCTTACTCACAGATTTCTCGAACCGGCAGAAAGAAAGACTGCTATTTCATCTATGTTATACTGTTACACAATTTATAATCTTCCTCATTAAAGGGAGCCTTGGCGGCTCTGATTCTCACACAGGTCATCTCACTGACAGGATCAGCGTGTGGACAGTTGAAGATTAAAGCCGAGGCCGCAGCCCATAGACCCAGGAGAACGACACTGCGGATTTCTAGGTGACGTGCATTCACTGGGAGGACTGTCTAAAGAACCAAAGCCTACGTTCCCAGTGCACTACCATGACCATCAGTTTATGCTACATCGCTTTAAAATGTCAGAGCTACAAGGTCGAATTTAATTTTACTGAGAACAAAATGTCAAGCTAGTTGACGAGCGCTTCCTTCGACTGAAAGCAGGTGTCTCACAGAATACCGATATAAAACAGGAGTTTCTCAAAGTTATATGCTTTCTGATACTGTTTTAGCAATATACAATTTTAAACAAAAGACACAAACAATAAAACTACTTGCCAACAGTAAGAGAAGGATAAACAGGAAGGGTGTTGGGGACACAGCAGTGAGCAAAGCAGACCAAGTCCCCAAGCTCCTGGGGCTCCAGATGGGGACCTGGGCGGTGATGACTGAGGCTCAGAGGCTCTGAAGCAATGACCAGACGGGCACACACAGGCTGCCCACGCAGGAGCCAGACGCTGACCGGAGGGCAGGGACCAGCCACACTGAACTGGCCGGAAATGTGGCTTCACCACCAGAGAGCACAAGTGTTTACTGCACAGTGTGAATGGAATCTGCTTTACAAGAGTCTCTGAAATGCTGGTTTGGCGGGTTTCCAAATGTGTGCTTAATTTTCTTAAGTAGAATTCTCAAAATCCCACTAAATCTAAGTCTATCTTAAAGAAGGTAAGCTCATAAAACTGACCAGAAATGCATCTACTTATACATGATTTACAAATGGGATAAATGGAAACTGAGCTGGATTATGGACCAGGTATTAAGAACCGTTCACTCATCAGGGGTCAAATGTAAGCTGCATCTTGACTTGTCCTTATTTCTTCATCAATAAGGAAACTTCTCAGGCCATATTATGAAATAATAGCTGTGGACAGTCACTTAATGAGAGAAAAATTACTAGTAAGTGAAAACATTTCAGTTTGCATTGATTTTCTGGGAGTGAAGAAATTTAATAGCTCAATAAATTATGGTAAGGCTCTTTAGTAACAGGCCAGGACAATTTTCACAAACTATTAAAACAAGAAGAAGGTGTTTGTGGATTAGAGCCAGGATGTCAGAGCAGTCTGCCATCACCGATAACCAACCGGCCTGACACTGGCATACGGCAGCACCCTCATGACGAGAGAGCAGACAGTGGTGACGAAGGACCATGGTTTCTCAAGTATGCAAACAGCTGGGCGGTGCGGGAGGCGTGAGTGCTGGTGCACACGGGCGTCAGCCCAGAGTAGGAAGTGCTGTCCTGCTCCCCAGCTGCGTGGACAGTAAAGTCAAGACCTGCCCTGGTGCAGGAGGAGGGGGCCGACCCGTCCCGCACTTGGAGCCCTACGATACGCAGCCCATACCCGGCTCACAGGTCTCCCTGGGGGCCCCACCAGCACGCGGGTGCAGAAGGGATGCTCAGCTCAGCCTCTGTTCCACGTCAGCCACAGGCGTTGGACACACACAGCACCTAAAGTTAATTTTTCTTCTCCTTCATAAAGTTGAGTGAATGAAGCTCAGATAAACAACACTTACTCCTCAAAATCAGACTGAAATTTTGAAAAATTATTAAAGTAATCTAGATATGAAAACATTTCAATTTTTTAAAATTTTTTTTAATGTTTATTTATTATCGAGAGACAGAGCATGAGCATGGGAGGGGCACAGAGAGGAGGAGACATGGAATCTGAAGCAGGCTCCAGGCTCTGAGCTGTTAGCACAGAGCCTGACGCCGGGCTCGAACTCACAGACCACGAACGAGATCATGACCTGAGCCGAAGTCGGACGCTTAACCGACTGAACCACCCAGGCACCCCTACATTTCAAATATTTCTTCACAGATAATCCCAAGAATGGCTTACCCCCGTTACCTACAGGACTGGAGAGGACAACTGAGTCTGAATTTGTTTTTTAGAGGATACTGAATTTTCATTCCTGCCAAGGTGAGAATGAAGGCTATACCCCCACTCCAACTGCTTACTTTCACTTTGGCAACAGAAACAGTCCATAATTGAACACAAAACTAACTTTTATTCAGAAGACGTGTAATAATTATTCATTAGTCTCAATTTAAATTTGCTAATTTTAGGGAAACAAAGGGATCTCATAGAATATCAAGAAGTACAAACTCTGAATTTCTTTTACAAATTTTCAAGGAAACCATCACTGAATGCCACTGGAAACCTAAGGAAACAATGAAGCATTTCACATCTGGTTTATTTTAACCACACTGAGGAGGACTGACTGCTCAGCATCAATTAAGGGAGATCACCCGACTGACAACTCCAAGACAATCCTCTTAGCTGCTGATGTAGGAAGCATTGCTACAAACATTTAAAGCAGCACAGAAACATCAAGCAGTGGCTCCTGCGGGCAAAGCTGACTGTATCAGTGCAGGTCATGAAGCCCCACGAACCCCTCTCTGGGGCACACACACCCCATGAACGCCTTGGGGCACATGCACTCCTTGAGCCCCTCTCTGGGGCGCACACACGCACCCCGCGAGCCCCTCCCTGGGGCGCACGCACCCGCTGGGCAACAAGGGAAGCACCTCCCGGCCAAGCGTGTGGAGGCCCTGCATCTCCACGGAGAAGGTGGCAGCTAGCAGAATGGAGCTGGTGGGGTTGGTGGGAGCAGGGGAGGCGGGGGGAAGGGGGGGGGGTGGTCCTGGGGTGAAAACCCAGACCGCAACTGGGAGAGGGAAGGAGAGCTGGCGTGGGCAGAAAAGGTGCCGGAGGGCCAGTTCTGTGCCTTTGCTTTTACTGGAAGGTGGGCATAAGCGAGGGGTCTTTGGAGGGGGATGTGAAGGGCAGGGGGGCAGGTGAGAAGGCAAGGATTCTCGCTGGGCAATGATGGAGCCGGGAGGCCCTGCGGGCAGGAGGAGCCACTGAGGCTGGGAGCACTGCCCCTGGGGGCCTCCCCCACCACCTCCCCAGGTCACCAGGTCCCTATGACACTGCCCCCGGGGGCAACAAGGACGCCCAGTACTGCCAACTGCATGAAACCACGGCAGTTGGCAGTGGACAGTACGTTTTAATTTTATACGTATGCATTTTTTTTATGTGTTAGGGAGAAAATTCAGTTTCACAGGTTTACTGTTTAGGATGAGGCTAAAGTAGGTATTTTCATTTTCAGAAAGATGAAGGACGTGTGAAGAAAGGTTCTTGAGCAGATAAGAGTGCAGCATACAGAGAAAAAAGTTCATGAGGGGTTTGAGCAACGGAAATGCAGGCATCTGACCGCAGTCCACGGACCCTCCCCCGTCACGGCACCTGGCCCAGTTCTGGAAATGTCTGAGCCTGACCACACAGAGCCCTTTTCTCCCCCACCACCCCCCGTCTCTGCCTGGCTGCCAATTTCCAGTACCCCAGCACAAGTGAACTCTCTGGTCGGGGGCGGCGGAGGGGGGGGGGGGTGTTAAGAATGGCTAGGACGAAACAACACAGCAGGATCCGAACTTTGGGAGACCACCATGAGGGGACACCTGGGTGGCTCAGTCGGTTAAGCGTCCGACTTCAGCTCAGGTCATGATCTCGCAGTTCGTGGGTTCGAGCCCCGCATCTATCTGGCTCTGTGCTGACAGCTCAGAGCCTGGAGTCTGCTTCAGATTCTGTGTCTCCCTCTCTCTGCCCTTCTTCCACTCATACTCTCTCAAAAATAAATAAATATTAAAAAAAAAAAAAAAAAAAAAAAAAAGGGAGAGAGAGAGAGAGAGACAAAGAGCACCATGGGGAAATACCTACAGGAAAACAGACCCTTGTGCAGACGTATGGTTTTCCTGGACCCTGGATTCTTGCCACCGTGACAGGGCTGGGTCACATGCCAGCACCTCACCTGGAGAAGAGGTGAGCAGCAGCCATGCCCCCATGGCCAGTGTGTACACCTGGGTGACAACTCAGAACACACTCTGGCCCTGGTGCTGGAAACTCCCGGCCTTGGGGCCCCATGTGCTGGTCACTCTCGATGCCCTGGCCATCTGTGACCACGGCCAAACCAAGCAGGTACCATTACCTCAGGTGTCAAGTTATTTAATCCCCAACATTCTTGCCCTTGCACTCACGCTTTTAATTTCCTAAGAGCTGTTACTAGGGAAATATTTCCAATGTGTCACAGCCCTATTTAAAAACCCAAAATTAACAGCATCACAAACCATCGCTTACACTTTGCCTACAACATTACAGGTGATACGTGCTCTTTTTGAGCCAAGACAGAAACTCCTTCTACGAGTAACAATCCACACTCAAGGCCTCTGTGGAGATCTACTCTGATGAACCCCTTTCTCCTACCAGCTTGCTGCCTGTTGTCACACTTACGACAAACACCAAGTACAAAACGCATGTGACATCATCAGGTCAGAGTCTCACGAAAGACCTGCTCTTCCCTCTGTCCCTCTGACTGCAATGACCCCAACAGACCAGACTGCCCGGTGCGTGTGGCCCGTGAACCCACAGTGCAGGGCGGCCCAGAAGAAAGCACGTGGGACACGGGGCACCCAAAACCCCCGTTATTTCTGTTTTCTCCTCAATGCCTCCCCGTGCTCTCTGCTGCCATCTGCACCACTGCCAGACGTGCTTAGACACCTGTACACCCGTCACCTCAAAAACCAGGCAATAAAGTGTCATCAAAATGGCTTTTGAAACAGAAGACTTACCTTGACCACGTAATTGAACCTCCGAATATCCTGAATTGCACTGGAGAAGTCTAAGCGATTAAAAGCCTCTCCCAAAGTACAATAGCCGTGCCTCTGGAAACAGACACAGAACAGCTGAAATCCATAATTAGTCAATTAGTCAAAATCAACTCAGTTAATGTGAATGAGTCAGTGCAAATTTTTTTTGAACTTCGGCAAAGGGCATTCGTTTTTACGATTTATTCCATATTCGGATGAGCGTGGAGCGAAACAGGAATGCTCAGTGGAAGCCATTTATACTCAAGACATGACACGCCGCCATTTTATACCACTGTTGACACAAATATTACATATCTTGTTGATTTCTCCTGTTGGAACACGTGGGGGGCTGAAGTCACAATGCAATGTGTATCATGAAGCACCTACATCTGCCGGGCTGTCGTGAAGACCGGAGGGTTACAGAGGCCCGGGTTGAGGCGCCCAATCCCCCCGCAGCTCCAGAAGGCGTTCGGCCACACAGGACAGAGGACAAGGCCCAGGGCTGAGGGCACTACGTGTAATTTCCAAGTGGGGGCAGGGGATACGGGGCACCGAAACCCAGGAGCTGATCATCAGACCCACACGGCCCAGAGTACAAGGAAACAGGTGAAATACGGAATCGTTTTCAGTACTGAAAGCAGTGCCATGTAGCTCAGCTGTCTGCCCTTCACGACGCACCTGACACTCTACAGTCTGTACAGACCCGAACCGTGGGTTTCAGGAGTCAGTTCCACTCGATCTCCCGTGTCTCAAGTACCGAGAGTATAGATTTTTTCAATTCACAGTTGTGGGGTTAGATGAGCTGCTGATAACCCTAGAAACACGAGGTGGCACCCTCTCCCTCTCATCCTAACGAGGCAGGAAGGGGCTGGCAGAGCAGGATCTGATGGAAGATGCCCCGCAAAGGAGGATTTGGTTTTGCGCCCGAACCCCAAGCCCACTCCTACTGTGTGCAGAACCCCAAGCCCACTCCTACTGTGTGCAGAACCCCAAGCACAGTCCTACTGTGTGCAGAACCCCCAAGCACAGTCCTACTGTGTGCAGAACCCCAAGCACAGTCCTATTATGTTCACACACAATACTTGTTATTAAGGAACACAATACTCGTTGTTAAGGAGTATCTGCTACAGGCACAATATTTTCCCGGGAGTTGTGCAGGAAGCAAAGAGTAATTATAGATTATAATCTGAAATCAATCACTGCTGATACTTCCACGTTAATTCCTTTGTCTTCTTAATCAACACAGCTCTAAATGCCTATATGGCCTCAGACGCCTTTCCAGGTAGCCACCATGTCACAACAGCCTCTTCTATTCTGAGGAATTAAATCTGATTCACAGACTGCAGAACACAGTTTGGACCACGTGAGCCCACCCACCCGTGTGGGGGCCCAGAACCACACGCGGAGCCACAAACAGGCTGTGGGGCAGCCACAGCTGGCGCTAAATGTACAGATGCACGCCGCCGTGCAGGGAGAGGGGCTGGCTGTGAGTCACGACCCCACACCCTCCTGACATGGCCTGTGTCCCTGCCACACCTCTGCAGACTCATGACAAACACCCCTGTTGTTTACGGATCCCAAATGGATGTGTGTTCTGTAGTCAGTGCGGTAATACAGAGCAAACGAAAAATTAAACAGCCTTTCAGAAGCTCACGCTACTCAGATTCTGCCACAGGCTCTTCTGATGGTGTCTCACTCAGAGTGGGTGTGAGCTGAGCACTGTCTCAGACCACATGTGACAGTATGAACCAGCACCCGATAGGGCCAATGGATCTTCTGTTTCAGAAGCCAACCTGGAAGCCTATCGGGAGCCAGGCTAGTTTCAGAACATCCACTAATAACACCTCTGGAACATTTAACTTAAATATATACTAAACATCTGCTCCCTAAATTATTCTCCCACCAGTGGCAGGATAAGGCAAATGCGGATTCTGAGAACGCAAAAGGAAGGAGGCTTCCCTGGATACTAAACAGACAAAACGGAAGCACAGTTGAAGTCAACTGTTTATGGCTCAAGGAAAAGCTGCAGCCAACTAGAGCACAGGAGGGGCGTGGCTCACCCTGCTCCCGAAGCTCAGACTTGACCACAATGTCCTGCTCGTACTCGACGGGGCGGTGCGCACCAAGGCTCCCACCAGCCACGGCACACGACAACAAGGATACACATCCCACCAGTACCACAGGTTCTCATCAACAGTTTCTGGGGAGTCACGGGGAAAAACGTCAAACTGTCTGAAGGTCCACACTTGTTCCGAAACAGCCCTTCTGCTGATTCAGATCTGTACTGGCACTAACCACACACCGCATGTGCACAGGTACATACATGTGTGCACGCACACGCGAATCACCGCTTCAAAGATCCTATGTTTTCACCTACTAGAATGTGAACTGTAGATTCATACTGGAAAAGAAATTGTTTATTTAATAGGACATTATGTATTCAACAGAAACAATACCAAATATACTCTTACTTAAAACAGAATACTTACTTCTCTCGTGCTTTCTTTATGGACATAGATCCATTTCTCACGATAAAAACCTAGAATAAAAATTAACTTTGTTTTTAAAACCTCGCAAATCATTCAAAGTGAAGATTTTTAAGGAACTTCCAACAATTGCACATGCTAACAAAATTATGTGACTCATCACATAGATAAGAGATGCTTTCACCTGGTTAAACGTAAACAGAACTACTTTGTTTCCTAACATCAGTGTAAGAGATGCTGAAACACCTTTACATGAAAAATTATTTAAGACAGCACCACGTCTTAGTAACTTAGAAGAAAATAGCATCTTAACAACGGCAGTAATACCAAAACTTAAGACTATAAAAATGTGATTGTTAATTCTTATGTCTCCTAATAAAAATTCTTCTTTTATTGCCTTTTTCATATACCTCAAATCCCAGAGCTTCAAGGACCATGATGATGCTGGTATCTATAAGACCCTATCTTGGTCAGTAGCCTGATTACCCCCAAACTGTTCTCATGCCTCCCTCTGTGCTGCAGAGCAGAGCGGCGTCTGTCAGCCTGTCACGTAGGCGAGGTACTGCCACCAGGCTCCCAGATCCATCCCCCCCGCCCCCAGCCTACACACTTCTGGGTGTTCCTGATCCACCTCTGCCTGGGGTCTCCTGGACACAAGCCCACACTCAAGACATCCTGCGGTCTGGCCTCCTTGTGTGGGAGCGAGCTGGTGCACTGAACCACGAACATGCTCAGGCATTCAGACGTATGAGCTGTTCTGTGGGCTTTGTTAGCTTTTGTTGTTGCAAAGCTTACTAAAGAAATGGTTAAGCTGTGAACAGTCTGATGACTAAGTGGGCAACACTGGATATAGTGGTCATTTGCATATCACCTCTTATTTCTTAAGACAGCACTGTCAAAACGATGTAGTATATCAGTAACAGTAAACATGTAAAAAGTCATAAAATTATTAATAAAAGTGATCTTACATTGAGTATTTGTATCGTTTCTAAAATGATCCTTTTTCCTCTTTTTGGATGTGTATTCCTGCTCTTCATTACTGAATATTTCTTCATCGTCACTATTTAAGATACTGAAATAAAGACACATTTTATTAGACACTTTTACAGGGATTATCTTCACTTGACTTTTCTTTTATTAAAAAAAAAGATAATATTGGCTTGCAATTCAGGAGACCAAAATAAAGATTGTGTTAAATTCTGAAAGCAACCAGTAACTTTCAAAAGCAGCATATCACAGGTTTGAAATTACAAGGCTAATGCCTCGTGTATTTTTTGATTTGAGAAATCTGAGACTTCTCCTGGTTCTTTTGAAAATGTGCTACCAGGAAGGACCAAATATGTTTCAGACTCCCTCTGGCTCAACCAAGGTGGTTTCAGACTTCAGAGCACTTTACTACAACACAGAGATCATAAACGCTCTGGAGAAATGGTAACGGGGGAACATGATGGCCAGCACTGACGTGATTTGCCATTTCCCTGCTCTGGTGTTGAGGACACACACTCAACATGTCTGTTGGCCTCCCACATGTTCCAAGACTTCCCCAGAACCACTACCGCACAGGAGCATTTTCTTAGCATCAACCAAATAACGCTGTTAGGGCACCTAACTGAAGCCAGGGGAATGAAAATGTTCCTTTCTCCACTTTAAATACATCTAATTAAGAGCTTCCCAATTTTTCTTTTCTTTTTGGCTAAAACACGGAAACAAAATTTAAAGAGGTAACCTAACAACCTGAACACACTTTCTTTCAAAAGATAATTTATAGTTATAAAAATAACATAAAATAGCTTAAAACGCCTCAAGAGTAAAGACGCACACAATTTTTATTTTCAACACACTGGCGTTGGGTTGATTTGGTCTGCAATCAGGGAAAGGCTGGCTGGCGGAGGTCCCGGCCCAATGCCCAAGCTGAGGACTAATACCACTGCTTCCCCAGCTCGCTCAACAAGAAGGCTGCATGAGGCTCCTTTCACTAACCAGCTGCATGTGCCAAGGGAATCCATTCATCACAGTCAAAACAGACTTAAACCTCACTGCGGATAGTTGTAAATCATCAAGATGAGCACAAGTGTGTTTACAAAAACACGTAAAAGCTTTCCATTCAGCGCGGGCGTTAAATAACACCAACTCGTCGAAGCTGGTTGGTCCTAGTGTCGCGTCTTTGATCTTACACTGGCTGGTTGTCATTGATTCAGATCCTGAACACAGAAGCTTTCAAAGCTGCGCAGCTTGGCTTTTCTAACTACAATCTCGACCGCACCAAGGAAAAGCATACAGCTGCTCTTCTCCACCAAGTATGCCCCAGGAACGACAGAGGCAGCACAGGGGGAGCAGAGGAGGCAGGCCTGGGTGGCACCCCAGACTCTGCCCTGGAGGGTGGCCCCCAGATCCTCCTACACCTGTAGGGAGGAATGGTCCCCTTTCATTCGTGGGACACATGGGCAGGACTGGTTGCATGAGCCATGTCCTTCCAGCAGGTGGACCACAGGTGGCGTGGACTGGGGCCCCTGGGCTCCCCACACTGGAGTACACAGAACGCGGAGTCAACCTGCTTGGCTGTGTGGGCAGTGAAGGAGCCCAGCAGACCTCGGTCAGGCCCCCGGGATCTGCACCAGACACGGCACCACCCCGCCACGTCTCACACCTAGTAGGACAGCTACTATAAACCAACCCAGAAAGTAACAAGTGTTGACAAGGACACAGAGAAACCAGAGCCCGCTGTGCTGGTGGGAATGAAAAAGGGCAGCCTCTTTAGAAAACACATATTCGCAGCGATTCCTCGAGAAAGTAAGCACAGATTCACGGGACGGCCCAGCAGTCCCACTGCACAGCGTGTGCCTGAACGATGTGAGTCTCCAGGACATGTCTGCACGCCCACACTCACGGCAGCTGGAAGATGAAAGCACCTCACGCCTGTGCACAGGCAGATGGACAAGCCAAACGAAACATGGTCCACACACACAGTGCAGCATTATTCGGCTTAAAGCAGAAGGAAATCCTGGCACACCCTAGATGGTGGGTGAGCCCTGAGGACGTCATAGGAGGTGAAGGAGGCTGGTCATAAAAGGACAAACCCCGAGTGATTCCGAGTCTCTGAGGGACACAGGGCCATGGAACGCGCAGAGTCAGAAAGCAGAGTGCACCTGCTGGGCTGGGGAGGGGGTGGGGATTCACTTACTAGGAACCCAGCCTCTATCCTTGAGGGTGAGCAGGGAGGGAGTAGGGACAGCTGCAAAGCCACAGGAACACGAGGCCACCACACATCGACCCTCTCTTCACCTACTGCTCAGCCCCCTCACCCACCTCCGATTAAACAGTGTAAACCCCAGTGGGACATGATCTCAGGAGCAAGCAGGCCAGGACGATACCCAGTCCCACTGTGACTGGCGTCCTCACGGAGGAGCTCCGGCCAGCCACCTGGCACGTCCCCGTGGGCACACCGCTGCCGGCGGCCCCTGCTGCTCCCATCGCCTGGACAAGTCATTCGTCCAACCCAGCAGCCCATCTGGAACTGTATCTGCATCACCAGCTCCCTGCCCCTTCTGATTCGCCCAGTCTTCCCCCCACCAGCACCCTACAGACCTACAGCGATCGACCACGCGCACCGCCCCCGTCCCCCCCACCCAGTGTGCCGCACATCTCCAGTGTGCACCCATTTGCCTCCCGCCAAGGGTGCTGCAGATCTCCGGTGTTCACCCCATCTTCCCTGATCATGCTACAGATCTCCTGTGCGCACCCCGTCTTCCTCCCAGCACACGACAGATCTCTGGTGTGCACCCAGTATTCCCCCCAGAGCACCACAAATCTCCCGTGAGCACCCAGTCTTCCCCCCAGAGCACCACAAATCTCCCGTGAGCACCCGGTCTTCCCTCCAGTGCACCACAGATCTCCGGTGTGTGCCCTGTTTTCCCTTGAGTACAATACAGACACAGAATTCAAGGTGACGTGTACCTTTTCTCATTCCTAGGACTTTCCTTAGGAACTGTAGCACCTGCTCTGATCCCACTGCCTGAAATGAGAACCTTATATAAACCAGGTGTGTCCACTATTGCACTGGGTTGATTAGAGGCCCTCCAGAACATGTCCAAGTGCTGACCCCGGCCTCTGCGGTTGTGACCCTAACTGTCCTCATGAAGGTTTTGTGCCCCTTGCTCCAGCTCTTCTTTCTCTAGTGAGAACATTCGTTTGCTTGATGTTGTTCAAGAGACCCCTTAACCTAACCTCATTTTTGAAAACCACCTGGGTGTTTTCCATTCCCGTCTTCCATGTCGCGGTGTTCTTCTGCAACCGCTCCCCTGGTGTGGAGTCCCTCCGTTCCTGTACTCTTCAGCTCTGACTGGTTCTTGTTTTATATTTTTTGCCTCTGCTGAAGGTCTCACCGAGTTCATCCACCCTTCTCTCCAGCTGAGTGAGCACATTTACGGCTGTTACCTTCAACTCTTCATCAGACACACTGCTTACCACTGTTTCATTTAGTCCTTTCACCAAGGTTTTGTCTTGTTCCTTCTTTTGGAACATATTCCTCACTCTCCCCCTTTTGCTTGACTTTGTGTTTTCCTGAATTAGGCTCATTGTCCTAAACTTGAGGGAAAGGTTCTGTGTATGATCACCCCCTGGGTAGACTAGGTGTCTGGTGATGCTGGCTGACTGGACGGAGCTCTGGCCGGTGTGAGCTAGGGTCACGGGGCCCTCTAAGCAGGGGCTCCCTGGCAGGATGGCCAGAAATGGCAGTGGGCTGTGACAGCCCTGAGGCTCCCCGTGCAGCAGGGACTCTGGCAGGATGGCTGAAGTGGACGTCAACCAGGGTGCCCCAGGCTGTGTACAGCCGGCAGGGTACCCTGGCAGAGCAGCCAGGGTCGGGGGAGTGCAGATGGAGGGCCCTGGGGACTGCAAGAGCAGAAGTGGGCACTGGCTGGGGTGGTCCCTGGGCTCTCCACACAGAGGGCATCGTGACAAGACAGGTGAAGGTGCTGTGGGTGCAGGCTGGTGCTTGGTGCAGGGGGTGCCCCAGTAGGGGGTCTGGAGCCAAAGCGAGCATCAGCTGGGGGGCCCTGGAGCAGCCCAGCCAGCATCAGAAGCCAAAGTGATGCGGGTCTGGAGCCTCCTGGGGCACACTGTGCAGGAGGAGGGCTGCTGGTGTGGGCTAGTGGCCAGTGAGGACTTCTGGACCCAACCCCCACCCACACTCTCCAGGTCAGGGGAACATAAACCATAGGACTCACAGCTCCTCAGACCCAGAGAGTTCCAGCAGCTCGCCACTGTTGGGTGAAATTTTAAGGATGGCTCTTTTATAAACTAGCTCATCTTTTAAACTGCACCTTTTTTCTGAGCTCAAAACAGACAAATGTGCTACAGGTCCCTCAGCACTGTCCCTGCCCACTACGGCCCACAGCCTGGGGGTGGGGTCCCTTCCCTGTACAGTCTCTATCTTCCGTGGTGCAGAAGTTGTTCAGTCAGCCCTCAGCTCTTCCTCAGCAGGAATTGCTGGGTTAAGAGCGGTGGGTTTGGGGTGTCCTGGAGGAGGTGAAGTCAGGGTCTCCCTATGTTGCCATCGTGGCCCAGGACCAATCCCGATCACAACCTAATTTGGAAAAAGGATCCCTGGTGATGTATTCAAGTGAAGGACCCCGAGATAAAAATCATCCTGGATTAACCACGTGGGCCCTAAATCCAATGGCTGGTGCCCTCATAAGAAGAGGAGAGGCCACAGGGAGACAGACAGGGACAAGGCTGTGTGACAGTGGAGACAGCAGCTGGAGTGATGTGGCCACAAGCCAAGAGATGTCAAGATTGCTGGCAAATGCCACAACCTGGAGAGCCCCGCCCCCCCCCCCCCCCCCCCCCCCCCCCCCCGCCAAAGCCTGTAGACACCTGCACTTTGGACTTCTGGCTTCCAAAACCATTAAAATCTCTGTTGTCTTGTCTTAGGCTGCTGATTTCACGGTTATGGCAGCCACAGAAAATGAGGGCAGTTACCAATCTTTTAAAATTAGTTCAGGTTGATATTAACCTTGAAAACACATATGTACTATCAATTCTACTATTAAATACAGAAGACACTGGGAGAGAAAAACTCTGCAGACACTGCCTCATGAGAAACATTTTATAAACCAAAGCAAACATCACATACAAAATGTGGCCATTTTTACCCAAGCAAAACACAGTGAAGCCCTCGTGCACAGTCACTAATACATGGTCCCCAGGCGGGCCTCCTTTGGCATCTCTTTCAGAATCCCAGCAGGAACTGGACGGCATGTCAGCTCCTGTCCCCGATGTACCACACTCTGCTCTAACAGCTGCTAATCACTGTTTTCCCTTACACATCGATTCATCAGAGGTTGCCTATTAAACTCAGCTTTTTATCCACACATTTTCCAAAACAGATCAAGGGTTATAGTATCTTCTCCTGCTAGCCAAACACCCACATTTACTCATCTATCTATTTAAAGTCACTTTATTACATCAGATTATTAGTCTGTCTTACAAAAAGAGATTTTAAAAGAAAAAGTTCAATTTATTTAAGAAATGATGAAAAGCTGGGGCGCCTGGGTGGCTCAGTCGGTTAAGCCTCTGACTCTTGATTTCAGCTCAGGTCATGATCTCACGGTTTGTGAGTTCAAGCCCCGCGTCAGGCTCTGCGCTGACAGCTCAAAGCCTGCTTGGGATTCACACTTTCTCCCTCTCTCTGCCCCTCCTCTGCTCGGGCGCTCTCTTTCTCTCAAAATAAATAAACAAACATTTAAAAAACAAAAAGAAATGATGAAAAACTGTTTTCAGTTTTTAGCAACAATATTGCTAAATCTCGCACCCAACACCCTCAAGGACTGTTGAGGAAGGCGTGTTCCGTGGAGCACACTGGGCAGGCGGGAGCCTTTCCGCCTCACGGTTCGCCCAGCAAGGAGGAGCCCCAGCCTGCACACACCACGTGCTCTTGCGAAGGAAACACGGTCTCTCAGAAGTTCAGAGTGGAGCTCCCTGAGCAGGGTGCTCAGGCAGTCCAGCTCCCGCGGCTGCAATGTGGGTGGGGCAGTGCCCTCTGGCCCTGACACCTGCACACCGTGCTGACCATCACCTCCTGCCTGCTGTCCGCCCGACAGACAGACTCACCAACACTGGTGGCGACATCCATACAGCTACGAACCCGATCAATTCCTCTCCACTTAAGTTCAGAACGTGTGTCCATGACACCTGATGCAGAGATGACAGCAATTCTGTGCCAAGGGAGCACATCCCTGGAACAGGTTCAGGAGACAAACTCAGTGAGCCACACACCTATTATCTAGGTAAACCGACTCTCAGGGTCAAGGCCACAGTGAAATTTATGAACGTGCACCAACACAGGAAACAGTGGGCCCAGAAGCTTAGTGAGGAATCCACTACAGAATCCAGTACAGAGTGGATTGTTAGAGACCAACAGGACCAGAGAGGCAGAGGCAAACAGCTGTTGAGCAAATTAGATGTATTTATGTGTAGAACTACAGCACAGCGTGTATGGTTATCTCAGTGTAGACAGAGAACCGCCACGAAAAGTGTGGCAGAGGGGACAGGGAGCGGGGACAGAGGTCAGTAGCTAACTGCAGTTATCAGTTACCGTAGGAGCCAACAGTCAGCATTCAGAACAGAAGGAACCAAGGGTACAATATAAAGGTGTTACTGTAAAGGTGAAAATGAGGGGGAAAAACCTTCCCCAATACTGAAAGAGTAAAGGCGACACGAGATGACAGGCTCTTTGTTGTGTGTGTAGGGAAGACTGTACACAGGCACCGAGATACACACACAGTTACATCTGAAACACTGAGAACTTAAACCAGACAGCAGGAAGTGTGCAGGGCGCAGCCATCAGAAGGACGAGAGCTCTGGATCGGCCCACAGAACAAAATCAAATGCAAATACTGAATACGAGAAACACATCTATGAAAAGATGGTGAAAAACAGAATTTATGGGTCCCAAGAAAAACAACTGTCAAGGGAAATTATAGCATTAAATACAGATATTGATTAAAAAAAAAACTTAATGAGAGTAAATAATTGGAACGTACAATTCAAAAAGCTAGGAAAAGAATTACTAAAGATAAAAGCAAATACCAGTAAGTAGAAAAAATGGTGGCACTAAAAAATAAATCCAAAGCTAGTTCTCTAGAGAAGACAATCAGCAAGATATACCACAAGATAGCTTATCAGAAAAATAAGAGTACAAATACTTAAATTACAGAATGAGAAGAAAATTACAAATGCAAACAGAAAATTTTAAAACCTGTGAAGGACTATTTTATAAAACACTGTAAATTAGTTACAAGAAATAAAACTGATTTTTTTTTTATTGGTGTCTTACTAAACTTATATTTTTAAAAAACTATCAGATTTTTTTCCCTTAGAAGTAGGGCAGGTAATTATATGGGGCGCCTGGGTGGCTCAGTAGGTTAAGCGTCCGACTTCGGCTCAGGTCACGATCTCGCGGTATGTGAGTTCGAGCCCCGCGTCGGGCTCTGTGCTGACTGCTCAGAGCCTGGAGCCTGTTTCAGATTCTGTGTCTCCCTCTCTCTCTGACCCTCCCCCGTTCATGCTCTGTCTCTCTGTCTCAAAAATAAATAAATGTTAAAAAAAAAAAATTAAAAAAAAAAAAAGAAGTAGGGCAGGTAATTATAAAGTCTACTTAAGAAGCAGCAGCAAGGAAGAAAAAGAAGACAATTGTGAACAAGAATAGTAACAAGGGAGAGCATCTCATCCTGATACTAAAACCCATCATAAAACCTCATGAAAACTGCCTCTGGTCTAGTTCAAGATGGCAACACAGGAGGACTCTGAACTCAATGCCTCCCTTGGATATATCGAATCTGTGACACAGAGAACAATTTCCCCTGGGGGGGTGGGGGGGGAAGGCTGAGTAACTCTCAACACATGGAATGAACGAGAAAAAACCTATATGGAAGCAGGTGGGCGAGGCTGAGATACGTCACTGTAAACCCCACCCCCAGCACAGGGACACACAATGAGGAGGGAACTCACAACCCTAAGCCTGTCCTGAGGAGCAAAGGATTTGAAACTGACATTGGGAACCCCAATTTTTACAGCCTGCACCTGAGAGACAAGCCCTCAAAACGTCTAGCTTTGAATGCCAACAGGGCTCAATCCATGGACACAAGGTTGTAGCTAACAGAGGAATGGCTCTCAAAGAGCTCCAACGTGCAGACTCTCCCACCCTGGGGCCCAGCACAGGCGCAGCTGGCTAGAAAGTGCCCAGACTTTCTGTGAACGAGGCTCATGTGCTTTTTTTATAAGGCACTGGCCTGGGGGGGGCAGGGACATAACTTAACACACATCTCGAGGCCTACTGATCCACTCTCCAGAGACAGAAGCTGGCGGGCGACATCTCTGTGCTCTCCTGCCTCACGTTAGGTCTGGAAAGGAGCCTGTACACTCATCAGACATGCTATTTGCTGTGCTCCAGCCCCAGAGGCACCCCTAGATCTTCTGGCTCTGGGTAGCCAGCATGGCTCAAGCTGGGGGCTCACAGGACCAGATATACTTGCCTACTCTACAAACTGCTGCCCAAGGGGCTGGCCTCCCATCGATCAGAATCAATGTGCTGGTTGAGATCCTCCCCTTTGGAACAATGACTGGTCTTGACGCACTCAACTACTGGGAGCCATTAAGAATAAAGCAGGCTGGCTGCCTGCACAATCACAAAGATGTGAGAGGTGATCAAGACTGAGGGCAGGGTTGACCGAGAAGCTGCAACTCCTACATAAGACCAACCCTTCCAGCCTGGGAGAGGTGGCGGTTTCCTCTAATGCATAAAACTCACACAGAGAGTCCAGCAAAATGAAGCAACAGAGTTATATGTTTGAAACCAAAGAACAAGATAAAACCTAAGGAAATCTTAGTACCACAAAGATAAGTAACTTACCTGATACAAGAGTTCAAAATAATGGTCATAAAGATTCTCCCTGAGCTTGGAGGAAAAATGAAGAAAGAATCTCAAGAAAGAAACAGAAATATACAAAAGTACTTAGAAATCCAGAGCTAAAGAACACAATAACTGAATGGAAAAATACAGCAGACTAAAGGAAAGCAGAAGAAAGAATGAGTGAACTCTGAAGACAGGGCAACAGAACTCCCCCAATCAAAGAAGCAAAAAAGGTAAAAGAATGAAAAAGAATTAAGAGAGCTTAAGGGAAGTGGACCAACATTCTCATTACAGGGAGAACAGAGAGAAAAAGGGCAAAAAAGTTAAGGAAACAATGGCTAGGGGTACCAGGTAGCTCAGCTGGTTAAATGTCCAACTCGATCTCAGCTCAGGTCTGAGCCCCACATTGGGATCCGTGCTAGGCGTGGAGCCTACTTAAAAAAAAAAAAGAAAAAGAAAAAGAAACAATGGCTGAAAAC
Organism: Panthera onca; assembly: GCF_046562875.1. Taxonomy (NCBI): domain Eukaryota; kingdom Metazoa; phylum Chordata; class Mammalia; order Carnivora; family Felidae; genus Panthera; species Panthera onca. The sequence continues at coordinate 204,472,557 of NC_138342.1, forward strand.
CTCCTTACTCTGGGAACAGAAACAGACATCCAGACCCAGGAAGCCCAGAGAGTTCCAGTAAGATGAATTCAAAGAGATCCATACTGAGACACATTGTAATTCAATTGTCAAAACTAAAGGACAGGGCAAGAATTTTAAAAACAGCAAGAGAAAAACAACTGGTTGTATATAAGAAAACCCTGTAAGACTCCCACAGACTTTTCAGTGGAAACTTCGCAGGCTGGAAGGAGGGGCATGATGTATTCAAAGTGCTGGAAGAAAAAAACGCCAACTGAGATTACCGTACCCTGCACAGCTGTCCTGTAGAACTGAGGCAAGATGGTTTCCTAGGCAAGCAGGACTTACAGGAGCTCATCACACTAGATGAGCCTTACAAGAAGTGCCTGAGGGACTTCTTCAAAATAGGGGGAGGGGGAGAGGGGGAGAGGGAGAGGGAGACACAAAGGAATGATTCCAAACTCCGTTTTAGAGGTTAGCAGTGCTTTCATACCAAATTGGACACAAACAGCATGAGAGAAGAAACTTACAGGTTCATATCCCTGATGAATATAGATGCAAAACCCTTAATCAAATATTAGCAAAGCAAATCAACATAACATTAGAAGCATTATACACTATGATCAAATGGGTTTATTCCAGGCATTCAAAGACGGTTCAACATCTGCACATCAATGTGATATACTACATTAACAAAAGGAAGAATAAAAATCATATGATCAACATAACAGATGCACAAAAATAATTTGACAAAATTCGACAAACATTTAGGACAAAAACTCTCAGGAGGGTACAGATGAACCTACCTCAACATAATAAAGGCCATATATGACAAGCCCACAGCTAACATCATACTCAATGAAGAGCTGAAAGCTTCTCCTCTAAGACCAGGAGCAAGACAAGGATAGCCACCACTTCTGCCACTTTTAGTCAACATTAGACTGGAAGTCCTTTCTAATTTTGCAAGAAAAGAAATAGAAAGCATTCAAATTGTCAAGAAAGAAGTAAAACCATCATTATTTCCTGGTGACATGATCTTCTACATAGAAAACCCTGAAGACTCCATCAAAAGACCATTAGAATAAATGAGGTCAGAAAAATGTAGGATACAAATATGTAAAAATCTATGTTTTCTAACACTAATAAGGAACTCTCAAGAAGATAAATTTAAAAATTCAGTAAACAGCTTCATTTACAATTAATTGTGCCAAAAAGAATAAAATACCTAGACATAAATTTAACCTAGGAGATTAAAGACTTGTACACAGAAAACCACAAGACATTGATGAAATAAGCTGGAGATGACATATAAATGGAAAGATATTCCATGTTCATGGACAGGTACAATTAATATTGTTAAAATGTCCATACCTGAAAGCAATCTACAGAATTAATATAATCCCTATAGAAATTCCAATGACATTTCTCAAAGAAATAAACAATCCTAACATTTATATATAACCACAAAAGACCCCAAATATCCAAACCAATCTTAAGAAGTACAAAGCTGGAAGCATCATGCTCCCTGATTTCATACTATGTTATAAAACTATACTAATCAGAACAAAATAGTATAAGTAAATAAAGATGGTCATGGGTCAATGGAACAGAACAGAGAGTGTAGAAAAAACCCACACATACATGGTCAATAAATTTAAGACAAAGGAGCCAAGAATATCCAATGGGGAAAGGACAGTCCCTTCAGTAAATGGTGCTGGGAAAACTGGACAGCAACATGCAAGGAGGAGGAAGCTGGACCACTTTCTCACCCCATTCACAAAAATTAACCCAAAACGGATTGAAGAATCAAATGTAAGACCTGAAACTATAAAACTTCTAGAAGAAAACAACAGGCAGTAAACTCCTTGACAGTCATCTTGGAAATGATTTTTTTGGGTTTGACACCAAAAAGCAAAAGTAAACCAGTGGGTCATATCAAAACAAAAAGCTTCTGCAGAGAAAACCATCAACAAAATAAAAAGACAACCTTCCAAATGGGAGAAAATATTTGCAAATCATGTATCTGATAAGAGGTTAATATAAAAAAGCGTCTTTAAAAACTCATTCAGTAAAAGAAAAGAAAAAAGAAAAAAAGAGAAAAGAAAGAAAGAAAAAGAAAAAAAGGCCAAACAATCCAATTTAAAAAGGAGCAGAGAATGGGGATGGACATTCTTCCAAAGAAGACACACAGATGCCAACAGACATATTACAAGGTGCTCAGTACAGCAGTAATCGGGGAAATTCCGCTCAAAACCACAATCAGAGACCACCGCACACCTGTCAGATCGTCTAGTATCAAAAAGGCAAATAGCAAAAAAAAAAAAAAAAAAAAAAAAAATTAAAAAAAAGGGGCGCCTGGGTGGCGCAGTCGGTTAAGCGTCCGACTTCAGCCAGGTCACGATCTCGCGGTCCGTGAGTTCGAGCCCCGCGTCAGGCTCTGGGCTGATGGCTCGGAGCCTGGAGCCTGTTTCCGATTCTGTGTCTCCCTCTCTCTCTGCCCCTCCCCCGTTCATGCTCTGTCTCTCTCTGTCCCAAAAATAAATAAAAAACGTTGAAAAAAAAAAAAAAAAAAAAAAAAAAAAGGCAAATAGCAAGTGTTGGCGAGGACCTGGAGAAAAGAGAGCCTTCATGCACTGTTGGTGGAGATGCGAACTGGCGCAGCCACTGTGGAAAACAGTGTGGACACTTCTCAAAATATTGAAAATAGATACCCTATGATCCAGCAATTCCACTTCTGGTTTTGTTTCCAAGAAAACACCAATTTGAAGAGACGTGTGCACCTGTATATTCAGTGCAGCATTACTTACAACAGCCAAGACATGGAAGCAGCCCGAGTGTCCACTGACTGAAGATGATGTGTGCACGTGTACACATATACACGTACATACGTGCACATATGCACGTACACACTGGAATATCATTCAGCCATAAAAAAGAAATCCGGCCATTTGTGACAACAAAAAAATAAAAAATAAAGTCCTGCTCCAACGAAACCAAACTCAGGTATTGTGGAGCCTGAAGCTTATAAAAATTTAGGAATCTTAAGAAAAAGAAAATATTTATGTTAAATTTTAAAAACATAATCACAAAATACACATTCTGAAAAGGTCACAAATACTACAAAACAAACACAAAAACAAGACACATTCCAACTACATCCGCTAGATTAAATGATAAAAACCAAACTCCAGCTGGCGTTCACCAAAGGGGAACCTTCTTACTGTCAGAAGCAGGAAAACGTAGGCCTGACCCTACTGAGGGCTCACACAAGGTCACAAGGACCTGTCTTTCAGCTCCGCTGCCAGCGGGGACAGCTCTGCTCCCCAACTCCACGGGGTCGCCAACTCCTAGCAGCTCGGCTCCCATCATCACAATGCTGAGTCTAGCAAGTGGGGGTTGGGACTTCACCAAGAGCTCAAACAGTCCAGAACCCCCACCTTCTGGCTGCACCTGGCTGAAGCCAGTCACTATGCCAGGACACAGTATGTGCTGGCTGCTCAGCCGTGCTCACCTAATCCACAATATACAAACATCGGTTGTGTTTCCATATATTAATAACAAGATACCAAAAGGAAAAATTAAGACAGCAATCCCAATTATAATTGCACCGAAAAGAATATCTAAGAACAAATTTAATCGAGGAGGTCAAAGACACGTATGCTGAAAACTAAAGGACACTAAAAAAAAAAAAAAAAAAAAAAACCAAAAACTGAAGACGACACAAATAAATGGAAAGACATGCTGTGTTCACAGACTGAAAGAATATCGTTAGCATGCCCACACTACCCAAAACAATCTACAGATTCAACGCAATCCCTATCGAAAGTCCAAAGGCACATTTCACAGAAGCAGAACAAATAACCCTAACATATATGGAACCATAAAAGATTGTGAATAGCCAAAGCTATCCTGAGAAAGAAAAACAAAGCTGGGGGCATCATGTACCCTGATTTCAAACTATATCACAAAGCTGCAATACTCAATACAGCGTTGGCATAAAAGGCATGCAAATGAACAGAACAGAACAGAGAATGCAGAAATGGATCCTCATATATGTGGTCAATTAATTCAGAATGATGGAGTCAAGAGTGGGGAAAGAAGAGGCTCCTTAGTAAATGGTGTTGGGGAAGTGGACGCCTTCATGCAAAAGAAGGGTACTGGATCACTACCTTACCCCAAGATTAAGTCACAATGGACTAAAGACTTGAACGTAAGACCCGAAACCATAAAACTCCTGGAAGAAAACATAGGGGTGAGCTTCTGGATATTCACTGGTCTGGGTGACAATTTTTAATCTGACACCAAAAGCACGGGCAACAAAAGCAAAAATAAACAAGTGGAACACATCAAACTAAAAAGCTGTACATACGGGTGCCCAGGAGGCTCAGTCAGTTGAGCGTCTGACTCTTGATTTTGGCTCAAGTCATGATCTCTCAGTCATGGGATCGAGTGTGCAACCTGCTTAAGATTCTTTCCCTGGGGCGCCTGGTGGCTCAGTTGGTTAAGTATGACTTCAAGCACCAGAGGATCTCCTGAATTCTCTATCCATCTTCGTGATCAGAGACCCATTTGGCATTCTCGTAGGGGAACCAAAAATATGGCCTCTTTCCTTTTTCCTTGGCAGGGGACCCACAACTGAACTGGTATTTTCAGTAGAGTTGACAATACTTTCTGTGGAGCCTCAAATTTACGATGCCCGCCACTGCTATGTCCACTGAGAAGCAAATGACCAAAATAAACCTTAAATTATTGAAACTGAGATTTGAAACAACGTTCAATGAGATGTCAATAAAAATAATGCAATGAAAAGGTTTAATAAACTAAACGCAAAGGGAGAAGATGCTAGAAATGTCACTGTTAAGGCAGAGCTAAGCCCCACATAGCTGCCCCCCACCCCCCCCACCCCCCGCCACCACCACCCTTCAGCCTCACAGGAGCGCTGCCTTCTCTCAGAGGCCTCCTCAAAGCCTGCAGCTACTAAGCACGGTGCAATCTGATGGGAAAGGCTACCAATTCTCAAAGACACAGTATCCGGACCCTCCTCTGCGATACCTTCCTTTGCAAAAATCCTACAAGATCTGTCACCAAATGTCACACTGAGTAGCAACAACACCCTGGTGGGGGGACCGAGCCAGATGAGGACTTAGTATGGTTCTCCCCAAGCCAAAGGCTCACGGTGTATCTGGGGGCTGCTCCCTTTTCTCCTCATCCAGTCTGTTGCCTACTATCTCGTTGACCATGTTCCCCACCATCCGACTGCATGGACACTGCCCTGGGCACATGCGCATCCTCCCTCCACTAGAATCCCAAACTGGGTATCCCGTCGTCACTGTGTGGCCCAGCCCACCCACCCTCTCTTGTGCATCTACAGGGGCATGAAGAAACCTCCCCAGGAGGGTGCAAGATGAAGTA